>NC_092720.1:182596309-183808629 GCF_047496885.1 Scyliorhinus torazame | reverse complement strand
TGGAACAATGGGTAGCACTGCTGCCTCACAGCTCCAGGGTCCCAGATTCAATTCCGGCCTTGGGTGACTGTGTGGAGTTTGCGTTTTCTCCCCGTGTTTGAGTGGGTTTCCTCGGGGTGTTCCGGTTTCCTCTCACAGTCTAAAGGGGTGCAGGATAGGTGGATTTGTCTTGCTAAATTGCCCCTTGTGTCTGTTGGGTTGGGTTACTGGGTTACGGGGATAGGGTGGGGACATGGGCCTCGGCAGGATGTTTGTAGGGTGGGTGCAGACTCGATGGGCGGAATGTCCTCCTTCTGTAGGAATACTATGGATTCTATGGTTGTATATTTGCCAGTTGGGAGGTTGTGTAACTCAGAGGGGAACTTGGAGGTGCTGCTGTCCCCATGTACCCACGTCCAGTATTCTTCTGTTTGCTCGAGGTGGTGAGATTGGGACGTGCTGTTGAAGAAGCCTATTCCAGTTGCTTGGCGAGTTGATGCTGCAGGGTCTGAAGGTGAGAGTGACCCAGTTTCTCAACACAGGTCATATTATTCATAAACACTTCACATAACTTCACACTTTAACATAAGAACTAGAAGCAGGAGTCGGCCATCTGGCCCCTCGAGCCTGCTCTGCCGTTCAATGAGATCATGGCTGATCTTTTGTGGACTCAGCTCCACTTTCCGGCCCGGACACCATAACCCTTAATCCCTTTATTCTTCAAAAAACTATCTATCTTTATCTTAAAAACATTTAATGAAGGAGCCTCTACTGCTTCACTGGGCAAGGAATTCCATAAATTCACAACCCTTTGGGTGAAGAAGTTCCTCCTAAACTCAGTCCTAAATCTACTTCCCCTTATTTTGAGGTTATGCCCCCTAGTTCTGCTTTCACCCGCCACTGGAAACAACCTGCCCGCGTCTATCCTATCTATTCCCTTCATAATTTTATATGTTTCTATAAGATCCCCCCTCATCCTTCGATATTCCAACGAGTACAGTCCCAGTCTACTCAACCTCTCCTCGTAATCCAACCCCTTCAGCTCTGGGATTAACCTAGTGAATCTCCTCTGCACATCCTCCAGTGCCAGTACGTCCTTTCTCAAGTAAAGAGACCAAAACTGAACACAATACTCCAGGTGTGGCCTCACTAACACCTGATACAATTGCAGCATAACCTCCCTAGTCTTAAACTCCATCCCTCTAGCAATGAAGGACACAATTCCATTCGCCTTCTTAATCACCTGTTGCACCTGTAAACCAACCTTTTGCGACTCATGCACTAGCACACCCAGGTCTCTCTGCACAGCAGCATGTTTTAATATTTTATAATTTAAATAATAATCCCTTTTGCTGTTATTCCTAACATCAGCTGGCAGTGAGGTTAGGGCCAATAACCATTCACAATTTGGAGTCTTTGTATATGGGAAGGAGGGACTTAATATTCTAGAGATTGACTACATTATTCAGAGTTTGTTTTTTGTATTAAAATGCCCATCATGTGTGTTAACCTTTGACTGACCAGGTCACTAGGCATCACGGTAGCGCAGTGGTTAGCACTGTTGCTTCACAGCTCCAGGGTCCCAGATTCGATTCCCGCTTGGGTCACTGTCTGTGGGGAGTCTGCACATCCTCCCCATGTCTGCATGGGATTTCTCCGGGTGCTCCGGTTTCGTCCCATACTCTGGAGATGTGCCGGTTAGCTGGATTGGCCATGCTAAATTGCCCTTAGTGTCCAAAAGGTTAGGAGAGGTTTCTGGGTTACGGGGATAAGGTGGAGGTGTGGGCTTAAGTAGGGTGCTCTTTCCAAGGGCCGGTGCAGACTTGATGGGCTGAGTTGCTCTCTTTGGTTGTTTCTAAATATGGCGGTCAATATGGTCGCCTTCCTTAATTCTAATTACGTTTGCTTTAGAGTCGCCAGGTATTGGATTTAGTATTTGGTAATGAACCAGGGCAAGAGATAGATTTGTTAGTGGGGGAGCATTTTGGAGATAGTGACCACAATTCTGTGACTTTCACTTTAGTAATGGAGAGGGATAGGTGCGCGCAGTAGGGCACGGTTTACAATTGGGGGAAGGGTAAATACGATGTTGTCAGACAAGAATTGAAGTGCATAAGTTGGGAACATAGGCTGTCAGGGAAGGACACAATGAAATGTGGAACTTGTTCAAGGAACAGGTACTACGTGTCCTTGATATGTATGTCCCTGTCAGGCAGGGAAGAGATGGTCGAGTGAAGGAACCATGGTTGACAAGAGAGGTTGAATGTCTTGTTAAAAGGAAAAATGAGACTTATGTAAGGCTGAGGAAACAAGGTTCAGACAGGGCGTTGGAGGGATACAGGATAGCCAGGAGGGAACTGAAGAAAGGGATTAGGAGAGCTAAGAGAGGGCATGAATAATCTTTGGCGGGTAGGATCAAGGAAAACTCCACGGCATTTCACACATGTGAGAAATATGAGACTCACGAGAGCGAGGGTAGGTCCGATCAAGGACAGAGGCGGGAGATTGTGTATTGAGTCTGAAGAGATAGGAGA
Organism: Scyliorhinus torazame; assembly: GCF_047496885.1. Classification (NCBI taxonomy): domain Eukaryota; kingdom Metazoa; phylum Chordata; class Chondrichthyes; order Carcharhiniformes; family Scyliorhinidae; genus Scyliorhinus; species Scyliorhinus torazame. The sequence continues at coordinate 183,806,116 of NC_092720.1, read as the reverse complement.
GGTCTTGAACGAGTACTTTTCTTCTGTATTTACAAATGAGAGGGGCCATATTGTTGGAGAGGACTGTATGAAACAGACTGGTAAGCTCGAGGAAATACTTGTTAGGAAGGAAGATGTGTTGGGCATTTTGAAAAACTTGAGGATAGACAAGTCCCCCGGGCCTGACGGGATATATCCAAGGATTCTATGGGAAGCAAGAGATGAAATTGTAGAGCCGTTGGCAATGATCTTTTCGTCCTCACTGTCAACAGGGGTGGTGCCAGGGGATTGGAAAGTGGCGAATGTCGTGCCCCTGTTCAAAAAAGGGACTAGGGATAACCCTGGGAATTACAGGCCAGTTAGTCTTACCTCTGTGGTAGGCAAAGTCATGGAAAGGGTACTGCAGGATATGATTTCTGAGCATCTGGAAAGACACTGCTTGATTAGGGATAGTCAGCACGGATCTGTGAGGGGTAGGCCTTGCCTTACAAGTCTTTGAGGTTGTGACCAAGCATGTGGATGAAGGTAAAGCAGTGGATGTAGTGTACATGGATTTTAGTAAGGCATTTGATAAGGTTCCCCATGGTAGGCTTATGCAGAAAGTAAGGAGGCATGGGATAGTGGGAAATTTGGCCAGTTGGATAACGAACTGGCTAACCGATAGAAGTCAGAGAGTGGTGGTGGATGGCAAATATTCAGCCTGGATCCCAGTTACCAGTAGCGCTCTGCAGGGATCAGTTCTGGGTCCTCTGCTGTTTGTGATTTTCATTAATGACTTGGATGAGGGAGTTGAAGGGTGGGTCAGTAAATTTGCAGACGATACGAACATTGGTGGAGTTGTGGTTAGTGAGGAGGGCTGTTGTCGGCTGCAAAGAGACATAGATAGGATGCAGAGCTGGGCTGAGAAGTGGCAGATGGAGTTTAACCCGGAAAAGTGTGAGGTTGTCCATTTTGGAAGAACAAATGTGAATGCGGAATACAGGGTTAACGGTAGAGTTCTTGGCAATGTGGGGGAGCAGGGAGATCTTGGGATCTATGTTCATACATCTTTGAAAGTTGCCACTCAAGTAGATAGAGCTGTGAAGAAGGCCTATGCTGTGCTAGCGTTCATTAACAGAGGGATTGAATTTAAGAGCCGTGAGGTGATGATGCAGCTGTACCAAACTTTGGTAAGGCCACATTTGGAGTACTGTGTACAGTTCTGGTCGCCTCAATTTAGGAAGGATGTGGAAGCTTTGGAAAAGGTGCAAAGGAGATTTACCAGGATGTTGCCTGGAATGGAGAGTAGGTCTTACGAGGAAAGGTTGAGGGTGCTAGACCTTTTCTCATTAGAACGGTGAAGAATGAGGGGCGACTTGACAGAGGTTTATAAGATGATCAGGGGAATAGATAGAGTAGACAGTCAGAGACTTTTTAAGGGGACATACATTTAAGGTGATTGGTGGAAGATATAGGGGGGATGTCAGAGGTAGGTTCTTTACCCAGAGAGTAGTGGGGGCATGGAATGCACTGCCTGTGGAAGTAGTTGAGTCGGAAACATTAGGGGCCTTCAAGCAGCTATTGGATATGTACATGGATTACGGTAAAATGATATAGTGTAGATTTATTTGTTCTTAAGGGCAGCATGGTAGCATTGTGGATAGCACAATTGCTTCACAGCTCCAGGGTCCCAGGTTCGATTCCGGCTTGGGCCACTGTCTGTGCGGAGTCTGCACGTCCTCCCCGTGTCTGCGTGGGTTTCCTCCGGGTGCTCCGGTTTCCTCCCACAGTCCAAAGATGTGCAGGTTAGGTGGATTGGCCATGATAAATTGCCCTTAGTGTTGGGTGGAGGTGTTGAATTTGAGTAGGGTGCTCTTTCCAAGAGCCGGTGCAGACTCAATGTGCCGAATGGCCTCCTTCTGCACAGTAAATTCAATGATAATCTATGATTAATGTAGGACAAAGGTTCGGCACAACATCGTGGGCCGAAGGGCCTGTTCTGTGCTGTATTTTACTATGTTCTATGTTTCTTTCGATACCGCCACAAGGTTCAAACCCGAATACTGATCAAAGAGTCGGTACACCAGTTCTTTCAAAGTCACCACTATGTATTTACATACACAGCAATATCTACTCATGCATGAAATAGTACAGACTAAATTATCACTACTGCTAAAGCCGACACTTAGCTTCGGGTGCCCACTCAGTCAGAGGAACAATGGCAGTTGTTCGGGTCTGAGGCTGCTGGGGTCGAAGTGGTAGAGGGGAAACAGCTAAGGTTGTCCGCCGGGTAGCGAGCGTTGACCTTGGACTTACTTGCTTCTGCTGTAGCTGGTGGACGGGTCTCTCCGCTTTGAGAGTCGATTCCAAGAGAGCGATTCTCTCTTGGGGCTTTATTCTTATACCCGAAGGGGCTTCGCTCGCTTTTGGGTGGGCCTTGAACTTGGCCCCAATCAATTGGGCCGTATCTTGACTACTTGTATTGATCTTGACCAATAAAGGAGTGGGTGCCCTGATGGCTGGGCGTGTCTTAGGTGGCCGTTGGCCTGGCTTTGTTTACGCTTTCGGTTTGGGGAACTGGCGCCACGAGGTCTGGAGCCAGTTCGGTCACTTAAGTATCTTCCTTTGTTCCCGGAGATGGGCCATCCATATGCTAATGGGCCTACAGTTTCAGTCTCGCCTGGGAGTTGTTTCTCCAATATGCAGACAGGCGCTGTGCCTGCCTGCTTTCTTAGCATTGTCCATTTTCCCCTGCAATCTTTGCAAATGCCCGTTTTGTATTCTGGAAGTGGCCATCCCAGATGGCTGCAGCTGAATTGCCTCCTTCTGCACTGTAAATTCAATGAATTCTATGAAACTAATTGAAACATGGCACTGATTTTCTTTTTTTTAAACGCATTTTATTCAAACTTGTATCAAAGTAGGTTACAGCAAATAAACACCCCGGGAAACACTCTTCCCAACAATCAACTATACAGTTTGTACAGATTTTTCTCCTTTTTCACACTCCTCTCCCCATCACCTCCCCCCCACCCCCCACCCCCCAGCTCCTCAAACACGGTCACAAACATCCCCCACCTTTTCTCAAATTCCCCTGCTGAGCCCCTTAACTCGCACTTTATCTTCTCTAACCGCAGGAAGTCACACAGGTGACCCAAACATGCTGCTACACCCTGTGGCGATGCCGACCGCCACTTCAGCAAAATTCGTCACCGTGCAATCAGAGAGGCGAAGGCCAAGACATCGGCCTTCCTCCTCTCCATGAGCTCCGGCTTCTCTGAGACCCCAAATATCGCCACCAATGGGTCTGGGTCCACTCCCTCCACCATTACCCTGGCTAAGACCGTAACACTCCCGCCCAGAATCTTCCCAATTTTTCACAACCCCAAAACATGTGCGCACGATTCGCTGGCCCCAGCCCAACCCTCTCACACTCATCTGCTACACCCTGAAAGAACCCACTCATTCTCGCCCGAGTCATATGCACCCTGTGCATCACCTTAAACTGTATCAGGCTCATCCTTGCACAAGTGGAGGTCCTGTTTTCCCTTTGCAGTGCCTCACTTCATCCTCCCCAATTGATCTCCATTCCCAACTCCGCTTCCCATTTCTCCTTGATGTTCACCACCCGCTCGCTTCCCTGCTCCCCCAGCCACTTATATATATCCCCAATTCTTTCCTCCCCTTCCACATCCGGAAGCAGCAGTCGCTCCAGCACGATGTATCCCGGCAATCTAGGGAACCCCTTCCAGACCTTTCGTGCAAAGTCCCTAACCTGTAGATACCTGAACTCACTACCCCTCGGCACCTCTACCCTCTCCCTTAGCTCCTCCAGACTGGCGAACCATTCCTCCAAATACAAATCCCTCACCTTGACCAGCCCCACTTCCCTCCACCTCCTGTATTCACTATCCATCCCCCCCCCCGACTCAGCCCATGATTCTTGCACAGCGGCATTAGCACCGACATCACTTCCACCCTAAAATGCCGCCTCAGCTGATTCCATATCTTCACCGTGGACTGCACCACTGGGCTCCCTGAATACCTACTCGGAGCCGTTGGCAATGCTGCCGTCACCACAGCTCTCAAACTAGACCCCTTACAAGATTCCTCCTCCATCCTAACCCACTTTACCCCTTCTCCTTCCCACCACCGCCGCACCTTGTCCACATTCGCCGCGAATAATTAAGCAAGTTTGGCAACGCCAACCCACCCTGCTGCCTCTGCCTCTGTAGCACGATCCTCCCCACACTTGGCACCTTCCCCGCCCATACAAAGTCAGAGATGATTGAGTCCACTTTCTGAAAAAAGGCTTTGGTATAAAGATCGGGAGATCCTGAAAGATAAACCAGAACCTCGGCAGAATATTAATTTTCACCACATGGACCCACCCCACCAACGCTAAGTGCAGTGTATCCCACCTCCTAAGATTCTCCCTGGCCTCCTCCACCAGCTTCGCTAAGTTCCACTTATGGAGCCCCGTCCATTCCCTCGTTATGTGAATCCCCAAGTACCTAAACCTATCCCTCGCTACCGTAAATGGCATCCCCCTAAATTAGCCCGCTATGCCTGCGCATTCACCGGGAATACCTCGCTTTTCCCTACATTCAGCTTGTATCCCGAGAACCCTCCAAACTTCCCCAACAGGCCCATAATCCTTGCCGTACTCTCCAACGGATCCGAAACACACAGCAAGAGGTCATCGGCATAGAGCGACACCCGATGCTCCCTCTGTCCCCTCATTATCCCCTGCCACTCTGCCGACCCCCTGAGAGCCATCGCCAATGGCTCTATGGCCAGCGCAAACAGCAGCGGCATCAGCAGGCACCCCTGCCTCGTACCCCTGTGTAAGTCAAAGCTTTGTGAGCTCATATCATTCATCCTCACACTCGCTCTTGACACCACATACAGCAACCGCACCCATGCCACAAATCTCGGCCCAAACCCAAACCTTCCCAAAACTTTGAACAAGTACCACCACTCCACCCGATCAAATGCTTTCTCCATGTCCATGGACACCACCACCTCCGGTACCAGAGGTCTCGACGGATTCATCACCACATTCAACAGCCGTCTTATATTACTCGCGAGCTGCCTGCCCTTCACGAAGCCTGTTTGATCTTCTGCAACCACCCCTGGGACACAATCCTCCTCCTCCCCGCCAACAACTTAGCCAATACTTTCACATCCGTGTTCAATAGTGATATGGGTCTATACCACCCACATTCCACTGGATCCTTCCCCTTTTTCTGGGATTAGTGTGATTACTGCCTGCTTCATCGTCTCCGGCAACTCCCCCTTCTCCAGGGCTTCATTAAACGGCCAACAGATGTGGTGCCAGGTCCACCGCAAATTTCTTATAAAGTTCTGCCGTGTACCCATCCGGCCCAGGGGCCTTCCCCGACTCCATACCCCTGATACTATCCAGCACCTCCCTCAGCCCCAGGGGCTCCTCCAACACCTGCCTCTTTGCTTCCTCCACCTGGGAAAATTCCAGTTCGTCCAGAAACCACCCCATGTCCCCCTCCTCTCCTCCTGGGTCTGCCTCATAAAGTCCCTGGTAATACTCTCTAAATGCCTCATTTATCTTCCTGGCTCTGACACCACATCCCCAGCCCCAGCCCCAGTCAGGATCTTCAATATTTCCCTGGATGCAGCCCCCGCTTTCCCCCTTCCCCTTCTTCTCACCCCCCCCCCACCCCACCACCACCTCCCTCTTCCCCCCCCCCCCCTCCCACTCCACAGCTCAAAGTAGAAGGCCTCCTGCTGGCCTTACCCTCCCCCACCCAAACAAGGACTTCTCCTGAACTCCAGGTAGCCTTCTCCAAAAGCAAACAAACAGATGTTAAACACAAACAGTCCCATAAAACAGGAGGGGGGATGGGAGCATCCATCCGCACATAAACCTTTCACCCCTACAACTCGTTACAAACTCAACATTGAACAGAACCCCCCCCACCCGCCCCACAAAAAAGGCGAAAATCCCCCAATCCCTACTGATGTGTTGGGTGCTCTGGATCCGTGGAACACATACAGGCCACCAACACTTAAAATAGTGCAACACTATTTTATTAAGTTAGAAACTGTTGAACATACTTTCACTGTGGGTTAACATGATGTTAGATTCAACTAAAGACCTATGCCTATCCGAACCAGTACATGGTGAGGATCTGTGCTGTAAGCTGTCCTTGTAGGAGGCTGCATCCCGAATGAGCGGGAACTCTGATGCCCCCTGCCTTTATAGTGAGTGTGCTCTAACTGGTGATTGGCTGCGGTGTTGTGTGTGTTGATTGGTCTTGCTGTGTGTCCATCGGTGTGTGTGTATCTGCACCATGATATACTGGTGTATATTATGACACCTACACCCACTTCAAACATGCTCCTGACCATTGCATAGTGCCAGCACCCCCGGTTCCCAAGCATTGTCCACTCAGTTCTCCCCCAGTTTATGCTCCTTACTGAAGTCTTCAGCCGCTTCTGGGGTCTCAAAATAATACTCCCGGCCTCCAACCGGCACCCATAATTTCGCCGGGCAAAGCACCCCAAATCTGATCTACCGCTGGTACAGCACCGCCTTGGCTTGTTGAAACCTGCCCGCCGTTTTGCCAACTCGGCTCCGATGTCCTGATAAATCCAGACGTTATTTCCCTCCCACCGTAGCTATGCTTCTCCCTGGCCCACCGTAGAATTTTCTCTTTCTCCACAAAGTTATGGAGTCTCACGATCACCGCCCGAAGCGGCTCCCCAACTCTAGGCTTTTGCCTCAGAGACCTATGCGCTCGGTCCATTTCAGGTGCCTTATTTAGCCACCTTTTTGCCACCAGTCCCGCCAGCATGCTCGAGACGTGCCTCGTGGCACTCACACCTTCCACTCCTTCAGGCAGGCCCACTATTCGCAGATTCTGTCTTCTCGAGGTATTCTCCTGCTCCTCAACCTTTGCCCTCAGCGTTTTACAAGGGTCTCCTAGGAGCCCCACCTCCGTCTCCAGAGCCACCACACAATCGCTATGGTCCGAAATCACTCCTTCAATCTCCCGAATCTGTGACCCCTGCACCTCCAAACACCTCTCTATCTACTCTAAAATACTCTTCAGGGATGCCACAGCTTCTGCAATGGCCTTTGCATGATCCTCATGCATTTATTTCCTCTGTTTATGGAATTCCTCCTTGCTAAAAGTCATCAGTTCCTGAATTTGGGGCCTTACAGCTTGCTCCTCCCCCACCTGCATGCCGGAAGAGACTGTCTGAAGCACAAGACTGTTTCAACTTTCCAGCCAAATCTCTCACTGCTTTCTGCCGGGTCCAGTGATCAGAAGACATATCATTCCAGGGGTAAACTACTCCTCTAACATTCACCTACGCCTTTTCATCAAAATTCCACCCGGATCTGGGTGAAAAGAGCCCTTTTCTGTGACTTTGACAGGAACAGCCCTTTATAACCAATCACTCCATGGTCACAGGTGGAAGTCGGCACTGAATTTTTTATGTCCACCTGAGCAAGCAGATCTAGTTTCATGTTTCAGGATGTTCAGACTTGACATGGCGAAAGAGTTGAAAAGACTGCTGGCACTTAATGTTGACAAGGCACCTGGACTGGATGAGATGCATCCAAGGATATTGAAAGAACTGTGAATGAAAATTGCCGGGACGCTGGCCATATTCATTCAGTCTCCCCTAGACTCAGGGGAGGTGGACTGGAGAATTCCAAGTATTTGCCATTGTTCAAGACAGATTGTAAGGAGAGGCCCCACAATTAAAGAACACTCAGTTGAACTGAAGGGGTGGACAAGTTTGTAGAAACAATTAGTCGGGATAGAATTAGTCATCACGTGCGTTGTTTAGGAAGGGCCAGCATTGATTTCTCAAGGGGAACCTGTGTTCCACTAACTTTCTGGAGTTTTTTGAAGAGGTAACAGAAATGGTCCATGAGGGGAATGCTGTTGATGTGGTGTACATGAACTTTCAGAAGGCATTCTGCACAGTGCCGCTTAGCAGACTTGTGAGAAAAGTTACAACTGATGGAATAAAAGGGACAGTAGCAACGTGGAAACAAAACTGGCCAAATAATGGAAAATGGAGAGTAATGGTCAATGGATATTTTCAGGCTGGAGTAAAGTTTGTAGTGGTGTTCCCAGGGACCTTTGCTTTTGCCAATATATATTAATGATCTAGATCTTGGTTTACAGGGAGCAATGAGAATGTTTGTAGATCATATGAAACTTGGATGTCATAAACTGTGAAGAGGACAGTGCAGAACATCAAAAAGACATTGATAAGTTGGTGGAGTGGGCAGATCGGTGGCAGATGATGGTCAATGTCAAGAAATCTGAGGTGATGCATTTTGGTACGAAGAACTTGGAGAGACATTGTAAAATAAGGGATCAAATTCTTAAAGTTATGTCGGAGCAAATGGGCCTGGCTGTATATGTGCAAAGATCATGGAAGGTGGCAGAAGAGTCACAGAGAACAGTTAATAGCGTACACAGTATCCCGGGCTTTATTAATATGGGCATAGAGTACAAGAGCGGGGAGGTTATGTTCAATTGGCATTCATTAGACCTCAGCTGGAATATTGTGCACCACACTATAGAAAGGATATGAATGCATTGGAGCGAGTGCAGAAGAGGTTTACAAGAATGGCTCCAGACATGAGGATGGATCAGAGACGTTAGGACAGTTCTCCTAGGAAAGAAGGTGAGAAGAGATTTGATAGAGATATTCTAAATCATGAGGGGGTTGGACAGTGCAGAGGGTTTTCAGACTAGAAGCACCGTGTTCATTGTGTGATATGATGACACCTGTTATCTTATTTTACATTTCATCTTCAGTTCTTTCCCCAAAATAGCCCCTTGGCTATTATTCGCTGAATCATGAGGCATGTGTGTGTATTTCTTTTACCATAAGACATAGGAGCAGGATTAGGCCACTCGGCCCATCGAGTCTGCTCTGCCATTCAATCATGGCTGATATTTTTCTCATCCCCATTCTTCTGCCTTCTCCCCATAACCCCTTATTCTCTTGTTAATCAAGAACCTATCTATCTCCGTCTTAAAGATGGGTAGGAGTTGGAAAAGGTTCCTGAGTCTGCCTCATCCTGAATTGTGCCCAATGCTGCTGACCTTAACCTGATCCACACACTATCCATCTAACCGGGCCTCCAGCGATGACACTGCCAGGGGCCCATTAATATATCAAATATTGGGTAACAGTGTATAAAGTGAACATTCCTCATTAAATGTGTTTTTCGATTTTCTATGATGCTTAAGCTCAGTTCACACATAAATACATTCTGATCATCAGCTCATGCTTTGTTTATTACAGACATTACACATGTATTGGATTTGATTCAGATGTTCTCTCAGTGTTATATGTCACAGATGTCAAATTGACCCGTGATCCAACACAATGGACATGCTTTGAAAATAAATTTCGAGGACCCAATTCTTTTTTTTTCCAAATGATGGGCAATTTAGCGTGGCCAATCCACCTACCCGGAACATCTTTTTGGGTTGTGGAGGTGAGACCCACGCAGACACGGGGAGAATGTGTGAACACCACATGGACAGTGACCTGGGGCGGAATCGAACCTGGATCCTCAGCTCCATGAGGCAGCAGTGCTAACCACTGCGCCATCGTGCCGCCCACAATTGACATGGCAATTACATATAGAGAAAATGCTGGAAAATCTCAGCAGGTCTGGCAGCATCTAGGGAGAGAAAAGAACTAACGTTTCAAGTCTAGATGATCCTTTGTCAAAGGGTCCCTTTGTCTGGACTCGAAACGTTAGCTCTTTTCTCTCCCTACTGATGCTGCCAGACCTGCTGAAATTTTCCAGCATTTTCTCTTTGGTTTCAGATTCCAGCATCCGCAGTAATTTGCTTTTATCCAGTGTTAATTCCATATAGTTTGGATGTTAAAGTGTGAAAGTCACCCTCATAAGCATCTGTAACGTGTTCCCGAGGTTGTGTGTGTAGCTGTATCTATCTCGTTGCACTGATATTTTTGTACTGACACAGGAGGAGACGCTTGAAGGTTTTCTTGAAGGTCGGATTGCATAGTGCGTAGCAGGCTGGGTTGACGGTGCTGTTAATGTAAAATATCCAATATCCAATAATCCAGACCGTGTTGGGGACACAGGTTGAGCAGAAGGTGTCGATGAGAACCAGGACATTGTATGGGCTCCAAGTAATGATAAACGCCAACAGAATAGCTAGAACGGTCTGTGTCACCTTCTGCTCTCGGGATACCGCTCCCTTCTTTTTCTTAGCTGGGATTTCGGTTACTGTAATGATCTTATTGTCTACCCTGATCTCTCCATCATTCCCACCCTTACCGCGGATAACTGGCACCATTCTTGTTGTGGTGTCACAGTGGTTATTCTTTTTAAACTTGCTGACTATTTTCATGCAGGAGTGTTTGGAGTTGTCCATCCTGAAACAGGTTTGAGTAGTGGGTGTGCTCTCCTGTATCGGCAATTGTTTCTTCTGCTTTGATTGGGACACACTGGGGTAAGTTGATTCAATGGGGAGCTCCTCTTCTTGGCCACAATTATCAGTTATTATTTCTCCAGTCATTTTGCTATTTTGCATTTTGACCTCTGGTAAACCATCAAGAGCATTTGAAAAGTTGTTATTATTCGGCTCCATTATTTTGCCCTTTGCTGCACTATGAGAAACGGTCCTCTTGCTCGATTCAGACTCCTTTTTATCTGCCATTATTCGACTTTTGCTGGCACAAGATATTTTCACATATAAAATCATCATGATGAACACAGGGAGATAGAAGGCACCTATGGCAGTGCCAAAAGTGACAGCTGGATTTGAGAAGAACTGTATATAACACTCACCCTCGCCGACTGTCCGCTCCCCTACGATGAACTGCCAGAGGATAATGGCAGGAGCCCACAGGATAAACGACACCACCCAAACAGCCGCAATCATCATTCCTGCCACTTTCCCTGTTCTCCTCACGGGGTAGCTGAGGGGCTTTGTCACGCAGAAGTAGCGGTCAAAGCTGATGACCAGGAGGCTCATGGAGGAGGCATTACTGACAACATAATCTACAGAAAGCCACAAGTCACATACCACCGGACCCAAAGGCCAGTAGCCAATCAGAGTGTAAATGGTGAATAGATTCATGGACACACCGACAATCAAATCAGCACAGGCCAAGCTGAAAATAAAGTAATTGTTAATAGTTTGCAATTGTCTGTTTACTTTGATAGAAGCAATGACCAGGATGTTTCCAATAATTGTCAACAAGCTCAAAGATCCTGTCACAATCACAGCGAAGACCACCTCGACTATTTTATAAGGACTCCGTGTTTCAGTGACAATCAGGTCTGTTGGATTGCTGAGAGATTCACCTGTCTGTGTCGAGTTAGCCGCCATCCCCATCTGATGTGTAGTTAGCACTGACGAGGCATGAGTGTAGAAACTAAAAGAAAAAATGATTAAGAAACAGATTTCAGATGAAATAGGACAACTGGTGCCTCATTGACATTCTGCCAGCAAGACCTTCAATATCTTTGGCAGGAGGGACTCTGTTTAAATTAAGAATTATTTCATATGCCGTTTCCTGTACAATTGATTATAAACTAATAGTTAATTACTTGTGTCGAACTGAATCAAGATGTTGATGAGCGACATTGCAGAGATGTCTCTCAATGTTTTAAATCCATTGATCCAATCACCTGTCAGCTCTGCAAATGTTCACCTGTTCATGGCAGAAAGGTTTGACCCTGTTTTTCCTTTATGATCATGTCTCAAGATCACACATTCCTGTAAGCCCATAACATCCAGATCTATTCGGGAAGTGATGTAAGAAGAACGGTTGCACCAGTGTCACTGCTCTCTCAGAGACTGAACAACCGCCCTAGCCAATAGGTTTTCAGTCAAAGTCAAATGGAAAGCAGGGACTTGGAGCTTCACTACTGGGATGAGGGGAAAAAGTATCCGAGATTATGCAGATATCATGCCTTTCAAAGCAGATAGCCATTGGATCATATTCATTGATGCCTAATACCAGTTTTAATACTTTAATGTATCTAATTATGTAACTTGCATGTTTTATGAGAACTGTCGTGCTAAATACAAATGCAAGAATGATTTCCTGATGTTGGTATTTCAAAACAAATGTAGGAAACACAGCAGTAGATATAAAATGACCAAAATTTCACTGAAGCTGGCACTGTTCAAGAAACATCATGCTTCATATCGTGTGTTATGGAATGCTTCAATAGCTCATTCATCAATATTAAATATCTCAAAGAATTCTCAATATTGTTCAAACCTGGTTGAAAGCATTGGAAAGGAAAGATATAGGAAGAGAATGCTGAGACAGGATAATGGGGATAGGGGCATGAAAGAGGAAGACAGAACAGATGATAAAACAAGAAGAGTGAATGAAAATGGGGCGGAGAGGGAGGTGTAAGTGCCATAGAGAAGGAGCTGTGGACTACGAAACCAGGAGAATTAGTAAAAGAAATTAAGGTGGGACCAGTATTTGAGATGGGCGCACCAGAGTAAGATGTAGCAGGAGGAGAAAATGATGTCATTGTTTCTGCATGTTTAAAGTGTCTTTGGAGTTAAGGGCATAGAGGAAAATTAATTGGACAATAATTGAAATTAATTGAAAATTAATTAGCATTGCTGCCTCACAGCGTTAGGGGCCCGGGTTTGATTACAACCTCGGATAACTGGCTGTGTGGAGTTTGTACATTATCCCCGTGTCTGCATGGGTTTCCTCCAGGTGCTCCGGTTTCTTCCCACAGTCCAAAGATGTGCAGGCTAGATAGATTGCCATACTAAAGTGCCTTTAGGGTGGTGTTGCAGGAATATGGTGGGAGATTGGGCCTAGGTAGGATGGTGTTTCGAAGGGTCAGTGCAGACTCGATGGGCCGAATGGCCTCCTTCTGCACTTTAGAGATTCTATGAAAGAAATGGACAAAAAGGTAAGGTGAAAATCTTCTATTTTGCCAAAAATGTTTTGGTTGACAAGTGCACGAATAAAGATGATTAACTATCCATGGTGAATTAATCTTGCAATTGTCTTCGGAAGATTAACAATGCTATTAGCTCTGCATTATGCAAATAATGTAGAACCACAGTTTTGTATGGACACTGTAGCTCAAGAGGAGGCGGGAATGGACTTTACACAATCCCACTTCGAGACTGAAGAGTTGTCCTGTAGTTCACGAACAGGAATGTGTGCTCTTTATATCATCTCAAGTAGAGACTGAAGAGTTGTCCTATAGTTCAGGAACAAGAATGTGTGCTCTTTATATCATCTCAAGTAGAGACGAGGAGTGGAAATTGTTTCTGGTTCTTTTTCAGGTGAACCCCTCGCATGCAATCCAATCGGAAGTCTCACCATTCCATTAGTAGCTGTTAGCACCTGTCACACTTCCGCAGGCAGACCATACATTTTATTGAGAAGGATATCCATCTGCTGGCCTCATCCTAATGTGAGTCCTTCTGTTATGGTCCAATGGATCTTAATTGTGAAGTACACCAAATCTCAAAGGGAATCTTGGCTCATCTAGCATAACTTAATGTTTGTGCTCTGACCACAAGAAGATAGGCTTACTGAACTCCGAAGCCACAAATTTCAGCCACATTAAACCAAAGCATTTATTAATAAAATTAAATAAAACTTAACACTCAGGATTACAATTAAATTATTCTGACAGAACATTCCCCCCCGCAAAATATTAAGTACTTGGTCTGACTCACAAGTGAAAACCCTTTTGGCAGAGCTCCCTTATAGATATTTAACTATAAAAAAAAACTACAGTAATATTACACCGAAGACAAAGCTTTAGTGATACCACGTGATCTCTCACTTATCACTTCCACTCTGCTGTGGAACTTCAAAACATTAGACTGAGCACAGTTTTACTTTTGCAGCCCCAAGACATTCCTGGCTTAACTGGGTGTTGATTTAAATCTGCATCTCTTCCAACCTAGAGATGTTGTTTGCAGGTCTTTCTCAAACAGCCAACCCTCAGGAGGTGGGACATACTCATTTTCCAACACAGACCTCAAAATCTCTCCTTAAGTATTGTTTTCCTTCTTCCATCCTCCATTGCTCGTGCCCCTGTTTGAAACTTAACTTAAAATAAAATCTTTCATATTCACTCTATAGCCCCATTTGAATGTCAAATACAATTTGATAATCTTTCCTTGTTTGATTATGAAGCGTTTGCAAGCTACACATGTCGTTTTACTTCCCCTTGCAATTTAACATCAAAAAATTCAAATCCTTGCCTATCTCCTAATTCAAATTTCTACCTACTGATTATTTACATGTAGAAAATTAACTTGGCATTCTTACTTCATGCGCGTTCATTTGAAGTCCCAAACCTTATAGACAATCAATCCCCAACTTAATTAAATTATGTTCGTTAACATAAACACAAGACTTTCACAGAATAACATAATGAATCCCAAAAATATTAAATATAGTACCATCTCTCATCACACTGATGAAGGGGCACAATCAGTGGGTTTACAGAAATAAACTCACTGTTTCTTTAACTCAAGAAACCATGATTAAATTGGTTTCTTTCAAAACATAAATACATTGGGGCTGGGAAAAGATAGCAACAAGGGAAGGGATGCCTTTGCAATAATCCTGTTGACACAAACCAAGGGAAGTTCAATAAAGAGAGTCAACTTATCACTCCTCACTTGGGAGAAAAACAATTTGGGGACATCCCATCAGAAATGAACAAATTGTGTTGAGATAATTCCTACAGGCAGAGTGTACAGCATTTGGGGACCTCACCCACGAATGTGCAGCAACAATCTATGCAGCATAACTTCTCCAATTAAGCTTACTCTCATATCTCCTCATCAAAGTTTCTCAGCATTTGAACTCTCTTCCCTTCAACTTCATGTATTGTCCATTTTCCTATTAATACATCTGTACGATTTGTTTTAACCACTCACTGTAGCAGTGAATGCCACATACTCACCACTATTTAGGCTTGTTGAATGTAAAATGAGATGGGGTTTAGTCTTCATCATGTAAATTCATTATTGTTTAATGAATTTAGACATTTGCGTAAAGAGATATTTGACCACATTCTTCAACTGCATTGAGCAGTGGAATCTGAGCAAATGGGACCATAGGGGTGATAATGCAGTGCTGGAGCATAACTGTTAACCAGACTTGTAATTCCATAACATTGCTTTGTGCAGAGCAAAACCACGGGGCATTGCACAGTTGATACTGATCCGTTAACATCAAATACCACGTAGTATGCTTTAAACAGCTCAACACGGTCTCCATACCGAGAGCCACAGCCGCCGTTTTCTCAGTACAATATTTAACTTACAGCCTTGGGCAACAAATAGCCTCAACTCTATCAAAGGTGTGAGTGGTAGTGAACCAGACAGAGCAGTCTGTGGCTGCATAAAGCAGAATTGTGTGCATGTTACATGTAGGAATGGAGTACACAAAAATGAACTGCTTCCAAGAAAAAATTGGAATATGACTCATCATCAGGTCGATAATAACAACCACTGCTACTGGCCACCAGATAGCATGTGACACATTTAGAGAGACTACACATTCCTCGAGACAGGATCACAATTATCACTATGTTAACTGTGAGGAAGAGACATAAACATGGAAAGCATATATCAGATTAGAAGCAAAATTGTCAGTTTCACTATTTACTTGTTGCGATACAAAAATGCCCAGCGATCTTTTGACTTTGTTTATTCTTTCAGGGATATGGTTGACACTGGCAAGGCTAGCATTTTTTGCCCACCCTAAATTCTCTTGAACTGGGTGGTTTACTAGGTTATTGTACAGGGTTGGTAGGATTCAATCACAGAAATATTTGCAGTCAAGGAGAGAGGGATCTGATCGAAACACATGTGTGGGAGTGACTGAGAGACTGCACTTTATGTTCTATGATCTATATTCTATGACTTGGATTTCTGATTTCCAGTCTTGTTAAATCTCCTAATTTCAAGAAGGAAACATCATATGAGGATGCCATTCTTTGAGGTCAGAATGAATGGGGCGGCAGTGGTGGCATGATATTGTCACTGGACTAGCAATCCAGAGACCCAGGGTAATGGTCTGGCGACATGGATTCGAATCCCACCAGGGCAGATAGTGGAATTTGAATTCAATAAAAATCTGGAATTAAAAGTCTAATGGTGAAATTTAATCAATTGTCGTAAAAACCGATCTGGTTCACTAATGCCCTTTAGGGGAGAAAATCTGCCATCCTTACCTGGTCTGGCACACATGTGACTCTAGACGCAGAGCAGTGTGGTTGACTCTTAAATGCCCTCAGGGATGGGCAATAAATGTTGGTCCAGTGATGCCCACATCCCATGAACGAACAAAGGAATAATTAAATTAATTAAAATCAAAACAACATTACACCCAGAAAGAAAGAATTTAGCTGAATAAAAGTAATAACTCGCATAAAACGAGGAGAACATTCATACAGTGGGATAGAGTTTATGGAACGAATAGCTGCGTATGAAGACTTACCAGGAACAGTAATAGCAGCAAGGAGAGGATAGTGAATCTTTTCTAAGTCAACGATGAAACAATACACCATCCACTTGTCCATTTCTATGGAGACGCTGATTCCTGTTAGTGTCGGAGGCACTGCTCCCGCTGACACTACGAGACTGACACATTCAAAGGAGCTTCTTATTAGTAGTAAAGAGAAACTCTCCAGTGACACTATTCAGTTCCATGGAGACTGTCATTAATCACAGTCACTGCACAAACCAGATCTTTCAATCTGGCACTTTTATTGTATATTTGTGTGAAAGGTCCACAGTACATAATCCTTTGAAAGGTTAATCACAAACCAAAACAGATTTCAATATTTTTAGGCAGTCTTCAGCCGCGTGAGACGAAGATTTACTCCTTTGTGTTGAATTCTTTGTTAAGCTCTCGCATGGAGTGGCCCATGAGCCCAATCTAGCATGTCAGACTGTGGTGCATTTGCTAACGGTGAACATGCAAGCTCTGATGGGCTATCCTTTCATTGCATCTTCTTATTGGCCAGCTAAACTTTCTGTTTGCCTTCACCTCTTCCATGACCTTCCAAACAGGTAGACCAGAGATCACGGCTATTGGTGATTGTCGCGTTTGTCAGTGTTGACATTTGCCATGTTCTATTTCCTGCTTGCAGGTCTCCTTTGTCGTGGGGGTTCGGTCACCAAGCATGTCAAAACCCCCTGGCTAGGTCATCAGAGAGAACGCCTGTGGGTACATGGCCGTCATCCATCCAATGAACACGGCCATGCCAACACATGTCATTGGCTTAGTAATAAGAAGTTCGGTACCATGGAGTTGGTGACCCTGTCTGACCAAGACATGCCAATGATGTGCCTGAGAGAGTTGAAACTGTTCACCATTTTGTCCTGGCAAGCATATGCTGTCAAGGCCTCGCCATTGTAGATGAGTGCACCGAAGGCACAGGTTTGGTGATCTCAGTCAAGCTGCTGTTGCTTCGCACGCTCTTCATGTATATGTTCATTTCAGCATCAAGCGGAAGATTGCTAGTCATTTTTAACAAATTCATTAAGGGGACATGGGTATCGCTGGCGAAATCAGCATTTATTGCCGACCATAATTGCCCCTGAGAAGGTGGCGATGAGCCGCTGCAGTCCCTGTGGTGTAGGTACATCCACAATGCTGTTCGGATTTTCACTCAGCCACAGTGAAGGAACAGGTGATATAATTCCAAGTCAGGGTGGTAAGCGACTTGGAACAGAATATCCGGGTGCTGTTGTTCCCATGTGTTTGATGCCCTTGTTCTTCCATATGCTAGCCGTCGTGGGTTTGGAAGGGGATGCATAAGGAGCCTTGGTGTGTTTGTGCTGTGCACACTGCTGAGACTGTGTGTTGATGGTGGAGAGAGAGTTTGAGAAAGGGGTGTCAGTCACGTGAGCTGCCAATTCCTGGATGGTGTCGAGCGTCCCGAATGTTGTTGGAGCTGCACTCATGCAGGCAAGTGGAGAGCATGCCATTATACTCCTGACTTGTGCTTTTGTGGGTGGTGGACAGGCTTTGGGGAGTCAGGAGGTGAGTGATTTGTGGCAGGATACATCACCCCTGACCTGCTCTTGTAGCCACAGTATGTATATGGCCATTCCAGTGAGTTCCTGGTATGGTAGCCCCAGAATGTTGATAGGCTGGAGGTGATTACAGAAATAGGGAATGTTTTAGATGCTGAAGGTGGTTACAGAGATGGGGCAGGGTGTAGAGGATGGAGGTGGTTACAGAGGTAGGGAATGGTGTAGAGGCTGGAGGTGATTGCAGAGATAGGGCAGGGTGCAGGGGCTGGTGGTCGTCACAGAGATAGGGAATGGTGTAGGGGCTGGAGGTGGTTACAGAGATTAGGAATAGTGTAGAGGCTGGAGATGGTTACAAAGATAGGGAATGGTGTAGGGGCTGGAGGTGGTTACAGAGATAGGGAATAGTGTAGAGGCTGATGGTGGTTCCAGAGATAAGACAGGGTGCAGGGACTGGAGGTCGCTACAGAGATATGGAATGGTGTAGATGCTGGAGGTGGTTACAGAGATAGAGAATGATGCAGGGGCTGGAGGTGGTTACAGAGATAGAGAATGATGCAGGGGCTGGAGGTGGTTACAGAGATAGGGCAGGGTGTATGGACTGGAGGTGGTTACAGATATAGGGCAGGGTGCAGGGGCTGGAGGTGGTTACAAAGATAGGGCAGGGTGCAGGGGCTGGAGGTGGTTACAGAGGTAGGGAATGGTGTAGAGGCTGGAGTTCATTACAGAGATAGGGAATGGTGCAGTGGCTGGAGTGGTTACAGCGACCGGGAATAGTATAGGGGCTGGAGGTGGTTACAGAGATAGGGAAAGGTGTAGCGGATGGAGGTGGTTTCAGAGATAGGGCAGGGTGCAGGGGCTGGAGGTGGTTACAAAGATAGGGCAGGGTGCAGGGGCTGGAGGTGGTTACAGAGATAGGGCAGGGTGTAGAGGCTGGAGGTTGTTACAGAGATAGGGCAGGGTGTAGAGGCTGGAGGTGGTTACAGAGATAGGGAATGGTGTTGAGGCTGGTTGTGTTTACAGAGATAGGGCAGGGTGCAGGGGCTGGAGGTGGTTTCAGAGATAGGGAATGGTGTAGGGGCTGGAGGTGGTTACAGAGATAGGGAATAGTGTAGAGTCTGGAGATGATTACAGAAGTAGGGAATGGTGTAGGGGTTGGAGGTGGTTACAGAGATAGGGAATGGTGCAGGGGCTGGAGGTAGCTACAGAGACAGGGAATGGTGTTGAAGCTGGTGGTGGTTACAGAGATAGGGAATAGTGTAGAGGCAGACAGTGGTTACAGAGATAGGGAATGATGTCGAGGCTGGAGATGATTACAGAGATAGGGAATGGTATAGGGGCTGGAGGTGGTTACAGAGATAGGGAATGGTGTTGAGGCTGGAGGTGGTTACAGTGATAGGGAATGGTGTAGAGGCTGGAGGTGGTTACAGTGATAGGGAATGGTGTAGAGGCTGGAGGTGGTTACAGAGATAGGGAATGGTGCAGGGTCTGGAGCTGGTTACAGAGATAGGGAATGCTGCAGAGGCTGGAGGTGGTTACAGAGATAGGGCATAGTGCAGGGACTGGTGGTGCTCACAGAGATAGGGAATGGTGCAGGGACTGGAGGTGGTTACAGAGATAGGGCGGGGTGCAGGGACTGGAGGTGGTTACAGAGATAGGGAATGGTGCAGAGGTTGGAGGTGGTTACAGAGAGGGAATGGTGTTGAGGCTGGTGGTGGTTACAGAGATAGGGAATGGTGCAGGGACTGGAGGTGGTTACAGAGATAGGGAATGGTGTAGAGGCTGGAGGTAGCTACAGAGAAAGGGAATGGTGTTGAAGCTGGTGGTGGTTACAGAGATAGGGAATAGTGTAGAGGCAGACGGTGGTTACAGAGATAGGGAATGGTGTAGTGGCTGGAGGTGGTTACAGTGATAGGGAATGGTGTAGAGGCTGGAGGTGGTTACAGAGATAGGGCAGGGTGTAGAGGCTGGAGGTTGTTACAGAGATAGGGCAGGGTGTAGAGGCTGGAGGTGGTTACAGAGATAGGGAATAGTGTAGAGGCTGATGGTGGTTCCAGAGATAAGGCAGGGTGCAGGGACTGGAGGTCGGTACAGAGATATGGAATGGTGTAGATGCTGGAGTTGGTTACAGAGATAGAGAATGATGCAGGGGCTGGAGGTGGTTACAGAGATAGGGCAGGGTGTAGAGGCTGGAGGTGGTTTCAGAGATAGGGCAGGGTGTAGATGCTGGAGGTGGTTACAGAGATAGAGAATGATGCAGGGGCTGGAGGTGGTTACAGAGATAGGGCAGGGTGTAGAGGCTGGAGGTTGTTACAGAGATAGGGCAGGGTGCAGGGGCTGGAGGTGGTTACAGAGATAGGGAATAGTGTAGAGGCTGATGGTGGTTCCAGAGATAAGGCAGGGTGCAGGGACTGGAGGTCGGTACTGAGATATGGAATGGTGTAGATGCTGGAGGTGGTTACAGAGATAGAGAATGATGCAGGGGCTGGAGGTGGTTACAGAGATAGGGCAGGGTGTAGAGGCTGGAGGTGGTTTCAGAGATAGGGCAGGGTGTAGATGCTGGAGGTGGTTACAGAGATAGAGAATGATGCAGGGGCTGGAGGTGGTTACAGAGATAGGGCAGGGTGTAGAGGCTGGAGGTTGTTACAGAGATAGGGCAGGGTGCAGGGGCTGGAGGTGGTTACAGAGATAGGGAATAGTGTAGAGGCTGATGGTGGTTCCAGAGGTAAGGCAGGGTGCAGGGACTGGAGGTCGGTACAGAGATATGGAATGGTGTAGATGCTGGAGGTGGTTACAGAGATAGAGAATGATGCAGGGGCTGGAGGTGGTTACAGAGATAGAGAATGATGCAGGGGCTGGAGGTGGTTACAGAGATAGGGCAGGGTGTATGGACTGGAGGTGGTTACAGATATAGGGCAGGGTGCAGGGGCTGGAGGTGGTTACAAAGATAGGGCAGGGTGCAGGGGCTGGAGGTGGTTACAGAGGTAGGGAATGGTGTAGAGGCTGGAGTTCATTACAGAGATAGGGAATGGTGCAGTGGCTGGAGTGGTTACAGCGACCGGGAATAGTATAGGGGCTGGAGGTGGTTACAGAGATAGGGAAAGGTGTAGCGGATGGAGGTGGTTTCAGAGATAGGGCAGGGTGCAGGGGCTGGAGGTGGTTACAAAGATAGGGCAGGGTGCAGGGGCTGGAGGTGGTTACAGAGATAGGGCAGGATGTAGAGGCTGGAGGTTGTTACAGAGATAGGGCAGGGTGTAGAGGCTGGAGGTGGTTACAGAGATAGGGAATGGTGTTGAGGCTGGTTGTGTTTACAGAGATAGGGCAGGGTGCAGGGGCTGGAGGTGGTTTCAGAGATAGGGAATGGTGTAGGGGCTGGAGGTGGTTACAGAGATAGGGAATAGTGTAGAGTCTGGAGATGATTACAGAAGTAGGGAATGGTGTAGGGGTTGGAGGTGGTTACAGAGATAGGGAATGGTGCAGGGGCTGGAGGTAGCTACAGAGACAGGGAATGGTGTTGAAGCTGGTGGTGGTTACAGAGATAGGGAATAGTGTAGAGGCAGACAGTGGTTACAGAGATAGGGAATGATGTCGAGGCTGGAGATGATTACAGAGATAGGGAATGGTGTAGGGGCTGGAGGTGGTTACAGAGATAGGGCAGGGTGTAGAGGCTGGAGGTTGTTACAGAGATAGGGCAGGGTGTAGAGGCTGGAGGTGGTTACAGAGATAAGGAATCGTGTAGAGGCTGATGGTGGTTCCAGAGATAAGGCAGGGTGCAGGGACTGGAGGTCGGTACAGAGATATGGAATGGTGTGGACGCTGGAGGTGGTTACAGAGATAGAGAATGATGCAGGGGCTGGAGGTGGTTACAGAGATAGGGCAGGGTGTATGGACTGGAGGTGGTTACAGAGATAGGGCAGGGTGCAGGGGCTGGAGGTGGTTACAAAGATCGGGCAGGTTGCAGGGGCTGGAGGTGGTTACAGAAATAGGGAATGTTGTAGATGCTGAGGGTGGTTACAGAGATGGGGCAGGGTAAGGAGGCTGGAGGTGGTTACAGAGGTAGGGAATGGTGTAGAGGCTGGAGGTGATTGCAGAGATAGGGCAGGGTGCAGGGGCTGGTGGTCGTCACAGAGATAGGGAATGGTGTAGGGGCTGGAGGTGGTTACAGAGATTAGGAATAGTGTAGAGGCTGGAGATGGTTACAAAGATAGGGAATGGTGTAGGGGCTGGAGGTGGTTACAGAGATAGGGAATAGTGTAGAGGCTGATGGTGGTTCCAGAGATAAGACAGGGTGCAGGGACTGGAGGTCGTTACAGAGATATGGAATGGTGTAGAGGCTGGAGGTGGTTACAGAGAAAAAGAATGATGCAGGGGCTGGAGGTGGTTTCAGAGATAGGGAATGGTGTAGGGGCTGGAGGTGGTTACAGAGAAAGTGAATGGTGCAGG
This sequence comes from Scyliorhinus torazame, assembly GCF_047496885.1. NCBI lineage: Eukaryota > Metazoa > Chordata > Chondrichthyes > Carcharhiniformes > Scyliorhinidae > Scyliorhinus > Scyliorhinus torazame. Next base: position 183,783,656 of record NC_092720.1, on the reverse strand, counting down.
GTCAGGAGCTGGTTACAGAGATAGGGAATGCTGTAGAGGCTGGAGGTGGTTACAGAGATAGGGCATAGTGCAGGGACTGGTGGTGCTTACAGAGATAGGGAATGGTGCAGGGACTGGAGGTGGTTACAGAGATAGGGCGGGGTGCACGGACTGGACGTTGTTACAGAGATAGGGCAGGGTGTAGAGGCTGGAGGTGGTTACAGAGATAAGGAATCGTGTAGAGGCTGATGGTGGTTCCAGAGATAAGGCAGGGTGCAGGGACTGGAGGTCGGTACAGAGATATGGAATGGTGTGGACGCGGGAGGTGGTTACAGAGAAAGGGAATGGTGCAGGGTCTGGAGCTGGTTACAGAGATAGGGAATGGTGCAGGGACTGGAGGTGGTTACAGAGATAGGGCGGGGTGCACGGACTGGAGGTGGTTACAGAGATAGGGAATGGTGCAGAGGTTGGAGGTGGTTACAGAGATAGGGAATGGTGTTGAGGCTGGTGGTGGTTACAGTGATAGGGAATAGTGTAGAGGCTGGAGGTGGTTACAGAGATAGGGAATGGTGCAGGGACTGGAGGTGGTTACAGAGATAGGGAATGGTGTAGAGGCTGGAGGTAGCTACAGAGACAGGGAATGGTGTTGAAGCTGGTTGTGGTTACAGAGATAGGGAATAGTGTAGAGGCAGACAGTGGTTACAGTGATAGTGAATGGTGTAGAGGCTGGAGGTGGTTACAGAGATAGGGCAGGGTGTAGAGGCTGGAGGTTGTTAAAGAGATAGGGCAGGGTGTAGAGGCTGGAGGTGGTTACAGAGATAGGGAATAGTGTAGAGGCTGATGGTTGTTCCAGAGATAAGGCAGGGTGCAGGGACTGGAGGTCGGTACAGAGATATGGAATGGTGTAGATGCTGGAGGTGGTTACAGAGATAGAGAATGATGCAGGGGCTGGAGGTGGTTACAGAGATAGGGCAGGGTGTAGAGGCTGGAGGTTGTTACAGAGATAGGGCAGGGTGTGGAGGCTGGAGGTGGTTACAGAGATAGGGAATAGTGTAGAGGCTGATGGTGGTTCCAGAGATAAGGCAGGGTGCAGGGACTGGAGGTCGGTACAGAGATATGGAATGGTGTAGATGCTGGAGGTGGTTACAGAGATAGAGAATGATGCAGGGGCTGGAGGTGGTTACAGAGATAGGGCAGGGTGTATGGACTGGAGGTGGTTACAGATATAGGGCAGGGTGCAGGGGCTGGAGGTGGTTACAAAGATAGGGCAGGGTGCAGGGGCTGGAGGTGGTTACAGAGGTAGGGAATGGTGTAGAGGCTGGAGTTCATTACAGAGATAGGGAATGGTGCAGGGGCTGGAGTGGTTACAGCGACCGGGAATAGTATAGGGGCTGGAGGTGGTTACAGAGATAGGGAATGGTGTAGCGGATGGGGGTGGTTACAGAGATAGGGAATGGCGCAGGGACTGGAGGTGGTTACAGCGACCGGGAATAGTATAGGGGCTGGAGGTGTTTACAGATATAGGGAATGGTGTAGCGGATGGAGGTGGTTACAGAGATAGGGCAGGGTGCAGGGACTGGAGGTGGTTACAGAGATAGGGCGGGGTGCAGGGACTGGAGGTGGTTACAGAGATAGGGAATGGTGTTGAGGCTGGTTGTGTTTACAGAGATAGGGCAGGGTGCAGGGACTGGAGGTGGTTTCAGAGATAGGGAATGGTGTAGAGGCTGGAGGTGGTTACAGAGATAGGGAATAGTGTAGAGTCTGGAGATGATTACAGAAGTAGGGAATGGTGTAGGGGTTGGAGGTGGTTACAGAGATAGGGAATGGTGCGGGGGCTGGAGGTGATTACAGAGATAGGGAATGGTGTAGAGGCTGGAGGTTGTTACAGAGACAGGGCAGGGTGTAGAGGCTGGAGGTGGTTACAGAGATAGGGAATGGTGTAGCGGCTGGAGGTGGTTGCAGAGATAGGGCAGAGTGCAGGGGCTGGTGGTCGTCACAGAGATAGGGAATGGTGTAGAGACTGGAGATGGTTACAGAGATAGGGAATGGTGTAGGGGCTGGAGGTGGTTACAGGGATAGGGAATAGTGTAGAGGCTGATGGTGGTTCCAGAGATAAGGCAGGGTGCAGGGACTGGAGGTCGTTACAGAGATATGGAATGGTGTAGATGCTGGAGGTGGTTACAGAGATAGAGAATGATGCAGGGGCTGGAGGTGGTTACAGAGATAGGGCAGGGTGTATGGACTGGAGGTGGTTACAGAGATAGGGCAGGGTGCAGGGGCTGGAGGTGGTTACAGAGGTAGGAAATGGTGTAGAGGCTGGAGTTCATTACAGAGATAGGGAATGGTGCAGGGGCTGGAGTGGTTACAGCGACCGGGAATAGTATAGGGACTGGAGCTGGTTACAGAGATAGGGAATGGTGTAGAGGGTGGAGGTGGTTACAGAGATCGGGAATAGTGTTGATGCTGGCGGTGGTTACAGAAATAGGGAATGGTGTAGAGGCTGGAAATTATTACAGAGATAGGGAATGGTGTAGGGGCTGGAGGTAGTTACAGAGGTAGGGAATGATTTTGAGGCTGGAAATTATTGCAGAGATCGGGAATGGTGTAGGGGCTGGAGGTGGTTACAGAGATGGGGAATGGTGTAGAGGCTGGAGATGGTTACAGTGATAGGGAATGGTGTAGAGGGTGGAGGTGGTTACAGAGATAGGGCAGGGTATAGAGGCTGGAGGTGGTTACAGTGATAGGGAATGGTGTAGAGGGTGGAGGTGGTTACAGAGATAGGGCAGGGTGTAGAGGCTGGAGGTGGTTACAGTGATAGGGAATGGTGTAGAGGGTGGATGTGGTTACAGAGATAGGGCAGGGTGTAGAGGCTGGAGGTTGTTACAGAGATAGGGAATGGTGTTGTGATTTTGGGAACTTGCTTCTTGAATTAACAATTTTCTTTCTGAGCAGACGTGAGGATCTCAGCCAAACATGTAAACTAATTGGCTCAGTGGGCATGGAAGTGCCATGTTTGGCCATGGAAGTTCTGAGGGCCTATTGGGAGTGTTAGTGTAATCATTGATGTTTAAGGCGTGAGGGACCATTGACCATTGGGGGGATGAGTTGGTATCAAGCATGAGAGATTCCATCGTGGCGAATGAGCAGCATGAGTTGGCATTTGAATGGCATAAAGAGATTATTGAAATAAATTTCCTGTTTGTTTACTTTGTTCCCATTTCTTTCATTTTTATTCTTTTGGTCCGTGGGCCCATATTTGGGATGTGCGTTTAAGCAGAAAACTCAAAGTGAAACAGCCTGCTTGTCAGGATTCTGTATTGCCAGGTTTTATATTTTGGAGAAAGGAAAACTTACTACTTGGACCGAGTGAATCTTAAGAACCAGCTTTGGAGAGAATTGGTTTGATTGGTTAACCGGCAACCAGTGGGTTGAGCCAGGGACAGTCTTCTGCCTGACAACAGTCAGTGATTGGTTCCTGAGTGATTGCTTTCTGCGAGAACTTAGCAGAAGTGTTTCGACCTTGGAAGTGAAAGGAAGAGCCTCCCTCTCTCTTGGTTGCTGAAGTGAAAGAACTGCTCTGTTGTTCTGAAAGCAGTGAATGCCCAGAGAACCCAAAATGATGCTGAGTCTGCAGGGAAAGTAGACAGCGTTGCCAGAGAATGCCATCTCAATCCGATAAGTAAGAAGTACCAAATCAAAAGCCTGAACTTCAGAATGGCATTGACTGGAAGTCCTCCCAGTGCATGAAAGATTCTTATCCTTTTATTTTTATTGATATTTTCTTTCCCTTTCCACCATCCTTTCGCCTCTGTATACAAAGAACAACAAAGAACAAAGAAAAGAACATCACAGGAACAGGCCCTTCGCCCCTCCAAGCCTGTGCCGACCATGCTGCCCATATAAACTACAATCTTCTACACTTTCTGGGTCCATATCCCTCTATTCCCATCCTATTCATGTATTTGTCAAGATGCCCCTTAAATGTCACTATCGTCCCTGCTTCCACCACCTCCTCCGACAGCGAGTTCTAGGCACCCACTACCCTCTGTGTAAAAAAACTTGTCTCCTCTAAACCTTGCCCCTCGTACCTTAAACCTATGCCCCTTAGTAATTGACCCCTCCACCCTGGGAAAAAGCCAGGTTATGTGTAAGAGATTGGGGTGACTTAAGAAAGGGGGGGTTGGGAAAGGGGTAATCGACAGTCAGTTACATTTTCTGTCTGTTTAATTAGAATACTGCACAGAATAAAAAGTTACTGTTTTTAAAGGTTACAACCAAGGACCTTGGGTATATTAAATAAAATCCCATTTCTCCTGCATTGCGACTCCGGGTCAAGTAGAACTGAATTGATCGCACACTAGCCCAGGGTGGTCATGACAGTCTGGAGGAAGGTGTGGGCAATGCATTTTGAAATTCAAAGATGGGGAAATGTATTGGAGATACAGATCGGTCCTGATCGAACTGGGATGAACCAGAGTCGAGGGGCTGAATGGATGACTCCTGTTGCTGCAAATGATTACAATGGTTGAGCGTCATTGGTAAGTGGCAGCAAACCCCACCGATCCCCTTCACCCGCACTGCCTGCTCTCTGCTCTGGTAACCATAAGGAAGCCTGTTATTGCATTTGAATGCATCAAGTCATCAGATCCGAAAGGAAGCCCAAGGTTTTGTCAAACACATTTTCATCATTAAAATGGGACCATTCGAGCAGGGTGGGCGGGTGGGGGGAAGGGGGCGTGCGTAAGGGCAGGGAACTAAGAAGATCAAAGTGTGTCACAACGCGATAGGTCACACCATCACAAAGCAAATCACAATGAGGCAACACAATTGGATTATAAACTGGATACACTTGAAGCATGAGATTCAATAGAGCAAATGGAGTATTGCAACTCATCCCAGAGCAAGGTTCCCCAAATGTGTTATCCGGACTGAGGAGGGAAGAACTGGCTCCCTCTCTTCGTTGAACCCCTTTGATTGGTTGCAACATGATTAATTTAGCCAAGGGCCCCTTCCCTTGTGGAAATCTTCTCCCAACCCAGTATTTATGTATTTAAAAGTAACCAATTGAACCAGGCTTTCCTGAGTCAAAGAAAGAGTGAGTTTATTATCGGCCAAATGTGAGAAAAATGAGAATGAGTATGCACATATATCCACACAGATTAGAAATGAAAATTGAGTTCAAAAGCGTGCCAGTCTTTGACTAGTCCATGAAGAGTCGATGTTGGAACGTTCAAGCCTTTGTGATTTGTGATTCCAGTAGTGCTGACTTCAGAGGTTGAATAGTGGCTTTCATGATTTCGGTACTCTGCAGTGTAGCTGAGAAACTGCCTCGCTTCCTTTTAGGCTGTCACTTTTCTGAATGGCTTGTTTCATCAAGCATAGAGAGACACTTACCTGCAAAACCTTTGCAGCGCTCTGCTGTTGTCTTTCCTCCTGTGTCTTACGCTGACACACCCAGCACCAGTCCACGCTGACCAAGTTTTGTAGCTGGCTTTTATCTCAGTCTTTGTATATTCCTGGGAGGCAAGCGTTCGCAAACCAGTTTGGGACATTGCTCACAGGATATCATTCCTGCTGAGATGATAATCAGCTCCCATTATCTCCAGAGGAGATCACAGTTATCTTCTATATGTCTTTCGTGCTTTTGATGTTTCCTTGCCTGGAAACAGAGTATGTATCCATTGTCTCTATGTTATTGTCACCGACCAGTTATTCATCCAGAGTCTAAATTTAAATCCTCAGCCATTTTTGGTTCGTATGTCCATTTTTAAAACCACAGGACATTTTAAAAAGCCGGGAATCGAACCTGGGACCCTGGGGCTGTGAAGCAACAATGCTAACCACTGTGCTACCAAGCCACCCATGAACATCTGTGATATTTGTCAAAGCAAATTAAATGGGGAGTGAGAGGGAGGTGGGGGGGTGGGGGGGGTGGGTGGGGGGTGGGGAGGGGGGCACCGGAGGAGAAGCAGAGGGTAATACTGTTAACAGCCTGCGGTGTCCATAAGTTGATAAGGAGCTTGACTTCGCTGTACGCCGCTGACACTAAAACCTTCAAAGAACAAATAGAAATAGTAAATGGGCATTATCACTGCACAAGCTTTATAATGTCCAAATCTTCTGTCTACGTTCGGTTTCCATCTTCTCATGCAAGGAATAGGGCATTATCACCTGAAACCCTCGGTGACAAGGCAGAGCGAGATCCGTGCCCTATTCCTTGCATGAGAATGTGGTAACCGAACGTAGAAGATTATCAAGCTGGTGCAAAGTTGGCGGAGTGGGCAGCTCCTATTGTGGCAATGCTTAAGCCATTATGAGGAGAATATATATTGATGGTCAATCAAGTGGCAAAATTGGGCAGGTGTTCCACACCTAAAATAGAAGACCTGTACACCAAGCGAGCTGCTGGTCCAACTTACTGTAAGTTAGACATGAGTCATGCATACCAGCTGTTGAAGCTAGATGCGGCATCCAGAAGTGTTTGTCATATCAACGAACATCGAGACCTGCATCAGTACACCAGACTTCCATTTGGAGAATCATAGCATTGTGCAATCTTTCAACACACAATGGAGAGCCTATTACAAGAGTTCCCTAAGGTAGTTGTGAACTTGGATGATGTGCTAAACGCGGGAGCCACAGATCATAAACATCAGTTAGGTTTACTTCGAGAAAATTAAACCATCCCTCCAATCGCGTCTGTGAGGATATCGCTTGGCCTTTATCGGTGGACGCTTATAAATATACTTTCCAGCACAATGCAGGGACATAAATATTAAATGTAGACACTTTCAACCATCTCCCACTCCCACCAGTGCCACAAGAAATTGTCCTTGTCTGGAATTTCCTCAATCCACTACCTGTGTCGTTGCAACAGATCAAATACAAGACTCAGAAGGATCCAGTATTGTCCAGAGTTAAGCATATGGTTCTCCATGGCTGGTGTTACCAGGAACTATCTGAACAACTAAAATCATTTCAACTAAGGAAGTGAGCTCCGAAGACGGCGTCCTCCTGCGAGGAGTGAAGGTGGTCGGCTCCATGCCTGGCAGGAAGTTGTTATTGGAGGAACGAGACAGTGCCCACCCAGGGATATCCAAAATGAAAATGTTGACTCGCAGCTATTGTATGGTATCCAATTTAGACATAGAAACTGCAACCAATGCCAAGTGCGACAAAAGCCGTCAGCAGCCCCGATGCACCCTTGGCAGTGGCCAGGAAGACGGTGGGTGCGACTCCACGTTGATTTTGTAAGCCTATTCATCGGCACCATTCCTGCTCAGTGGATGCACACTCAAAATGGATAGACATCTGTGAAAAGAAGTGCACAACTTCTTTGGCAACAGTGGAAAAGTTCAGGCAAACCTTCGCCACACATGGTTTGCTGGAGCTGTTGGCTTTGGGCAATGGGACAGCATTTACTAGCGGGGAGTTCCAGTATTTAATGTCATCAAATGGCATTAAGCATATATGTACCGCACTATGCCACCCCACCGCGAATGGATTAGCGGAGAGGGCTGTGCAAGCTTTTAAAGCACCCATGAAAAAGCAACCACCAGAATCACTGAGAGCCAAATCAGTACGTTTTCTGATGACCTATGGAATGACATCCCGCATGGCCAAAGTAAATCCTGCTCAGTTGCTGATGGGTAGGCGTATTCAGACCAGGTTGACTGGCGTTTCCAAACTCTGTGTGTGGGGCGGGGAGGCAAAGCAGAATGTGCAAAAGAGATAACATGATTTTTACCAAGCGTGGGAGAACATTCAAAGTGGATGGTCTAGTATACGCAAAGAGGTTTTGGACAGGTCAAAGTTGGGTCTCGGGCGTTGTCATGGCGAGGGCAGGTCCGGTATCGTATGTAGTCAAATCAAGGTTAAAGACTGAAGAAGTATCTAGATCGCTTGAGGAGTAGGGAGTCATCTGGTGGGGCAGTCCTCTCAACGTATGCTGACCAGTTATGCTTTGTGGTTGAAAGCAGTATGGGAAGTCAGCCTGAGGAAGGGTGAGGGAATGAACAAGCGAATAATCAGCTTCTCAAATTATCCACCAGCTCTGAGAGCTCAGGGTTCAGAGTTGAAGAATGAAGGGTGGGGAGTTGAAGAAATTTGTCACAACGATGGTTTGAAAGAACATAGAACATACAGTGAAGAAGGAGGCCATTCAGCTCATCGAGTCTGCACTGACCCACGTAAGCCCTCACTTCTACTCTATCCCCGTGACCCAATAACCCATCCTAACCTTTTTAGACACTAGGGGCAATTTATCATGGCCAATCCACCTAACCTGCACGTCTTTGGACTGTATGAGGAAACCTGAGCACCCGGAGGAAACCCACGCAGATACGGGGACTCTGCACAGACAGTGACCCAACGGGAAATCGAACCTGGGACCCTGGCGCTGTGAAGCCACAGTGCTATCCACTTGTGCTACCATGCTGCCCAAAACTAGAGGCTATTGAGACAGGGGGCTGGATTCCCCGATTTTGGAGACTATGTCCCCACGCCGGAGTGAGAACGACCACCGATTCCCCGTTTTGCGGGGGCTAGCAGGGAGGTAGCATAGAGATCCCAGCTCTAGCTGCCGATATGCCCTGCAGAATTGCCTGGTCCGTGGCCACACAAGCACATGCCGGCAGCCTGCAGCGGCTGCACCGTGCTACATGGCGAAGGCCGCTCACGGACTCGGCCCGCGAAATAGTCTCCCCCTTCGACCGGCTTGCGCGCCCAGGCCCACCCTCCCACAATGCCCCCAGCCCCGAATAATGTCCTCCCCTGTCCGCGGATCGTCCCTCCCCCGACTGTGGCTGGACAGAGTTCCCGACGGGTGAGACCGCACGCGACCCACGCCGTTGGGAACTCGACTGGTCGGGGGGCGGAGCATCGGGCAATGTCCTGAGGCCGTTGATACGTGGCACGGCGTCGCTTTGGAGGTGACAGAGCATCGCGAAAGCGGCGCCGCCCCCGATTTGGACGAGACCTCGGTTTCTCCGGCTGTCCGCTGAACGCGATTTTGGTGTCAGCGACTGGAGAATCCAGCCCAGGAACTGTGAAATGACTCAATGAACTTGTAAATTGTCCAAATCCAGATATTATTGAATCTTCTGCCTTTGCATCCAGAATCTATATTCAGAATTACAGGTTTTACAATATGAGGGGAGTCTCAAACACTGGTTGCTGTACTTGTTCAGAGAATCTCTACAGTACAGAAGGAAGCCATTCAGCCCATCAAGCCGGCAATGACCCTCAAACATAGCGACCTACCTAGGCCCACTCCCCTGCTCTATCTCCGTAACCCAACCAACTTTTGGACACAAAGGGCAATTTAGCATGGCCATTCCACCAAATCTGTTCCAATCTTTGTGACTGTGAGAGGAAACCGGTGCCACTATGCTCCCGCCCCCGCCCCCCGTGATGTTGCAATCCTGTGTCCAATTTCACAGTGTCCAATTTGTCACAGATACATAGTTGGTGTCAGGGTGAGCGAGAGGAGATAGGAGGAGGTAGTGCAACTGGAATTCTCCTCATGCCATCTCTCTGTCCCAACCATTGCTCAGTGCCAGGTCCACAGAATCACAGAATTGTTACAGTACAGAAGGAGGCCATTCAGCCCACTGTGTCTGCAGCTGCTGTCCAGAGGCTAGAGATTCTGCAGCAATTAACTCACCGGCTGACTCCCCAAACCTGCTGACCATCCACAAGGCGGAAATCAGCAGCGCGATGGAATACTCTCCACTTTCCTGAATGCGTTCAGATCCAACAACACTCAGGAAGCTCAACACAATCCAAGACAAAGAAACCTGATTAATCGCCACCCCATCTACCACTTTAGACATTCCATCTCTAACCCTGCCACACAGCGGCAGCAGTGTGTATCATATAGAAGTTACACTGCAGCAACTCGCCAAGGTTACTTTTTACCAGCAATTCACATTAGTGACTTCTACCTTCTAAAAGGACATGGTTAGCAGACGTATGAGAACAGCACCACCTGCAGGTTCCCATCCAAGTCACACGCCATCCTGATTTGGAAATATATTGCTGTGCCTTCACTGTCGCTGGGTCACAAATCTGGAAGTGCCTCGCTAACAACACTTTGGCATACCCACACAGCAAGGAGGGGGATCCTCACCAGCTTCTCAAGGGCAATTAGCGATGGGCAAAAATGCTGACCTTGCCAGCGGCATGCACATCCCACCAAAGTATAAAAACTAAATTAATGCTGGGCCCTGTCGTAGTTTAAAATTCTGTATTAGTTTCAGAGTTTGATTTTGAATCATCCCATCCCCACAGTACAGAAGGTGGCCATTCGGCCCATCGCATCTGCACCGAGCCTCCAAATAAGGCCCAATCCCCACTCCTATCCCCATAACCCCACCTCGGAGCAATTTAGCATATCCAATCCAACTAACCTGCACATCTTTGGACTGTGGGAGGAAACCAGAGCACCCGGAGGAAACCCACACAGACAAGAGGAACTTCTTCACCCAAAGCGTTGTGAATCTATGGAATTCCTTGCCCAGTGAAGCAGTTGAGGCTCCTTCATTACCGCCACAAGGTTCAAACCCGAATACTGATCAAAGAGTCGGTACGCCAGTTAGTTCTTTCAAAGTCACCACTATGTATTTACATACACAGCAATATCTACTCATGCATGAAATACTACAGACTAAATTATCACTACTGCAAAAGCCTATACTTAGCTTCGGGTGCCCACTCAGTCAGAGGAACAATGGCAGTTGTTCGGGTCTGAGGCTGCTGGGGTCGAAGTGGTAGAGGGGAAACAGCTAAGGTTGTCCGCCGGGTAGCGAGCGTTGACCTTGGACTTACTTGCTTCTGGTGCAGCTGGTGGAAGGGTCTCTCCGCTTTGAGAGTCGATTCCAAGAGAGCGATTCTCTCTCGGGGCCTTCTTCTTATACCCAAAGGGGCTTCGCGCCCTTTTGGGCGGGGCTTAAACTTGGCCCCAATCAACTGGGCCGTATCTTGATTACTTGTATTGATCTTGACCAATAAAGGAGTGGGTGCCCTGATGGCTGGGCGTGTCTTAGGTGGCCGTTGGCCTGGCTTTGTTTACGCTTTCGGTTTGGGGAACTGGCACTGCGAGGTCTGGAGCCAGTTCGGTCACTTAAGTATCTTCCTTTGTTCCCGGAGATGGGCCATCCATATGCTAATGGGCCTACAGTTTCAGTCTCGCCTGGGAGTTGTTTCTCCAATATGCAGACAGGCGCTGTGCCTGCCTGGTTTCTTAGCATTGTCCATTTTCCCCTGCAATCTTTGCAAATGCCCGTTTTGTATTCTGGAAGTGGCCATCCCAGATGGCTGCAACTGAATTGCCCCCTTCTGCACTGTAAATTCAATGAATTCTATGAAACTAATTGAAACATGGCACTGATTTTCTTTTTTTTAAACGCATTTTATTCAAACTTGTATCAAAGTAGGTTACAGCAAATAAACACCCCGGGAAACACTCTTCCCAACAATCAACTATACAGTTTGTACAGATTTTTCTCCTTTTTCACACTCCTCTCCCCATCACCTCCCCCACCAGCCCCCCCACCCCCCAGCTCCTCAAACACGGTCACAAACATCCCCCACCTTTTCTCAAATTCCCCTGCTGAGCCCCTTAACTTGCACTTTATCTTCTCTAACCGCAGGAAGTCACACAGGTGACCCAAACATGCTGCTACACCCTGTGGCGATGCCGACCGCCACTTAAGCAAAATTCGTCACCGTGCAATCAGAGAGGCAAAGGCCAAGACATCGGCCTTCCTCCTCTCCATGAGCTCCGGCTTCTCTGAGACCCCAAATATCGCCACCAATGGGTCTGGGTCCACTCCCTCCACCATTACCCTGGCTAAGACCGTAACACTCCCGCCCAGAATCTTCCCAATTTTTCACAACCCCAAAACATGTGCGCACGATTCGCTGGCCCCAGCCCAACCCTCTCACACTCATCTGCTACACCCTGAAAGAACCCACTCATTCTCGCCCGAGTCATATGCACCCTGTGCATCACCTTAAACTGTATCAGGCTCATCCTTGCACAAGTGGAGGTCCTGTTTTCCCTTTGCAGTGCCTCACTTCATCCTCCCCAATTGATCTCCATTCCCAACTCCGCTTCCCATTTCTCCTTGATGTTCACCACCCGCTCGCTTCCCTGCTCCCCCAGCCACTTATATATATCCCCAATTCTTTCCTCCCCTTCCACATCCGGAAGCAGCAGTCGCTCCAGCAGGATGTATCCCGGCAATCTAGGGAACCCCTTCCAGACCTTTCGTGCAAAGTCCCTAACCTGTAGATACCTGAACTCACTACCCCTCGGCACCTCTACCCTCTCCCTTAGCTCCTCCAGACTGGCGAACCATTCCTCCAAATACAAATCCCTCACCTTGACCAGCCCCACTTCCCTCCACCTCCTGTATTCACTATCCATCCCCCCCCCCCGACTCAGCCCATGATTCTTGCACAGCGGCATTAGCACCGACATCACTTCCACCCTAAAATGCCGCCTCAGCTGATTCCATATCTTCACCGTGGACTGCACCACTGGGCTCCCTGAATACCTACTCGGAGCCGTTGGCAATGCTGCCGTCACCACAGCTCTCAAACTAGACCCCTTACAAGATTCCTCCTCCATCCTAACCCACTTTACCCCTTCTCCTTCCCACCACCGCCGCACCTTGTCCACATTCGCCGCGAATAATGAAGCAAGTTTGGCAACGCCAACCCACCCTGCTGCCTCTGCCTCTGCAGCACGATCCTCCCCACACTTGGCACCTTCCCCGCCCATACAAAGTCAGAGATGATTGAGTCCACTTTCTGAAAAAAGGCTTTGGTATAAAGATCGGGAGATCCTGAAAGATAAACCAGAACCTCGGCAGAATATTAATTTTCACCACATGGACCCTCCCCGCCAACGTTAAGTGCAGTGTATCCCACCTCTTAAGATTCTCCCTGGCCTCCTCCACCAGCTTCACTAAGTTCCACTTATGGAGCCCCGTCCATTCCCTCGTTATGTGAATCCCCAAGTACCTAAACCTATCCCTCGCTACCGTAAATGGCATCCCCCTAAATTAGCCCGCTATGCCTGCGCATTCACCGGGAATACCTCGCTTTTCCCTACATTCAGCTTGTATCCCGAGAACCCTCCAAACTTCCCCAACAGGCCCATAATCCTTGCCGTACTCTCCAACGGAGCCGAAACACACAGCAAGACGTCATCGGCATAGAGCGACACCCGATGCTCCCTCTGTCCCCTCATTATCCCCTGCCACTCTGCCGACCCCCTGAGAGCCATCGCCAATGGCTCTATGGCCAGCGCAAACAGCAGCGGCATCAGCAGGCACCCCTGCCTCGTACCCCTGTGTAAGTCAAAGCTTTGTGAGCTCATATCATTCGTCCTCACACTCGCTCTTGACACCACATACAGCAACCGCACCCATGCCACAAATCTCGGCCCAAACCCAAACCTTCCCAAAACTTTGAACAAGTACCACCACTCCACCCGATCAAATGCTTTCTCCATGTCCATGGACACCACCACCTCCGGTACCAGAGGTCTCGACGGATTCATCACCACATTCAACAGCCGTCTTATATCACTCGCGAGCTGCCTGCCCTTCACGAAGCCTGTTTGATCTTCTGCAACCACCCCCGGGACACAATCCTCCTCCTCCCCGCCAACAACTTAGCCAATACTTTCACACCCGTGTTCAATAGTGATATGGGTCTATACCACCCACATTCCACTGGATCCTTCCCCTTTTGGGGGATTAGTGTGATTACTGCCTGCTTCATCGTCTCCGGCAACTCCCCCTTCTCCAGTGCTTCATTAAACGGCCAACAGATGTGGTGCCAGGTCCGCCGCAAATTTCTTATAAAGTTCTGCCGTGTACCCATTCGGCCCAGGGGCCTTCCCCGACTTCATACCCCTGATACTATCCAGCACCTCCCTCAGCCCCAGGGCTCCTCCAACACCTGCCTCTTTGCTTCCTCCACCTGGGGAAATTCCAGTTCGTCCAGAAACCACCCCATGTCCCCCTCCTCTCCTCCTGGGTCTGCCTCATAAAGTCCCTGATCATACACTCTAAATGCCTCATTTATCTTCCTGGCTCTGACACCACATCCCCAGCCCCAGCCCCAGTCAGGATCTTCAATATTTCCCTGGATGCAGCCCCCGCTTTCCCCCTTCCCCTTCTTCTCACCCCACCTCCCTCTCCCCCCCCACCCCACTCCTCAGCTCAAAGTAGAAGGCCTCCTGCTGGCCTTACCCTCCCCCACCCAAACAAGGACTTCTCCTGAACTCCAGGTAGCCTTCTCCAAAAGCAAACAAACAGATGTTAAACACAAACAGTCCCATAAAACAGGAGGGGGGATGGGAGCATCCATCCGCACATAAACCTTTCACCCCTACAACTCGTTACAAACTCAACATTGAACAGAACCCCCCCCACCCGCCCCACAAAAAAGGCGAAAATCCCCCAATCCCTACTGATGTGTTGGGTGCTCTGGATCCGTGGAACACATACAGGCCACCAACACTTAAAATAGTGCAACACTATTTTATTAAGTTAGAAACTGTTGAACATACTTTCACTGTGGGTTAACATGATGTTAGATTCAACTAAAGACCTATGCCTATCCGAACCAGTACATGGTGAGGATCTGTGCTGTAAGCTGTCCTTGTAGGAGGCTGCATCCCGAATGAGCGGGAACTCTGATGCCCCCTGCCTTTATAGTGAGTGTGCTCTAACTGGTGATTGGCTGCGGTGTTGTGTGTGTTGATTGGTCTTGCTGTGTGTCCATCGGTGTGTGTGTATCTGCACCATGATATACTGGTGTATATTATGACACCTACACCCACTTCAAACATGCTCCTGACCATTGCATAGTGCCAGCACCCCTGGTTCCCAAGCATTGTCCACTCAGTTCTCCCCCAGTTTATGCTCCTTAATGAAGTCTTCAGCCGCTTCTGGGGTCTCGAAATAATACTCCCGGCCTCCAACCGACACCCATAATTTCGCCGGGCAAAGCACCCCAAATCTGATCTACCGCTGGTACAGCACCGCCTTGGCCTTGTTGAAACCTGCCCGCCGTTTTGCCAACTCGGCTCCGATGTCCTGATAAATCCGGACGTTATTTCCCTCCCAACCGCAGCTATGCTTCTCCCTGGCCCACTGTAGAATTTTCTCTTTCTCCACAAAGTTATGGAGTCTCACGATCATCGCCCGAAGCGGCTCCCCAACTCTAGGCTTTTGCCTCAGAGACCTATGCGCTCGGTCCATTTCAGGTGCCTTATTTAGCCACCTTTTTGCCACCAGTCCCGCCAGCATGCTCGAGACGTGCCTCGTGGCACTCACACCTTCCACTCCTTCAGGCAGGCCCACTATTCGCAGATTCTGTCTTCTCGAGGTATTCTCCTGCTCCTCAACCTTTGCCCTCAGCGTTTTACAAGGGTCTCCTAGGAGCCCCACCTCCGTCTCCAGAGCCACCACACAATCGCTATGGTCCGAAATCACTCCTTCAATCTCCCGAATCTGTGACCCCTGTACCTCCAAACACCTCTCTATCTACTCTAAAATACTCTTCAGGGATGCCACAGCTTCTGCAATGGCCTTTGCATGATCCTCATGCATTTATTTCCTCTGTTTATGGAATTCCTCCTTGCTAACAGTCATCAGTTCCTGAATCTGGGGCGTTACAGCTTGCCCCTCCCCCGCCTGCATGCTGGAAGAGACTGTCTGAAGCACAAGACTGTCTCAACTTTCCAGCCAAATCTCTCACTGCTTTCTGCCGGGTCCAGTGATCAGAAGACATATCATTCCAGGGGTAAACTACTCCTCTAACATTCACCTACGCCTTTTCATCAAAATTCCACCCGGATCTGGGAGAAAGAGCCCTTTTCTGTGACTTTGAACAAGAACAGCCCTTTATGTGACCAATCACTCCATGGTCACAAGTGGAAGTCGGCACTGAATTTTTTATGTCCACCTGAGCAAGCAGATCTAGTCTCATGTTTCAGGATGTTCAGACTTGACATGGCGAAAGAGTTGAAAAGACTGCTGGCACTTAATGTTGACAAGGCACCTGGACTGGATGAGATGCATCCAAGGATATTGAAAGAACTGTGAATGAAAATTGCCGGGACGCTGGCCATATTCATTCAGTCTCCCCTAGACTCAGGGGAGGTGGACTGGAGAATTCCAAGTATTTGCCATTGTTCAAGACAGATTGTAAGGAGAGGCCCCACAATTAAAGAACACTCAGTTGAACTGAAGGGGTGGACAAGTTTCTAGAAACAATTAGTCGGGATAGAATTAGTCATCACGTGCGTTGTTTAGGAAGGGCCAGCATTGATTTCTCAAGGGGAACCTGTGTTCCACTAACTTTCTGGAGTTTTTTGAAGAGGTAACAGAAATGGTCCATGAGGGGAATGCTGTTGATGTGGTGTACATGAACTTTCAGAAGGCATTCTGCACAGTGCCGCTTAGCAGACTTGTGAGAAAAGTTATAACTGATGGAATAAAAGGGACAGTAGCAACGTGGAAACAAAACTGGCCAAATAATGGAAAATGGAGAGTAATGGTCAATGGATATTTTCAGGCTGGAGTAAAGTTTGTAGTGGTGTTCCCAGGGACCTTTGCTTTTGCCAATATATATTAATGATCTAGATCTTGGTTTACAGGGAGCAATGAGAATGTTTGTAGATCATACGAAACTTGGATGTCGTAAACTGTGAAGAGGACAGTGCAGAACATCAAAAAGACATTGATAAGTTGGTGGAGTGGGCAGATCGGTGGCAGATGATGGTCAATGTCAAGAAATCTGAGGTGATGCATTTTGGTACGAAGAACTTGGAGAGACATTGTAAAATAAGGGATCAAATTCTTAAAGTTATGTCGGAGCAAATGGGCCTGGCTGTATATGTGCAAAGATCATGGAAGGTGGCAGAAGAGTCACAGAGAACAGTTAATAGCGTACACAGTATCCCGGGCTTTATTAATATGGGCATAGAGTACAAGAGCGGGGAGGTTATGTTCAATTGGCATTCATTAGACCTCAGCTGGAATATTGTGCACCACACTATAGAAAGGATATGAATGCATTGGAGCGAGTGCAGAAGAGGTTTACAAGAATGGCTCCAGACATGAGGATGGATCAGAGACGTTAGGACAGTTCTCCTAGGAAAGAAGGTGAGAAGAGATTTGATAGAGATATTCTAAATCATGAGGGGGTTGGAAAGTGCAGAGGGTTTTCAGACTAGAAGCACCGTGTTCATTGTGTGATATGATGACACCTGTTATCTTATTTTACATTTCATCTTCAGTTCTCTCCCCAAAATAGCCCCTTGGCTATTATTCGCTGAATCATGAGGCATGTGTGTGTATTTCTTTTACCATAAGACATAGGAGCAGGATTAGGCCGATCGGCCCATCGAGTCTGCTCTGCCATTCAATCATGGCTGATATTTTTCTCATCCCCATTCTTCTGCCTTCTCCCCATAACCCCTTATTCTCTTGTTAATCAAGAACCTATCTATCTCCGTCTTAAAGATGGGTAGGAGTTGGAAAAGGTTCCTGAGTCTGCCTCATCCTGAATTGTGCCCAATGCTGCTGACCTTAACCTGATCCACACACTATCCATCTAACCGGGCCTCCAGAGATGACACTGCCAGGGGCCCATTAATATATCAAATATTGGGTAACAGTGTATAAAGTGAACATTCCTCATTAAATGTGTTTTTCGATTTTCTATGATGCTTAAGCTCAGTTCACACATAAATACATTCTGATCATCAGCTCATGCTTTGTTTATTACAGACATTACACATGTATTGGATTTGATTCAGATGTTCTCTCAGTGTTATATGTCACAGATGTCAAATTGACCCGTGATCCAACACAATGGACATGCTTTGAAAATAAATTTCGAGGACCCAATTCTTTTTTTTTCCAAATGATGGGCAATTTAGCGTGGCCAATCCACCTACCCGGAACATCTTTTTGGGTTGTGGAGGTGAGACCCACGCAGACACGGGGAGAATGTGTGAACACCACATGGACAGTGACCTGGGGCGGAATCGAACCTGGATCCTCAGCTCCATGAGGCAGCAGTGCTAACCACTGCGCCATCGTGCCGCCCACAATTGACATGGCAATTACATATAGAGAAAATGCTGGAAAATCTCAGCAGGTCTGGCAGCATCTAGGGAGAGAAAAGAACTAACGTTTCAAGTCTAGATGATCCTTTGTCAAAGGGTCCCTTTGTCTGGACTCGAAACGTTAGCTCTTTTCTCTCCCTACTGATGCTGCCAGACCTGCTGAAATTTTCCAGCATTTTCTCTTTGGTTTCAGATTCCAGCATCCGCAGTAATTTGCTTTTATCCAGTGTTAATTCCATATAGTTTGGATGTTAAAGTGTGAAAGTCACCCTCATAAGCATCTGTAACGTGTTCCCGAGGTTGTGTGTGTAGCTGTATCTATCTCGTTGCACTGATATTTTTGTACTGACACAGGAGGAGACGCTTGAAGGTTTTCTTGAAGGTCGGATTGCATAGTGCGTAGCAGGCTGGGTTGACGGTGCTGTTAATGTAAAATATCCAATATCCAATAATCCAGACCGTGTTGGGGACACAGGTTGAGCAGAAGGTGTCGATGAGAACCAGGACATTGTATGGGCTCCAAGTAATGATAAACGCCAACAGAATAGCTAGAACGGTCTGTGTCACCTTCTGCTCTCGGGATACCGCTCCCTTCTTTTTCTTAGCTGGGATTTCGGTTACTGTAATGATCTTATTGTCTACCCTGATCTCTCCATCATTCCCACCCTTACCGCGGATAACTGGCACCATTCTTGTTGTGGTGTCACAGTGGTTATTCTTTTTAAACTTGCTGACTATTTTCATGCAGGAGTGTTTGGAGTTGTCCATCCTGAAACAGGTTTGAGTAGTGGGTGTGCTCTCCTGTATCGGCAATTGTTTCTTCTGCTTTGATTGGGACACACTGGGGTAAGTTGATTCAATGGGGAGCTCCTCTTCTTGGCCACAATTATCAGTTATTATTTCTCCAGTCATTTTGCTATTTTGCATTTTGACCTCTGGTAAACCATCAAGAGCATTTGAAAAGTTGTTATTATTCGGCTCCATTATTTTGCCCTTCGCTGCACTATGAGAAACGGTCCTCTTGCTCGATTCAGACTCCTTTTTATCTGCCATTATTCGACTTTTGCTGGCACAAGATATTTTCACATATAAAATCATCATGATGAACACAGGGAGATAGAAGGCACCTATGGCAGTGCCAAAAGTGACAGCTGGATTTGAGAAGAACTGTATATAACACTCACCCTCGCCGACTGTCCGCTCCCCTACGATGAACTGCCAGAGGATAATGGGAGGAGCCCAGATGACAAACGGTACCACCCAAGTAGCTGCGATCATTAATCCTGCCACTTTCCCTGTTCTTCTCACGGGGTAGCTGAGGGGCTTTGTCACGCAGAAGTAACGGTCAAAGCTGATGACCAGGAGGCTCATGGAGGAGGCATTACTGACAACATAATCTAGAGCAAGCCACAAGTCACATACCACTGGGCCCAAAGGCCAGTAGCCAATCAGAGTGTAAATGGTGAATAGATTCATGGACACACCGACAATCAAATCAGCACAGGCCAAGCTGAAAATAAAGTAATTGTTAATAGTTTGCAATTGTCTGTTTACTTTGATAGAAGCAATGACCAGGATGTTTCCAATAATTGTCAACAAGCTCAAAGATCCTGTCACAATCACAGCGAAGACCACCTCGACTATTTTATAAGGACTCCCTGTTTCAGTGACAATCAGGTCTGTTGGATTGCTGAGAGATTCACCTGTCTGTGTCGAGTTAGCCGCCATCCCCATCTGATGTGTAGTTAGCACTGACGAGGCATGAGTGTAGAAACTAAAAGAAAAAATGATTAAGAAACAGATTTCAGATGAAATAGGACAACTGGTGCCTCATTGACATTCTGCCAGCAAGACCTTCAATATCTTTGGCAGGAGGGACTCTGTTTAAATTAAGAATTATTTCATATGCCGTTTCCTGTACAATTGATTATAAACTAATAGTTAATTACTTGTGTCGAACTGAATCAAGATGTTGATGAGCGACATTGCAGAGATGTCTCTCAATGTTTTAAATCCATTGATCCAATCACCTGTCAGCTCTGCAAATGTTCACCTGTTCATGGCAGAAAGGTTTGACCCTGTTTTTCCTTTATGATCATGTCTCAAGATCACACATTCCTGTAAGCCCATAACATCCAGATCTATTCGGGAAGTGATGTAAGAAGAACGGTTGCACCAGTGTCACTGCTCTCTCAGAGACTGAACAACCGCCCTAGCCAATAGGTTTTCAGTCAAAGTCAAATGGAAAACAGGGACTTGGAGCTTCACTACTGGGATGAGGGGAAAAAGTATCCGAGATTATGCAGATATCATGCCTTTCAAAGCAGATAGCCATTGGATCATATTCATTGATGCCTAATACCAGTTTTAATACTTTAATGTATCTAATTATGTAACTTGCATGTTTTATGAGAACTGTCATGCTAAATACAAATGCAAGAATGATTTCCTGATGTTGGTATTTCAAAACAAATGTAGGAAACACAGCAGTAGATATAAAATGACCAAAATTTCACTGAAGCTGACACTGTTCAAGAAACATCATGCTTCATATCGTGTGTTATGGAATGCTTCAATAGCTCATTCATCAATATTAAATATCTCAAAGAATTCTCAATATTGTTCAAACCTGGTTGAAAGCATTGGAAAGGAAAGATATAGGAAGAGAATGCTGAGACAGGATAATGGGGATAGGGGCATGAAAGAGGAAGACAGAACAGATGATAAAACAAGAAGAGTGAATGAAAATGGGGCGGAGAGGGAGGTGTAAGTGCCATAGAGAAGGAGCTGTGGACTACGAAACCAGGAGAATTAGTAAAAGAAATTAAGGTGGGACCAGTATTTGAGATGGGCGCACCAGAGTAAGATGTAGCAGGAGGAGAAAATGACGTCATTGTTTCTGCATGTTTAAAGTGTCTTTGGAGTTAAGGGCATAGAGGAAAATTAATTGGACAATAATTGAAATTAATTGAAAATTAATTAGCATTGCTGCCTCACAGCGTTAGGGGCCCGGGTTTGATTACAACCTCGGATAACTGGCTGTGTGGAGTTTGTACATTATCCCCGTGTCTGCATGGGTTTCCTCCAGGTGCTCCGGTTTCTTCCCACAGTCCAAAGATGTGCAGGCTAGATAGATTGCCATACTAAATTGCCTTTAGGGTGGTGTTGCAGGAATAGGGTGGGAGATTGGGCCTAGGTAGGATGGTGTTTCGAAGGGTCAGTGCAGACTCGATGGGCCGAATGGCCTCGTTCTGCACTTTAGAGATTCTATGAAAGAAATGGACAAAAAAGGAAAGGTGAAAATCTTCTATTTTGCCAAAAATGTTTTGGTTGACAAGTGCACGAATAAAGATGATTAACTATCCATGGTGAATTAATCTTGCAATTGTCTTCGGAAGATTAACAATGCTATTAGCTCTGCATTATGCAAATAATGTAGAACCACAGTTTTGTATGGACACTGTAGCTCAAGAGGAGGCGGGAATGGACTTTACACAATCCCACTTCGAGACTGAAGAGACACGAACAGGAATGTGTGCTCTTTATATCATCTCAAGTAGAGACTGAAGAGTTGTCCTATAGTTCAGGAACAAGAATGTGTGCTCTTTATATCATCTCAAGTAGAGACGAGGAGTGGAAATTGTTTCTGGTCCTTTTTCAGGTGAACCCCTCGCATGCAATCCAATCGGAAGTCTCACCATTCCATTAGTAGCTGTTAGCACCTGTCACACTTCCGCAGGCAGGCCATACATTTTATTGAGAAGGATATCCATCTGCTGGCCTCATCCTAATGTGAGTCCTTCTGCTATGGTCCAATGGATCTTAATTGTGAAGTACACCAAATCTCAAAGGGAATCTTGGCTCATCTAGCATAACTTAATTTTTGTGCTCTGACCACAAGAAGATAGGCTTACTGAACTCCGAAGCCACAAATTTCAGCCACATTAAACCAAAGCCTTTATTAATAAAATTAAATAAAACTTAACACTCAGGATTACAATTAAATTATTCTGACAGAACATTCCCCCCCACCAAAATATTAAGTACTTGGTCTGACTCACAAGTGAAAACCCTTTTGGCAGAGCTCCCTTATAGATGTTTAACGATAAAAAAAACTACAGTAATATTACACCGAAGACAAAGCTTTAGTGATACCACGTGATCTCTCACTTATCACTTCCACTCTGCTGTGGAACTTCAAAACATTAGACCGAGCACAGTTTTACTTTTGCAGCCCCAAGACATTCCTGGCTTAACTGGGTGTTGATTTAAATCTGCATCTCTTCCAAGCTAGAGATGTTGTTTGCAGGTCTTTCTCAAACAGCCAACCCTCAGGAGGTGGGACATACTCATTTTCCAACACAGACCTCAAAATCTCTCCTTAAGTATTGTTTTCCTTCTTCCATCTTCCATTGCTCGTGCCCCTGTTTGAAACTTAACTTAAAATAAAATCTTTCATATTCGCTCTATAGCCCCATTTGTATGTCAAATACAATTTGATAATCTTTCCTTGTTTGATTATGAAGCGTTTGCAAGCTACACATGTCGTTTTACTTCCCCTTGCAATTTAACATCAAAAAATTCAAATCCTTGCCTATCTCCTAATTCAAATTTCTACCTACTGATTATTTACATGTAGAAAATTAACTTGGCATTCTTACTTCATGCGCGTTCATTTGAAGTCCCAAACCTTATAGACAATCAATCCCCAACTTAATTAAATTATGTTCGTTAACATAAACACAAGACTTTCACAGAATAACATAATGAATCCCAAAAATATTAAATATAGTACCATCTCTCATCACACTGATGAAGGGGCACAATCAGTGGGTTTACAGAAATAAACTCACTGTTTCTTTAACTCAAGAAACCATGATTAAATTGGTTTCTTTCAAAACATAAATACATTGGGGCTGGGAAAAGATAGCAACAAGGGAAGGGATGCCTTTGCAATAATCCTGTTGACACAAACCAAGGGAAGTTCAATAAAGAGAGTCAACTTATCACTCCTCACTTGGGAGAAAAACAATTTGGGGACATCCCATCAGAAATGAACAAATTGTGCTGAGATAATTCCTACAGGCAGAGTGTACAGCATTTGGGGACCTCACCCACGAATGTGCAGCAACAATCTATGCAGCATAACTTCTCCAATTAAGCTTACTCTCATATCTCCTCATCAAAGTTTCTCAGCATTTGAACTCTCTTCCCTTCAACTTCATGTATTGTCCATTTTCCTATTAATACATCTGTACGATTTGTTTTAACCACTCACTGTAGCAGTGAATGCCACATACTCACCACTATTTAGGCTTGTTGAATGTAAAATGAGATGGGGTTTAGTCTTCATCATGTAAATTCATTATTGTTTAATGAATTTAGACATTTGCGCAAAGAGATATTTGACCACATTCTTCAACTGCATTGAGCAGTGGAATCTGAGCAAATGGGACCATAGGGGTGATAATGCAGTGCTGGAGCATAACTGTTAACCAGACTTGTAATTCCATAACATTGCTTTGTGCAGAGCAAAACCACGGGGCATTGCACAGTTGATACTGATCCGTTAACATCAAATACCACGTAGTATGCTTTAAACAGCTCAACACGGTCTCCATACCGAGAGCCACAGCCGCCGTTTTCTCAGTACAATATTTAACTTACAGCCTTGGGCAACAAATAGCCTCAACTCTATCAAAGGTGTAAGTGGTAGTGAACCAGACAGAGCAGTCTGTCTGGTTCATAAAGCAGAATTGTGTGCATGTTACATGTAGGAATGGAGTACACAAAAATGAACTGCTTCCAAGAAAAAATTGGAATATGACTCATCATCAGGTCGATAATAACAACCACTGCTACTGGCCACCAGATAGCATGTGACACATTTAGAGAGACTACACATTCCTCGAGACAGGATCACAATTATCACTATGTTAACTGTGAGGAAGCGACATAGACATGGAAAGCATATATCAGATTAGAAGCAAAATTGTCAGTTTCACTATTTACTTGTTGCGATACAAAAATGCCCAGCGATCTTTTGACTTTGTTTATTCTTTCAGGGATATGGTTGACACTGGCAAGGCTAGCATTTTTTGCCCACCCTAAATTCTCTTGAACTGGGTGGTTTACTAGGTTATTGTACAGGGTTGGTAGGATTCAATCACAGAAATATTTGCAGTCAAGGAGAGAGGGATCTGATCGAAACACATGTGTGGGAGTGACTGAGAGACTGCACTGTATGTTCTATGATCTATATTCTATGACTTGGATTTCTGATTTCCAGTCTTGTTAAATCTCCTAATTTCAAGAAGGAAACATCATATGAGGATGCCATTCTTTGAGGTCAGAATGAATGGGGCGGCAGTGGTGGCATGATATTGTCACTGGACTAGCAATCCAGAGACCCAGGGTAATGGTCTGGCGACATGGATTCGAATCCCACCAGGGCAGATAGTGGAATTTGAATTCAATAAAAATCTGGAATTAAAAGTCTAATGGTGAAATTTAATCAATTGTCGTAAAAACCGATCTGGTTCACTAATGCCCTTTAGGGGAGAAAATCTGCCATCCTTACCTGGTCTGGCACACATGTGACTCTAGACGCAGAGCAGTGTGGTTGACTCTTAAATGCCCTCAGGGATGGGCAATAAATGTTGGTCCAGTGATGCCCACATCCCATGAACGAACAAAGGAATAATTAAAATCAAAACAACATTACACCCAGAAAGAAAGAATTTAGCTGAATAAAAGTAATAACTCGCATAAAACGAGGAGAACATTCATACAGTGGGATAGAGTTTATAGAACGAATAGCTGCGTATGAAGACTTACCAGGAACAGTAATAGCAGCAAGGAGAGGATAGTGAATCTTTTCTAAGTCAACGATGAAACAATACACCATCCACTTGTCCATTTCTATGGAGACGCTGATTCCTGTTAGTGTCGGAGGCACTGCTCCCGCTGACACTACGAGACTGACACATTCAAAGGAGCTTCTTATTAGTAGTAAAGAGAAACTCTCCAGTGACACTATTCAGTTCCATGGAGACTGTCATTAATCACAGTCACTGCACAAACCAGATCTTTCAATCTGGCACTTTTATTGTATATTTGTGTGAAAGGTCCACAGTACATAATCCTTTGAAAGGTTAATCACAAACCAAAACAGATTTCAATATTTTTAGGCAGTCTTCAGCCGCGTGAGACGAAGATTTACTCCTTTGTGTTGAATTCTTTGTTAAGCTCTCGCATGGAGTGGCCCATGAGCCCAATCTAGCATGGCAGACTGTGGTGCATTTGCTAACGGTGAACATGCAAGCTCTGATGGGCTATCCTTTCATTGCATCTTCTTATTGGCCAGCTAAACTTTCTGTTTGCCTTCACCTCTTCCATGACCTTCCAAACAGGTAGACCAGAGGTCACGGCTATTGGTGATTGTCGCATTTGTCAGTGTTGACGTTTGCCATGTTCTATTTCCTGCTTGCAGGTCTCCTTTGTCGTGGGGGTTCGGTCACCAAGCATGTCAACACCCCCTGGCTAGGTCATCAGAGAGAACGCCTGTGGGTACATGGCCGTCATCCATCCAATGAACACGGCCATGCCAACACATGTCATTGGCTTAGTAATAAGAAGTTCGGTACCATGGAGTTGGTGACCCTGTATGACCAAGACATGCCAATGATGTGCCTGAGAGAGTTGAAACTGTTCACCATTTTGTCCTGGCAAGCATATGCTGTCAAGGCCTCGCCATTGTAGATGAGTGCACCGAAGGCACAGGTTTGGTGATCTCCGTCAAGCTGCTGTTGCTTCGCACGCTCTTCATGTATATGTTCATTTCAGCATCAAGCGGAAGATTGCTAGTCATTTTTAACAAATTCATTAAGGGGACATCGGTATCGCTGGCTAAATCAGCATTTATTGCCGACCATAATTGCCCCTGAGAAGGTGGCGATGAGCCGCTGCAGTCCCTGTGGTGTAGGTACATCCACAATGCTGTTCGGATTTTCACTCAGCCACAGTGAAGGAACAGGTGATATAATTCCAAGTCAGGGTGGTGAGCGACTTGGAACAGAATATCCGGGTGCTGTTGTTCCCATGTGTTTGATGCCCTTGTTCTTCCATATGCTAGCAGTCGTGGGTTTGGAAGGGGATGCATAAGGAGCCTTGGTGTGTTTGTGCTGTGCACACTGCTGAGACTGTGTGTTGATGGTGGAGAGAGAGAGTGTTTGAGAAAGGGGTGCCAGTCACGTGAGCTGCCAATTCCTGGATGGTGTGGAGCGTCCTGAATGTTGTTGGAGCTGCACTCATGCAGGCAAGTGGAGAGCATGCCATTATACTCCTGACTTGTGCTTTTGTGGGTGGTGGACAGGCTTTGGGGAGTTAGGAGGTGAGTGATTTGTGGCAGGATACATCACCCCTGACCTGCTCTTGTAGCCACAGTATGTATATGGCCATTCCAGTGAGTTTCTGGTATGGTAGCCCCAGAATGTTGATTGCCTGGAGGTGATTACAGAAATAGGGAATGTTGTAGATGCTGAAGGTGGTTACAAAGATGGGGCAGGGTGTAGAGGCTGGAGGTGGTTACAGAGGTAGGGAATGGTGTAGAGGCTGGAGGTGGTTGCAGAGATAGGGCAGGGTGCAGGGGCTGGTGGTCGTCACAGAGATAGGGAATGGTGTAGGGGCTGGAGGTGGTTACAGAGATTAGGAATGGTGTAGAGGCTGGAGATGGTTACAGAGATAGGGAATGGTGTAGGGCCTGGAGGTGGTTACCGGGATAGGGAATAGTGTAGAGGCTGGAGATGGTTACAAAGATAGGGAATGGTGTAGGGGCTGGAGGTGGTTACAGGGATAGGGAATAGTGCAGAGGCTGGAGGTGGTTACAGAGATAGGGAATAGTGTAGAGGCTGATGGTGGTTCCAGAGATAAGACAGGGTGCAGGGACTGGAGGTCGTTACAGAGATATGGAATGGTGTAGAGGCTGGAGGTGGTTACAGAGAAAAAGAATGATGCAGGGGCTGGAGGTGGTTACAGAGATAGGGCAGGGTGTAGAGGCTCGAGCTGGTTACAGAGATAGGGAATGGTGTTGGGGCTGGAGGTGGTTACAGAGATAGGGAATAGTGTAGGGGCTGGAGGTGGTTACAGAGATAGAAAATAGTGCAGGGAATGGAGGTGGTTACCGAGATAGGGCGGGGTGTGTGAGGCTGGAAGTGTTTACACAGATAGGTAATGCTGTAGGGGCTGGAGGTGGTTACAGAGAAAGGGAATGGTGTAGAGGCTGGAGGTGGTTACAGAGAAAGGGAATGGTGTAGAGGCTGGAGGTGGTTACAGAGATAGGGAATGGTGTAGAGGCTGGAGGTGGTTACAGAGATAGGGAATGGTGCAGGGACTGGAGGTGCTTACAGAGATAGGGAATAGTGTAGAGGGTGGAGGTGGTTACAGAGATAGGGCATAGTGCAGAGGCTGGAGGTGGTTACAGAGATAGGGAATGGTGCAGGGACTGGAGGTGGTTACAGAGATAGGGAATGGTGTAGAGGCTGGAGGTGGCTACAGAGACAGGGAATGGTGTTGAAGCTGGTGGTGGTTACAGAGATAGGGAATAGTGTAGAGGCAGACAGTGGTTACAGGGATAGGGAATAGTGTAGAGTCAGACAGTGGTTACAGAGATAGGGAATGATGTTGAGGCTGGAGATGATTACAGAGATAGGGAATGGTGTAGGGGCTGGAGGTGGTTACAGAGATAGGGAATGGTGTTGAGGCTGGTGGTGGTTACAGAGATAGGGAATAGTGTAGAGGCTGGAGGTGGTTACAGAGATAGGGAATGGTGCAGGGACTGGAGTTGGTTACAGAGATAGGGAATGGTGTAGAGGCTGGAGGTGGTTACAGAGATAGGAAATGGTGTTGAGGCTGGAGATGGTTATAGTGATAGGGAATGGTGTAGAGGCTGGAGGTGGTTACAGTGACAGGGAATGGTGTAGAGGCTGGAGGTGGTTACAGAGATAGGGCAGGGTGTTGAGGCTGGAGGTTGTTACAGAGATAGGGCAGGGTGTAGAGGCTGGAGGTGGTTACAGAGATAGGGAATAGTGTAGAGGCTGATGGTGGTTCCAGAGATAAGGCAGGGTGCAGGGACTGGAGGTTGGTACAGAGATATGGAATGGTGTAGACGCTGGAGGTGGTTACAGAGATAGAGAATGATGCAGGGGCTGGAGGTGGTTACAGAGATAGGGCAGGGTGTAGAGGCTGGAGGTGGTTACAGAGATAGGGCAGGGTGCAGGGGCTGGAGGTGGTTACCAAGATAGGGCAGGGTGCAGGGGTTGGAGGTGGTTACAGAGGTAGGGAATGGTGTAGAGGCTGGAGTTCATTACAGAGATGGGGAATGGTGCAGGGGCTGGAGTGGTTACAGTGACCGGGAATAGTTTAGGGGCTGGAGGTGGTTACAGAGATAGGGAATGGTGTAGCGGATGGAGGTGGTTACAGAGATAGGGCAGGGTGCAGGGGCTGGAGGTGGTTACAAAGATAGGGCAGGGTGCAGGGGCTGGAGGTGGTTACAGAGGTAAGGAATGGTGTAGAAGCTGGAGTTCATTACAGAGATAGGGAATGGTGCAGGGGCTGGAGTGGTTACAGCGACCGGGAATAGTACAGGGGCTGGAGGTGGTTACAGATATAGGGAATGGTGTAGCGGATGGAGGTGGTTACAGAGATAGAGAATGATGCAGGAACTGGAGGTGGTTACAGAGATAGGGCGGGGTGCAGGGACTGGAGATGGTTACAGAGATAGAGAATGATGCAGGGACTGGAGGTGGTTACAGAGATAGGGCAGGGTGCAGGGACTGGAGGTGGTAACAGAGATAGGGAATGGTGTAGGGGCTGGAGGTGGTTACAGGGATAGGGACTAGTGTAGAGGTAGACAGTGGTTACAGAGATAGGGAATAATGTAGAGTCTGGAGATGATTACAGAGATAGGGAATGGTGTAGGGGTTGGAGGTGGTTACAGAGATAGGGAATGTTGTACAGGCTGGAGGTGGTTACAGAGATAGGGAATGGTGTAGCGGATGGAGGTGGTTACAGAGATAGGGAATGGCGCAGGGACTGGAGGTGGTTACAGCGACCGGGAATAGTATAGGGGCTGGAGGTGTTTACAGATATAGGGAATGGTGTAGCGGATGGAGGTGGTTACAGAGATAGAGAATGGTGCAGGGACTGGAGGTGGTTACAGAGATAGAGAATGATGCAGGAACTGGAGGTGGTTACAGAGATAGGGCAGGGTGCAGGGACTGGAGATGGTTACAGAGATAGAGAATGATGCAGGGACTGGAGGTGGTTACAGAGATAGGGCAGGGTGCAGGGACTGGAGGTGGTAACAGAGATAGGGAATGGTGTAGGGGCTGGAGGTGGTTACAGGGATAGGGACTAGTGTAGAGGCAGACAGTGGTTACAGAGATAGGGAATAATGTAGAGTCTGGAGATGATTACAGAGATAGGGAATGGTGTAGGGGTTGGAGGTGGTTACAGAGATAGGGAATGTTGTAGAGGCTGAAGGTGGTTACAGAGATAGGGAATGGTGTAGAGGCTGGAGGTTGTTACAGAGACAGGGCAGGGTGTAGAGGCTGGAGGTGGTTACAGAGATAGGGAATGGTGTAGGGGCTGGAGGTGATTACAGAGATAGGGCAGGGTGTATGGACTGGAGGTGGTTACAGAGATAGGGCAGGGTGCAGGGGCCGGAGGTGGTTACAGAGGTAGGAAATGGTGTAGAGGCTGGAGTTCATTACAGAGATAGGGAATGGTGCAGGGGCTGGAGTGGTTACAGCGACCGGGAATAGTATAGGGGCTGGAGGTGGTTACAGAGATAGGGAATGGTGTAGTGGATGGAGGTGGTTACAGAGATCGGGCAGGGTGCTGGGGATGGAGGTCGTTACAGAGATAGCGAATGGTGTAGAGGCTGGAGGTGGTTACAGAGATAGGGCAGGGTGCAGGGACTGGAGCTGGTTACAGAGATAGGGAATGGTGTAGAGGGTGGAGGTGGTTACAGAGATAGGGAATAGTGTTGATGCTGGCCGTGGTTACCGAAATAGGGAATGGTGTAGAGACTGGAAATTATTACAGAGATAGGGAATGGTGTAGGGGCTGGAGGTAGTTACAGAGGTAGGGAATGATTTCGAGGCTGGAAATTATTGCAGAGATCGGGAATGGTGTAGGGGCTGGAGGTGGTTACAGAGAAAGGGAATGGTGTAGAGGCTGGAGGTGGTTACAGAGATAGGGAATGGTGCAGGGACTGGAGCTGGTTACAGAGATAGGGAATGGTGTAGAGGCTGGAGGTGGTTACAGAGATAGGGCATAGTGCAGGGACTGGAGGTGCTTACAGAGAGAGGGAATAGTGTAGAGGCTGGAGGTGGTTACAGAGATAGGGAATGGTGCAGGGACTGGAGGTGGTTACAGAGATAGGGAATGGTGTAGAGGCTGGAGGTGGCTACAGAGACAGGGAATGGTGTTGAAGCTGGTGGTGGTTACAGAGATAGGGAATAGTGTAGAGGCAGACAGTGGTTACAGAGATAGGGAATGGTGTAGGGGCTGGAGGTGGTTACAGGGATAGGGAATAGTGTAGAGGCAGACAGTGGTTATAGAGATAGGGAATGATGTCGAGGCTGGAGATGATTACAGAGATAGGGAATGGTGTAGGGGCTGGAGGTGGTTACAGAGATAGGGAATGGTGTTGAGGCTGGTGGTGGTTACAGAGATAGGGAATGGTGTTGAGGCTGGTGGTGGTTACAGAGATAGGGAATAGTGTAGAGGCTGGAGGTGGTTACAGAGATAGGGACTGGTGCAGGGACTGGAGGTGGTTACAGAGATAGGGAATGGTGCAGGGACTGGAGGTGGTTACAGAGATAGGGAATGGTGTAGAGGCTGGAGGTGGCTACAGAGATAGGGAATAGTGTAGAGGCAGACAGTGGTTACAGAGATAGGGAATGGTGTAGGGGTTGGAGCTGGTTACAGAGATAGGTAATAGTGTAGAGGCAGACAGTGGTTACAGAGATAGGGAATGGTGTAGGGGCTGGAGGTGGTTACAGGGATAGGGAATAGTGTAGAGGCAGACAGTGGTTACAGAGATAGGGAATGATGTCGAGGCTGGAGATTATTACAGAGATAGGGAATGGTGTAGGGGCTTTAGGTGGTTACAGAGATATGGAATGGTGTTGAGGCTGGTGGTGGTTACAGAGATAGGGAATAGTGTAGAGGCTGGAGGTGGTTACAGAGATAGGGAATGGTGCAGGGACTGGAGGTGGTTACAGAGATAGGGAATGGTGTAGAGGCTGGAGGTGGCTACAGAGACAGGGAATGGTGTTGAAGCTGGTGGTGGTCACAGAGATAGGGAATAGTGTAGAGGCAGACAGTGGTTACAGAGATAGGGAATGGTGTAGGGGCTGGAGGTGGTTACAGAGATAGGGAATGGTGTAGGGGCTGGAGGTGGTTACAGAGATAGGGAATGGTGTTGAGGCTGGAGGTGGTTATAGTGATAGGGAATGGTGTAGAGGCTGGAGGTGGTTACAGTGATAGGGAATGGTGTAGAGGCTGGAGGTGGTTACAGAGATAGGGCAGGGTGTAGAGGCTGGAGGTGGTTACAGAGATAGGGAATAGTGTAGAGGCTGATGGTGGTTCCAGAGATAAGGCAGGGTGCAGGGACTGGAGGTCGGTACAGAGATATGGAATGGTGTAGACGCTGGAGGTGGTTACAGAGATAGAGAATGATGCAGGGGCTGGAGGTGGTTACAGAGATAGGGCAGGGTGTATGGACTGGAGGTGGTTACAGAGATAGGGCAGGTTGCAGGGGCTGGAGGTGGTTACAAAGATAGGGCAGGGTGTAGGGGTTGGAGGTGGTTACAGAGGTAGGGAATGGTGAAGAGGCTGGAGTTCATTACAGAGATAGGGAATGGTGCAGGGGCTGGAGTGGTTACAGCGATCGGGAATAGTATAGGGGCTGGAGGTGGTTACAGAGATAGGGAATGGTGTAGCGGATGGAGGTGGTTACAGAGATAGGGCAGGGTGCAGGGGCTGGAGGTGGTTACAAAGATAGGGCAGGGTGCAGGGGCTGGAGGTGGTTACAGAGGTAGGGAATGGTGTAGAGGCTGGAGTTCATTACAGAGATAGGGAATGGTGCAGGGGCTGGAGTGGTTACAGCGACCGGGAATAGTACAGGGGCTGGAGGTGGTTACAGAGATAGGGAATGGCGCAGGGACTGGAGGTGGTTACAGCGACTGGGAATAGTATAGGGGCTGGAGGTGTTTACAGATATAGGGAATTGTGTAGCGGATGGAGGTGGTTACAAAGATAGGGAATGGTGCAGGGACTGGATTTGGTTACAGAGATAGGGCGGGGTGCAGAGACTGGATGTGGTTACAGAGATAGGGAATAGTGTAGAGGCAGACAGTGGTTACAGAGATAGGGAATGTTGTAGAGGCTGAAGGTGGTTACAGAGATAGGGAATGGTGTAGGGGCTGGAGGTGATTACAGAGATAGGGAATGGTGTTGAGGCTGGTTGTGGTTACAGAGATAGGGCAGGGTGCAGGGACTGGAGGTGGTTACAGTGATAGGGAATGGTGCAGGGACTGGAGGTGGTTACAGAGATAGGGCGGGGTGCAGGGACTGGAGGTGATTACAGAGATAGGGAATGGTGTAGAGGCAGACAGTGGTTACAGAGATAGGGAATGTTGTAGAGGCTGAAGGTGGTTACAGAGATAGGGAATGGTGTAGGGGCTGGAGGTGATTACAGAGATAGGGAATGGTGTAGAGGCTGGAGGTTGTTACAGAGACAGGGCAGGGTGTAGAGGCTGGAGGTGGTTACAGAGATAGGGAATGGTGTAGAGGCTGGAGGTGGTTGCAGAGATAGGGCAGAGTGCAGGGGCTGGTGGTCGTCACAGAGATAGGGAATGGTGTAGAGACTGGAGATGGTTACAGAGATCGGGAATGGTGTAGGGGCTGGAGGTGGTTACAGGGATAGGGAATAGTGTAGAGGCTGATGGTGGTTCCAGAGATAAGGCAGGGTGCAGGGACTGGAGGTCGTTACAGAGATATGGAATGTTGTAGAGGCTGAAGGTGGTTACAGAGATAGGGAATGGTGTAGAGGCTGGAGGTTGTTACAGAGACAGGGCAGGGTGTAGAGGCTGGAGGTGGTTACAGAGATAGGGAATGGTGTAGGGGCTGGAGGTGATTACAGAGATAGGGCAGGGTGTATGGACTGGAGGTGGTTACAGAGATAGGGCAGGGTGCAGGGGCTGGAGGTGGTTACAGAGGTAGGAAATGGTGTAGAGGCTGGAGTTCATTACAGAGATAGGGAATAGTGTAGAGGCTGGAGGTGGTTACAGAGATAGGGCATAGTGCACAGGCTGGAGGTGGTTACAGAGATAGGGAATGGTGCAGGGACTGGAGGTGGTTACAGAGATAGGGTGGGGTGCAGGGACTGGAGGTGGTTACAGAGATAGGGAATGGTGTAGAGGCTGGAGGTGGCTACAGAGACAGGGAATGGTGTTGAAGCTGGTGGTGGTTACAGAGATAGGGAATAGTGTAGAGGCAGACAGTGGTTACAGAGATAGGGAATGGTGTAGAGGCTGGAGGTGGTTACAGGGATAGGGAATAGTGTAGAGGCAGACAGTGGTTACAGAGATAGGGAATGATGTCGAGGCTGGAGATGATTACAGCGACCGGGAATAGTATAGGGGCTGGAGGTGGTTACAGAGATAGGGAATGGTGTAGCGGATGGAGGTGGTTACAGAGATCGGGCAGGGTGCTGGGGATGGAGGTCGTTACAGAGATAGCGAATGGTGTAGAGGCTGGAGGTGGTTACAGAGATAGGGCAGGATGCAGGGACTGGAGCTGGTTACAGAGATAGGGAATGGTGTAGAGGGTGGAGGTGGTTACAGAGATAGGGAATATTGTTGATGCTGGCGGTGGTTACCGAAATAGGGAATGGTGTAGAGGCTGGAAATTATTACAGAGATAGGGAATGGTGTAGGGGCTGGAGGTAGTTACAGAGGTAGGGAATGATTTCGAGGCTGGAAATTATTGCAGAGATCGGGAATGGTGTAGGGGCTGGAGGTGGTTACAGAGAAAGGGAATGGTGTAGAGGCTGGAGGTGGTTACAGAGATAGGGAATGGTGCAGGGACTGGAGCTGGTTACAGAGATAGGGAATGGTGTAGAGGCTGGAGGTGGTTACAGAGATAGGGCATAGTGCAGGGACTGGAGGTGCTTACAGAGATAGGGAATAGTGTAGAGGCTGGAGGTGGTTACAGAGATAGGGCATAGTGCACAGGCTGGAGGTGGTTACAGAGATAGGGAATGGTGCAGGGACTGGAGGTGGTTACAGAGATAGGGTGGGGTGCAGGGACTGGAGGTGGTTACAGAGATAGGGAATGGTGTAGAGGCTGGAGGTGGCTACAGAGACAGGGAATGGTGTTGAAGCTGGTGGTGGTTACAGAGATAGGGAATAGTGTAGAGGCAGACAGTGGTTACAGAGATAGGGAATGGTGTAGGGGCTGGAGGTGGTTGCAGGGATAGGGAATAGTGTAGAGGCAGACAGTGGTTACAGAGATAGGGAATGATGTCGAGGCTGGAGATGATTACAGCGACCGGGAATAGTATAGGGGCTGGAGGTGGTTACAGAGATAGGGAATGGTGTAGCGGATGGAGGTGGTTACAGAGATCGGGCAGGGTGCTGGGGATGGAGGTCGTTACAGAGATAGCGAATGGTGTAGAGGCTGGAGGTGGTTACAGAGATAGGGCAGGGTGCAGGGACTGGAGCTGGTTACAGAGATAGGGAATGGTGTAGAGGGTGGAGGTGGTTACAGAGATAGGGAATAGTGTTGATGCTGGCGGTGGTTACCGAAATAGGGAATGGTGTAGAGACTGGAAATTATTACAGAGATAGGGAATGGTGTAGGGGCTGGAGGTAGTTACAGAGGTAGGGAATGATTTCGAGGCTGGAAATTATTGCAGAGATCGGGAATGGTGTAGGGGCTGGAGGTGGTTACAGAGAAAGGGAATGGTGTAGAGGCTGGAGGTGGTTACAGAGATAGGGAATGGTGCAGGGACTGGAGCTGGTTACAGAGATAGGGAATGGTGTAGAGGCTGGAGGTGGTTACAGAGATAGGGCATAGTGCAGGGACTGGAGGTGCTTACAGAGATAGGGAATAGTGTAGAGGCTGGAGGTGGTTACAGAGATAGGGCATAGTGCACAGGCTGGAGGTGGTTACAGAGATAGGGAATGGTGCAGGGACTGGAGGTGGTTACAGAGATAGGGTGGGGTGCAGGGACTGGAGGTGGTTACAGAGATAGGGAATGGTGTAGAGGCTGGAGGTGGCTACAGAGACAGGGAATGGTGTTGAAGCTGGTGGTGGTTACAGAGATAGGGAATAGTGTAGAGGCAGACAGTGGTTACAGAGATAGGGAATGGTGTAGGGGCTGGAGGTGGTTACAGGGATAGGGAATAGTGTAGAGGCTGATGGTGGTTCCAGAGATAAGGCAGGGTGCAGGGACTGGAGGTCGTTACAGAGATATGGAATGGTGTAGATGCTGGAGGTTGTTACAGAGATAGAGAATGATGCAGGGGCTGGAGGTGGTTACAGAGATAGGGCAGGGTGAATGGACTGGAGGTGGTTACAGAGATAGGGCAGGGTGCAGGGGCTGGAGGTGGTTACAGAGGTAGGAAATGGTGTAGAGGCTGGAAATTATTGCAGAGATCGGGAATGGTGTTGAGGCTGGAGGTGGTTACAGTGAAAGGGAATGGTGTAGAGGGTGGAGGTGGTTACAGAGATAGGGCAGGGTGTAGAGGCTGGAGGTGGATACAGAGATAGGGAATGGTGTAGTGATTTTGGGAACTTGCTTCTTGAATTAACAATTTTCTTCCTGAGCAGACGTGAGGATCTCAGCCAAACATGTAAACTCAATGGCTCAGTGGGCATGGAAGTGCCATGTTTGGCCATGGAAGTTCTGAGGGCCTATTGGGAGTGTTAGTGTAATCATTGATGTTTGAGGTGTGAGGGACCATTGACCATTGGGGGGATGAGTTGGTATCAAGCATGAGAGATTCCATCGTGGCGAATGAGCAGCATGAGTTGGCATTTGAATGGCATAAAGAGATTATTGAAATAAATTTCCTGTTTATTTACTTTGTTCCCATTTCTTTCATTTTTATTCTTTTGGTCCGTGGGCCCATATTTGGGATGTGCGTTTAAGCAGAAAACTCAAAGTGAAACAGCCTGCTTGTCAGGATTCTGTATTGCCAGGTTTTATATTTTGGAGAAAGGAAAACTTACTACTCGGACCGAGTGAATCTTAAGAACCAGCTTTGGAGGGAATTGGTTTGATTGGTTAACCGGCAACCAGTGGGTTGAGCCAGGGACTGTCTTCTGCCTGACAACAGTCAGTGATTGGTTCCTGAGTGATTGCTTTCTGCGAGAACTTAGCAGAAGTGTTTCGACCTTGGAAGTGAAAGGAAGAGCCTCCCTCTCTCTTGGTTGCTGAAGTGAAAGAACTGCTCTGTTGTTCTGAAAGCAGTGAATGCCCAGAGAACCCAAAATGATGCTGAGTCTGCAGGGAAAGTAGACAGCGTTGCCAGAGAATGCCATCTCAATCCGATAAGTAAGAAGTACCAAATCAAAAGCCTGAACTTCAGAATGGCATTGACTGGAAGTCCTCCCAGTGCATGAAAGATTCTTATCCTTTTATTTTTATTGATATTTTTCTTTCCCTTTCCACCATCCTTTCGCCTCTGTATACAAAGAACAACAAAGAAAAGAACATCACAGGAACAGGCCCTTCGCCCCTCCAAGCCTGTGCCGACCATGCTGCCCATATAAACTACAATCTTCTACACTTTCTGGGTCCATATCCCTCTATTCCCATCCTATTCATGTATTTGTCAAGGTGCCCCTTAAATGTCACTATCGTCCCTGCTTCCACCACCTCCTCCGACAGCGAGTTCTAGGCACCCACTACCCTCTGTGTAAAAAAACTTGTCTCCTCTAAACCTTGCCCCTCGTACCTTAAACCTATGCCCCTTAGTAATTGACCCCTCCACCCTGGGAAAAAGCCAGGTTATGTGTAAGAGATTGGGGTGACTTAAGAAAGAGGGGGTTGGGAAAGGGGTAATCGACAGTCAGTTACATTTTCTGTCTGTTTAATTAGAATACTGTACAGAATAAAAAGTTACTGTTTTTAAAGGTTACAACCAAGGACCTTGGGTATATTAAATAAAATCCCATTTCTCCTGCATTGCGACTCCGGGTCAAGTAGAACTGAATTGATCGCACACTAGCCCAGGGTGGTCATGACAGTCTGGAGGAAGGTGTGGGCAATGCATTTTGAAATTCAAAGATGGGGAAATGTATTGGAGATACAGATCGGTCCTGATCGAACTGGGATGAACCAGAGTCGAGGGGCTGAATGGATGACTCCTGTTGCTGCAAATGATTACAATGGTTGAGCGTCATTGGTAAGTGGCAGCAAACCCCACCGATCCCCTTCACCCGCACTCTCTGCTCTGGTAACCATAAGGAAGCCTGTTATTGCATTTGAATGCATCAAGCCATCAGATCCGAAAGGAAGCCCAAGGTTTTGTCAAACACATTTTCATCATTAAAATGGGACCATTCGAGCAGGGTGGGAGGGTGGGGGGAAGGGGGCGTGCGTAAGGGCAGGGAACTAAGAAGATCAAAGTGTGTCACAACGCGATAGGTCACACCATCACAAAGCAAATCACAATGAGGCAACACAATTAGATTATAAACTGGATACACTTGAAGCATGAGATTCAATAGAGCAAATGGAGTATTGCAACTCATCCCAGAGCAAGGTTCCCCAAATGTGTTATCCGGACTGAGGAGGGAAGAACTGACTCCCTCTCTTCGTTGAACCCCTTTGATTGGTTGCAACATGATTAATTTAGCAAAGGGCCCCTTCCCTTGTGGAAATCTTCTCCCAACCCAGTATTTATGTATTTAAAAGTAGCCAATTGAACCAGGCTTTCCTGAGTCAAAGAAAGAGTGAGTTTATTATCGGCCAAATGTGAGAAAAATGAGAATGAGTATGCACATATATCCACACAGATTAGAAATGAAAATTGAGTTCAAAAGCGTGCCAGTCTTTGACTAGTCCATGAAGAGTAGATGTTGGAACGTTCAAGCCTTTGTGATTTGTGATTCCAGTAGTGCTGACTTCAGAGGTTGAATAGTGGCTTTCATGATTTCGGTACTCTGCAGTGTAGCTGAGAAACTGCCTCGTTTCCTTTTAGGCTGTCACTT
This sequence comes from Scyliorhinus torazame, assembly GCF_047496885.1. Classification (NCBI taxonomy): domain Eukaryota; kingdom Metazoa; phylum Chordata; class Chondrichthyes; order Carcharhiniformes; family Scyliorhinidae; genus Scyliorhinus; species Scyliorhinus torazame. The sequence continues at coordinate 183,745,228 of NC_092720.1, read as the reverse complement.
TTCTGAATGGCTTGTTTCATCAAGCATAGAGAGACACTTACCTGCAAAACCTTTGCAGCGCTCTGCTGTTGTCTTTCCTCCTGTGTCTTACGCTGACACACCCAGCACCAGTCCACGCTGACCAAGTTTTGTAGCTGGCTTTTATCTCAGTCTTTGTATATTCCTGGGAGGCAAGCATTCGCAAACCAGTTTGGGACATTGCTCACAGGATATCATTCCTGCTGAGATGATAATCAGCTCCCATTATCTCCAGAGGAGATCACAGTTATCTTCTATATGTCTTTCGTGCTTTTGATGTTTCCTTGCCTGGAAACAGAGTATGTATCCATTGTCTCTATGTTATTGTCACCGACCAGTTATTCATCCAGAGTCTAAATTTACATCCTCAGCCATTTTTGGTTCGTATGTCCATTTTTAAAACCACAGGACATTTTAAAAAGCCGGGAAACGAACCTGGGACCCTGGGGCTGTGAAGCAACAATGCTAACCACTGTGCTACCATGTCACCCCACTGTGCTACCAAGCCACCCATGAACATCTGTGATATTTGTCAAAGCAAATTAAATGGGGAGTGAGAGGGAGGTGGGGGGGGAGGGGGGGGTGGGGGGGGGGGGGGGGGCACCGGAGGAGAAGCAGAGGGTAATACTGTTAACAGCCTGCGGTGTCCATAAGTTGATAAGGAGCTTGACTTCGCTGTACGCCGCTGACACTAAAACCTTCAAAGAACAAATAGAAATAGTAAATGGGCATTATCACTGCACAAGCTTTATAATGTCCAAATCTTCTGTCTACGTTCGGTTTCCATCTTCTCATGCAAGGAATAGGGCATTATCACCTGAAACCCTCGGTGACAAGGCAGAGCGAGATCCGTGCCCTATTCCTTGCATGAGAATGTGGTAACCGAACGTAGAAGATTATCAAGCTGGTGCAAAGTTCGCGGAGTGGGCAGCTCCTATTGTGGCAATGCTTAAGCCATTATGAGGAGAATATATATTGATGGTCAATCAAGTGGCAAAATTGGGCAGGTGTTCCACACCTAAAATAGAAGACCTGTACACCAAGCGAGCTGCTGGTCCAACTTACTGTAAGTTAGACATGAGTCATGCATACCAGCTGTTGAAGCTGGATGCGGCATCCAGAAGTGTTTGTCATATCAACGAACATAGAGGCCTGCATCAGTACACCAGACTTCCATTTGGAGAATCATAGCATTGTGCAATCTTTCAACACACAATGGAGAGCCTATTACAAGAGTTCCCTCAGGTAGTTGTGAACTTGGATGATGTGCTAAACGCGGGAGCCACAGATCATAAACATCAGTTAGGTTTACTTTGAGAAAATAAAACATCCCTCCAATCGCGTCTGTGAGGATACCGCTTGGCCTTTATCGGTGGACGCTTATAAATATACTTTCCAGCACAATGCAGGGACATAAATATTAAATGTAGACACTTTCAGCCATCTCCCACTCCCACCAGTGCCACAAGAAATTGTCCTTGTCTGGAATTTCCTCAATACACTACCTGTATCGTTGCAACAGATCAAATACAAGACTCAGAAGGATCCAGTATTGTCCAGAGTTAAGCATATGGTTCTCCATGGCTGGTGTTACCAGAGACTATCTGAACAACTAAAATCATTTCAACTAAGGAAGTGAGCTCCGAAGACGGCATCCTCCTGCGAGGAGCGAAGGTGGTCGGCTCCATGCCTGGCAGGAAGTTGTTATTGGAGGAACTATACAGTGCCCACCCAGGGATATCCAAAATGAAAATGTTGACTCGCAGCTATTGTGTGGTATCCAATTTAGACATAGAAACTGCAACCAATGCCAAGTGCGACAAAAGCCGTCAGCAGCCCCGATGCACCCTTGGCAGTGGCCAGGAAGACGGTGGGTGCGACTCCACGTTGATTTTGTAAGCCTATTCATCGGCACCATTCCTGCTTAGTGGATGCACACTCAAAATGGATAGACATCCGTGAAAAGAAGTGCACAACTTCTTTGGCAACAGTGGAAAAGTTCAGGCAAACCTTCGCCACTCATGGTTTGCTGGAGCTGTTGGCTTTGGGCAATGGGACAGCATTTACTAGCGGGGAGTTCCAGTATTTAATGTCATCAAATGGCATTAAGCATATATGTACCGCACTATGCCACCCCACCGCGAATGGATTAGCGGAGAGGGCTGTGCAAGCTTTTAAAGCACCCATGAAAAAGCAACCACCAGAATCACTGAGAGCCAAATCAGTACGTTTTCTGATGACCTATGGAATGACATCCCGCATGGCCAAAGTAAATCCTGCCCAGTTGCTGATGGGTAGGCGTATTCAGACCAGGTTGACTGGCGTTTCCAAACTCTGTGTGTGTGGGGCGGGGAGGCAAAGCAGAATGTGCAAAAGAGATATCATGATTTTTACCAAGCGTGGGAGAACATTCAAAGTGGATGGTCTAGTATACGTAAAGAGGTTTTGGACAGGTCAAAGTTGGGTCTCGGGCGTTGTCATGGCGAGGGCAGGTCCGGTATCGTATGTAGTCAAATCAAGGTTAAAGACTGAAGAAGTATCTAGATCGCTTGAGGAGTAGGGAGTCATCTGGTGGGGCAGTCCTCTCAACGTATGCTGACCAGTTATGCTTTGTGGTTGAAAGCAGTATGGGAAGTCAGCCTGAGGAAGGGTGAGGGAGTGAACAAGCGAATAATCAGCTTCTGAAATTATCCACCAGCTCTGAGAGCTCAGGGTTCAGAGTTGAAGAATGAAGGGTGGGGAGTTGAAGAAATTTGTCACAACGATGGTTTGAAAGAACATAGAACATACAGTGAAGAAGGAGGCCATTCAGCTCATCGAGTCTGCACTGACCCACGTAAGCCCTCACTTCTACTCTATCCCCGTGACCCAATAACCCATCCAAACCTTTTTAGACACTAGGGGCAATTTATCATGGCCAATCCACCTAACCTGCACGTCTTTGGACTGTGGGAGGAAACCTGAGCACCCGGAGGAAACCCACGCAGATACGGGGACTCTGCACAGACAGTGACCCAACGGGAAATCGAACCTGGGACCCTGGCGCTGTGAAGCCACAGTGCTATCCACTTGTGCTACCATGCTGCCCAAAACTAGAGGCTATTGAGACAGGGGGCTGGATTCCCCGATTTGGAGACTATGTCCCCACGCCGGAGTGAGAACGACCACCGATTCCCCGTTTTGCGGGGGCTAGCAGGGAGGTAGCATAGAGATCCCAGCTCTAGCTGCCGATATGCCCTGCAGAATTGCCTGGTCCGTGGCCACACAAGCACATACCGGCAGCCTGCAGCGGCTGCACCGTGCTACATGGCAAAGGCCGCTCACGGACCCGGCCCGCGAAATAGTCTCCCCCTTCGACCGGCTTGCGCGCCCAGGCCCACCCTCCCACAATGCCCCCAGCCCCGAATAATGTCCTCCCCTGTCCGCGGATCGTCCCTCCCCCGACTGTGGCTGGACAGAGTTCCCGACGGGTGAGACCGCACGCGACCCACGCCGTTGGGAACTCGACTGGTCGGGGGGCGGAGCATCGGGCAATGTCCTGAGGCCGTTGATACGTGGCACGGCGTCGCTTTGGAGGTGACAGAGCATCGCGAAAGCGGCGCCGCCCCCGATTTGGACGAGACCTCGGTTTCTCCGGCTGTCCGCTGAACGCGATTTTGGTGTCAGCGACTGGAGAATCCAGCCCAGGAACTGTGAAATGACTCAATGAACTTGTAAATTTTCCAAATCCAGATATTATTGAATCTTCTGCCTTTGCATCCAGAATCTATATTCAGAATTACAGGTTTTACAATATGAGGGGAGTCTCAAACACTGGTTGCTGTACTTGTTCAGAGAATCTCTACAGTACAGAAGGAAGCCATTCAGCCCATCAAGCCGGCAATGACCCTCAAACATAGCGACCTACCTAGGCCCACTCCCCTGCTCTATCTCCGTAACCCAACCAACTTTTGGACACAAAGGGCAATTTAGCATGGCCATTCCACCAAATCTGTTCCAATCTTTGTGACTGTGAGAGGAAACCGGTGCCACTATGCTCCCGCCCCCGCCCCCCCCCGTGATGTTGCAATCCTGTGTCCAATTTCACAGTGTCCAATTTGTCACAGATACATAGTTGGTGTCAGGGTGAGCGAGAGGAGATAGGAGGAGGTAGTGCAACTGGAATTCTCCTCATGCCATCTCTCTGTCCCAACCATTGCTCAGTGCCAGGTCCACAGGATCACAGAATTGTTACAGTACAGAAGGAGGCCATTCAGCCCACTGTGTCTGCAGCTGCTGTCCAGAGGCTAGAGATTCTGCAGCAATTAACTCACCGGCTGACTCCCCAAACCTGCTGACCATCCACAAGGCGGAAATCAGCAGCGCGATGGAATACTCTCCACTTTCCTGAATGCGTTCAGATCCAACAACACTCAGGAAGCTCAACACAATCCAAGACAAAGAAACCTGATTAATCGCCACCCCATCTACCACTTTAGACATTCCATCTCTAACCCTGCCACACAGCGGCAGCAGTGTGTATCATATAGAAGTTACACTGCAGCAACTCGCCAAGGTTACTTTTTACCAGCAATTCACATTAGTGACTTCTACCTTCTAAAAGGACATGGTTAGCAGACGTATGAGAACAGCACCACCTGCAGGTTCCCATCCAAGTCACACGCCATCCTGATTTGGAAATATATTGCTGTGCCTTCACTGTCGCTGGGTCACAAATCTGGAAGTGCCTCGCTAACAACACTTTGGCATACCCACACAGCAAGGAGGGGGATCCTCACCAGCTTCTAAAGGGCAATTAGCGATGGGCAAAAATGCTGACCTTGCCAGCGGCATGCACATCCCACCAAAGTATAAAAACTAAATTAATGCTGGGCCCTGTCGTAGTTTAAAATTCTGTATTAGTTTCAGAGTTTGATTTTGAATCATCCCATCCCCACAGTACAGAAGGTGGCCATTCGGCCCATCGCATCTGCACCGAGCCTCCAAATAAGGCCCAATCCCCACTCCTATCCCCATAACCCCACCTCGGAGCAATTTAGCATATCCAATCCAACTAACCTGCACATCTTTGGACTGTGGGAGGAAACCAGAGCACCCGGAGGAAACCCACACAGACAAGAGGAACTTCTTCACCCAAAGCGTTGTGAATCTATGGAATTCCTTGCCCAGTAAAGCAGTTGAGGCTCCTTCATTAAATGTTTTAAAGATAAAGATAGATAGTTTTTTTGAAGAATAAAGGAATAAAGGGTTATGGTGTTCGGGCCGGAAAGTGGAGCTGAGTCCACAAAAGATCAGCCATGATCTCATTGAATGGTGGAACAGGCTCGAGAGGCCAGGTGGCCTATTCCTGCTCCTAGTTCTTATGCTCTTAAGAGAAGAAAGTGCAAACTCTGCACAGTCATCCAAGGTCGGAATCGAACCCGGGTCTCTGACACTGTGAGGCAGCAGTGCTAACCACTGTGCCACCGGGCTGCGCCAAACTTAGTTTGAGAGATTCTGTTAGCTTGAGAAATGGCAATAGTTGAAGGGATTGTATCAGTTTGAGTGATTGTATTAGTTTGGGGAACTATATTCATTTGGGGTTTGTATTAGTTCAACAATCCATTGACACAAATTCCCCATTTATATTATTTAATAGGTAAAGAGACAAGTCACAGCCCAGATTGCAGTAGGCAGCCTTGAGCGAACGATCAAATTTGAAGCATAAATCCGGTATGCACAGCAGACTAAAGTGATTGAATTAGTGTGAAGTTTAGAGATGGGTCTGACAGTGTTTGAATAATCAGCACCATTTTTGAGAGGATACAGCTTCCAATATCCATTGCATTATAAGTTAGATCAAAATTGTCTTTAGGGGTTTCCAATTCAAATCTATTCGATCACAACTGGGAATTAACACGAGTGTGGTAATCTGTTTGCTCATTTCTTTTTAAACTACAAAAATTAAGTCAAACGATGTTGCAACCTCTACGTCGCTGTGGGGACCCCACAGAGTATAAATTAACAGCTTAGCTGGCAATGTATGGCCTCCAAATTTAATACAGAGAGACTGCCAGCAACACAAAGGGCCAGATCGCTCCACACAGAAAACAATGGAATCATTTCAAAATCTCAGGAAAATGTACTCCATGGTTATTTCTGTCATTGGTGTAGCTGGTAAGTGACTATGAAGATTTCCATGTGTGTATGTGTGTTTTTTCTCTGTGATTGATAAATGCTACATGCTGACCCAGTGATCACCATAATACAGGCATCTACATCTTAGCATTTTCTTCAGTCAAATGTTCTAAAGTAACTGCTTTTATTCCATCGTGTTAACTGAAAATAAACCTACAGCTACCCTGAATTATTAATAGAACATTTCAGCGCTGTACAGGCCTTTCAGCCCTCGATGTTGTGACGACCTGTGAAACCAATCTAAAGCCCATCTACACTATTCTATTATCATCCATATGTCTATCCAATGACCATTTAAATGCCCTTAATGTTGGTGAGTCCACTACTGCTGCAGGCAGGGCATTCCACGCCCTTACTACTCTCTGAGTAAAGACCCTACCTCTGACATCTGTCCTATCTCTATCTCCCCTCAATTTAAAGCTATGTCGCCTCGTGCTAGACATCACCATCCGAGGAAAAAGGCTCTCACTGTCCACCCTATCCAATCCTCTGATCATCATGGAACTATGATGTTGTTGCCATTACAGAGACCTGGTTGAGGGAAGGGCAGGATTGGCAGCTAAACGTTCCAGGATTTAGATGTTTCAGGCGGGATAGAGGGGGATGTAAAAGGGGAGGCGGAGTTGCGCTACTTGTTCAGGAGAGTATCACAGCTATACAGCGAGAGGACACCTCAGAGGGCAGTGAGGCTATATGGGTAGAGATCAGGAATAAGAAGGGTGCAGTCACAATGTTGGGGGTATACTACAGGCCTCCCAACAGCCAGCGGGAGATAGAGGAGCAGATAGGTAGACAGATTTTGGAAAAGAGTAAAAACAACAGGGTTGTGGTGATGGGAGACTTCAACTTCCCCAATATTGACTGGGACTCACTTAGTGCCAGGGGCTTAGACGGGGCAGAGTTTGTAAGGAGCATCCAGGAGGGCTTCTTAAAACAATATGTAAACAGTCCAACTAGGGAAGGGGCGGTACTGGACCTGGTATTGGGGAATGAGCCCGGCCAGGTGGTAGATGTTTCAGTAGGGGAGCATTTCGGTAACAGTGACCACAATTCAGTAAGTTTTAAAGTACTGGTGGACAAGGATAAGAGTGGTCCGAGGATGAATGTGCTAAATTGGGGGAAGGCTAATTATAACAATATTAGGCGGGACCTGAAGAACATAGATTGGGGGCGGATGTTTGAGGGCAAATCAACATCTGACATGTGGGAGGCTTTCAAGTGTCAGTTGAAAGGAATACAGGACAGGCATGTTCCTGTGAGGAAGAAAGATAAATACGGCAATTTTCGGGAACCTTGGATGACGAATGATATTGTAGGCCTCGTCAAAAAGAAAAAGGAGGCATTTGTCAGGGCTAAAAGGCTGGGAACAGACGAAGCCTGTGTGGCATATAAGGAAAGTAGGAAGGAACTTAAGCAAGGAGTCAGGAGGGCTAGAAGGGGTCATGAAAAGTCATTGGCAAATAGGGTTAAGGAAAATCCCAAGGCTTTTTACACTTACATAAAAAGCAAGAGGGTAGCCAGGGAAAGGGTTGGCCCACTGAAGGATAGGCAAGGGAATCTATGTGTGGAGCCAGAGGAAATGGGCGAGGTACTAAATGAATACTTTGCATCGGTATTCACCAAAGAGAAGGAATTGGTAGATGTTGAGTCTGGAGAAGGGGGTGTAGATAGCCTGGGTCACATTGTGATCCAAAAAGACGAGGTGTTGGGTGTCTTAAAAAATATTAAGGTAGATAAGTCCCCAGGGCCGGATGGGATCTACCCCAGAATACTGAAGGAGGCTGGAGAGGAAATTGCTGAGGCCTTGACAGAAATCTTTGGATCCTCGCTGTCTTCAGGGGATGTCCCGGAGGACTGGAGAATAGCCAATGTTGTTCCTCTGTTTAAGAAGGGTGGCAGGGATAATCCCGGGAACTACAGGCCGGTGAGCCTTACTTCAGTGGTAGGGAAATTACTGGAGAGAATTCTTCGAGACAGGATCTACTCCCATTTGGAAGCAAATGGACGTATTAGTGAGAGGCAGCACGGTTTTGTGAAGGGGAGGTCGTGTCTCACTAACTTGATCGAGTTTTTCGAGGAGGTCACTAAGATGATTGATGCAGGTAGGGCAGTAGATGTTGTCTATATGGACTTCAGTAAGGCCTTTGACAAGGTCCCTCATGGTAGACTAGTACAAAAGGTGAAGTCACACGGGATCAGGGGTGAACTGGCAAGGTGGATACAGAACTGGCTAGGCCATAGAAGGCAGAGGGTAGCAATGGAGGGATGCTTTTCTAATTGGAGGGCTGTGACCAGTGGTGTTCCACAGGGATCAGTGCTGGGACCTTTGCTCTTTGTAGTATATATAAATGATTTGGAGGAAAATGTAACTGGTCTGATTAGTAAGTTTGCAGACGACACAAAGGTTGGTGGAATTGCGGATAGCGATGAGGACTGTCTGAGGATACAGCAGGATTTAGATTGTCTGGAGACTTGGGCGGAGAGATGGCAGATGGAGTTTAACCTGGACAAATGTGAGGTAATGCATTTTGGAAGGGCTAATGCAGGTAGGGAATATACAGTGAATGGTAGAACCCTCAGGAGTATTGAAAGTCAAAGAGATCTAGGAGTACAGGTCCACAGATCACTGAAAGGGGCTACACAGGTGGAGAAGGTAGTCAAGAAGGCATACGGCATGCTTGCCTTCATTGGCCGGGGCATTGAGTATAAGAATTGGCAAGTCATGTTGCAGCTGTATAGAACCTTAGTTAGGCCACACTTGGAGTATAGTGTTCAATTCTGGTCGCCACACTACCAGAAGGATGTGGAGGCTTTAGAGAGGGTGCAGAAGAGATTTACCAGAATGTTGCCTGGTATGGAGGGCATAAGCTATGAGGAGCGATTGAATAAACTCGGTTTGTTCTCACTGGAACGAAGGAGGTTGAGGGGCGACCTGATAGAGGTATACAAAATTATGAGGGGCATAGACAGAGTGGATAGTCAGAGGCTTTTCCCCAGGGTAGAGGGGTCAATTACTAGGGGGCATAGGTTTAAGGTGAGAGGGGCAAAGTTTAGAGTAGATGTACGAGGCAAGTTTTTTACGCAGAGGGTAGTGGGTGCCTGGAACTCACTACCGGAGGAGGTAGTGGAGGCAGGGACGATAGGGACATTTAAGGGGCATCTTGACAAATATATGAATAGGATGGGAATAGAAGGATACGGACCCAGGAAGTGTAGAAGATTGTAGTTTAGTCGGGCAGTATGGTCGGCACGGGCTTGGAGGGCCGAAGGGCCTGTTCCTGTGCTGTACATTTCTTTGTTCTTTGTTCTTTGTTGCATGCCTCTATTAAGTCACCTCTTAACCTTCTTCTCGCTAATGAAAACAGCCTCAAGTCTCTCAGCCTTTCCTCATAAGATCTTCCCTCCATACCAGGCAACATCCTGATAAATCTCCTCTGCACCCTTTCCATGATTCCACATCCTTCCTATCGTGCGGCGACCAGAACTGCACGCAATACTCCAAATGCGGCCGCACCAGAGTTTTGTACAGCTGCAACATGACCTCATGGCTTTGAAACTCAATCCCTTTACCAATAAAAGCTAACACACCGTATGCCTTCTTAACAACCCTATCAATCAACCTGGGTGGCAACTTTCAGGGATCTATGTACATGGACACCGAGACCTCTCTGCTCCTCCACACTACCAAGAATCTTACCATTAGCCCAGTACTCTGTATTCCTGTTACTCCTTCCAAAATGAATCACCTCACACTTTTCTGCATTAAACTCCATTTGCCACTTCTCAGCCCAGCTCTGCAGCTTATCTATGTCCGTCTGTAACTTGTAACATCCTTCCGCACTGTCCACAACTCAACCGACTTTAGTGCCATCCGCAAATTTACTCACCCATCCTTCTACGACCTCCTCCAGGTCATTTATAAAAATAACAAACAGCAGTGGCCCCAAAACAGATCCTTGTGGTACACCACTAGTAGCTGAACTCCAGGCTGAACATTTCCCATCAACAACCACGCTCTGTCTTTTTACAGCTAGCCAATTTCTGATCCAAACCGCTAAATCACCCTCAATCCCATGCCTCCGTATTTTCTGCAATAGCCTACCATGGGAACCATATCAAACACTTTACTCAAATACATATACACCACATCAACTGCTTTACCCTCATCCACCTGTTTGGTCACCTTCTCAAAGAACTCAATAAGGTTTGTGAGGCACAACCTATCCTTCACAAAACCGTGTTGACTATCCCTAATCAAACTATTCCTTTCTAGATGATTATAAATCCTATCTCTTATAATCCATTCCAAGACTTTGCCCACAACAGAAGTAAGGCTCACTGGTCTATAGTTACTGGGGTTGTCTCTACTCCCCTTCTTGAACAAGGGGACAACATTTGCTATCCTCCAGTCTTCTGGCACTATTCGTGTAGACAATGATGACATAAAGATCAAAGCCAAAGGCTCTGCAATCTCCTCCCTAGCTTCCCAGAGAATCCTAGGATAAATTCCATCCGGCCTAGGGGACTTATCTATTTTCATACTTTCCAGAATTGCTAACACTTCCTCCTCATGAACCTCAATCCCGTCTCGTCTAGTAGCCTGTATCTTAGTAGTCTCCTCGACAACATTGTCTTTTTCCTGTGTGAATACTGATGAAAAATATTCATTTAGCGCCTCTCCTATCTCCACGGACTCCACGCACAACTTCCCACTACTGTCGTTGACTGGCCCTACTCTTACCCTAGTCATTCTTTTATTTCTGACATACCTATAGAAAGTTTTGGGTTTTCCTTGATCCTACCTGCCAAGGACTTTTCATGTCCCCTCCTGGCTCTTCTTAGCTCTCTCTTTAGGTTCTTCCTGGCTAACTTGTAATTCTCAAGCAACCTAACTGAACCTTCACGTCTCATCTTTACATAAGCCTCCTTCTTCCTCTTGACAAGTGATTCAACTACATTAGTAAACCACGGTTCCCTCGCTCGACCACTTCTTCCCTGCCTGACAGGTACATACTTATCAAGGACACGCAGTAGCTGTTCCTTGAACAAGCTCCACATTTCAATTGTGCCCATCCCCTTAAGTTTCCTTCTCCATTCCATGCATCCTAAGTCTTGCTTAATCGCATCATAATTGCCTTTCACCCAGCTATAACTCTTGTCCTGCAGTATATACCTATCCCTTTCCATCACTAAAGTAAACGTAACCGAATTGTGGTCACTATCACCAAAGTGCTCACCAACCTCCAAATCTAACACCTGTCCTGGTTCATTACCCAGTACCAAATCCAATGTGGCCTCGCCTCTTGTTGGCCAACTACATACTGTGTCAGGAAACCCTCCTGCACACATTGGACAAAAACTGACCCATCTAAAGTACTCGAACTATAGCATTTCCAGTCAATATTTGGAAAGTTAAAGTCCCCCATAACAACTACCCTGTTACTTTCACTCCTATCCAGAATCATCTTTGCAATCCTTTCCTCTACATCTCTGGAACTTTTCAGAGGCCTATAGAAAACTTCCAACAGTGTGACCTCTCTTTCCCTGTTTCTAACCTCAGCCCATACTACCTCAGTAGACGAGTCCTCATTAAACGTCCTTTCTGCCACCGTAATACTGTCCTTGACTAACAATGCCACCCCTCCCCCTTTTTTACCACCTTCCCTGAGCTTAATGAAACATCTAAACCCCGGAACCTGCAACAACCATTCCTGTCCCTGCTCTATCCATGTCTCCGAAATGGCCACAACATCGAAGTCCCAGATACCAACCCATGCTGCAAGTTCACCCACCTTATTCTGGATGCTCCTGGCGTTAAAGTAGACACACTTTAAACCACCTTCCTGCCTGCCGGTACACTCCTGCGGCCTTGAAACCTTACTCATGACCTCACTACTCTCAACCTCCTGTTCGCTAGAGCTACAATTCAGGTTCCCATCCCCCTGCTGAATAAGTTTAAACCCTCCCAAAGAGCATTAGCACATTTCTCTCCGAGGATATTGGTACCCCTCTGGTTCAGGTGCAGACCATCCCATTTGTAGAGGTCCCACCTACCCCAGAATGAGCCCCAATTGTCCAGGTATGTGAATCCCTCCCTCCTGCACCATCCCTGTAGCCACGTGTTCAACTGTTCTCTCTCCCTATTCCTCGTCTCGCCAGCACATGGCACGGGTAACAACCCAGAGATAATAACTCTGTTTGTTCTAACTCTAAGATTCCACCCTAGCTCCCTGAATACCTGCCTTACATCCCCTTCCTTTTTCCTACCTATGTCGTTGGTGCCTATGTGGACCACGACTTGGGACAATTATTAAGTAATTGTCTTCGTGGAATATTGTGTGCAAACTTCACCAGCCATCAGCAAGGGCAACTCTCGGAGGGAACGTGTTACTGAGATTATCTGTCAGTGTAGAATTGTACTGAGTGTGGGACAGGAACCAGAGGTGGGACATCTGATCCCAGTGACCATGTGTTACTCGGAGTATCTGTCACTGTAGAATTGTACCGAGTGTGGGACACTAATTGGAGCTAAACACATTGGTTCTATTTAGAAATCCCTGTTTTCAGAGACTGATCTCTCTATTCCATGAACTATCCCAGTGTTTTACAATTGTTAGGAAGCGTTAGAATGGGTGATCTGACTCCTCCATTTGTCTCACTCCTGTGTTGGTTATAACAGAATTTGAATTTAATAATGAGGTGAAATTTCCAATTCAGTATATATATAATGTATAATATATATATATATATATATATATATATATATATATATACACATAACTGTGGTAAGAAATACACGGCCAGGTTTCTTACGTTAACAAGTAAAAAAGCAAATTTTTCTAAAACTCACTCAGGTAAAGTTGCAGACACTATTCACAAGATGTGTAAAATATACAAATGCGTCCAACTATCCATTCATGCAAAAAGCACACACGCAGACGCACCCCCTCCCCCACTTACAGCAGCATGCAGAAAAAATGGATAAAACTTTACAGAGCCTCAGATCTTAAAACTCGTCCAAGTTGAAAATAAACTCAGAACAAAATATTCACAGATCGACCAGATGTTTTTCTGTGGTGTGATAGCTGTTGATTGTGGTTTAATGTTGAAGCATGGCGAATGTTCATTTCAGTTGAAGTTGAATTTCAGGGTGGGTACTTCCGGTTAGGATTAGTATGGCTGGGTGTATCTACAATCTATGCTTGAACTTTTAAACCCAACTGTTAGTCCAGAGGCTGCTTTGGAAAAAGATCGCAGAGGATGGAGATATGCTCGAAAGGTATTTTTATTTAGGAAAGAATAAGAGGGTAAGAGAGAGGCTGGTCTGCGAGACTGCGGACATCCAGACTTTTCATGTCTACAAAGAGACCAGGGGTTGGGCCGATTAGTTCTGTAAAAAGTAAAGTCCAGCCGTGAAACATATACCCAGAGTGTATGTGCATGCATCTGGTGGGTCGAGGTGCATGACCACCAGTGGCACCTATCCTTGGATTAGAAGGTCATATTTGTAAGGATATACCGTAGCACAGAGCTATGAGCTGCACAGCCATCCCACCCACCCTCCTCTAACCTAATAATAAACCCATTGGTCTGAGGTAAGTACCATATTTTATTATATTATTATTATTTTTTATAAAAATTTAATTTAGTTGTTAGCCAGATCTTGGTAGAAAGTTAGAGGAATTGCAGGGAAGGGAGTGCAATGTTCCTCCTGCAGGATGTTTGAGGTGAGGGATGCAGTTAGTGTCCCTGCTGATTTTACCTGCAGGAAGTGCTGCCATCTCCAGCTCCTCCAAGACCGAGTTAGGGAACTGGAGCTGGAGTTGGAAGAACTTTGGATCATTCGGGAGGCAGAAGGGGTCATAGATAGCAGCTTCAGGGAATTAGTTACACCAAAGATTGGAGATAGGTGGGTAACTGTAAGAGGGACTGGGAAAAAACAGTCAGTGCAGGGATCCCCTGCGGTCGTTCCCCTGAGAAACAAGTATACCGCTTTGGATACTTGTGGGGGGGGGGACTTACCAGGGGTAAGCCATGGGGTACGGGCCTCTGGCACGGAGTCTGTCCCTGTTGCTCAGAAGGGAAGGTGGGAGAGGAGCAGAGCATTAGTAATTGGGGACTCTATAGTCAGGGGCACAGATAGGAGATTTTGTGGGAGCGTGAGAGACTCGCGTTTGGTATGTTGCCTCCCAGGTGCAAGGGTACGTGATGTCTCGGATCGTGTTTTCCGGGTCCTTAGAGGGGAGGGGGAGCAGCCCCAAGTCGTGGTCCACATTGGCACGAACGACGTAGGTAGGAAAGGGGACAAGGATGTCAGGCAGGCTTTCAGGGAGCTAGGATGGAAGCTCAGAACTAGAACAAACAGAGTTGTTATCTCTGGGTTGTTGCCCTTGCCACGTGATAGTGAGATGAGGAATAGGGAGAGAGAGCATTTAAACACGTGGCTACAGGGATGGTGCAGGCGGGAGGGATTCAGAATTTTGGATAACTGGGGCTCTTTCTGGGGAAGGTGGGACCTCTACAGACAGGATGGTCTACATCTGAACCTGAGGGGCACAAATATCCTGGGGGGGAGATTTGTTAGTGCTCTTTGGGGGGGTTTAAACCAATGCAGCAGGGGCATGGGAACCTGGATTGTAGTTTTAGGGTCAGGGAGAATGAGAGTATAGAGGTCAGGAGCACAGATTTGACGTCGCAGGAGGAGGCCAGTGTTCAGGTAGGTGGTTTGAAGTGTGTCTACTTCAATGCCAGGAGTATACGAAACAAGGTAAGGGAACTGGCAGCATGGGTTGGTACCTGGGACTTCGATGTTGTGGCCATTTCGGAGACATGGATAGAGCAGGGACAGGAATGGATGTTGCAGGTTCCGGGGTTTAGGTGTTTTAGTAAGCTCAGAGAAGGAGGCAAAAGAGGGGGAGGTGTGGCGCTGCTCGTCAAGAGCAGTATTACGGTGGCGGAGAGGATGCTAGATGGGGACTCTTCTTCCGAGGTAGTATGGGCTGAAGTTAGAAACAGGAAAGGAGAGGTCACCCTGTTGGGAGTTTTTTATAGGCCTCCTAATAGTTCTAGGGATGTAGAGGAAAGGATGGCGAAGATGATTCTGGATATGAGTGAAAGTAACAGGGTAGTTATTATGGGAGACTTTAACTTTCCAAATATTGACTGGAAAAGATATAGTTCGAGTACAATAGATGGGTCGTTTTTTGTACAGTGTGTGCAGGAGGGTTTCCTGAAACAATATGTTGACAGGCCAACAAGAGGCGAGGCCACGTTGGATTTGGTTTTGGGTAATGAACCAGGCCAGGTGTTGGATTTGGAGGTAGGAGAGCACTTTGGGGACAGTGACCACAATTCGGTGACGTTTACGTTAATGATGGAAAGGGATAAGTATACACCGCAGTGCAAGAGTTATAGCTGGGGGAAGGGCAATTATGATGCCATTAGACGTGACTTGGGGGGGATAAGGTGGAGAAGTAGGCTGCAAGTGTTGGGCACACTGGATAAGTGGGGCTTGTTCAACGATCAGCTACTGCGTGTTCTTGATAAGTATGTACCGGTCAGACAGGGAGAAAGGCGTCGAGCGAGGGAACCGTGGTTTACCAAGGAAGTGGAATCTCTTGTTAAGAGGAAGAAGGAGGCCTATGTGAAGATGAAGTTTCGGTTGGGGCGATGGATAGTTACAAGGTATCGAGGAAGGATCTAAAGAGAGGGCTAAGACGAGCAAGGAGGGGACATGAGAAGTATTTGGCAGGAAGGATCAAGGAAAACCCAAAAGCTTTCTATAGGTATGTCAGGAATAAGCGAATGACTAGGGAAAGAGTAGGACCAGTCAAGGACAGGGATGGGAAATTGTGTGTGGAGTCTGAAGAGATAGGCGAGATACTAAATGAATATTTTTCGTCAGTATTCACTCAGGAAAAAGATAATGTTGTGGAGGAGAATGCTGAGCCCCAGGCTAATAGAATAGATGGCATTGAGGTACGTAGGGAAGAGGTGTTGGCAATTCTGGACAGGCTGAAAATAGATAAGTCCCCGGGACCTGATGGGATTTATCCTAGGATTCTCTGGGAGGCCAGGGAAGAGATTGCTGGACCTTTGGCTTTGATTTTTATGTCATCATTGGCTACAGGAATAGTGCCAGAGGACTGGAGGACAGCAAATGTGGTCCCTTTGTTCAAAAAGGGGAGCAGAGACAACCCCGGCAACTATAGACCGGTGAGCCTCACGTCTGTAGTGGGTAAAGTCTTGGAGGGGATTATAAGAGACAAGATTTATAATCATCTAGATAGGAATAATATGATCAGGGATAGTCAGCATGGCTTTGTGAAGGGTAGGTCATGCCTCACAAACCTTATTGAGTTCTTTGAGAAGGTGACTGAACAGGTAGACGAGGGTAGAGCAGTTGATGTGGTGTATATGGATTTCAGCAAAGCGTTTGATAAGGTTCCCCACGGTAGGCTATTGCAAAAAATACGGAGGCTGGGGATTGAGGGTGATTTAGAGATGTGGATCAGAAATTGGCTAGCTGAAAGAAGACAGATGGTGGTGGTTGATGGGATATGTTCAGAATGGAGTACAGTCACAAGTGGAGTACCACAAGGATCTGTTCTGGGGCCGTTGCTGTTTGTCATTTTTATCAATGACCTAGAGGAAGGCGCAGAAGGGTGGGTGAGTAAATTTGCAGACGATACTAAAGTCGGTGGTGTTGTCGATAGTGTGGAAGGATGTAGCAGGTTACAGAGGGATATAGATAAGCTGCAGAGCTGGGCTGAGAGGTGGCAAATGGAGTTTAATGTAGAGATCTGTGAGGTGATTCACTTTCGAAGGAATAACAGGAATGCGGAATATTTGGCTAATGGTAAAGTTCTTGAAAGTGTGGATGAGCAGAGGGATCTAGATGTCCATGTACATAGATCCCTGAAAGTTGCCACCCAGGTTGATAGGGTTGTGAAGAAGGCCTATGGAGTGTTGGCCTTTATTGGTAGAGGGATTGAGTTCCGGAGTCGGGAGGTCATGTTGCAGCTGTACAGAACTCTGGTACGGCCGCATTTGGAGTATTGCGTACAGTTCTGGTCACCGCATTATAGGAAGGACGTGGAGGCTTTGGAGCGGGTGCAGAGGAGATTTACCAGGATGTTGCCTGGTATGGAGGGAAAATCTTATGAGGAAAGGCTGATGGACTTGAGGTTGTTTTCGTTGGAGAGAAGAAGGTTAAGAGGAGACTTAATAGAGGCATACAAAATGATCAGGGGGTTGGATAGGGTGGACAGTGAGAGCCTTCTCCCGCGGATGGATATGGCTGGCACGAGGGGACATAACTTTAAACTGAGGGGTAATAGATATAGGACAGAGGTCAGAGGTAGGTTGTTTATGCAAAGAGTAGTGAGGCCGTGGAATGCCCTACCTGCTACAGTAGTGAACTCGCCAACATTGAGGGCATTTAAAAGTTTATTGGATAAACATATGGATGATAATGGCATAGTGTAGGTTAGATGGCTTTTGTTTCGGTGCAACATCGTGGGCCGAAGGGCCTGTACTGCGCTGTATTGTTCTATGTTCTATGTTCTATTCACAGAGAAAAATAATCTACTTCCCACCATTTATATGCAAAAGCCTATCGGAATGAAAACCACAGAAAATGGTTAAGGTGGTTTACATCTTAAGGATTGTGTTGAAAGTAGAAACTCCTATTGTTGAGAACCATTTTCTTATTTGCTAAGTGGACCCATTTAGTTGTCATTGCTTGTGTTTGTTTTGTTCAAGTTTGTGCAGCTAAGACTTTTTTTGTCTTTCAATTTAATCTCGGTGTCCTTCCGCTTATTTACTTAACCTTAGTTCTTCCACGTTTTACACTCTTTAACTGATTCTGGTCTATCAATTCAGATCCTAACAAGGATACGACCTGTCAGGTATTCTCATAACTTGGGTCTTAACAATCACGGAAGTGTCAACTTCCACAGCAGCTTCAGGTATTGGCCTTTCTGGCCGATTCTCCATTTGGAGCAATGAGATCTTCTGGTGGGTTTTCAAACCACAAGCAGCTCATCTTTGATGAGAGAGGTTTCACAAGAGAGCGATTGAGTCAGGCGTTCCACTCCAGTTAGTGTCCAATACTCTGTACAATTGGACAGAGACAGATGCTCCCCATGATACATGGTCACTGGGGTCAGGTGTTCCACTGCAGCTAGTGTCCCAAGCGGAGTACAATTCTACAGTGACAGACCCTTCCAAGCTTCTGCCATTCTTGACCCTGTAGAAGACTATCTTATTGTTAGTTCAAATCGAGTATATTTTACACCAAATAGCTGGGTCACATTACATCTCTCTGGTTTATATCTGGGTCCACCTGAGCCACTGTCCACTGTTTCTGAGATCGCCATAGACTCTGTGGCCTGAATGTTTCATCCATCAGGCACGCACACACGGTGGGCACATAAGCAGGGGTGAAACAGCCTCCCTGAAAAGGCGCCGGAATGTGGCGACTAGGGGTTGTTCACAGTAACTTCATTTGAAGCCTACTTGTGACAATAAGCGATTTTCATTTTCATTTTTCATTTCAATATGGTCAGCCCCAGTATGTAGTTTCATGCTGGCTGGCCAATTCGAACCAAAGAACTATAGGAAAGTTACAGGACAGAAGGAGGCCATTTGGCCCATCTTGTCCATGCCAGCCCGAGAACACACAGTTGTCATTTCCAATCTAGCACTTCAGGTGCAAATCCAAGTACTTTTTAAAAGAGTTCAAGGTCTGTGCCTCCACCACCAATTCAGGCAGCCAATTCCTGACTCCCACTAACCCCTGCATAAAAAAAGTTCTTCCTCATGTCCCCTCTACACCTTCTGCTACTTATCTTGAATCTATGTCCTAGAATGCTCCACCAAGGGAAACAATTTTATCCGCTCTATCTCTTCCCCATTAATTTTGTACACTTCAATTATGTCACCCCTCAGCCTTCTATGGTCCAAGGAAAATAACCCCAACCAATCCAATCTCTCCTCGTGGCTCCACTTTTCAAGCCCTGGCAGCATTCTTATGAACCTCCTCTGCACTCTCTGAAGGCCAGCCAGCGTGAAGCACACTCTGTGAAAGGATGAGCACCACCTGGGCGGGTGGGCACTGAGGAAAAGGAAGGGTGCAGATTGGTGGTTCCAATATGCTTCTCCAGGGGGGGAGTGTCTCGGGAAGCTGCTGCCCTTTTAGAGATAAATATCAATGACACAACTCTGGGACCGGCTTCTGGGCAGCACAATCATATACAGACCTCAGGCCCCAGCCACATTTGTTCATTTGATTTGAGCCCTGAACTTCCCATCCCACCCTGGATCGAGGTTGCAGCTTTAATGCAAAGGCCTCCTGACCTGTCAGCCCGCCCGTCAACTGTAAACGCAGGCGGGCAATGTAAAATTACAGTCAATTGGTACTTAATTAATTTAAATTGGCTTGATTGTCGGCGGACATGCTTCCAACTCGTGCGAGCATGCCCAGTGACTGATACATCGTACGAGGGCGTGATGACGAGAGCACGCGCACCCAATGCCTCCTCCCGTGATTTTATGTGCCCCCAGGTTGCGTGCATGTCCAAACTTCACGGGCTAGATTCTCCGCCCGCCAAGCCAGATTTCTGTTTCACCCCGCCGGCGGGATGCTCCGTTACGCCAGCTGGTCAATGGGGTTTCCCATTGTGGGGCAGCCCCAAGCCGTGAGGAAACCCCCGGCTGCCGGCAGAACGGAGCATCCCACCGGCGGAGAAATGTAAGATTCTTGCCTGTGCCTCCAGAGAGCACCTCGTGTCCTTTGCAATGTAATATTCCTGTAGGCCAGCATCCTTTGCTTGGAAAAAGTGCTCTTTTCAAAGGCAGAGATATTATAAATATGGCATTATGATGCAACATATATCTAGGAAATGACTTGAATAACTCATGCACTACATAACAAAGCTTCATAACAAAGTGTAATCAATGGTAAAGGGGGATAAATTTTCCGTTGATTGATGATATTTGTTTATACGTGATAAAGTGAAAGGTTTGTGATAACCCTCATGATGCCCACGGCAATACATTGATAGATCTCCCCATGGGACTGATTGGGGTTATCACAGTGAAGAGGGCAATTTGGGAATCTTTAAATATTAGATATTACACTGCAACTAGTTTAAAGGCACATTCTACACTGTGGGACTGTGCATCATTTGTTATGGATCCAGGATGTCTGCCGATAAAAGTAGGGAGGGGAGATGGATAGCATCCATGCCTTGAGAGGGGCCATTAAACAGCAGGGAGGAGGTAAGTTACTCACCGTAGGATTCCTAGCCTTTGACCTGGTAGCCACAGTATTAATGTGGCTAGTCCAGTTCAGTTTCTGGTCAATGGTAACCCCCAGGATGTTGATTGTGGGGGATTAAGCGCTGGTAATGCCTCTGAATATCAAGGAGCGGTGGTTATAGCCTCTCTTGTAGTTAATGGTCATTGCCTGGCACTTGTGTGGTGCAAATGTAACTTGCCATTTGCCAGCGCAAGCCTAGATATTGTCCAGGTCTTGCTGCATTTGGACATTGACTGCGTCATTATCTGAGTAGTCAAGAATGGTTCTGAACATTGTGCAGTCATCTGCAAACATCCACACTTCTAACCTCATGATGGAAGGGAGGTCATTGATGAAGCAGCTGAAGATGGTTGGGACTAGAACACTACCCTGAGGAACTTGTGTAGTGATGTCCTGGAGTTGAGATGATTGTTTCACACTCAAAGTATAGTCACTGCAAATACTTCCTTGCATTAATCTTCCTGCAACATGTTTCTGTGAATCTGTGGAACATGAGTACTGCATTTTATGATCTGTCTATGACACTGAATTAATATTGGGCTTTGATTATGGGATCATCCATTCTTTAACTGATTTAAGGTTCATATCCATGTGTCTTGACACATGTAACCTTTACCAATCTGCTCTTACTTCAGTGAGGTCTGGCATGGGAGTGTCCCTTTAAGAAAGTTTTTTGTCTTATCACATGGCTTCAGTGATGTCATTTTCTGGGTGCAGCTGGGCTGAGGCTGTGAGGTTTTTTTTCAGATTCATTTTCAGTTTGGATTCTGACAGAGAAAATAAGTGTTTTGCCTGTCCCTCTCTATTTTTATTTTAAATATCTGTTCCAGTTTTAAAAAAAAACTTTGGTTGTGGCTACCTGCTTTGGTAACTTAAAAGATATAGTTTGCTTTCCGGAAGGAGTTTGAATCGGCTGGTTGAGATGGGATCAGAATCTCAGGGGAAGCCAGTCTCATTCAAGTGAGAATGCAGTGCGCTGGGCCACACCCTTGAATAGTGGGGTTTGGTTTATTGGATTTTGTTATTGAATTGGAACAGGTAGGGGGGAATTCATTAAGTGTTATACATGGGTTACTGTAGCTGTGTGGTGTCTTTATGTTTGTAATTGATAAAAAATCTTGCTGTGTGTTTAATATATATATATGTCAACTATATTCTTAGAATAAACCTTGTTTTGATTCAAGTATCTAGGGAGTCTGATGAATCACACCTGAGGCAAGGGCTTTTGTGCTCTTCCTCGCCAAATTCAACATGAGGTCAGGTGAACTCCATAATACACTTTGGAGTTTCTAAGCCCTGGCCCATAACAGATGTCTCCTTGTGAACAGAGACAACAGTATCTAATGAACATATTGGGTTTTCATAATACAGGTATCATACCAAGGGTAGAAAACAATAATAGAACATAGAACATAGAAAATACAGCACAGAACAGGCCCTTCGGCCCACGATGTTGTGCCGAACCTTTGTCCTAGATTAATCATAGATTATCATTGAATTTACAGTGCAGAAGGAGGCCATTCGGCCCTTTGAGTCTGCACCGGCTCTTGGAAAGAGCACCCTACCCAAACTCAACACCTCCACCCAACACCAAGGGCAATTTGGACATTAAGGGCAATTTATCATTGGCCAATTCACCTAACCCGCACATCTTTGGACTGTGGGAGGAAACCGGAGCACCCGGAGGAAACCCACGCAGACACGGGGAGGACGTGCAGACTCCGCACAGACAATGACCCAATCCGGAATCGAACCTGGGACCATGGAGCTGTGAAGCAATTGTGCTATGCACAATGCTACCGTGCTGCCCTTAAGAACAAATAAATCTACACTATATCATTTTACCGTAATCCATGTACCTATCCAATAGCTGCTTGAAGGTCCCTAATGTTTCCGACTCAACTACTTCCACAGGCAGTGCATTCCATGCCCCCACTACTCTCTGGGTAAAGAACCTACCTCTGATATCCCTCCTATATCTTCCACCTTTCACCTTAAATTTATGTCCCCTTGTAATGGTGTGTTCCACCCGGGGAAAAAGTCTCTGACTGTCTACTCTATCTATTCCCCTGATCATCTTATAAACCTCTATCAAGTCGCCCCTCATCCTTCTCCGCTCTAATGAGAAAAGGCCTAGCACCCTCAACCTTTCCTCGTAAGACCTACTCTCCATTCCAGGCAACATCCTGGTAAATCTTCTTTGCACCTTTTCCAGAGCTTCCACATCCTTCCTAAAATGAGGCGACCAGAACTGTACACAGTACTCCAAATGTGGCCTTACCAAAGTGTTGTACAGCTGCATCATCACCTCACGGCTCTTAAATTCAATCCCTCTCTTAATGAACGCGAGCACACCATAGGCCTTCTTCACAGCTCTATCCACTTGAGTGGCAACTTTCAAAGATGTATGAAAATAATGGCAGTACACAGTTAATGATGAAACATATGGAGCACCTCTGTTAGTATGGCAGTATTCTGGTAATAGGACGTGCCCCACGTCTCCAATTTATAAATATATTTTTATAATATGGAGACCAGAACTGGATGTTATATAAACAATGTTCAGTGTAAGTTGAGTAGTGTTTCTAGAAATGAACCGTAGTGCCTTATTTGCATTTTTATGACCTTGCTAAAGTGCATTTAAATAACTTGTGAATCTGGACCCCTGAATCCATTGAGATCCATTATTTTCCAAGATGTATTTGGAAACGTTATTCGCAGAACAAAATTGCACCACCTCACACTTGGGTATATTGAAACTAATTTGTTCTTTTAATGGCCATTGTTCACGTTTATTTATGTCTTTGTTGCATTTTTCCTCTTATGAACTGTAATCTCATTTTGGAATTCTCAGAATGGGCTGAGGAAAGAAAGATGTTTGATCTGTATTTGCCAACCTCTCTTTTCACTTCTTTCTCTCACAGTTAATTTGGTGGCGATCGTAATCCTGTCCCGGGGAAGGTGCGGTCTCTCCACCTGCACCACTCGCTATCTGGTGGCTATGGCAGTGGCAGATTTGCTGTTTGTTGTCACTGCGGTCATAGTGTTGCGCATCAGTTCTTATTATGCCCCAGGATCCTTCCTGGAAATCACCCCTGTGTGTAGTACTGTCATGGTGCTGATCTATACGGCAACAGAATGTTCTGTCTGGTTCACCGTCACTTTCTCCTTTGATCGATTTGTGGCCATTTGTTGGCAGAAGCTGAAAATGAAATATTGCACCGAGAAAACTGCAGCTGTGGTTCTGTCAACAACTGGAATTCTGTTCTGTGCAAAAAATATCCCCATGTACTTTACATTTGAACCTGGAGAGATAATTGACAATGTTCCCTGGTCCTGTTATTTAAAGCGGAGCTATTATACTGATCCTGCATGGGTGGCCTATGACTTATTTGATAAGATTTTAACCCCATTGACCCCATTTGTTTTAATTCTGCTGCTCAATGCTCTGACAGTCAGATACATTTTAGTCACCGGTCGAGTCCGTAAGGAACTGAGGGGTCAGAGCAAGGGAGAAAATCGCAGTGACCCAGAGATGGAGAGCAGAAAGAAGTCTGTCATTTTACTCTTCACCATATCTGGCAGCTTCATACTCCTGTGGCTTTTATATGTTGCAAACTTCTTATATTATATTACAATAGTTAATACCAAACATTTCAATCATTCTGCATACATCTTTCGAGAAGTTGGACTTATGCTGATGGAATTAAGTTGCTGTACAAACACATTTATTTATGGGGTGACTCAGTCCAAGTTCAGGGAGCAGTTCAAGAGCGCGCTGAAGTATCCGCTTATCTCAATTATTCAATTAATGAATAAACAACACAACTAACAGCAGCGCAGAGACTGTCCCAGTATTTCCAGTCCATGAATATAATATTTGTCCCCAGACTTCTATAAACAGAACAACACCAGGGGTTGCTGGGGGTTCTGAATATACCCTCCGTGGTTGAGGGGTGGGGAGTGGAGTAGAATAAGGTCAAGGAGCATCAAAGGGTTGGGAGGCAAGAGAGTAAGACAGGAGGGGAAATAACAACCATGGTACTCTCCTCCACCTGCACTGGTTCAATTCCTGGCTGCTCACATCTGATCAGAAAGAGAAATATTGATTAGAAAAGCAAAATTCTATCATGGGACAAGACAGGGGTGCCCGCTCTCCCCGATACTTTTCACCTTGGCAATAGAGCCATTGGCAAAGGCGCTTAGGGTGTTGAGGGATTGGAGAGGGATTGATCAGGGGCGTGCCGTGCAGAGCACTTTTCGGACCCGATGGGGAGCATTGGGGGCTATAGAGATCTTGGGGGAATTTAGCCCATTTTCGGGATATAAATTGAACATGGGCAAGAAGGAGGGCCACGGGGCAGGAAAGGAAATTAGGGGCATTGCCGTTTGGGGTAGTGGGGACGAGCTTCAGGGACCTAGGTATTCAAGTAGCAGGGAGCTGGGCCCAACAACATAGATTGAACTTGGCTCGATTGGTGGAGGAGATGATGGTGGATATTAAGAGGTGGGATGTTTTGTCGTTGTCGCTGGCTGGACAGATGCAGACAGTGAAAATGACGGTGCTGCCTTGGTTTCTTTTTGTATTTCAGAACCTCCCTATCTTTGTCCCTAAGTCTTTTTTTTAGAAAAGTCAATGGGGGTTTAGCTGGGCGGGGAAGGCCCTGCGGGTGCAGCAGGCTTTTCTGGAACGGGGCGGGGTGTGCTGGCGTTGCCAAATTTGATAAACTATTATTGGGCGGCAAATATTACGGTGGTGAAAAAGTGGGCTGTGGACGGCAGGTCGGTTTGAGGATGTGTGGAGGCAGTGTCATGCAGGGGAACAAGTTGAGGGGTTTGTTGTTGGGGCCTTTGGCATTCTCACCAGCCAGGTACTCAGCCAGGAGCAGCACGGTAGCATAATGGTTATCACAATGGTTTCACAGCTCCAGGGTCCCAGGTTTGATTTCTGGCTTGGGTCACTGTCTGTACAAAATCTGCACATTCTCCCCGTGTGTGCGTGGGTTTACTCTGGGTTCCCTGGTTTCCTACCACAGTCTAAAGATGTGCAGGTTAGGTGGATTGGCCATGCTAAATTGCCCTTAGTGTCCAAAATTGTCCTTAGTGTTGGGTGGGGTTACTGGGTTATGAGATAGGGTGGAGGTGAGGGGTTGGGTAGAGTGTTCTTTCCAAGAGCCAGTGCAGACTCGATGGGCCGAATGGCCTTCTTCTGCACTGTAAATTCTATAAAACCTATGAAATCTACTCTGCGAGCCCAGTGGTGGTGTCGGCTTTAAGGGTGTGGGGGCAGTGTAGGCAGTGCATTGGGTTGGAGGCTATGTCATTGTGGGCACTGACCTTTGACAACCATAGGTTTGTGCCTGCGTGGCTGGACGTGGGACTCCGGGGGTGACGGCAGGAGGGGATTGAGTACTTCAGGGACTTGTTTATAGGGGGAAATTTGCAGGGCTCGAGGAGATGGAGGAATTGTATGAGCTGCCCAAGGGGTTTTAGAAACCTGCAGATTCGGGATTTCATGAGGAGGTGCTGTCCTTTCTGGGGCTGCCTCCTCCAGTGTTGCAAGACATGCGTTTATCGGAGGACGAAATAGAGGAGGGGAAGGTGTTGCACATTTATAAGGAATTGATAGAGAGGAAGGGTGCTCGGGTGCAGGATAGTCAGCACGAATGGGAAGAGGAGCTGGGTCGGGAGGTGGGGGCGCTGACATGGGCGGAGGCCTTGCGTGGGGTGAACGCATCCTCATCAAGTGGGTGGTTAAGCCTCATCTAGTTTAAAATTGCGCACAGGGCCCACATGATGGTGGCGACGCTGAGAAAGCTCTTTGCAGGGGCAGAGGATATGTGTGGGCGGTGCGCAGGGGAGCTCGCGAATCACGTCCACATGTTATGGGCTTGTGCAGGACTGAGTTCTGGCAGGGGTTCGATGACATGATGTCCAAGTTGCTGGGTGTGGGGTCATTCTGAGGCGATATTTGGTGCTTCAGAAAACCCGGGGGCGGGGGGGGGGGTGCAATGTATTGGCCTTTGGCTCCCTGATAGATGGCTTTTATTGGGTTGGTAGGACTCGAAGCCGCCGAAAGCGGGGGGGGGGGGGGGGGGGGGGGGGGTGAGTGACCCAACAGAATTGCTGAGGTTAGAGAAGGTTAAGTTCGCTCTGCAGGGGCCGGTAGAGGGGTTCTCCCAGAGGTGGAAACCATTCATCGGTTTCTTCCAGTAGAATAGAGGGGTCAGCAAGAGGAGGGAGGGTGTTGGTTTGGGGGAGGGGGGGTGGTAAAGGGGGTTAAAATAGGGAAGGTGGACGTGACCGGATGTTGGTGTCAGAGTGTTGAAGGGTTGCGGTTTATTGGGTTGATGTGTTCTGTATTTTTGCAGGTATTCTATGTCTCCCATCCCTCCTTCACCATCTCGCCGTTTTTAAGGAAGGGCCGGGGGTATGGGGTGGGGGTGATGGTGGGTGTGGCGGTGTTGGTTTGCAGGGGAACGGTTCATGTCCAGACAAAAACCAACCATAGAGACAGAACCCCGGAGTGCGGTAGTGAAGCTGGACATGGTGCTTGGCGCAGTTGACCGCAGCATTGTAGCTGCTTGGATGATCGGCGACATGTCTGCTTTTGTGTTCTTTGTCGCAGTTGCTCCACCACTTCAGAGGGCATTTAAGAGTCAATAATGTTGCCGTAGATCAGGCCAGGTAAAGATGTCAGATTTCCTTCCCTAAATGACATCAGTGAACCAGGTGGATTTTTACGGCAATGGTTTCATGGTCATCATTAGATTTTCAATTCCGAAAGAAGATCCCTGGAACGGGGTCATGGAAAAGGGGGCTTTGCCCTCCCGAGCTTTATTAACTATTACTGGGCCAACATATCGATGGTCAGGAAGTGGGTAGTGGGGGAGGGGTCTGTTTGGGAACAAGTGAAAGTGGCTTCCTGCAAGGGTACGAGTTTGGAGGCTCTACTAACGGCGTCTCTGCCATTCTTGCCGGCACAGTACTCTACAAGCCCTGTGGTGGTGGCAGCCCTAAGAGTGTGGGGCAATGGATGCAGCACATGGGATTGGAGGGAGGGGGGGGGGCCAGTGTGGTCACCGATTTGTGACAACCACCGGTTTGCCCAGGGAGGGCTGGATGGGGCTTTCAGAGATGGCAGCGGGCAAGGATTGAGAGATTTGTGGACGTATTCATCCAGGAGGGCTTTCCGACCTTGGAGGCACTAGAGGAGGAGTTCGTTGTTGCCGGGTGGGAACGGGTTTCGGTACCTTCAGATGCGGAATTTTGTATGGAGGCAGGTTCCAAGCTTTCCTCGCCTCCCACTGTGGGGACTACAGGACAAGGTGATGTCAAATACAGGGGTTGGAGAGGAGAGGGTTTCGGAGATATACAAGGAGTTGGTGGAGTGGGAAGGAACCCCTATCAGAGAGGTGAAGAGGAAGTGGGAAGAGGAGCTGGGAGGAGAGCTGGAAATTGAACAGTGGGAAAAAGCCTTGAAGAGAGTCAATTCATCCTCGTCGTGTGCCAGACTTAGCTTGATCCAGCTCAAGGTGGTCCACAGGGCCCACATGATGGCAGCCCGGTTGAGCAGGTTCCTTGAGGAGGCGGAGGACAGATGTGGGCGGTGTGGGGGTAGCCCGGCGAACCATGTACATATGTTTTGGGTATGTCCGAAATTGAAGAGATTCTGGCAGGGATTTGCGGACGTTATGTCAGAAGTCCTGGAAGGGTGGGTAACTCCGAGTCCAGAACTGGCAATATTTGGGCTATCGGAAGATCCGGGGGCCAAGGGGGAAAGTAGGCCTATGTCCTGGTCTTCTCCTCCCTGGGTGGCCCGGAGACGGGTTTTGCTGCGATGGAGGGACTCGGAGCCCCCGAAGTCAGGAGTGCGGGTCAGCGATATGGCAGGGTTTCTCAGCCTGGAAAAAATCAAGTTCGCCTTGAGAGGATCAACTCTGGGGTTCGCCCGGAGATGACATCCGTTCATCGATTTCTTCATGGAAAATTGAACGACAGCAGTCAGTGGGGGAGGGAAATCGGGGGTGGGGGGGAGGGAAACAGGAGGCTTAGAGAAGGACAGGGAACTTAGTATAGGGGTAATTAGGGAATAGGGCGGGGGTAGTAGGGGACCTTGCTTTCTGTTTTTTGTTCTTTTAGGTGTTTTGCATGTCAGCCCGTGCGGTTGTTTAAGAAATGTTAATGTGTTAAACTATGAAAATGACAAAATGCTTCAATTAAATATTTTCTCCAAAAAAAAGATTTTCAATTCCAGATGTTTTGCTGAATTTAAATTGCACCATCCGCAGTGGTGGGAATTGATCCCCAGAGCATTGCTCTGGTTCTCTGAATTTTTGCCCTTCTATCACTGCTTCGCCACTGCCTCCCCTGTACCACCTATGAGATGTACTGCAGCAACTCACCAAGGTTCAATCACTCTTTGATTGGTTGATTGATATTTATGGTCACATGGACCGAAGTACAGTGAAAAGTATTTTTCTGCGGCGAAGGGAACGTATACAGTACATATAGTAGACAAAAGAATAATCAACAGAGTACATTAACAAATGGTACATCAACAAATAGAGATTGGTTACCATGCGAAACAAGAGCAGCATAGGGCATCGTGAATAGTGTTCTTACAGGGAACAGATCAGTTCAAGGGGGAGTCTTTGAGGAGTCTAACAGCTGTGGGGAAGAAACTGTGTCTGGATGTGCGGATCTTCAGACGTCTGTATCTTCTGCCTGATGGAAGGGTCTGGCAAGCTTGTGTGATGCGTTGGGCTGAGTTCACCACACTCTGCAGTTTCTTGCGATCTTGGGCCGAGCAGTTGCCATATCAGGCTGTAATGCAGCCGGTTAGGATGCTCTCATGGCACATCTTTGAATCAACTTGGGGTATTTAACCACATTTATCAAGTTGTTCCTGATTTCCAAACTCGAACATCTTTCAAGATGGAATATTACAACATTCCTATCCACTGTCTCAAGTGGGCAGAAAAGCTCCCATGGCCGCTTTTTGGTGATGTGGTTAGGTGGGGTTGTATCTCAAACTTTCAGTCATTAACATTTTCAAATTGGACACGATGGCACAGTGGTTAGCACTGCTGCCTCACAGCACCAGGGACCCAACTTCAATTCTTGCCTTGGGCGACTGTCTGTGTGGGGTTTGCATAATCTCCCCATGTCTACATGGGTTTCCTCCGGGTGCCCCAGTTTCCTCCCACTGTCCCAAAGGTTAGGTGGATTGGCTATGCTAAATTTCCCCTCAGCTTTCAAAGATGAGTTCGGTGGAGTTACGGGGAGGGACAGGGGAATGGGCCTAGATAGGGTGCTCTTTTGGAGGGTCGGTGCAGACTCGATGGGCTGAGTGGTCTCCTTCTGCACTGTCGGGATTCTATGATATATAAACTGTTAGCCTGGTTGGGCAGCATGGTAGCATAGTGGTTAGCACTGTTGCTTCACAGCACCAGGGTCCCAGGCTCGATTCCTGGCTTGGGTCACTGTCTGTATGGAGTCTGCACGTTCTCCCTGTCTCCACAAGTCCCAAAAGACGTGCTGTTAGGTGAATTGGACATTCTGAATTCTCCCTCTGTGTACCCGAGCAGGCGACGGAGTGTGGCGATTAAGGGCTTTTCACAGTAACTTTATTGCAGTGTTAATGTAAGTCTACTCGTGACGATAATAAAGATTATCATCATTATGATTATTACAAATCAGGTGACTTTTGACTGTTGAACTACAGTGTCAAGTCTTCAGTGATACCTAATATGGACATAGGTGAGGGTACCTCACAGCCATTTGTGGAATTCGCACATCACATTGTTTAAGGATAGGGAAACATCTAAATAGTATGGAGTTCACAGGCTGCATGGCTCCATGTTTCAGGCTGGACAAAAGAGAAGATTGAAACTCAATGGTCACTATCCACTTTCCATTGCATCAGAATGGCCTTCCACATCCAAACTAGATCGAGTAGGCCTCTGAAGCATTAAATCAAAGGTTACGTGATCAAAGCTGGTTTAAAGGACTGGCACACTCCTTGTGCCAGAACTCAACAGATCCATCAGAACCATGTATTGTCAGCTTGACTCTGAAAGCTGCTGCAAATCATCGAGGACTCTTTAACCTGATCCATTTTCAAAGTTCTCCTGAGAACTGACCTCTGAGATGTTCAACAACAAAAACCTTTCAATCTGCTGTTAATCCTTCACTTTACAAGGCCCTCACTTCAACCTTAAATCAGGGAAATCTCCACAAGGAACCATCGGCCTTCCACATAGAAAGTCAAAATCATAAGCCAGAGACTGAATTAACTAAGTTGTAAAAGTGCACGATGTTTATCTGTATCCAATCTTTGTGTGTGAACATGCATGCGTGAGGCCAAGTGTGTGATGTTGCAATAATTTGGCGCAAATATCCAAGAGTACATAAACTTCTTTACTTTAAACTCACAAAAATCTGCTGCTGAATATTTAAATTGGTATTAAGAGAAGATACACCTCTGTCCGTACAAAAGTATACTTATCACAAGCAGCAAGATAGCAAATGCATTGTGTCTGTGGCATCTGTAAATGGAGAACAGGAAAATACATGTATAGAAAAACCCATTACCCTGCCCACAATAGCCCTTGTAACAGTGCACACAATCCCCCAGCCTCATTACGCTGACCCTATTACTCAATCCCACATTACCTCTTCCCCATTTCCCCCTCAAATTAAGGTGATTAGCACCTTACCCATTTCCCCATCCAATTAAGCCTCCTCATTCCCCCTTCTCCCATCCCATTATCCCACTCCCCCTCTTATATTGAAACTCCCCCATAGTGGAGGCCCCAGCACTGATCTCTGCAATTTTTTACTCTTCACGCTTCTTTGTAATTTCCAAAGCTTCTGATCTACCACTAATTTTGACAGCATTGCACACATTTTCTAACAATTGCATATGATCCTTAACTTACTTAGTTTGGCATGGACGATGTACTCTCTAAGCATCTTTCTTTCTCAACACAATGTATTTCTATTGAGTGTTCGTAATATCTCCTTAAAGATCTACCTGTCTTAACTTAGTCTACCTTCCCAGTCGACTTATCCAGCTCTGCCTTTCATATGTTTGTAATGGCCTGTGTTAAAGTTTAAGACACTAGATTCAGAACCAAGTTTCGCACCCTCAAATTGAATACAACCTACAACATTGCACCACTCCCTCCGTCCTGCCCCTGCGATAGTGCAGCACTCCCTCAGCACTCTGATCCCAAAGGAGTGGCACTCCTCCGTGCTACCCCTCCAACAATGCTGCACCCTCCTTCAGTACTGCCCACAGTTTGCACACTCCTTCTGAAGTGCAAATCCAAAGGAGCAACACTCCCTCAGTGGTGCACCCACTGAGAGTGCAGTATTTCTGTCAGGACCTCCCCCAATGACAGTTCAGCGTTCCTTACTGACCCTGTGACAGTGCAGCACTTGCTGGACTGCATCTGGAAGCCAGAACCTTCTGTCTCAAAGGGGAGTGCTACACACGGAGACACAGCTGAAACTACACAGCGCGGCAGTCGGAATGCTTTTCCAATAGCCATTCTCAACTTGCCCTAATATCTTCAGAGATTTGTGTGCATACACTCCCAGGTCTCTCTTTAATGCTTTAACATGGGACTAATGTTGTTAGCGTATCTTCACACCCATATACCGGTTTTTTTTTACCCTCTTGGGAATAGTGGAGGTAATAGTGGAAGGATTCACTAGCTGATTATCAGCCCATTGAACCACGTTGAATGCTCCAGCAGTGGCCAACAAATCCTGCACTCTAACCTGGAGCTTCTGATCCAGTGGTAGGGATGCTACCAGTGCAGCACAAGCCTTCATAATGGGACGAATGTGTTCACATTACGCCTGCTCATCCAAGTGTGCAGAATGGTTCACATTTACATAGAAATACTGGATATGCGCTCCACACTTGGATATGTGGGGAGCTATCAAAGGGAGGAATCACTGCTTAGGGAGATGGAGCTGGATAGGGTCTCCAAAATAACTCTGAATCATATGGTCTCAAAACATTCACGCTTATTTCGCTATGCAAAGATGCTGCCAGACCTGCTGAGTTTTTCCAACATTTTCCGTTTTAGTCTCGAAGGTCACTTGTCAGCTTCTGGCAACTTCCAGATCCTAATATTGAATGAGAGTCTGAAATGCTACACGATCATTGTAATCCAGTTAAAGCTTTCTGTGGGCAAGAGAGGTCCAAAAGATTAATTTAATCTTCTCTAATAATCTCCCATGTGTTAATGTGTCAAACGTGTTACTGAAGTCCATGTACACTATATCCACCACATTTCCCCATCATAGTGTCTGTTACATACCTAAAAGAATGCAAGAGAAGCACCCATCTTCCCTTTTGAAATCTGTGCTCGATGTTGATTTATTGTTACGATTTTCTCCTGATGCAGATTCCTGGCAATTCTATTGCGAAAAGTATCAAAATGTTCCCCACCACAGTGCCTGTAGTTTCGAACCGAAGACTTGCCAGAGGCAGGAAATGGAGAAAAGATCTCCTTTTTCGTAGGAATTGGGGGGGGGGGGGGTAGACCCCTCACTCGACATGTCCACTCTGCCTCACGGTGAATGCATTGAGTGAACTGGAGTGAGTGATTCAGATTCCAAGGTTATCAGAGTGGATGAGAACAATCCAGCCCCAGAAAGAGAAACCACAGACATTCACAGTTCTGTTTACATGCATAGAGCCGCCATGGGTTACCCACTGTCACCTCGAGGAAATAAAAGTCTTCCTGATTCTCTCATCCACTCCTCCCACTGATCTCGGGAACTGATTTCCCGGATTACTGGTTCGGGACACGGGAGGTCACTGAGGAAGAGAAAGGAATTCATAGTTACTGAAAGAGGAAAATCCTGGCAGACACAGAACACTTCTGAACAAAACCCGTTAGAGACCAACACCCTGCAGCAAGCTGGAAGAGTACAGAAAAGGGAGGGTGAAACTAAAAGCGGAATAGGGAAATCAAACAGAGGGCATGAAAAAAATATATGGTTGCAAGGAAAATCAAGGAACATGGAAAGATGTTTTCTTAGGGGTGGCACAGTGGTTAGCACTGCTGCCTCACAGCGTCAGAGAAAGTAGGGATGGTCTGCTCAGTTGAGGAGAAAAATGGTAAACGGAAATAAATCTGGAGAAGTGTGAGGTCATGGATTTTGGGTGGTGCAGCAAGGCAACAGAATACGCAATAAATGGGAGGATAGTGAGTAATGTGGAGGAAGGGAGAGACCTCGGAGTGTGTGCCCACAGATCGGGAAAGGTGCCAGGACAGGTCGATAATGTGGTTCAAATGTATAACATGTTTTCCATTATTATCTGAGGAATAGAGCAGTGGTTTTGCTGGAACTGTGAACAACATCAGATAGGCTACAGCTGGAACACTGCAAACAGTCTGGTCAGCACGTTACAGAAAATATGTGATTGTACTGGAGAGAATGCAGAGGAGATTGTTTAATGTGGACAGGACTGGAGAATGTTCACTGGGAGGAAAGACCAGAGAGGCTGGAATAGGATTCTTTGGAATGGGGAGGCCGAGGGGAGATTTAATTGAGATGTATATAATTATGAGGAGCCATGGTTAATAATAATGACCGATTCACCAAAGCAAAGGGGTCAGAAGCAGGGGGAATAGATATAAAGAAATTGGGAGAACCACAGGGGAAACAGTTTTTCACACTGGGGGTGGTGGCAACCTGGAACTCACTGCCTGAAGGATGGGAGAGGCAGAAACCCCAACCACATTTAACAAATTTGTGGATGTCGATTTAAGGAGCTGTGATCTGCAGACCGAGGACATGAAGGTGAGAATGGGCTGGGGACCTCTTCAGTGTTCTGCAGGGACGTGATGGGCTGAATGGCCTTGTTTTGTATTGTACATCTATCATTCAATATCCCACCAGCAAAACCCAGACTGCAAAACACCAGCCAAACCAATCAGACCCTCAAACACCAACAGAGCCCATCAGAGCCTCAAACACCAGCAAAACCCATTAGACCCGCAAGCACCAACAAAACCCATCAGAGCCTCAAACACCAGCAAAACCCATTAGAACCCGCAAGCACCAACAAAACCCATCAGAGCCTCAAACACCAGCAAAACCCATTAGACCCGCAAAACCTATTAGACACTAAAACACCAGCAAAACCCATTAGACCAGCAAACCCATCAGACCAACAAAACACATCAGACCCCAAACACCAGCACAACCCTTCAGACTTCCACAATACCAGCATAGCCCATCAGGCTCTCATACCCACAAACACCAGCGAAACCCATCAGACCCTCAAATACCATCATAACCCTTCAGACCCCATCACAAACAAAACCCATCCTAAATCCTGTGGGAGTGACACACACAGTGACCAACCTCAGGGAAAACTCTGGGAATTCAGGCTTCCTTCAGGAAATTGAGTAGCTGAGAGGAGTCTGTCCAGGGTCAGGTATTTCCTCAACTCTACCCCCCACCCCCCAACCCTGCAACCCCCCCCCCCTCCCCCTACAATGTCTCCATCCTCAAGAGCGTGGAGGAGCAGCCATCACTAGAAGTTCAGTCTCACAGCTCAATGTTGAATTGGATGAGCTGCTCTTTAGTGACTATAGTGGGAGAGACAGACACTAGGCTCAGATCTCACCCCACCAGTTGTAGAGTTAAATCCAGCGGGAATATCGCAGTTCGAAGTATCTGCTCCCAATATTTATCAAGGACTCATACCTCCGGAAGAGGCGGGCGAGCTGCTTTAGCAGAAGCTGTTAAAAGAAGGAAGAGGCATTAAAAAAACATAATTATCAGAGTGGCAGACAGATCCAGCCCATGAGATAGAAGGGCAGGAAGAAAGAGGGGAAGGGAAAGAACAAGACACAGGCAAAGAAAGAGGGTGACACACGTGACAAAGAAACACACACATAAACCGGCAGATAGAGGGGTGTGTGAGAGAGAGGGAGAGAGAGAGGTGTGTGTGAGAGAGAGGTGGAGAGAGAGAGAGAGAGAGAGAGATGACATTATACAAATGTATAGCATGTGTAGAGTTAATGTTATGTTAAGCCTAGCCACTAGAGGGAGCTAAGGGACAGTACTATAAACTGCACTGGCTCTTGGGTTTGGGAGATTAGGTTTGGAGCTGAAGAAGATAAGATTCATAGTGGATGGCAGGGTTAGTTAAGATATTACAGTTAGTAGATAGAGATAGTGTCAGCGAGTGTAGTTTAACTCTTACATGTATGTTTGCTATTCAGAATAAGTG
Organism: Scyliorhinus torazame; assembly: GCF_047496885.1. Classification (NCBI taxonomy): domain Eukaryota; kingdom Metazoa; phylum Chordata; class Chondrichthyes; order Carcharhiniformes; family Scyliorhinidae; genus Scyliorhinus; species Scyliorhinus torazame. The sequence continues at coordinate 183,709,439 of NC_092720.1, read as the reverse complement.
TTGAACTCAAATGTAGTAATGTTAATATAATTAGTTTAGTTCTTCAAAAGAGCTTTGTGTACCTTTGTGATCACTGCGCCTTCCATCCTGGAAACCCCTCACAAAGCTCACCACAAGAGAGAAAGTGATTCACAGAATGTGACCCATACGTGTGCACACAGAAACTGTTGGCTCGAGGGACACAGACAAAATAGACAGCTGCAAACAGAGACAGACAGGTACGCAGTCACGCATAAACAATAGTTTAGAAAAGCACAAAGAGGTTTATTACTAGTGACAGTCAAACACCACCACATTCCAGAGGGTCTCCTGTTAAGGGGGTGCCCCTACCCATTAGCCGGGAAATTCATATTCCTGGGAGGCGCGGAAAACCTGGCAGTTCCTATCCCGTGACCTCCGCTGGGGTTATAACACCCCGCCACCCTAGGTCCGGAGACTTGCCCACACCCTTCAAAACCTGTCCTGGACTGGTCCGTTTAGATCAGGGTTGACGTTTTGGCATGGTCTGTGTCGGCCAGGGTACTGTGTCGGCGGTGACGACCGCCGAGTCAGAGGCAGTGTTGCCGGTGCAGCGGCCGTGCTGGTGCAGGTGCCTCGGGTGGGTGGGGGGGGGGGTTTATCTCTGCCCCTGACTCAGAGCTAAGTAGATCCTCGTCCATCATCTTGGCATCCTCAGTTGGGGGGGGGGGGGGGGGTTTTGCCTGCGACCCCAACCTGGACCGGGGCCAGTGGTGATGGCAATAAGGGCAGTAGGGTCAGCGGCGAGCCTGGCGGAGATCGGATAGCAGAGTGGGGCGAGCTATTCAGTGGGGAAGCCCGGCATGCGTCTCTGAAGCTGATCCACGTGGCGATTGGATTACTGTCCTTGTGCCCTGCCCTTGTAGGATACCGGCCCGATGGCGTCGCCGGAGCTGAATCGTGTGGGCCCGCAGACGGCGACTAGCATTGATCTCGGACTGGTTCCTGGTTCCAGCGGACCCTCCCGTCCCGAAAGGGGATGACCAAGCTCAAGCGAGTGCGGAGTCGATGGCCCATCAAGAGCTCCGCTGGTGCGACGTCCGTCGTGGCATGCGGTGCCAAGCGGTAAGAAAAAGAAAGGCGCTGGACTAGTTTCCCTTGATCCAGTCGTCATGCTCAGCTTAAATGTTTGGACCGCTTTATCAGCCAGTCCATTTAAGACGGGTGGTCGGGAGCAGTCCTCGCGCGTCAAATCCAATTGCCGCAGGCTAACGCCGCAATCTCTGTGCTTGTAAATGCCGTGCCATTATTGGACATCAGTACCTTGGGAATTCCATGCATACTGAAAATCCAGCGCAGTTTTTCTACGGTGGCCCGGGCGGTTGTCGCCTGCATTCACACCACTTCCAGCCAGTTGGAACGAGCGTCTACCAGGAGGAGGGACATTGCCCCCTGGAAAGGGTCCACAAAGTCGACATGAACCTGGGTCCAAGGCCTTCCGGGCCATTTTCAGGGGTGCAACGTGGGTAATCGTTGGTGCACCTGGCATTGCGTGGCTACTCGTTCAACGTCAACGTCGAAGCCGGACCACCAGACGTAGCTCCGGGTGAGCAGCTTCATTTCAGTCACTCCCGGATGTCCATTATGGAGGGTTAGTAAGGGGGCCGCACCTCCACACTCGGGGACCACCACGCGGGCGCTCCAGAAGAGCACACCGTATTCAATGCTCAGTCCCTGCATCTTTCCCATGTATGCCTTCAGGTCCTCAGGCAGAGTTCGGTGTTTGGCCTGTACTGCACCATGTGGGAGCTGTGGTGGGTCTGGGTCCAGCCAAGGATGCGAGATGCCATGACGGGCAGTGAGCCAATGAATGGAAGGCACTTATTACCTCATTGGCGGTGGTGAGAGTAGGTGGCTTAATGGGCAGCGGTAGGCGGCTCAAAGCATCCGCATGGGGTATGTGGGCCTCGGAACGGTGTTCCAGGACATCGTCGTGCGCTGCCAATAATACCGCCCAGCACCAGATGCAGGCAGAGGCTATGGGAACAATCGACGCGGTCCTTCTTGTAAAGGCCCAGAAGGGGCTTGTGGTCCATCAGGAGGGTGAAGTGGTGACCGTAGATGAGCTGGTGGAAATTTTTAATGCCGAACAACACGGCCATCCCTTCCTTCTCCACTTGTGCGTACCACTTCCCCGTGTCAGCCAATAGCCTCGGCGCAAACGTGAACCATCTTCCATTACGTGGACAGCAGGGCCCCGAGGCCGTAAGGGGATGCGCCGCAGGTTAGTAAAAGTGGCTAAGGAGGGTCAAAATGCGTAAGCAGTCTTGTAGAAGAAAGCTGATGTTTTACTCTGGCAAAAGCCGCCTGTTACTCGATGCCCCACGCCCAGAGTTGTCCTTTCCTTCGCAGTCTATGGAGGGGAGCCAATGTCTCGGCTAACTCTGGGAGGAGCTTTCTATAATTGAGCAGCCCCGGGAAAGCCCAAAGTTCTGTTTGTCCCACCCCCCCCGTGGCACCAGGGCTTGGCGGATGGCCTGGACCTTCTCTCCGATGGGGTGCAAACAGTGACGGTCCACACCGTACCCGTGGTACACCACCTCGGCTGCGTTGAAGAAGCACTTCTCTCAGTGAAGGTGGACGCCAGCCACCTCAAAGCTTTAGAGCAGTTCTGCAAAGTTGCGGAAGTGCTCCTGGTCGGACAAACTGGTTATCAACGAATCAGCTCAGTGGACCGCCACCTGCGGTAACCCCTGCAATATGTTTCCCATGATCCTCTGAAATATTGCGCACACTGAGGAGACCCCGAATGGTAGCCGGGTATACTCATCGAGCTCCCAGTGTGTGTTGATGGTGATGAGTATTCTTGACTCGGGGACCAGGACCAGCTGGAGATGCGCATGGCCGCATGGCTCATATTTAGTTTGGAGAAGTCCACTACTGAGCTTGGCATACGGATCCTCAATCCAGGGGCATGGATAATGGTATAAGCGTGACACCTGATTTACTGTCGCTTTATAAGCCTCAATTTATAAGAGGGGCACCGACCCACTGGGTTTCATTACAGGTACGACCGGTGCTGCCCAGTCGGAGAATTGTATTGGTCTGATGACCCCCAGGTTCTCCATGTGGTCCAACTCTGCATCTACCTTTGGACGCAAGGCTTATGGAACAGGGCGGGTGTGAAAATTGCGCGGCTGGGCCATGGGGTCCACGCTTATTTAGGCTACAACCCCCATGATGGTCCTCAAGCCTTCCTGGAATACTGTTGGAAATCTGGCCAATATGCATTCGGGACCATGTGGGTACATTTGACAAACCCTCTGCCAGTCTAAGCAAAGGCGACGGAGTCAGTCACGCCCCAACAGGCATGTGTTGCTCCTATGTACAACAACCTGTGGTAAATTTGCTGACTGGCGGCCGTATTCAATTGGGACGGTGGTCGTGCCCACAATTACAAGAGGCTCCCTCGTGTAGGTCGCAAACCTTGCATTGGTACCCTGGAGAGTCAGTGAACGAATCCTGGATCATATGCAGATGAAGGTGTGTTGACTAATGACAGACACGGCGGGCCCCATGTCGAGTTCCAAGTGAGTCATGTCACCTGGAGTGAGATTTGGATGGACGAATTCTTGGTGCCGCCACGCAATGTAGTTGTTGGTATTGGTCGCCATCGTCTCCACATAATGGGCCCTGTCACGGGCGGGGTGGTCACGCATGGCGGTGTGGTAGGTGGGTGGCTCATTGTGGGGCCTTCTGTGCCCTGGATCCCTGCGTCCCACTGTAATTGTTGCAGGCCGGTAATTACTCTCCCGGTCCTCCTGCTCAGGGAAAAAAGTTTGACGGTGTTCCCGGTGCCTATTCTGGCATCTCGCCCTTTGCCCGTAGGTATCCCAATGCTGAGGAACGGGTTCTGCAGTTCCAGCGGGCTGTGCACGGGGCCTATTCTGGCGCCCTAAATGGAGCACTGCCACCCCCTAGAGTTCTTGGACTCCCTGTTTGGCGCCTTTCCTGGATACCGCAACTTCCACTGCTCTTTGGAGGTCTAAGCGAGCTTCGACTAGCAGTTTCCTTTGCGTGGCTGCATCGCAGATCCCACCTAAGAATCGGTCACATGCTGCTTTGACCAGGATTAGGTCAAACTCACAGGTCTCAGCTACTTTCCTGAGGCGAGCCAGCAATTCGCTTCCACCTTCGCCTTGGCCCTGGGTGGCCCGTGGAACCGGAAAAGGCGTTCTATTAGTGGTGGCTTCGGGTTGACATGTTCCCCCACCAAGGCTACCAGGGAGGTGAACAAGCAGGTGTCCAGAGGGTCTGGGTGGGTTAGGCTTTTTATAATGCTGTCTGTGGGTCCTCCACAAGCTGCCAACAAGGTAACAGTTTGGCACTCAATCGCCAATAATCACGTAAGCGCAGAAGAAGAACTGCATCCTCTCTACGTGCTGTCCCAGTCATCCATACCTGCAGTATTTGGCTTTAACTTCCCGACATGGTGATGGCTTCCAGTGGGGCCTGATGAGGCCTAGATGAGGTAGGCCAGGCACGTAGCAACCAGTGTGGATGATCGCTCCACTGAATCCTCGTCGCCAGTGTTCGATCCGAGATAAGCAGCCATGCACAAACAGTAGTTTAGGAAAACACAATTATTAGTTACACTCAAATATCGCCACTCTCCATAGAGACTCCTACCCAACCTGCACCCAGTTCAGGGTTTTTATACTAGACGGGCTACACCTATAAGGGAGAAGCCCTGGTCCGTTACTGGGGAAGTTCATACTCCCTGGAGGGCACCGAAAACATGATGTTCTTGCCCCGTGGCCTCCGCTGGGATTATAATACAGAAGACAGATAGACAGAGGACAGAGAAATTCACAGAAACAGAGGCTGACATACACACGCACACAGACACACATGCACACAGAAACACACGCACACAGACACACATCCAGGCAGACATACTTACACCTATTATCAAACTGTATCAGGCACAGAATGATGAATAACCTATCATTAGAATGTATCAGACACAGAATGATGAATGATTCGCACAGTTACACACAGATCCAGAGTGTGTTTGGTGATCAGTTTACTCTTTGTAGGATTGTAGCCTCTCTTCCCCCTCCCTGTAAAACAAGGAATGTTCAGTGTGTGACGAGAGACTGAAAGAAAATCAGAGGCTGGAACCCTGAGTGAAAGGGACAGATGCCCATCCTGAGGTCCTCCCCCCAAACACTGAAGTTCCCCATGCTCACTACCCAAACTCCTCCTCCCCCCCCCAACCCTCCGTGCCGAGTGAGGAGATGTCTCTCTAATTCCTACCTTTCTTCCAGTAGATGACGACAGCCACAACGGCGAGAGCGATGATCCCAAGGACTCCAAGTACAATCCCAACAGTAACATGAACCCGGGATTTCAGACCTGTTCGAGAGGGGCCAAGAGAGGGAGGAGGAAGAGAGTGAGAGAGAGAGACAGTGCAAAAGAGTGTGAAACAAAGAGAGAGAGAAAGAGAAAGAGTGGGACAAAGAGAGAGAGAGACAAAGAGAGAGAGAGACAAAGAGGGAGAGGGAGAGACAAGGAGAGAGGGAGAGACAAGTAGAGAGAGAGAGACAAAGAGAGAGAGAGAGAGAGCGAGAGCCCGGGAGAGAGAGACAAGGAGAGAGAGAGAGAGACAAGGAGAGAGAGAGACAAGGAGAGAGAAAGAGACAAGGAGCGAGAGAGAGAAAGAGACAAGGGGAGAGAGAGAGAGACAAGGAGAGAGAGACAAGGAGAGAGAGACAAGGAGAGAGAGACAGAGAGAGAGAGACAAGGAGAGAGAGAGAGAGAGAGAGAGAGAGTCAAGGAGAGAGAGAGAGAGAGAGACAGAGAGTCAAGGAGAGAGAGAGAGAGACAAGGAGAGAGAACGAGCGAGAGAGAGAGACAAGGAGAGGGGGAGAGAGAGAGAGACAAGGAGAGAGGGAGAGAGAGAGAGAGAGACAAGGAGAAAGGGAGAGAGAGAGAGAGAGAGAGAGAGAGAGAGAGAGAGACAAGGAGAGAGGGAGAGAGAGAGAGACAAGGAGAGAGAGAGAGAGAGGGAGAGAGACAAGGAGAGAGAGAGAGAGACAATGAGAGAGAGAGAGACAAGGAGAGAGAGAGAGAGTGACAAGGAGGGAGAGAGAGGGAGAGAGACAAGAAGAGAGAAAGAGACAAGGAGAGACACAAGGAGAGAGAGAGAGAGAGACAAGGAGAGAGAGACAAGGAGAGAGGGAGAGAGTCAAGGAGAGAGGGAGAGAGAGACAAGGAGAGAGGGAGAGAGAGAGAGACAAGGAGAGATAGAGAGAGAGAGGGAGTGGGAGTGGGAGAGGGAGAGGGAGAGGGAGATCAAATCACAAAGAGGGATCATTGGAGAATTAGAGAGAAAGGGAATCAGAGAATGGGAGAGTGAATCGGTGAGAGAGAGAATAAGGGTTACACAGGATATACAACAGAGAAACAAGCCATCCGGCCTAATCAGTTGATGTTAATTTAAATGCTCCATTTGAGATTCTTCCCACATTATTGCCATCTTCTCTCTCATTTGCTTGTCAATCTTCCTCTTAAACACATCTATACTGCTTACTTCAACACTCCCTGTGGTTGTGAGCTCCACGTTATCACCATTCTTTGAGTGAAGAAGTTTCTCCTGAATTCCCTGCTGAATTCCCTGGTGATTATCCTGCACCGATGGCCGCAGATGTGCTCACCCCCACAGACAGACATTCTCTCTGCATCCAAACTTTTCACCATTTTAACCATGTCCTATTTGGCCACTGCTCAGCCTTCTTTTAGAAGAAAGAAGTGGCCCAGCCTGCCAATCTTTTCCTGAGATTTACACCCACATATTTCTGGAATCATCCCTATAAATCTTCCCTCTCTAATGCCTCTCTATCCTTCTCTATAATGTGGTGACCAGAACTGTGCACTGTACTCTAAGTGGGCCAGAACAAAGATGCGATACAAGTTTCATATAACTCAGCTATTTTCAATCCTATCCTTCCAGAAATGAAGCCCAGTGCTTGGTTTGCTATTTCCTGACTTGCTAACCAGGGCAGCAACATTTCATGATTGATTAAATATCCCTTTGTCCCACTATCCCATCCAGACTTGTATCTTCAAGTAATAAGTGACCACCCTATCTTTCCTACCAAAATGTAACATTGACCCGCACCGAACTCAATTTATGAATGAATTGTCCATTCTTCAAGTTTATTAATGTTTATTGATTTGTCGCAGTTCTCCTCAATATCACCGATTTCCCCCAATTTGATGTCATCCATGAATTGAGAAATTGTGTTTCATTCCTATGTCCCAAATCATTGAGTTTAAATTGTGAACAGTGGTGATCCCAGCACTGATCCTTATGGAACACCACTTCCCACCGTCTGTCACTCTGAATAACGATCCTTCACTCTCACTCTCTGCTTTTTCCCTGAAGTCAGCCTGCAATCCATTCTGCCACTTTTCCCCTGACTCCACATTCTCTGGCTTTTTATTATAGTCTGTCATGGGGCACGTTATCAGAGCACTGAAAATCTAAATAAATTACATCTACTTACGACCAATATCTACTCTATGTTGTCTCCCCTGCAAAATACAACAAGGTTGATACTCTGTGCCCTGTCTTAAAGTAGTATCCCAGTATAATGTGGGCCCACGTGCAGTAACCCTAGGACTCACTGTGTCCTATCATACAGTGATATCCCAAGATACAATGGGAACTTCAATATCCTACTTTAATATCCCAGGATACACCAAGCCTTCTCCCTCCTCTATTTCCCAGGATACACCAGGTCCTGTCTGACTATAATATCCCAGGATCCACTGGACCTTGCCTTCTGTGATATCCCAGGATACACTTGTTTTGTTATGCTCTTGACGTAGCATACGCTGCTTCCTTGATGTACACTCTGATGAAGGAAGGTTCAGACTTGGAGATAGCTGTAACACATTTATTAAACTGTTAACAATTCTCCTACTTGGATTCGATTCTCCTGTTAATCCTGCTATAGCTACTCAGACTAACTAACCAGTCTGCTGCAATCCACGTGGTGGGTGTGATGTGTTTCATCAACCTGTCTGTACTCACTAAGTGTCTCCACTGGAAAGAGGAAGATCATGTGTGCTGTGTCCTTATATATGGGTAGCCCCCTTGTGGTAGTGTCACCTCTGGGTGTGTTGTGACTGCCCATTGGTCGTGTCCCATCTTACTGACCTATTGGTTGAATGGCTGTGTGTCTCTGGTGCTCCCTCTAGTGTCTAGCTAGGTGAAGTGTGTTCACATTAACCCCTTGTGTATTTACAGTGATGCATATCACCACATCCCCTCTTTTTTCGTGTTACATATTTTCTGTACAGTATTAAAGAAAATAGGTAGATAAGTGATGACATGTACAAATCATGATGAGTGATGATTACACAATAAGTCCAAATAATATGTATGAGTCCAAAGTTCATTAATTATTATGGTTGAGTAGCTTCCTTGTTTGGTTGGTGAGTTGGTGATGTTGATGGTGGCATTGCTTTGTAAACGCCTTCAGTGTCCCTGTGCGTAGTGGTCAAATCACTTTGTCGTCGGATTTGGACTCTTTCTTTCTTTCGATGCTTGTGGTGGTAATTCTTGATGGAATCTGTCCTGAAAGCCAGGTTGCCTGTTGGAAGTGCAGCAAATGTGAATTGGTAAGATGCATCATCCTGCCATGGTATGTCATTGTTCTGAGCTGAGCAGTAACAGTGTCCCACATTTGCAGAGTTGTACCATGTCGTATCAATCGTAGAGCCATTGGTGTTGTTTTTGTCGTGCTTGTTGTCGACGTTGTTGCCTTTGGTACACGTCTTGTTATTATTTTTGATGTTGTTTTTATGTTGGTTGGTTTTGTTGCCGTGTTTGCTGCGCGCAAGGACCACACTCTGTGGATAATACGAGTCCTTCACACAGTTACTCGTGTCAGTGTCCTTTGTGGCATCTGCAGTCTCCTTGAGCGTGCCGTCACTGAGTTTGCGGCGCTCCCCATCTGGTGTCATGTCCGGCTTACTGGAATCAGCTTTGGCTTGTCGATGCTCCCAGTCTGGAGTCTGGTCTGTTTCATCTGAGTCAGTTTTGGATTGTCGATGCTCCCCGTCCGGAGTCATTTCAGGTTCACCTGAATCAGATTTGGTTTCTTGACGCTCCCCGTCCGGAGTCATTGCAGGTTCACTTGAGTCAGCTGAGGTTTCTTGATGCTCCCCGTCCAAAGTCAAAAAGTTCAGGAATGTATTTTCTTGTTGAGAGGGTCGAGCGGATGAGGTTTGAATTAACGTGGTGCCACTAGAGTCACCAGTAGACTCACCGTGACTGTCGAGTGCCTCTGTACACACTAGCTGAGGTCTGTCACGTTGCACATCTGGTATGGGAAGTGGGATGCCGTTGTCACTTGTTGCACATAGTGGGTAGAGCCTCAATGTCTTCTTGCTTTGCACGTGAGCGTGGTAGTCTGTCATAGTCAGCTTGCTGTAGACTTGAGTGTGTCAGACTGTCATAGTCTGCTTGCAGTATACTTGAGCGTGGCAGACTGTCATAGTCTTTCTGTTGTTCACTTGAGCATGGCAGACTTGCATCGTCTGCTGCTGGTTGTTCAGAGGAGGTTGCTAGACCCTCATGGTCTTGTTCATGCTCGGACTTCGCTCTGGAGTCTTGCATTCCTTCCATCAGGGAGTCTGTCCACGAGCTCGCTGTGGAGGCTTGTGTCACTCCCTCTGTGGAGTCTTGCAGCATTCCCCGTGTGGAATCGTGCATTGGTCTCGCTGTGGAGACTGTCATCACTTCTTGTTCATGCAAGGACTGCGCTCTGGAGTCTTGCGTTGCTTCTATCGTGGAGGCTGTCCACAAGCTCGCTGTGGAGGCTTGTGTCACTCGAGTCACTTCTTGTTCATGCAAGGACTGCGCTTTGGAGGCTTGCATTGCTTCTATCGTGGAGACTGTCCACGAGCTCGCTGTGGAGGCTTGTGTCACTGGAGTCACTTCTTGTGTGGAGACGTGCAGTTGTCTCGCTGTGGAGTCTTTCATTACTTTCTGTGTGGAGTCGGGGACCCTTCGTGGTGCGTGGACCACTCTGTGTGGAGTTGGGGATTCTTCGCAGTGCATGGACCACTCTCTGTGTGGCAGCAGGCCGCTCTCTGTGGGCTTGTACCGCTCTGTCTCTTGGCATCAGGCCGCAACATAATCCTGCACTCACGAGTCGGGATGTCATATATGCTGGGCTGAAGATTCCCCAATCCGAAGAACGAATCCACGTCGGTGTTGGATTCTTCACTGTAGAACACACCTCATTGCGGTTCGGATTTGGTACTGGGGTCGCCATCTCCAATGATGAAATCATCGTCTGAGTCGTATTTCTTTGGGCGGTGCTATCTGCTTGTTGCAGGGGTCTGCACAGGTTACTTTCAGCTACTGGTCTAAGTTCAGGCACTGTGTTGTCGTTCCAGGTGAAAGAATCTTGTTTTGAGTCTTTAAAACATTTTTTTCTTGTTTTGGGACATTTCCCCTTTAAGTGGGTGTGGCCCCGTGCCTCTGACGTCATGACGCTTGTGACGTAGAGCGTAGGAATGGATTGCGGATGCACAGATCGCTGTTCCTTTACTTTGCGCATATGCGGTACATTTTCCAAGATGGCCGCCAATCAAAATTGTTTTTCGTTGCTCCGGTACCTCGGCCTCGTGGTTAGTATTGGCGCCTCTTTTATCGTTTTCCGTTGGTTTCTTTGTGTTTTCCTCACAGTATCGTTCGAACTTGTCCAAGACAGTCTGGAATTCACTCTTGTCTTGCCCTTTGGAGAACTTGAATGTTTTGACGATTTCTTCTTCTCTTCCACCCGCGATGGTGAGCAGATGCTCTGTCTTTTCAGCATCGGCCACTTCTTGTAGGTCGGCTGCTACCAGAAAGATCTCAAACCTGTGCCTGAATGCACGCCAGTTTGCACTGAGATCGCCGTGGCACCAGAGCCGCTGTGGAACCGGAATCTCGAACATCTTGCTGGGTGCTGCTGCTGGTTGTCACTGCTTTGTTGAGTTGAGCTCTCGAGATTCAACAGGTCACTCCTTGGTACCATGTTTTGTTATGCTCTTGACGTAGCATAAGCTGCTTCTTGATGTACACGCTGACAAAGGAAGGTTCAGACTTGGAGATAGCTTTAACACATTTATTAAACTGTAAACAATTCTCCTACTTGAATTCAACTCTCCTGTTAATCCTGCTATAGCTACTCAGAATAACTAACCAGTCTGCTGCAATCCATATGGTGGGTGTGATGTGTTTCATCAACCTGTTTGTACTCACTAAGTGTCTCCACTGGAAAGAGGAAGATCATGTGTGCTGTGTCCTTATATATGGGTAGCCCCCTTGTGGTAGTGTCACCTCTGGGTGTGTCGTGACTGCCCATTGGTCGTGTCCTATCTTACTGACCTATTGGTTGAATGTCTGTGTGTCATGATGTCTCTGATGCTCCCTCTAGTGTCTAGCTAGGTGCAGTGTGTTCACATTAACCCCTTGTGTATTTAGTGATGCATATCACCACAACACTGGGCTTTGTTCATCCTGAAATAACCCAGGATACACCAGACATTGTCCATCGTGTAATATCCCAGGACACACTGGGGCTCGGCCATCCTGTAATATCCCAAGATACACCGTCCTCTATCTTACTGTGCTCTATCTTACTGTAATATCTCAAGATCCGCCGGCCTCTGTCCTCCGGTAATATCCTATTTGCATAGTAATATCCAAGAGCACATGACTGCTGTCCCTGTTAGCACTGCCATGGGCTTCAACACATCGTTAGTTAACATTTATTTTTCTCCCTCTGCATTCCCGACGTCAGCCTGTCCTGCACTGCTTGCTCAGCACTGACTCTCCCTCCTGTTGCCGTCACCTGAGACTGTGTCTCTCTCTAACAGCGAGAAATGGTCTCACCATAAATCACCACCAGTGCCTCATTCAGTCCGCTGTGTTCCACCCGACAGGAATACTCGGCCTGGTCCTCCGGATCAAACTCCACCCATTTCCGGATCTGGTAGGTCCTGTCGTGATTGGGTAAGATCCCACTGGACAGGATCTCATTAATCACCACTCCGTCTCTGCACAGATTCACCTCGATGGCTTGAGGGTAAAAGCCGGTGACGACACAGGACAGCCGGTTAGAATCACCCAGACGGGTAAAGGACACGATGGGGGCAACTGAGAGAGAAAGGAAGAGGAATCAGTACAGGAAGCTCGAGATAGAGAATCCCAGGCATCACCCCCTTCACCGACTCTCAGTCCCCTTCACTCACCGACTAACAGTCCCCCCCCTCACTCACCGACACTCAGTCCCCCCCTCACTCACCGACTCGCAGTCTCCCCCTCACTCACCGACTCTCAGTCCCTCCCTCACTCACCGACTCTCAGTCCCTCCCTCACTCACCGAAACTCTGTCCCCCTCACTCACCGACTCTCAGAATCACCCTCACTCACCGACTCTCAGTCCCTCCCTCATTCACCGACTCTCAGTCCCTCCCTCACTCACCGACTCTCAGTACCCCCCCTCACTCACCGACTCTCAGACCCGCCCCTCACTCACCGACTCTCAGTCCCTCCCTCACTCACCGACTCTCAGTCCCTCCCTCACTCACCGACTCTCAGTCCCCCCACACTCACCGACTCTCAGTCCCTCCCTCACTCACCGACTCTCGGTCCCCCCTCACTCACCGACTCTCACTCCCCCCTCACTCACCGACACTCAGTCCCCCCCCCCTCACTCACCGACTCTCAGTCCTCCCTCACTCACAGACTATCAGTCCCCCCCTCACTCACTGACTCTCAGTCCCCCCTCACTCACCGACTCTCAGTCCTCCCTCACTCACCGACTCTCAGACCTCCCTCACTCACCAACTCTCAGTCCCTCCCTCACTCACCGACTCTCAGTCCCCCCCTCACTCACCGACTCTCAGTCCCTCCCTCACTCACCGACTCTCAGTCCCTCCCTCACTCACCGACTCTCAGTCCCCCCTCACTCACCGACTCTCAGACCCCCCCCCCTCACTCACCGACTCTCAGTCCCTCCCTCACTCACCGACACTCAGTCCCCCCTCACTCACTGACACTCAGTCCCCCCTCACTCACTGACACTCAGTCCCCCCTCACTCACTGACACTCAGTCCCCCCTCACTCACCGACTCTCAGTCCCCCCCTCACTCACTGACTCTCAGTCCCCCCTCACTCACCAACTCTCAGTCCCTCCTCACTCACCGACTCTCAGTCCCCCCCTCACTCACCGACTCTCAGTCCCTCCCTCACTCACCGACTCTCAGTCCCTCCCTCACTCACCGACTCTCAGTCCCCCCTCACTCACCGACTCTCAGACCCCCCCCCTCACTCACCGACTCTCAGTCCCTCCCTCACTCACCGACTCTCAGTCCCTCCCTCACTCACCGACTCTCAGTCCCCCCTCACTCACCGACTCTCAGTCCCCCCCTCACTCACCGACTCTCAGTCCCTCCTCACTCACCGACTCTCAGTCCCCCCCCCACTCACCGACTCTCAGTCCCTCACTCACCGACTCTCAGTCCCTCACTCACCGACTCTCAGTCCCCCCCTCACTCACCGACTCTCAGTCCCCCCCCCCTCACTCACCGACTCTCAGTCCCTCCCTCACTCACCGACTCTCAGTCCCCCCCCTCACTCACCGACTCTCAGTCTCCCCTCCCTCCCCGACTCTCAGTCCCGCCTCACTCACCGACTCTCAGTCCCCCCTCACTCACCGACTCTCAGTCCCTCCCTCACTCACCGACTCTCAGTCCCCCCTCACTCACCGACTCTCAGTCCCCCCCTCACTCACCGACTCTCAGTCCCTCCCTCACTCACCGACTCTCAGTCCCCCCCTCACTCACCGACTCTCAGTCCCCCCCTCACTCACCGACTCTCAGTCCCCCCTCACTCACCGACTCTCAGTCCCCCCTCACTCACCGACTCTCAGTCCCCCCTCACTCACCGACTCTCAGTCCCCCCTCACTCACCGACTCTCAGTCCCCCCTCACTCACCGACTCTCAGTCCCCCCTCACTCACCGACTCTCAGTCCCCCCTCACTCACCGACTCTCAGTCCCTCACTCACCGACTCTCAGTCCCCCCTCACTCACCGACTCTCAGTCCCCCCTCACTCACCGACTCTCAGTCCCCCCCCTCACTCACCTACTCTCAGTCCCCCCTCACTCACCGACTCTCAGTTCCCCCCCTCACTCACCGACTCTCAGTCCCCCCCCTCACTCACCTACTCTCAGTCCCTCCTCACTCACCGACACTCAGTCCCCCCCCCTCACTCACCGACTCTCAGTCCCCCCTCACTCACCGACTCTCAGTCCCCCCCTCACTCACCGACTCTCAGTCCCCCCCTCACTCACCTACTCTCAGTCCCTCCTCACTCACCGACACTCAGTCCCCCCCCTCACTCACCGACTCTCAGTCCCCCCCCCTCACTCACCGACTCTGTCCCCCCCCTCACTCACCGACTCTCAGTCCCCCCTCACTCACCGACTCTCAGTCCCCCCTCACTCACCGACTCTCAGTCCCCCCTCACTCACCGACTCTCAGTCCCCCCTCACTCACCGACTCTCAGTCCCCCCTCACTCACCGACTCTCAGTCCCCCCCTCACTCACCGACTCTCAGTCCCCCCTCACTCACCGACTCTCAGTCCCTCCTCACTCACCGACTCTCAGTCCCTCCTCACTCACCGACACTCAGTCCCTCCCTCACTCACCGACTCTCAGTCCCCCCACACTCACCGACTCTCAGTCCCTCCCTCACTCACCGACTCTGTCCCCCCTCACTCACCGACTCTCAGTCCCCCCACACTCACCGACTCTCAGTCCCCCCTCACTCACCGACACTCAGTCCACCCTCACTCACCGACTCTCGGTCCCCCCTCACTCACCGACTCTCACTCCCCCCTCACTCACCAACTCACAGTCCTCCCTCACTCACCGACTCTCAGTCCCCCCCCTCACTCACCGACTCGCAGTCCTCCCTCACTCACCGACTCTCAGTCCCCCCCCTCACCGACTCTCAGTCCCCCCTCACTCACCGACTCTCATTCCCCCCCTCACTCACCGACTCTCAATCCCCCCCCTCACTCACCGACTCTCAATCCCCCCCTCACTCACCGACTCTCAGTCCCCCCTCACTCACCGACTCTCAGTCCTCCCTCACTCACCAACTCTCAGTCCCTCCTCACTCACCGACTCTCAGTCCCCCCTCACTCACCGACTCTCAGTCCCTCCTCACTCACCGACTCTCAGTCCCCCCTCACTCACAGACACTCAGTCCCCCCTCATTCACCGACACTCAGTCCCCCCTCACTCACCGACTCTCAGTCCCCCCCTCACTCACCGATTCTCAGTCCCCCCTCACTCACCGACTCAGTCCCCCCCTCACTCACCGACTCTCAGTCCTCCCTCACTCACCGACTCTCAGTCCTCCCTCACTCACCGACTCTCAGTCCCTCCTCACTCACCGACTCTCAGTCCCCCCTCACTCACCGACTCTCAGTCCCCCCTCATTCACCGATACTCAGTCCCCCCCCCCTCACTCACCGACTCTCAGTCCTCCCTCACTCACCGACTCTCAGACCTCCCTCACTCACCAACTCTCAGTCCCTCCCTCACTCACCGACTCTCAGTCCCCCCCTCACTCACCGACTCTCAGTCCCTCCCTCACTCACCGACTCTCAGTCCCTCCCTCACTCACCGACTCTCAGTCCCCCCTCACTCACCGACTCTCAGACCCCCCCCCCTCACTCACCGACTCTCAGTCCCTCCCTCACTCACCGACTCTCAGTCCCTCCCTCACTCACCGACTCTCAGTCCCCCCTCACTCACCGACACTCAGTCCCCCCTCACTCACTGACACTCAGTCCCCCCTCACTCACTGACACTCAGTCCCCCCTCACTCACTGACACTCAGTCCCCCCTCACTCACCGACTCTCAGTCCCCCCCTCACTCACTGACTCTCAGTCCCCCCTCACTCACCAACTCTCAGTCCCTCCTCACTCACCGACTCTCAGTCCCCCCCTCACTCACCGACTCTCAGTCCCTCCCTCACTCACCGACTCTCAGTCCCTCCCTCACTCACCGACTCTCAGTCCCCCCTCACTCACCGACTCTCAGTCCCCCCCCCTCACTCACCGACTCTCAGTCCCTCCCTCACTCACCGACTCTCAGTCCCTCCCTCACTCACCGACTCTCAGTCCCCCCTCACTCACCGACTCTCAGTCCCCCCCTCACTCACCGACTCTCAGTCCCTCCTCACTCACCGACTCTCAGTCCCCCCCCCACTCACCGACTCTCAGTCCCTCACTCACCGACTCTCAGTCCCTCACTCACCGACTCTCAGTCCCCCCCTCACTCACCGACTCTCAGTCCCCCCCCCCTCACTCACCGACTCTCAGTCCCTCCCTCACTCACCGACTCTCAGTCCCCCCCCTCACTCACCGACTCTGTCTCCCCTCCCTCCCCGACTCTCAGTCCCGCCTCACTCACCGACTCTCAGTCCCCCCTCACTCACCGACTCTCAGTCCCTCCCTCACTCACCGACTCTCAGTCCCCCCTCACTCACCGACTCTCAGTCCCCCCCTCACTCACCGACTCTCAGTCCCTCCCTCACTCACCGACTCTCAGTCCCCCCCCTCACTCACCGACTCTCAGTCCCCCCCTCACTCACCGACTCTCAGTCCCCCCTCACTCACCGACTCTCAGTCCCCCCTCACTCACCGACTCTCAGTCCCCCCTCACTCACCGACTCTCAGTCCCCCCTCACTCACCGACTCTCAGTCCCCCCTCACTCACCGACTCTCAGTCCCCCCTCACTCACCGACTCTCAGTCCCCCCTCACTCACCGACTCTCAGTCCCTCACTCACCGACTCTCAGTCCCCCCTCACTCACCGACTCTCAGTCCCCCCTCACTCACCGACTCTCAGTCCCCCCCCTCACTCACCTACTCTCAGTCCCCCCTCACTCACCGACTCTCAGTTCCCCCCCTCACTCACCGACTCTCAGTCCCCCCCCTCACTCACCTACTCTCAGTCCCTCCTCACTCACCGACACTCAGTCCCCCCCCCTCACTCACCGACTCTCAGTCCCCCCTCACTCACCGACTCTCAGTCCCCCCCTCACTCACCGACTCTCAGTCCCCCCCTCACTCACCTACTCTCAGTCCCTCCTCACTCACCGACACTCAGTCCCCCCCCTCACTCACCGACTCTCAGTCCCCCCCCCTCACTCACCGACTCTGTCCCCCCCCTCACTCACCGACTCTCAGTCCCCCCTCACTCACCGACTCTCAGTCCCCCCTCACTCACCGACTCTCAGTCCCCCCTCACTCACCGACTCTCAGTCCCCCCTCACTCACCGACTCTCAGTCCCCCCTCACTCACCGACTCTCAGTCCCCCCCTCACTCACCGACTCTCAGTCCCCCCTCACTCACCGACTCTCAGTCCCTCCTCACTCACCGACTCTCAGTCCCTCCTCACTCACCGACACTCAGTCCCTCCCTCACTCACCAACTCTCAGTCCCCCCCTCACTCACCGACTCTCAGTCCCCCCCCGCACTCACCGACTCTCAGTCCCTCCCTCACTCACCGACTCTCAGTCCCTCCCTCACCGACTCTCAGTTCCTCCCTCACCGACACTCAGTCCCTCCCTCACTCACCGACTCTCAGTCCCTCCCTCACTCACCGACTCTCAGTCCCCCCCCCCCCTCACTCACCGACTCTCAGTCCCCCCCCTCACTCACCTACTCTCAGTCCCCCCTCACTCACCGACTCTCAGTTCCCCCCCTCACTCACCGACTCTCAGTCCCCCCCCTCACTCACCTACTCTCAGTCCCTCCTCACTCACCGACACTCAGTCCCCCCCCCTCACTCACCGACTCTCAGTCCCCCCTCACTCACCGACTCTCAGTCCCCCCCTCACTCACCGACTCTCAGTCCCCCCCTCACTCACCTACTCTCAGTCCCTCCTCACTCACCGACACTCAGTCCCCCCCCTCACTCACCGACTCTCAGTCCCCCCCCCTCACTCACCGACTCTGTCCCCCCCCTCACTCACCGACTCTCAGTCCCCCCTCACTCACCGACTCTCAGTCCCCCCTCACTCACCGACTCTCAGTCCCCCCTCACTCACCGACTCTCAGTCCCCCCTCACTCACCGACTCTCAGTCCCCCCTCACTCACCGACTCTCAGTCCCCCCCTCACTCACCGACTCTCAGTCCCCCCTCACTCACCGACTCTCAGTCCCTCCTCACTCACCGACTCTCAGTCCCTCCTCACTCACCGACACTCAGTCCCTCCCTCACTCACCGACTCTCAGTCCCCCCACACTCACCGACTCTCAGTCCCTCCCTCACTCACCGACTCTGTCCCCCCTCACTCACCGACTCTCAGTCCCCCCACACTCACCGACTCTCAGTCCCCCCTCACTCACCGACACTCAGTCCTCCCTCACTCACCGACTCTCGGTCCCCCCTCACTCACCGACTCTCACTCCCCCCTCACTCACCAACTCACAGTCCTCCCTCACTCACCGACTCTCAGTCCCCCCCCTCACTCACCGACTCGCAGTCCTCCCTCACTCACCGACTCTCAGTCCCCCCCCTCACCGACTCTCAGTCCCCCCTCACTCACCGACTCTCATTCCCCCCCTCACTCACCGACTCTCAATCCCCCCCCTCACTCACCGACTCTCAATCCCCCCCTCACTCATCGACTCTCAGTCCCCCCTCACTCACCGACTCTCAGTCCTCCCTCACTCACCAACTCTCAGTCCCTCCTCACTCACCGACTCTCAGTCCCCCCTCACTCACCGACTCTCAGTCCCTCCTCACTCACCGACTCTCAGTCCCCCCTCACTCACAGACACTCAGTCCCCCCTCATTCACCGACACTCAGTCCCCCCTCACTCACCGACTCTCAGTCCCCCCCTCACTCACCGATTCTCAGTCCCCCCTCACTCACCGACTCAGTCCCCCCTCACTCACCGACTCTCAGTCCTCCCTCACTCACCGACTCTCAGTCCTCCCTCACTCACCGACTCTCAGTCCCTCCTCACTCACCGACTCTCAGTCCCCCCTCACTCACCGACTCTCAGTCCCCCCTCATTCACCGATACTCAGTCCCCCCCCCCTCACTCACCGACTCTCAGTCCTCCCTCACTCACAGACTATCAGTCCCCCCCTCACTCACTGACTCTCAGTCCCCCCTCACTCACCGACTCTCAGTCCTCCCTCACTCACCGACTCTCAGACCTCCCTCACTCACCAACTCTCAGTCCCTCCCTCACTCACCGACTCTCAGTCCCCCCCTCACTCACCGACTCTCAGTCCCTCCCTCACTCACCGACTCTCAGTCCCTCCCTCACTCACCGACTCTCAGTCCCCCCTCACTCACCGACTCTCAGACCCCCCCCCCTCACTCACCGACTCTCAGTCCCTCCCTCACTCACCGACTCTCAGTCCCTCCCTCACTCACCGACTCTCAGTCCCCCCTCACTCACCGACACTCAGTCCCCCCTCACTCACTGACACTCAGTCCCCCCTCACTCACTGACACTCAGTCCCCCCTCACTCACTGACACTCAGTCCCCCCTCACTCACCGACTCTCAGTCCCCCCCTCACTCACTGACTCTCAGTCCCCCCTCACTCACCAACTCTCAGTCCCTCCTCACTCACCGACTCTCAGTCCCCCCCTCACTCACCGACTCTCAGTCCCTCCCTCACTCACCGACTCTCAGTCCCTCCCTCACTCACCGACTCTCAGTCCCCCCTCACTCACCGACTCTCAGACCCCCCCCCTCACTCACCGACTCTCAGTCCCTCCCTCACTCACCGACTCTCAGTCCCTCCCTCACTCACCGACTCTCAGTCCCCCCTCACTCACCGACTCTCAGTCCCCCCCTCACTCACCGACTCTCAGTCCCTCCTCACTCACCGACTCTCAGTCCCCCCCCCACTCACCGACTCTCAGTCCCTCACTCACCGACTCTCAGTCCCTCACTCACCGACTCTCAGTCCCCCCCTCACTCACCGACTCTCAGTCCCCCCCCCCTCACTCACCGACTCTCAGTCCCTCCCTCACTCACCGACTCTCAGTCCCCCCCCTCACTCACCGACTCTGTCTCCCCTCCCTCCCCGACTCTCAGTCCCGCCTCACTCACCGACTCTCAGTCCCCCCTCACTCACCGACTCTCAGTCCCTCCCTCACTCACCGACTCTCAGTCCCCCCTCACTCACCGACTCTCAGTCCCCCCCTCACTCACCGACTCTCAGTCCCTCCCTCACTCACCGACTCTCAGTCCCCCCCCTCACTCACCGACTCTCAGTCCCCCCCTCACTCACCGACTCTCAGTCCCCCCTCACTCACCGACTCTCAGTCCCCCCTCACTCACCGACTCTCAGTCCCCCCTCACTCACCGACTCTCAGTCCCCCCTCACTCACCGACTCTCAGTCCCCCCTCACTCACCGACTCTCAGTCCCCCCTCACTCACCGACTCTCAGTCCCCCCTCACTCACCGACTCTCAGTCCCTCACTCACCGACTCTCAGTCCCCCCTCACTCACCGACTCTCAGTCCCCCCTCACTCACCGACTCTCAGTCCCCCCCCTCACTCACCTACTCTCAGTCCCCCCTCACTCACCGACTCTCAGTTCCCCCCCTCACTCACCGACTCTCAGTCCCCCCCCTCACTCACCTACTCTCAGTCCCTCCTCACTCACCGACACTCAGTCCCCCCCCCTCACTCACCGACTCTCAGTCCCCCCTCACTCACCGACTCTCAGTCCCCCCCTCACTCACCGACTCTCAGTCCCCCCCTCACTCACCTACTCTCAGTCCCTCCTCACTCACCGACACTCAGTCCCCCCCCTCACTCACCGACTCTCAGTCCCCCCCCCTCACTCACCGACTCTGTCCCCCCCCTCACTCACCGACTCTCAGTCCCCCCTCACTCACCGACTCTCAGTCCCCCCTCACTCACCGACTCTCAGTCCCCCCTCACTCACCGACTCTCAGTCCCCCCTCACTCACCGACTCTCAGTCCCCCCTCACTCACCGACTCTCAGTCCCCCCCTCACTCACCGACTCTCAGTCCCCCCTCACTCACCGACTCTCAGTCCCTCCTCACTCACCGACTCTCAGTCCCTCCTCACTCACCGACACTCAGTCCCTCCCTCACTCACCAACTCTCAGTCCCCCCCTCACTCACCGACTCTCAGTCCCCCCCCGCACTCACCGACTCTCAGTCCCTCCCTCACTCACCGACTCTCAGTCCCTCCCTCACCGACTCTCAGTTCCTCCCTCACCGACACTCAGTCCCTCCCTCACTCACCGACTCTCAGTCCCTCCCTCACTCACCGACTCTCAGTCCCCCCCCCTCCTCACTCACCGACTCTCAGTCCCTCCTCACTCACCGACTCTCAGTCCCCCCCCTCACTCACCGACTCTCAGTCCCTCCCTCACTCACCGACTCTCAGTCCCCCCTCACTCACCGACTCTCAGTCCCCCCCTCACTCACCGACTCTCAGTCCCCCCTCACTCACCGACTCTCAGTCCCTCCTCACTCACCGACTCTCAGTCCCTCCTCACTCACCGACACTCAGTCCCTCCCTCACTCACCAACTCTCAGTCCCCCCCTCACTCACCGACTCTCAGTCCCCCCCCGCACTCACCGACTCTCAGTCCCTCCCTCACTCACCGACTCTCAGTCCCTCCCTCACTGACACTCAGTCCCCCCTCACTCACTGACACTCAGTCCCCCCTCACTCACCGACTCTCAGTCCCCCCCTCACTCACTGACTCTCAGTCCCCCCTCACTCACCAACTCTCAGTCCCTCCTCACTCACCGACTCTCAGTCCCCCCCTCACTCACCGACTCTCAGTCCCTCCCTCACTCACCGACTCTCAGTCCCTCCCTCACTCACCGACTCTCAGTCCCCCCTCACTCACCGACTCTCAGACCCCCCCCCTCACTCACCGACTCTCAGTCCCTCCCTCACTCACCGACTCTCAGTCCCTCCCTCACTCACCGACTCTCAGTCCCCCCTCACTCACCGACTCTCAGTCCCCCCCTCACTCACCGACTCTCAGTCCCTCCTCACTCACCGACTCTCAGTCCCCCCCCCACTCACCGACTCTCAGTCCCTCACTCACCGACTCTCAGTCCCTCACTCACCGACTCTCAGTCCCCCCCTCACTCACCGACTCTCAGTCCCCCCCCCCTCACTCACCGACTCTCAGTCCCTCCCTCACTCACCGACTCTCAGTCCCCCCCCTCACTCACCGACTCTGTCTCCCCTCCCTCCCCGACTCTCAGTCCCGCCTCACTCACCGACTCTCAGTCCCCCCTCACTCACCGACTCTCAGTCCCTCCCTCACTCACCGACTCTCAGTCCCCCCTCACTCACCGACTCTCAGTCCCCCCCTCACTCACCGACTCTCAGTCCCTCCCTCACTCACCGACTCTCAGTCCCCCCCCTCACTCACCGACTCTCAGTCCCCCCCTCACTCACCGACTCTCAGTCCCCCCTCACTCACCGACTCTCAGTCCCCCCTCACTCACCGACTCTCAGTCCCCCCTCACTCACCGACTCTCAGTCCCCCCTCACTCACCGACTCTCAGTCCCCCCTCACTCACCGACTCTCAGTCCCCCCTCACTCACCGACTCTCAGTCCCCCCTCACTCACCGACTCTCAGTCCCTCACTCACCGACTCTCAGTCCCCCCTCACTCACCGACTCTCAGTCCCCCCTCACTCACCGACTCTCAGTCCCCCCCCTCACTCACCTACTCTCAGTCCCCCCTCACTCACCGACTCTCAGTTCCCCCCCTCACTCACCGACTCTCAGTCCCCCCCCTCACTCACCTACTCTCAGTCCCTCCTCACTCACCGACACTCAGTCCCCCCCCCTCACTCACCGACTCTCAGTCCCCCCTCACTCACCGACTCTCAGTCCCCCCCTCACTCACCGACTCTCAGTCCCCCCCTCACTCACCTACTCTCAGTCCCTCCTCACTCACCGACACTCAGTCCCCCCCCTCACTCACCGACTCTCAGTCCCCCCCCCTCACTCACCGACTCTGTCCCCCCCCTCACTCACCGACTCTCAGTCCCCCCTCACTCACCGACTCTCAGTCCCCCCTCACTCACCGACTCTCAGTCCCCCCTCACTCACCGACTCTCAGTCCCCCCTCACTCACCGACTCTCAGTCCCCCCTCACTCACCGACTCTCAGTCCCCCCCTCACTCACCGACTCTCAGTCCCCCCTCACTCACCGACTCTCAGTCCCTCCTCACTCACCGACTCTCAGTCCCTCCTCACTCACCGACACTCAGTCCCTCCCTCACTCACCAACTCTCAGTCCCCCCCTCACTCACCGACTCTCAGTCCCCCCCCGCACTCACCGACTCTCAGTCCCTCCCTCACTCACCGACTCTCAGTCCCTCCCTCACCGACTCTCAGTTCCTCCCTCACCGACACTCAGTCCCTCCCTCACTCACCGACTCTCAGTCCCTCCCTCACTCACCGACTCTCAGTCCCCCCCCCTCCTCACTCACCGACTCTCAGTCCCTCCTCACTCACCGACTCTCAGTCCCCCCCCTCACTCACCGACTCGCAGTCCTCCCTCACTCACCGACTCTCAGTCCCTCCCTCACTCACCGACTCTCAGTCCCGCCCCTCACTCACCGACTCTCAGACCCCCCTCACTCGCTGATTCTCAGACCCCCCTCACTCACCGACTCTCAGACCCCCCTCACTCGCTGATTCTCAGACCCCCCCTCACTCACCGACTCTCAGACCCCCCTCACTCGCTGATTCTCAGTCCCGCCCCTCACTCACCGACTCCTAGTCCCCCCCTCACTCACCGACTCTCAGTCCCCCCCTCACTCACCGACTCGCAATCCCCCCTCACTCACCGACTCTCATTTCCCCCCCCCCACCGACTCTCAGTCCCCCCTCACTCACTGACTCTCATTCCCCCCCCCCCTCACCGACTCTCAGTCCCCCCTCACTCACCGTCTCTCATTCCCCCCCCCCCCTCACCGACTCTCAGTCCCCCCTCACTCACCGACTCTCATTCCCCCCCCCTCACCGACTCTCAGTCCCTCCTCACTCACCGATTCTCAGTCCCCCCCCTCACTCACCGACTCTCAGTCCACCCCTCACTCACCGACTCTCTGTCCCCCCCCTCACTCACCGACTCTCAGTCCCCCCCCCCCTCACTCACCGACTCTCAGTCCCTCCCTCACTCACCGACTCTCAGTCCCTCCCTCACTCACCGACTCTCAGTCCCCCCTCACTCACCGACACTCAGTCCCCCCTCACTCACTGACACTCAGTCCCCCCTCACTCACTGACACTCAGTCCCCCCTCACTCACTGACACTCAGTCCCCCCTCACTCACTGACACTCAGTCCCCCCTCACTCACCGACTCTCAGTCCCCCCCTCACTCACTGACTCTCAGTCCCCCCTCACTCACCAACTCTCAGTCCCTCCTCACTCACCGACTCTCAGTCCCCCCCTCACTCACCGACTCTCAGTCCCTCCCTCACTCACCGACTCTCAGTCCCTCCCTCACTCACCGACTCTCAGTCCCCCCTCACTCACCGACTCTCAGACCCCCCCCCTCACTCACCGACTCTCAGTCCCTCCCTCACTCACCGACTCTCAGTCCCTCCCTCACTCACCGACTCTCAGTCCCCCCTCACTCACCGACTCTCAGTCCCCCCCCTCACTCACCGACTCTCAGTCCCTCCTCACTCACCGACTCTCAGTCCCCCCCCCACTCACCGACTCTCAGTCCCTCACTCACCGACTCTCAGTCCCTCACTCACCGACTCTCAGTCCCCCCCTCACTCACCGACTCTCATTCCCCCCCCCCCTCACTCACCCACTCTCAGTCCCTCCCTCACTCACCGACTCTCAGTCCCCCCCCTCACTCACCGACTCTCAGTCTCCCCTCCCTCCCCGACTCTCAGTCCCGCCTCACTCACCGACTCTCAGTCCCCCCTCACTCACCGACTCTCAGTCCCTCCCTCACTCACCGACTCTCAGTCCCCCCTCACTCACCGACTCTCAGTCCCCCCCTCACTCACCGACTCTCAGTCCCTCCCTCACTCACCGACTCTCAGTCCCCCCCCTCACTCACCGACTCTCAGTCCCCCCCTCACTCACCGATTCTCAGTCCCCCCTCACTCACCGACTCTCAGTCCCCCCTCACTCACCGACTCTCAGTCCCCCCTCACTCACCGACTCTCAGTCCCCCCTCACTCACCGACTCTCAGTCCCCCCTCACTCACCGACTCTCAGTCCCCCCTCACTCACCGACTCTCAGTCCCCCCTCACTCACCGACTCTCAGTCCCCCCTCACTCACCGACTCTCAGTCCCTCACTCACCGACTCTCAGTCCCCCCTCACTCACCGACTCTCAGTCCCCCCTCACTCACCGACTCTCAGTCCCCCCCCTCACTCACCTACTCTCAGTCCCCCCTCACTCACCGACTCTCAGTTCCCCCCCTCACTCACCGACTCTCAGTCCCCCCCCTCACTCACCTACTCTCAGTCCCTCCTCACTCACCGACACTCAGTCCCCCCCCCTCACTCACCGACTCTCAGTCCCCCCTCACTCACCGACTCTCAGTCCCCCCCTCACTCACCGACTCTCAGTCCCCCCCTCACTCACCTACTCTCAGTCCCTCCTCACTCACCGACACTCAGTCCCCCCCCTCACTCACCGACTCTCAGTCCCCCCCCCTCACTCACCGACTCTGTCCCCCCCCTCACTCACCGACTCTCAGTCCCCCCTCACTCACCGACTCTCAGTCCCCCCTCACTCACCGACTCTCAGTCCCCCCTCACTCACCGACTCTCAGTCCCCCCTCACTCACCGACTCTCAGTCCCCCCTCACTCACCGACTCTCAGTCCCCCCCTCACTCACCGACTCTCAGTCCCCCCTCACTCACCGACTCTCAGTCCCTCCTCACTCACCGACTCTCAGTCCCTCCTCACTCACCGACACTCAGTCCCTCCCTCACTCACCAACTCTCAGTCCCCCCCTCACTCACCGACTCTCAGTCCCCCCCCTCACTCACCGACTCTCAGTCCCTCCCTCACTCACCGACTCTCAGTCCCTCCCTCACCGACTCTCAGTCCCTCCCTCACCGACACTCAGTCCCTCCCTCACTCACCGACTCTCAGTCCCTCCCTCACTCACCGACTCTCAGTCCCCCCCCCTCCTCACTCACCGACTCTCAGTCCCTCCTCACTCACCGACTCTCAGTCCCCCCCCTCACTCACCGACTCGCAGTCCTCCCTCACTCACCGACTCTCAGTCCCTCCCTCACTCACCGACTCTCAGTCCCGCCCCTCACTCACCGACTCTCAGACCCCCCTCACTCGCTGATTCTCAGACCCCCCTCACTCACCGACTCTCAGACCCCCCTCACTCGCTGATTCTCAGACCCCCCCTCACTCACCGACTCTCAGACCCCCCTCACTCGCTGATTCTCAGTCCCGCCCCTCACTCACCGACTCCTAGTCCCCCCCTCACTCACCGACTCTCAGTCCCCCCCTCACTCACCGACTCGCAATCCCCCCTCACTCACCGACTCTCATTTCCCCCCCCCCACCGACTCTCAGTCCCCCCTCACTCACTGACTCTCATTCCCCCCCCCCTCACCGACTCTCAGTCCCCCCTCACTCACCGTCTCTCATTCCCCCCCCCCCCTCACCGACTCTCAGTCCCCCCTCACTCACCGACTCTCATTCCCCCCCCCTCACCGACTCTCAGTCCCTCCTCACTCACCGATTCTCAGTCCCCCCCCTCACTCACCGACTCTCAGTCCACCCCTCACTCACCGACTCTCTGTCCCCCCCCTCACTCACCGACTCTCAGTCCCCCCCCCTCACTCACCGACTCTCAGTCCCCCCTCACTCACAGACTCTCAGTCCCCCCTCACTCACCGATTCTCAGTCCCCCCCTCACTCACCGACTCTCAGTCCCTCCCTCATTCACCGACTCTCAGTCCCTCCCTCACTCACCGACTCTCAGTCCCCCCTCACTCACCGACTCTCAGTCCCCCTTCACTCACCGACTCGAAGTCCCCCGACACTCACCGACTCTCAGTCCCCCCTCACTCACCGACTCTCAGTCCCCCCTCACTCACCGACTCTCACTCCCCCCTCACTCACCGACTCTCACTCCCCCCTCACTCACCGACTCTCAGTCCCTCCCTCACTCACCGACTCTCAGTCCCTCCCTCACTCACCGACTCTCAGTCCCCCCTCACTCACCGACTCTCAGTCCCCCCACACTCACCGACTCTCAGTCCCCCCTCACTCTCCGACTCACAGTCCCTCCCTCACTCACCGACTCTCAGTCCCCCCTCACTCACCGACTCTCATTCCCCCCACACTCACCGACTCTCAGTCCCCCCTCACTCACCGACTCTCAGTCCCCCCTCACTCACCGACTCTCAGTCCACCCCTCACTCACCGACTCTCTGTCCCCCCCCTCACTCACCGACTCTCAGTCCCCTCCCTCACTCACCGACTCTCAGTCCCCCCCTCACTCACCGACTCTCAGTCCCCCCTCTGTCTCCGACTCTCAGTCCCCCCCCTCACTCACCGACTCTCAGTCCCCCCCTCACTCACCGACTCTCAGTCCCCCCCCTCACTCACCGACTCTCAGTCCCCTCCCTCACTCACCGACTCTCAGTCCCCCCTCACTCACCGACTCTCAGTCCCCCCCCTCACTCACCGACTCTCAGTCCCCCCCCTCACTCACCGACTCTCAGTCCCCCCCCTCACTCACCGACTCTCAGTCCCCCCCCCCCTCACTCACCGACTCTCAGCCCCCCCCCTCACTCACCGACTCTCAGTCCCCCCCCTCACTCACCGACTCTCAGTCCCCCCCCCTCCCTCACCGACTCGCAGTTCCCTCTGTCCATACTCCAGGTATTTCCTCAGCCACTCGATACACTCCACCTCCAGGTGATATTTCCATCTCTGTTTGCCGACCGGGTTCCGGTTCCACCTGTTTTTGATGCTCTCTCCCCAGGGGACCGGGGTTACCCACACGTTGTTACTCTTGTCGAAGTTGATGAAATCTTGTCCATCCCACCCCCTCTGGTTAAATCCAGTCGTTGTCCCGTCATCCCTCAGTTCACAGCCAGTCATCGTCTGGTAAACATGGATCCCTGTTGATCAAAAACACAATCCACCAATCAGAGCCTTTCATACCAGGAGGCCCCATTCACAATACAAACCCAGCCAATGGGATTTACTGCCCCATCCACAGCCAATCAGCCTGTTTCCTAGATCTCGATCCACTCAGGGCTTCTCCACATTGGACCCCGAGTGCTGGGAGATTGGGGACTCACCTCCTGACTGGTTGGTCCTGGTCATGAGGATCGGAACATGATATTTGAAACTCTCCTCCCAGTCCCGTGCGAGATACTTCTTCCGTTCCCAGGACTCAGGCCCCTCACTGTCCACCATCCACTGCTCCCGGGGAATCAACTCCTTCCGATCACTGTCGTACATAATAAACTGGACATCGTCCACATAACCGACAATCATAAACTCCGGGAATCCAGGGATTGGAGTTATCCCCGTGAGGAAATACCGGAGAGAGTGTGAGAGCCTGAAAAACATACAGAGACATCAGGGTCCGAATCCCAAAACACCAACACCCACACGGAGAGACATCAGGGTATGAACCCCAAAACACCAACACCCACACGGAGAGACATCAGGGTATGAACCCCAAAACACCAACACCCACACAAAGAGACATTAGGGTATGAACCCCAAAACCCCAACATCCACACACAAAGTGACATCAGGGTATGAACCCCATAACACCAACTCAGAGAGAGAGAGAGATATCAGGTTATGAACCCCAAAACACCAACACCCACAGAGAGACATCAGGGCCTGAACCCCAAAACACCCACACCAACATTTGCAATGTTTCTCAGAACGTCAGCATGGGAATTGTAGAAATGCTGGAGTCTCCGGCTGGGTCTGATGTCTTCTCCCGCTCTCTCTCGCTTCCTCTCTTTCCCTTATCCTTCGTTGGAGTCTCTACCCGGGTCTTTGCGATTTCTCTGCTCTCTCTTTCACTCTCTCTCTTCGTCTTGGCTGCTGGCTGGTGTCTTTAACCAGGAACCTCCTCACCAAAACAGTGGTAGAAATCTGAAACTCTCTTCCTCAAAAAGCTGTAATGTTGGGAATCAACTGGAACTTTCATAATTGAGATGGATTCTTGTTTTGGAAGGAATGTAGAGCACACGGGGGGAAATTGGAGTTTAGATACAAATCCAGCAGGATTTAATTGCGTGACAAATCGGTCTGAATATTCCCCCTGTATTCCTCCGTCTCCTCTCTCCGTTTCCCTCTTCACTTTCCAGCCCCATGCCCCTGTTCTCAGTTCCCTCACAACCCACAGTTTCCCTCCCTCCACAACCCCAATATCCAGCCTGGCTCTGCCCCTCTCACACCCCATCACTCACTGACCCAGGGTTAATGTTTTAAATTGAGGGGAGATAGATATAAGACAGATGTCAGAGGTAGGTTCTTTACTCAGAGAGTAGGAAGGGCGTGGAATGCCCTGCCTGCAACAGTAGTGGACTCGCCAAAACTAAGGGCGTTCAAATGGTCATTGGATAGACATATGGACGATAAGGGAATAGTGAGTTGGGCTTTAGAGTGGTTTCACAGGTCGGCTCAACATCGAGGGCCGAAGGGCCTGTACTGCGCTGTAATGTTCTAATGCCCCAGTACCCAGCCTGGCTCTGCCTCTCTCACACCCCATCACTCACTGACCCAGGGTTAATGCCCCAGTACCCAGCCTGGCTCTGCCCCTCTCACACCCCATCACTCACTGACCCAGGGTTAATGCCCCAATACCCAGCCTGGCTCTGCCCCTCTCACACCCCATCACTCACTGACCCAGGGTTAATGCCCCAGTACCCAGCCTGGCTCTGCCCCTCTCACACCCCATCACTCATTGACCCAGGGTTAATGCCCCAGTACCCAGCCTGGCTCTGCCCCTCTCACACCCCATCACTCACTGACCCAGGGTTAATGCCCCAGTACCCAGCCTGGCTCTGCCCCTCTCACACCCCATCACTCACTGACCCAGGGTTAATGCCCCAATACCCAGCCTGGCTCTGCCCCTCTCACACCCCATCACTCACTGACCCAAGGTTAATGCCCCAGTACCCAGCCTGGCTCTGCCCCTCTCACACCCCATCACTCACTGACCCAGGGTTAATGCCCCAGTACCCAGCCTGGCTCTGCCCCTCTCACACCCCATCACTCACTGACCCAGGGTTAATGCCCCAATACCCAGCCTGGCTCTGCCCCTCTCACACCCCATCACTCACTGACCCAAGGTTAATGCCCCAGTACCCAGCCTGACTCTGCCCCTCTCGCACCCCATCACTCACT
The DNA here is from genome assembly GCF_047496885.1 of Scyliorhinus torazame. NCBI lineage: Eukaryota > Metazoa > Chordata > Chondrichthyes > Carcharhiniformes > Scyliorhinidae > Scyliorhinus > Scyliorhinus torazame. The sequence goes on along the minus strand of NC_092720.1, from coordinate 183,678,954 downwards.
GACCCAGGGTTAATGCCCCAGTACCCAGCCTGGCTCTGCCTCTCTCACACCCCATCACTCACTGACCCAGGGTTAATGCCCCAGTACCCAGCCTGGTTCTGCCCCTCTCACACCCCATCATTCACTGACCCAGGGTTAATGCCCCAATACCCAGCCTGGCTCTGCCCCTCTCACACTCCATCACTCACTGACCCAGGATTAATGCCCCAGTACCCAGCCTGGCTCTGTCCCTCTCACACCCCATCACTCACTGACCCAGGGTTAATGCCCCAGTACCCAGCCTGGCTCTGCCCCTCTCACACCCCATCACTCACTGACCCAGGGTTAATGCCCCAGTACCCAGCCTGGCTCTGCACCTCTCACACCCCATCACTCACCTGCAGCCACCTCTCCACACAGAAGGAGCAGCACTATCAGTCCACTCATTGTTGCTTCCATTAGGCTAGAGGAGACATTTTGAGAGAAATCTTTCACTGAGAAAAGGATTTTTTTTCAGCTCGTGATTCCTGTCCTGTCTTGTTTACAGTGACTTAATCGGATTGGACCTAAAATATTATTGAACCAATCAGAATAAAGAGAGTTTATGAGTCATCAGTTTCCGGCAGAATAGACACAAAAAAGGTTCAGAAACAAAATCCCCCAATATTGTGAACCATCTAATCACCTTGTCTCCCAGCCCCCTCCAGATAAAGATCAATGTTCCATTAGGCAGACGGTGAAATGGGCAGACACACGGCAGATAAAGTGCAATTTTATATAAAGTGATGCATTTGAAAGGAAGAATGGGAAGCGGTTCTATAAACTGAATGGTGCAGTTGTAAATGGAGTGCAGAGTCTGAGAGACCTGAGAGAGTGTGTACGCAAATCACTGAAGGTGGCAGGGGAGTTTGATAAGACTGTTCAAGAAAGATAAATTTAATTCTTGGCTTTACAAATAAAGACACAGAATACAAAAGCAAGGAGGTAATGGTGAACATTTATAAAATATTGTTTCGACCCCAACTGGAGCATTGTGTTCATTTCTGGTCAGAGTGTTTCAGGAAGGATGTCAAGGCCATGGACCAGGTGCAGAGGAGATTTGCCGAAATATTATTGGGATGAGGGACTAAAATGCTAACCATTAATTTCACTATGCAACTAAGCTTATGTGATGGTGATGAGCTTCATCTAACTCCTTCTCTCTGTGAATTAATGCTAAATTCCAATATTTTTCAAGCTGAAGGAAGTCATTTAGATGAAAAATACTTTCCTTGTCACTAAGAAAAGCCAAAGGTCAGTTTTTGAGTAACTACCCTTAATGCTGCTGTATTCCATATGGGGCTATTCAATGTGTTGGGGAAATCATACCTTTCAAAATCGTACTTTTTAAATACGACAAGTTATTGCATCATCCAGACAATTGAGTGCTAAGCTGCAGATTGTTTAAAAGAAGGTCATGAGTTCACCTTGGACTGGGAGCAAGTCTGCCTTCGTCTGACCTCCTGGTACTTGATTGTTTTGAACTGGAATCACTTTAATTGATGGGTGGAAAAAACTGACAGGCAAAGGCTAGTGAGTGTCTGAAAATCACACGGCACGGACAAACTGTAACTGTTTTTGAAGTCTGTTTTGTTGAGGACTAAGTTGAGAAAATAATTTCCTCGCCACATTTCTCTGCATAACCTAACATTGGATGTCGTTGTCTCACTCTCTCCTCCTCTCTGTCTGCTTAGCCTAACATTGGGTTTGGTTCACAACCTGCTGCCAGTGAATCCTCATCTAAGTGTAACTTGTCTGCATTTTGGAACCTGCAAAGCTGAATAAATAAGAATTGGTCCAGCTCTTTATTATTCCAACGGCGCGAAACAGGGGCGAGATTCTCCGACCCCCCGCCGGGTCGGAGAATCGCCGGGGGCTGGCGTGAATCCCGCCCCCGCCGGTTGCCGAAGTCTCCGGCACCGGAGATTCGGCGGGGGTGGGAATCGCGCCGCGCCGGTTGGCGGGCCCCCCCCGCGCGATCTCCGGCCCGGATGGGCCGACGTCCTGCCGCTAAAATGCCTGTCCCGCCGGCGTAAATTAAACCACCTACCTTACCGGCGGGACAAGGCGGCGCGGGCGGGCTCCGGGGGGTGCCCCCACGGTGGCCTGGCCCGCGATCGGTGGGCCTGTGCCGGGGGGCACTCTTTCCCTTCCGCCTCCGCGACGGTCTCCAGCATGGCGGCGGCAGAAGAGACTCCCTCCACTGCGCATGCGTGGGAAGCTGTCAGCGGCCGCTGACGCTCCCGCGCATGCGCCGCCTGGAGATGTCATTTCCGCGCCAGCTGGCGGGGTGGAAATTCATCCGGCGCCGACTTAGCCCCTTAAGGTTGGGGCTCGGCCCCCAAAGATGCGGAGCATTCCGCACCTTTGGGGCGGCGCGATGCCTGTCTGATTTGCGCCGTTTTGGGGGCCAGTCGGCGGACATCGCGCCGTTTCCGGAGACTCTCGCCCCAGACCCTTGTATGACCCGCTGGAGCGCTTCAGCCTCCTTTCGCGGCACCAAATGGGCGCCGCGCCCACCCGCGCATGCGCAGTTGGGCCACACCAACCTGCGCATGCGCTGGGGACTTCTTTAGTGCACCGTCCCCGACGTCGATGTTCAGGGCTGGCACGCCAAAAAATAGGCCATGGGGGGGAGAGGCCAGCCCGCTGACCGGTGGGCCCCGATCGCGGGCCAGACCCCATCGGAGGATCCCCCCCGGTGAAGGAACCCCTCTCCCCCACTCACAGGCCGCCCCGACCATTCGGGCAGAGTTCCCACCGGCCGCGACCAGGGGTGAACGCGTGCCGGCGGGACTCTGTCGTATCGATGCAGCCGCTCGGCCCCGCCGATTCCAGCGGCCGGCGCTGCGCCAAACACGCCGGCGCAAATGGCACCGATTCGCCGCACCTCGGAGAATCGCGCGCCGGCGTCATGGCACAGTTGCGGCGATTCTGTGGCCCGGCGGGGGGCTCAGAGAATCGGCCCCCCCAGATGTCCAACAGGACCAGAAGGGAACACAGATCGACATTGTTGAACCCCTACAAACATTATCGTTTATTTGAAAATGCCTATCCTCTAAAGCCCATATCTGCATAGCGACACTATACGTTTGTCATTAATGAGTGTGTGTGTGGCAATGATAACTGCTCATGGAGTTGGGGGTAATATTTTTGCATGAATAAAGGATTGGTTAATGGACAGGAAACAGAGAGTAGTTATAAATGGGACATTTTTGAGTTGGCAGTCTGTGCCTAGTTGAGTCTCACTTGGATCAGTGCTGGCAACTCAGCCATTTACCATCTACATTCATGATTCAGACCAAGAGACCGAGTGTAATGTCTCTAAATTTGTAGATGCTACAAAGCTGGGTAGAAATGTAAACTGTGTGGGGGACCGAGAGAGGCTGCAAAGATATTTAGAGAAGTTAAGAGAATGGGCGACAGGGTGGCTGATGGAGTGTAAGGTGGGTCAGTGTGGATTTACACTGTGTCGCCAATGCAACATGGCCATCTGTGTATGCTGACTAATCCGCCCGTACGTCTCACTTTTAAACCCAGCCTGCCAGAAGGTCTTTAAGTGGAATCATGTCTACCCTTCAGGAACAGTTCCCCAATCTCTTATACTGTACAAGGGAGAAAAAGACAGGGTAAAGTGAGAGGAGCTCTCATTTTAAGTTAGGGTTATGAGACACAGATGGCCAAACAAAGTATTGGTTTCAAGAAATGTGGTAAAGTCTGTATTTTACCGAGAACATTTATATCAAAGAGACAGAGGATGCAGTCTCGTTCCTCACTGACTTGTATCAGAAACAATCGCAGTATTAATCTCACACTCAGCCATACTTAACCCTCCCTTGCCTGTTGTAATCACTGCAGATTTCACACAGGAATGTTTTTTTAAATGAATGACTTTGTATAATGGTATTTCTGAGCCCACGGTCCAATTGTTTACTTATTAATACAGCTGACATGAAGTGAGGCAGTTTTGTCTGTGAGCTCGGTGAATGCACACTGCACAATGTCTATGTCTGTGAGCTTGGTGAATACACACTGCACAATGTCTGTGAGCTCGGTGAATGCACACTGCACAATGTCTATGTCTGTGAGCTTGGTGAATACACACTGCACAATGTGTCTGTGAGCTTGGTGAGTGCACACTGCACAATGTCTGTGACAGTGAGTTCGGTGAATGCACACTGCACAATGTCTGTGCCTGGAGCTCGGTGAATTCACACTGCACAATGTGTCTGTGAGCTTGGTGAGTGCACACTGCACAATGTCTGTGTCTGTGAGCTTGGTGAATGCACACTGCACAATGTCTGTTCTGTGAGCTCGATGAATGTACACTGCACAGTGTGTCTGAGCTCGGTGAATGCACACTGCACAATGTGTGTGTCAGTGAGCTTGGTGAATGGATGCTGCACAATGTCTGTGTCTGTGAGCTTGGTGAATGCACACTGCACAATGTCTGTGTCTGTGAGCTCGATGAATATACACTGCTCAATGTGTGTGTCAGTGAGCTTGGTGAATGCACACTGCACAATGGGTGTCTGTGAGCTCGGTGAGTGCACACTGCACAATGTGTGTGTCTGTGAGCTTGGTGAGTGCACACTGCACAGTGTCTGTCTGTGAACTCCGTGAATGCATGCTGCACAATATCTGTGTCTGTGAGCTCGGTGAATGCACACTGCACAATGTCTGTGTCTGTGAGCTCGGTGAATGCACGCTGCACAATGTCTGTGTCTGTGAGCTCGGTGAATGCACACTGCACAATGTGTGTCTGTGAGCTCAGTGAGTGCACACTGCACAACGCCTGTGAGCTCGGTGAATGCACACTGCACAATGTCTGTGTCTGTGAGCTCGGTGAATGCACACTGCACAATGTCTGTGTCAGTGAGTTCGGTGAATGCACACTGCGCAATGTCTGTCCAATTGTTTACTTATTAATACAGCTGACATGAAGTGAGACAGTTTTGACTGTGAGCTCGGTGAATGCACACTGCACAATGTCTGTGTCTGTGAACTTGGAGAATGCACACTGCACAATGGCTGTGAGATCGATGAATATACACTGCACAATGTGTGTGTCAGTGAGCTCGGTGAATGCACACTGCACAACGTTTTTACTTGTGAGCTCGGTGAATGCACACTGCACAATGTCTATGTCTGTGAGCTCGGTGAATGCACACTGCACAATGTCTGTGTCTGTGAGCTCGGTGAATTCACACTGCACAATGTGTCTGTGAGCTCGGTGAGTGCACACTGCACAATGTCTGACACAGTGAGTTCGGTGAATGCACACTGCACAATGTCTGTTCTGTGAGCTCGATGAATATACACTGCACAATGTGTCTGTGAGCTCGGTGAGTGCACACTGCACAATGTCTGTGTCTGTGAGCTCGGTGAATGCACACTGCACAATGTCTGTCTGTGAGCTCGGTGAATGCACACTGCACAATGTTTGTCTGTGAGCTCGATGAATACACACTGCACAATATCTCTGTCTGTGAGCTAGGTGAATGCACACTGCATAATGTCTGTGTCTGTGAGCTCAGTGAATGCACACTGCACAATGTGTGTGTCTGTGTGCTCGGGGAGTGCACACTGCACAATATATGTGTCTGTGAGCTTGGTGAATGCACACTGTACAATGTGTGTGTCTGTGAGCTCGGTGAGTGCACACTGCACAGTGTCTGTCTGTGAACTCCGTGAATGCACGCTGCACAATGTCTGTGTCTGTGAGCTCGGTGAATGCACACTGCACAATATCTGTGTCTGTGAGCTTGTGAATGCACACTGCACAATGTCTGTGTCTGTGAGCTTGTGAATGCAGACTGCACAATGTCTGTGAGCTTGATGAATATACACTGCTCAATGTGTGTGTCAGTGAGCTTGGTGAATGGACGCTGCACAATGTCTGTGAGCTTGGTGAATGCACACCGGATAATGTCTGTGTCTGTGAGCTTGTGAATGCACACTGCACAATGTCTGTGTCTGTGAGCTCGATGAATATACACTGCTCAATGTGTGTGTCAGTGACCTTGGTGAATCCACACTGTACAATGGGTGTCTGTGAGCTCGGTGAGTGCACACTGCACAATGTCTGTGTCTGTGAGCTTGTGAATGCACACTGCACAATGTCTGCATCTGTGAGCTCGGTGAATGCAGACTGCACAATGTCTGTGTCTGTGAACTCGGTGAATGCACACTGCACAATGTCTGTGTCTGTGAGCTTGTGAATGCACACTGCACAATGTCTGTGTCTGTGAGCTTGTGAATGCACACTGCACAATGTCTGTGTCTGTGAGCTCGATGAATATACACTGCTCAATGTGTGTGTCAGTGACCTTGGTTAATCCACACTGTACAATGGGGGTCTGTGAGCTCGGTGAGTGCACACTGCACAATGTCTGTGTCTGTGAGCTTGGTGAATGCACACTGCACAATGTCTGTGAGCTCGGTGAATGCACACTGCACAATGTCTGTGTCTGTGGGCTAGGTGAATGCACACTGCACAATGTGTGTGTCTGTGAGCTCGGTGAATGCACGCTGCACAATGTCTGTGTCTGTGAGCTTGGTGAATGCACACTGCACAATGTCTATGTATGTGAGCTCTTTGAATGCACACTGCACAATGTCTGTGAGCTTGGTGAATGCACACTGCACAATATCTGTGAGCTCGGTGAATACACACTGCACAATGTGTGTGTCTGTGAGCTCGATGAATGCACACTGCACAATGTCTGTGAGCTCGATGAATGCACACTGCACAATGTCTGTGTCTGTGAGCTCGGTGAATGGATGCTGCACAATGTCTGTGAGCTAGGTGAATGCACACTGCACAATGTCTGTGTCTGTGAGCTTGTGAATGCACACTGCACAATGTCTGTGAGCTTGGTGAATGCACACTGCACAATGTCTGTGTCTGTGAGCTCGGTGAATGCACACTGCACAATGTCTGTGTCTGTGAGCTCGGTGAATGCACACTGCACAATATCTGTGTCTGTGAGCTCGGTGAATGCACACTGCACAATGTCTGTGTCTGTGAGCTTGGTGAATGCCCACTGCACATGTCTGTGTCTGTGGGCTAGGTGAACGCACACTGCACAATGTCTGTGAGCTCGGTGAATGCACACTGCACAGTGTCTGTGTCTGTGAGCTCGGTGAATGCACACTGCACAATGTCTGTGAGCTCGGTGAATACACACTGCACAATGTCTGTGAGCTCGGTGAATACACACTGCACAATGTCTGTGTCTGTGAGCTTTGTGAATGGATGCTGTTCAATGTCTGTGAGCTTGGTGAATGCACACTGCACAATGTCTGTTGTTGTGAGCTTGTGAATGCACACTGCACAATGCTGTGAGCTTGGTGAATGCACACTGCACATGTGTGTGTCTGTGAGCTTGTGAATGCACACTGCACAATGTCTGTGAGCTTGGTGAATGCACACAGCACAATGTGTGTGTCTGTGAGCTTGGTGAATGCACACTGCACAATGTCTGTGAGCTTGGTGAATGCACACTGCATAATGTCTGTGTCTGTGAGCTTGGCGAATGCACACTGCACAATGTCTGTGTCTGTGAGCTCGGTGAATACACACTGCACAATGTCTGTGAGCTCGGAGAATGCACACTGCACAATGTGTGTGTCTGTTAGCTCGGTGAATGCACACTGCACAATGTCTGTGACTGTGAGCTTGTGAATGCACACTGCACAATGTCTGTGAGCTCGGAGAATGCACACTGCACAACGTGTGTGTCTGTGAGCTTGGAGAATGCACACTGCACAATGTCTCTGTCTGTGAGCTAATGTGGTGGTATGTATTAGGGGTCATGTGGGACCTGTGAAGCCGATATGCTATTGGCTGACAGGTCCCGGGTCCTGGTTGGATCTGCCGACTTCTGGCTCCGCCCTGAAGGCGGAGTATAAGAGCCCGAGCTTCTCCCCGCAGCTTCATTCTGTTGCTGAGCTGCTGGAGACAAGCCTCGCTTAATAAAGCCTAGATCGACTTCATCGCTTCTCGTCTCACGTAAGTCATTGTGCGCTACAATTTATTAAGCGAGGCTTGTCCCCAGCAGCTCAGCAACAGATTTCCCTAGCTGCAGGATCCCATTCCGTAGAGATCAAAGGGTTCTGCATCGCAAACCTAACGGTGCAAGGGAGGGAGTTTACAAACTATAGGCTCTACGTCCTTCCCCAACTCTGCGCGCCCACATTACTAGGATTAGATTTCCAGTGTAACGTTCAGAGCCTAACATTCCAATTCAGCGGCCCAATACCCCCACTCACTATCTGCGGTCTCGCAACTCTCAAGGTGGAACCGCCGTCCTTGTTTGCAAACCTCACCCCGCATTGCAAACCCGTCGCCACTAGGAGCAAACGGTACAGCGCCCAGGACCGGATATTTATTCGGTCTGAAGTCCAGCAGTTGCTGAAGGAAGGCATAATCCAGGCCAGCAATAGTCCCTGGAGAGCCCAGGTGGTAGTAGTAATGACCGGGGAGAAGCAAAGTATGGTTGTAGACTATAGTCAGACCATCAACAGATACACGCAGCTAGATGCGTACCCTCTCCCCCGCATATCCGACATGGTCAAACGGATTGCCCAGTATAAGGTCTTTTTCACCGTGGACCTCAAGTCCGCCTACAACCAGCTCCCCATCCGCCCAGGTGACCGCAAGTACACCGCCTTCGAGGCAGACGGGCGTCTATACCACTTCCTAAGGGTCCCATTTGGCGTCACGAACGGGGTCTCTGTCTTCTAACGGGAGATGGACCGATTGGTTGACCAGCACGGGTTGCAGGCCACGTTCCCGTATCTCGACAACGTAACCATCTGCGGCCATGATCAGCAGGACCACGACACCAACCTCCAAAAGTTCCTCCAGACCGCTAACGCCCTGAACCTCACATATAACGAGGAAAAATGCGTTTTTAGCACAAACCGTTTGGCCATCCTGGGATACGTAGTGCGCAATGGAGTAATAGGCCCCGACCCCGAACGCATGCGCCCCCATTATGGAATTTCCCCTCCCCCACCGCTCCAAAGCCCTGAAACGTTGCCTGGGCTTCTTTTCATATTACGCGCAGTGGGTCCTCCAGTACGCAGACAAGGCCCACCCGCTAATACAGTCCACTACCTTCTCCGTGTCGACAGAGGCTCGCCAGGCCTTCAGCCGCATCAAAGCAGATATCGCAAAGGCCACGATGCGCGCCATCGACGAGTCCCTCCCCTTCCAGGTCGAGAGCAACTCATCCGATGTAGCTCTGGCGGCCACCCTTAACCAAGCGGGCAGACCCCTGGCCTTTTTCTCCCGGACCCTCCACGCCTCAGAAATCCGCCACTCCTCAGTGGAAAAGGAAGCCCAAGCCATAGTGGAAGCTGTGCGACATTAGAGGCATCACCTGGCCGGCAGGAGATTCACTCTCCTCACCGACCAACGGTCGGTAGCCTTCATGTTCGATAATGCACAGCGGGGCAAAATTAAGAATGACAAGATCTTAAGGTGGAGGATTGAGCTCTCCACCTTCAATTAAGAGATCTTGTACCGTCCCGGAAAGCTGAACGAGCCGTCCGATGCCCTATCCCGCGGCACATGGGCCAACGCACAAATTGACCGCCTCCAAGCCCTCCACGAGGACTTCTGCCACCCGGGCGTCACTCGATTCTACCATTTCGTAAAGTCCCGCAACCTCCCCTACTCTGTGGAGGAGGTCCGTACAGTCACCAGGAACTTCCACATCTGCGCAGAGTGCAAACCGCACTTTTTCAGGCCGGATAGAGCGCACCTGATCAAGGCTTCCCGCCCCTTTGAACGCCTCAGTTTGGATTTCAAAGGGCCCCTCCCCTCCACCGACCGCAACACATACCTCCTGAACGTGGTGGACGAGTACTCCCGTTTCCCCTTCGCCATCCCCTGCCCCGACATGACAGCGGCCACAGTCATTAAAGCCCTTGGCACCATATTCAAACTGTTCGGTTGCCCCGCGTATATCCATAGCGACAGGGGGTCCTCCTTCATGAGTGACGAGCTGCGCCAGTTCCTGCTCAGCAAGGGCATAGCCTCGAGCAGGACGACCAGCTACAGCCCCTGGGGGAACGGGCAAGTAGAGAGGGAGAACGGCACGGTCTGGAAGACCGTCCTACTGGCCCTACGGTCTAGGGATCTCCCAGTTTCCCGGTGGCAGGAGGTCCTCCCGGACGCTCTCCACTCCATCCGGTCGCTGCTGTGTACCACCACTAACCAAACGCCTCATGAGCGCCTCCTTGTCTTCCCCAGGAAGTCCTCCTCCGGAACGTTGCTGCCGACCTGGCTGGTGGCCCCAGGACCTATCTTGCTCAGGAAACATGTGCGTGCGCACAAATCGGACCCGTTGGTCGAGAGGGTTCACATTCTCCACGCGAACCCGCAGTATGCCTACGTGGCGTACCCCGACGGTCGACAGGACACAGTCTCCCTGCGGGATCTGGCGCCCGCCTGCAACACACACACACCCCTGACACCGATCACCCCCTCCCTGCCACCGGCGCACCCCGCGACCGCCCCCTTCCCGGGGGGATCGGTCTTCCTCCCGTGCCCGCCCAGGAGTAAAACAGGAACAAACAGCGAAACGCTGCCGGAGACGACAACGCCCGAGCAAGCACCTGCACTACCACCGGGGCTGAGGCGATCGACAAGGAAGACCAGACTGCCCGCTCGTCTCGTGGAATCCGCGTGACATCAAGAAAAGCAAGAATGCTGTTGTAACAAAAAAAAATGTTTTTTTGCTCATATTGTAAATAGTTCTCACAAACTTGTACATAGCCCAGTGTGGGGCTAAAGCTGTATTAACACTGTCCGAAATTTGTTCCAGGGCCAGCTTTGTAAACCCCTACCACCATGCAAACCACCACCCCGCTGGGTTCCTTTTTAACAAGGGGTGAATGTGGTGGTATGTATTAGGAGTCATGTGGGACCTGTGAAGCCGATATGCTATTGGCTGACAGGTCCCGGGTCCTGGTTGGATCTGCCGACTTCTGGCTCCACCCTGAAGGTGGAGTATAAGAGCCCGAGCTTCTCCCCGCAGCTTCATTCTGTTGCTGAGCTGCTGGGGACAAGCCTTGCTTAATAAAGCCTAGATTGACTTCATCGCTTCTCGTCTCGTGTAAGTCATTGTGCTCTACAGCTTGTGAATGCACACTGCACAATTTCTGTGTCTGTGAGCTCAGTGAATGCACACTAGCACAAAGTGTGTCTGTGAGCTCGGTGAGTGCACACTGCACAATGTGTGTGTCTGTGAGCTCGGTGAGTGCACACTGCACAATGTGTGTGTCTGTGAGCTCGGTGAATGCACACTGCACAATGTGTGTCTGTGAGCTCGGTGAGTGCATACTGCATAATGTCTCTGCCTGTGATCTCGGTGAATGCACACCGCACAATGTCTCTGTCTGTGGGTGAGGTGAATGCACACTGCATAATGTCTGTGTCTGTGGGCTAGGTGAATGCACACTGCATAATGTCTGTGTCTGTGAGCTCGGTGAATGCACTCTGCACAATGTCTGTCTGGGAGCTCGGTGAGTGCACACTGCACAATGTGTGTGTCTGTGAGCTCGGTGTGTGCACACTGCAAAATGTGTGTGTCTGTGAGCTTGGTGAATGCACACTGCACAATGTCTGTGAGCTCGGGGAATACACACTGCACAATGAGTGGTGTGTGTCTGTGATCTTGGTGAATGCACACTGCATAATGTCTGTGTCTGTGAGCTTGGTGAATGCACACTGCACAATGTGTGTGTCTGTGAGCTCGATGAATGCACACTGCACAATGTCTGTGAGCTTGGTGAATGCACACTGCACAATGTCTGTGCCTGTGAGTTCGATGAATGCACACTGCACAATGTCTGTGGCTGTGAGCTTGGTGAATGCACACTGCACAATGTCTGTGAGCTTGTTGAATGCACACTGCACAATGTCTGTGTCTGTAAGCATGTGAATGCACACTGCACAATGTCTGTGTCTGTGAACTCGTTGAGTGCGCACTGCAGAATGTCTGTGTCTGGGGGCTCGGTGAATGGATGCTGCACAATGTCTGTGTCTGTGAACTCCGTGAGTGCACGGTGCACAATGTCTGTGAGCTCGATGAATATACACTGCACAATGTCTGTGTCAGTGAGCTTGGTGAATGCACACTGCACAATGTGTGTCTGTGAGCTTGGTGAATGGACACTGCACAATGTGTCTCTGTGAGCTCGGTGAATGCACACTGCACAATGTATGTCTGTGAGCTTGGTGAATGCACACTGCACAATGTGTGTCTGTGAGCTCGGTGAATGCACACTGCACAATGTGTGTGTCTGTGAGCTCGGTGAATGCAGACTGCACAATGTCTGTGTCTGTGGGCTTGGTGAATGCACACTGCACAATGTCTGTGAGCTCGGTGAATACACACTGCACAATGTGTGGTGTGTGTCTGTGATCTTGGTTAATGCACACTGCACAATGTCTCTGTCTGTGGGCTAGGTGAATGCACACTGCATAGTGTCTGTAGGCTTGTTGAATGCACACTGCATAATGTCTGTGTCTGTGAGCTCGGTGAATGCACACTGCACAATGTGTGTGTCTGTGAGCTCGGTGAATGCACACTGCACAGTGTCTGTGTCTGTGAACTCCGTGAATGCACACTGCACAATGTCTGTGAGCTTGGTGAATGCACACTGCACAATGTCTGTGTCTGTGAGCTCGATGAATGCACACTGCACAATGTCTGTGTCTGTGAGCTCGATGAATGCACACGGCACAATGTCTGTGAGCTTGGTGAATGCACACTGCACAATGTCTGTGCCTGTGAGCTTGGTGAATGCACACTGCACAAGGTCTGTGTCTGTGAGCTTGGTGAATGCACACTGCACAATGCCTGTGAGCTTGGTGAATGCACACTGCACAATGTGTGTCGGTGAGTTTGATGAATGCACACTGCACAATGTCTGAGTCTGTGAGCTCGATGAATATACACTGCACAATGTGTGTGTCAGTGAGCTTGGTGAATGGACGCTGCACAACATCTGTCTGTGAGCTCTGTTAATGCACACTGCACAATGTGTGTCTGTGAGCTCGGTGAGTGCACCCTGTACAATGTGTGTCTGTGAGCTCGGTGAATGCACACTGCAGAGTGTCTGTGTCTGTTAACTCCGTGAATGCACACTGCACAATGTCTGTGCCTGTGAGCTCAATGAATGCACACTGCACAATGTCTGTGTCTGTGAGCTTGGTGAATGCACACTGCACAATGTCTGTGCCTGTGAGCTTGGTGAATGCACACTGCACAATGTCTGTGCCTGTGAGCTCGATGAATGCACACTGCACAATGTGTGTGTCAGTGAGCTTGGTGAATGGACGCTGCACAATGTCTGTCTGTGAGCTTGGTGAATGCACACTGCACAATGTGTGTCTGTGAGCTCGGTGAATGCACACTGCACAATGTGTGTCTGTGAGCTCGGTGAATGCACACTGTACAATGTCTGTGCCTGTGAGCTTGGTGAATGCACACCGCACAATGTGTGCCTGTGAGCTCGGTGAGTGCATACTGCATAATGTCTCTGCCTGTGATCTCGGTGAATGCACACCGCACAATGTCTCTGTCTGTGGGTGAGGTGAATGCACACTGCATAATGTCTGTGTCTGTGGGCTAGGTGAATGCACACTGCATAATGTCTGTGTCTGTGAGCTCGGTGAATGCACTCTGCACAATGTCTGTCTGGGAGCTCGGTGAGTGCACACTGCACAATGTGTGTGTCTGTGAGCTCGGTGTGTGCACACTGCACAATGTCTGTGTCTGTGAGCTTGGTGAATGTACACTGCACAATGTCTGTGAGCTCGGTGAATACACACTGCACAATGAGTGGTGTGTGTCTGTGATCTTGGTGAATGCACACTGCATAATGTCTGTGTCTGTGAGCTTGGTTAATGCACACTGCACAATGTGTGTGTCTGTGAGCTCGATGAATGCACACTGCACAATGTCTGTGAGCTTGGTGAATGCACACTGCACAATGTCTGTGCCTGTGAGCTCGATGAATGCACACTGCACAATGTGTGTGTCAGTGAGCTTGGTGAATGGACGCTGCACAATGTCTGTCTGTGAGCTTGGTGAATGCACACTGCACAATGTGTGTCTGTGAGCTCGGTGAATGCACACTGCACAATGTCTGTGAGTTTGGTGAATGCAAACTGCACAATGTGTGTGTCTGTGAGCTCGGTGAATGCACACTGCACAATGTCTGTCTGTGAGCTTGGTGAATGCACACTGCACAATGTGTGTCTGTGAGCTCGGTGAATGCACACTGCACAATGTCTGTGAGTTTGGTGAATGCAAACTGCACAATGTGTGTGTCTGTGAGCTCGGTGAATGCACACTGTACAATGTCTGTGCCTGTGAGCTTGGTGAATGCACACCGCACAATGTGTGCCTGTGAGCTCGGTGAGTGCATACTGCATAATGTCTCTGCCTGTGATCTCGGTGAATGCACACCGCACAATGTCTCTGTCTGTGGGTGAGGTGAATGCACACTGCCTAATGTCTGTGTCTGTGGGCTAGGTGAATGCACACTGCATAATGTCTGTGTCTGTGAGCTCGGTGAATGCACTCTGCACAATGTCTGTCTGGGAGCTCGGTGAGTGCACACTGCACAATGTGTGTGTCTGTGAGCTCGGTGTGTGCACACTGCACAATGTGTGTGTCTGTGAGCTCGGTGTGTGCACACTGCACAATGTGTGTGTCTGTGAGCTTGGTGAATGCACACTGCACAATGTCTGTGAGCTCGGTGAATACACACTGCACAATGAGTGGTGTGTGTCTGTGATCTTGGTGAATGCACACTGCATAATGTCTGTGTCTGTGAGCTTGGTTAATGCACACTGCACAATGTGTGTGTCTGTGAGCTCGATGAATGCACACTGCACAATATCTGTGAGCTTGGTGAATGCACACTGCACAATGTCTGTGCCTGTGAGTTCGATGAATGCACACTGCACAATGTCTGTGGCTGTGAGCTTGGTGAATGCACACTGCACAATGTCTGTGAGCTTGGTGAATGCACACTGCACAATGTCTGTGAGCTTGTTGAATGCACACTGCACAATGTCTGTGTCTGTAAGCATGTGAATGCACACTGCACAATGTCTGTGTCTGTGAACTCGTTGAGTGCGCACTGCAGAATGTCTGTGTCTGGGAGCTCGGTGAATGGATGCTGCACAATGTCTGTGTCTGTGAACTCCGTGAGTGCACGGTGCACAATGTCTGTGAGCTCGATGAATATACACTGCACAATGTCTGTGTCAGTGAGCTTGGTGAATGCACACTGCACAATGTGTGTCTGTGAGCTTGGTGAATGGACACTGCACAATGTGTCTCTGTGAGCTCGGTGAATGCACACTGCACAATGTATGTCTGTGAGCTTGGTGAATGCACACTGCACAATGTGTGTCTGTGAGCTCGCTGAATGCACACTGCACAATGTGTGTGTCAGTGAGCTTGGTGAATGCACACTGCACAATGTGTGTCTGTGAGCTTGGTGAATGGACACTGCACAATGTGTGTCTGTGAGCTTGGTGAATGCACACTGCACAATGTGTGTGTCTCTGAGCTTGGTGAATGCACACTGTACAATGTGTGTGTCTGTGAGCTCGGTGAATGCAGACTGCACAATTTCTGTGTCTGTGGGCTTGGTGAATGCACACTGCACAATGTCTGTGAGCTCGGTGAATACACACTGCACAATGTGTGGTGTGTGTCTGTGATCTTGGTGAATGCACATTGCACAATGTCTCTGTCTGTGGGCTAGGTGAATGCACACTGCATAGTGTCTGTGGGCTAGTTGAATGCACACTGCATAATGTCTGTGAGCTCGGTGAATGCACACTGCACAATGTGTGTGTCTGTGAGCTCGGTGAATGCACACTGCACAGTGTCTGTGAACTCCGTGAATGCACACTGCACAATGTCTGTGAGCTTGGTGAATGCACACTGCACAATGTCTGTGCCTGTGAGCTCGATGAATGCACACTGCACAATGTCTGTGCCTGTGAGCTCGATGAATGCACACTGCACAATGTCTGTGAGCTTGGTGAATGCACACTGCACAATGTCTGTGCCTGTGAGCTTGGTGAATGCACACTGCACAATGTCTGTGTCTGTGAGCTCGATGAATGCACACTGCACAATGTCTGTGAGCTTGGTGAATGCACACTGCACAATGTTTGTGCCTGTGAGCTCGATGAATGCACACTGCACAATGTGTGTGTCAGTGAGCTTGGTGAATGGACGCTGCACAATGTCTGTCTGTGAGCTTGGTGAATGCACACTGCACAATGTGTGTCTGTGAGCTCGGTGAATGCACACTGCACAATGTGTGTCTGTGAGCTCGGTGAATGCACACTGCACAATGTCTGTGAGTTTGGTGAATGCAAACTGCACAATGTGTGTGTCTGTGAGCTCGGTGAATGCACACTGCACAATGTCTGTGTCGGTGAGCTTGGTGAATGCACACTGCACAATGTCTGTCTGTGAGCTCGATGAATGCACACTGCACAATGTGTGTGTCAGTGAGCTTGGTGAATGGACGCTGCACAATGTCTGTCTGTGAGCATGGTGAATGCACACTGCACAATGTGTGTCTGTGAGCTCGGTGAGTGCACACAGCACAATGTCTGTGAGCTTGGTGAGTGCACACTGCACAATGTGTGTCTGTGAGCTCGGTGAATGCACACTGCACAATGTCTGTGAGTTTGGTGAATGCACACTGCACAATGTCTGTGCCTGTGAGTTCGATGAATGCACACTGCACAATGTCTGTGTCTGTGAGCTTGGTGAATGCACACTGCACAATGTCTGTGAGCTTGGTGAATGCACACTGCACAATGTCTGTGCCTGTGAGCTCGATGAATGCACACTGCACAATGTCTGTGTCTGGGAGCTCGATGAATGCACACTGCACAATGTCTGTGCGTGGGAGCTCGGTGAATGGATGCTGCACAATTTCTGTGAGCTTGTTGAATGCACACTGCACAATGTCTGTGTCTGTGAGCATGTGAATGCACACTGCTCAATGTCTGTGTCTGTGAGATCGGTGAGTGCGCACTGCACAATGTCTGTGTCTGGGAGCTCGGTGAATGGATGCCGCACAATTTCTGTGTCTGTGAACTCCGTGAGTGCACGGTGCACAATGTCTGTGAGCTCGATGAATATACACTGCACAATGTCTGTGTCAGTGAGCTTGGTGAATGCACACTGCACAATGTGTGTCTGTGAGCTTGGTGAATGGACACTGCACAATGTGTGTCTGTGAGCTTGGTGAATGCACACTGCACAATGTGTGTGTCTCTGAGCTCGGTGAATGCACACTGTACAATGTGTGTGTCTGTGAGCTCGGTGAATGCAGACTGCACAATGTCTGTGTCTGTGGGCTTGGTGAATGCACACTGCACAATGTCTGTGAGCTCGGTGAATACACACTGCACAATGTGTGGTGTGTGTCTGTGATCTTGGTGAATGCACACTGCACAATGTCTCTGTCTGTGGGCTAGGTGAATGCACACTGCATAGTGTCTGTGGGCTAGTTGAAAGCACACTGCATAATGTCTGTGAGCTCGGTGAATGCACACTGCACAATGTGTGTGTCTGTGAGCTCGGTGAATGCACACTGCACAGTGTCTGTGAACTCCGTGAATGCACACTGCACAATGTCTGTGAGCTTGGTGAATGCACACTGCACAATGTCTGTGCCTGTGAGCTCGATGAATGCACACTGCACAATGTCTGAGCCTGTGAGCTCGATGAATGCACACTGCACAATGTCTGTGAGCTTGGTGAATGCACACTGCACAATGTCTGTGCCTGTGAGCTTGGTGAATGCACACTGCACAATGTCTGTGTCTGTCAGCTCGATGAATGCACACTGCACAATGTCTGTGAGCTTGGTGAATGCACACTGCACAATGTCTGTGCCTGTGAGCTCGATGAATGCACACTGCACAATGTGTGTGTCAGTGAGCTTGGTGAATGGACGCTGCACAATGTCTGTCTGTGAGCTTGGTGAATGCACACTGCACAATGTGTGTCTGTGAGCTCGGTGAATGCACACTGCACAATGTGTGTCTGTGAGCTCGGTGAATGCACACTGCACAATGTCTGTGAGTTTGGTGAATGCAAACTGCACAATGTGTGTGTCTGTGAGCTCGGTGAATGCACACTGCACAATGTCTGTGTCAGTGAGCTTGGTGAATGCACACTGCACAATGTCTGTCTGTGAGCTCGATGAATATACACTGCACAATGTGTGTGTCTGTGAGCTTGGTGAATGGACTCTGCACAATGTCTGTCTGTGAGCTTGGTGAATGCACACTGCACAATGTGTGTCTGTGAGCTCGGTGAGTGCACACAGCACAATGTCTGTGAGCTTGGTGAGTGCACACTGCACAACGTTTCTGTCTATGAGCTTGTTGAGTGCACACTGCACAATGTGTGTCTGTGAGCTCGGAGAATGCACACTGCACAATGTCTGTGAGTTCGGTGAATGCACACTGCACAATGTGTGTCTGTGAGCTCGGTGAATGCACACTGCACAATGTCTGTGAGTTTGGTGAATGCACACTGCACAATGTCTGTGCCTGTGAGTTCGATGAATGCACACTGCACAATGTCTGTGTCTGTGAGCTTGGTGAATGCACACTGCACAATGTCTGTGAGCTTGGTGAATGCACACTGCACAATGTCTGTGCCTGTGAGCTCGATGAATGCACAC
Organism: Scyliorhinus torazame; assembly: GCF_047496885.1. Classification (NCBI taxonomy): domain Eukaryota; kingdom Metazoa; phylum Chordata; class Chondrichthyes; order Carcharhiniformes; family Scyliorhinidae; genus Scyliorhinus; species Scyliorhinus torazame. The sequence continues at coordinate 183,660,174 of NC_092720.1, read as the reverse complement.
TGCACAATGTCTGTGTCTGTGAGCTCGATGAATGCACACTGCACACTGTCTGTGAGCTTGGTGAATGCACACTGCAAAATGTCTGTGCCTGTGAGCTCAATGAATGCACACTGCACAATGTCTGTGTCTGGGAGCTCGATGAATGCACACTGCACAATGTCTGTGCGTGGGAGCTCGGTGAATGGATGCTGCACAATTTCTGTGAGCTTGTTGAATGCACACTGCACAATGTCTGTGTCTGTGAGCATGTGAATGCACACTGCTCAATGTCTGTGTCTGTGAGATCGGTGAGTGCGCACTGCACAATGTCTGTGTCTGGGAGCTCGGTGAATGGATGCCGCACAATTTCTGTGTCTGTGAACTCCGTGAGTGCACGGTGCACAATGTCTGTGAGCTCGATGAATATACACTGCACAATGTCTGTGTCAGTGAGCTTGGTGAATGCACACTGCACAATGTGTGTCTGTGAGCTTGGTGAATGGACACTGCACAATGTGTGTCTGTGAGCTTGGTGAATGCACACTGCACAATGTGTGTGTCTCTGAGCTCGGTGAATGCACACTGTACAATGTGTGTGTCTGTGAGCTCGGTGAATGCAGACTGCACAATGTCTGTGTCTGTGGGCTTGGTGAATGCACACTGCACAATGTCTGTGAGCTCGGTGAATACACACTGCACAATGTGTGGTGTGTGTCTGTGATCTTGGTGAATGCACACTGCACAATGTCTCTGTCTGTGGGCTAGGTGAATGCACACTGCATAGTGTCTGTGGGCTAGTTGAAAGCACACTGCATAATGTCTGTGAGCTCGGTGAATGCACACTGCACAATGTGTGTCTGTGAGCTCGGTGAGTGCACACAGCACAATGTCTGTGAGCTTGGTGAGTGCACACTGCACAATGTATCTGTCTATGAGCTTGTTGAGTGCACACTGCACAATGTCTGTGAGTTTGGTGAATGCAAACTGCACAATGTCTGTCTGTGGGCTAGGTGAATGCACACTGCCCAATGTCTGTGAGCTCGGTGAATACACACTGCACAATGTGTGGTGTGTGTCTGTGATCTTGGTGAATGCACATTGCACAATGTCTCTGTCTGTGGGCTAGGTGAATGCACACTGCATAGTGTCTGTGGGCTAGTTGAATGCACACTGCATAATGTCTGTGTCTGTGAGCTTGGTGAATGCACACTGCACAATGTGTGTGTCTGTGAGCTCGGTGAATGCACACTGCACAGTGTCTGTGAACTCCGTGAATGCACACTGCACAATGTCTGTGAGCTTGGTGAATGCACACTGCACAATGTCTGTGCCTGTGAGCTCGATGAATGCACACTGCACAATGTCTGTGCCTGTGAGCTCGATGAATGCACACTGCACAATGTCTGTGAGCTTGGTGAATGCACACTGCACAATGTCTGTGCCTGTGAGCTTGGTGAATGCACACTGCACAATGTCTGTGTCTGTGAGCTCGATGAATGCACACTGCACAATGTCTGTGAGCTTGGTGAATGCACACTGCACAATGTTTGTGCCTGTGAGCTCGATGAATGCACACTGCACAATGTGTGTGTCAGTGAGCTTGGTGAATGGACGCTGCACAATGTCTGTCTGTGAGCTTGGTGAATGCACACTGCACAATGTGTGTCTGTGAGCTCGGTGAATGCACACTGCACAATGTGTGTCTGTGAGCTCGGTGAATGCACACTGCACAATGTCTGTGAGTTTGGTGAATGCAAACTGCACAATGTGTGTGTCTGTGAGCTCGGTGAATGCACACTGCACAATGTCTGTGTCGGTGAGCTTGGTGAATGCACACTGCACAATGTCTGTCTGTGAGCTCGATGAATGCACACTGCACAATGTGTGTGTCAGTGAGCTTGGTGAATGGACGCTGCACAATGTCTGTCTGTGAGCATGGTGAATGCACACTGCACAATGTGTGTCTGTGAGCTCGGTGAGTGCACACAGCACAATGTCTGTGAGCTTGGTGAGTGCACACTGCACAATGTGTGTCTGTGAGCTCGGTGAATGCACACTGCACAATGTCTGTGAGTTTGGTGAATGCACACTGCACAATGTCTGTGCCTGTGAGTTCGATGAATGCACACTGCACAATGTCTGTGTCTGTGAGCTTGGTGAATGCACACTGCACAATGTCTGTGAGCTTGGTGAATGCACACTGCACAATGTCTGTGCCTGTGAGCTCGATGAATGCACACTGCACAATGTCTGTGTCTGGGAGCTCGATGAATGCACACTGCACAATGTCTGTGCGTGGGAGCTCGGTGAATGGATGCTGCACAATTTCTGTGAGCTTGTTGAATGCACACTGCACAATGTCTGTGTCTGTGAGCATGTGAATGCACACTGCTCAATGTCTGTGTCTGTGAGATCGGTGAGTGCGCACTGCACAATGTCTGTGTCTGGGAGCTCGGTGAATGGATGCCGCACAATTTCTGTGTCTGTGAACTCCGTGAGTGCACGGTGCACAATGTCTGTGAGCTCGATGAATATACACTGCACAATGTCTGTGTCAGTGAGCTTGGTGAATGCACACTGCACAATGTGTGTCTGTGAGCTTGGTGAATGGACACTGCACAATGTGTGTCTGTGAGCTTGGTGAATGCACACTGCACAATGTGTGTGTCTCTGAGCTCGGTGAATGCACACTGTACAATGTGTGTGTCTGTGAGCTCGGTGAATGCAGACTGCACAATGTCTGTGTCTGTGGGCTTGGTGAATGCACACTGCACAATGTCTGTGAGCTCGGTGAATACACACTGCACAATGTGTGGTGTGTGTCTGTGATCTTGGTGAATGCACACTGCACAATGTCTCTGTCTGTGGGCTAGGTGAATGCACACTGCATAGTGTCTGTGGGCTAGTTGAAAGCACACTGCATAATGTCTGTGAGCTCGGTGAATGCACACTGCACAATGTGTGTGTCTGTGAGCTCGGTGAATGCACACTGCACAGTGTCTGTGAACTCCGTGAATGCACACTGCACAATGTCTGTGAGCTTGGTGAATGCACACTGCACAATGTCTGTGCCTGTGAGCTCGATGAATGCACACTGCACAATGTCTGAGCCTGTGAGCTCGATGAATGCACACTGCACAATGTCTGTGAGCTTGGTGAATGCACACTGCACAATGTCTGTGCCTGTGAGCTTGGTGAATGCACACTGCACAATGTCTGTGTCTGTCAGCTCGATGAATGCACACTGCACAATGTCTGTGAGCTTGGTGAATGCACACTGCACAATGTCTGTGCCTGTGAGCTCGATGAATGCACACTGCACAATGTGTGTGTCAGTGAGCTTGGTGAATGGACGCTGCACAATGTCTGTCTGTGAGCTTGGTGAATGCACACTGCACAATGTGTGTCTGTGAGCTCGGTGAATGCACACTGCACAATGTGTGTCTGTGAGCTCGGTGAATGCACACTGCACAATGTCTGTGAGTTTGGTGAATGCAAACTGCACAATGTGTGTGTCTGTGAGCTCGGTGAATGCACACTGCACAATGTCTGTGTCAGTGAGCTTGGTGAATGCACACTGCACAATGTCTGTCTGTGAGCTCGATGAATATACACTGCACAATGTGTGTGTCTGTGAGCTTGGTGAATGGACTCTGCACAATGTCTGTCTGTGAGCTTGGTGAATGCACACTGCACAATGTGTGTCTGTGAGCTCGGTGAGTGCACACAGCACAATGTCTGTGAGCTTGGTGAGTGCACACTGCACAACGTTTCTGTCTATGAGCTTGTTGAGTGCACACTGCACAATGTGTGTCTGTGAGCTCGGAGAATGCACACTGCACAATGTCTGTGAGTTCGGTGAATGCACACTGCACAATGTGTGTCTGTGAGCTCGGTGAATGCACACTGCACAATGTCTGTGAGTTTGGTGAATGCACACTGCACAATGTCTGTGCCTGTGAGTTCGATGAATGCACACTGCACAATGTCTGTGTCTGTGAGCTTGGTGAATGCACACTGCACAATGTCTGTGAGCTTGGTGAATGCACACTGCACAATGTCTGTGCCTGTGAGCTCGATGAATGCACACTGCACAATGTCTGTGTCTGTGAGCTCGATGAATGCACACTGCACACTGTCTGTGAGCTTGGTGAATGCACACTGCAAAATGTCTGTGCCTGTGAGCTCAATGAATGCACACTGCACAATGTCTGTGTCTGGGAGCTCGATGAATGCACACTGCACAATGTCTGTGCGTGGGAGCTCGGTGAATGGATGCTGCACAATTTCTGTGAGCTTGTTGAATGCACACTGCACAATGTCTGTGTCTGTGAGCATGTGAATGCACACTGCTCAATGTCTGTGTCTGTGAGATCGGTGAGTGCGCACTGCACAATGTCTGTGTCTGGGAGCTCGGTGAATGGATGCCGCACAATTTCTGTGTCTGTGAACTCCGTGAGTGCACGGTGCACAATGTCTGTGAGCTCGATGAATATACACTGCACAATGTCTGTGTCAGTGAGCTTGGTGAATGCACACTGCACAATGTGTGTCTGTGAGCTTGGTGAATGGACACTGCACAATGTGTGTCTGTGAGCTTGGTGAATGCACACTGCACAATGTGTGTGTCTCTGAGCTCGGTGAATGCACACTGTACAATGTGTGTGTCTGTGAGCTCGGTGAATGCAGACTGCACAATGTCTGTGTCTGTGGGCTTGGTGAATGCACACTGCACAATGTCTGTGAGCTCGGTGAATACACACTGCACAATGTGTGGTGTGTGTCTGTGATCTTGGTGAATGCACACTGCACAATGTCTCTGTCTGTGGGCTAGGTGAATGCACACTGCATAGTGTCTGTGGGCTAGTTGAAAGCACACTGCATAATGTCTGTGAGCTCGGTGAATGCACACTGCACAATGTGTGTCTGTGAGCTCGGTGAGTGCACACAGCACAATGTCTGTGAGCTTGGTGAGTGCACACTGCACAATGTATCTGTCTATGAGCTTGTTGAGTGCACACTGCACAATGTCTGTGAGTTTGGTGAATGCAAACTGCACAATGTCTGTCTGTGGGCTAGGTGAATGCACACTGCCCAATGTCTGTGAGCTCGGTGAATACACACTGCACAATGTGTGGTGTGTGTCTGTGATCTTGGTGAATGCACATTGCACAATGTCTCTGTCTGTGGGCTAGGTGAATGCACACTGCATAGTGTCTGTGGGCTAGTTGAATGCACACTGCATAATGTCTGTGTCTGTGAGCTTGGTGAATGCACACTGCACAATGTGTGTGTCTGTGAGCTCGGTGAATGCACACTGCACAGTGTCTGTGTCTGTGAACTCCGTGAATGCACACTGCACAATGTCTGTGAGCTTGGTGAATGCACACTGCACAATGTCTGTGCCTGTGAGCTCGATGAATGCACACTGCACAATGTCTGTGTCTGTGAGCTCGATGAATGCACACTGCACAATGTCTGTGAGCTTGGTGAATGCACACTGCACATTGTCTGTGTCTGTGAGCTTGGTGAATGCACACTGCACAATGTCTGTGTCTGTGAGCTTGGTGAATGCACACTGCACAATGTCTGTGTCTGTGAGCTTGGTGAATGCACACTGCACAATGTCTGTGAGCTTGGTGAATGCAAACTGCACAATGTGTGTGTCTGTGAGCTCGATGAATATACACTGCACAATGTGTGTGTCTGTGAGCTTGGTGAATGGACTCTGCACAATGTCTGTCTGTGAGCTTGGTGAATGCACACTGCACAATGTGTGTCTGTGAGCTCGGTGAGTGCACACAGCACAATGTCTGTGAGCTTGGTGAATGCACACTGCACAATGTGTGTCTGTGAGCTCGGTGAATGCACACTGCACAATGTCTGTGAGCTTGGTGAGTGCACACTGCACAATGTTTCTGTCTATGAGCTCGTTGAGTGCACACTGTACAATGTGTGTCTGTGAGCTTGGTGAATGCACACTGCACAATGTCTGTGAGCTTGGTGAATGCAAACTGCACAATGTGTGTGTCTGTGAGCTCGATGAATATACACTGCACAATGTGTGTGTCTGTGAGCTTGGTGAATGGACTCTGCACAATGTCTGTCTGTGAGCTTGGTGAATGCACACTGCACAATGTGTGTCTGTGAGCTCGGTGAGTGCACACAGCACAATGTCTGTGAGCTTGGTGAATGCACACTGCACAATGTGTGTCTGTGAGCTCGGTGAATGCACACTGCACAATGTCTGTGAGCTTGGTGAGTGCACACTGCACAATGTTTCTGTCTATGAGCTCGTTGAGTGCACACTGTACAATGTGTGTCTGTGAGCTCGGTGAATGCACACTGCACAATGTCTGTGAGCTCGGTGAATGCACACTGCACAATGTGTGTCTGTGAGCTCGGTGAATGCACACTGCACAATGTCTGTGAGTTTGCTGAATGCAAACTGCACAAAGTGTGTGTCTGTGAGCTTGGTGAATTCACACTGTACAATGTGTGTCTGTGAGCTCGGTGAATGCACACTGCACAATGTCTGTGATCTCGGTGAATGCACACTGCACAATGTCTGTGTCTGTGAGCTCGGTGAGTGCACACTGCACAATGTCTGTGTCTGTGAGCTCGGTGAGTGCACACTGCACAATGTCTGTGAGTGATGGGACCATCAATTCACTCGAAGACACCTGGAGAAGTACACTGTGGTTTTAACCAGCTTAGAACTGAGCCTGCCTGTGACCGGTACAACACTGAAGGCGGCCCCGCAGGTCAGCAGCTCTTATACCTCCTGTAAAGGGGGTGGAGCCATGGGCGGAGCCTGTACATGCCCCAACATATCCCCTGTGGGTGAAGTCACACAATGGCCCATAGGTAGAGCCCACAGGGTTAATAACATAACACAGTGCACTGGTGAATTATCAGTAATTATACATTCACCACATTCACCCCCTGATAAAGAAATGAAGTCCGGCGGGGGGTGACGGGCTCATATATTCAGTTGGTCCTGAGCGTACGTTGCGACCGCCGAAGCACTGGTGTTGCAGCCGCTTCGGGTGGCTGTGGAAGTGGGTCCGGAGCAGGCACAGGCGTTGGCTCCCGGAGTGGCTCTTCCGGAGATTCATTCCTGTGGACCGGTGCGGCGGTGGGAGGGAGCGCGAGAACCATATAGGGGTGGGGGCACTGAACATGGGAGGTTGGACGGGACATAGTGTGGGGGATGCAGTAGTGGTCGTGGTGTCGGAGCCTGCGGGCCCCAGGTCCCGGAGGGAGACGGTATCTTGCCGGCCATCGGGGTGTTCGACGTACGCATGGTGTGGGTTGGAGTGCAGGAGCTGGACCCTCTCTACCAGGGGGTCGGTCTTATGGCTCCGAACATGTTTTCGGAGGAGGACTGGACCCGATGTCATCAGCCAGGGCGGAAGCGAGGCCCCTGAGGCAGCTCCCCTAAGGAAAACAAACAAACGGTCGTGAGGGGTATGGTATGTGGCCGTGCAAAGGAGGGACCTAATAGAGTGGAGCGCATCGGGGAGGACCTCCTGCCAGTGAGAAACTGGGAGATTCCTGGACCGCAGGGTCAGTAGGACGGTCTTCCAGACCATCGCATTCTCCCTCTCCACCTGCCCGTTTCCCTTGGGGTTATAACTGGTAGTCCTTCTCGAGGCGATGCCCTTACTGAGCAGGTACTGACGCAGTTCGTCGCTCATGAACGACGAGCCCCGATCGCTGTGGACATAACTGGGGAAACCAAACAGGGTGAAGACACTATGCAGGGCTTTAATGACAGTGGGGGTGGTCATATCAGGGCAGGGGATAGCAAACGGGAAGCGGGAGAACTCATCTATGATGTTAAGGAAGTACGTGTTGTGGTTATTGGAGGGGAGGGGCCCTTTGAAATCGATACTGAGGCGTTCAAAGGGCCGGGATGCCTTTACCAGTTGGGCCTTATCCGGTCGATAGAAGTGCGGTTTACAGTCCGCACAGATTTGGCAGTCTCTGGTTAAACCTCTGAACTCCTCGGTGGAGTAGAGCAGGTTGCGGGCCTTGATGTAATGGGCGAGCCGGGTGACCCCCGGGTGGCAGAGGTCATCGTGGATAGCCCGTAGTCGGTCATCTTGCGCGCTGGCGCATGTGCCGCTGGACAGGGCATCTGGGGGCTCCTTGAGCTTGCCAGGACGATATACTATATCGTAGTTATAGATGGAGAGTTCGATCCTCCACCTCAAGGTCTTGTCATTCTGGATCTTGCCCCGCTGCGTATTGTCAAACATGAAGGCAACCGATCGTTGATCGGTGACGAGGGTAAACCTCCTACCAGTGAGGTAGTGCCTGCAGTGCCGCACGGCTTCCACGATGGCTTGGGCTTCTTTTTCGACCGAGTGTAGAATTTCGCAGGTGGTGAGGGTGCGTGAAAAAAACGCTACCGGTCTGCCTGCTTGGTTGAGGGTGGCGGCGAGAGCGACCTCTGAGGCGTCGCTCTCCACCTGGAAGGGGACAGACTCATCCACCGCGCGCATCGCAGCTTTGGCGATGTCCGCCTTGATGCAGTTGAAGGCCTGGCGAGCCTCGGCTGCCAGTGGAAAGAGGGTGCACAATGTCTGTGAGCTCGGTGAATGCACTCTGCACAATGTCTGTGAGCTCGGTGAATGCACTCTGCACAATGTCTGTGAGCTCGGTGAATGCACACTGCACAATGTCTGTGTGAACTCTGTGAATGCACAATGTCTGTGAGCTCGGTGAATGCACTCTGCACAATGTCTGTGTGAACTCGGTGAATGCACACTGCACAATGTCTGTGAGCTCGGTGAATGCACTCTGCACAATGTCTGTGTCAGTGAGCTCGGTGAATGCACACTGCACAATGTCTGTGTGAACTCGGTGAATGCACAATGTCTGTGAGCTCGGTGAATGCACTCTGCACAATGTCTGTGTCTGTGAACTCGGTGAATGCACACTGCACAATGTCTGTGCCTGTGATCTCGGTGGATGCACACTGCACAATATGTGTGTCTGTGATCTCGGTGGATGCACAATATCTGTGTGGTAAAATATGTTTCCTGTTTCACATGATGGAAAATCACAAGAGCTGCTCTTACATTGTATTGGCAGAAAACACAGCCAATGGGGGTTATCCAACATTGATAGTAAGGGTAGGAAAATAGAATATTCCTTTTAAAAAGTTGTTAAATGTATAAATGTTGATGTTCGGAGAGACTTGTGTGCACTTGCACAAGGAACTCAGGAATTAATGCAGGTACAAAAAGGTATTATGAAAACAATTGGCCTGTTGGTCTTTATTGCAAAGGGGATTAGAGAACAGAATAAAGAAGTCTTGTCACAGGAGGGAGGGTCAGTGTTGAGGATCACCAGGACAGCCTGAAGCTCAGGACACAGAGCAAATAAATGTTCAACTCCAACGTATAACGTACAAAACGCCACCATTAGAGGACAGTAATTGTGTGTCCTGGGATTTACCGTGCAAAGTAGGGCAGCATGGTAGCATAGTGGTTAGCATAATTGCTTCACAGCTCCAGGGTACCAGGTTCGATTCCCGGCTTGGGTCACTGTCTGTGCAGAGTCTGCACATTCTCCCTGTGTCTGCGTGGGTTTCCTCCGGGAGCTCCGGTTTCCTCCCACAGTCCAAAGATGTGTAGGTTAGGTGGATTGGCCATGCTAAATTGTCCCTTAGAGTCCAAAATTGCCCTTCGTGTTAGGTGGGGTTATTGGGTTATGGGGATAGGGTGGAGGTGTGGGCTTGGGTAGGGTGCTCTTTCCAAGAGCCGGTGCAGACTCGATGGGCCGAATGGCCTCCTTCTGCACTGTAAATTCTATGAAATTAAATTCTATGAAAGTTCCCCATTGTGTCCTGGAATATTATCGTGGGCCAAGGCCCGGTGGATCCTCGGATATTACAGGTAGGAAAGGGTCCGGTGTACAATGGGATATTACAGGGAGACAGAGTCTGGTGCATCCTTGGATATCACAGTAGGGACCTGACCCAGTGTATCCTGAGATATCACATCCGGGACATGGACCAGTGTATTCTGGGATATTACAGGTGAGGCAAGGCCTGGTGTATCCTGGTATATTGCAGGTGGGACAGGGCCGGCGTCTCTAATATTACAGGAGGGCCAGGTGTATCCTGGGATGTTACAAGGCCGACAGGGGTTGGTGTATCCTGGGATATCAAGGAGGAACAGAGGCCAGCGTAGCCTGGGATTGAGGGACAGGGAGCGGTATATCCTGGGATATCACAGGAGGGACAAGGCCCGGCGTTTCCTGGGATATTGTAGGATGAACAGGGCCCGGGGTATCCTGGGACATTACAGGAGGGTCAGGGAACTGTGTATTTGGGAAGTTTACATAAAACAGCTTACGATCAGCATTCAGGAAAATAATGGAACCTCTTCTATTCAGTGAATTCTTGAAAATCCTGAAACCAAAAAAGATAATAACGATTAGTCAGCCTGGATTTTAAAATGTAAAATCTTGCTTTGCCTCAGTAAGTGGATTTTTTGAGGGTGCAACAGAGGGAGTGTTGATGTTGAAGATGTAATTTAATCTGATTTTTCAAATGCAATAGATAAGGTGACTCATGATAGATTAATGGTTGTCAAGAGAATGTGGAGTTAGGGGACAAATGGTAGAATGATTGGGAGCTGACTTGAAGACAAAAAGCAGAGAGCGAGAGTGAAGGATCATTATTCAGAGTGATAGACGGTGGGAAGTGGTGATCCACAAGGATCAGTGCTGGGATCACCGCTGTTCACAATTTACACTCAATGATGTGGACAGAGAACCAAAACACCATTTCTCAATTTGCAGAGGACAACAAATTGGGTGGGATTAGTCGACACTGAGCAGGATTGCAACGAATGAATAGACATTCTAAACTTGTAGAATGGGCAAATAATTGGTGAATAAAGTTCAGCACAGATAAACGTGAGATAGTTTTTATTAAGAATGAATAGGAAGGTCACATTACTTGGAAGGAGCAAATCTGGATGGGGTCAGGAACAAAAGGATCTCGATGTACAAGTACCGCAATGGGGGTAGTCAAACTTAGCATAACAACTTAGACAAGACCAAAAACAAAGCAAACAGAAAACAAGGCTTTATTTCTCGAGGGGTAGAATTGTCATTTAGGGAAATTATGCTAAACCTGAATCAAACCTTGGTTCGACCACTTTTAGCCACCGTGTGCAGTTTCGGTCACCATTTTATACAAGGAGAGACTGTAGAGAAGATTTGCAGGGATGATACCAGAAATGAGTGTGTGTACGTATCAGAACAAAGAACAAAGAAATGCACAGCACAGGAACAGGCCCTTCGGCCCTCCAAGCCCGTGCCGACCATGCTGCCCGACTAAACTACAATCTTCTACACTTCCTGGGTCCGTATCCCTCTATCCCCATCCTATTCATGTATTTGTCAAGATGCCCCTTAAATGTCACTATCGTCCCTGCTTCCACCACCTCCTCCGGTAGTGAGTTCCAGGCACCCACTACCCTCTGTGTAAAAAACTTGCCTCGTCCATCTACTCTAAACCTTGCCCCTCTCACCTTAAACCTATGCCCCCTAGTAATTTACCCCTCTACCTTGGGGAAAAGCCTCTGACTATCCACTCTGTCTATGCCCCCCATAATTTTGTAGACCTCTATCAGGTCGCCCCTCAACCTCCGCCGTTCCAGTGAGAACAAACCGAGTTTATTCAACCGCTCCTCATAGCTAATGCCCTCCATACCAGGCAACATTCTGGTAAATCTCTTCTGCACCCTCTCTAAAGCCTCCACATCCTTCTGGTAGTGTGGCGACCAGAATTGAACACTATACTCCAAGAGTGGCCTAACTAAGGTTCTATACAGCTGCAACATGACTTGCTAATTCTTATACTCAATGCCCCGGCCAATGAAGGCAAGCATGCCGTATGCCTTCTTGACTACCTTTTCCACCTGTGTTGCCCCTTTCAGTGACCTATGGACCTATACTCCTAGATCTCTCTGACTTTCAATACTCTTGGGGGTTTTACCATTCACTGTATATTCCCTACCTGCATTAGACCTTCCAAAATGCATTACCTCACATTTGTCCGGATTAAACTCCATCTGCCATCTCTCCGCCCAAGTCTCCAAACAATCTAAATCCTGCTGTATCCTCTGACAGTCCACATTGCTATCCGCAATTCCACAAACCTTTGTGTCGTCTGCAAACTTACTAATCAGACCAGTTACATTTTCCTCCAAATCATTTATATATACTACAAACAGCAAAGGTCCCAGCACTGATCCCTGCGGAACACCACTGGTCACCACCCTCCAATTAGAAAAGCATCCTTCCATTGCTACTCTCTGCCTTCTATGATCTAGCCAGTTCTGTATCCACCTTGCCAGCTCACCCCTGATCCCGTGTGACTTCACCTTTTTGTACTAGTCTACCATGAGGGACCTTGTCAAAGGCCTTATTGAAGTCCACATAGACAACATCCACTGCCCTACCTGCATCAATCATCTTTGTGACGTCCTCGAAAAATTCTATCAAGTTAGTGAGACACAACCTCCCCTTCACAAAACCATGCTGCCTCTCACTTATACGTCCATTTGCTTCCAAATGGGAGTAGATCCTGACTCGAAGAATTCTCTCCAGTAATTTCCCTACCACTGAAGAACGGCTCACCGGCCTGTAGTTCCCTAGATTATTCTTGCTACCCTTCTTAAACAGAGGAACAACATTGGCTATTCTCCAGTCCTCCGGGACATCACCTGAAGACAGTGAGGATCCAACGATTTCTGTCAAGGCCTCAGCAATTTCCTCTACAGCCTCCTTCAGTATTCTGGGGTAGATCCCATCAGGCCCTGGGGACTTATCGACCTTAATATTTTTCAAGACGCCCAACACCTCGTCTTTTTGGATCTCAATGTGACCCAGGCTATCTACACACCCTTCTCCAGACTCAACGTCTACCAATTCCTTCTCTTTGGTGAATACTGATGCAAAGTATTCATTTAGTACCTCGCCCATTTCCTCTGGCTCCACACATAGATTCCCTTGCCTATCCTTCAGTGGGCCAACCCTTTCCCTGGCTACCCTCTTGCTTTTTATGTACGTGTAAAAAGCCTTGGGATTTTCCTTAACCCTATTTGCCAATGACTTTTTGTGACCCCTTCTAGTCCTCCTGACTCCTTGGTTAAGTTCCTTCGTACTTTCCTTATATTCCACAAAGGCTTTGTCTGTTCCCAGCCTTTTAGCCCTGACAAATGCCTCCTTTTTCTTTTTGACGAGGCCTACAATATCTCTCGTTATCCAAGGTTCCCGAAAATTGCTGTATTTATCCTTCTTCCTCACAGGAACATGCCAGTCATGAATTCCTTTCAACTGACACTTGAAAGCCTCCCACATGTCAGATGTAGATTTGCCCTCAAACATCCACCCCCAATCTAGGTTCTTCAGTTCCCACCTAATATTGTTATAATTAGCCTTTCCCCAATTTTGCACATTCACCCTAGGACCAATCTTATCCTTGTCCACCAGCACTTTAAAACTTACTGAATTGTGGTCACTGTTCCCAAAATGCTCCCCTACTGAAACTTCTACCAGCTGGCCGGGCTCATTCCCCAATACCAGGTCCAGTACAGCCCCTTCCCTAGTTGAACTGTCTACATATTGTTTGAAGAAGCCCTCCTGGATGCTCCTTACAAACTCCGCCCCGTCTAAGCCCCTAAGTGAGTCCCAGTCAATATTGGGGAAGTTGAAGTCTCCCATCACCACAACCCTGTTGTTTTTACTCTTTTCCAAAATCTGTCTACCTATCTGCTCCTCTATCTCCCGCTGGCTGTTGGGAGGCCTGTAGTAAACCCCCAAAATTGTGACTGCACCCTTCTTATTCCTGATCTCTACCCATATAGCCTCACTGCCCTCTGAGGTGTCCTCCCGGAGTACAGCTGTGATATCCTCCCTAACCAGTAGCGCAACTCAGCCACCTCCTTTACATCCCCCTCTATCCCGCCTGAAGCATCTAAATCCTGGAACGTTTAGCTGCCAACCCTGCCCTTCCCTCAACCAGGTCTCTGTAATGGCAACAACATCATAGTTCCAAGTACTAATCCAAGCTCTAAGTTCATCTGCCTTACCCGTAATACTTCTTGCATTAAAACATCTGCACTTCAGGCCACCAGACCCGCTGTGTTCTGCAACTTCTCCCTGTCTACTCTGCCTCGGAGCCACACTGTCCCTATTCCCTAGTTCTCCCTCAATGCTCTCACCTTCTGACCTATTGCTCCCATGCCCACCCCCCTGCCATACTAGTTTAAACCCTCCCGTGTGACACAAGCAAACCTCGCGGCCAGGATATTTATGCCTCTCCGGTTTAGATGCAACCCGTCCTTCTTATATAGGTCACACCTGCCCCAGAAGAGCTCCCAGTGGTCCAGATAACGGAAACCCTCCCTCCTACACCAGCTGTTTAGCCACTTGTTTAGCTGCTCTATCTTCCTATTTCTAGCCTCACTGGCACGTGGCACAGGGAGTAATCCCAAGATTACTACCCTGGAGGTCCTGTCTTTTAACTTTCTGCCTAGCTGCCTGAACTCCTGCTGCAGGACCACATGCCCCTTCCTGCCTATGTCGTTAGTACCAATATGTACAACGACCTCTGCCTGTTTGCCCTCCCCCTTCAGGATGCCCTCTACCCGTTCGGAGACATCCTGGACCCTGGCACCAGGGAGGCAAAAGAATATTTTTCATCAGTATTCACACAGGAAAAAAACAATGTTGTCAAGGAGAGTACTAAGCTACAGGCTACTAGACTAGACGGGATTGAGGTTCATAAGGAGGAGGTGTTAGCAATTCTGGAAAGTGTGAAAATCGATAAGTCCCCTGGGCCGGATGGGATTTATCCTAGGATTCTCTGGGAAGCTAGGGAGGAGATTGCAGAGCCTTTGGCTTTGGACATTGCGGAACGATGCTGCAGGTTACAGAGGGACATAGATAAGCTGCAGAGCTGGGCTGAGAAGTGGCAAATGCAGAAAAGTTTGAGATGATTCATTTTGGAAGGAGGAACAGGAATGCAGAAGACTACCAATGGTAAGATTCTTGGTAGTGTGGATGAGCAGAGAGGTCTCGGTGTCCATGTACATAGATCCCTGAAAATTGCCACCCAGGTTGATAGGGTTGTTAAGAAGGCGTACGGTGTGTTAGCTTTTATTGGTAGAGGGATTGAGTTTCGAAGCCATGAGGTCATGTTGCAGCTGTACAAAACTCTGGTGCGGCCGCATTTGGAGTATTGCGTGCAGTTCTGGTCGCCGCACGATAGGAAGGATGTGGAAGCATTGGAAAGGGCGCAGAGGAGATTTATCAGGATGTTGCCTTGTATGGAGGGAAGATCTTATGAGGAAAGGCTGAGGGACTTGAGGCTGTTTTCATTAGAGAGAAGAAGGTTAAGAGGTGACTTAATAGAGGCATTCAAGATGATCAGAGGATTAGATAGGGTGGACAGTGAGAGCTTTTTCCTCGGATGGTGACGGCTAGCACGAGGGGACATAGCTTTAAATTGAGGGGAGATAGAGATAGGACAGATGTCAGAGGTAGGGTCTTTACTCAGAGAGTAGTAAGGGCGTGGAATGCCCTGCCTGCAACAGTAGTGGACTCGCCAATATTAAGGGCATTTAAATGGTCATTGGATAGACATATGGATGATAATGGAATAGTGTAGATGGGCTTTAGAGTGGTTTCACAGGTCGGCGCAACATCGAGGGCCGAAAGGCCTGTACTGCGGGATGTTGCCAGCGGTTGCATAAACACGGTTTGTTCTCACTGGAACGACGGAGGTTGAGGGGCGACCTGATAGAGGTCTACAAAATTATGAGGGGCAGAGACAGAGTGGATACTCAGAGGCTTTTTCCCGGGGTAGAGGGGCCAATTACTAAGGGGCATAGGTTTAAGGTGCGAGGGGCAGGGTTTAGAGGAGATGTATGAGGCAGGTTTTTTACACAGAGGGTAGTGGGTGCCTGGAACTCGCTACCGGAGGAGGTGGTGGAAGCAGGGACGATAATGACATTTAAGGGGCATCTTGACAAATACATGAATAGGATGGGAATAAAGGGATACGGACCCAGGAAGTGTAGAAGATTTTAGTTCAGTTGGGCAGCATGGTCGGCACAGGCTTGGAGGGCCGAAGGGCCTGTGATGCACGATCAGTTACCACAGAAGCGAGATTGTAGAGCAATTGAAGGCTTTATTACGCCAGGTGCTTCCCCAGCAGCGCAGTATCAGAATGGCTGCAGCCAGGGAAAGCACAGACCTTTATACTCTGGCCTGCTGGGCAGGACCAGCAGGCAGAGCTCTCCGAAGGAACCTCTAATACGAGGTACCTCCAACATAGGTACCGGAATACCCTTAATACAGACTACCATATTCAACACCTGTTTAAAAAAAAAAGAGTCCGGCGGGGGTGGTGGCAAAACATTGCACAGTGGTAGTTATCATGACGGTACCAGTTGGTGGTACAGTATTTACAGTTACACAAGTTCCAGTTATTTACAGTTACATTTAACGATTATACTGAAGCTATCAGTCGATTGGGGGCCTTGGTTGTCCATGCGATCGTCGCAGTCTCGGCGGTGATGCAGGCGCCGGCTCGGGCATCCGTGACTCCGGGAGCGTGTCGTCCTCAGCTTCATCGCCCCTGGGTGGGACCAGTGGGAGGACGGATCCTCCTGGCAATGGGGCTGCGGTGAGGTGCGCTGGTGGGAGGGTGGGTGGGATTGGTGAGGGGCCATGCGTGGGGATCCAGCGGGTGCCAGATCCCGGTGGGAGACCGTATCTTGTCGGCCGTCGGGGTGCGCCACGTAGGCGTACAGCGGGTTAGCATGGAGAAGGTGGACCTTCTCGACCAACGGGTCCGACTTGTGGGTCCGCACGTGTTTGCGGAGCAGGACGGTTTGGAAGCTGCCAGCCATGTTGGGAGCGAGGTCCCGGAGGAGGACTTCCTAGGGAAGACAAGGAGACGTTCATGAGGTGTTTCGTTGGTCGTGGTACACAGGAGTGATCGTATGAAGTGGAGGGCATCCGGGAGAACCTCCTGCCAGCGGGAGACCGGGAGATTTCTAGACCGTAGGGCCATAGGACGGCCTTCCAGTCCGTCCCTTTCTCCCTCTCCACCTGCCCATTTCCCCGGGGGTTGTAACTGGTCGTCCTGCTTGAGGGAATGCCCTTGCTGAGCAGGAATTGACGCAGCTCGTCGCTCATGAAAGAGGACCCCCTATCGCTGTGGATGTAGGCGGGGAAACCGAACAGGGTAAAAATGCTGTGGAGGGCTTTAATGACGGTGGCAGCAGTCATGTCGGGACAGGGGATGACGAAAGGGAACCAAGAGTATTAATCAATCACATTCAAGAAGTACGTGTTGCGGTCGGTGGAGGGGAGAGGTCCTTTGAAGTCCATGCTGAGGCGCTCAAAGGGGCGGGAAGCCTTCACCAGATGCGCTTTCTCTGGCCGGTAGAGTGCGGCTTGTACTCCGGGCTGATTTGGCAATTTCTGGTGACGGTCCTGACCTCCTCGATGGAGTAGGGCAGGTTGAGGGTTTTGATGAAGTGAAAGAAACCTGTGACCCCCGGGTGGCAGAGGTCATCGTGTAGGGTCCTGAGTCGGTCCACTTGTACGCTGGCACATGTGCCGCGGGACAGGGCACCAGGAGGCTCGTTGAGCTTCCCGAGACGATACAAGACCACATAGTTGTAGGTGGAGAGCTCGATCCTCCACCGTAAGATTTTATCGTTTTTCATCTTGCCCCGCTGTGTATTATTGAACATGAAAGCTATCGACCGTTGGTCAGTGAGGAGCGTGAATCTCCTGCCGGCCAGGTAATGCCTCCAATGCCGCACAGCTTCTACGATGGCCTGGGCCTCCTTTTTGATGGAGGAATGACGGATTTCAGAGGCATGGAGGCTGCGGGAAAAGAAAGCTACGGGCCTGCCCGCCTGGTTGAGGGTGGCAGCCAGCGCTACGTCTGATGTGTCGCTCTCGACCTGAAAGGGGAGGTACTCATCGACAGCGTGCATCGTGGCCTTTGCGATGTCTGTCTTTATGCGACTGAAGGCCTGGCGGGCCTCTGCCGACAAGGGGAAGGCCGTGGATTGAATTAGTGGGCGGGCCTTGTCCGCATCGTTGGGGAGCCACTGGACGTAATATGAAAAAAAACCCAGGCATCGTTTCAGGGCCTGAGATGTCATCCAAGATGGCGGCACCCATGAATCGCACATGGCCGGCGGTGGGCAAAATGGCGGCGCCCATGGGCCACACGCGGCCTGCGGGATGAAAGAGTTTCCATGCATCCCCGAGACCCAGCGTATCCCCTTCTAGCAGCCACTGGTGGATCTGCGTGGACAGCATGCCAGTAACAAAAGCGTTCCGTATTAAAAATTCGGTGTGGTCGCTAGCCAAAACTTGCTGGCAGTTACAGTTCCTACCTAGGACTAATAATGCACGGTAGAAGTCGTCCAGCGATTCCCCAGGAATTTGTCGTCTGGTGGCCAGAAAATGTCGGGCGTATACCTGATTCACTGGGCGAATATAGTGTCCTTTCAACAGAGTAATAGCGTCCTTGAAGTCAGCTGCGTCTCGATGAGCGTAAAGATTTCTGGGCTCACCCTTGAGTAGAGAATCTGCAGTTTCTGGTCCTCTGAGGGTGGAGTCATGGCCGTCCTGATGTAGATGTTGAAACATGCCTGCCAGTGTTTAAAAGTAGCCGCTGAGTTTGCCGCGTGGGGGCTGAGTTGTAGACACTCCGGCTTGATGCGGAGCTCCATTCTTTAAAATCTGGTGTAATAAATTGATACACGATAAATTACCACAGAAGCGAGATTGTAGAGCACTTGAAGGCTTTATTACACCAGATGCTTCCCCAGCAGCGCAGTATCAGAATGGCTACAGCCAGGGAAAGCCTTTATACTCCGACCTGCTGGGCGGGACCAGCAGGCAGAGCTCTCCTAAAGAACCTCTAATATGCGGTACCTCCAACATAGGCACCGTAATACCCTCAATACAGACTACCACAGCCCTTTCCTGTGCTGTACTTTTCTTTGTTCTTTGTATCCTCCCATTTACTGGCGATTTCCTTTGTTTTGTTGCACCTCCCCAAATCCATGATCTTGCGTTTCTCTGGGATGAGTTCCACTTTCCTTCCCAACTGACCAGACAACCTCTATCTTCCTGCAGTCCGAAGCTTTCTTCCTCACTGTCGCCCACAGAGATAATATTTGTACATCTTCAAACTTTTTTATTATTCATCCTGCATTTGAATCTATATCATCACAAAATGCAAGGGAGTGAAAGCCGAGCTCTGTGGAACCCTGACTGGTAACAGGCCTCCAGTCACAAAACTCCTTTGCTACTTAATACTTGAAGCAATTTGCCATCCGATTTGCCTTGGATCCCGTGTTTTTACCTTACTGAGCAGCCTGCCATGTGGGGCCTTCTCTAAATCTATCTTCTCTAAAATGTTGTTGAAAACTACGTTGACCATGTCCACCACACAGCCCTCATTAACCCTCCTCTTCAAAAACTAGTTTTATCCGGAACAAATCCATGCTAACTTGCCTTGATTAATCTGTGCCTTTCGAACTGAGTGTGTCCTCCCCCTGAAAATTAATTCCAATAATAATTCCACCACTGAAGTTAAACTTCACCTATCTTACTCAGACTATCTCTTTGTCCCTTTTCAATCCTCTTATAACGTTGGCAGCCCTTTGATCCTCCTCCACCACTGCTGTGAAAGTCGCCATCGTCCCAGAGGACCATGGGTTGCTCTTCCCTTTGAGAGAGAGAGAGATGACTGGTGGAGATTTAACCTGAGGATCACCACACCTCGGGCGAGGGACAAGGTTGAGAAGACGGGGCCTTCATGAATAATCTCAGCCGGTACGGGAATTGAACCCACGCTGTGGGTGTCAGTCCGCATCACAAACCAGCCAGCCAGCCAACTGAGCTAACGAACCCTCAGTGTAACCAACGCAGAATGATTCTGATGGTCAAAGCCTCTGAAATTACCACTCCTTATTGCTTTTAACCTGCTGATTTATCAATTTTAAAGTTGTCAATTCCTTTAATATGATTGTTTCTTACAAAGTTTATCTGATCCAGTATTTCACATTCTTCTTCCTTAACTGTGCTGTCATCAGTGTTCCATGTATTCCAAAGAAAATAACCGTATTAAATTTCATAAATGCAATGTATTTATTAACAACATAACCACATTCTCCGCCCTCTCACACAGACTATCTTATTGGTCTCCAATAGGCCCTACTCCTTTCTTTTCCTTTTGTCTTTATTTACTTATTCAACATCCCGGGAGGCTCCTTGATTTTACTTGCTAGCATTTTTTTCTTTCCCTCTTTACTTTCCTACTTTCCCTTTTAATCTCACTCCCACACACTCTGTACTCTTCCAGGTTTCTGCATTATTAGGTATCTGGGGTCTGATGGATTTTGCTGCTGGTACTTGTGGGGTGTCAGCTGGATCTGATGGGTTCTGTTGGGGGTGTTCAGGGTCTGCTGCGTTTGCCTCACTCTATTGCGATGTATTTCTTTCTCTTCCCCAGCGACCTCCAGTGTTCCGGTTGGTAATCCGGGGACACCAGTTGCCGAGATCAGCGGCAGCAGAGGATGAGAGAATCTGGGAAGATGCAATTTCAGCGAGATAACAGCGAGCGAGTGATCAAATTGCACATATGTATCTGCGGAATGGATCTATAGTGATGGCATCAGAGATTTCTCTGATGGAATTTCTGTTCTGAGCCAACTTGTTTATCCTATAGAGACTCTTAAATCCATCTCACTCACGGCTGATTCACGAATTGGGAGAGACTTCCCCTGCGTGGCGCCCGGCGCATCGCCCCCTTTTTCTGGAGAACAAATCCATGCTAACTTGCTAACTTGCCTTGATTCTAACTGAAAATTAATTCCAATAATAATTCCACCACTGAGGTTAAACTCCACCTATCTCAGACTATCTCTTTGTCCCTTTTCAATCCTCTTACAACGTTGGCAGCCCTTCGATCCTCTTCCACCACTCCTGTGAAAGTCGCCATCGTCCCAGAGGACCGTGGCTGGTCTTCTCTTTGAACGAGAGAGAGAGAGAGCTGACTGGTGGAGATTTAACCTGAGGATCACCACACTTCAGGCAAGGGGCAAGGTTGAGAAGACGGGGCCTTCATGAATAACCTCCGCCGGTACGGGAATTGCATCCACGCTGTGGGTGTCAGTCCGCATCACAAACCAGCCATCCAGCCAACTGAGCCAACCGACCCTCAGTGTAACCAACGCAGAATGATTCTGATGGTCAAAGCCTCTGAAATTACCACTTCTTATTGCTTTTAACCTGCTGATTTATCAATTTTAAAGTTGTCAATTCCTTTAATATGATTGTTTCTTACAATGTTTATCTGATCCAGTATTTCACATTCTTCTTCCTTAACTGTGCTGTCATCAGTGTTCCATGTTTTCCAAAGAAAATAAAGTATTAAATTTCATAAATGCAATGTATTTATTAACAACCTAACCACATTCTCCGCCCTCTCACACAGACTATCTTATTGGTCTCCAATAGGCCCTACTTTCTTTTCCTTTTGTCCTTATTTACTTATTCAACATCCCGGGAGGCTCCTTAATTTTACTTGCTAGCATTTTTTTCTTTCCCTCTTTACTTTCCTACTTTCCCTTTTAATCTCACGCCCACACACTCTGTACTCTTCCAGGTTTCTGCATTATTAGGTATCTGGGGTCTGATGGATTTTGCTGCTGGTATTTGTGGGGTGTCAGCTGGATCTGATGGGTTTTGTCGGGGGTGTTCAGGGTCTGCTGCGTTTGCCTCACTCTATTGCGATGTATTTCTTTCTCTTCCCCAGCGACCTCCAGTGTTCCGGTTGGTAATCCGGGGACACCAGTCGCCGAGATCAGCGGCAGCAGAGGATGAGAGAATCTGGGAAGATGCAATTTCAGCGAGATAACAGCGAGCAATTGATCAAACTGCACATATGTATCTGCGGAAATGGATCTATAGTGATGGCATCAGAGATTTCTCTGATGAAATTTCTGTTCTGACCCAACTTGTTTATCCTGTACAGACTCTTAAATCCATCTCGCTCACGGCTGATTCACTAATTGGGAGAGACTTCCCCTGCGTGGCGCCCGGCGCATCGCCCCCTTTTCCTGGAGAATACTGGGAGAGCCCCTTACAGGATTTGTGCCAGAAATGATGTTCATTTTTTGGGAGAATTTTCACGCATTGCTTTCACTGTGAGATTGGGTGGGCGTGCGGAACGAGGGTGTCTGTTCCCTGGGACAGTCCAGGGATTTACATTGGTGTGGGGCAGGGAGAAGCGTGTTGTGAAGGGGAAGCTCTTGTGCTGAACACCAAGGCTGAGATCAGGAGGAATGAATTGCTCGGGAGCAGATATTTTGAGAGGTGTGAGGGTGCTTTGTTTGTGTTTTTCAAACCAGAAACTTCGCTCCAATTTCTACAATAAACAATATTTACTTTTCAGTTCCTGTCTCTGTAAAGACCTCAGTACAAAACTAATACCACTGTGGTGGGAACGTTTTAAGACTTTTTTAAGAAAGAAATTACCAGAAATCCACATTTTAAAGTAGGGACAAAAATAGAGAGAACTGGATGTGATTGCAGTGATATGTGTAATGTAGGGAGTGTAAGATGATGTGCATGTATCTCAACACTAGATGGCATCACAGAGTTGTCACATAAATATACTGTGACTCCTGGGACTCTGGGAGAAGGTTAGGAGAAGGTGTTGATGAAAGGTTGAGATAGGGTGTGAATTTCATTAGAGAGCTTAGGCAACATAGTGAGATAATTTAGATTTCTGGAGCAGAAATTTAATACTGTTATTTTCATAGCTATTACTTAGTAAAGTTGTGCAAATCATTTAAAGAAGTGTAAATAAATTAGCTTTGTGTGAAATACATAGCTTGATGATCTTTGTCAGCACTACGACTTTTGACCATCTTGAGGGACTCAACAAGGACCATCACATGGTTCCAGTATTTAGCTGAAGTATTTAGCGAGAATTAGTCAGAATCTAAAAGAAAATGTAAAAAATTTCTCAAAAAATCATGCGCTCCGACACTGATTGAAAACCTATTGCATCTGATCATCCAGACAAATCGAGAGCTGATGGAGAAACTGCAGACTCTGAAACAGTTCTGGACTCCTGGGTAATATTGATGTAAATTGGAAAATTTTCAGACAGCACTTTGAGCTTGACCTATCTGCTTCTGACCGACAATCAGCTAGTGTAAAATTACATTATCGTTAACGATGGCTGGACCGCAGGCGATTGAGATATATAATTCCTTCCATTTCTCCACTGAAGATGAAAAAAAACATTTAGTGCGACGAATGGGAAATTCGACCTTCACTGCAAAAAGCAGATCAATGAAATCTATAAGCAATATGTGTTTAAAAAGTGGGTTCAGAAACTAGGCAAATCCATTGATTGTTATATTACCAATTTGAGACTAAAGACGCAGAACTGCAACTTTTCAATTCTTCCAGATTCTCTGTTGCGGGACCAAATAGTTTTCGGAATTAAGGATGAGAAATTGTGAGAACATTTGTTTATACAAAAAAGTTTAACACTGGAAGACGCAATTAAAATGGGTAGAGCAAGTGAACTTGCACAAAATCAGTACTCAGATACTGATTCGGGAACGTGACGCGAAAAAGGAAAACGTGGCTGCCGCCATTGAAGCTGTTGCGCATTCAAAAAAACAGTGCGCTCCAGTTGACGGCCATTATGCGTATGATGCGAGCAACGTCATGACGTGTAGACATTGTGGACACGCCCACCTACAGGGAAAATGCCCAGCTTTCGAAAAAACCTATTCCAAATGCGGTAAACAGAATCATTTCGCTCTGCAGTGCCATTCAGCGACTAAACGTCCTCAATTTAAGTAATCAATTTCATTCAACAAAAATATGTATATTATTACGAATAAAAGTATATCAAAAATGGTGAAACCTGATACTGTTACAGATACTGTCTTGAAGATACATTTTTTTGTTAGCATTGTTGTAAAGAATCAGACAATTTTGAAGTGCAATTCTTCTCCACAGGTATCGCATTCCATAAAATCCATCAACTTGGAAGATGAATGGAATATTCCATTACAAGTTAATGGATCTGAGATTGTGTTCAAACTTGACACTGGTGCAAATGCTAATTTAATTAACAACTTTGATTTATCCAAGCTACGTAGGCTTCCAAAGATTCAACGCCCTGACCGCCAGTTGTGTGACTACAATGGCAACATGATTACTTCCTTGGCTTCATGTTATATCTTGGTAAGAAACAAAGACACAGGGATGCCTTTGCGATTTGAAATTGTTGATGCTAGACGTTCATCACTATTAGGTGTTCAAGCAAGTCGAGACTTAAACCTTGTGAAATGAATTCACAGCACCGACAAATGTCCTGCCGCTGTGCGAGAAGACATTGAGGACATACTAGCAAAGTTCCTCGATGTATTCCAAGGTATGGGTACTCTTCCTTTTATGTATAACATTCAAGGAAGATATGCGTGGAAAGTTTTTTACGCAGAGGGTGGTGGGTGCCTGGAACGCTTTGCCAGTGGAGGTGGTAGAGGCGGGCACGATATTGATGCACGATCAATGACCACTAAAGCGAGGTTGTCGTCCAACTGAAGGCTTTAATAAGCTAAATGTTTCCCCCAGCAGCTCAGGTACAGAACGAAGGCTGCCGGGGTGGCACGGGCTCTTATACCCCGCCTTGCAGGGCGGAGCTACCATACAGCTTGATCAATAGGAAACATACAATACCTACCAATGGTGTTCCAGCATTACCAGGTACCGTAATACCTCTACAATACCTACCAATGGTGTTCCAGCATTACCAGGTACCGTAATACCTCTACACAGACTACCACAGATAGCATCATTTAAGATGCATCGAGATAGATATATGAACGGGGAACGGGAGGGGAACAGAGGGAAGTAGATCCTTGGAAAATAGATGACAGGTTTAGATAAAGGATCTGGATCGGCGCAGGCTAGGAGGGCTGAAGGGCCTGTTCCTGTGCTGTAATTTTCTTTGTTCTAACTCAAAGGGAATGCAAAACCGATGGTGCACCCCCCAAGAAGTGCTGTGGCTGCTCAGTGGTAGTACTGTAGGTTTGGGAGGGTCAGACCCCCCCCCCCCCCCCCATGCTTCTTTTTCTCTTTAGGGGATCCTTGGATTCTTCTCCCTCCACACAAACTCCAGGATCATTTTGTCGACTAAGCTAAAGGAGACATTGGGGATGAAGATCGATATGGATCTGAATAGGAAGCGGAACCTGGGCAGTACGTTCATCTTGATCGTCTACATTCTCCCCGCCAGGGAGACGGGAGTGTATCCCACCTCTGTAGGTCCTTTTTACTTCCTCCGCCAGACTGGTCAGGTTCCACTTGTGGATCCGTGTCCAGTCGTGGGCAATTTGGATCCCCAGATAGCAGAATTTGCTCTGGGCTCGCTTGAATGGTAATCCCTCCAGCTCTGCCCCTTTCGGGTTCACAGGGAAGACTTCACTCTTGCTCAGGTTGAGCTTGTCGTCCGAGAAGCTCCAAACTCTCTGAGGAGATTCATGCTCCCTTCCATGCTGCTTTGGGGGTCTGAGATGTAGAGGAGCAGATCATCCGCATAGAGGAAGACTCTATGATTTCTGTCTCCTCTGCGGATTCCCTTCCATTAGCTCGCTGCTCTGAGGGCGATCGGCAATGATTCAATTGCCAGAGCGAATAGGAGCGGGGACAGCGGACATCCCTGCCTTGTATCTCTCGGCAGCTGGATGTATTCAGAGCTGGTGATGTTGGTCTGTACGCTCACCATGGGGGCGTTGTACTGCATTGTCACCCATGACGTGAACTCTGTCCCCAGCTCAAACCACTCTAGTAGCTAAATGAGATACTTCCACTCGAGTCTGTCGAAGACCTTCTCTGCGTCCAGGGAAATGAGCACCTCTGCTGTTATCTCCCCAGATGGGGTCATTATCACATTCAGCAGTCGCCTAATTTTCGCTATTAACTGCAGACTCTTAACAAACCCCGTCTGGTCTTTTGCGACCACCTCTGGTACATAATTCTCCAGTCACCTGTCCTGGACCTTTATTAATAGCTTTGCATCCACATTGAGCAGCTAAATGGGTCTATAGGACCTGCATTTGGTTGGGTCTTTGTCTTTCTTGGGTATCAGCGATATCGTGCTTTGTGCCAGCATTAGAGGGAAAGTGTCCCTCACTAGTGAGTCTGCAAACATATCCCTCACGTGCGGGGCCAGTGCACCACAAATTCTTTGCAGAAGTGCGCAGGGAACCCATATGGTCCGTTACCTTCCCTGCCTGCATGGAGATGATGTCTCCCAGTTCTAGAGGTATTTCCAGTCCCCTCCTCCCATCTTCCCCCACGACTGGCATGTTCAGTCCATTGAGGAACTGTTTCATCCCCGAGTCTCTGTCGGGGGTTCTGAGGGGTACAGCCCCTGGTAGAACAACAAAGATCAAAGAAAAGTACAGCACAGAAACAGACCCTTCGGCCCTCCAAGCCTGTGCCGATCATGATGCCCCAACTAAAAAGAAAAACTTCTGCCCTTACTCAGTCCGTATCCCTCTATTTCCTCCCTATTCCTGTACCCATCCAGGTGCCTCTTAAATGTTGCTGATGTGCCTGCTTCCACCACATCCGCTGTCAGAGCATACAAGGCACCCACCACTCTCTGTGTGTAAAACATACCCCGTATACCACCCTGAACCTGTGCCCCTTTGTAATTGACACTTCCACATTTGGAAAAAGCCTCTCTGAATTTTGCAGATATCTATCACGTCTACCTTCAGCCTCGGTCTTTCCAGTGAAAACAAGGACTTGAATGCTTTGTTGACCTTTTTTGGTTCAGCTACCAGTCCACCTTTACTTTCCTTCACCTTTACTTTCCTTCACCTGCGCTATTTCCCTCATGGCTGCCTGCTTTCTCAGCTGGTGAGCCAGCAGGCGGCTGGCTTTTTCTCTGTGTTCGTGGAAGTTCCCCCATGTTTGGCACTGCTTTCCTGGTGGATAGCAGGTTCAAGTCGAGGGCAGCACGGTAGCACAAGTGGATAGCACTGTGGCTCCACAGCGCCAGGGTCCCAGGTTCGATTCCCCGCTGGGTCACTGACTGTGTGGAGTCTGCATGTTCTCCGTGTGTCTGCGTGGGTTTCCTCCGGGTGCTCCGGTTTCCTCCCACAGTCGAAAGGTGTGCAGGTTAGGTGGATTGGCCATGCTAAATTGCCCATAGTGTCCAAAAAGGTTAGGAGGGGTTATTGGGTTACGAGGATAGGGTGGAAGTGAGGGCTTAATGTGGGTCGGTGCAGACTCGATGGGCCAAATGGCCTCCTTCTCCACTGTATGTTCTATGTACAGTCCATTTGTAACCTTTCCCTCTCCGCCAGAAGCTCTACGTTCGGGGCCTCTGAGTACCTTCTATCGATCTCCAGTATGGAGTCGATCAGTTGCTGCCGAGTGTTTCTCTTTTTAGCCTTAGTTTATTAGCTCTGATTACGTCACCTTTGCTCACGAGTCGCCAGGTATCATTCTGATACCGCCACGTGGTTCAAGTTCAAGTTATGATTAATAATACAGCACACCGCTGAGTAAGGATTAAAACAACGGTCATTTATTATATACAACAAGCAATATTCATACACTAATACTACTATCTATATAATAAACCTATCACTACTGGCCAATACTTAACTTAGGAAGAGCCCACCAGGTCAGGGAAACGAATGGCTTGTCCAATCAGATCTGGCCCGCGGGATTCAAAAGGCTGCTACAGGTCGGTGGCTAGGTGTCTCGACCGGATAGCGATCGCTGGATTCAAACTTACTGTTGCCGGTTGCTGTTCTTGCGAAGGTCTCGAGCAGGCGAAGAGGAGAGAGAGAGCGATCTGACCTTGGCTCCTCACTTTTATAGGGCCCAGGGGCTTCCCGCCTCCCGGGGCGGCCCTTGACCCTGAGTCCCAAATGATTGGACTTGTGCCCAATCCCTAGGGTCGATGCGTCCAATTGCGAGGCGATTCATCGATCGGGGGGTGGTCGTTCACCTGTCTTTGTTTCGGCCACTGCAGGCGCCAACAGGTCGAGCCCGGTATTCAATTGCTAATATGTTGCAATTGTTCCCGGGGATAGCCGATTAAACTGCAGATGTCTGGATAGATGGGCTGTTAAAAGTCCTGAATGTAACTGCAAATACCTGGGTTGATGGGCTGTTGATAGCCCTGAGTATCGATCTGGGCTTACTTCCCTGGAGCCGAATATGCAATACTGTCTGCAGCTGTCCGTTTGTGTCTTGTTACCTGCTTTTCCCAGCAGCCTTTCTGGTTAGCCATTTCAAACTGGGTTTTGGCCAGATTAATCGGGCTGCAGCCATTTTACGTGGCTACACTAGCCGCCCTCTCTTCCCTATCTCTGCGCGCCTTATAGGCGATAATGTCTCCCAGACAGTGAGACCTCCCCGTTCCGGTTGTTACAGGACAGCCAGTGCCACCTGGGAGGGAGTGGCAGCGGCTGTCAGCTCGGGCAGTGTCACCAGAAGGAGCGACACCCAGTGCTGCAAGAAGGTCAATACCGGGCCAGACAGGTGAGTTCACACCAGACCGTGCCCCCGTGCTCCTCCAGCGCCGCCCCCCCCCCCCCCCATACCCACTCCGAATGCGCCTGCACCAACTCCAACTCTGGCCAACTAGGGTGGTGACCGCAGTGGAGTGGCTGGCGCACAACGTCAGCAGCATGACTGGAGGTGTCCAACGTGTGGCTCAGACAGTGACGGCCATGGCTGAGGGCCTCGCTAGACTGTCACACTGGGGGACGTGAACCAGTATCAGGCGGACCTTGGTGAGGCACTATGGGACAAGTCCCGATCTCAATGGGAATAGCCGAAGTGCTGCCAAGCTTATCCCAGTCTCAGGTAGACATTGCTGAGTTTCTGCACAGAATGCCCCAGTCACTGAGGAGCATCGCCAAGGGTGTCAACATCATGGTTCAGACATCAGGGAGCGGACATGGGTGGCAGGGCCAGATGATGCAGGGGTAGTCGGGGCTCAATCCAGCTGCTCCTCCTTCCGAGGTGAACCTTCGGGCCCTTTGGGCACTGACCAGGGGGAGGGGGCGCTGGTTGCTAACCTGGACCCATCCTATGGAGTGGCGACAGTTCCACACTCTCGACGACCCCGCGACGTGCAGTCAGCACCCGGTACAGTGCGGCATGGCTGTGCACGTGCCGCCGGCAATTGCGTCGGGGCACTTCGGCCCCAGAGCCCGCAGAGGATGCCCAAGGCCACGGGATAAGAACATAAGAACTAGGAGCAGGAGTAGGCCATCTGGCCCCTCGAGCCTGCTCCACCATTCAATGAGATAATGGCTGATCTTTTGTGGACTCAGCTCCACTTTCCGGCCAGAACACCACAACCCTTAATCCCTTTATTCTTCAAAAAACTATCTATCTTTATCTTAAAAACTTTTAATGAAGGAGCCTCTACTGCTTCACTGGGCAAGGAATTCCATAGATTCACAACCCTTTGGGTGAAGAAGTTCCTCCTAAATCTACTTCCCCTTATTTTGAGGCTATGCCCCCTAGTTCTGCTTTCCCCCACCAGTGGAAACAACCTGCCCACATCTATCCTATCTATTCCCTTCATAATTTTATATGTTTCTATAAGATCCCCCCTCATCCTTCGATATTCCAACGAGTACAGTCCCAGTCTACTCAACCTCTCCTCGTAATCCAACCCCTTCAGCTCTGGGATTAACTAGTGAATCTCCTCTGCACACCCTCCAGTGCCAGTATGTCCTTCCTCAAGTAAGGAGACCAAAACTGAACACAATACTCCAGGTGTGGCCTCACTAACACCTTATACAATTGCAGCATAACCTCCCTAGTCTTAAATTCCATCCCTATAGCAATGAACGACAAAAGTCCATTCACCTTCTTAATCACCTGTCGCACCTGTAAACCAACTTATTGCGACTCATGCACTAGCACACCCAGGTCTCTCTGCACAGCAGCATGTTTTAATATTTTATCATTTAAATAATAATCCCTTTTGCTGTTATTCCTACCAAAATGAGTAACCTCACATTTGTCAACATTGTATTCCATCTGCCAGACCCTAGCCCATTCACTTAATCTATCCAAATCCCTCTGCAGACTTCCAGTATCCTCTGCACTTTTTGCTTTACCACTTACCTTAGTGTCGTCTGCAAACTTGGACACATTGCTCTTGGTCCCCAACTCCAAATCATCTATGTAAATTGTGAACAACTGTGGGCCCAACACTGACCCCTGAGGGACACCACTAGCTACTGATTGCCAACCAGAGAAACACCTATTAATCCCCACTCTTTGCTTTCTATTAATTAACCAATCCTCTATCCATGCTACTACTTTCCCCTTAATGCCATGCAACTTTATCTTATGCAGCAACCTTGTGTGGCACCTTGTCAAAGGCTTTCTGGAAATCCAGATATACCACATCCATTGGCTCCCCGTTATCTACCGCACTGGAAATGTCCTCAAAACATTCCACTAAATTAGTTGGGCATGACCTGCCCTTTATGAACCCATGCTGCGTCTGCCCAATGGGACAATTTCCATCCAGATGCCTCGGTATTTCTTCCTTGATGATAGATTCCAGCATCTTCCCTACTCCTGAAGTTAAGCTCACTGGCCTATAATTACCCGCTTTCTGCCTACCTCCTTTTTTAAACAGTGGTGTCATGTTTGCTAATTTGCAGCCTCCACCTCTGATGTGTATCCTGGGGAAACACCTAGACACAGCGGTAGAGCACGGAAGGCTAAGCACGTCGAGAATCACTGAGAGGGCACGGGGGGGGGGGGGGGGGGGAGTAGGGGTTGAAGGGGGAGTGTGAGAGGATGAGGGGAGAGTGGGAAATGGAGGACGCTTTTGTGAGACATCAAAAATCCTTTACCACAACCAGTATGACGCCTCTGGCTCTTCCTTCTACTCTGCGAGCCGACCACAAAACCCATGCGCCTTCTCCCCAGACATGGGGGCCCTGGACCCTCTGCACCGCCCTCCTCCCCCCCTTCTGGCACACCGCTTGCAGGTGATGGGTGGAATTGACCCCTGGAGACGGGCAGGGGTCAGACTATGACAGAGAAAGAGAAGCACCAACGCTCAGTTCTCTTGGGTTATCATTCCCCCCCTGCCCTCGGCAGTGTTCTGCGGACAGTGCCCCAGAACCCTGGATTGATGTAACACAGACCCTGGGAGGGCGGGAGAGGAGGGGGTGGGAGGAGGGGAGGATGGTGAAGTTGCGCAGAGGGATGGAGTGAGAGGGAAAGGGAAGGGAGGGGTAGGGGTTGCGATGATGGATGAGGTCAGGTCCTATGTGAAGCAGATAACCATGAGGGCCTCACTGGCCCTCTGGGCTTTCCAGATCATCACCAGTGCCGCCTATCATCCAGTTCTTCCCCAGGATCTCCCTCCAACCCTGTGGTAGTCACCACTGTTTGTATAATACGTGTATTAGAGGTAATACGGTAACGCTCCTGTACTACAGGTACGGGGGTAGATCCCTGCCTGCTGGCTCTGCCCAGTAGGCGGAGTATAAATGTGTGTGCTCACCGAGCTGCTGCCATTTCCGGTAGCAGCTGCAGGAGGCAACACATCTCTGCTTAAAAAAACCTCGATTACTCTCTACTCTCGTCTCGTCGTAATTGATAGTGCATCAATTTATTAGGCAGAGATATTTCAGCGATGGAACTACGCATCAAGCCAGATCGCCTGCAGCTACACCCTCAAGCAGACAATGCCACGTCGGCCTTCGACCATTGGCTAGCTTGCTTCGAAAGCTACATCGGATCAGCGATAGAACAACCCTCAGAATCACAGAAACTCCAGATCCTGTACTCACGGGTGAGGTCCGATATTTTTCCCCTAACCCGGGATGTGCCCAACTACACTGAGGCCAGGGCGCTTCTTAAAGGGAACTTCATCCGGCCGAAACTCTACGCCAGGCACCTCCTTTCCACGCGGCAGCAATTCCCCGGCGAGTCATTGGACGATTTCTGGCGTGCCCTGCACATTCTGGCGAGGGACTGCGATTGCCAGGCAGTTTTAGCCGTTGACCATACTGAACTCTTAATCAGGGACGCTTTCATTACGGGCATGGGGTCGGCGTACATCCGCCAGCGCCTTTCAGAAGGGGGTACGCTCGACCTCGCAGCGACCAAGCAACTCGCGACCTCAATAACGATAGTCTTGCATAATGTACAATCGAACGCCGCCGACCGCACGGCGCCCCCCCTCATGGACATCGTGGGCCCCGCCAGCGGCCGCCCCCAGCCAACCCAAAGCCTGCGCCGCGTGGCAGCCAGCCAACCCTGGGGAGCCCCAAGTGCTATTTCTGCGGGCAAACCAAGCACCCCTGGCAGCGCACCTCGTGTGCGCCGCCATCTTCGGCATCATTTTGGACGGCGCCTCAGGACCCCTGCTCGTCAGGCACCTCATCTGGCCGCTCATCGCCCGCCACCGCCGCCGACCAGCCTGGGCCCACCAACACCAGCCGCAGCTCGCCTGCATCACGCTTGACCAGACCCGGCCGCACAACCTCGCAACCGCGACAATGACGGTGAAAGTCGATGGCCACAAGACACCTTGCCTTCTTGACTCCGGGTGCAGGGAGAGCTTTATCCACCACTCTATGGTAAGGCGCTGGCGGTACACCCCGTTAACCAAAGAATCTCCCTGGCCTCCAGATCCCACTCCGTGGAAATCCGGGGTTACTGCATCGCCACCCTCACCGTCCAGGGCGTAGAGTTCAGAAATTTCCGCTCTACATCCTCCCTAACCTCTGCACTGCCTTGCTACTCGGCCTGGACTTCCAATGCAACCTCCAAAGTCTAACTCTAAAATTCGGCGGACCCCTACCACCCCTCAACGTATGCGGCCTCACCACCCTTAAGGTCGTCCCACCTTCCCTGTTTGCAAACCTCACCCCGGATTGCAAACCCGTCGCCACCAGGAGCAGACGGTACAGTGCCCAGGACAGGACCTTCATCAGTTCGGAGGTCCAGCGGCTGCAGCGGGAAGGCATCATCGAGGCCAGCAACAGCTCCTGGAGAGCCCAAGTGGTAGTTGTAAAGACTGGGGAGAAACACAGGATGGTTGTTGACTACAGTCAGACCATTAATCGGTACATGCAGCTCGACGCGTACCCCCTCCCACGCATATCTGATATGGTCAATCAGATTGCACAGTATCGGGTCTTCTCTACAATGGACCTGAAATCTGCCTACCACCAGCTCCGCATCCGCAAGGCGGACCGCCAATACACTGCGTTCGAAGCACACGGCCGCCTTTACCACTTCCTTAAGATTCCTTTCGGTGTCACTAACAGGGTGTCGGTCTTCCAACTGGAGATGGACCGAATGGTTGACCGGTACGGACTGCGGGCCACCTTCCAGTACCTGGATAACGTCACCACCTGTGGCCACGACCAGCAGGACCACGGCGCTAACCTTTTCAAATTTCTCCACACCGCCAAACTCCTGAACCTCACGTATAACAAGGAGAAGTGCGTGTTCAGCACCAACAGCGTAGCCATCCTTGGCCATTGTGATGAACGGTTACTGCCTTATCATCATGTAACGTGATGTCCCCTTTAAGACCGGGCTTGGAACCCTGGGGACTCCGCCTCTGGCTCCGCCCATCTGTGAGCCATATATAAAGGGTTGCCTCATGGGCTGTGCAGCAGTCAGCACATGTCTCAGCTCTAGCATAGTTCTTAGTCTAATAAAGCCTTCTTTACCGTTTACACTCTAAGCGTCGTTATTGAGGGTACCTCAGCTATGTTGTGCAAAACGGAGTTCTAGTGCCCGACCCCGACCGCAAGTGCCCCCTCATGGAAAATCCCCCTCCCCCACAGCCCCAAGGCCCTCAAACGATGCCAGGGGTTCTTCTCCTATTATGCCCAGTGGGTCCCGAAAAATGCTGACAAGGCCCGCCCACTCATCCAATCCACAGTTTTCCCCCTGACGGCTGAGGCCCACCAGGCCTTCAACTGGATCAAGGCTGACATTGGCAAGGCCGCGATGCACGCGGTCGATGAGACCCTCCCCTTTCAAGTCGAGAGCGATGTATCAGACGTCGCTCTGGCCGCCACCCTCAACCAGGCAGGCAGACCTGTGGCATTCTTTTCCCGCACCCTCCATGCCTCCGACATTCGGCACTCCTCTGTCGAAAAGGAGGCCCAGGCCATCGTAGAAGCTGTGCGGCATTGGAGGCATTACCTGGCCGGCAGGAGATTCACTCTCCTCACTGACCAACGGTCGGTTGCCTTCATGTTCAATAATACACTGCGGGACAAGATCAAAAATGATAAAATCTGAAGGTGGAGGATTGAGTTCTGCACCTACAATTACAAGATTTTGTATCACCCCGGTAAGCTCAACGTGCCCCCCCCCCCCCATGCCCTATCCCGAGGTACACGTGCCAGCGCACAAGTGGACCGACTCCGGGCCCTACACGATGGTCTCTGTCACCCAGGGGTCGCCCGGTTCTTTCACTTCATAAATGCCCGCAACCTACCCTACTCCATTGCAGAAGTCAGGGCGGTCAGCAAAGACTGCCAGGTCTGCACGGAGTGCAAACCGCACTTCTACCGGCCAGACCGAGCGCACCTGGTGAAGGCTTCCCGTCCCATTGAAAGCCTCAGCGTGGCCTTCAAAGGGCCCCTCCCCTCCTCCGACCGAAACACGCACTTCCTGAACGTGGTCGATAATACTCCAGATTCCCCTTCGCCATCCCATGCCCCGATATGACCACTGCCACAATCATCAAAGCCCTCATTGGAAACTTCACCCTGTTTGGTTTCCCCGCTCACGTCCACAGTGACCGGGGATCCTCCTTTATGAGTGATGAGCTGCGTCAGTTCCTACTCATCAAGGGCATTACCTCAAGCAGGACGACCAGCTACAACCCCCGGGGAAACAGGCAGGTGGAGAGGGAGAACTGGACGGTCTGGACGGCCGTCCTGCTGGCCCTGCGGTCTAAAGGTCTCCCGCTGGCAGCCGGTCCTCCCCGACGCACTCCACTCCATCCGATCGCTACTTTGCACTGCGACTAATGAAACCCCCATTGAACGGCTCCTTGCCTTCGCTAGGAAGTCCACTTCCGGGGTTTCACTCCCAATGTGGCTGGCAGCTCCAGGAGTCCTCACCCACGAGCACGTGCGGCTCCCCAAGGCGGACCCGTTGGTCGAAAGCTGCTGCTTGCGAACCTGCAGTACACTGACGTGGCGTGCCCCGACGGCCGCCAGGACACAGTCTCCCTCAGGGACCGGGCACCAGCTGGGCCACCCCCCCCCCACTGCCCCGGCGCCACCCATCCTCCCCCCAGTGCACCTCACTACAGCCCCCGCTCCAGGACGATCCGTCCTCCCATTGGTTCCACCCGGGGATGAAGATGAGGACTACAAGCTCCCGGAGTCACAGGCGACTAAGTCGGCGCCTGTATCACCACTGGGACTGCGGCGCTCACAGCGGAGGATCAAGGCACCCGACCGGCTAAATTTGTGAACTTTCACCAAACTGTACACTTTGAAAATTCTCACATGCCTGTAAATAGTTTTCCACCACCCCCGCTGGACTCTTTTTTTAACAGGGGTGAATGTGGTAGTCCCCACTGTTTGTATAATATGTGTATTAGAGGTAATACGGTAAGGCTCCTGTACTACAGGTACGGGGGTAGATCCCTGCCTGTTGGCTACGCCAGTAGGCGGAGTATAAATGTGTGTGCTCACCGAGCTGCTGCCGTTTCCGGTAGCAGCTGCAGGAGGCAACACATCTCCGCTTAATAAAACCTTGATTACTCTCTACTCTCGTCTCGTCGTAATTGAAAGTGCATCAAGCCTCTGCTGGCCCAACGCATTCTCATCCTCCTCCTCGGAGGCGGCCACATGTTTCTCCTCCTCCACCTCCAGCACGTCGCTCTGCTGTTGTGCCAGGTTGTGGAGGACATGGCAGACCACCACAAAGCGGACAACTCTTCGGGGGTGTCCTGCGGGGCACCACTGGAGTGGTCGAGGCGTCGGAACCGCATTTTGAGCAGACCGATGTGTTTTTCACTGAAAGCCCGGCTGCCTGCCGGGCCTCTTTGGATCGGGTCTCAACATCGGTCACTGGCCTCCGTACTGGCATCATCAGCCAGGTCCTCAGCGGGTCCCCTTTTCTCCCTAGAGCCAACCGGCCATCCTGGGATGGTCCTCGAAGAGGCCGGGGATGTCTGACTGCTCCAGGATGTAACTGTCATGCACACTCCCTGGGAAGCGTGCACACACGTGCATGATCTTCAGGCGGTGGTCACCCTGATGGCCCAGTGAACACAGGGCGACATGCGTGCTATCTATTAGCCCCTGGACTTGGGGCACCCCGGTGATGGTGGAGAATCCTGCTGCCCGGACACCTTGTTGGTCCTGGTTCATATCAAAGTTTATATAGTTTGCGGCCTGGGCAAATAGGGCATCCGTGACCTGTCATATGAACCTGTGGGCTGCAGCTTGAGGGATGCTACACAGGGCCCCGTTCGAGCCTGGAATGATCCTGAGGCGCAAACGTTCAGGACTGGAGCTGGTGCCCTCCTCCTCCATGTGGTGCAAAGTGCGCGAGGACATGGCACAGGAGCCGCACCGTCTGCTTGTTCAGGCGGAGCCTCCTACCACACGCTGTCAGTCATCTGCTTGAAAGACCAGTGGCACTTGTACACTTTGGGCTGTCGCTGGCCTCCTCCTCTGGGTCTCACCCAGGCCTTATGGGTGGCCGGGTCCTCAGGATGTGTGGCGGGTCCCTGAACATGAGCCGCCACCTCGAGGCTCTGTCGACGCTGCTGCCGCCACCTTCTCCGGCGCCTGGCCACCCGGCCTCCCAGCAGCACCACTAGAGCAAGTTCAGCAGGGTCCAAAATATCCTCCATACCATTCAATATCTAAAAGGAATTGGGAGAAGGTCTCCATCCTGGGGCCTTCTCCCTCCCCCACCCAGCTACGTCCTGCTCAGGCACATTCGGCCACACCCGGCCCTTGCTCACTGGACCCCACACCCTGCACCCAGACACCCACACATAACGTTACCTGGACCAGGTGCAGGTCCCCATCCCGTGGCACTCACCCACCTTCCGGCCGCGGACATGTCCCCGGGGCTGCGGCCCATCCCCTGGGTGTTCGGATATTGGCTGCTGCATCTGCGGTGTTGCCTCCCTAGGTGTTGAGGCTCAGTGTCCAGGCATCACCATCTGATTGGGATGCTTGGCAATAAGGCCCACATGCTACATGGCACGCCTACCCATGGAAATCCACTTGGGTTGTGTGAAGTGCTGACTTAACTCCGCTTGCCAATTCCCTATTAGCAATAACTTCAGCCACGTGGCCAGAGGCCTCTGTGGTCAGTGGGAGTTATGGGTGGTTGGTGGGGTAGACAGCCAAGGGCTGGAGTTGCCCCGGAAATGATGCACACAATCCAGGGGTTGGCATGACGGACCCGCCCGCGGTGGCCCTCCCCCCTTGGCAAACCACCCCAACCAAGGCTGGACCCCTCCGGTAGCCTCCCCCCCACTTCTGAGAACAGGGGCAGCAAGCCCAGTGCCCCCGAGCTCACTGCCTGCGAGCGAAGATGCCCATCTGCCAGGTACATGTTTTTAAAAACTAAAAAGTACTAATCGGCGCCCGTGAGATCACTTGCTGGGAAGGTGATTAGATCACGGGAGGCCGTTGGATATGGGGTGGCTCCCGTTAATTGTATGGAAATGGGCTAAAGTGGTGATTATTGGTTTCTCGCCACGCTACGGCGGGATCCCCATTTCGCCTGCAGAAGCGGGCCGGTTGCATCGCAAATGGTTTGGTGGCCACAGTAAGTTTTCATTTCTGGACTCTCCCGTGATTCGCCGGCATCGTTGCGGTCTCGCTCGAGCACAGCGAGGCCACTGAATCGCTCTCAATGTCAGTGAGGAACGGAACTGCATCTTCTGTCTCTTTGATGGAAATGTTCTCGGTAAAAAACAGACTTTGCAATGTTTCCTGGAACCAATACTTTGTTACCCCATCTGTGTCTCACAGCCTTAACTCACAATGAGTTTAACTCTCACGTTGCCCTCTCTTTATTTCCCTTGTACAGTATCAGAGAGTGGGATGCTGTTACGGAAGGATAGACTGAATAATATTCGCCCCATCTCCCTGAACAGTTCTCAATGCCACACCCACTCACACACCCATACAAAGAACAAACAGATAGGATCGCTCTGCAGATATGGGCTTCAGAGGCTAGGCATTATAAAATAAAGGATAAAGTTTGTCGGGGTTCAATGCTGTCGAGCTGGTGTTGTCTCATGATGTCAGGTGTTTCGCATCAACAATGTTTGGTGTGGAGGAGAATATAGAGATGCATCAATTTGTTTTGTTTCAGCTTTGCAGGTCCAAAATGCAGACAAGTTACACTCAGATGAGGATTCTCTGGCAGCAGGTTGTGAACCACACCCAATGTTAGGCAAAGCAGACAGAGACAGAGGGAGGGAGAGAATCAGGTAGGATACCGTTTGTCCCTGCTCTGTTTTGCAGCTGCTCACTAATCTTTGCTTTTCAGTTTTTTCCCTCATCAATTAAAGTGATTCCAGTTCAAAACAAACAAACAGACAGCTCTTCCTCAAGTAGGTCAGGTCAGGTGAAGGCAGGTCAGGTGAAGGCAGGTCAGGTGAAGGCAGGCTTGTTCCCAATGTAAAGTGAACTCATCATCTTCTTTGAAAATATCTCCAGATCAGCATCTGGATGATGCAATATATTGCCATATTTTAGATGTAATAATTCTGAAAGGTCTGATTTCCCCAACACATTGAATAGTTCCGTTGGAAGACATAAGTCACTCATCCAATAATATTTCAGCAAATCTCCTCTGCACCCTCTCCTCGGTCTTGGCATCCTTCCTGAAACACTCTGACCAGAATTGGACACAATGCTCCATTTGGGGTCAAAGCAATATTTTATAAATGTTCAGCATTACCTCCTTGTGTTTGCACTCTGTGTCTTTATTATGAAGCCAAGTGTTCCATTTATGCTTCTTTAACAGTCTTATCAAACTCCCCTGCCACCTTCAGAGATTAGTATATACACTCTCTCAGGTCTCTCAGACTCTGCACTCCATTTACAACTGTACCATGCAGTTCATATAACCTCTTCCCATTCTTCCTTTCAAATGCATCACTTTATATAAAATTGCACTTTATCTGCCGTGTGTCTGCACAGTTCACCGTCTGTCTAATGGAACATTGATCTTTACCTTGAGGGGGCTGGGATACAAAATTATGAAAGTGAATCTGTAGTTTTGCAGAGTCCAGGTCCGACCCCATCTGGAGTAGCTGTTCAGTTCTGGTCACCGCCCCTCAGGAAGGGGAGATTGGACTTGGATGCAGTGCTGATCACCAGAATGATCCCACAGCTGAAAGGGAGTTTGTATAAACCTGGCTTTTATTCCCAGAGTTTAGACTGTTGAGGGGTGATCGGATTGATCTGTTTATAATGTTAAAATGATTCAGCAGTGGTAGATTCCACATCCATTCTCCTCAAAAAATTATGCATGTCCAGACAATTGGAATTATTAAATCTAAGATTGATAGATTTATATTGGGTAACATTATTTAGAATATGGAGGAAAGTCAGGAGCTGGAGTTCAGATCAGCAGTGATCTGATTGAACGGTTAGCACAGATCCCCTCCTGTTCCTCATGTCCTCCCTTCCCTCTGTCTCAAACTCCTTTCAGCTCATTCTGCCCGGCAACTGATGATGTAACAAGTTATTTTTACCTGATTGGGTGGTTCACAATATTGCAGAAATGTTTGTTTCTGAACCTGTTTTGTGTCTATTCTGCCGGAAACTGATGACTCACAAACTCTCTTTATTCTGATCGGTTCAATTATATTTTGGGACCAATCGGATTGTGGCTCACTGTGAACAAGAAAAGACGGAAATCACGAGCTGAAAATTTCCCTCCCTTGTCTTGTCGAAGGATTTCCCTTCAATGTTTCCTCCATTCTGATGGAAGCAACAATGAGTGGACTGATAGTGCTGCTCCTTCTGTGTGGAGAGGTGGCTGCAGGTGAGTGATGGGGTGTGAGAGGGGCAGAGCCAGACTGGGTAGTGGGGCATCAACCCTGGGTCAGTGAGTGACGGGGTGTGAGAGGGGCAGAGCCAGGCTGGGTAGTGGGGCATCAACCCTGGGTCAGTGAGTGATGGGGTGTGAGAGAGGCAGAGCCAGGCTGGGTATTGGGGCATTAACCCTGGGTCAGTGAGTGATGGAGTGTGAGAGGTGCAGAGCCAGGCTGGGTACTGGGGCATTAACCCTGGGTCAGTTAGTGATGGGGTGTGAGAGGGGCAGAGCCAGGCTGGGTACTGGGGCATTAACCCTGGGTCAGTGAGTGATGGGGTGTGAGAGAGGCAGAGCCAGGCTGGGTACTGGGGCATTAGAGCATAGAACATTACAGCGCAGTACAGGCCCTTCGGTCCTCGATGTTGCGCCGACCTGTGAAACCACTCTAAAGCCCAACTCACTATTCCCTTATTGTCCATATGTCTATCCAATGACCATTTGAATGCCCTTAGTGTTGGTGAGTCCACTACTGTTGCAGGCAGGGCATTCCACGCCCTTACTACTCTCTGAGTAAAGAATCTACCTCTGACATCTGTCTTATATCTATCACCCCTCAATTTAAAACATTAACCGTGGGTCAGTGAGTGATGGGGTGTGAGAGGGGCAGAGCCAGGCTGGATATTGGGGTTGTGGAGGGAGGGAAACTGTGGGTTGTGAGGGAACTGAGAACAGGGGCATGGGGCTGGACAGTGAAGAGGGAAATGGAGAGAGGAGACGGAGGAATACAGGGGGAATATTCAGACCGATTTGTCATGCAATTAAATCCTGCTGGATTTGTATCTAAACTCCAATTTCCCCCCCCCCCCGTGTGCTCTACATTCCTTCCAAAACAAGAATCCATCTCAATTATGAAAGTTCCAGTTGATTCCAAACATTACAGCTTTTTGAGGAAGAGAGTTTCAGATTTCTACTACTGTTTTGGTGAGGAGGTTCCTGGTTAAAGACACCAGACAGCAGCCAAGACGAAGAGAGAGAGTGAAAGAGAGAGCAGAGAAATCGCAAAGACCCGGGTAGAGACGCCAACGGAGGATAAGGGAAAGAGAGGAAGCGAGAGAGAGAGAGAGCGGGAGAAGACATCAGACCCAGCCGGAGACTCCAGAATTCCCACGCTGACGTTCTGAGGAACATTGCAAATGTCGGAGTTGGTGTTTTGGGGTTCAGACCCTGATGTCTCTCTGTGTGGGTGTTGGGGTTCAGACCCTGATGTCTCTCTGTGTGGGTGTTAGTGTTTTGGGGTTCAGACCCTGATGTATCTCTGTGTATGGGTGTTGATGTTTTGGGGTTCACACCCTGATGTCTCTCTGTGAGAGAGTTGGTGTTTTGGGGTTCAGACCCTGATGTCTCTGTGTGGGTGTTGGGGTTCAGACCCTGATGTATCTCTGTGTGGGTGTTGGTGTTTTGGGGTTCAAACCCTGATGTATCTCTGTGTGGGTGTTGGGGTTCAGACCCTGATGTCTCTCTGTGTGGGAGTTGGTGTTTTGGGGTTCAGACCCTGATGTCTCTCTGTGTGGGTGTTGGGGTTCAGACCCTGATGTATCTCTGTGTGGGTGTTGGTGTTTTGGGGTTCAGACCCTGATGTCTCTGTGTGGGTGTTGCTGTTTTGGGGTTCACACCCTGATGTCTCTGTGTGGGTGTTGGTGTTTTGGGGTTCATACCCTGATGTCTGTGTGTGTGGGTGCTGGTGTTTTGGGGTTCAGACCCTGATGTCTCTCTGTGTGGGTGTTGGTGTTTTGGGGTTCGGACCCTGATGTGTCTCTGTGTGGGTGTTGGGGTTCAGACCCTGATGTATCTCTGTGTGGGTGTTGGTGTTTTGGGGTTCAGACCCTGATATCTCTCTATGTGGGTGTTGGTGTTTTGGGGTTCGGACCCTGATGTGTCTCTGTGTGGGTGTTTTGGGGTTCAGACCCTGATGTCTCTCTGTGTGGGTGTTGGTGTTTTGGGGTTCAGACCCTGATGTCTCTCTGTGTGGGTGTTGGGGTTCAGACCCTGATGTATCTCTGTGTGGGTGTTGGTGTTTTGGGGTTCGGACCCTGATGTCTCTCTGTGGGGGTGTTGGGGTTCAGACCCTGATGTATCTCTGTGTGGGTGTTGCTGTTTTGGGGTTCACACCCTGATGTCTCTGTGTGTGGGTGTTGGGATTCAGACTCTGATGTCTCTGTGTGTTTTTCAGGCTCTCACTCTCTCCGGTATTTCCTCACGGGGATAACTCCAATCCCTGGATTCCCGGAGTTTGTGGCTGTCGGATATGTGGATGATGTCCAATTTATGATGTACGACAGCGATCGGAAGGAGTTGATTCCCCGGGAGCAGTGGATGGTGGACAGTGAGGGGCCTGAGTCCTGGGAACGGGAGGAGCATCTCGCACGGGACTGGGAGGAGAGTTTCAAATATTATGTTCCGATCCTCTTGTCCAGTACCAACCAGTCAGGAGGTGAGTCCTCAATCTCCCAGCACTCGGGGTCCAATGTGGAGAAGCCCTGAGTGGATCGAGATCTAGGAAACAGGCTGATTGGCTGTGGATGGGGCAGTAAATCCCATTGGCTGGGTTTGTATTGTGAATGGGGCCTCCTGGTATGAAAGGCTCTGATTGGTGGATTGTGTTTTTGATCAACAGGGATCCATGTTTACCAGATGATGACTGGCTGTGACCTGAGGGATGA
Source organism: Scyliorhinus torazame (assembly GCF_047496885.1). Lineage (NCBI taxonomy): Eukaryota > Metazoa > Chordata > Chondrichthyes > Carcharhiniformes > Scyliorhinidae > Scyliorhinus > Scyliorhinus torazame. The sequence continues at coordinate 183,617,296 of NC_092720.1, read as the reverse complement.
CGGGTCAACGACTGGATTTAACCAGAGGAGGTGGGATGGACAAGATTTCCTCAACTACGACAGGAGTAACAACGTGTGGGTAACCCCGGTCCCCTGGGGAGAGAGCATCAAAAACAGGTGCAACCGGGACACGGTCGGCAATCAGAGATGGAAAGATTACCTGGAGGTGGAGTGTATCGAGTGGCTGAGGAAATACCTGGAGTATGGACAGAGGGAACTGAGAGTCGGTGAGTGAGGGGGGGACTGAGAGTCGGTGAGTGAGGGGGGACTGAGTGACGGTGAGTGAGGGAGGACTGAGAGTCGGGGAGTGAGGGGGAACTGAGAGTCGGTGAGTGAGCGGGGGGACAGAGTCGGTGAGTGAGGGGGGGGACTGAGAGTCGGTGAGTGAGGGAGGGACTGAGAGTCGGTGAGTGAGGGGGGGTCTGAGAGTCGGTGAGTGAGGGGGACTGAGAGTCGGTGAGTGAGGGGGGACTGAGAGTCGGTGAGTGAGGGGGGGACTGAGAGTCGGTGAGTGAGGGGGGGTCTGAGAGTCGGTGAGTGAGGGGGACTGAGAGTCGGTGAGTGAGGGGGGACTGAGAGTCGGTGAGTGAGGGGGGGGGACTGAGAGTCGGTGAGTGAGCGGGGGGACAGAGTCGGTGAGTGAGGGGGGACTGAGAGTCGGTGAGTGAGGGAGGGACTGAGAGTCGGTGAGTGAAGGGGGACTGAGAGTCGGTGACTGAGGGGGGACTGAGAGTCGGTGAGTGAGGGGGGGACTGAGAGTCGGTGAGTGAGGGGGGACAGAGTCGGTGAGTGAGGGTCTGAGGCGGTGAGTGAAGGGGGACTGAGTCAGTGAGGGGGGGCACTGAGAGTCGGAGAGGGAGGGTCTGAGTCGGTGAGTGAGCGGGGGGACTGAGTCGGTGAGTGAGGGGGGGCACTGAGAGTCGGTGAGGGAGGGGGGACTGAGAGTCGGTGAGGGAGGGACTGAGTCCGTGAGTGAGGGGGGGGACTGAGAGTCGGTGAGTGAGGGGGGGACTGAGAGTCGGTGAGTGAGGGGAGGGACTGAGAGTCGGTGAGTGAGGAGGGACTGAGAGTCGGTGAGTGAGGGGGGGACTGAGAGTCGGTGAGTGAAGGGGGACTGAGAGTCGGTGAGTGAGGGGGGGGGACTGAGAGTCGGTGAGTGAGGGGGGGCAGAGTCGGTGAGTGAGGGGGGACTCAGTCAGTGAGGGGGGGGACTGAGAGTCGGTGAGTGAGGGGGGGACTGAGAGTTGGAGAGGGAGGGACTGAGTCGGTGAGTGAGAGGGGACTGAGTCGGTGAGTGAGGGGGGGGACTGAGAGTCGGTGAGTGAGGGGGGACTGAGAGTCGGTGAGTGAGGGGGGACTGAGAGTCGGTGAGTGAGGGGGGACTGGGTCGGTGAGTGAGGGGGGACTGGGTCGGTGAGTGAGGGGGGACTGGGTCGGTGAGTGAGGGGGGACTGAGTGTCAGTGAGTGAGGGGGGGGAACTGAGAGTCGGTGAGTGAGGGGGGGGGACTGAGAGTCGGTAAGGGAGGGACTGAGTCGGTGAGTGAGGGGGGACGGAGAGTCGGTGAGTGAGGGGGGACTGAGTCGGTGAGTGAGGGGGGACTGAGAGTCGGTGAGTGAGGGGGGACTGAGAGTCGGTGAGTGAGGGGGGACTGAGAGTCGGTGAGTGAGGGGGGACTGAGTCGGTGAGTGAGGGGGGACTGAGTCGGTGAGTGAGGGGGGACTGAGTCGGTGAGTGAGGGGGGACTGAGTCGGTGAGTGAGGGGGGACTGAGTCGGTGAGTGAGGGGGGACTGAGTCGGTGAGTGAGGGGGGACTGAGTCGGTGAGTGAGGGGGGACTGAGAGTCGGTGAGTGAGGGGGGACTGAGTCGGTGAGTGAGGGGGGACTGAGTCGGTGAGTGAGGGGGGACTGGGTCGGTGAGTGAGGGGGGACTGAGTGTCAGTGAGTGAGGGGGGGGACTGAGAGTCGGTGAGTGAGGTGGGGGGACTGAGAGTCGGTGAGTGAGGGGGGGGACTGAGAGTCGGTAAGGGAGGGACTGAGTCGGTGAGTGAGGGGGGACGGAGAGTCGGTGAGTGAGGGGGGACTGAGTCGGTGAGTGAGGGGGGACTGAGAGTCGGTGAGTGAGAGGGGACTGAGTCGGTGAGTGAGGGGGGGACTGAGTCGGTGAGTGAGGGGGGACTGAGTCGGTGAGTGAGGGGGGACTGAGTCGGTGAGTGAGGGGGGACTGAGTCGGTGAGTGAGGGGGGACTGAGTCGGTGAGTGAGGGGGGACTGAGTCGGTGAGTGAGGGGGGACTGAGTCGGTGAGTGAGGGGGGACTGAGTCGGTGAGTGAGGGGGGACTGAGTCGGTGAGTGAGGGGGGACTGAGTCGGTGAGTGAGGGGGGACTGAGTCGGTGAGTGAGGGGGGACTGAGTCGGTGAGTGAGGGGGGACTGAGTCGGTGAGTGAGGGGGGACTGAGTCGGTGAGTGAGGGGGGACTGAGTCGGTGAGTGAGGGGGGACTGAGTCGGTGAGTGAGGGGGGACTGAGTCGGTGAGTGAGGGGGGACTGAGTCGGTGAGTGAGGGGGGACTGAGTCGGTGAGTGAGGGGGGACTGAGTCGGTGAGTGAGGGGGGACTGAGTCGGTGAGTGAGGGGGGACTGAGTCGGTGAGTGAGGGGGGACTGAGTCGGTGAGTGAGGGGGGACTGAGTCGGTGAGTGAGGGGGGACTGAGTCGGTGAGTGAGGGGGGACTGAGTCGGTGAGTGAGGGGGGGGGACTGAGAGTCGGTGAGTGAGGTGGGGGGACTGAGAGTCGGTGAGTGAGGTGGGGGGACTGAGAGTCGGTGAGTGAGGGGGGGACTGAGGGTCGGTGAGTGAGGGGGGGGACTGAGAGCCGGTGAGTGAGGGGGGACTGAGAGTCGGTGAGTGAGGGAGGGACTGAGAGTCGGTGAGGGAGGGGGGACTGAGAGTCGGTGAGTGAGGATGGACTGAGTGTCGGTGAGGGAGGGGGGGACTGAGTGTCGGTGAGGGAGGGGGGGACTGAGAGTCGGTGAGGGAGGGGGGACTGAGAGTCGGTGAGTGAGGGGGGACTGAGTGTCGGTGAGTGAGGGAGGGACTGAGAGTCGGTGAGTGAGGGACTGAGAGTCGGTGAGTGAGGGAGGGACTGAGAGTCGGTGAGTGAGGGGGGACTGAGAGTCGTTGTGTGAGGGGGTGTGGTGATACACCACTGTACTTTCCTACCATTGTACATAGTATATAATAGTTGTGTGTAACGTGGCCCTGTAATACTGTGTATTGTGCTGTAGCTCTGCAGAGGTTCGGTCACTGATAGGTAACCCGACCTGGCCACGGAGAGCTCCGCCTTAGCCACTCCCCCGGGAGTTACGTCTCAGAACCCTCTTCTGGGACTGGCCCCATTCTGTCTGGAGTCGTCTGTGTCGGGTAAGCCTCCCATGTAGTATATTAAAGCCTTAGTTAAAGTCTCACATGTCTTTGTGGTTCTTGACGCTTAGTGCATCAATTTAATATACTACAGTTATAATGGAGGCTGCTCTGAAACCCGACAAGCTCTCGCTCGACCCCCACGCTCCACGCGCGGATCACCTTTTCGACTGCTGGCTCCGGTGTTTCGAGGCCTACCTGGAAGCATCCTCAGCCTTCGCCAAAACGGACGCCGACCGACTCCACCTCCTGTACTCACGGCTCGACTACGGGCTTTTCGACCTCATCACAACGACCTACGCCGATGCCATCGTGAAGCTCAAAAGCCGGTATGCACGAACTGTTAATTCTATTTACGATCGCCACCGCCTTGCCTCCCGGCACCAGCAGCCGGGTGAACCCCTATCCGTGTTTGTTCGGGACCTCCGTGCCCTGCAACGCGCCAGCAGTCTCCGCTGAGCAGAACACTGAGGCCCTGGCGCTCGATGCCTTTGTAGCCGGCATCGCTTCCGTCCCAATTCGCCAACTCCTACTGGCACAAACTACCCTGACTCTGGACACGGCAGTCACTATGGCAGAGGCCCAACAGGCAGCCTATGACAATAATGCGTCCTACACACCTGCACGAACTTCCTATACGCCTGCCCACGTTCCCTACGTGGCCGCTACCTCCCTGCCGCCCGCCCAGCAACAACCCCGCCCACCCAGCCACACCAGCAGTAAAAATAATGCTTGGGCCCTAGTGTTACTTTTGTGGCCAGGCAAAACACCCCAGGAAACGCTGCCCTGCTAGAGATGCTACCTGTTCAGCCTGTGGTAAGAAAGGCCACTTTGCAAACGTCTGCCGCTCCACTACTGCCTCGGGGTCCAACGCCGCGGCCTGCTACTCCAGGGTGCCGCCATCCTCCGTTCCCGGCTCGCTATTCGACACGTGCGACGCAAGGGCGCCGCCATCTTTGATCATCGCCGGCCCGGCTCACTTCACTTCCGGTTTGCCGAGCGTCATTTCCGGTTCACTGATCGTCACTTCCGGTTCGCCGATCGTCACTTGCGATCCGCCGCCGATCGTCGCTTACGGGTCCGCCCCGCCGCCGACAGTCACTTCCGGTCCTGGGCACTTGACCTCTGGCCCCCTCTCCACGTGGTGTGCATGGGCACCGCCCGGAACACCGAATTACGTCCCTTCCGGTCCCCCGCCGATCGTCACTTCCGGTCCTGCGCACTCGACCGAAATGCTGAAAACAAAGGAGATGCAGCCAGCAACAGCAACCTGGCCTCCAACAGCAGCCTCCAACGCCAGGGCGCCGCCACCTTCTTCCGCAGGCTGCTCCCCGGATCCGGCACCCTTCTCCAACAGCTCCACCATCGCATCCATCGTCCTCGACCAGGACCGACCGCATCAGCTCGCCAGATCCACCATGGAGGTTCAGGTAAATTGTTTCACTGTTACCTGCCTCTTCGACAGCGGCAGCACGGAGTGCTTCCTCCACCAAGACACCGTGCGCCGCTGCTCCCTCAAGGTACGACCCACGCGCAGGCATATTTTCATGGCCTCCAACTCCCAGTCGGCCGAGGTTTGGGGCTACTGCGTCGTCACCCTCTCAGTGAACGGCGCGGTGTTCCAGGATTTCAAATTCATGGTCCTCCCTCATCTCTGTAACCCCGCGATCCTCGGCCTGGACTTCCAATGCCACCTGCACAGCCTCACCTTGCATTTTAACGGCCCCCTCTCCCCCTCACAGTCTCCAACCCCCAGTTCTTCCCTGATCCCCCCCCCCACCCGGGACCCACCTGTAGTCTCTCCACGCTCAGGATCCCCCCCCTTCACTGTTTGCTAATCTCACCCCCGACTGCAAGCCCGTGGCTACTAAAAGTCGGCGTTACAGTTTCGGGGACCGCCAATTCATTCGAGCGGAGATTAAGCGCCTTCTCTCGGAAAAGATCATTGCTCACAGCACCAGCCCCTGGCGAGCTCAAGTGGTGGTAGTCAAGTCTAGCGAGAAACACCGCATGGTCATTGACTACAGTCAGACCATCAACCGGTACACGCTGCTTGATGTGTATCCCCTCCCCCGCATATCTGACATGGTCAACCGGATTGCACAGTACCGGGTGTTCTCCACCATAGACTTGAAATCCGCCTACCACCAGCTCCCTAACCGCCCGGAGGACCGTAACTTCACGGCCTTCGAGGCGGACGGCCGCCTCTACCACTTTCTTAGGGTACCCTTTGGCGTCACCAATGGAGTCTCGGTCTTCCAACGGCAGGTGGACCGAATGGTGGACCAGAACAGACTGCGGGCTACCTTCCCGTATCTGTACAACGTCACCATCTGCGGCCACAACCAGCAGGACCATGACATCAACCTCAGTAAGTTCCTCCAAACTGCCAAACGCCTCAATCTCACGTACAACGAGGCAAAATGTGTTTTCGGCACCACCCGCCTCGCCATACTCGGCTACGTGGTGGAGAACGGTGTCCTCGGCCCCGATCCCGACCGTCTGCGCCCCCTTCTCGAACTCCCCATTCCCACCTGCCCCAAAGAATTGAGGCGATGCCTTGAGTTCTTTGCCTACTATGCCCAGTGGGTGCCCGAGTACGCTGACAAGGCCCGACCCCATCTCCGTTCCCCCTCATTCCCCTTCCCGCCCGAGGCCTGCCAGGCCTTCCACCTCCTAAAAACCACTATCGCCAAAGCCGCCATGCATGCGGTAGACGAGTCTGCACCATTCCAAGTCGAGAGCGATGCCTCCGACTTTGCCCTGGGTGCCACCCTCAACCAGGCGGGCAGGCCCATCGCCTTCTTTTCCCGCACACTCCAAAGCCCCGAGATCAGCCACTCCTCTGTTGAGAAGGAGGCACAGGCCATAGTGGAAGCCGTCCGGCACTGGAGGCACTACCTCGCCGGAAAACCATTACCCTCGTTACTGACCAACGATCAGTTGCGTTCCGCAGGGATCAGTGCTGGGACCTTTGCTGTTTGTAGTATATATAAATGATTTGGAGGAAAATGTAACTGGTCTGATTAGTAAGTTTGCAGACGACACAAAGGTTGGTGGAATTGCGGATAGCGATGAGGACTGTCGGAGGATACAGCAGGATTTAGATTGTCTGGAGACTTGGGCGGAGAGATGGCAGATGGAGTTTAATCCGGACAAATGTGAGGTAATGCATTTTGGAAGGTCTAATGCAGGTAGGGAATATACAGTGAATGGTAGAACCCTCAAGAGTATTGAAAGTCAAAGAGATCTAGGAGTACAGGTCCACAGGTCATTAAAAGGGGCGACACAGGTGGAGAAGGGAGTCAAGAAGGCATACGGCATGCTTGCCTTCATTGGCCGGGGCATTGAGTATAAGAATTGGCAAGTCATGTTGCAGCTGTATAGAACCTTAGTTAGGCCACACTTGGAGTATAGTGTTCAATTCTGGTCGCCACACTACCAGAAGGATGTGGAGGCTTTAGAGAGGGTGCAGAAGAGATTTACCAGAATGTTGCCTGGTATGGAGGGCATTAGCTATGAGGAACGGTTGAATAAACTCGGTTTGTTCTCACTGGAACGAAGGAGGTTGAGGGGAGACCTGATAGAGCTATACAAAATTATGAGGGGCATAGACAGAGTGGATAGTCAGAGGCTTTTCCCCAGGGTAGAGGGGTCAATTACTAGGGGGCATAGGTTTAAGGTGAGAGGGGCAAGGTTTAGAGTAGATGTACGAGGCAAGTTTTTTACGCAGAGGGTAGTGGGTGCCTGGAACTCGCTACCGGAGGAGGTGGTAGAAACAGGGACGATAGGGACATTTAAGGGGCATCTTGACAAATACATGAATAGGATGGGAATAGAAGGATACGGACCCAGGAAGTGTAGAAGATTGTAGTTTAGTCGGGCAGCATGGTCGGCACGGGCTTGGAGGGCCGAAGGGCCTGTTCCTGTGCTGTACATTTCTTTGTTCTTTGTTATATTACGGTGGAGGATCGAACTCTCCACTTACAATTATACTATCTTATACCGGCCAGGTAAGCTCAATGATCCTCCTGATGCCCTGTCCCGTAGTACTTGTGCAACGCACAGGATGACCGACTGCGGGCACTACATAATGACCTGTCACCCGGGCGTCAGGCGGCTCTACCACTACATCAAGGGCCACAACCTACCCTTCTCAGTCGAGGAGGTCAAGGCCGTGACTAGGAACTGCCAAGTCTGTGCGGAGTGCAAGCCGCAATTCTACAAGCCAGACAAGGCGCACCTAATCAAGGCTACCCGCCCCTTTGAACGTCTCAGCATTGACTTCAAAGGGCCCCTCCCCACCCACAACCGCAACACGTACTTCCTCAACGTCATCGACGAGTACTCGCGGTTCCCGTTCGCCATTCCCTGCCCCGACACGACCACCACCATCGTCATCAAAGCGTTGCACGACCTCTTCATGCTGTTCGGTTATCCCAATTACATTCACAGTGATCGGGGCTCCTCCTTCATGAGTGAGGAGCTGCGTCGGTAGCTGCTCGCCAGGGGCGTTCCCTCGAGCAGGACGACCAGTTACAACCCCCGGGGGAACGGACTGGTGGAGAGGGAGAACGCGACAGTTTGGAAGGCCGTGCTGCTAGCCCTCAAGTCCAAAGGCCTACCCGTCTCCCGTTGGCAGGAGGCCCTCCCTGCCGCACTCCACTCCATCCGGTCCCTTTTGTGTACTGCAACGAATGCTACCCCTCATGAGCGGATGTTTCTCTTCTCCAGGAGATCGGCATCCGTGACATCGCTTCCATCCTGGCTCCTGTCCCCGGGAGACGTCCTGCTCCACAAGCACGTGCGGACCTCTAAGGCGGAGCCCCTGGTGGAGAGAGTCCATCTCCTCCACGCCAACCCACAGTATGCGTACATAGCGTACCCCGACGGGCGTGAGGAGACAGTCTCCATCAAGGACCTGGCCCCCTCTGGGGCCCCTGCCGCCCCCGCCCTGCAGCCTCCACCCCACTCCCTCTCTGCTCCCGTCGATCCCTCGGTCTGTTACTACTCCGTGCCAGCCGCTGTCATCCCGCAGTTTCGCCTCGAGCCAGCCGAAGCGGTGGGGGAAGTCATGCCGCCTCGCGACCCAGCACCACCGACCGCACGGATACCACCGGACACTACCTCAGCGCCGCAGCTCCGACGTTCAAAGAGTTCGACTAAACCCATCGTTCGTCTCGACCTTTGACGACACGGAACCTCCTGATGGACTCTGTTCACTGTTTGCTACTCCATATTTTCACCCCGGACTTCCTTCTAAACAAGGGGTGAATGTGGTGATACACCACTGTACTTCCCTACCATTGTACATAGTATATAATAGTTGTGTGTAACGTGGCCCTGCAATACTGTGTATTGTACTGTAGCTCTGCAGAGGTTCAGTCACTGATAGGTAACCCGACCTGGCCACGGAGAGCTCCGCCTTAGCCACTCCCCCGGGAGTTACGTATAAGAACCTCTTCTGGGACTGGCCCCATTCTGTCTGGGGTCGTCTGTGCCGGGTAAGCCTCCATGTAGTATATTAAGTCTTAGTTAAAGTCTCAAATGTCTTTGTGGTTCTTGACGCTTAGTGCATCAGGGGGGGACTGAGGATCGTTGAGTGAGGGAGGGACTGAGAGTCTGAGTGAGGGAGGGACTGAGAGTCTGAGTGAGGGAGGGACTGAGAGTCTGAGTGAGGGAGGGACTGAGTCGGTGAGTGAGGGAGGGACTGAGAGTCGGTGAGTGAGGCGGGACTGAGAGTCAGTGAGGGGGGGGACTGAGGGACGGGGGACTGAGAGTCACTGAGTGAGGGGGGACTGAGAGTCGGTGAGTGAGGGGGGACTGAGAGTCGGTGAGTGAGGGGGGACTGAGAGTCGGTGAGTGAGGGGGGACTGAGAGTCGGTGAGTGAGGGGGGACTGAGAGTCGGTGAGTGAGGGGAGGGACTGAGAGTCGGTGAGTGAGGGGGGGGACTGAGAGTCGGTGAGTGAGGGGGGGGACTGAGAGTCGGTGAGTGAGGGGGGACTGAGAGTCGGTGAGTGAGGGGGGACTGAGTGACGGGGGACTGAGAGTCGGTGAGTGAGGGGAGGGACTGAGAGTCGGTGAGTGAGGGGGGGACTGAGAGTCGGTGAGGGAGGAGGGACTGAGAGTCGGTGAGTGAGGGGGGACTGAGAGTCGGTGAGGGAGGAGGGACTGAGAGTCGGTGAGTGAGGGGGGACTGAGAGTCGGTGAGTGAGGGGGGACTGAGAGTCGGTGAGTGAGGGGGGACTGAGAGTCGGTGAGTGAGGGGGGACTGAGAGTCGGTGAGTGAGGGGGGACTGAGAGTCGGTGAGTGAGGGGGGACTGAGAGTCGGTGAGTGAGGGGAGGGACTGAGAGTTGGTGAGTGAGGGGGGGGACTGAGAGTCGGTGAGTGAGGGGGGACTGAGTGACGGTGAGTGAGGGGGGACTGAGTGACGGGGGACTGAGAGTCGGTGAGTGAGGGGAGGGACTGAGAGTCGGTGAGTGAGGGGGGGACTGAGAGTCGGTGAGGGAGGAGGGACTGAGAGTCGGTGAGTGAGGGGGGACTGAGAGTCGGTGAGTGAGGGGGGACTGAGAGTCGGTGAGTGAGGGAGGGACTGAGTGTCGGTGAGTGAGGGGGGACTGCGAGTCGGTGAGTGAGGGGGGACTGAGAGTCGGTGAGTGAGGGGGGACTGAGGGTCGGTGAGTGAGGGGGACTAGAGTCGGTGAGTGAGGGAAGGACTGAGAGTCGGTGAGTGAGGGAGGGACTGAGAGTCGGTGAGTGAGGGGGGACTGAGAGTCGGTGAGTGAGGGGGGACTGAGAGTCGGTGAGTGAGGGGGGACTGAGAGTCGGTGAGTGAGGGGGTCTGAGAGTCGGTGAGTGGGGGGGGACTGAGAGTCGGTGAGTGAGGGGGGACTGAGAGTCGGTGAGTGAGGGGGGACTGAGAGTCGGTGAGTGAGGGGGGACTGAGAGTCGGTGAGTGAGGGGGGACTGAGAGTCGGTGAGTGAGGGGGGACTGAGTGACGGTGAGTGAGGGGGGACTGAGTGACGGGGGACTGAGAGTCGGTGAGTGAGGGGAGGGACTGAGAGTCGGTGAGTGAGGGGGGGACTGAGAGTCGGTGAGGGAGGAGGGACTGAGAGTCGGTGAGTGAGGGGGGACTGAGAGTCGGTGAGTGAGGGGGGACTGAGAGTCGGTGAGTGAGGGAGGGACTGAGTGTCGGTGAGTGAGGGGGGACTGCGAGTCGGTGAGTGAGGGGGGACTGAGAGTCGGTGAGTGAGGGGGGACTGAGGGTCGGTGAGTGAGGGGGACTAGAGTCGGTGAGTGAGGGAAGGACTGAGAGTCGGTGAGTGAGGGAGGGACTGAGAGTCGGTGAGTGAGGGGGGACTGAGAGTCGGTGAGTGAGGGGGGACTGAGAGTCGGTGAGTGAGGGGGTCTGAGAGTCGGTGAGTGGGGGGGGACTGAGAGTCGGTGAGTGGGGGGGGGACTGAGAGTCAGGGAGGGAGGGACTGAGAGTCGGTGAGTGAGGGGAGGGACTGAGAGTTGGTGAGTGAGGGGGGGACTGAGTGTCGGTGAGTGAGGGGGGGACTGAGAGTCGGTGAGTGAGGGGGGACTGAGAGTCGGTGAATGAGGGGGGACTGAGTGACGGTGAGGGAGGGGGGACTGAGTGACGGGGGACTGAGAGTCGGTGAGTGAGGGGGGGGACTGAGAGTCGGTGAGTGAGGGAGTGACTGAGAGTCGGTGAGCGAAGGGAGACTGAGAGTCGGTGAGTGAGGGGGGACTGAGAGTCGGTGAGTGAGGGGGGACTGAGAGTCGGTGAGTGAGGGGGGACTGAGAGTCGGTGAGTGAGGGGGGGACTGAGAGTCGGTGAGTGAGGGGGGGGACTGAGAGTCGGTGAGTGAGGGGGGACTGAGAGTCGGTGAGTGAGGGGGGACTGAGAGTCTGTGAGTGAAGGGGGACTGAGAGTCGGTGAGTGAAGGGGGACTGAGAGTCGGTGAGTGAGGGAGGGACTGAGAGTTGGTGAGTGAGAGGGGGGGGGACTCAGAGTCAGTGAGGTGGGACTGAGAGTCAGTGAGGGGGGGGACTGAGGGACGGGGGACTGAGAGTCGGTGAGTGAGGCGGGACTGAGTGTCGGTGAGTGAGGGGGGACTGAGAGTCGGTGAGTGAGGGGGGACTGAGGGTCGGTGAGTGAGGGGGGACTGAGAGTCGGTGAGTGAGGGGGGACTGAGAGTCGGTGAGTGAGGGGGGACTGAGAGTCGGTGAGTGGGGGGGGACTGAGTGTCGGTGAGTGAGGGGGGGGACTGAGTGTCGGTGAGTGAGGGGGGACTGAGTGACGGTGAGTGAGGGGGGACTGAGTGACGGTGAGTGAGGGGGGACTGAGTGACGGTGAGTGAGGGGGGACTGAGAGTCGGTGAGTGAGGGGGGACTGAGAGTCGGTGAGTGAGGGGGGACTGAGAGTCGGTGAGTGAGGGGGGACTGAGTGACGGTGAGTGAGGGGGGACTGAGTGACGGTGAGTGAGGGGGGACTGAGAGTCGGTGAGTGAGGGGGGACTGAGAGTCGGTGAGTGAGGGGGGACTGAGAGTCGGTGAGTGAGGGGGGACTGAGAGTCGGTGAGTGAGGGGGGACTGAGAGTCGGTGAGTGAGGGGGGACTGAGGGTCGGTGAGTGAGGGGGGACTGAGAGTCGGTGAGTGAGGGGGGACTGAGAGTCGGTGAGTGAGGGGGTCTGAGAGTCGGTGAGTGAGGGGGGACTGAGAGTCGGTGAGTGGGGGGGGGACTGAGAGTCAGGGAGGAAGGGACTGAGAGTCGGTGAGTGAGGGGAGGGACTGAGTCGGTGAGTGAGGGGGGGGACTGAGTGTCGGTGAGTGAGGGGGGGGACTGAGAGACGGTTAGTGAGGGGGGACTGAGTGACGGTGAGTGAGGGGGGACTGAGTGACGGGGGACTGAGAGTCGGTGAGTGAGGGGGGGTGACTCAGAGTCAGTGAGGGGGGGGGACTGAGGGACGGGGACTGAGAGTCGGTGAGTGAGGGGGGACTGAGAGTCGGTGAGTGAGGGGGGACTGAGAGTCGGTGAGTGAGGGGGGGGACTGAGAGTCGGTGAGTGAGGGGGGACTGAGAGTCGGTGAGTGAGGGGGGACTGAGAGTCGGTGAGTGAGGGGGGACTGAGAGTCGGTGAGTGAGGGGGGACTGAGAGTCGGTGAGTGAGGGGGGACTGAGAGTCGGTGAGTGAGGGGGGACTGAGAGTCGGTGAGTGAGGGGGGACTGAGAGTCGGTGAGTGAGGGGGGACTGAGAGTCGGTGAGTGAGGGGGACTGAGAGTCGGTGAGTGAGGGGGGGGACTGAGAGTCGGTGAGTGAGGGGGGACTGAGAGTCGGTTAGTGAGGGAGTGACTGAGAGTCGGTGAGCGAAGGGAGACAGAGTCGGTGAGTGAGGGGGGGACTGAGAGTCGGTGAGTGAGGGGGGACTGAGAGTCGGTGAGTGAGGGGGGACTGAGAGTCAGTGAGGGGGGGACTGAGGGACGGGGGACTGAGAGTCGGTGAGTGAGGCGGGACTGAGTGTCGGTGAGTGAGGGGGGACTGAGAGTCGGTGAGTGAGGCGGGACTGAGTGTCGGTGAGTGAGGGGCGACTGAGAGTCGGTGAGTGAGGGGGGACTGAGGGTCGGTGAGTGAGGGGGGACTGAGAGTCGGTGAGTGAGGGGGGACTGAGAGTCGGTGAGTGAGGGGGGACTGAGAGTCGTTGAGTGAGGGGGGACTGAGAGTCGTTGAGTGAGGGGGGACTGAGAGTCGGTGAGTGAGGGGGGACTGAGAGTCGGTGAGTGGGGGGGGACTGAGAGTCAGTGAGTGGGGACTGAGAGTCAGTGAGTGGGGGGGGACTGAGAGTCGGTGAGTGAGGGGGGGGACTGAGTGTCGGTGAGTGAGGGGGGGGACTGAGTGACGGTGAGTGAGGGGGGACTGAGTGACGGTGAGTGAGGGGGGACTGAGTGACGGTGAGTGAGGGGGGACTGAGTGACGGTGAGTGAGGGGGGACTGAGAGTCGGTGAGTGAGGGGGGACAGAGTCGGTGAGTGAGGGGGGACTGAGAGTCGGTGAGTGAGGGGGGGGGGGGACTGAGAGTCGGTGAGTGAGGGGGGACTGAGTGACGGTGAGTGAGGGGGGACTGAGAGTCGGTGAGTGAGGGGGGACTGAGAGTCGGTGAGTGAGGGGGGACTGAGAATCGGACAGTGAGGGGGGACTGAGAGCCGGTGAGTGAGGGGGGGGACTGAGAGCCGGTGAGTGAGGGGGGCCTGAGAGTCGGTGAGTGAGGGGGGACTGAGAGTCGGTGAGTGAGGGGGGACTGAGAGTCGGTGAGTGAGGGGGGACTGAGAGTCGGTGAGTGAGGGGGGACTGAGAGTCGGTGAGTGAGGGGGGACTGAGAGTCGGTGAGTGAGGGGGGGACTGAGAATCGGTGAGTGAGGGGAGGGACTGAGAGTTGGTGAGTGAGGGGGGGACTGAGTGTCGGTGAGTGAGGGGGGGGACTGAGAGTCGGTGAGTGAGGGGGGACTGAGTAACGGTGAGTGAGGGGGGACTGAGAGTCGGTGAGTGAGGGGGGGGTGACTCAGAGTCACTGAGGGGGGGGGACTGAGGGACGGGGGACTGAGAGTCGGTGAGTGAGAGGGGGACTGAGAGTCGGTGAGTGAGGGGGGACTGAGAGTCGGTGAGTGAGGGGGGGACTGAGAGTCGGTGAGTGAGGGGGGGACTGAGAGTCGGTGAGTGAGGGGGGACTGAGAGTCGGTGAGTGAGGGGGGACTGAGAGTCGGTGAGTGAGGGGGGGACTGAGAGTCGGTGAGTGAGGGGGGGACTGAGAGTCGGTGAGTGAGGGGGGACTGAGTGTCGGTGAGTGAGGGGGGACTGAGTGTCGGTGAGTGAGGGGGGGACTGAGTGTCGGTGAGTGAGGGGGGACTGAGTGTCGGTGAGTGAGGGGGGACTGAGTGTCGGTGAGTGAGGGGGGACTGAGTGTCGATGAGTGAGGGGGGACTGAGTGTCGGTGAGTGAGGGGGGGACTGAGAGTCGGTGAGTGAGGGGGGACTGAGTGTCGGGGAGGGAGGGACTGAGTCGGTGAGTGAGGGGGACGACTGAGTGTCGGTGAGTGAGGTGAGACTGAGAGTCGGTGAGTGAGGTGAGACTGAGAGTCGGTGAGTGAGGGTGGACTGAGAGTCGGTGAGTGAGGGGGGACTGAGTGTCGGTGAGTGAGGGGGGACTGAGTGTCGGGGAGGGAGGGACTGAGTGTCGGTGAGTGAGGGGGGGGTACTGAGATTCGGTGAGTGAGGGGGTGGACTGAGATTCGGTGAGTGAGGGGGGGGACTGAGTCTCGGTGAGTGAGTGGGTGGACTGAGTGTCGGTGAGTGAGGGGTGGGGGACTGAGTGTCGGTGAGTGAGGGGGGGGACTGAGTGTCGGTGATGTCATGATATTCAAACACACACACCATGATAGACACACCAACAGACAAACCAGAACACACAACACCACAACCAATGACAGAAAGATATAAAAGCACAGACACGACACCCGGTGGTCAGTATTCGCTGGAGAGGAAGACCAGGACAGACCTGCTACCAGACACACTCAGGGAGACAGCACGTGCAGAGTATCCAGAACGAACTGTATTATAAGAGTTAAAATAAAATAGAGTTGTACCACATACAACTGTGTTGGCTCATCTGTGCACCAGAGCACCCAACACCACATGGTACAGGAGTGGATCGATACCTGCCGGCATACCTCAGTGTACACAGACAACCAGCAGTGCCCAGGCAAAATGATAGAGCTCCCGGTTCCGCAGCCGCTCAATGCTGCGGCGATCTCCGCGAAAACTGGCGGCGATTCCGGCAAGTGTTCGAATTGTTCCTGTTGGCAGCTGAACTCCAAGACCTGGATGATAGCGAAGAAATTGAATTTCTCCTCACCATCGCCGGTGCAAGGGCAAGAGAAATATTCACAAGGTTCAGGTTGTTCAGGAGGCAGCAAAGGTACGATTACCAGGCAGTCCTGGACAAATTCTCCAAGTACTGTGAAGAAAACGCAATCCAATCGGCAAGTAAAGGTAAGAAAAGCGGCAGTACTCACCTCGTGGCTGGGATACCGGAGCCCGAATTCCCAGAGGCCGAAATCCCGCGCCTGAGAGAGGGCTGGGTCGAGGTCGGCGGCCATCTTGCTAAAGGTATCACGCTAGCACAGTTGCGCGAGCAGTGTGCAGAACCGGAAGTTTCGTTTGCGCATGCGCAAGATGCTGCGCATGCGCAGTCAAGAAAACGGCCATCGGTAAAGGAACAGCGATCTGAGCATGCGCAGTCGCTTCCTACGTGCTACATACCGAGCGTCAGGATGTCAGAGGCCCCAGACTGCACCAATTTAAAGGGGAAACGTTCCAAATCCAATTTAAAAGGGAAACGTCCCAAATCAAAAAAACAAAAATCTGTTAAAGCTGTAAAACAACCTTCCCTCACCTGGAATGACAGCACATTGCCGCAAATTGACCGAGGAGATGAATTTAACCTCCGAAGAACCCTCCGACAAGCAGTTACCTACGCACAAGCCGATGATTCCGACCTCGAATACTTCGATGACGATCTTTACAGTGTTTCCGGACCTCGCGAGCCCAATGATAGCTCCGTGGTCCTATACGACTATGAATCGGACGAACCTTTCGTATTGCACATTGGCGGCCCCCACATTGAATCCGACGCAGATGCGGATTCATTTTCGGATTTGAGGATCTTCAATCCAGCAGATATGACGTCCCAACTTATCAGTACCGGATGATGCTGCAGCCTGACATTAACAGACAGGGAGCGCTGCAAGCACACGGAGAGCGCCCTGCTGCCACACAGAGCGTGGTCCACGTCCCGCTCAACGTTCCCGACTCTATGAAAGAAGACATGCAAGACGCCAGAGTGCAGTCCTCGCATGAACCAGAAGTGACTCCAGTGTCACAAGCCTCCACAGCAAGCTCGTGGACAGACTCCACAATTTCAGAAACGCAAGACTCCAGAGCGCGGTCCTTGCAGGAACAAGACCATGAGGGTCTAGCAACCTCTCCTGACCAACCAGCGGCAGACGATGCAAGTCTGCCATGCTCACGTGAACAGCAAGAAGGCTATAACAGCCGACCATGCTCCAGTTTACAGCAGCATGACCATGACGGTCTCTCATGCTACAATGAAGGGCACAGCGCTGAAGACTGTTCAAGCCCAACTGAAGACAAGCCAAAGGAATCGCCTCGTCCAAGCCCGAAGAAAAAAGGTTTATGCGCTGACCTTCAGGATCATTATAGCCGAACGGAGATTAATAATGCTGCACAGCCACAGAAGGATGCTGAGGATTTGCTAAAGAAATTAATTGAATGTTTAACTTGCAAGGAGCAGACTGAGAATTGCCAGTGTTTTAGTACGGATCGAAAAAATGGACAAGACATTGATCCTCAGGTAATGGAAATAACACAACCTGAATCATATCTACAGCAGGGACAAATGTCTCCCTTCAACACAACGCCGCAAAGTCCCAACTTCGGAGACCAGCAGTTAGTCAGTAATGACTCTTCAAACCTTGAGGGGAACATTAATTGCATTGAACCTATACACACTCCACTGATAAATGAGCAGAACATTGGAGCAAGAATCCTGAGGACACCGACATCGAGTAGCCAGATAACAAATTTAAAACCCACAGCAGTTTCAAGTGAACCAAGTGTGCTTTCCACTAATGGTGAAGATGCAGATAAGGTTGACCCGATTATCCATTGTACCACACTAACCCCAGTGATGAAGCAGTTATGTCTGGGGAGTATAATGTGGGCAATTGAGAACAGTAAAAGAGAGACTGTGACCATGCCAGTCCCAGCAAAATCAGACCCAGAGACCATGAAGGCATGTACATTAGACAAAGATACATATGAGGTACCTGAGAAGAAAAGTGAAACGGAATGTTCTTTGGAAAATAGTACAATGTCGATAGAAACATTGGATCCTATATTCGAGACCATACATATGGGAGAATTTGGGGGTAATAAACAAGGTTCTGCAATGTCTGGGGGAAGATTTAAAATTCCAAAGAAGAAAAGCCCAAATGAAGGACAACGGCAAGACAATGACAGTCCACCGACATGGTGTGCACCACCAGATGAAAACTCTGACAATTTACCCAACCCTAGTGAACAGCAAGCTGCTAATGAGGATCTATCCACGGGATGTGAGACGAGTGACGACAGCATCCCACTTCCCATGCAAAAGGTGCAAGGTGACAGACCTCGCCTAGTGCGTACCGAGGCACTCGACGATCACGGTGGGACCACTGACGACTGCGGTGGCGGCGCACCGCTTCCACCCTCGATGGCTCGAGCCTCTCCACTGGTTGGTGCATTCCTGCATGTTCCGACTCCAGAAGTGCAGCTTCAGGGAATCTCGGTTGCCTCCAGTGAACCTGTTGGGACTCCGGACGGGGGGCATCGACGGAAGGCAGACCGGACTCCAGATGGGGAGCAGCCAAGCGCCGACTCTTATTCGCGCACGCCAGACCTTGCTCCGGACGGGCGGTGTCGCGGCCTCGGTGATGGCACGCTCAGGGTGACGGCGGATGCCACGGCGACAGGGAATGGATCGCGTGGCAGTCCCTCTGGGTCGGCAGTGGCAACCAGCACCGGCGGTCCAAGATGGTCACACCAATTCGCGCCATCGCCAGACGTTGATGCGAGCAACAATTCTCTCTCCAAGGCGACATGCTTCGACGTTTCTCTGCGGAGTCGCCCTTCCGGCACAGCAGGTGGCCGGAACCAGCGTGCACGGTCTCGGCCAACTTCCACATCTGGCACAGTCATCGCCTTGCATGATATTCGTGATGGTGCTACTTCGATGGCAACGACCCATTGGCTACAAGATGCCGTCCACCACAAACATAAAAAGAATAAAGACTCCACCTTGTTCCTGGCATGCAGGGCGGATGGATTGGTGCGTAGGCGCAATCAGCGAGCTATGCGCCGCCTTCCACGCTCGCAACTGAACCGTACGCACACGCCGGATCCTCCACTGGTTCCCAAGGATGACTTCGTGGAGATGCCATGGATCATGCCCCTTCCATCGCCACCAGAACCAAACCACAGCCAAGGCAACACTAACAAAGATGTTGAATGTTATATTTGCACGAATGAAAAACCAAGCACTGCACGAAGTACAACAAATGGAAAAGTAGAGACTTCGGCAACAGCATCACCTCCAACAGTCCAAGGTGAACCAGTGTGACCCCAAATCTCCACAGCTGAACCGGCTTGAGGACCAGCCCATTCTTGAGGCGGTCACCCATTAGACTGGACTTATAACGCTGTTCATACGTTCAAAAAGTCAAACACATCTGTATTATAACCTGTTGTTGTTTATTGTTCCAGATATCGTCTGACCGGACCACTGTTGAAGTTTTTTTTTTCTCGCATCCATGTTTTGTTATGGTACAACCTTGTTAGTGTGACGCACCCGACATCGCCCCATGTAAATAGTTACGTCATATACACACGCTGTACACAACACACGCACACACTCTTAGATGCACTCACGACACAATTATATTTATAACCAAGTAGGCACATATCTTTGTAAAAAGGTGGGATGTCATGATATTCAAACACACATCATGATAGACACACCAACAGACAAATCAGAACACACAACACCACAACCAATGACAGAAAGATATAAAAGCACAGACACGACACCCGGTGGTCAGTATTAGCTGGAGAGGAAGACCAGGACAGACCTGCTACCAGACACACTCAGGGAGACAGCACGTGCAGAGTATCCAGAACGAACTATTATAAGAGTTAAAATAAAATAGAGTTGTACCACATACAACTGTGTTGGCTCATATGTGCACCAGAGCACCCAACACCACAGGTGAGTGAGGGGGGGGAATGAGTGTCGGTGAGTGAGGGGGGACTGAGAGTCGGTGAGTGAGGGGGGGGACTGAGAGTCGGTGAGTGAGGGGGGGGACTGAGTGTCGGGGAGGGAGGGAGGGACTGAGAGTTGTTGAGTGAGGGGGTGACTGAGAGTCGGTGAGTTAGGGGGGGACTGAGATTCGGTGAGTGAGGGGGGGGACTGAGTCTCGGTAAGGGGGGACTGAGAGTCGATGAGTGAGGGGGGACTGAGAGTCGGTGAGTGAGGGGGGGTCTGAGAGTCGGTGAGTGAGGGGGGGTCTGAGAGTCGGTTAGTGAGGGGGGACTGCGAGTCGGTGAGTGAGGGGGACTGAGTGTCGGGGAGGGAGGGACTGAGAGTCGTTGAGTGAGGGGGGGGACTGAGAGTCGGTGAGTGAGGGGGGACGGAGAGCCGGTGAGTGAAGGGGGACTGAGAGTCGGTGAGTGAGGGAGGGACAGAGATTCGGTGAGTGAGGGAGGGACTGAGAGTCGGTGAGTGAGGGAGGACAGAGTCGGTGAGTGAGGGAGGACAGAGTCGGTGAGTGAGGGAGGACAGAGTCGGTGAGTGAGGGAGGACAGAGTCGGTGAGTGAGGGAGGGACTGAGTCGGTGAGTGAGGGGAGACTGAGAGTCGGTGAGTGGGGGGGGCTGACAGTCTGAGTGAGGGAGGGGCTGAGAGTCGGTGACTGAGGGTGGGACTGAGAGTCAGTGAGGTGGGAGACTGAGGGACGGGGGACTGAGAGTCGGTGAGTGAGGGGGGACTGAGTGTCGGTGAGTGAGGGGGGGGACTGAGTGTCGGTGAGTGAGGGGGGACTGAGTGTCGGTGAGTGAGGGGGGACTGAGTGTCGGTGAGTGAGGGGGGACTGAGTGTTGGTGAGTGAGGGGGGACTGAGTGTCGGTGAGTGAGGGGGGACTGAGTGTCGGTGAGTGAGGGGGGACTGAGTGTTGGTGAGTGAGGGGGGACTGAGAGTCGGTGAGTGAGGGGGGACTGAGTGTCGGTGAGTGAGGGGGACTGAGTGTCGGTGAGTGAGGGGGACTGAGTGTCGGTGAGTGAGGGGGGGACAGAGCGTCGGTGAGTGAGGGGGGACTGAGTGTCGGTGAGTGAGGGGGGACTGAGTGTCGGTGAGTGAGGGGGGACTGAGTGTCGGTGAGTGAGGGGGGACTGAGTGTCGGTGAGTGAGGGGGGACTGAGTGTCGGTGAGTGAGGGGGGACTGAGTGTCGGTGAGTGAGGGGGGACTGAGTGTCGGTGAGTGAGGGGGGACTGAGTGTCGGTGAGTGAGGGGGGACTGAGTGTCGGTGAGTGAGGGGGGACTGAGTGTCGGTGAGTGAGGGGGGACTGAGTGTCGGTGAGTGAGGGGGGACTGAGTGTCGGTGAGTGAGGAGGGGACAGAGTCGGTGAGTGAGGGGGGGACTGAGAGTCGGTGAGTGAGGGGGGGACTGTGAGTCGGTGAGTGAGGGGGGACTGAGACTCGGTGAGTAAGGGGGGGACTGAGTCTCGGTGAGTGAGGGGGGACTGAGAGTCGGTGAGTGAGGGGGGACTGAGTGTCGGTGAGTGAGGGGGGGACTGAGAGTCGGTGAGTGAGGGGGGGACTGAGAGTCGGTGAGTGAGGGGGGACTGAGAGTCGGTGAGTGAGGGGGGACTGAGAGTCGGTGAGTGAGGGGGGACTGAGTGTCGGTGAGTGAGGGGGGACTGAGTGTCGGTGAGTGAGGGGGGACTGTGTCGGTGAGTGAGGGGGGACTGAGTGTCGGTGAGTGAGGGGGGACTGAGTGTCGGTGAGTGAGGGGGGACTGAGTGTCGGTGAGTGAGGGGGAATGAGTGTCGGTGAGTGAGGGGGACTGAGTGTCGGTGAGTGAGGGGGGACTGAGTGTCGGTGAGTGAGGGGGGACTGAGTGTCGGTGAGTGAGGGGGACTGAGTGTCGGTGAGTGAGGGGGGACTGAGTGTCGGTGAGTGAGGGGGGACTGAGTGTCGGTGAGTGAGGGGGACTGAGTGTCGGTGAGTGAGGGGGGACTGAGTGTCGGTGAGTGAGGGGGGACTGAGTGTCGGTGAGTGAGGGGGGACTGAGTGTCGGTGAGTGAGGGGGGACTGAGTGTCGGTGAGTGAGGGGGGACTGAGTGTCGGTGAGTGAGGGGGGACTGAGTGTCGGTGAGTGAGGGGGGACTGAGTGTCGGTGAGTGAGGGGGGACTGAGTGTCGGTGAGTGAGGGGGGACTGAGTGTCGGTGAGTGAGGGGGGACTGAGTGTCGGTGAGTGAGGGGGGACTGAGTGTCGGTGAGTGAGGGGGGACTGAGTGTCGGTGAGTGAGGGGGGACTGAGTGTCGGTGAGTGAGGGGGGACTGAGTGTCGGTGAGTGAGGGGGGACTGAGTGTCGGTGAGTGAGGGGGGACTGAGTGTCGGTGAGTGAGGGGGGACTGAGTGTCGGTGAGTGAGGGGGGACTGAGTGTCGGTGAGTGAGGGGGGACTGAGTGTCGGTGAGTGAGGGGGGACTGAGTGTCGGTGAGTGAGGGGGGACTGAGTGTCGGTGAGTGAGGGGGGACTGAGTGTCGGTGAGTGAGGGGGGACTGAGTGTCGGTGAGTGAGGGGGGACTGAGTGTCGGTGAGTGAGGGGGGACTGAGAGTCGGTGAGTGAGGGGGGACTGAGTGTCGGGGAGGGAGCGACTGAGAGTCGGTGAGTGAGGGGGGGGACTGAGAGTCGGTGAGTGAGGGGGGACTGAGTGTCGGTGAGTGAGGGGGGACTGAGTGTCGGTGAGTGAGGGGGGACTGAGTGTCGGTGAGTGAGGGGGGACTGAGTGTCGGTGAGTGAGGGGGGACTGAGTGTCGGTGAGTGAGGGGGGACTGAGAGTCGGTGAGTGAGGGGGGACTGAGTGTCGGTGAGTGAGGGGGACTGAGTGTCGGTGAGTGAGGGGGGACTGAGTGTCGGTGAGTGAGGGGGGACTGAGTGTCGGTGAGTGAGGGGGGACTGAGTGTCGGTGAGTGAGGGGGGGACTGAGAGTCGGTGAGTGAGGGGGGGACTGAGAGTCGGTGAGTGAGGGGGGACTGAGAGTCGGTGAGTGAGGGGGGACTGAGTGTCGGTGAGTGAGGGGGGACTGAGTGTCGGTGAGTGAGGGGGGACTGAGTGTCGGTGAGTGAGGGGGGACTGAGTGTCGGTGAGTGAGGGGGGACTGAGTGTCGGTGAGTGAGGGGGGACTGTGTCGGTGAGTGAGGGGGGACTGAGTGTCGGTGAGTGAGGGGGGACTGAGTGTCGGTGAGTGAGGGGGGACTGAGTGTCGGTGAGTGAGGGGGGACTGAGTGTCGGTGAGTGAGGGGGGACTGAGTGTCGGTGAGTGAGGGGGGACTGAGTGTCGGTGAGTGAGGGGGGACTGAGTGTCGGTGAGTGAGGGGGGACTGAGTGTCGGTGAGTGAGGGGGGACTGAGTGTCGGTGAGTGAGGGGGGACTGAGTGTCGGTGAGTGAGGGGGGACTGAGTGTCGGTGAGTGAGGGGGGACTGAGTGTCGGTGAGTGAGGGGGGACTGAGTGTCGGTGAGCGAGGGGGGACTGAGTGTCGGTGAGCGAGGGGGGACTGAGTGTCGGTGAGCGAGGGGGGACTGAGTGTCGGTGAGCGAGGGGGGACTGAGTGTCGGTGAGCGAGGGGGGACTGAGTGTCGGTGAGCGAGGGGGGACTGAGTGTCGGTGAGTGAGGGGGGACTGAGTGTCGGTGAGTGAGGGGGGACTGAGTGTCGGTGAGTGAGGGGGGACTGAGTGTCGGTGAGTGAGGGGGCACTGAGTGTCGGTGAGTGAGGGGGGACTGAGTGTCGGTGAGTGAGGGGGGACTGAGTGTCGGTGAGTGAGGGGGGACTGAGTGTCGGTGAGTGAGGGGGGACTGAGTGTCGGTGAGTGAGGGGGGACTGAGTGTCGGTGAGTGAGGGGGGGACTGAGAGTCGGTGAGTGAGGGGATGGACTGAGAGTCAGTGAGTGAGCGACTGAGAGTCGGTGAGTGAGGGGGGGGACTGAGAGTCGGTGAGTGAGCGACTGAGAGTCGGTGAGTGAGGGGGGGGACTGAGAGTCGGTGAGTGAGCGGGGGGACTGAGAGTCGGTGAGTGAGGGGGGGGACTGAGTGTCGGTGAGTGAGGGGGGGACTGAGTCGGTGAGTGAGGGGGGGACTGAGTCGGTGAGTGAAGGGGGGACTGAGTCGGTGAGTGAGGGCGGGACTGAAAGTCGATGATTGAGGAGGGGAACTGAGAGTCGGTGAGTGAGGGGGGGACTGAGAGTCGGTGAGTGAGGGAGGGACAGAGATTCGGTGAGTGAGGGGGAAACTAAGTGTCGGGGAGGGAGGTACTGAGAGTCGGTGAGTGAGGGGGGGGGTGACTGAGAGTCGGTGCGTGAGGGACTGAGAGTCGGCGAGTGAGGACGGACTGAGAGTCGGTGAGTGAGGGGGGGACTGAGTGTCGGTGAGTGAGGGGGGACTGAGTCGGTGAGTGAGGGGGGGGACTGAGTGTCGGTGAGTGAGGGGGGACTGAGTCGGTGAGTGAGGGGGGGGACTGAGAGTCGGTGAGTGAGGGGGGGGACTGTGAGTCGGTGAGTGAGGGGGGGACTGAGTGTCGGTGAGTGAGGGGGGGACTGAGTGTCGGTGAGTGAGGGGGGGACTGAGAGTCGGTGAGTGAGGGGGGGGACTGAGAGTCGGTGAGTGAGGGGGGGGACTGAGTGTCGGTGAGTGAGGGGGGGACTGAGTGTCGGTGAGTGAGGGGGGACTGAGAGTCGGTGAGTGAGGGGGGGACTGAGAGTCGGTGAGTGAGGGGGGGACTGAGTGTCGGTGAGTGAGGGGGGGACTGAGTATCGGTGAGTGAGGGGAGGGACTGAGTATCGGTGAGTGAGGGGGGGACTGAGTCAGTGAGGGGGGGGAACTGAGGGATGGGGGACAGAGTCGGTGAGTGAGGGGGGGGACTGAGAGTCGGTGAGTGAGGGGGGACTGAGAGTCGGTGAGTGAGGGGGGACTGAGAGTCGGTGAGTGAGGGGGGGACTGAGATTCGGTGAGTGAGGGGGGGGGGACTGAGTCTCGGTGAGTGAGGGGGGGGGACTGAGAGTCGGTGAGTGAGGGGGGGGGACTGAGAATCGGTGAGTGAGGGGGGTCTGAGAGTCGGTGAGTGAGGACGGACTGAGTATCGGTGAGTGAGGGGGGGGACTGAGAGTCAGTGAGGGGGGGAACTGAGGGACAGGGGACAAAGAGTCGGTGAGTGAGGGGAGGACTGAGAGTCGGTGTGGGAGGGGGGACTGAGAGTCGGTGAGTGAGGGGGGACTGAGAGTCGGTGAGTGAGGGGGGACTGAGTGTCGGTGAGTGAGGGGGGACTGAGTGTCGGTGAGTGAGGGGGGACTGAGAGTCGGTGAGTGAGGGGGGACTGAGAGTCGGTGAGTGAGGGGGACTGAGTGTCGGGGAGGGAGGGACTGAGAGTCGGTGAGTGAGGAGGGACTGAGAGTCGGTGAGTGAGGGGGGGAATGAGAGTCGGTGAGTGAGGGGGGGGACTGTGGGTCGGTGAGTGAGGGGGGACTGAGAGTCGGTGAGTGAGGGGGGGACTGAGAGTCGGTGAGTGAGGGGGGGACTGAGAGTCGGTGAGTGAGGGGGGACTGAGTGTCGGTGAGTGAGGGGGGACTGAGTGTCGGTGAGTGTGGGGGGGACTGAGTGTCGGTGAGTGAGGGGGGACTGAGTGTCGGTGAGTGAGGGGGGACTGAGTGTCGGTGAGTGAGGGGGGACTGAGTGTCGATGAGTGAGGGGGGACTGAGTGTCGGTGAGTGAGGGGGGGGACTGAGAGTCGGTGAGTGAGGGGGGACTGAGTGTCGGGGAGGGAGGGACTGAGTCGGTGAGTGTGGGGATGGACTTAGAGTCAGTGAGTGAGCGACTGAGAGTCGGTGAGTGAGGGGGACGACTGAGTGTCGGTGAGTGAGGTGAGACTGAGAGTCGGTGAGTGAGGTGAGACTGAGAGTCGGTGAGTGAGGGTGGACTGAGAGTCGGTGAGTGAGGGGGGACTGAGTGTCGGTGAGTGAGGGGGGACTGAGTGTCGGGGAGGGAGGGACTGAGTGTCGGTGAGTGAGGGGGGGGTACTGAGATTCGGTGAGTGAGGGGGTGGACTGAGATTCGGTGAGTGAGGGGGGGGACTGAGTCTCGGTGAGTGAGTGAGTGGACTGAGTGTCGGTGAGTGAGGGGTGGGGGACTGAGTGTCGGTGAGTGAGGGGGGGGACTGAGTGTCGGTGATGTCATGATATTCAAACACACACACCATGATAGACACACCAACAGACAAACCAGAACACACAACACCACAACCAATGACAGAAAGATATAAAAGCACAGACACGACACCCGGTGGTCAGTATTCGCTGGAGAGGAAGACCAGGACAGACCTGCTACCAGACACACTCAGGGAGACAGCACGTGCAGAGTATCCAGAACGAACTGTATTATAAGAGTTAAAATAAAATAGAGTTGTACCACATACAACTGTGTTGGCTCATCTGTGCACCAGAGCACCCAACACCACATGGTACAGGAGTGGATCGATACCTGCCGGCATACCTCAGTGTACACAGACAACCAGCAGTGCCCAGGCAAAATGATAGAGCTCCCGGTTCCGCAGCCGCTCAATGCTGCGGCGATCTCCGCGAAAACTGGCGGCGATTCCGGCAAGTGTTCGAATTGTTCCTGTTGGCAGCTGAACTCCAAGACCTGGATGATAGCGAAGAAATTGAATTTCTCCTCACCATCGCCGGTGCAAGGGCAAGAGAAATATTCACAAGGTTCAGGTTGTTCAGGAGGCAGCAAAGGTACGATTACCAGGCAGTCCTGGACAAATTCTCCAAGTACTGTGAAGAAAACGCAATCCAATCGGCAAGTAAAGGTAAGAAAAGCGGCAGTACTCACCTCGTGGCTGGGATACCGGAGCCCGAATTCCCAGAGGCCGAAATCCCGCGCCTGAGAGAGGGCTGGGTCGAGGTCGGCGGCCATCTTGCTAAAGGTATCACGCTAGCACAGTTGCGCGAGCAGTGTGCAGAACCGGAAGTTTCGTTTGCGCATGCGCAAGATGCTGCGCATGCGCAGTCAAGAAAACGGCCATCGGTAAAGGAACAGCGATCTGAGCATGCGCAGTCGCTTCCTACGTGCTACATACCGAGCGTCAGGATGTCAGAGGCCCCAGACTGCACCAATTTAAAGGGGAAACGTCCCAAATCCAATTTAAAAGGGAAACGTCCCAAATCAAAAAAACAAAAATCTGTTAAAGCTGTAAAACAACCTTCCCTCACCTGGAATGACAGCACATTGCCGCAAATTGACCGAGGAGATGAATTTAACCTCCGAAGAACCCTCCGACAAGCAGTTACCTACGCACAAGCCGATGATTCCGACCTCGAATACTTCGATGACGATCTTTACAGTGTTTCCGGACCTCGCGAGCCCAATGATAGCTCCGTGGTCCTATACGACTATGAATCGGACGAACCTTTCGTATTGCACATTGGCGGCCCCCACATTGAATCCGACGCAGATGCGGATTCATTTTCGGATTTGAGGATCTTCAATCCAGCAGATATGACGTCCCAACTTATCAGTACCGGATGATGCTGCAGCCTGACATTAACAGACAGGGAGCGCTGCAAGCACACGGAGAGCGCCCTGCTGCCACACAGAGCGTGGTCCACGTCCCGCTCAACGTTCCCGACTCTATGAAAGAAGACATGCAAGACGCCAGAGTGCAGTCCTCGCATGAACCAGAAGTGACTCCAGTGTCACAAGCCTCCACAGCAAGCTCGTGGACAGACTCCACAATTTCAGAAACGCAAGACTCCAGAGCGCGGTCCTTGCAGGAACAAGACCATGAGGGTCTAGCAACCTCTCCTGACCAACCAGCGGCAGACGATGCAAGTCTGCCATGCTCACGTGAACAGCAAGAAGGCTATAACAGCCGACCATGCTCCAGTTTACAGCAGCATGACCATGACGGTCTCTCATGCTACAATGAAGGGCACAGCGCTGAAGACTGTTCAAGCCCAACTGAAGACAAGCCAAAGGAATCGCCTCGTCCAAGCCCGAAGAAAAAAGGTTTATGCGCTGACCTTCAGGATCATTATAGCCGAACGGAGATTAATAATGCTGCACAGCCACAGAAGGATGCTGAGGATTTGCTAAAGAAATTAATTGAATGTTTAACTTGCAAGGAGCAGACTGAGAATTGCCAGTGTTTTAGTACGGATCGAAAAAATGGACAAGACATTGATCCTCAGGTAATGGAAATAACACAACCTGAATCATATCTACAGCAGGGACAAATGTCTCCCTTCAACACAACGCCGCAAAGTCCCAACTTCGGAGACCAGCAGTTAGTCAGTAATGACTCTTCAAACCTTGAGGGGAACATTAATTGCATTGAACCTATACACACTCCACTGATAAATGAGCAGAACATTGGAGCAAGAATCCTGAGGACACCGACATCGAGTAGCCAGATAACAAATTTAAAACCCACAGCAGTTTCAAGTGAACCAAGTGTGCTTTCCACTAATGGTGAAGATGCAGATAAGGTTGACCCGATTATCCATTGTACCACACTAACCCCAGTGATGAAGCAGTTATGTCTGGGGAGTATAATGTGGGCAATTGAGAACAGTAAAAGAGAGACTGTGACCATGCCAGTCCCAGCAAAATCAGACCCAGAGACCATGAAGGCATGTACATTAGACAAAGATACATATGAGGTACCTGAGAAGAAAAGTGAAACGGAATGTTCTTTGGAAAATAGTACAATGTCGATAGAAACATTGGATCCTATATTCGAGACCATACATATGGGAGAATTTGGGGGTAATAAACAAGGTTCTGCAATGTCTGGGGGAAGATTTAAAATTCCAAAGAAGAAAAGCCCAAATGAAGGACAACGGCAAGACAATGACAGTCCACCGACATGGTGTGCACCACCAGATGAAAACTCTGACAATTTACCCAACCCTAGTGAACAGCAAGCTGCTAATGAGGATCTATCCACGGGATGTGAGACGAGTGACGACAGCATCCCACTTCCCATGCAAAAGGTGCAAGGTGACAGACCTCGCCTAGTGCGTACCGAGGCACTCGACGATCACGGTGGGACCACTGACGACTGCGGTGGCGGCGCACCGCTTCCACCCTCGATGGCTCGAGCCTCTCCACTGGTTGGTGCATTCCTGCATGTTCCGACTCCAGAAGTGCAGCTTCAGGGAATCTCGGTTGCCTCCAGTGAACCTGTTGGGACTCCGGACGGGGGGCATCGACGGAAGGCAGACCGGACTCCAGATGGGGAGCAGCCAAGCGCCGACTCTTATTCGCGCACGCCAGACCTTGCTCCGGACGGGCGGTGTCGCGGCCTCGGTGATGGCACGCTCAGGGTGACGGCGGATGCCACGGCGACAGGGAATGGATCGCGTGGCAGTCCCTCTGGGTCGGCAGTGGCAACCAGCACCGGCGGTCCAAGATGGTCACACCAATTCGCGCCATCGCCAGACGTTGATGCGAGCAACAATTCTCTCTCCAAGGCGACATGCTTCGACGTTTCTCTGCGGAGTCGCCCTTCCGGCACAGCAGGTGGCCGGAACCAGCGTGCACGGTCTCGGCCAACTTCCACATCTGGCACAGTCATCGCCTTGCATGATATTCGTGATGGTGCTACTTCGATGGCAACGACCCATTGGCTACAAGATGCCGTCCACCACAAACATAAAAAGAATAAAGACTCCACCTTGTTCCTGGCATGCAGGGCGGATGGATTGGTGCGTAGGCGCAATCAGCGAGCTATGCGCCGCCTTCCACGCTCGCAACTGAACCGTACGCACACGCCGGATCCTCCACTGGTTCCCAAGGATGACTTCGTGGAGATGCCACGGATCATGCCCCTTCCATCGCCACCAGAACCAAACCACAGCCAAGGCAACACTAACAAAGATGTTGAATGTTATATTTGCACGAATGAAAAACCAAGCACTGCACGAAGTACAACAAATGGAAAAGTAGAGACTTCGGCAACAGCATCACCTCCAACAGTCCAAGGTGAACCAGTGTGACCCCAAATCTCCACAGCTGAACCGGCTTGAGGACCAGCCCATTCTTGAGGCGGTCACCCATTAGACTGGACTTATAACGCTGTTCATACGTTCAAAAAGTCAAACACATCTGTATTATAACCTGTTGTTGTTTATTGTTCCAGATATCGTCTGACCGGACCACTGTTGAAGTTTTTTTTTTCTCGCATCCATGTTTTGTTATGGTACAACCTTGTTAGTGTGACGCACCCGACATCGCCCCATGTAAATAGTTACGTCATATACACACGCTGTCCACAACACACGCACACACTCTTAGATGCACTCACGACACAATTATATTTATAACCAAGTAGGCACATATCTTTGTAAAAAGGTGGGATGTCATGATATTCAAACACACATCATGATAGACACACCAACAGACAAATCAGAACACACAACACCACAACCAATGACAGAAAGATATAAAAGCACAGACACGACACCCGGTGGTCAGTATTAGCTGGAGAGGAAGACCAGGACAGACCTGCTACCAGACACACTCAGGGAGACAGCACGTGCAGAGTATCCAGAACGAACTATTATAAGAGTTAAAATAAAATAGAGTTGTACCACATACAACTGTGTTGGCTCATATGTGCACCAGAGCACCCAACACCACAGGTGAGTGAGGGGGGGGGAATGAGTGTCGGTGAGTGAGGGGGGACTGAGAGTCGGTGAGTGAGGGGGGGGACTGAGAGTCGGTGAGTGAGGGGGGGGACTGAGTGTCGGGGAGGGAGGGAGGGACTGAGAGTTGTTGAGTGAGGGGGTGACTGAGAGTCGGTGAGTTAGGGGGGGACTGAGATTCGGTGAGTGAGGGGGGGGACTGAGTCTCGGTAAGGGGGGACTGAGAGTCGATGAGTGAGGGGGGACTGAGAGTCGGTGAGTGAGGGGGGGTCTGAGAGTCGGTTAGTGAGGGGGGACTGCGAGTCGGTGAG
The DNA here is from genome assembly GCF_047496885.1 of Scyliorhinus torazame. Classification (NCBI taxonomy): domain Eukaryota; kingdom Metazoa; phylum Chordata; class Chondrichthyes; order Carcharhiniformes; family Scyliorhinidae; genus Scyliorhinus; species Scyliorhinus torazame. Next base: position 183,586,960 of record NC_092720.1, on the reverse strand, counting down.
TGAGGGGGACTGAGTGTCGGGGAGGGAGGGACTGAGAGTCGTTGAGTGAGGGGGGGGACTGAGAGTCGGTGAGTGAGGGGGGACGGAGAGCCGGTGAGTGAAGGGGGACTGAGAGTCGGTGAGTGAGGGAGGGACAGAGATTCGGTGAGTGAGGGAGGGACTGAGAGTCGGTGAGTGAGGGAGGACAGAGTCGGTGAGTGAGGGAGGACAGAGTCGGTGAGTGAGGGAGGACAGAGTCGGTGAGTGAGGGAGGGACTGAGTCGGTGAGTGAGGGGAGACTGAGAGTCGGTGAGTGGGGGGGGCTGACAGTCTGAGTGAGGGAGGGGCTGAGAGTCGGTGACTGAGGGTGGGACTGAGAGTCAGTGAGGTGGGAGACTGAGGGACGGGGGACTGAGAGTCGGTGAGTGAGGGGGGACTGAGTGTCGGTGAGTGAGGGGGGGGACTGAGTGTCGGTGAGTGAGGGGGGACTGAGTGTCGGTGAGTGAGGGGGGACTGAGTGTCGGTGAGTGAGGGGGGACTGAGTGTCGGTGAGTGAGGGGGGACTGTGTCGGTGAGTGAGGGGGGACTGAGTGTCGGTGAGTGAGGGGGGACTGTGTCGGTGAGTGAGGGGGGACTGAGTGTCGGTGATTGAGGGGGGACTGAGTGTCGGTGAGTGAGGGGGGACTGAGTGTCGGTGAGTGAGGGGGACTGAGTGTCGGTGAGTGAGGGGGGACTGAGTGTCGGTGAGTGAGGGGGGACTGAGTGTCGGTGAGTGAGGGGGACTGAGTGTCGGTGAGTGAGGGGGGACTGAGTGTCGGTGAGTGAGGGGGGACTGAGTGTCGGTGATTGAGGGGGACTGAGTGTCGGTGAGTGAGGGGGGACTGAGTGTCGGTGAGTGAGGGGGGACTGAGTGTCGGTGAGTGAGGGGGGACTGAGTGTCGGTGAGTGAGGGGGGACTGAGTGTCGGTGAGTGAGGGGGGACTGAGTGTCGGTGAGTGAGGGGGGACTGAGTGTCGGTGAGTGAGGGGGGACTGAGTGTCGGTGAGTGAGGGGGGACTGAGTGTCGGTGAGTGAGGGGGGACTGAGTGTCGGTGAGTGAGGGGGGACTGAGTGTCGGTGAGTGAGGGGGGACTGAGTGTCGGTGAGTGAGGGGGGACTGAGTGTCGGTGAGTGAGGGGGGACTGAGTGTCGGTGAGTGAGGGGGGACTGAGTGTCGGTGAGTGAGGGGGGACTGAGTGTCGGTGAGTGAGGGGGGACTGAGTGTCGGTGAGTGAGGGGGGACTGAGTGTCGGTGAGTGAGGGGGGACTGAGTGTCGGTGAGTGAGGGGGGACTGAGTGTCGGTGAGTGAGGGGGGACTGAGTGTCGGTGAGTGAGGGGGGACTGAGTGTCGGTGAGTGAGGGGGGACTGAGTGTCGGTGAGTGAGGGGGGACTGAGAGTCGGTGAGTGAGGGGGGACTGAGTGTCGGGGAGGGAGCGACTGAGAGTCGGTGAGTGAGGGGGGGGACTGAGAGTCGGTGAGTGAGGGGGGACTGAGTGTCGGTGAGTGAGGGGGGACTGAGTGTCGGGGAGGGAGGGACTGAGAGTCGGTGAGTGAGGAGGGGACTGAGAGTCGGTGAGTGAGGGGGGGACTGAGAGTCGGTGAGTGAGGGGGGGACTGTGAGTCGGTGAGTGAGGGGGGACTGAGACTCGGTGAGTAAGGGGGGGACTGAGTCTCGGTGAGTGAGGGGGGACTGAGAGTCGGTGAGTGAGGGGGGACTGAGTGTCGGTGAGTGAGGGGGGGACTGAGAGTCGGTGAGTGAGGGGGGGACTGAGAGTCGGTGAGTGAGGGGGGACTGAGAGTCGGTGAGTGAGGGGGGACTGAGTGTCGGTGAGTGAGGGGGGACTGAGTGTCGGTGAGTGAGGGGGGACTGAGTGTCGGTGAGTGAGGGGGGACTGAGTGTCGGTGAGTGAGGGGGGACTGTGTCGGTGAGTGAGGGGGGACTGAGTGTCGGTGAGTGAGGGGGGACTGAGTGTCGGTGAGTGAGGGGGGACTGAGTGTCGGTGAGTGAGGGGGGACTGAGTGTCGGTGAGTGAGGGGGGACTGAGTGTCGGTGAGTGAGGGGGGACTGAGTGTCGGTGAGTGAGGGGGGACTGAGTGTCGGTGAGTGAGGGGGGACTGAGTGTCGGTGAGTGAGGGGGGACTGAGTGTCGGTGAGCGAGGGGGGACTGAGTGTCGGTGAGCGAGGGGGGACTGAGTGTCGGTGAGCGAGGGGGGACTGAGTGTCGGTGAGCGAGGGGGGACTGAGTGTCGGTGAGCGAGGGGGGACTGAGTGTCGGTGAGCGAGGGGGGACTGAGTGTCGGTGAGCGAGGGGGGACTGAGTGTCGGTGAGCGAGGGGGGACTGAGTGTCGGTGAGCGAGGGGGGACTGAGTGTCGGTGAGCGAGGGGGGACTGAGTGTCGGTGAGCGAGGGGGGACTGAGTGTCGGTGAGCGAGGGGGGACTGAGTGTCGGTGAGCGAGGGGGGACTGAGTGTCGGTGAGCGAGGGGGGACTGAGTGTCGGTGAGCGAGGGGGGACTGAGTGTCGGTGAGCGAGGGGGGACTGAGTGTCGGTGAGCGAGGGGGGACTGAGTGTCGGTGAGCGAGGGGGGACTGAGTGTCGGTGAGTGAGGGGGGACTGAGTGTCGGTGAGTGAGGGGGGACTGAGTGTCGGTGAGTGAGGGGGGACTGAGTGTCGGTGAGTGAGGGGGGGACTGAGAGTCGGTGAGTGAGGGGATGGACTGAGAGTCAGTGAGTGAGCGACTGAGAGTCGGTGAGTGAGGGGGGGGACTGAGAGTCGGTGAGTGAGCGACTGAGAGTCGGTGAGTGAGGGGGGGGACTGAGAGTCGGTGAGTGAGCGGGGGGACTGAGAGTCGGTGAGTGAGGGGGGGGACTGAGTGTCGGTGAGTGAGGGGGGGACTGAGTCGGTGAGTGAGGGGGGGACTGAGTGTCGGTGAGTGAGGGGGGGACTGAGTCGGTGAGTGAAGGGGGGACTGAGTCGGTGAGTGAGGGCGGGACTGAAAGTCGATGATTGAGGAGGGGAACTGAGAGTCGGTGAGTGAGGGGGGGACTGAGAGTCGGTGAGTGAGGGAGGGACAGAGATTCGGTGAGTGAGGGGGAAACTAAGTGTCGGGGAGGGAGGTACTGAGAGTCGGTGAGTGAGGGGGGGGGTGACTGAGAGTCGGTGCGTGAGGGACTGAGAGTCGGCGAGTGAGGACGGACTGAGAGTCGGTGAGTGAGGGGGGGACTGAGTGTCGGTGAGTGAGGGGGGACTGAGTCGGTGAGTGAGGGGGGGGACTGAGTGTCGGTGAGTGAGGGGGGACTGAGTCGGTGAGTGAGGGGGGGGACTGAGAGTCGGTGAGTGAGGGGGGGGACTGTGAGTCGGTGAGTGAGGGGGGGGACTGAGTGTCGGTGAGTGAGGGGGGGACTGAGTGTCGGTGAGTGAGGGGGGGACTGAGAGTCGGTGAGTGAGGGGGGGGACTGAGAGTCGGTGAGTGAGGGGGGGACTGAGTGTCGGTGAGTGAGGGGGGGACTGAGTGTCGGTGAGTGAGGGGGGACTGAGAGTCGGTGAGTGAGGGGGGGACTGAGAGTCGGTGAGTGAGGGGGGGACTGAGTGTCGGTGAGTGAGGGGGGGACTGAGTATCGGTGAGTGAGGGGAGGGACTGAGTATCGGTGAGTGAGGGGGGGACTGAGTCAGTGAGGGGGGGGAACTGAGGGATGGGGGACAGAGTCGGTGAGTGAGGGGGGGGACTGAGAGTCGGTGAGTGAGGGGGGACTGAGAGTCGGTGAGTGAGGGGGGACTGAGAGTCGGTGAGTGAGGGGGGGACTGAGATTCGGTGAGTGAGGGGGGGGGACTGAGTCTCGGTGAGTGAGGGGGGGGGACTGAGAGTCGGTGAGTGAGGGGGGGGGACTGAGAATCGGTGAGTGAGGGGGGTCTGAGAGTCGGTGAGTGAGGACGGACTGAGTATCGGTGAGTGAGGGGGGGGACTGAGAGTCAGTGAGGGGGGGAACTGAGGGACAGGGGACAGAGAGTCGGTGAGTGAGGGGAGGACTGAGAGTCGGTGTGGGAGGGGGGACTGAGAGTCGGTGAGTGAGGGGGGACTGAGAGTCGGTGAGTGAGGGGGGACTGAGTGTCGGTGAGTGAGGGGGGACTGAGTGTCGGTGAGTGAGGGGGGACTGAGAGTCGGTGAGTGAGGGGGGACTGAGAGTCGGTGAGTGAGGGGGACTGAGTGTCGGGGAGGGAGGGACTGAGAGTCGGTGAGTGAGGAGGGACTGAGAGTCGGTGAGTGAGGGGGGGAATGAGAGTCGGTGAGTGAGGGGGGGGACTGTGGGTCGGTGAGTGAGGGGGGACTGAGACTCGGTGAGTAAGGGGGGGACTGAGAGTCGGTGAGTGAGGGAGGGACTGAGAGTCGGTGAGTGAGGGGGGACTGAGAGTCGGTGAGTGAGGGGGGACTGAGAGTCGGTGAGTGAGGGGGGACTGAGAGTCGGTGAGTGAGGGGGGACTGAGTCGGTGAGTGAGGGGGGACTGAGAGTCGGTGAGTGAGGGGGGACTGAGAGTCGGTGAGTGAGGGGGGACTGAGAGTCGGTGAGTGAGGGGGGACTGAGAGTCGGTGAGTGAGGGGGGACTGAGAGTCGGTGAGTGAGGGGGGACAGAGAGTCGGTGAGTGAGGGGGGGACTGAGAGTCGGTGAGTGAGGGGGGGACTGAGAGTCGGTGAGTGAGGGGGGACTGAGAGTCGGTGAGTGAGGGGGGACTGAGAGTCGGTGAGTGAGGGGGGACTGAGAGTCGGTGAGTGAGGGGGGGACTGAGAGTCGGTGAGTGAGGGGGGACTGAGAGTCGGTGAGTGAGGGGGGACTGAGAGTCGGTGTGTGAGGGGGGACTGAGAGTCGGTGAGTTAGGGGGTGGACTGAGAGTCGGTGAGTGAGGGGGGACTGAGAGTCGGTGAGTTAGGGGGTGGACTGAGTGTCGGTGAGCAAAGGGGGGACTGAGAGTCGGTGAGCAGAGGGGGGACTGAGAGTCGGTGAGTGGGTGGGGGAGACTGACAGTCTGAGTGAGGGTGGTGCTGAGAGTCAGTGAGTGAGAGGGGACTGAGGGACGGGGGACTGAAAGTCGATGAGTGAGGGGGGGACTGAGAGTCGGTGAGTGAGGGGGTTCTGAGAGTCGGTGAGTGAGGGGGGTCTGAGAGTCGGTGAGTGAGGGGGGACTGCGAGTCGGTGAGTGAGGGGGGACTGACTGTCGGGGAGGGAGGGACTGAGAGTCGTTGAGTGAGGGGGGGGGGACTGAGAGTCGGTGAGTGAGGGAGGGACAGAGATTCGGTGAGTGAGGGAGGACAGAGTCGGTGAGTGAGGGAGGACAGTGTTGGTGAGTGAGGGAGGACCGAGTCGGTGAGTGAGGGAGGGACTGAGTCGGTGAGTGAGGGGAGACTGAGAGTCGGTGAGTGGGGGGGGCTGACAGTCTGAGTGAGGGAGGGGCTGAGAGTCGGTGACTGAGGGGGGGACTGAGAGTCAGTGAGGAGGGAGACTGAGGGACGGGGGACTGAGAGTCGCTGAGTGAGGGGGACTGAGTGTCGGGGAGGGAGGGACTGAGAGTCGGTGAGGGAGGAGGGGACTGAGAGTCGGTGAGTGAGGGGGGGACTGAGAGTCAGTGAGGTGGGAGACTGATGGACGGGGGACTGAGAGTCGGTGAGTGAGGGGGGACTGAGTGTCGGTGAGGGGGGACTGAGAGTCGGTGAGTGAGGGGGGACTGAGAGTCGGTGAGTGAGGGGGTTCTGAGAGTCGGTGAGTGAGGGGGGTCTGAGAGTCGGTGAGTGAGGGGGGACTGCGAGTCGGTGAGTGAGGGGGGACTGACTGTCGGGGAGGGAGGGACTGAGAGTCGTTGAGTGAGGGGGGGGACAGAGTCGGTGAGTGAGGGAGGGACAGAGATTCGGTTAGTGAGGGAGGACTGAGAGTCGGTGAGTGAGGGAGGACAGAGTTGGTGAGTGAGGGAGGACCGAGTCGGTGAGTGAGGGAGGGACTGAATCGGTGAGTGAGGGGAGACTGAGAGTCGGTGAGTGGGAGGGGCTGAGAGTCGGTGACTGAGGGGGGGACTGAGAGTCAGTGAGGTGGGAAACTGAGGGACGGGGGACTGAGAGTCGGTGAGTGAGGGGGACTGAGTGTCGGGGAGGAAGGGACTGAGAGTCGGTGAGGGAGGAGGGGACTGAGAGTCGGTGAGTGAGGGGGGGACTGAGTGTCGGTGAGTGAGGGGGGACTGAGTCGGTGAGTGAGGGGGGGACTGAGTGTCGGTGAGTGAGGGGGGACTGAGTCGGTGAGTGAGGGGGGGGGACTGAGAGTCGGTGAGTGAGGGGGGGGGGACTGTGAGTCGGTGAGTGAGGGGGACTGAGTGTCGGTGAGTGGTGGGGACTGAGTGTCGGTGAGTGAGGGGGGACAGAGTGTCGGTGAGTGAGGGGGGACTGAGTGTCGGTGAGTGAGGGGGGACTGAGTGTCGGTGAGTGAGGGGGGACTGAGTGTCGGTGAGTGAGGGGGGACTGAGTGTCGGTGAGTGAGGGGGGACTGAGTGTCGGTGAGTGAGGGGGGACTGAGTGTCGGTGAGTGAGGGGGGACTGAGTGTCGGTGAGTGAGGGGGGACTGAATGTCGGTGAGTGAGGGGGGACTGAGAGTCGCTGAGTGAGGGGGGACTGAGTGTCGGGGAGGGAGCGACTGAGAGTCGGTGAGTGAGGGGGGGGACTGAGAGTCGGTGAGTGAGGGGGGACTGAGTGTCGGTGAGTGAGGGGGGACTGAGTCGGTGAGTGAGGGGGGGACTGAGTCGGTGAGTGAGGGGGGGACTGAGTCGGTGAGTGAGGGGGGACTGAGTCGGTGAGTGAGGGGGGACTGAGTCGGTGAGTGAGGGGGGGACTGAGTCGGTGAGTGAGGGGGGACTGAGTCGGTGAGTGAGGGGGGACTGAGTCGGTGAGTGAGGGGAGGGACTGAGTATCGGTGAGTGAGGGGGGGGAACTGAGGGACGGGGGACAGAGTCGGTGAGTGAGGGGGGGACTGAGAGTCGGTGAGTGAGGAGGGGAACTTAGAGTCGGTGAGTGAGGGGGGGGGACTGAGAGTCGGTGAGTGAGGGGGGACTGAGAGTCGGTGAGTGAGGGGGACTGAGTGTCGGGGAGGGAGGGACTGAGAGTCGGTGAGTGAGGGGGGGACTGAGTGTCGGTGAGTGAGGGGGGACTGTGTCGGTGAGTGAGGGGGGACTGAGTGTCGGTGATTGAGGGGGGACTGAGTGTCGGTGATTGAGGGGGGACTGAGTGTCGGTGAGTGAGGGGGACTGAGTGTCGGTGAGTGAGGGGGGACTGAGTGTCGGTGAGTGAGGGGGGACTGAGTGTCGGTGAGTGAGGGGGACTGAGTGTCGGTGAGTGAGGGGGACTGAGTGTCGGTGAGTGAGGGGGGACTGAGTGTCGGTGAGTGAGGGGGGACTGAGTGTCGGTGAGTGAGGGGGGACTGAGTGTCGGTGAGTGAGGGGGGACTGAGTGTCGGTGAGCGAGGGGGGACTGAGTGTCGGTGAGCGAGGGGGGACTGAGTGTCGGTGAGCGAGGGGGGACTGAGTGTCGGTGAGCGAGGGGGGACTGAGTGTCGGTGAGTGAGGGGGGACTGAGTGTCGGTGAGTGAGGAGGGACTGAGTGTCGGTGAGTGAGGGGGGACTGAGTGTCGGTGAGTGAGGGGGGACTGAGAGTCAGTGAGGTGGGAGACTGATGGACGGGGGACTGAGAGTCGGTGAGTGAGGGGGGACTGAGTGTCGGTGAGGGGGGACTGAGAGTCGGTGAGTGAGGGGGGACTGAGAGTCGGTGAGTGAGGGGGTTCTGAGAGTCGGTGAGTGAGGGGGTTCTGAGAGTCGGTGAGTGAGGGGGGTCTGAGAGTCGGTGAGTGAGGGGGGACTGCGAGTCGGTGAGTGAGGGGGGACTGACTGTCGGGGAGGGAGGGACTGAGAGTCGTTGAGTGAGGGGGGGGACTGAGAGTCGGTGAGTGAGGGAGGGACAGAGATTCGGTGAGTGAGGGAGGACTGAGAGTCGGTGAGTGAGGGAGGACAGAGTTGGTGAGTGAGGGAGGACCGAGTCGGTGAGTGAGGGAGGGACTGAGTCGGTGAGTGAGGGGAGACTGAGAGTCGGTGAGTGGGAGGGGCTGAGAGTCGGTGACTGAGGGGGGGACTGAGAGTCAGTGAGGTGGGAAACTGAGGGACGGGGGACTGAGAGTCGGTGAGTGAGGGGGACTGAGTGTCGGGGAGGAAGGGACTGAGAGTCGGTGAGGGAGGAGGGGACTGAGAGTCGGTGAGTGAGGGGGGGACTGAGTGTCGGTGAGTGAGGGGGGACTGAGTCGGTGAGTGAGGGGGGGGACTGAGTGTCGGTGAGTGAGGGGGGACTGAGTCGGTGAGTGAGGGGGGGGGACTGAGAGTCGGTGAGTGAGGGGGGGGACTGTGAGTCGGTGAGTGAGGGGGACTGAGTGTCGGTGAGTGGTGGGGACTGAGTGTCGGTGAGTGAGGGGGGACAGAGTGTCGGTGAGTGAGGGGGGACAGAGTGTCGGTGAGTGAGGGGGGACTGAGTGTCGGTGAGTGAGGGGGGACTGAGTGTCGGTGAGTGAGAGGGGACTGAGTGTCGGTGAGTGAGGGGGGACTGAGTGTCGGTGAGTGAGGGGGGACTGAGTGTCGGTGAGTGAGGGGGGACTGAGTGTCGGTGAGTGAGGGGGGACTGAGTGTCGGTGAGTGAGGGGGGACTGAGTGTCGGTGAGTGAGGGGGGACTGAGAGTCGCTGAGTGAGGGGGGACTGAGTGTCGGGGAGGGAGCGACTGAGAGTCGGTGAGTGAGGGGGGGGACTGAGAGTCGGTGAGTGAGGGGGGACTGAGTGTCGGTGAGTGAGGGGGGGACTGAGTCGGTGAGTGAGGGGGGGACTGAGTCGGTGAGTGAGGGGGGACTGAGTCGGTGAGTGAGGGGGGACTGAGTCGGTGAGTGAGGGGGGGACTGAGTCGGTGAGTGAGGGGGGACTGAGTCGGTGAGTGAGGGGGGACTGAGTCGGTGAGTGAGGGGAGGGACTGAGTATCGGTGAGTGAGGGGGGGGAACTGAGGGACGGGGGACAGAGTCGGTGAGTGAGGGGGGGACTGAGAGTCGGTGAGTGAGGAGGGGAACTGAGAGTCGGTGAGTGAGGGGGGGGGACTGAGAGTCGGTGAGTGAGGGGGGACTGAGAGTCGGTGAGTGAGGGGGACTGAGTGTCGGGGAGGGAGGGACTGAGAGTCGGTGAGTGAGGAGGGGACTGAGAGTCGGTGAGTGAGGGGGGGACTGAGAGTCGGTGAGTGAGGGGGGGACTGAGAGTCGGTGAGTGAGGGGGGGACTGTGAGTCGGTGAGTGAGGGGGGGACTGTGAGTCGGTGAGTAAGGGGGGGACTGAGTCTCGGTGAGTGAGGGGGGACTGAGAGTCGGTGAGTGAGGGGGGACTGAGTGTCGGTGAGCGAGGGGGGACTGAGTGTCGGTGAGCGAGGGGGGACTGAGTGTCGGTGAGTGAGGGGGGACTGAGTGTCGGTGAGTGAGGGGGGACTGAGTGTCGGTGAGTGAGGGGGGACTGAGTGTCGGTGAGTGAGGGGGGACTGAGTGTCGGTGAGTGAGGGGGGACTGAGTGTCGGTGAGTGAGGGGGGACTGAGTGTCGGTGAGTGAGGGGGGGACTGAGAGTCGGTGAGTGAGGGGATGGACTGAGAGTCAGTGAGTGAGCGACTGAGAGTCGGTGAGTGAGGGGGGGGACTGAGAGTCGGTGAGTGAGGGGGGGACTGAGAGTCGGTGAGTGAGGGTGGGACTGAGTGTCGGTGAGTGAGGGGGGGACTGAGTCGGTGAGTGAGGGGGGGACTGAGTGTCGGTGAGTGAGGGGGGGACTGAGTCGGTGAGTGAAGGGGGGACTGAGTCGGTGAGTGAGGGCGGGACTGAAAGTCGATGAGTGAGGAGGGGAACTGAGAGTCGGTGAGTGAGGGGGGGACTGAGAGTCGGTGAGTGAGGGAGGGACTGAGAGTCGGTGAGTGAGGGGGACTGAGTGTCGGGGAGGAAGGGACTGAGAGTCGGTGAGGGAGGAGGGGACTGAGAGTCGGTGAGTGAGGGGGGGACTGAGTGTCGGTGAGTGAGGGGGGACTGAGTCGGTGAGTGAGGGGGGGGACTGAGTGTCGGTGAGTGAGGGGGGACTGAGTCGGTGAGTGAGGGGGGGGGACTGAGAGTCGGTGAGTGAGGGGGGGGACTGTGAGTCGGTGAGTGAGGAGGGGGACTGAGTGTCGGTGAGTGAGGGGGGGGACTGAGAGTCGGTGAGTGAGGTGGGGACTGAGTGTCGGTGAGTGAGGGGGGGACTGAGTCGGTGAGTGAGGGGAGGGACTGAGTATCGGTGAGTGAGGGGGGGACTGAGTCAGTGAGGGGGGGGAACTGAGGGACGGGGGACAGAGTCGGTGAGTGAGGGGGGGGACTGAGAGTCGGTGAGTGAGGGGGGACTGAGAGTCGGTGAGTGAGGGGGGGGACTGAGATTCGGTGAGTGAGGGGGGGGGACTGAGTCTCGGTGAGTGAGGGGGGGACTGAGTCGGTGTGTGAGGGGGGACTGAGAGTCGGTGAGTGAAGGGGTATTGAGTGTCGGTGAGTGACGGGGGGGACTGAGAGTCGGTGAGTGAGGGGGGGGACAGAGAGTCGGTGAGTGAGGGGGGGACTGAGAATCGGTGAGTGAGAGGGGTCTGAGAGTCGGTGAGTGAGGGGGGGGACTGAGTATCGGTGAGTGAGGGGGGGGACTGAGAGTCAGTGAGGGGGGGGACTGAGAGTCGGTGAGTGAGGGGGGACTGAGTGTCGGTGAGTGAGGGGGGACTGAGAGTCGGTGAGTGAGGGGGGACTGAGAGTCGGTGAGTGAGGGGGGACTGAGAGTCGGTGAGTGAGGGGGGACTGAGAGTCGGTGAGTGAGGGGGGGACTGAGAGTCGGTGAGTGAGGGGGGGGACTGAGAGTCGGTGAGTGAGGGGGGACTGAGAGTCGGTGAGTGAGGGGGGACTGAGAGTCGGTGAGTGAGGGGGGACTGAGAGTCGGTGTGTGAGGGGGGACTGAGAGTCGGTGAGTTAGGGGGTGGACTGAGAGTCGGTGAGTGAGGGGGGGGACTGAGAGTCGGTGAGCAGAGGGGGGACTGAGAGTCGGTGAGTGGGGGGGGGAGACTGACAGTCTGAGTGAGGGTGGTGCTGCGAGTCGGTGAGTGAGGGGGGACTGACTGTCGGGGAGGGAGGGACTGAGAGTCGTTGAGTGAGGGGGGGACTGAGAGTCGGTGAGTGAGGGAGGGACTGAGAGTCGGTGAGTGAGGGGGACTGAGTGTCGGGGAGGAAGGGACTGAGAGTCGGTGAGGGAGGAGGGGACTGAGAGTCGGTGAGTGAGGGGGGGACTGAGTGTCGGTGAGTGAGGGGGGACTGAGTCGGTGAGTGAGGGGGGGGACTGAGTGTCGGTGAGTGAGGGGGGACTGAGTCGGTGAGTGAGGGGGGGGGACTGAGAGTCGGTGAGTGAGGGGGGGGACTGTGAGTCGGTGAGTGAGGAGGGGGACTGAGTGTCGGTGAGTGAGGGGGGGGACTGAGAGTCGGTGAGTGAGGTGGGGACTGAGTGTCGGTGAGTGAGGGGGGGACTGAGTCGGTGAGTGAGGGGAGGGACTGAGTATCGGTGAGTGAGGGGGGGACTGAGTCAGTGAGGGGGGGGAACTGAGGGACAGGGGACAGAGTCGGTGAGTGAGGGGGGGGACTGAGTGTCGGTGAGTGAGGGGGGACTGAGAGTCGGTGAGTGAGGGGGGGGACTGAGATTCGGTGAGTGAGGGGGGGGGACTGAGTCTCGGTGAGTGAGGGGGGGACTGAGTCGGTGTGTGAGGGGGGACTGAGAGTCGGTGAGTGAAGGGGTATTGAGTGTCGGTGAGTGACGGGGGGGACTGAGAGTCGGTGAGTGAGGGGGGGACAGAGAGTCGGTGAGTGAGGGGGGGACTGAGAATCGGTGAGTGAGAGGGGTCTGAGAGTCGGTGAGTGAGGGGGGGGACTGAGTATCGGTGAGTGAGGGGGGGGACTGAGAGTCAGTGAGGGGGGGGACTAAGAGTCGGTGAGTGAGGGGGGACTGAGTGTCGGTGAGTGAGGGGGGACTGAGAGTCGGTGAGTGAGGGGGGACTGAGAGTCGGTGAGTGAGGGGGGACTGAGAGTCGGTGAGTGAGGGGGGACTGAGAGTCGGTGAGTGAGGGGGGGACTGAGAGTCGGTGAGTGAGGGGGGGGACTGAGAGTCGGTGAGTGAGGGGGGACTGAGAGCCGGTGAGTGAGGGGGGACTGAGAGTCGGTGAGTGAGGGGGGACTGAGAGTCGGTGTGTGAGGGGGGACTGAGAGTCGGTGAGTTAGGGGGTGGACTGAGAGTCGGTGAGTGAGGGGGGGGACTGAGAGTCGGTGAGCAGAGGGGGGACTGAGAGTCGGTGAGTGGGGGGGGGAGACTGACAGTCTGAGTGAGGGTGGTGCTGCGAGTCGGTGAGTGAGGGGGGACTGACTGTCGGGGAGGGAGGGACTGAGAGTCGTTGAGTGAGGAGGGGGGACTGAGAGTCGGTGAGTGAGGGAGGGACAGAGATTCGGTGAGTGAGGGGGGACTGAGAGTCGGTGAGTGAGGGGGGACTGAGAGTCGGTGAGTGAGGGGGGACTGAGAGTCGGTGAGTGAGGGGGGGACTGAGAGTCGGTGAGTGAGGGGGGACTGAGAGTCGGTGAGTGAGGGGGGACTGAGAGTCGGTGAGCAGAGGGGGGACTGAGAGTCGGTGAGTGAGGGGGGGGACTGAGGGACAGGGGACTGAGGGTCAGGGGACAGAGAGCCGGTGAGTGAGGGTGGACTGAGAGTCGGGGAGGGAGGGGGGGGGACTGAGAGTCGGTGAGTGAGGGCGACACTGAGTCGGTGAGTGAGGGGGGGACTGAGAGTCGGTGAGTGTGGGGGGGGACTGAGTCTCGGTGAGTGAGTGGGGGACTGAGTGTCGGTGAGTGAGGGGGACGACTGAGTGTCGGTGAGTGAGGGGGGGACTGAGAGTGGGTGAGTGAGGTGGGACTGAGAGTCGGTGAGTGAGGGGGGACTGTGAGTCGGTGAGTGAGGGGGGACTGTGAGTCGGTGAGTGAGGGGGGACTGAGAGTCGGTGAGTGAGGGGGGACTGAGAGTCGGTGAGTGAGGGGGGACTGAGAGTCGGTGAGTGAGGGGGGACTGAGAGTCGGTGAGTGAGGGGGGACTGAGAGTCGGTGAGTGAGGGGGGACTGAGAGTCGGTGAGTGAGGGGGGACTGAGAGTCGATGAGTGAGGGGGGGGGACTGAGTCTCGGTGAGTGAGGGGGGGTCTGAGAGTCGGTGAGTAAGGGGGGGACTGAGAGTCAGTGAGGTGGGAGACTGAGGGACGGGGGACTGAGAGTCGGTGAGTGAGGGGGGACTGAGTGTCGGTGAGTGAGGGGGGACTGAGTGTCGGTGAGTGAGGGGGGACTGAGTGTCGGTGAGTGAGGGGGGACTGAGTGTCGGTGAGTGAGGGGGGACTGAGAGTCGGTGAGTGAGGGAGGGACTGAGTCGGTGAGTGAGGGAGGGACTGAGAGTCAGTGAGGTGGGAGACTGAGGGACGGGGGACTGAGAGTCGGTGAGTGAGGGGGGACTGAGTGTCGGTGAGTGAGGGGGGGGACTGAGTGTCGGTGAGTGAGGGGGGACTGAGTGTCGGTGAGTGAGGGGGGACTGAGTGTCGGTGAGTGAGGGGGGACTGAGTGTCGGTGAGTGAGGGGGGACTGAGTGTCAGTGAGTGAGGGGGGGACTGAGAGTCGGTGAGTGAGGGGGGACTGAGTGTCGGGGAGGGAGGGACGGAGTCGGTGAGTGAGGGGATGGACTGAGAGTCAGTGAGTGAGCGACTGAGAGTCGGTGAGTGAGGGGGGGACTGAGAGTCGGTGAGTGAGGGGGGACTGAGTGTCGTTGAGTGAGGGTGGACTGAGAGTCGGTGAGTGAGGGGGGACTGAGTGTCGGTGAGTGAGGGGGGACTGAAAGTCGATGAGTGAGGGGGGGGGACTGAGAGTCGGTGAGTGAGGGGGGACTGAGTGTTGGGGAGGGAGGGCGGACAGAGTCGGTGAGTGAGGGGGGAGTGAGAGTCGGTGAGTGGGGGGGGGGGACTGACAGTCTGAGTGAGGGAGGGGCTGAGAGTCAGTGAGTGAGGGGGGGGACTGAGGAACGGGGGACTGAGTCGGTGAGTGAGGCGGGACTGAGAGTCGGGGAGGGAGGGACTGAGAGTCGGTGAGTGAGAGGGGGACTGAGAGTCGGTGAGTGAGGGGGGACTGAGTGACGGTGAGTGAGGCGGGACTGAGAGTCGGTGAGTGAGGGGGGACTGAGAGTCGGTGAGTGAGGGGGGACTGAGTCGGTGAGTGAGGGGGGACTGTGAGTCGGTGAGTGAGGGGGGACTGAGAGTCGGTGAGTGAGGGGGGACTGAGAGTCGGTGAGTGAGGGGGGACTGAGAGTCAGTGAGTGAGGGGGGACTGAGAGTCGGTGAGTGAGGGGTGACTGAGAGTCGGTGAGTGAGGGGGGACTGAGAGTCGGTGAGTGAGGGCGTGACTGAGAGTCGGTGAGTGAGGGCGTGACTGAGAGTCGGTGAGTGAGGGGGGGACTGAGATTCGGTGAGTGAGGGCGGACAGAGTCGGTGAGTGAGGGGGGGGACTGAGAGTCGGTGAGTGAGGGGGGACTGAGAGTCGGTGAGTGAGGGGGGACTGAGAGTCGGTGTGTGAGGGGGGACTGAGAGTCGGTGAGTTAGGGGGTGGACTGAGAGTCGGTGAGTGAGGGGGTGGACTGAGTGTCGGTGAGCAAAGGGGGGACTGAGAGTCGGTGAGTGGGGGGGGGAGACTGACAGTCTGAGTGAGGGTGGTGCTGAGAGTCAGTGAGTGAGTGGGGGGACTGAGGGACGGGGGACTGAAAGTCGATGAGTGAGGGGGGACTGAGGGACAGGGGACTGAGGGACAGGGGACAGAGAGCCGGTGAGTGAGGGGGGACAGCGTCGGTGAGAGAGGGTGGACTGAGAGTCGGGGAAGGAGGGACTGAGAGTCGGGGAGGGAGGGGGGGGGGACTGAGAGTCGGTGAGTGAGGGCGACACTGAGTCGGTGAGTGAGGGGGGGACTGAGAGTCGGTGAGTGTGGGGGGGGACTGAGTCTCGGTGAGTGAGCGGGGGACTGAGAGTGGGTGAGTGAGGTGGGACTGAGAGTCGGTGAGTGAGGGGGGGACTGAGAGTCAGTGAGGGGGGACTGAGAGTCGGTGAGTGAGGGGGGACTGAGAGTCGGTGAGTGAGGGGGTTCTGAGAGTCGGTGAATGAGGGGGGTCTGAGAGTCGGTGAGTGAGGGGGGTCTGAGAGTCGGTGAGTGAGGGGGGACTGCGAGTCGGTGAGTGAGGGGGGACTGACTGTCGGGGAGGGAGGGACTGAGAGTCGTGGAGTGAGGGGGGGGGGACTGAGAGTCGGTGAGTGAGGGGGGACTGAGTGTCGGTGAGTGAGGGAGGGACAGAGATTCGGTGAGTGAGGGAGGGACAGAGAGTCGGTGAGTGAGGGAGGACAGAGTTGGTGAGTGAGGGAGGACAGAGTTGGTGAGTGAGGGAGGACAGAGTCGGTGAGTGAGGGAGGGACTGAGTCGGTGAGTGGGGGGGGCTGACAGTCTGAGTGAGGGAGGGACTGAGAGTCAGTGAGGTGGGAGACTGAGTGAGGGGGGACTGAGTGTCGGTGAGTGAGGGGGGGGGACTGAGTGTCGGTGAGTGAGGGGGGACTGAGTATCGGTGAGTGAGGGGGGACTGTGTCGGTGAGTGAGGGGGGACTGAGTATTGGTGAGTGAGGGGGGACTGAGTGTCGGTGAGTGAGGGGGGACTGAGTGTCGGTGAGTGAGGGGGGACTGAGTGTCGGTGAGTGAGGGGGGACTGAGTGTCGGTGAGTGAGGGGGGACTGAGTGTCGGTGAGTGAGGGGGGACTGAGTGTCGGTGAGTGAGGGGGGACTGAGTGTCAGTGAGTGAGGGGGGACTGAGTGTCAGTGAGTGAGTGGGGACTGAGTGTCGGTGAGTGAGGGGGGACTGAGTGTCGGTCAGTGAGTGGGGACTGAGTGTCGGTGAGTGAGGGGGGACTGAGTGTCGGTGAGTGAGGGGGGACTGAGTGTCGGTGAGTGAGGGGGGACTGAGTGTCGGTGAGTGAGGGGGGACTGAGTGTCGGTGAGTGAGGGGGGACTGAGTGTCGGTGAGTGAGGGGGGACTGAGTGTCGGTGAGTGAGGGGGGACTGAGTGTCGGTGAGTGAGGGGGGACTGAGTGTCGGTGAGTGAGGGGGGACTGAGTGTCGGTGAGTGAGGGGGGACTGAGTGTCGGTGAGTGAGGGGGGACTGAGTGTCGGTGAGTGAGGGGGGACTGAGTGTCGGTGAGTGAGGGGGGACTGAGTGTCGGTGAGTGAGGGGGGACTGAGTGTCGGTGAGTGAGGGGGGACTGAGTGTCGGTGAGTGAGGGGGGACTGAGTGTCGGTGAGTGAGGGGGGACTGAGTGTCGGTGAGTGAGGGGGGACTGAGTGTCGGTGAGTGAGGGGGGACTGAGTGTCGGTGAGTGAGGGGGGACTGAGTGTCGGTGAGTGAGGGGGGACTGAGTGTCGGTGAGTGAGGGGGGGACTGAAAGTCGATGAGTGAGGGGGGACTGAGTGTCGGGGAGGGAGGGCGGACAGAGTCGGTGAGTGAGGGGGGAGTGAGAGTCGGTGAGTGGGGGGGGGACTGACAGTCTGAGTGAGGGAGGGGCTGAGAGTCAGTGAGTGAGGGGGGGGACTGAGGGACGGGGGACTGAGAGTCGGTGAGTGAGGGGGGGACTGAGAGTCGGTGAGTGAGGGGGGGGACTGAGAGTCGGTGAGTGAGGGGGGACTGAGAGTCGGTGAGTGAGGGGGGACTGAGAGTCGGTGAGTGAGAGGGGGACTGAGTGTCGGTGAGTGAGGGGGGACTGAGAGTTGGTGAGTGAGGGGGGACTGAGAGTCGGTGAGTGAGGGGGGACTGAGAGTCGGTGAGTGAGGGGGGACTGAGTCGGTGAGTGAGGGGGGACTGTGAGTCGGTGAGTGAGGGGGGACTGAGAGTCGGTGAGTGAGGGGGGACTGAGAGTCGGTGAGTGAGGGGGGACTGAGAGTCAGTGAGTGAGGGGGGACTGAGAGTCGGTGAGTGAGGGGGGACTGAGAGTCGGTGAGTGAGGGCGTGACTGAGAGTCGGTGAGTGAGGGCGTGACTGAGAGTCGGTGAGTGAGGGCGTGACTGAGAGTCGGTGAGTGAGGGGGGGACTGAGATTCGGTGAGTGAGGGCGGACAGAGTCGGTGAGTGAGGGGGGGACTGAGAGTCGGTGAGTGAGGGGGGACTGAGAGTCGGTGAGTGAGGGGTGACTGAGAGTCGGTGTGTGAGGGGGGACTGAGAGTCGGTGAGTTAGGGGGTGGACTGAGAGTCGGTGAGTGAGGGGGTGGACTGAGTGTCGGTGAGCAAAGGGGGGACTGAGAGTCGGTGAGTGGGGGGGGGAGACTGACAGTCTGAGTGAGGGTGGTGCTGAGAGTCAGTGAGTGAGTGGGGGGACTGAGGGACGGGGGACTGAAAGTCGATGAGTGAGGGGGGGACTGAGGGACAGGGGACTGAGGGACAGGGGACAGAGAGCCGGTGAGTGAGGGGGGACAGCGTCGGTGAGTGAGGGTGGACTGAGAGTCGGGGAAGGAGGGACTGAGAGTCGGGGAGGGAGGGGGGGGGGACTGAGAGTCGGTGAGTGAGGGCGACACTGAGTCGGTGAGTGAGGGGGGGACTGAGAGTCGGTGAGTGTGGGGGGGGACTGAGTCTCGGTGAGTGAGCGGGGGACTGAGAGTGGGTGAGTGAGGTGGGACTGAGAGTCGGTGAGTGAGGGGGGGGACTGAGAGTCAGTGAGGGGGGACTGAGAGTCGGTGAGTGAGGGGGGACTGAGAGTCGGTGAGTGAGGGGGTTCTGAGAGTCGGTGAATGAGGGGGGTCTGAGAGTCGGTGAGTGAGGGGGGTCTGAGAGTCGGTGAGTGAGGGGGGACTGCGAGTCGGTGAGTGAGGGGGGACTGACTGTCGGGGAGGGAGGGACTGAGAGTCGTGGAGTGAGGGGGGGGGGACTGAGAGTCGGTGAGTGAGGGGGGACTGAGTGTCGGTGAGTGAGGGAGGGACAGAGATTCGGTGAGTGAGGGAGGGACAGAGAGTCGGTGAGTGAGGGAGGACAGAGTTGGTGAGTGAGGGAGGACAGAGTCGGTGAGTGAGGGAGGGACTGAGTCGGTGAGTGGGGGGGGCTGACAGTCTGAGTGAGGGAGGGACTGAGAGTCAGTGAGGTGGGAGACTGAGGGACGGGGGACTGAGAGTCGGTGAGTGAGGGGGGACTGAGTGTCGGTGAGTGAGGGGGGACTGAGTGTCGGTGAGTGAGGGGGGACTGAGTGTCGGTGAGTGAGGGGGGACTGAGTGTCGGTGAGTGAGGGGGGACTGAGTGTCGGTGAGTGAGGGGGGACTGAGTGTCGGTGAGTGAGGGGGGACTGAGTGTCGGTGAGTGAGGGGGGACTGAGTGTCAGTGAGTGAGGGGGGACTGAGTGTCGGTGAGTGAGTGGGGACTGAGTGTCGGGGAGGGAGGGCGGACAGAGTCGGTGAGTGAGGGGGGAGTGGGAGTCGGTGAGTGGGGGGGGGACTGACAGTCTGAGTGAGGGAGGGGCTGAGAGTCAGTGAGTGAGGGGGGGGACTGAGGGACGGGTGACTGAGAGTCGGTGAGTGAGGGGGGGACTGAGAGTCGGTGAGTGAGGGGGGGACTGAGAGTCGGTGAGTGAGGGGGGGACTGAGAGTCGGTGAGTGAGGGGGGACTGAGAGTCGGTGAGTGAGAGGGGGACTGAGTGTCGGTGAGTGAGGGGGACTGAGAGTCGGTGAGTGAGGGGGGACTGAGAGTCGGTGAGTGAGGGGGGACTGAGAGTCGGTGAGTGAGGGGGGACTGAGAGTCGGTGAGTGAGGGGGGACTGAGAGTCGGTGAGTGAGGGGGGACTGAGAGTCGGTGAGTGAGGGGGGACTGAGAGTCGGTGAGTGAGGGGGGACTGAGAGTCGGTGAGTGAGGGGGGACTGAGAGTCGGTGAGTGAGGGGGGACTGAGAGTCGGTGAGTGAGGGGGGACTGAGAGTCGGTGAGTGAGGGAGGACTGAGAGTCGGTGAGTGAGGGGGGACTGAGAGTCGGTGAGTGAGGGGGGACTGAGAGTCGGTGAGTGAGGGGGGACTGAGAGTCGGTGAGTGAGGGGGGACTGAGAGTCGGTGAGTGAGGGGGGACTGAGAGTCGGTGAGTGAGGGGGGACTGAGAGTCGGTGAGTGAGGGGGGACTGAGAGTCGGTGAGTGAGGGGGGACTGAGAGTCGGTGAGTGAGAGGGGACTGAGAGTCGGTGAGTGAGGGGGGACTGAGAGTCGGTGAGTGATGGGGGACTGAGAGTCGGAGAGTGAGGGGGGACTGAGAGTCGGTGAGTGAGGGGGGACTGAGAGTCGGAGAGTGAGGGGGGGACTGAGATTCGGTGAGTGAGGGCGGACAGAGTCGGTGAGTGAGGGGGGACTGAGAGTCGGTGAGTGAGGGGGGACTGAGAGTCGGTGAGTGAGGGGGGACTGAGATTCGGTGAGTGAGGGCGGACAGAGTCGGTGAGTGAGGGGGGACTGAGAGTCGGTGAGTGAGGGGGGACTGAGAGTCGGTGAGTGAGAGGGGACTGAGAGTCGGTGAGTGAGGGGGGACTGAGAGTCGGTGAGTGAGGGGGGACTGAGAGTCGGTAAGTGTGAGAGAACTGAGAGTCGGTGAGTGAGGGGGGGACTGAGGGACGGGGGACTGTAAGTCGGTGAGTGAGGCGGGACTGAGAGTCGGGGAGGGAGGGACTGAGAGTCGGGGAGGGAGGGACTGAGAGTCGCTGAGTGAGAGGGGGACTGAGAGTCGGTGAGTGAGGGGGGGGACTGAGGGACAGGGGACTGAGGGACAGGGGACAGAGAGCCGGTGAGTGAGGGGGGACAGCGTCGGTGAGTGAGGGTGGACTGAGAGTCGGGGAAGGAGGGACTGAGAGTCGGGGAGGGAGGGGGGGACTGAGAGTCGGTGAGTGTGGGGGGGGACTGAGTGTCGGTGAGTGAGGGGGGGACTGAGAGTGGGTGAGTGAGGGGGGACTGAGTGACGGTGAGTGAGGGGGGACTGAGAGTCGGTGAGTGAGTGGGGGACTGAGTGTCGGTGAGTGAGGGGGGGACTGAGAGTGGGTGAGTGAGGTGGGACTGAGTCGGTGAGTGAGGGGGGACTGAGAGTCGGTGAGTGAGGTGGGACTGAGTCGGTGAGTGAGGGGGGACTGAGAGTCGGTGAGTGAGGGGGGACAGAGTCGGTGAGTGAGGGGGGACTGAGAGTCGGTGAGTGACGGGGGACTAAGAGTCGGTGAGTGAGGGGGGACTGAGAGTCGGTGAGTGAGGGGGGACTGAGAGTCGGTGAGTGAGGGGGGACTGAGAGTCGGTGAGTGAGGGGGACTGAGAGTCGGTGAGTGAGGGGGGACTGAGAGTCGGTGAGTGAGGGGGGACTGAGAGTCGGTGAGTGAGGGGGGACTGAGAGTCGGTGAGTGAGGGGGGACTGAGAGTCGGTGAGTGAGGGGGGACTGAGAGTCGGTGAGTGAGGGGGGACTGAGAGTCGGTGAGTGAGGGGGGACTGAGAGTCGGTGAGTGAGGGGGGACTGAGAGTCGGTGAGTGAGGGGGGACTGAGAGTCGGTGAGTGAGGGAGGACTGAGAGTCGGTGAGTGAGGGGGGACTGAGAGTCGGTGAGTGAGGGGGGACTGAGAGTCGGTGAGTGAGGGGGGACTGAGAGTCGGTGAGTGAGGGGGGACTGAGAGTCGGTGAGTGAGGGGGGACTGAGAGTCGGTGAGTGAGGGGGGACTGAGAGTCGGTGAGTGAGGGGGGACTGAGAGTCGGTGAGTGAGGGGGGACTGAGAGTCGGTGAGTGAGAGGGGACTGAGAGTCGGTGAGTGAGGGGGGACTGAGAGTCGGTGAGTGATG
Organism: Scyliorhinus torazame; assembly: GCF_047496885.1. NCBI lineage: Eukaryota > Metazoa > Chordata > Chondrichthyes > Carcharhiniformes > Scyliorhinidae > Scyliorhinus > Scyliorhinus torazame. The sequence continues at coordinate 183,565,939 of NC_092720.1, read as the reverse complement.
GGGGACTGAGAGTCGGAGAGTGAGGGGGGACTGAGAGTCGGTGAGTGAGGGGGGACTGAGAGTCGGAGAGTGAGGGGGGGACTGAGATTCGGTGAGTGAGGGCGGACAGAGTCGGTGAGTGAGGGGGGACTGAGAGTCGGTGAGTGAGGGGGGACTGAGAGTCGGTGAGTGAGGGGGGACTGAGATTCGGTGAGTGAGGGCGGACAGAGTCGGTGAGTGAGGGGGGACTGAGAGTCGGTGAGTGAGGGGGGACTGAGAGTCGGTGAGTGAGAGGGGACTGAGAGTCGGTGAGTGAGGGGGGACTGAGAGTCGGTGAGTGAGGGGGGACTGAGAGTCGGTAAGTGTGAGAGAACTGAGAGTCGGTGAGTGAGGGGGGGACTGAGGGACGGGGGACTGTAAGTCGGTGAGTGAGGCGGGACTGAGAGTCGGGGAGGGAGGGACTGAGAGTCGGGGAGGGAGGGACTGAGAGTCGCTGAGTGAGAGGGGGACTGAGAGTCGGTGAGTGAGGGGGGGGACTGAGGGACAGGGGACTGAGGGACAGGGGACAGAGAGCCGGTGAGTGAGGGGGGACAGCGTCGGTGAGTGAGGGTGGACTGAGAGTCGGGGAAGGAGGGACTGAGAGTCGGGGAGGGAGGGGGGGACTGAGAGTCGGTGAGTGTGGGGGGGGACTGAGTGTCGGTGAGTGAGGGGGGGACTGAGAGTGGGTGAGTGAGGGGGGACTGAGTGACGGTGAGTGAGGGGGGACTGAGAGTCGGTGAGTGAGTGGGGGACTGAGTGTCGGTGAGTGAGGGGGGGACTGAGAGTGGGTGAGTGAGGTGGGACTGAGTCGGTGAGTGAGGGGGGACAGAGTCGGTGAGTGAGGTGGGACTGAGTCGGTGAGTGAGGGGGGGACTGAGAGTCGGTGAGTGAGGGGGGACAGAGTCGGTGAGTGAGGGGGGACTGAGAGTCGGTGAGTGACGGGGGACTGAGAGTCGGTGAGTGAGGGGGGACTGAGAGTCGGTGAGTGAGGGGGGACTGAGAGTCGGTGAGTGAGGGGGGACTGAGAGTCGGTGAGTGAGCGGGGACTGAGAGTCGGTGAGTGAGCGGGGACTGAGAGTCGGTGAGTGAGGGGGGGACTGAGAGTCGGTGAGTGATGGGGGACTGAGAGTCGGTGAGTGAGGGGGGGACTGAGAGTCAGTGAGGTGGGAGACTGAGGGACGGGGGACTGAGAGTCGGTGAGTGAGGGGGGACTGAGTGTCGGTGAGGGGGGACTGAGAGTCGGTGAGTGAGGGGGTTCTGAGAGTCGGTGAGTGAGGGGGTTCTGAGAGTCGGTGAGTGAGGGGGGTCTGAGAGTCGGTGAGTGAGGGGGGTCTGAGAGTCGGTGAGTGAGGGGGGACTGACTGTCTGGGAGGGAGGGACTGAGAGTCGTTGAGTGAGGGGGGGGACTGAGAGTCGGTGAGTGAGGGAGGGACAGAGATTCGGTGAGTGAGGGAGGGACTGAGAGTCGGTGAGTGAGGGAGGACAGAGTTGGTGAGTGAGGGAGGGACTTAGTCGGTGAGTGAGGGGAGACTGAGAGTCGGTGAGTGGGGGGGGCTGACAGTCTGAGTGAGGGAGGGGCTGAGAGTCGGTGACTGAGAGGGGGACTGAGAGTCAGTGAGGTGGGAGACTGAGGGACGGGGGACTGAGAGTCGGTGAGTGACGGGGGACTGAGTGTCGGTGAGTGAGGGGGGACTGAGTGTCGGTGAGTGAGGGGGGGGACTGAGTGTCGGTGAGTGAGGGGGGACTGAGTATCGGTGAGTGAGGGGGGACTGTGTCGGTGAGTGAGGGGGGACTGAGTATTGGTGAGTGAGGGGGGACTGAGTGTCGGTGAGTGAGGGGGGACTGAGTGTCGGTGAGTGAGGGGGGACTGAGAGTCGGTGAGTGAGGGGGGACTGAGAGTCGGTGAGTGAGGGAGGACTGAGAGTCGGTGAGTGAGGGGGGACTGAGAGTCGGTGAGTGAGGGGGGACTGAGAGTCGGTGAGTGAGGGGGGACTGAGAGTCGGTGAGTGAGGGGGGACTGAGAGTCGGTGAGTGAGGGGGGACTGAGAGTCGGTGAGTGAGGGGGGACTGAGAGTCGGTGAGTGAGGGGGGACTGAGAGTCGGTGAGTGAGGGGGGACTGAGAGTCGGTGAGTGAGAGGGGACTGAGAGTCGGTGAGTGAGGGGGGACTGAGAGTCGGTGAGTGATGGGGGACTGAGAGTCGGAGAGTGAGGGGGGACTGAGAGTCGGTGAGTGAGGGGGGACTGAGAGTCGGAGAGTGAGGGGGGGACTGAGATTCGGTGAGTGAGGGCGGACAGAGTCGGTGAGTGAGGGGGGACTGAGAGTCGGTGAGTGAGGGGGGACTGAGAGTCGGTGAGTGAGGGGGGACTGAGATTCGGTGAGTGAGGGCGGACAGAGTCGGTGAGTGAGGGGGGACTGAGAGTCGGTGAGTGAGGGGGGACTGAGAGTCGGTGAGTGAGAGGGGACTGAGAGTCGGTGAGTGAGGGGGGACTGAGAGTCGGTGAGTGAGGGGGGACTGAGAGTCGGTAAGTGTGAGAGAACTGAGAGTCGGTGAGTGAGGGGGGGACTGAGGGACGGGGGACTGTAAGTCGGTGAGTGAGGCGGGACTGAGAGTCGGGGAGGGAGGGACTGAGAGTCGGGGAGGGAGGGACTGAGAGTCGCTGAGTGAGAGGGGGACTGAGAGTCGGTGAGTGAGGGGGGGGACTGAGGGACAGGGGACTGAGGGACAGGGGACAGAGAGCCGGTGAGTGAGGGGGGACAGCGTCGGTGAGTGAGGGTGGACTGAGAGTCGGGGAAGGAGGGACTGAGAGTCGGGGAGGGAGGGGGGGACTGAGAGTCGGTGAGTGTGGGGGGGGACTGAGTGTCGGTGAGTGAGGGGGGGACTGAGAGTGGGTGAGTGAGGGGGGACTGAGTGACGGTGAGTGAGGGGGGACTGAGAGTCGGTGAGTGAGTGGGGGACTGAGTGTCGGTGAGTGAGGGGGGGACTGAGAGTGGGTGAGTGAGGTGGGACTGAGTCGGTGAGTGAGGGGGGACAGAGTCGGTGAGTGAGGTGGGACTGAGTCGGTGAGTGAGGGGGGACTGAGAGTCGGTGAGTGAGGGGGGACAGAGTCGGTGAGTGAGGGGGGACTGAGAGTCGGTGAGTGACGGGGGACTGAGAGTCGGTGAGTGAGGGGGGACTGAGAGTCGGTGAGTGAGGGGGGACTGAGAGTCGGTGAGTGAGGGGGGACTGAGAGTCGGTGAGTGAGCGGGGACTGAGAGTCGGTGAGTGAGCGGGGACTGAGAGTCGGTGAGTGAGGGGGGGACTGAGAGTCGGTGAGTGATGGGGGACTGAGAGTCGGTGAGTGAGGGGGGGACTGAGAGTCAGTGAGGTGGGAGACTGAGGGACGGGGGACTGAGAGTCGGTGAGTGAGGGGGGACTGAGTGTCGGTGAGGGGGGACTGAGAGTCGGTGAGTGAGGGGGTTCTGAGAGTCGGTGAGTGAGGGGGTTCTGAGAGTCGGTGAGTGAGGGGGGTCTGAGAGTCGGTGAGTGAGGGGGGTCTGAGAGTCGGTGAGTGAGGGGGGACTGACTGTCTGGGAGGGAGGGACTGAGAGTCGTTGAGTGAGGGGGGGGACTGAGAGTCGGTGAGTGAGGGAGGGACAGAGATTCGGTGAGTGAGGGAGGGACTGAGAGTCGGTGAGTGAGGGAGGACAGAGTTGGTGAGTGAGGGAGGGACTTAGTCGGTGAGTGAGGGGAGACTGAGAGTCGGTGAGTGGGGGGGGCTGACAGTCTGAGTGAGGGAGGGGCTGAGAGTCGGTGACTGAGAGGGGGACTGAGAGTCAGTGAGGTGGGAGACTGAGGGACGGGGGACTGAGAGTCGGTGAGTGACGGGGGACTGAGTGTCGGTGAGTGAGGGGGGACTGAGTGTCGGTGAGTGAGGGGGGGGACTGAGTGTCGGTGAGTGAGGGGGGACTGAGTGTCGGTGAGTGAGTGGGGACTGAGTGTCGGTGAGTGAGGGGGGACTGAGTGTCGGTGAGTGAGGGGGGACTGAGTGTCGGTGAGTGAGGGGAGACTGAGTGTCGGTGAGTGAGGGGAGACTGAGTGTTGGTGAGTGAGGGGGGACTGAGTGTTGGTGAGTGAGGGGGTACTGAGTGTCGGTGAGTGAGGGGGGACTGAGTGTCGGTGAGTGAGGGGGGACTGAGTGTCGGTGAGTGAGGGGGGGGACTGAGGGACGGGGGACTGAGAGTCGGTGAGTGAGGGGGGGACTGAGAGTCGGTGAGTGAGGGGGGGACTGAGAGTCGGTGAGTGAGGGGGGACTGAGAGTCGGTGAGTGAGGGGGGACTGAGAGTCGGTGAGTGAGAGGGGGACTGAGTGTCGGTGAGTGAGGGGGACTGAGTGTCGGTGAGTGAGGGGGACTGAGAGTCGGTGAGTGAGGGGGGACTGAGAGTCGGTGAGTGAGGGGGGACTGAGAGTTGGTGAGTGAGGGGGGACTGAGAGTCGGTGAGTGAGGGGGGACTGAGAGTCGGTGAGTGAGGGGGGACTGAGAGTCGGTGAGTGAGGGGGGACTGAGAGTCGGTGAGTGAGGGGGGACTGAGAGTCGGTGAGTGAGGGGGGACTGAGAGTCGGTGAGTGAGGGGGGACTGAGAGTCGGTGAGTGAGGGGGGACTGAGAGTCGGTGAGTGAGGGGGGACTGAGAGTCGGTGAGTGAGGGGGGACTGAGAGTCGGTGAGTGAGGGAGGGACTGAGTCGGTGAGTGGGGGGGGCTGACAGTCTGAGTGAGGGAGGGACTGAGAGTCAGTGAGGTGGGAGACTGAGGGACGGGGGACTGAGAGTCGGTGAGTGAGGGGGGACTGAGTGTCGGTGAGTGAGGGGGGGGGACTGAGTGTCGGTGAGTGAGGGGGGACTGAGTATCGGTGAGTGAGGGGGGACTGTGTCGGTGAGTGAGGGGGGACTGAGTATTGGTGAGTGAGGGGGGACTGAGTGTCGGTGAGTGAGGGGGGACTGAGTGTCGGTGAGTGAGGGGGGACTGAGTGTCGGTGAGTGAGGGGGGACTGAGTGTCGGTGAGTGAGGGGGGACTGAGTGTCAGTGAGTGAGGGGGGACTGAGTGTCAGTGAGTGAGTGGGGACTGAGTGTCGGTGAGTGAGGGGGGACTGAGTGTCGGTCAGTGAGGGGGGACTGAGTGTCGGTGAGTGAGGGGGGACTGAGTGTCGGTGAGTGAGGGGGGACTGAGTGTCGGTGAGTGAGGGGGGACTGAGTGTCGGTGAGTGAGGGGGGACTGAGTGTCGGTGAGTGAGGGGGGACTGAGTGTCGGTGAGTGAGGGGGGACTGAGTGTCGGTGAGTGAGGGGGGACTGAGTGTCGGTGAGTGAGGGGGGACTGAGTGTCGGTGAGTGAGGGGGGACTGAGTGTCGGTGAGTGAGGGGGGACTGAGTGTCGGTGAGTGAGGGGGGACTGAGTGTCGGTGAGTGAGGGGGGACTGAGTGTCGGTGAGTGAGGGGGGACTGAGTGTCGGTGAGTGAGGGGGGACTGAGTGTCGGTGAGTGAGGGGGGACTGAGTGTCGGTGAGTGAGGGGGGACTGAGTGTCGGTGAGTGAGGGGGGGACTGAAAGTCGATGAGTGAGGGGGGACTGAGTGTCGGGGAGGGAGGGCGGACAGAGTCGGTGAGTGAGGGGGGAGTGGGAGTCGGTGAGTGGGGGGGGGACTGACAGTCTGAGTGAGGGAGGGGCTGAGAGTCAGTGAGTGAGGGGGGGGACTGAGGGACGGGTGACTGAGAGTCGGTGAGTGAGGGGGGGACTGAGAGTCGGTGAGTGAGGGGGGGACTGAGAGTCGGTGAGTGAGGGGGGGACTGAGAGTCGGTGAGTGAGGGGGGACTGAGAGTCGGTGAGTGAGAGGGGGACTGAGTGTCGGCGAGTGAGGGGGACTGAGAGTCGGTGAGTGAGGGGGGACTGAGAGTCGGTGAGTGAGGGGGGACTGAGAGTCGGTGAGTGAGGGGGGACTGAGAGTCGGTGAGTGAGGGGGGACTGAGAGTCGGTGAGTGAGGGGGGACTGAGAGTCGGTGAGTGAGGGGGGACTGAGAGTCGGTGAGTGAGGGGGGACTGAGAGTCGGTGAGTGAGGGGGGACTGAGAGTCGGTGAGTGAGGGGGGACTGAGAGTCGGTGAGTGAGGGGGGACTGAGAGTCGGTGAGTGAGGGGGGACTGAGAGTCGGTGAGTGAGGGGGGACTGAGAGTCGGTGAGTGAGGGGGGACTGAGAGTCGGTGAGTGAGGGGGGACTGAGAGTCGGTGAGTGAGGGGGGACTGAGAGTCGGTGAGTGAGGGGGGACTGAGAGTCGGTGAGTGAGGGGGGACTGAGAGTCGGTGAGTGAGGGGGGACTGAGAGTCGGTGAGTGAGGGGGGACTGAGAGTCGGTGAGTGAGGGGGGACTGAGAGTCGGTGAGTGAGAGGGGACTGAGAGTCGGTGAGTGAGGGGGGACTGAGAGTCGGTGAGTGATGGGGGACTGAGAGTCGGAGAGTGAGGGGGGACTGAGAGTCGGTGAGTGAGGGGGGACTGAGAGTCGGAGAGTGAGGGGGGGACTGAGATTCGGTGAGTGAGGGCGGACAGAGTCGGTGAGTGAGGGGGGACTGAGAGTCGGTGAGTGAGAGGGGACTGAGAGTCGGTGAGTGAGGGGGGACTGAGAGTCGGTGAGTGAGGGGGGACTGAGAGTCGGTAAGTGTGAGAGAACTGAGAGTCGGTGAGTGAGGGGGGGGACTGAGGGACGGGGGACTGTAAGTCGGTGAGTGAGGCGGGACTGAGAGTCGGGGAGGGAGGGACTGAGAGTCGGGGAGGGAGGGACTGAGAGTCGCTGAGTGAGAGGGGGACTGAGAGTCGGTGAGTGAGGGGGGGGACTGAGGGACAGGGGACTGAGGGACAGGGGACAGAGAGCCGGTGAGTGAGGGGGGACAGCGTCGGTGAGTGAGGGTGGACTGAGAGTCGGGGAAGGAGGGACTGAGAGTCGGGGAGGGAGGGGGGGACTGAGAGTCGGTGAGTGTGGGGGGGGACTGAGTGTCGGTGAGTGAGGGGGGGACTGAGAGTGGGTGAGTGAGGGGGGACTGAGTGACGGTGAGTGAGGGGGGACTGAGAGTCGGTGAGTGAGTGGGGGACTGAGTGTCGGTGAGTGAGGGGGGGACTGAGAGTGGGTGAGTGAGGTGGGACTGAGTCGGTGAGTGAGGGGGGACTGAGAGTCGGTGAGTGAGGTGGGACTGAGTCGGTGAGTGAGGGGGGACTGAGAGTCGGTGAGTGAGGGGGGACAGAGTCGGTGAGAGGGGGGACTGAGAGTCGGTGAGTGACGGGGGACTGAGAGTCGGTGAGTGAGGGGGGACTGAGAGTCGGTGAGTGAGGGGGGACTGAGAGTCGGTGAGTGAGCGGGGACTGAGAGTCGGTGAGTGAGCGGGGACTGAGAGTCGGTGAGTGAGGGGGGGACTGAGAGTCGGTGAGTGATGGGGGACTGAGAGTCGGTGAGTGAGGGGGGGACTGAGAGTCAGTGAGGTGGGAGACTGAGGGACGGGGGACTGAGAGTCGGTGAGTGAGGGGGGACTGAGTGTCGGTGAGGGGGGACTGAGAGTCGGTGAGTGAGGGGGTTCTGAGAGTCGGTGAGTGAGGGGGTTCTGAGAGTCGGTGAGTGAGGGGGGTCTGAGAGTCGGTGAGTGAGGGGGGTCTGAGAGTCGGTGAGTGAGGGGGGACTGACTGTCTGGGAGGGAGGGACTGAGAGTCGTTGAGTGAGGGGGGGGACTGAGAGTCGGTGAGTGAGGGAGGGACAGAGATTCGGTGAGTGAGGGAGGGACTGAGAGTCGGTGAGTGAGGGAGGACAGAGTTGGTGAGTGAGGGAGGGACTTAGTCGGTGAGTGAGGGGAGACTGAGAGTCGGTGAGTGGGGGGGGCTGACAGTCTGAGTGAGGGAGGGGCTGAGAGTCGGTGACTGAGAGGGGGACTGAGAGTCAGTGAGGTGGGAGACTGAGGGACGGGGGACTGAGAGTCGGTGAGTGACGGGGGACTGAGTGTCGGTGAGTGAGGGGGGACTGAGTGTCGGTGAGTGAGGGGGGGGACTGAGTGTCGGTGAGTGAGGGGGGGGACTGAGTGTCGGTGAGTGAGGGGGGACTGAGTATCGGTGAGTGAGGGGGGACTGAGTATCGGTGAGTGAGGGGGGACTGTGTCGGTGAGTGAGGGGGGACTGAGTATTGGTGAGTGAGGGGGGACTGAGTGTCGGTGAGTGAGGGGGGACTGAGTGTCGGTGAGTGAGGGGGGACTGAGTGTCGGTGAGTGAGGGGGGACTGAGTGTCAGTGAGTGAGGGGGGACTGAGTGTCAGTGAGTGAGGGGGGACTGAGTGTCGGTGAGTGAGGGGGGACTGAGTGTCGGTGAGTGAGGGGGGACTGAGTGTCGGTGAGTGAGTGGGGACTGAGTGTCGGTGAGTGAGGGGGGACTGAGTGTCGGTGAGTGAGGGGGGACTGAGTGTCGGTGAGTGAGGGGAGACTGAGTGTCGGTGAGTGAGGGGAGACTGAGTGTTGGTGAGTGAGGGGGGACTGAGTGTCGGTGAGTGAGGGGGTACTGAGTGTCGGTGAGTGAGGGGGGACTGAGTGTCGGTGAGTGAGGGGGGACTGAGTGTCGGTGAGTGAGGGGGGACTGAGTGTCGGTGAGTGAGGGGGGGGACTGAGGGACGGGGGACTGAGAGTCGGTGAGTGAGGGGGGGACTGAGAGTCGGTGAGTGAGGGGGGGACTGAGAGTCGGTGAGTGAGGGGGGACTGAGAGTCGGTGAGTGAGGGGGGACTGAGAGTCGGTGAGTGAGAGGGGGACTGAGTGTCGGTGAGTGAGGGGGACTGAGTGTCGGTGAGTGAGGGGGACTGAGAGTCGGTGAGTGAGGGGGGACTGAGAGTTGGTGAGTGAGGGGGGACTGAGAGTTGGTGAGTGAGGGGGGACTGAGAGTCGGTGAGTGAGGGGGGACTGAGAGTCGGTGAGTGAGGGGGGACTGAGAGTCGGTGAGTGAGGGGGGACTGAGAGTCGGTGAGTGAGGGGGGACTGAGAGTCGGTGAGTGAGGGGGGACTGAGAGTCGGTGAGTGAGGGGGGACTGAGAGTCGGTGAGTGAGGGGGGACTGAGAGTCGGTGAGTGAGGGGGGACTGAGAGTCGGTGAGTGAGGGGGGACTGTGAGTCGGTGAGTGAGGGGGGACTGAGAGTCGGTGAGTGATGGGGGACTGAGAGTCGGAGAGTGAGGGGGGACTGAGAGTCGGTGAGTGAGGGGGGACTGAGAGTCGGAGAGTGAGGGGGGGACTGAGATTCGGTGAGTGAGGGCGGACAGAGTCGGTGAGTGAGGGGGGACTGAGAGTCGGTGAGTGAGGGGGGACTGAGAGTCGGTGAGTGAGGGGGGACTGAGAGTCGGTGAGTGAGGGGGGACTGAGATTCGGTGAGTGAGGGGGGACTGAGAGTCGGTGAGTGAGGGGGGACTGAGAGTCGGTGAGTGAGGGGGGACTGAGAGTCGGTGAGTGAGAGGGGACTGAGAGTCGGTGAGTGAGGGGGGACTGAGAGTCGGTGAGTGAGGGGGGACTGAGAGTCGGTAAGTGTGAGAGAACTGAGAGTCGGTGAGTGAGGGGGGGGACTGAGAGTCGGGGAGGGAGGGACTGAGAGTCGGGGAGGGAGGGACTGAGAGTCGGGGAGGGAGGGACTGAGAGTCGCTGAGTGAGAGGGGGACTGAGAGTCGGTGAGTGAGGGGGGGGACTGAGGGACAGGGGACTGAGGGACAGGGGACAGAGAGCCGGTGAGTGAGGGGGGACAGCGTCGGTGAGTGAGGGTGGACTGAGAGTCGGGGAAGGAGGGACTGAGAGTCGGGGATGGAGGGGGGGACTGAGAGTCGGTGAGTGTGGGGGGCGACTGAGTGTCGGTGAGTGAGGGGGGGACTGAGAGTGGGTGAGTGAGGGGGGACTGAGTGACGGTGAGTGAGGGGGGACTGAGAGTCGGTGAGTGAGTGGGGGACTGAGTGTCGGTGAGTGAGGGGGGGACTGAGAGTGGGTGAGTGAGGGGGGACTGAGAGTCGGTGAGTGAGGGGGGACTGAGAGTCGGTGAGTGAGGGGGGACTGAGAGTCGGTGAGTGAGGTGGGACTGAGTCGGTGAGTGAGGGGGGACTGAGAGTCGGTGAGTGAGGGGGGACAGAGTCGGTGAGTGAGGGGGGACTGAGAGTCAGTGAGTGACGGGGGACTGAGAGTCGGTGAGTGAGGAGGTCTGAGAGTCGGTGAGTGAGGGGGGACTGAGAGTCGGTGAGTGAGGGGGGGACTGAGAGTCGGTGAGTGATGGGGGACTGAGAGTCGGTGAGTGAGGGGGGGACTGAGAGTCAGTGAGGTGGGAGACTGAGGGACGGGGGACTGAGAGTCGGTGAGTGAGGGGGGACTGAGTGTCGGTGAGGGGGGACTGAGAGTCGGTGAGTGAGGGGGTTCTCAGAGTCGGTGAGTGAGGGGGTTCTGAGAGTCGGTGAGTGAGGGGGTTCTGAGAGTCGGTGAGTGAGGGGGTTCTGAGAGTCGGTGAGTGAGGGGGGTCTGAGAGTCGGTGAGTGAGGGGGGTCTGAGAGTCGGTGAGTGAGGGGGGACTGACTGTCTGGGAGGGAGGGACTGAGAGTCGTTGAGTGAGGGGGGGACTGAGAGTCGGTGAGTGAGGGAGGGACAGAGATTCGGTGAGTGAGGGAGGGACTGAGAGTCGGTGAGTGAGGGAGGACAGAGTTGGTGAGTGAGGGAGGGACTTAGTCGGTGAGTGAGGGGAGACTGAGAGTCGGTGAGTGGGGGGGGCTGACAGTCTGAGTGAGGGAGGGGCTGAGAGTCGGTGACTGAGAGGGGGACTGAGAGTCAGTGAGGTGGGAGACTGAGGGACGGGGGACTGAGAGTCGGTGAGTGACGGGGGACTGAGTGTCGGTGAGTGAGGGGGGACTGAGTGTCGGTGAGTGAGGGGGGACTGAGTATCGGTGAGTGAGGGGGGACTGTGTCGGTGAGTGAGGGGGGACTGAGTATTGGTGAGTGAGGGGGGACTGAGTGTCGGTGAGTGAGGGGGGACTGAGTGTCGGTGAGTGAGGGGGGACTGAGTGTCGGTGAGTGAGGGGGGACTGAGTGTCGGTGAGTGAGGGGGGACTGAGTGTCAGTGAGTGAGGGGGGACTGAGTGTCAGTGAGTGAGGGGGGACTGAGTGTCGGTGAGTGAGGGGGGACTGAGTGTCGGTGAGTGAGTGGGGACTGAGTGTCGGTGAGTGAGTGGGGACTGAGTGTCGGTGAGTGAGGGGGGACTGAGTGTCGGTGAGTGAGGGGAGACTGAGTGTTGGTGAGTGAGGGGGGACTGAGTGTCGGTGAGTGAGGGGGTACTGAGTGTCGGTGAGTGAGGGGGGACTGAGTGTCGGTGAGTGAGGGGGGACTGAGTGTCGGTGAGTGAGGGGGGGACTGAGAGTCGGTGCGTGAGGGGGGACTGAGTGTCGGGGAGGGAGGGACTGAGTCGGTGAGTGAGGTGGGACAGAGTCGGTGAGTGAGGGGGACGACTGAGTGTCGGTGACTGAGGGGGGACTGAGTGTCGGTGAGTGAGTGGGGACTGAGTGTCGGTGAGTGAGGGGGGACTGAGTGTCGGTGAGTGAGGGGGGGACTGAGAGTCAGTGAGGTGGGAGACTGAGGGACGGGGGACTGAGAGTCGGTGAGTGAGGGGGGACTGAGTGTCGGTGAGGGGGGACTGAGAGTCGGTGAGTGAGGGGGTTCTGAGAGTCGGTGAGTGAGGGGGTTCTGAGAGTCGGTGAGTGAGGGGGTTCTGAGAGTCGGTGAGTGAGGGGGTTCTGAGAGTCGGTGAGTGAGGGGGTTCTGAGAGTCGGTGAGTGAGGGGGGTCTGAGAGTCGGTGAGTGAGGGGGGTCTGAGAGTCGGTGAGTGAGGGGGGACTGACTGTCTGGGAGGGAGGGACTGAGAGTCGTTGAGTGAGGGGGGGACTGAGAGTCGGTGAGTGAGGGAGGGACAGAGATTCGGTGAGTGAGGGAGGGACTGAGAGTCGGTGAGTGAGGGAGGACAGAGTTGGTGAGTGAGGGAGGGACTTAGTCGGTGAGTGAGGGGAGACTGAGAGTCGGTGAGTGGGGGGGGCTGACAGTCTGAGTGAGGGAGGGGCTGAGAGTCGGTGACTGAGAGGGGGACTGAGAGTCAGTGAGGTGGGAGACTGAGGGACGGGGGACTGAGAGTCGGTGAGTGACGGGGGACTGAGTGTCGGTGAGTGAGGGGGGACTGAGTGTCGGTGAGTGAGGGGGGGGACTGAGTGTCGGTGAGTGAGGGGGGACTGAGTATCGGTGAGTGAGGGGGGACTGTGTCGGTGAGTGAGGGGGGACTGAGTATCGGTGAGTGAGGGGGGACTGAGTGTCGGTGAGTGAGGGGGGACTGAGTGTCGGTGAGTGAGGGGGGACTGAGTGTCGGTGAGTGAGGGGGGACTGAGTGTCGGTGAGTGAGGGGGGACTGAGTGTCGGTGAGTGAGGGGGGACTGAGTGTCGGTGAGTGAGGGGGGACTGAGTGTCGGTGATTGAGGAGGGACTGAGTGTCGGTGATTGAGGGGGGACTGAGTGTCGTTGAGTGAGTGGGGACTGAGTGTCGGTGAGTGAGTGGGGACTGAGTGTCGGTGAGTGAGGGGGGACTGAGTGTCGGTGAGTGAGGGGAGACTGAGTGTTGGTGAGTGAGGGGGGACTGAGTGTCGGTGAGTGAGGGGGTACTGAGTGTCGGTGAGTGAGGGGGGACTGAGTGTCGGTGAGTGAGGGGGGACTGAGTGTCGGTGAGTGAGGGGGGGACTGAGAGTCGGTGCGTGAGGGGGGACTGAGTGTCGGGGAGGGAGGGACTGAGTCGGTGAGTGAGGTGGGACAGATTCGGTGAGTGAGGGGGACGACTGAGTGTCGGTGACTGAGGGGGGACTGAGTGTCGGTGAGTGAGTGGGGACTGAGTGTCGGTGAGTGAGGGGGGACTGAGTGTCGGTGAGTGAGGGGAGACTGAGAGTCGGTGAGTGAGGGGAGACTGAGAGTCGGTGAGTGAGGGGAGACTGAGAGTCGGTGAGTGAGGGGGGACTGAGAGTCGGTGAGTGAGGTGGGACTGAGAGTCGGTGAGTGAGGGGGGACTGAGTGTCGTTGAGTGAGGGTGGACTGAGTGTCGGTGAGTGAGGGGGGACTGAGTGTCGGGGAGGGAGGGCGGACAGAGTCGGTGAGTGAGGGGGGAGTGAGAGTCGGTGAGTGGGGGGGGACTGACAGTCTGAGTGAGGGAGGGGCTGAGAGTCAGTGAGTGAGGTGGGGGACTGAGGGACGGGGGACTGAGTCGGTGAGTGAGGCGGGACTGAGAGTCGGGGAGGGAGGGACTGAGAGTCGGTGAGTGAGGGGGACTGAGAGTCGGTGAGTGAGGGGGGACTGAGAGTCGGTGAGTGAGGGGGGACTGAGAGTCGGTGAGTGAGGGGGGACTGAGAGTCGGTGAGTGAGGGGGGACTGAGAGTCGGTGAGTGAGGGGGGACTGAGAGTCGGTGAGTGAGGGGGGACTGAGAGTCGGTGAGTGAGGGGGGACTGAGAGTCGGAGAGTGAGGGGGGACAGAGTCGGTGAGTGAGGGGGGACAGAGTCGGTGAGTGAGGGGGGACAGAGTCGGTGAGTGAGGGGGGACAGAGTCGGTGAGTGAGGGGGGACAGAGTCGGTGAGTGAGGGGGGACAGAGTCGGTGAGTGAGGGGGGACTGAGAGTCGGTGAGTGAGAGGGGACTGAGAGTCGGTGAGTGAGGGAGGGGCTGAGAGTCAGTGAGTGAGGGGGGGGACTGGGGGACGGGGGACTGAGAGTCGGTGAGTGAGGCGGGACTGAGAGTCGGGGAGGGAGGGACTGAGAGTCGGTGAGTGAGGGGGGACTGAGAGTCGGTGAGTGAGGGGGGACAGAGTCGGTGAGTGAGGGGGGGACTGAGAGTCGGTGAGTGAGGGGGGGGACTGAGAGTCAGTGAGTGAGGGGGGGACTGAGAGTCGGTGAGTGAGGGGGGACTGAGAGTCGGTGAGTGAGGGGGGACTGAGAGTCGGTGTGTGAGGGGGGACTGAGAGTCGGTGAGTTAGGCGGTGGACTGAGAGTCGGTGAGTGAGGGGGTGGACTGAGTGTCGGTGAGCAAAGGGGGGACTGAGAGTCGGTGAGCAGAGGGGGGACTGAGAGTCGGTGAGTGGGGGGGGGAGACTGACCGTCTGAGTGAGGGCGTGACTGAGAGTCGGTGAGTGAGGGGGGGGACTGAGATTCGGTGAGTGAGGGGTGGACTGAGATTCGGTGAGTGAGGGCGGACAGAGTCGGTGAGTGAGGGGGGACTGAGAGTCGGTGAGTGGGGGGGGGACTGACAGTCTGAGTGAGGGAGGGGCTGAGAGTGAGTGAGTGAGGGGGGGACTGAGGGACGGGGGACTGAGTCGGTGAGTGAGGCGGGACTGAGAGTCGGGGAGGGAGGGACTGAGAGTCGGTGAGTGAGGGGGGACTGAGAGTCGGTGAGTGAGGGGGGACTGAGAGTCGGTGAGTGAGGGGGGACTGAGAGTCGGAGAGTGAGGGGGGACTGAGAGTCGGAGAGTGAGGGGGGACTGAGAGTCGGTGAGTGAGGGGGGACTGAGAGTCGGTGAGTGAGGGGGGACCGAGAGTCGGTGTGTAGGGGGGGACTGAGATTCGGTGAGTGAGGGGGGGGACTGAGTCTCGGTGAGTGAGTGGGGGGACTGAGTGTCGGTGAGTGAGGGGAGGGACTGAGAGTCGGTGAGTGAGGGGAGGGACTGAGAGTCGGTGAGTGAGGGGGTGGACTGAGTGTCGGTGAGTGAGGGGGTGGACTGAGTGTCGGTGAGTGAGGGGGTGGACTGAGTGTCGGTGAGTGAGGGCGTGACTGAGTGTCGTTGAGTGAGGGTGGACTGAGTGTCGGTGAGTGAGGGGGGACTGAGTGTCGGGGAGGGAGGGCGGACAGAGTCGGTGAGTGAGGGGGGAGTGAGAGTCGGTGAGTGGGGGGGGACTGACAGTCTGAGTGAGGGAGGGGCTGAGAGTCAGTGAGTGAGGTGGGGGACTGAGGGACGGGGGACTGAGTCGGTGAGTGAGGCGGGACTGAGAGTCGGGGAGGGAGGGACTGAGAGTCGGTGAGTGAGGGGGACTGAGAGTCGGTGAGTGAGGGGGACTGAGAGTCGGTGAGTGAGGGGGGACTGAGAGTCGGTGAGTGAGGGGGGACTGAGAGTCGGTGAGTGAGGGGGGACTGAGAGTCGGTGAGTGAGGGCGGACTGAGAGTCGGTGAGTGAGGGGGGACTGAGAGTCGGTGAGTGAGGGGGGACTGAGAGTCGGTGAGTGAGGGGGGACTGAGAGTCGGAGAGTGAGGGGGGACTGAGAGTCGGAGAGTGAGGGGGGACTGAGAGTCGGTGAGTGAGGGGGGACAGAGTCGGTGAGTGAGGGGGGACAGAGTCGGTGAGTGAGGGGGGACTGAGAGTCGGTGAGTGAGGGGGGACTGAGTCGGTGAGTGAGGGGGGACTGAGAGTCGGTGAGTGAGAGGGGACTGAGAGTCGGTGAGTGAGGGAGGGGCTGAGAGTCAGTGAGTGAGGGGGGGGACTGAGGGACGGGGGACTGAGAGTCGGTGAGTGAGGCGGGACTGAGAGTCGGGGAGGGAGGGACTGAGAGTCGGTGAGTGAGGGGGGACTGAGAGTCGGTGAGTGAGGGGGGACAGAGTCGGTGAGTGAGGGGGGGACTGAGAGTCGGTGAGTGAGGGGGGACTGAGAGTCGGTGAGTGAGGGGGGACTGAGAGTCGGTGTGTGAGGGGGGACTGAGAGTCGGTGAGTTAGGCGGTGGACTGAGAGTCGGTGAGTGAGGGGGTGGACTGAGTGTCGGTGAGCAAAGGGGGGACTGAGAGTCGGTGAGCAGAGGGGGGACTGAGAGTCGGTGAGTGGGGGGGGGGAGACTGACAGTCTGAGTGAGGGCGTGACTGAGAGTCGGTGAGTGAGGGGGGGGACTGAGATTCGGTGAGTGAGGGGTGGACTGAGATTCGGTGAGTGAGGGCGGACAGAGTCGGTGAGTGAGGGCGGACTGAGAGTCGGTGAGTGAGAGGGGACTGAGAGTCGGTGAGTGAGAGGGGACTGAGAGTCGGTGAGTGAGGGGGGACTGAGAGTCGGTGAGTGAGGTAGGGACTGAGAGTCGGTGAGTGAGGGGGGACTGAGAGTCGGTGAGTGGGGGGGGGACTGACAGTCTGAGTGAGGGAGGGGCTGAGAGTCAGTGAGTGAGGGGGGGACTGAGGGACGGGGGACTGAGTCGGTGAGTGAGGCGGGACTGAGAGTCGGGGAGGGAGGGACTGAGAGTCGGTGAGTGAGGGGGGACTGAGAGTCGGTGAGTGAGGGGGGACTGAGAGTCGGTGAGTGAGGGGGGACTGAGAGTCGGAGAGTGAGGGGGGACTGAGAGTCGGAGAGTGAGGGGGGACTGAGAGTCGGTGAGTGAGGGGGGACTGAGAGTCGGTGAGTGAGGGGGGACTGAGAGTCGGTGAGTGAGGGGTGACTGAGAGTCGGTGAGTGAGGGGGGACCGAGAGTCGGTGTGTAAGGGGGGGACTGAGATTCGGTGAGTGAGGGGGGGGACTGAGTCTCGGTGAGTGAGTGGGGGGACTGAGTGTCGGTGAGTGAGGGGGGGGGACTGAGTGTCGGTGAGTGAGGGGAGGGACTGAGAGTCGGTGAGTGAGGGGAGGGACTGAGAGTCGGTGAGTGAGGGGGTGGACTGAGTGTCGGTGAGTGAGGGGGTGGACTGAGTGTCGGTGAGTGAGGGGGTGGACTGAGTGTCGGTGAGTGAGTGCGTGACTGAGAGTCGGTGAGTGAGGGGGGACTGAGATTCGGTGAGTGAGGGGGGACTGAGAGTCGGTGAGTGAGGGAGGGACTGAGAGTCGGTGAGTGAGGGAGGGACTGAGAGTCGGTGAGTGAGGGGGGACTGAGAGTCGGTGAGTGGGGGGGGGGACTGACTGTCTGAGTGAGGGAGGGGCTGAGAGTCAGTGAGTGAGGGGGGGGACTGAGGGACGGGGGACTGAGAGTCGGTGAGTGAGGCGGGACTGAGAGTCGGGGAGGGAGGGACTGAGAGTCGGTGAGTGAGAGGGGGACTGAGTGTCGGTGAGTGAGGGGGGGACTGAGAGTCGGTGAGTGAGGGGGGACTGAGAGTCGGTGAGTGAGGGGCGACTGAGAGTCGGTGAGTGAGGGGTGTCTGAGAGTCGGTGAGTGAGGGGGTCTGAGAGTCGGTGACTGAGGGGGGACTGAGAGTCGGTGAGTGAGGGGGGACTGAGAGTCGGTGTGTGAGGGGGGACGGAGAGTCGGTGTGTGAGGGGGGACCGAGAGTCGGTGAGTGAGGGGGGACCGAGACTCGGTGAGTGAGGGGGGGGACTGAGTGTCGGTGATGTCATGATATTCAAACACACACACCATGATAGACACACCAACAGACAAACCAGAACACACAACACCACAACCAATGACAGAAAGATATAAAAGCACAGACACGACACCCGGTGGTCAGTATTCGCTGGAGAGGAAGACCAGGACAGACCTGCTACCAGACACACTCAGGGAGACAGCACGTGCAGAGTATCCAGAACGAACTGTATTATAAGAGTTAAAATAAAATAGAGTTGTACCACATACAACTGTGTTGGCTCATCTGTGCACCAGAGCACCCAACACCACATGGTACAGGAGTGGATCGATACCTGCCGGCATACCTCAGTGTACACAGACAACCAGCAGTGCCCAGGCAAAATGATAGAGCTCCCGGTTCCGCAGCCGCTCCAGTGCTACGGCGATCTCCGCGAAAACTGGCGGCGATTCCGGCAAGTGTTCGAATTGTTCCTGGTGGCAGCTGAACTCCAAGACCTGGATGATAGCGAAAAAATTGAATTTCTCCTCACCATCGCCGGTGCAAGGGCAAGAGAAATATTCACAAGGTTCAGGTTCTTCAGGAGGCAGCAAAGGTACGATTACCAGGCAGTCCTGGACAAATTCTCCAAGTACTGTGAAGAAAACGCAATCCAATCGGCAAGTAAAGGTAAGAAAAGCGGCAGTACTCACCTCGTGGCTGGGATCCCGGAGGCCGAATTCCCAGAGGCCGAAATCCCGCGCCTGAGAGAGGGCAGGGTCGAGGTCGGCGGCCATCTTGCTAAAGGTATCACGCTAGCACAGTTGCGCGAGCAGTGCGCAGAACCGGAAGTTTCGTTTGCGCATGCGCGAGATGCTGCGCATGCGCAGTCAAGAAAACAGCCATCGGTAAAGGAACAGCGATCTGAGCATGCGCAGTCGCTTCCTACGTGCTACATACCGAGCGTCAGGATGTCAGAGGCCCCAGACTGCACCAATTTAAAGGGGAAACGTCCCAAATCCAATTTAAAAGGGAAACGTCCCAAATCAAAAAAACAAAAATCTGTTAAAGCTGTAAAACAACCTTCCCTCACCTGGAATGACAGCACATTGCCGCAAATTGACCCAGGAGATGAATTTGACCTCTGAAGAACCCTCCGACAAGCAGTTACCTACGCACAAGCCGATGATTCCGACCTCGAATACTTCGATGACGATCTTTACAGTGTTTCCGGACCTCGCGAGCCCAATGATAGCTCCGTGGTCCTATACGACTATGAATCGGACGAACCTTTCGTATTGCACATTGGCGGCCCCCACATTGAATCCGACGCAGATGCGGATTCATTTTTCGGATTTGAGGATCTTCAATCCAGCAGGTATGGCGTCCCAACTTATCAGTACCGGATGATGCTGCAGCCTGACATTAACAGACGGGGAGCGCTGCAAGCACACGGAGAGCGCCCTGCTGCCACACAGAGCGTGGTCCACGTCCCGCTCAACGTTCCCGACTCTATGAAAGAAGACATGCAAGACGCCAGAGTGCAGTCCTCGCATGAACCAGAAGTGACTCCAGTGTCACAAGCCTCCACAGCAAGCTCGTGGACAGACTCCACAATTGCAGAAACACAAGACTCCAGAGCGCGGTCCTTGCAGGAACAAGACCATGAGGGTCTAGCAACCTCTCCTGACCAACCAGCGGCAGACGATGCAAGTCTGCCATGCTCACGTGAACAGCAAGAAGGCTATAACAGCCGACCATGCTTCACTACACAGCAGCATGACCATGACGGTCTCTCATGCTACAATGAAGGGCACAGCGCTGAAGACTGTTCAAGCCCAACTGAAGACAAACCAAAGGAATCGCCTCGTCCAAGCCCGAAGAAAAAAGGTTTATGCGCTGACCTTCAGGATCATTATAGCCGAACGGAGATTAATAATGCTGCACGGCCACAGAAGGATGCTGAGGATTTGCTAAAGAAATTAATTGAATGTTTAACTTGCAAGGAGCAGACTGAGAATTGCCAGTGTTTTAGTACGGATCGAAAAAATGGACAAGACATTGATCCTCAGGTAATGGAAATAACACAACCTGAATCATATCTACAGCAGGGACAAATGTCTCCCTTCAACACAACGCCGCAAAGTCCCAACTTCGGAGACCAGCAGTTAGTCAGTAATGTCTCTTCAAACCTTGAGGGGAACATTAATTGCATTGAACCTATACACACTCCACTGATAAATGAGCAGAACATTGGAGCAAGAATCCTGAGGACACCGACATCGAGTAGCCAGATAACAAATTTAAAACCCACAGCAGTTTCAAGTGAACCAAGTGTGCTTTCCACTAATGGTGAAGATGCAGATAAGGTCGACCTGATTATCCATTGTACCACACTAACCCCAGTGATTAAGCAGTTATGTCTGGGGAGTATAATGTGGGCAATTGAGAACAGTAAAAGAGAGACTGTGACCATGCCAGTCCCAGCAAAATCAGACCCAGAGACCATGAAGGCATGTACATTAGACAAAGATACATATGAGGTACCTGAGAAGAAAAGTGAAACGGAATGTTCTTTGGAAAATAGTACAATGTCGATAGAAACATTGGATCCTATATTCGAGACCATACATATGGGAGAATTTGGGGGTAATAAACAAGGTTCTGCAATGTCTGGGGGAAGATTTAAAATTCCAAAGAAGAAAAGCCCAAATGAAGGACAACGGCAAGACAATGACAGTCCACCGACATGGTGTGCACCACCAGATGAAAACTCTGACAATTTACCCAACCCTAGTGAACAGCAAGCTTCTAATGAGGATCTATCCACGGGATGTGAGACGAGTGACGACAGCATCCCACTTCCCATGCAAAAGGTGCAAGGTGACAGACCTCGCCTAGTGCGTACAAGGCACTCGACGATCACGGTGGGACCACTGACGACTGCGGTGGCGGCGCACCGCTTCCACCCTCGATGGCTCGAGCCTCTCCACTGGTTGGTGCATTCCTGCATGTTCCGACTCCAGAAGTGCAGCTTCAGGGAATCTCGGCTGCCTCCAGTGAACCTGTTGGGACTCCGGACGGGGGGCATCGACGGAAGGCAGACCGGACTCCAGATGGGGAGCAGCCAAGCGCCGACTCTGATTCGCGCACGCCAGACCTTGCTCCGGACGGGCGGTGTCGCGGCCTCGGTGATGGCACGCTCAGGGTGACGGCTGATGCCACGGCGACAGGGAATGGATCGCGTGGCAGTCCCTCTGGGTCGGCAGTGGCAACCAGCACCGGCGGTCCAAGATGGACACACCAATTCGCGCCATCACCAGACGTTGATGCGAGCAACAGTTCTCTCTCCAAGGCGACATGTTTCGACGTTTCTCTGCGGAGTCGCCCTTCCGGCACAGCAGGTGGCCGGAACCAACGTGCACGGTCTCGGCCAACTTCCACATCTGGCACAGTCATCGCCTTGCATGATATTCGTGATGGTGCTACTTCGATGGCAACGACCCATTGGCTACAAGATGCCGTCCACCACAAACATAAAAAGAAAAAAGACTCCACCTTGTTCCTGGCATGCAGGGCGGATGGATTGGTGCGTAGGCGCAATCAGCGAGCTTTGCGCCGCCTTCCACGCTCGCAACTGAACCGTACGCACACGCCGGATCCTCCACTGGTTCCCAAGGATGACTTCGTGGAGATGCCACGGATCATGCCCCTTCCATCGCCACCAGAACCAAACCACAGCCAAGGCAACACTAACAAAGATGTTGAATGTTATATTTGCACGAATGAAAAACCAAGCACTGCACGAAGTACAACAAATGGAAAAGTAGAGACTTCGGCAACAGCATCACCTCCAACAGTCCAAGGTGAACCAGTGTGACCCCAAATCTCCACAGCTGAACCGGCTTGAGGACCAGCCCATTCTTGAGGCGGTCACCCATGGACTTATAACGCTGTTCATACGTTCAAAAAGTCAAACACTTCTGTATTATAACCTGTTGTGGTTTATTGTTCCAGATATCGTCTGACCGGACCACTGTTCAAGTTTTTTTTTTCTCGCATCCATGTTTTGTTATGGTACAACCTTGTTAGTGTGACGCACCCGACATCGCCCCATGTAAATAGTTACGTCATATACACACGCTGTACACAACACACGCACACACTCTTAGATGCACTCACGACACGATTATATTTATAACCATGGAGGCACATATCTTTGTAAAAAGGTGGGATGTCATGATATTCAAACACACATCATGATAGACACACCAACAGACAAATCAGAACACACAACACCACAACCAATGACAGAAAGATATAAAAGCACAGACACGACACCCGGTGGTCAGTATTAGCTGGAGAGGAAGACCAGGACAGACCTGCTACCAGACACACTCAGGGAGACAGCACGTGCAGAGTATCCAGAACGAACTATTATAAGAGTTAAAATAAAATAGAGTTGTACCACATACAACTGTGTTGGCTCATCTGTGCACCAGAGCACCCAACACCACAGGTGAGTGAGGGGTGAGTGAGGGGGGGGGGGGGACTGAGAGTCGGTGAGTGAGGGGGGGACTATGAGTCGGTGAGTGAGGGGGGGACTGAGTCGGTGAGTGAGGGGGGGACTGAGTCGGTGAGTGAGGGGAGGGACTGAGTATCGGTGAGTGAGGGGGGGGACTGAGTCAGTGAGGGGGGGAACTGAGGGACGGGGGACAGAGTCGGTGAGTGAGGGGGGGGACTGAGAGTCGGTGAGTGAGGGGGGTCTGAGATTCGGTGAGTGAGGGGGGACTGAGTCTCGGTCAGTGAGGAGGGACTGAGCGTCGGTGAGTGAGGGGGGGGACTGAGAGTCGGTGAGTGAGGGGGGGACTGAGAGTCGGTGAGTGAGGGGGGGACTGAGAGTCGGTGAGTGAGGGGGGACTGAGTCGGTGAGTGAGGGGGGACTGTGAGTCGGTGAGTGAGGGGGGGACTGAGAGTCGGTGAGTGAGGGGGGACTGAGGGTCGGTGAGTGAGGGGGGGACTGAGAGTCGGTGAGTGAAGGGGGACTGAGAGTCGGGGAGGGAGGGGGGGGGGACTGAGAGTCGGTGAGTGAGGGGGGACTGAGAGTCGGGGAGGGAGGGGGGAGGGACTGAGAGTCGGTGAGTGAAGTCGGACTGAGAGTCGGTGAGTGAGGGGTGGACTTAAAGTCGGTGAGTGATGGGGGGGACTGAGTGTCGGTGAGTGAGTGGGGACTGAGAGTCGGTGAGTGAGGGAGTGGACTTAAAGTCGGTGAGTGAGGGGGGACTGAGTGTCGGTGAGTGAGGGGGGGGACTGAGAGTCGGTGAGTGAGGGGAGGGACTGAGAATCGGTGAGTAAGGGGGGGGGACTGTGTGTCGGTGAGTGAGCGACTGAGAGTCGGTGAGTCAGGGAGGGGACTGAGAGTCGGTGAGTGAGGGAGGGACTGAGAGTCGGTGAGTGTGGGGGGGGACTGAGAGTCGGTGAGTGAGGGGGGACTGAATCGGTTAGTGAGGGGGGACTGAGTCGGTTAGTGAGGGGGGACTGAGTGTCAGGGAGGGAGGGACTGAGAGTCGGTGAGTGAGGGGGGGACTGAGAGTCGGTGAGTGAGGGGGGACTGAGAGTCGGTGAGTGAGGGGGGACTGAGAGTCGGTGAGTGAGGGGGGACTGAGAGTCGGTGAGTGAGGGGGGACTGAGTCGGTAAGTGAGGGGGGACTGAGTGTCAGGGAGGGAGGGACTGAGAGTCGGTGAGTGAGGGGGGGACTGAGAGTCGGTGAGTGAGGGGGGACTGAGAGTCGGTGTGTGAGGGGGGACTGAGAGTCGGTGAGTGAGGGGGGACTGAGAGTCGGTGAGTGAGGGGGGACTGCGAGACGGTGAGTGAGGGGGGGACTGAGAGTCGGTGAGTGAGGGGGGACTGAGAGTCGGTGAGTGAGGGGGGACTGAGAGTCGGTGAGTGAGGGGGGACTGAGAGTCGGTGAGTGAGGGGGGACTGAGAGTCGGTGAGTGAGGGGGGACTGAGAGTCGGTGAGTGAGGGGGGACTGAGAGTCGGTGAGTGAGGGGGGACTGAGAGTCGGTGAGTGAGGGGGGGACTGAGAGTCGGTGAGTGAGGGGGGACTGAGAGTCGGTGAATGAGGGGGGACTGAGAGTCGGTGAGTGAGGGGGGACTGAGAGTCGGTGAGTGAGGGGAGACTGAGAGTCGGTGAGTGAGGGGGGACTGAGAGTCGGTGAGTGAGGGGGGACTGAGAGTCGGTGAGTGAGGGGGGACTGAGAGTCGGTGAGTGAGGGGGGACTGAGAGTCGGTGAGTGAGGGGGGACTGCGAGTCGGTGAGTGAGGGGGGACTGCGAGTCGGTGAGTGAGGGGGGACTGAGAGTCGGTGAGTGAGGGGGGACTGAGAGTCGGTGAGTGAGGGGGGACTGAGAGTCGGTGAGTGAGGGGGGACTGAGAGTCGGTGAGTGAGGGGGGACTGAGAGTCGGTGAGTGAGGGGGGACTGAGAGTCGGTGAGTGAGGGGGGACTGAGAGTCGGTGAGTGAGGGGGGACTGAGAGTCGGTGAGTGAGGGGGGACTGCGAGTCGGTGAGTGAGGGGGGACTGCGAGACGGTGAGTGAGGGGGGACTGCGAGTCGGTGAGTGAGGGGGGACTGAGAGTCGGTGAGTGAGGGGGGACTGAGAGTCGGTGAGTGAGGGGGGACTGAGAGTCGGTGAGTGAGGGGGGACTGAGAGTCGGTGAGTGAGGGGGGACTGAGAGTCGGTGAGTGAGGGGGGACTGCGAGTCGGTGAGTGAGGGGGGACTGCGAGACGGTGAGTGAGGGGGGAATGAGAGTCGGTGAGTGAGGGGGGACTGAGAGTCGGTGAGTGAGGGGGGACTGAGAGTCGGTGAGTGAGGGGGGACTGAGAGTCGGTGAGTGAGGGGGGACTGAGAGTCCGGGAGGGAGGGGGGGACTGAGAGTCCGGGAGGGAGGGGGGGACTGAGAGTCCGGGAGGGAGGGGGGACTGAGAGTCGGTGAGTGAGGAGGGACTGAGTATCGGTGAGTGAGGGGGGGGGGACTGAGAGTCAGTGAGTGGGGGGGAACTGAGGGACAGGGGACCGAGATTCGGTGAGTGAGGGGGGGACTGAGAGTCGGTGAGTGAGGGGGGACTGAGAGTCGGTGAGTGAGGGGGGACTGAGAGTCGGGGAAAGAGGGACTGTGAGTCGGGGAGGGAGGGAGTGGCTGAGAGTCGGTGAGTGAAGTCGGACTGAGAGTTGGTGAGTGAGGGGGGGCGGGACTGAGAGTCGGTGAGTGAGTGGGGGGAACTGAGGGACAGGGGACAGAGAGTCGGTGAGTGAGTGGGGGACTGAGAGTCGGTGAGTGAGGGGGGACTGAGAGTCGGGGAGGGAGGGGGGGGGTGAGAGTCGGTGAGTGAAGTCGGACTGAGAGTTGGTGAGTGAGGGGGGGCGGGACTGAGAGTCGGTGAGTGGGGGGGGGGGGACTTAAATTCGGTGAGTGAGGGGGGGGGACTGAGAGTCGGTGAGTGAGGGGGTGGACTGAGAGTCGGTGAGTGAGGGGGTGGACTGAGAGTCGGTGAGTGAGGGGGGACTGAGAGTCGGTGAGTGAGGGGGGGACTGAGAGTCGGTGAGTGAGGGGGGACTGAGAGTCGGTGAGTGAGGGGGGACTGAGAGTCGGTGAGTGGGGGGGGGGGACTGAGAGTCGGTGAGTGAGGGGGGGGGACTGAGAGTCAGTGAGTGAGGGGAGGGACTGAGAGTCGGTGAGTGAGGGAGGGGACTGAGAGTCGGTGAGTGAGGAGGGGACTGAGTGTCGGTGAGTGATGGGGGGGGACTGAGTGTCGGTGAGTGATGGGGAGGAACTGAGTGTCGGTGAGTAAGGGGGGACTGTGTGTCGGTGAGTGAGGGGGGACTGAGAGTCGGTGAGTGAGGGGGGACTGAGAGTCGGTGAGAGAGGGGGGACTGAGAGTCGGTGAGTGAGGGGGGACTGAGAGTCGGTGAGTGAGGGAGGGACTGAGTGTCGGTGAGTGATGGGGGGGGACTGAGTGTCGGTGAGTGAGGGGGGACTGAGTGTCGGTGAGTGAGGGGGGACTGTGTGTTGGTGATTGAGGGGGGGACTGAAAGTCGGTGAGTGAGGGGGGGACTGAAAGTCGGTGAGTGAGGGGGGACTGAGTGTCGGGGAGGGAGGGACTGAGTCGGTGAGTGAGGGGAGGGACTGAGAGTCGGTGAGTGAGCGACTGAGAGTCGGTGAGTGAGGGGGGGGACTGAGATTCGGTGAGTGAGGGGGGACTGAGTGTTGGTGAGTGAGGGGGACTGAGTGTTGGTGAGTGAGGGGGGACTGAGAGTCGGTGAGTGAGGGGGGACTGAGAGTCGGTGAGTGAGGGGGGACTGAGAGTCGGTGAGTGAGGGGGGACTGAGAGTCGGTGAGTGAGGGGGGACTGAGAGTCGGTGAGTGAGGGGGGACTGAGAGTCGGTGAGTGAGGGGGGACTGAGAGTCGGTGAATGAGGGGGGACTGAGAGTCGGTGAGTGAGGGGGGACTGAGAGTCGGTGAGTGAGGGGGGACTGAGAGTCGGTGAGTGAGGGGGGACTGAGAGTCGGTGAGTGAGGGGGGACTGAGAGTCGGTGAGTGAGGGGGGACTGCGAGTCGGTGAGTGAGGGGGGACTGCGAGACGGTGAGTGAGGGGGGAATGAGAGTCGGTGAGTGAGGGGGGACTGAGAGTCGGTGAGTGAGGGGGGGACTGAGAGTCGGTGAGTGAGGGGGGACTGAGAGTCGGTGAGTGAGGGGGGACTGAGAGTCGGTGAGTGAGGGGGGACTGAGAGTCGGTGAGTGAGGGGGGACTGAGAGTCGGTGAGTGAGGGGGGACTGCGAGTCGGTGAGTGAGGGGGGACTGCGAGACGGTGAGTGAGGGGGGAATGAGAGTCGGTGAGTGAGGGGGGACTGAGAGTCGGTGAGTGAGGGGGGACTGAGAGTCGGTGAGTGAGGGGGGACTGAGAGTCGGTGAGTGAGGGGGGACTGAGAGTCGGTGAGTGAGGGGGGACTGAGAGTCGGTGAGTGAGGGGGGACTGCGAGTCGGTGAGTGAGGGGGGACTGCGAGTCGGTGAGTGAGGGGGGACTGCGAGTCGGTGAGTGAGGGGGGACTGCGAGACGGTGAGTGAGGGGGGAATGAGAGTCGGTGAGTGAGGGGGGACTGAGAGTCGGTGAGTGAGGGGGGACTGAGAGTCGGTGAGTGAGGGGGGACTGAGAGTCGGTGAGTGAGGGGGGACTGAGAGTCGGTGAGTGAGGGGGGACTGAGAGTCCGGGAGGGAGGGGGGGACTGAGAGTCCGGGAGGGAGGGGGGGACTGAGAGTCCGGGAGGGAGGGGGGACTGAGAGTCGGTGAGTGAGGAGGGACTGAGTATCGGTGAGTGAGGGGGGGGGACTGAGAGTCAGTGAGTGGGGGGGAACTGAGGGACAGGGGACCGAGATTCGGTGAGTGAGGGGGGGACTGAGAGTCGGTGAGTGAGGGGGGACTGAGAGTCGGGGAAAGAGGGACTGTGAGTCGGGGAGGGAGGGAGTGGCTGAGAGTCGGTGAGTGAAGTCGGACTGAGAGTTGGTGAGTGAGGGGGGGCGGGACTGAGAGTCGGTGAGTGAGTGGGGGGAACTGAGGGACAGGGGACAGAGAGTCGGTGAGTGAGTGGGGGACTGAGAGTCGGTGAGTGAGGGGGGACTGAGAGTCGGGGAGGGAGGGGGGGGGTGAGAGTCGGTGAGTGAAGTCGGACTGAGAGTTGGTGAGTGAGGGGGGGGCGGGACTGAGAGTCGGTTAAAGGGGGGGGGGGACTTAAATTCGGTGAGTGAGGGGGGGGACTGAGAGTCGGTGAGTGAGGGGGTGGACTGAGAGTCGGTGAGTGAGGGGGGACTATGAGTCGGTGAGTGAGGGGGGGACTGAGAGTCGGTGAGTGAGGGGGGACAGAGTCGGTGAGTGAGGGGGGACTGAGAGTCGGTGAGTGAGGGGGGACTGAGAGTCGGTGAGTGGGGGGGGGGGACTGAGAGTCGGTGAGTGAGGGGGGGACTGAGAGTCGGTGAGTGAGGGGGGGGGACTGAGAGTCAGTGAGTGAGGGGAGGGACTGAGAGTCGGTGAGTGAGGGAGGGGACTGAGAGTCGGTGAGTGAGGAGGGGACTGAGTGTCGGTGAGTGATGGGGGGGACTGAGTGTCGGTGAGTGATGGGGGGGGACTGAGTGTCGGTGAGTAAGGGGGGACTGTGTGTCGGTGAGTGAGGGGGGACTGAGAGTCGGTGAGTGAGGGGGGACTGAGAGTCGGTGAGAGAGGGGGGACTGAGAGTCGGTGAGTGAGGGGGGACTGAGAGTCGGTGAGTGAGGGAGGGACTGAGTGTCGGTGAGTGATGGGGGGGGACTGAGTGTCGGTGAGTGAGGGGGGACTGAGTGTCGGTGAGTGAGGGGGGACTGTGTGTCGGTGAGTGAGGGGGGACTGTGTGTCGGTGAGTGAGGGGGGGACTGAAAGTCGGTGAGTGAGGGGGGGACTGAAAGTCGGTGAGTGAGGGGGGACTGAGTGTCGGGGAGGGAGGGACTGAGTCGGTGAGTGAGGGGAGGGACTGAGAGTCGGTGAGTGAGCGACTGAGAGTCGGTGAGTGAGGGGGGGGACTGAGATTCGGTGAGTGAGGGGGGACTGAGTGTTGGTGAGTGAGGGGGACTGAGTGTTGGTGAGTGAGGGGGGACTGAGAGTCGGTGAGTGAGGGGGGACTGAGAGTCGGTGAGTGAGGGGGGACTGAGAGTCGGTGAGTGAGGGGTACTGAGAGTCGGTGAGTGAGGGGGGACTGAGAGTCGGTGAGTGAGGGGGGACTGAGAGTCGGTGAGTGAGGGGGGACTGAGAGTCGGTGAGTGAGGGGGGGACTGAGAGTCGGTGAGTGAGGGGGGACTGAGTGTTGGTGAGTGAGGGGGGACTGAGTTTTGGTGAGTG
The DNA here is from genome assembly GCF_047496885.1 of Scyliorhinus torazame. Lineage (NCBI taxonomy): Eukaryota > Metazoa > Chordata > Chondrichthyes > Carcharhiniformes > Scyliorhinidae > Scyliorhinus > Scyliorhinus torazame. The sequence continues at coordinate 183,537,675 of NC_092720.1, read as the reverse complement.
AGGGGGTGGACTGAGAGTCGGTGAGTGAGGGGGGACTGAGAGTCGGTGAGTGAGGGGGGGACAGAGTCGGTGAGTGAGGGGGGACTGAGAGTCGGTGAGTGAGGGGGGACTGAGAGTCGGTGAGTGAGGGGGGACTGAGAGTCGGTGAGTGGGGGGGGGGACTGAGAGTCGGTGAGTGAGGGGGGGACTGAGAGTCGGTGAGTGGGGGGGGGGACTGTGAGTCAGTGAGTGAGGGGAGGGACTGAGAATCGGTGAGTGAGGGAGGGGACTGAGAGTCGGTGAGTGAGGGGGGGGACTGAGTGTCGGTGAGTGATGGGGGGGGACTGAGTGTCGGTGAGTAAGGGGGGGACTGAGAGTCGGTGAGTGAGGGGGGGACTGAGTGTCGGCGAGGGAGGGACTGAGAGTCGGTGAGTGAGGGGGGGGACTGAGAGTCGCCGAGTGAGGGGGGGACTGAGATTCGGTGAGTGAGGGGGACTGAGTGTTGGTGAGTGAGGGGGGGACTGAGTGTCGGTGAGTGAGGGGGGGACTGAGAGTCGGTGAGTGAGGGGGGACTGAGAGTCGGTGAGTGAGGGGGGACTGAGAGTCGGTGAGTGAGGGGGGACTGAGAGTCGGTGAGTGAGGGGGGACTGAGAGTCGGTGAGTGAGGGGGGACTGAGAGTCGGTGAGTGAGGGAGGGACTGAGTATCGGTGAGTGATGGGGGGGGACTGAGTGTCGGTGAGTGAGGGGGGACTGAGTGTCGGTGAGTGAGGGGGGACTGTGTGTCGGTGAGTGAGGGGGGGACTGAGAGTCGGTGAGTGAGGGGGGACTGAGTGTCGGGGAGGGAGGGACTGAGAGTCGGTGAGTGAGCGACTGAGAGTCGGTGAGTGAGGGGGGGACTGAGATTCGGTGAGTGAGGGGGGACTGAGTGTTGGTGAGTGAGGGGGGACTGAGAGTCGGTGAGTGAGGGGGGACTGAGAGTCGGTGAGTGAGGGGGGACTGAGAGTCGGTGAGTGAGGGGGGACTGAGAGTCGGTGAGTGAGGGGGGACTGAGAGTCGGTGAGTGAGGGGGGACTGAGAGTCGGTGAGTGAGGGGGGACTGAGTGTTGGTGAGTGAGGGGGGACTGAGTTTTGGTGAGTGAGGGGGGACTGAGAGTCGGTGAGTGAGGGGGGACTGAGTGTCAGGGAGGGAGGGGGGACTGAGTTTTGGTGAGTGAGGGGGGACTGAGAGTCGGTGAGTGAGGGGGGACTGTGTCGGTGAGTGAGGGGGGACTGAGAGTCGGTGAGTGAGTGAGGGACTGAGAGTCGGTGAGTGAGGGGGGATAGGGAGTCGGTGAGTGAGGGGGGACTGGGAGTCGGTGAGTGAGGGTGGACTGGGAGTCGGTGAGTGAGGGGGGACTGCGAGTCGGGGAGTGAGGGGGACTGAGAGTCGGTGAGTGAGGGGGGACTGAGAGTCGGTGAGTGAGGGGGGACTGAGAGTCGGTGAGTGAGGGGGGACTGAGAGTCGGTGAGTGAGGGGGGACTGAGAGTCGGTGAGTGAGGGGGGACTGCGAGTCGGTGAGTGAGGGGGGACTGAGAGTCAGTGAGTGAGGGGTGACTGAGAGTCGGTGAGTGAGGGGGGACTGAGAGTCGGTGAGTGAGGGGAGGACTGAGGGTCGGTGAGTGAGTGGGGACTGAGAGTCGGTGTGTGGGGGGGGGGGACTGACAGTCAGTGAGTGGGGGGAACTGAGGGACAGGGGACAGAGAGTCGGTGAGTGAGGGGGGACTGAGAGTCGGTGAGTGAGGGGGGACTGAGAGTCGGTGAGTGAGGGGGGACTGAGAGTCGGGGAAGGAGGGACTGAGAGTCGGAGAAGGGGGTGGGGGACTGAGAGTCGGTGAGTGAAGTCGGACTGAGAGTTGGTGAGTGAGGGGGGGGCGGGACTGAGAGTCGGTGAGTGAGGGGGGGGGGACTTAAAGTCGGTGAGTGAGGGGGGGACTGAGAGTCGGTGCGTGAGGGGGGACTGAGTGTCGGAGAGTGAGGGGGGACTGAGAGTCGGTGAGTGAGGGGGGACTGAGTGTCGGTGAGTGAGGGGGATGACTGAGAGTCGGTGAGTGAGGGGGGACTGAGTGTTGGTGAGTGAGGGGGGACTGAGAGTCGGTGAGTGAGGGGGGGACTGAGTGTCGGTGAGTGAGGGGGGGACTGAGTGTCGGTGAGTGAGGGGGGACTGAGTGTCGGTGAGTGAGGGGGGACTGAGTGTCGGTGAGTGAGGGGGGACTGAGTCTGTGAGTGAGGGGGGACTGAGTGTCAGGGAGGGAGGGACTGAGAGTCGGTGAGTGAGGGAGGGACTGAGAGTCGGTGAGTGAGGGGGGACTGAGAGTCGGTGAGTGAGGGGGGACTGAGAGTCGGTGAGTGAGGGGGGACTGAGAGTCGGTGAGTGAGGGGGAACTGAGAGTCGGTGAGTGAGGGGGGACTGAGAGTCGGTGAGTGAGGGAGGGACTGAGAGTCGGTGAGTGAGGGAGGGACTGAGAGTCGGTGAGTGAGGAGGGACTGAGAGTCTGTGAGTGAGGGGGGACTGAGAGTCGGTGAGTGAGGGGGGACTGAGAGTCGGTGAGTGAGGGGGGACTGAGAGTCGGTGAGTGAGGGGGGACTGAGTGTCGGTGAGTGATGGGGGGGGACTGAGTGTCGGTGAGTGATGGGGGGGGGACTGAGTGTCGGTGAGTGATGGGGGGGGAGGACTGAGTGTCGGTGAGTGAGGGGGGACTGAGTGTCGGTGAGTGAGGCGGGACTGAGAGTCGGTGAGTGAGGGGGGGGCTGAGAGTCGGTGACTGAGGGGGGGACTGAGAGTCAGTGAGGTGGGGGACTGAGGGACGGGGGACTGAGAGTCGGGGGGGGAGGGGAGGACTGAGAGTCGGTGAGTGAGTGGGGACTGAGAGTCGGTGTGTGGGGGGGGGGACTGAGAGTCAGTGAGTGGGGGGAACTGAGGGACAGGGGACAGAGAGTCGGTGAGTGAGGGGGGACTGAGAGTCGGTGAGTGAGGGGGGACTGAGAGTCGGGGAAGGAGGGACTGAGAGTCGGAGAAGGGGGTGGGGGACTGAGAGTCGGTGAGTGAAGTCGGACTGAGAGTTGGTGAGTGAGGGGGGGGCGGGACTGAGAGTCGGTGAGTGAGGGGGGGGGACTTAAAGTCGGTGAGTGAGGGGGGGACTGAGAGTCGGTGGGTGAGGGGGGACTGAGTGTCGGTGAGTGAGGGGGGACTGAGAGTCGGTGAGTGAGGGGGGACTGAGTGTCGGTGAGTGAGGGGGGGACTGAGTGTCGGTGAGTGAGGGGGGACTGAGTGTCGGTGAGTGAGGGGGGACTGAGTGTCGGTGAGTGAGGGGGGACTGAGTCTGTGAGTGAGGGGGGACTGAGTGTCAGGGAGGGAGGGACTGAGAGTCGGTGAGTGAGGGAGGGACTGAGAGTCGGTGAGTGAGGGGGGACTGAGAGTCGGTGAGTGAGGGGGGACTGAGAGTCGGTGAGTGAGGGGGGACTGAGAGTCGGTGAGTGAGGGGGAACTGAGAGTCGGTGAGTGAGGGGGGACTGAGAGTCGGTGAGTGAGGGGGGACTGAGAGTCGGTGAGTGAGGGAGGGACTGAGAGTCGGTGAGTGAGGAGGGACTGAGAGTCGGTGAGTGAGGGGGGACTGAGAGTCGGTGAGTGAGGGGGGACTGAGAGTCGGTGAGTGAGGGGGGACTGAGAGTCGGTGAGTGAGGGGGACACTGAGTCGGTGAGTGAGGGGGGACTGAGTGTCGGTGAGTGATGGGGGGGGACTGAGTGTCGGTGAGTGATGGGGGGGGGACTGAGTGTCGGTGAGTGATGGGGGGGAGGACTGAGTGTCGGTGAGTGAGGGGGGACTGAGTGTCGGTGAGTGAGGGGGGACTGAGTGTCGGTGAGTGAGGGGGGACTGAGTGTCGGTGAGTGAGGCGGGACTGAGAGTCGGTGAGTGAGGGAGGGACTGAGAGTCGGTGAGTGAGGGGGGACTGAGAGTCGGTGAGTGGGGGGGGGACTGACAGTCTGAGTGAGGGGGGGGACTGAGAGTCAGTGAGGTGGGGGACTGAGGGACGGGGGACTGAGAGTCGGGGGGGGAGGGACTGAGAGTCGGTGAGGGGGGGAGGGACTGAGAGTCGGTGAGTGAGGGGGGACTGAGTGTCGGTGAGTGATGGGGGGGGGACTGAGTGTCAGTGAGTGATGGGGGGGGGACGGAGTGTCAGTGAGTGATGGGGGGGGGACGGAGTGTCAGTGAGTGATGGGGGGGGAGGACTGAGTGTCGGTGAGTGAGGGGGGGGACTGAGTGTCGGTGAGTGAGGGGGGACTGAGTGTCGGTGAGTGAGGGGGGACTGAGTGTCGGTGAGTGAGGGGGGACTGAGTGTCGGTGAGTGAGGGGGGACTGAGTGTCGGTGAGTGAGGGGGGACTGAGTGTCGGTGAGTGAGGGGGGACTGAGTGTCGGTGAGTGAGGGGGGACTGAGTGTCGGTGAGTGAGGGGGGACTGAGTGTCGGTGAGTGAGGGGGGACTGAGTGTCGGTGAGTGAGGGGGGACTGAGTGTCGGTGAGTGAGGGGGGACTGAGTGTCGGTGAGTGAGGGGGGACTGAGTGTCGGTGAGTGAGGGGGGACTGAGTGTCGGTGAGTGAGGGGGGACTGAGTGTCGGTGAGTGAGGGGGGACTGAGTGTCGGTGAGTGAGGGGGGACTGAGTGTCGGTGAGTGAGGGGGGACTGAGTGTCGGTGAGTGAGGGGGGACTGAGTGTCGGTGAGTGAGGGGGGACTGAGAGTCGGTGAGTGAGGGGGGACTGAGTGACGGTGAGTGAGGGGGGACTGAGAGTCGGTGAGTGAGGGGGGGGACTGAGATTCGGTGAGTGAGGGGGGACTGAGTGTCGGTGAGTGAGGGAGGGACTGAGAGTCGGTGAGTGAGGGGGGGGACTGAGATTCGGTGAGTGAGGTGGGACTGAGTGTCGGTGAGTGAGGGGGGACTGAGAGTCGGGGAAGGAGGGGGGGGGGACTGAGAGTCGGTGAGTGAGGGAGGGGCTGAGAGTCGGTGAGTGAGGGGGGACTGAGAGTCGGTGAGTGAGGGGGGACTGAGAGTCGATTAGTGAGGGGGGACTGAGAGTCGATGAGTGAGGGGGGACTGAGAGTCGATGAGTGAGGGGGGACTGAGAGTCGATGAGTGAGGGGGGACTGAGAGTCGGTGAGTGAGGGGGGACTGAGAGTCGGTGAGTGAGGGGGGACTGAGAGTCGGTGAGTGAGGGGGGACTGGGAGTCGGTGATTGAGCGACTGAGAGTCGGTGAGTGAGCGACTGAGAGTCGGTGAGTGAGGGGGGACTGAGAGTCGGTGAGTGAGGGGGGACTGAGTGTCGGTGAGTGAGGGGGGACTGGGATTCGGTGATTGAGCGACAGGGAGTCGGTGAGTGAGCGACTGAGAGTCGGTGAGTGAGGGGGGGACTGAGTGTCGGTGAGTGAGGGGGGACTGAGTGTCGGTGAGTGAGGCGGACGACTGAGAGTCGGTGAGTGAGGGGGGACTGAGTGTTGGTGAGTGAGGGGGGACTGAGAGTCGGTGAGTGAGGGGGGACTGAGAGTAGGTGAGTGAGGGGGGACTGAGTGTCAGGGAGAGAGGGACTGAGAGTCGGTGAGTGAGGGAGGGACTGAGAGTCGGTGAGTGAGGGGGGACTGAGAGTCGGTGAGTGAGGGGGGGACTGAGAGTCGGTGAGTGAGGGGGGACTGAGAGTCGGTGAGTGAGGGGGGGACTGAGAGTCGGTGAGTGAGGGGGGGACTGAGAGTCGGTGAGGGAGGGGGGACTGAGAGTCGGTGAGTGAGGGGGGACTGAGAGTCGCTGAGTGAGGGGGGACTGCGAGTCGGTGAGTGAGGGGGGAATCAGAGTCGGTGAGTGAGGGGGTGGACTGAGTGTCGGTGAGTGAGGGGGGTTGATTGAGAGTCGTTGAGTGAGCGGGGACTGAGTGTTGGTGAGTGAGGGCGACACTGAGTCGGTGAGTGAGGGGGGGGACTGAGTGTCGGTGAGTGAGGCGGACGCCTGAGAGTCGGTGAGTGAGGGGGGACTGAGAGTCGGTGAGTGAGGGGGGACTGAGTCGGTGAGTGAGGGGGGACTGAGTGTCGGGGAGGGAGGGACTGAGAGTCGGTGAGTGAGGAGGGGACTGAGAGTCGGTGAGTGAGGAGGGGACTGAGAGTCGGTGAGAGGGGGGGACTGAGAGTCGGTGAGTGAGGGGGGGACTGAGTCGGTGAGTGAGGGGGGACTGAGAGTCAGTGAGTGAGGGGGGGACTGAGTCGGTGAGTGGGGGACGGACGGACTGAGAGTCGGTGAGAGGGGGGGACTGAGAGTCGGTGAGTAAGGGGGGACTGAGAGTCGGTGAGTAAGGGGGGACTGAGAGTCGGTGAGTGAGGGGGTGGACTGAGAATCGGTGAGTGAGGGAGTGGACTGAGTGTCGGTGAGTGAGGGGGGGGATTGAGAGTCGGTGAGTGAGCGGGGACTGAGTGTTGGTGAGTGAGAGGGGACTGAGAGTCGGTGATTGAGCGACTGAGAGTCGGTGAGTGAGCGGGGGACTGAGTGTCGGTGAGTGAGGCGGACGACTGAGTGTCGGTGAGTGAGGGGGGACTGAGTGTCGGTGAGTGAGGGGGGACTGAGTGTCGGTGAGTGAGGGGGGACTGAGAGTCGGTGAGTGAGGGGGGACTGAGTCGGTGAGTGAGGGGGGACTGAGTGTCGGGGAGGGAGGGACTGAGAGTCGGTGAGTGAGGAGGGGACTGAGAGTCGGTGAGTGAGGAGGGGACTGAGAGTCGGTGAGTGAGGCGGGGACTGAGAGTCGGTGAGTGAGGGGGGGACTGAGAGTCGGTGAGTGAGGGGGGACTGCGAGTCGGTGAGTGAGGAGGGACTGAGTCGATTAGTGAGGGGGGACTGAGTCGGTGACTGAGGGGGGACTGAGAGTCGGTGAGTGAGGGGGGACTGAGAGTCGGTGAGTGAGGGGGGACTGCGAGTCTGTGAGTGAGGGGGGACTGCGAGTCGGTGAGTGAGGAGGGACTGCGAGTCGGTGAGTGAGGGTGGACTGAGAGTCGGTGAGTGAGGGAGGGACTGAGAGTCGGTGAGTGAGGGGGGACTGCGAGTCGGTGAGTGAGGAGGGACTGAGTCGGTGACTGAGGGGGGACTGAGTCGGTGACTGAGGGGGGACTGAGTCGGTGACTGAGGGGGGACTGAGATTCGGTGAGTGAGGGGGGACTGCGAGTCGGTGAGTGAGGGGGGACTGCGAGTCGGTGAGTGAGGGGGGACTGCGAGTCGGTGAGTGAGGAGGGACTGCGAGTCGGTGAGTGAGGGGGAACTGTGAGTCGGTGCGTGAGGGGGGACTGAGAGTCGGTGAGTGAGGGGGGACTGAGAGTCGGTGAGTGAGGGGGGACTGAGAGTCGGTGAGTGAGGGGGGACTGAGAGTCGGTGAGTGAGGGGGGACTGAGTCGGTGAGTGAGGGGGGACTGAGTCGGTGAGTGAGGGGGGACAGAGTCGGTGAGTGAGGGGGGGAGTGACAGTCTGAGTGAAGGAGGGGCTGAGAGTCGGTGAGGGAGGGACTGAGAGTCGGTGAGTGAGGAGGTGACTGAGAATCAGTGAGTGAGGGGGGGACTGAGTCGGTGAGTGGGGGGGGGGACAGAGTCGGTGAGAGGGGGGGGACTGAGAGTCGGTGAGTGAGGGGTGACAGAGTCTGTGAGTGAGGGGGGACTGAGTCGGTGAGTGGGGGGGGACTGAGAGTCGGTGAGAGGGGGGGGGCTGAGAGTCGGTGAGTGAGGGGGGACTGAGAGTCGGTGAGTGAGGGGGGACTGAGCGTCGGTGAGTGAGGGGGGACTGAGCGTCGGTGAGTGAGGGGGGACTGAGAGTCGGTGAGTGAGGGGGGACTGAGAGTCGGTGAGTGAGGGGGGACTGAGAGTCGGTGAGTGAGGGGGGACTGAGAGTCGGTGAGTGAGGGAGGACTGAGAGTCGGTGAGTGAGGGAGGACTGAGAGTCGGTGAGTGAGGGGGGACTGAGAGTCGGTGAGTGAGGGGGGACTGAGAGTCGGTGAGTGAGGGGGGACTGAGAGTCGGTGAGTGAGGGGGGACTGAGAGTCTGTGAGTGAGGGGGGACTGAGAGTCGGTGAGTGAGGGGGGACTGAGAGTCGGTGAGTGAGGGGGGACTGAGAGTCGGTGAGTGAGGGGGGACTGAGAGTCGGTGAGTGAGGGGGGACTGAGAATCGGTGAGTGAGGGGGGACTGAGAGTCGGTGAGTGAGGGGGGACTGAGAGTCGGTGAGTGAGGGCGACACTGAGTCGGTGAGTGAGGGGGACACTGAGTCGGTGAGTGAGGGGGGACTGAGAGTCGGTGAGTGAGGGGGGACTGAGAGTCGGGGAGGGAGGGGGGGACGAAGAGTCGGTGAGTGAGGGGGGGGACTGAGAGTCGGTGAGTGAGTGGGAGGGACTGAGAATCGGTGAGTGAGGCGGTGGACTGAGAATCGGTGAGTGAGGGGGTGGACTGAGAATCGGTGAGTGAGGGGGTGGACTGAGAGTCGGTGAGTGAGGGGGGGACTGAGAGACGGTGAGTGAGTGGGGGAATGAGAGTCGGTGAGTGTGAGAGGACTGAGAGTCGGTGAGTGAGCGACTGAGAGTCGGTGAGTGAGGGGGGACTGAGTGTCGGTGAGTGAGGGGGGGGACTGAGTGTCGGTGAGTGAGGGGGGGGACAGAGTGTCGGTGAGTGAGGGGGTGGACTGAGAGTCGGTGAGTGAGGGGGGACTGAGAGTCGGTGAGTGAGGGGGGACTAAGAGTCGGTGAGTGAGGGTGGACTGAGAGTCGGTGAGTGAGGGGGGACTGAGAGTCGGTGAGTGAGGGGGGACTGAGAGTCGGTGAGTGAGGGGGGACTGAGAGTCGGTGAGTGAGGGGGGACTGAGAGTCGGTGAGTGAGGGGGACTGAGAGTCGGTGAGTGAGGGGGACTGAGAGTCGGTGAGTGAGGGGGGACTGAGAGTCGGTGAGTGAGGGGGGACTGAGAGTCGGTGAGTGAGGGGGACTGAGAGTCCGTGTTTGACGGGGGACTGAGAGTCGGTGAGTGAGGGGGGACTGAGAGTCGGTGAGTGAGGGGGGACTAAGAGTCGGTGAGTGAGGGTGGACTGAGAGTCGGTGAGTGAGGGGGGACTGAGAGTCGGTGTGTGAGGGGGGACTGAGAGTCGGTGAGTGAGGGGGGAAACTGAGAGTCGGGGAGGGAGGGGGGACTGAGAGTCGGTGAGTGAGGGGGACTGAGAGTCGGTGAGTGAGGGGGGACTGAGAGTCGGTGAGTGAGGGGGGACTGAGAGTCGGTGAGTGAGGGGGACTGAGAGTCCGTGTTTGACGGGGGACTGAGAGTCGGTGAGTGAGGGGGGGACAGAGTCGGGGAGGTAGGGGGGGGACTAAGAGTCGGTGAGTGAGGGGGGACTGAGAGTCGGTGAGTGAGGGGGAGGGACTGAGAATCGGTGAGTGAGGCGGAGGACTGAGAATCGGTGAGTGAGGGGGTGGACTGAGAATCGGTGAGTGAGGGGGTGGACTGAGAATCGGTGAGTGAGGGGGTGGACTGAGAATCGGTGAGTGAGGGGGTGGACTGAGAGTCGGTGAGTGAGGGGGGACTGAGAGTCGGTGAGTGAGGGGGGACTGAGAGTCCGTGAGTGAGGGGGGACTGAGAGTCGGTGAGTGAGGGGGGACTGAGAGTCGGTGAGTGTGAGAGGACTGAGAGTCGGTGAGTGAGGGGGGACTGAGTGTCGGTGAGTGAGGGGGGACTGAGTGTCGGTGAGTGAGGGGGGGGGACTGAGTGTCGGTGAGTGAGAGGGTGGACTGAGAGTCGGTGAGTGAGGGGGGACTGAGAGTCGGTGAGTGAGGAGTGACTGAGAGTCGGTGAGTGAGGGGGGACTGAGAGTCGGTGAGTGAGGGGGGACTGAGATTCGGGGAGGGAGGGACTGAGTCGGTGAGTGAGGGGAGGGACTGAGAGTCTGTGAGTGAGCGATTGAGAGTCGGTGAGTGAGGGGGACACTGAGTCGGTGAGTGAGGGGGACACTGAGTCGGTGAATGAGGGGGGACTGAGAGTCGGGGAGGGAGGTACTGAGAGTCGCTGAGTGAGGGGGTTGTGGTGTTGGGTGTTCTGACACACAGATGAGCCAACACGGTTGTATATGGTACAACGCTATTTTATTCAAACTTACTATGTACAGTTTTGTCTTTGCACTCTGCACGTGGGGGTTCCCTGCTTGTGATGTTGTAACAGCTCTTCTGTTTCTTTGTCCCCAGACCTACTGACCACCAGGTGTCGTGCTCGTGCTTTTTATGTGGTTGGTGTTCTTGTCTGTGATTGGTTGTGGTGTTGTGTGCTCTGATTTGCCTGTTGGTGTGTCCATCATGATGTGTGTGTTTGAATATCATGACATCCCCCCTTTTTACAAAGATATGTGCCTATGTGGTAATAAATATGATCGTGTCGTGAGTGCATCTAAGAGTGTGTGTGTGTCGTGTGCAGCATGTGCATATGACGGAACTATGTACATGGGGCGATGTCGGGTGCGTCACATGAACCAAGTTGTACCATAACATAACATAAATGCGAACGAGAGAAGAAGAAAAAAAACTTGAACAGTTGTCCAGTCAGACGACATCTGGAACGATAAACAACAACAGGTTATCATGTAAAATTGTGCAACTTGTTAAACATATGAACGGTATTATAAGTCCAGTCTAATGGGCTTGCGACGAGTTCGGGTTGACCGCCAGGGTGGCACACCACTCATCGGCTGGATTGATGGCATTGACCTTGTTGACATCGATGACGGAAACGCGGAAGGCATCCTGGTCATCTGCATCACTTAACTGGAAGTCTTGATGCGTGGGCTGGACGGTCCTGACTTGTCTGCGAGATTGTCGAGGATGCGCCGGATCCATGGGTTGAGCCGAACGACAGTGGGCTGCGTAGTGGCCCATCTTGCCACATCTGAGGCACTGTCGGTTTTTTGCAGGACATTGCCCTTTTAAATGTAGAGCTCCACAATTGCCGCACGTCATGACGTCACGGCGTTCGTTGCGCCACTGCGTATGCACAGTGCGATCTTGCGGTGGGCGCGCCTGCGCAGTGCGTCCCTCGTTGTGGCCGTTATTTTTGGCGCGCACCTGCGCGGGAGACCGCGAAAAGCGCGGGAAGCGGCCGCTGTCGTCCGGGCCGTGGGTCGGGAAGTAATCGACGGCCTGGATGCGTTCGACGTAGTGGGCGGCCTGGCTTGCCGATTCGACGGCTGGGGACCCCCTCCGTGCCAACTCGGACGCCTGAAATCGGGCAAAACGGCAGGTAGCATTTTCGTGGAGGACACAGGCTTCCACAGCAGACGCTAAGGTGAGGCTTTTTATTTTAAGAAGCTGCTGGCGTAGGCCACTAGAGGCAACGCCAAAAACAATCTGGTCCCTGATCATGGACTCTGTGGTGGTGCCGTAACCGCAGGACTGCGCTAGAATCCGGAGGTGCGTCAAGAAGGGTTGAAAAAGCTCCTCCTTACCTTGCAGGCGTTGCTGAAAGAGGTATCTTTCAAAACTTTCATTTACTTCAACTTGAAAGTGCTGGTCCAGTTTGAGGATGACCGTGTGATATTTGGATTGGTTTTCGCCTTCTTCGAACACCAGTGAGTTGAAGACGTCGGTGGCGTGCTGACCTGCGTAGAAGAGGAGCATTGCAATCTTCGTTTCATCCGAGGCACTCTGTTTTTCGGTGGCACGGATGTACAGGTCAAATCGCTGCCTGAAGAGCTTCCAATTGGTACCTAGGTTCCCCGCGACTTGCAACGGCTGCGGTTTGTCGGTGCCGTCCATGTCCAGAATGGCAGGTTAGTAGGCAGGTATCGATCCACTCCTGTACCATGTGGTGTTGGGTGTTCTGACACACAGATGAGCCAACACGGTTGTATATGGTACAACGCTATTTTATTCAAACTTACTATGTACAGTTTTGTCTTTGCACTCTGCACGTGGGGGTTCCCTGCTTGTGATGTTGTAACAGCTCTTCTCTGTTTCTTTGTCCCCAGACCTACTGACCACCAGGTGTCGTGCTCGTGCTTTTTATGTGGTTGGTGTTCTTGTCTGTGATTGGTTGTGGTGTTGTGTGCTCTGATTTGCCTGTTGGTGTGTCCATCATGATGTGTGTGTTTGAATATCATGACAGGGGTGGACTGAGTGTCGGTGAGTGAGGGGGTGGACTCAGTGTCGGTGAGTGAGGGGGGGACTGAGTGTCGGTGAGCGAAGGGGGACTGAGAGTAGGTGAGTGAGGGAGGGACTGAGAGTTGGTGAGTGAGGGAGGGACTGAGAGTCGGTGAGTGAGGGAAGGGCTGAGAGTCGGTGAGTGAGGGGGGGGGGACTGAGGGACGGGGGACTGAGAGTCGGTGAGTCAGGCGGGACTGAGAGTCGGTGAGTGAGGGGGGGGGACTGAGAGTCGGTGAGTGAGGGGGGGGGCTGAGAGTCGGTGAGTGAGGGGGGACTGAGAGTCGGGGAGGGAGGGACTGAGTCGGTGAGTGAGGGGCGGACTGAGAGTCGGTGAGTGAGGGAGGGACTGAGCGTCAGTGTGTGAGGGGGGGGGACTGAAAGTCGGTGAGTGAGGGGGGGGGACTGAGTGTCGGTGAGTGAGGGGGGGGGACTGAGAGTCGGTGAGTGAGTGAGAGGGGACTGAGAGTCGGTGAGTCAGGGGGGACTGAGAGTCGGTGAGTGAGGTAGGGACTGAGTCGGTGAGTGAGGGGGGACTGACAGTCTGAGTGATGGAGGGACTGAGAGTCAGTGAGGTGGGGGACTGAGGGACGGGGGACTGAGAGTCGGTGAGTGAGGGGGGACAGGGAGTCGATGAGTGGGGGGCGACTGAGAGTCGGTGAGTGAGGGGGGACTGAGAGTCGGTGAGTGAGGGGGGACTGAGAGTCGGTGAGTGAGGGGGGACTGAGAGTCGGTGAGTGAGGGGGGACTGAGAGTCGGTGAGTGAGGGGGGACTGAGAGTCGGTGAGTGAGGGGGGACAGAGTCGGTGAGTGAGGGAGGGACTGAGTCGGTGAGTGGGGGGGGACTGAGTCGGTGAGTGTCGGGGGACAGAGTCGGTGAGTGGGGGGGGGACTGACAGTCTGAGTGAGGGAGGGGCTGAGAGTCGGTGACTGAGGGGGGGGGACTGAGAGTCAGTGAGGTGGGGGACTGAGGGACGGGGGACTGAGAGTCGGTGAGTGAGGGGGGACTGAGTCGGTGAGTGAGGTGGGGGACGGAGTCGGTGAGTGAGGGGAGGGACTGAGAATCGGTCAGTGAGGGAGGGACAGAGTCGGTGAGTGAAAGAGGACTGAGAGTCAGTGAGTGAGGGGGACTGAGTGTCGGTGAGTGAGGGAGGGACTGAGATTCGGTGAGTGAGGGGGGGACTGAGAGTCGGTGAGTGAGGGGAAACTGAGATTCGGTGAGTGAGGGAGGGACTGAGAGTCGGTGAGTGAGGGGGGGGACTGAGAGTCGGTGAGTGAGGGGGGGACTGAGAGTCGGTGAGTGAGGGGGGGACTGAGAGTCGGTGAGTGAGGTGGGGGACGGAGTCGGTGAGTGAGGGGAGGGACTGAGAATCGGTCAGTGAGGGAGGGACAGAGTCGGTGAGTGAAAGAGGACTGAGAGTCAGTGAGTGAGGGGGACTGAGTGTCGGTGAGTGAGGGAGGGACTGAGATTCGGTGAGTGAGGGGGGGACTGAGAGTCGGTGAGTGAGGGGAAACTGAGAGTCAGTGAGTGAGGGGGGGACTGAGAGTCGGTGAGTGAGGGGGGACTGAGAGTCGGTGAGTGAGGGGGGACTGAGAGTCGGTGAGTGAGGGGGACACTGAGTCGGTGAGTGAGGGGGGACTGAGCGTCGGTGAGGGAGGTACTGAGGGTCGCTGAGTGAGGGGGGGACTGAGAGTCGGTGAGTGAGGGGGGGACTGAGAGTCGGTGAGTGAGGGGGGGACTGAGTGTCGGTGAGCGAAGGGGGAACTGAGAGTCGGTGTGTGAGGGGGGACTGAGTGACTTTGCGTGAGGGAGTGACTGAGAGTCGGTGAGTGAGCGGGGACAGAGTCGGTGAGTGAGGGGGGGACTGAGAGTCGGTGAGTGAGGGCGGACTGAGAGTCGGTGAGTGAGGGGGTACTGAGTGTCGGTGAGTGAGGGGGAATGAGAGTCGGTGAGTGAGGTAGGGACTGAGTCGGTGAGTGAGGGGGGACTGAGAGTCGGTGTGTGGGGGGGGGGACTGAGAGTCAGTGAGGTGGGGGACTGAGGGACGGGGGACTGAGAGTCGGTGAGTGAGGCGGGACTGAGAGTCGGGGAGGGAGGGAGGACTGAGAGTCGGTGAGTGAGGGGGGACTGAGTGTCGGGGAGGGAGGGGGGGACTGAGAGTCGGGGAGGGAGGGGGGACTGAGAGTCGGTGAGTGAGGGGGGACTGAGAGGGAGGAGTGTTGGTGAGTGAGGGGGGCTGAGAGTCAGTGAGTGAGGGGGGGGACTGTGTGTAGGTGAGTGATGGGGGGGACTGGGAGTCGGTGAGTGAGGGGGGACTGAGTGTCGGGGAGGGAGGGGGGGGAACAGAGATTCGGTGAGTCAGGGGGGGGGACTGTGTCTCGGTGAGTGAGGGGGGACTGAGAGTCGGTGAGTGAGGGGGGACTGAGAGTCGGTGAGTGAGGGGGGACTGAGAGTCGGTGAGTGAGGGGGGACTGAGAGTCGGTGAGTGAGGGGGGACTGAGAGTCGGTGAGTGAGGGGGGACTGAGAGTCGGTGAGTGAGGGGGGACTGAGAGTCGGTGAGTGAGGGGGGACTGAGAGTCGGTGAGTGAGGGGGGACTGAGAGTCGGTGAGTGAGGGGGGACTGAGAGTCGGTGAGTGAGGGGGGACTGAGAGTCGGTGAGTGAGGGGGGACTGAGAGTCGGTGAGTGAGGGGGGACTGAGAGTCGGTGAGTGAGGGGGGAACTGACATTCGGTGAGTGAGGGGGGACTGACAGTCGGGGAGGGAGGGACTGAGTCGGTGAGTGAGGGGGACACTGAGTCGATGAGTGAGGGGGACACTGAGTCGGTGAGTGAGGGGGGGACTGAGAGTCGGTGAGTGAGGGGGGGGGTTTGAGAGTCAGTGAGTGAGGGGAGGGACTGAGAGGTCTGAGTGAGGGAGGGGTTGAGAGTCGTTGAGTGAGGGGGGACTGAGGGACGGGGGACTGAGAGTCGGTGAGTGAGGGGGGGGACTGAGAGTCTGTGAGTGAGGGGGGGACTGAGAGTCGCTGAGTGAGGGGGGGACAGAGTCGGTGAGTGAGGGGGGGACTGAGAGTCGGTGAGTGAGTGAGGGAGGACTGAGAGTCGGTGAGTGAGGGGTGACTGAGTGTCGGTGAGTGAGGAGGGGGGGACTGAGTGTCGGTGAGTGATGGGGGGGGACTGAGTGTCGGTGAGTGAGGGGGGACTGAGTGTCGGGGAGGGAGGGACTGAATCGGTGAGTGAGGGGAGGGACTGAGAGTCGGTGAGTGAGGGCGACACTGAGTCGGTGAGTGAGGGCGGGACTGAGTCGGTGAGTGTGGGGGGGGACAGAGTCGCTGAGTGAGGGGGGGGACTGAGTTTCGGTGAGTGAGGGGGGGGACTGAGTTTCGGTGAGTGAGGGGGGGGACTGAGTCTCGGTGAGTGAGGGGGGGGACTGAGTCTCGGTGAGTGAGGGGGTGGACTGAGTCTCGGTGAGTGAGGGGGGGGACTGAGTGTCGGTGAGTGAGGGGGGACTGAGAGTCGGTGAGTGAGGGGGGACTGAGAGTCGGTGAGTGAGGGGGGACTGAGTGTCGGTAAGTGAGGGGGGACTGAGAGTCGGTGAGTGAGGGGGGACTGAGAGTCGGTGAGTGAGGGGGGACTGAGAGTCGGTGAGTGAGGAGGGGGCTGAGAGTCGGTGAGTGAGGGGGGGGGACTGAGAGTCGGTGAGTGAGGGGGGGACTGAGAGTCGGTGAGTGAGCGGGGGACTGAGAGTCGGTGAGTGAGGGGGGGACTGAGAGTCGGTGAGTGAGGGCGGACTGAGAGTCGGTGAGTGAGGGGGGACTGAGTCCGTGAGTGAGGGGGGACTGAGAGTAGGTGAGTGAGGGAGGGACAGAGTCGGTGAGTGAGGGGGGACTGAGAGTCGGTGAGTGGGGGGGCGGGACTGACAGTCTGAGTGAGGGAGGGGCTGAGAGTCGGTGAGTGAGGGGGGGACTGAGGGACGGGGGACTGAGAGTCGGTGAGTGTGCGGGACTGAGTCGGTGAGTGAGGGGGGACTGAGAGTCAATGAGTGAGGGGGTGACTGAGAGTCGGTGAGTGAGGGGGGGGACTGAGTCGGTGAGTGAGGGGGGACTGAGAGTCGGTGAGTGAGGTGGAACTGAGAGTCGGTGAGTGAGGGGGGACTGAGTGTCGGTGAGTGAGGGGGGACTGAGAGTCGGTGAGTGAGGGGGAACTGAGTGTCGGGGAGGGAGGGACTGAGAGTCGGTGAGTGAGGAGGGGACTGAGAGTCGGTGAGTGAGGGGGGGACTGAGAGTCGGTGAGTGAGGGGGGACTGAGAGTCGGTGAGTGGGGGGGGGGGACTGACAGTCTGAGTGAGGGAGGGGCTGAGAGTCGGTGAGTGAGGGGGGGGGGACTGAGGGACGGGGGACTGAGAGTCGGTGAGTGAGGGGGGACTGAGAGTCGGTGAGTGAGGGGGAACTGAGTGTCGGGGAGGGAGGGACTGAGAGTCGGTGAGTGAGGAGGGGACTGAGAGTCGGTGAGTGAGGGGGGGACTGAGAGTCGGTGAGTGAGGGGGGACTGAGAGTCGGTGAGTGGGGGGGGGGACTGACAGTCTGAGTGAGGGAGGGGCTGAGAGTCGGTGAGTGAGGGGGGGGGACTGCGAGTCGGTGAGTGAGGGGGGGACTGAGAGTCGGTAAGTGAGGGGGGGGATTGAGGGACGGGGACTGAGAGTCGGTGAGTGAGGGGGGACTGAGAGTCGGGGAGGGAGGGACTGAGTCGGTGAGTGAGGGGGGACTGAGAGTCGGTGAGTGAGGGGGGGGACTGAGAGTCTGAGTGAGGGAGGGGTTGAGAGTCTGAGTGAGGGAGGGGTTGAGAGTCGGTGAGTGAGGGGGAGACTGAGAGTCTGTGAGTGAGGGGGGGGACTGAGAGTCGGTGAGTGTCGGGGGGACTGAGTCGGTGAGTGAAGGGGGACAGAGTCGGT
Source organism: Scyliorhinus torazame (assembly GCF_047496885.1). Lineage (NCBI taxonomy): Eukaryota > Metazoa > Chordata > Chondrichthyes > Carcharhiniformes > Scyliorhinidae > Scyliorhinus > Scyliorhinus torazame. The sequence goes on along the minus strand of NC_092720.1, from coordinate 183,520,534 downwards.
GAGTGAGGGGGGACTGAGAGTTGGTGAGTGAGGGGGTGGGACTGAGAGTCGGTGAGTGAGTGGGGGGACTGAAAGTCGGTGAATGAGGGGGGGGGGACTGAGTGTCGGTGAGTGAGGGGGGGACTGAGAGTCGGTGAGTGAGTGAGGGGGGACTGAGAGTCGGTGAGTGAGTGAGGGGGGAATGAGTGTCGGTGAGTGAGGGAGGGGGCTGAGAGTCAGTAGTGAGGGGGGACTGAGAGTCGGTGAGTGAGGCGGGACTGAGAGTCGGTGATTGAGGGGGGACTGAGAGTCGGTGAGTGAGGGGGGGGGGGACTGCGAGTCGGTGAGTGGGGGGGGGGACTGAGAGTCAGTGAGTGAGGGGGGGGACTGAGAGTCAGTGAGTGAGGGGGGGGACTGAGATTCGGTGAGTGAGGGGGGGGGACTGAAGGACGGGGGACTGAGAGTCGGTGAGTGAGGGGGGACTGAGAGTCGGTGAGTGAGGGGCGACTGAGAGTCGGTGAGTGAGGGAGGGACTGAGAGTCGGTGAGTGAGGGAGGGACGGAGTCTCGGTGAGTGAGGGAGGGACTGAGTCTCGGTGAGTGAGGGGGTAACTGAGTGTTGGTGAGTGAGGGGGGGACTGAGTGTCGGGGAGGGAGGGACTGAGAGTCGGTGAGTGAGGGGGGGGACTGAGTCGGTGAGTGAGGGGGGCGGGACTGATAGTCGGTGAGTGAGGAGGGGGACAGAGTCTGAGTGAGGGAGGGGTTGAGAGTCGGTGAGTGAGGGGGGGGACTGAGGGGGGGGGACTGAGAGTCGGTGAGTGAGGGGGGACAGAGTCGGTGAGTGAGGGGGGACTGAGAGTCGGGGAGCGAGGGGCGGGGACTGAGAGTCGGTGAGTGAGGGGGGACTGAGAGTCGTTGAGTGAAGTCGGACTGAGAGTTGGTCAGTGAGGGGGTGGGACTGAGAGTCGGTGAATGAGGGGGGGGAGGGACTGAGTGTCGGTGAGTGCGGGGGGACTGAGTCGGTGAGTGAGGGGGGACTGAGAGTCGGTGAGTGAGGGGGGACTGAGTCGGTGAGTGAGGGGGGACTGAGAGTCGGTGAGTGATTGAGGGGGGACTGAGAGTCGGTGAGTGAGGGGGGATTGAGAGACGGTGAGTGAGGGGGGACTGAGAGACGGTGAGTGAGGGGGGACTGAGAGTCGGTGAGTGAGGGGGGACTGAGAGTCGGTGAGTGAGGGGGGACTGAGAGTCGGTGAGTGAGGGGGGACTGAGAGTCGGTGAGTGAGGGGGGACTGAGAGTCGGTGAGTGAGGGGGGACTGAGAGTCGGTGAGTGAGGGGTGACAGAGTGTCGGTGAGTGATGGGGGTGGACTGAGTGTCGGTGAGTGATGGGGGTGGACTGAGTGTCGGTGAGTGATGGGGGGGGACTGAGTGTCGGTGAGTGAGGGAAGGGACTGAGAGTCGGTGAGGGAGGGGGGGACTGAGAGTCGGTGAGTGAGGGGGGACTGAGAGTCGGTGAGTGAGGGGGGACTGAGTCGGTGAGTGAGGGTGGACTGAGTCGGTGAGTGAGGGGGGACTGAGTCGGTGAGTGAGGGGGGACTGAGAGTCGGTGAGTGAGGGGGGACTGAGAGTCGGTGAGTGAGGGGGGACTGAGCGTCGGTGAGTGAGGGGGGACTGAGAGTCAGTGAGTGAGGGGGGGACTGAGTCGGTGAGTGAGGGGGGGGACTGAGAGTCGGTAAGTGAGGGGGTACTGAGAGTCGGTGAGTGAGGGGGGACAGAGTCGGTGAGTGAGGGGGGACTGAGAGTCGGTGAGTGGGGAGGGGTTGACAGTCGGTGAGTGAGGGAGGGGTTGACAGTCGGTGAGTGAGAGGGGGGACTGAGGGACGGGGGACTGAGAGTCGGTGAGTGAGAGAGGGACTGAGAGTCGGGGAGGGAGGGAGGGACTGAGAGTCAGTGAGTGAGGGGAGGGACTGAGAATCGGTGAGTGAGGGGTGGGACTGAGAGTCGGTGAGTGAGGGGGGGACTGAGTCGGTGGGTGAGGGTGGACTGAGTGTCGGTGAGTGAGGGGGGACTGAGAGTCGGTGAGTGAGGGGGGACTGAGAGTCGGTGAGTGAGGGGGGACTGAGTCGGTGAGTGAGGGGGGACTGAGAGTCGGTGAGTGAGGTAGGGACTGAGTCGGTGAGTGATGGGTGACTGAGAGTCGGTGAGTGATTGAGGGGGGACTGAGAGTCGGTGAGTGATTGAGGGGACTGAGAGTCGGTGAGTGAGGGGTGACAGAGTGTCGGTGAGTGATGGGGGTGGACTGAGTGTCGGTGAGTGATGGGGGGGGACTGAGTGTCGGTGAGTGAGGGGTGGGGCACTGAGTGTCGGTGAGTGAGGGGGGGACTGAGACTCGGTTTGTGAGGGGGGGACTGAGTGTCAGGGAGGGACTGAGTCGGTGAGTGAGGGAAGGGACTGAGAGTCGGTGAGGGAGGGGGGACTGAGAGTCGGTGAGTGAGGGGGGACTGAGAGTCGGTGAGTGAGGGTGGACTGAGTCGGTGAGTGAGGGGGGACTGAGTCGGTGAGTGAGGGGGGACTGAGTCGGTGAGTGAGGGGGGACTGAGTCGGTGAGTGAGGGGGGACTGAGAGTCGGTGAGTGAGGGGGGACTGAGAGTCGGTGAGTGAGGGGGGACTGAGAGTCGGTGAGTGAGGGGGGACTGAGAGTCAGTGAGTGAGGGGGGACAGAGTCGGTGAGTGAGGGTGGACTGAGAGTCGGTGAGTGAGGGGGTACTGAGAGTCGGTGAGTGAGGGGGTACTGAGAGTCGGTGAGTGAGGGGGGACAGAGTCGGTGAGTGAGGGGGGACTGAGAGTCGGTGAGTGAGGGAGGGGTTGACAGTCGGTGAGTGAGGGAGGGGTTGACAGTCGGTGAGTGAGAGGGGGGACTGAGGGACGGGGGACTGAGAGTCGGTGAGTGAGGGAGGGACTGAGAGTCGGGGAGTGAGGGGGGGACTGAGTCGGTGGGTGAGGGTGGACTGAGTGTCGGTGAGTGAGGGGACTGAGAGTCGGTGAGTGAGGGGGGACTGAGAGTCGGTGAGTGAGGAGGGACTGAGTCGGTGAGTGAGGGGGGACTGAGAGTCGGTGAGTGAGGGGGGACTTAGAGTCGGTGAGTGAGGGGGGACTGAGAGTCGGTGAGTGAGGGGGGGACTGAGAGTCGGTGAGTGAGGGAGGGACTGAGAGTCGGTGAGTGAGGGGGGGACTGAGAGTCGGAGAGTGAGGGGGGACTGAGAGTCGGTGAGTGAGGGGGGACTGAGAGTCGGTGAGTGAGGGGGGACTGAGAGTCGGTGAGTGAGGGGGGACTGAGAGTCGGAGAGTGAGGGGGGACTGAGAGTCAGTGAGTGAGGGGGTACTGAGAGTCGGTGAGTGAGGGGGCGGACTGAGTCGGTGAGTGATGTGGGGACTGAGAGTCGGTGAGTGAGGGGGAGGACTGAGTGTCGGTGAGTGAGGGGCGACTGAGAGTCGGTGAGTGAGGGGCGACTGAGAGTCGGTGAGTGAGAGAGGACTGAGAGTCGTTGAGTGAGCGACTGGGAGTCGGTGAGTGAGGGGGGTGACTGAGTCGGTGAGTGACGGGAGGGGGGGCTTTGTCGGTGAGTAAGGGGGGACTGAGAGTCGGTGAGTGAGGGGGGACTGAGAGTCGGTGAGTGAGGGAGGGACTGAGAGTCGGTGAGTGAGGGGGGACTGAGAGTCGGTGAGTGAGGGGGGACTGAGAGTCGGTGAGTGAGGGGGGACTGAGAGTCGGTGAGTGAGGGGGGACTGACAGTCGGTGAGTGAGGGGGGACTGACAGTCGGTGAGTGAGGGGGGACTGAGAGTCGGTGAGTGAGGGGGGACTGAGAGTCGGTGAGTGAGGGTGGACTGAGTGTCGGTGAGTGATGGGGGGGGACTGAGTGTCGGTGAGTGATGGGGGGGGACTGAGTGTCGGTGAGTGAGGGGGGGGCACTGAGAGTCGGTGAGGGAGGGGGGACTGAGAGTCGGTGAGTGAGGGGGGACTGAGAGTCGTTGAGTGAGGGGGGACTGAGAGTCGGTGAGTGAGGGAGGGGTTGACAGTCGGTGAGTGAGGGAGGGGTTGACAGTCGGTGAGTGAGAGGGGGGACTGAGGGACGGGGGACTGAGAGTCGGTGAGTGAGGGGGGGACTGAGAGTCGGTGAGTGAGGTGGGACTGAGAGTCGGTGAGTGAGGGGGGGACTGAGTCGGTGGGTGAGGGTGGACTGAGTGTCGGTGAGTGAGGGGGGACTGAGAGTCGGTGAGTGAGGGGGGACTGAGAGTCGGTGAGTGAGGGGGGACTGAGAGTCGGTGAGTGAGGGGGGACTGAGAGTCGGTGAGTGAGGGGGGACTGAGAGTCGGTGAGTGAGGGGGGACTGAGAGTCGGTGAGTGAGGGGGGACTGAGAGTCGGTGAGTGAGGGGGGACTGAGAGTCGGTGAGTGAGGGGGGACTGAGAGTCGGTGAGTGAGGGAGGGACTGAGTGTCGGTGAGTGAGGGGGGGGCACTGAGTGTCGGTGAGTGAGGGGGGGACTGAGACTCGTTTTGTGAGGGGGGACTGAGAGTCGGTGAGTGAGGGTGGACTGAGTCGGTGAGTGAGGGGGGGACAGAGTCGGTGAGTGAGGGGGGACTGAGAGTCAGTGAGTGAGGGGGGGACTGAGTCGGTGAGTGAGGGGGGGACTGAGAGTCGGTGAGTGAGGGGGTACTGAGAGTCGGTGAGTGAGGGGGACAGAGTCGGTGAGTGAGGGGGGACTGAGAGTCGGTGAGTGAGGGAGGGGTTGACAGTCGGTGAGTGAGGGAGGGGTTGACAGTCGGTGAGTGAGAGGGGGGACTGAGGGACGGGGGACTGAGAGTCGGTGAGTGAGGGAGGGACTGAGAGTCGGGGAGGGAGGGACTGAGAGTCGGTGAGTGAGGGGGGACTGAGAGTCGGTGAGTGAGGGGGGACTGAGAGTCGGTGAGTGAGGAGGGACTGAGAGTCGGTGAGTGAGGAGGGACTGAGAGTCGGTGAGTGAGGGGGGACTGAGTCGGTGAGTGAGGGGGGACTGAGAGTCGGTGAGTGAGGTAGGGACTGAGTCGGTGAGTGAGGGGGGACTGAGAGTCGGTGAGTGATTGAGGGGGGACTGAGAGTCGGTGAGTGAGGGGGGTGGACTGAGTGTCGGTGAGTGAGGGGGGGGGGCACTGAGTGTCGGTGAGTGAGGGGGGGGACAGAGACTCGGTTTGTGAGGGGGGGCTGAGTGTCAGGGAGGGACTGAGTCGGTGAGTGAGGGAAGGGACTGAGAGTCGGTGAGGGAGGGGGGACTGAGAGTCGGTGAGTGAGGGGGGACTGAGAGTCGGTGAGTGAGGGGGGACTGAGAGTCGGTGAGTGAGGGAGGGGTTGACAGTCGGTGAGTGAGGGAGGGGTTGACAGTCGGTGAGTGAGATGGGGGACTGAGGGACGGGGGACTGAGAGTCGGTGAGTGAGGGGGGGACTGAGAGTCGGTGAGTGAGGTGGGACTGAGAGTCGGTGAGTGAGGGGGGGACTGAGTCGGTGAGTGAGGGGGGGACTGAGAGTCGGTGAGTGAGGGGGTACTGAGAGTCGGTGAGTGAGGGGGGACAGAGTCGGTGAGTGAGGGGGGACAGAGTCGGTGAGTGAGGGGGGACTGAGAGTCGGTGAGTGAGGGGGGACTGAGAGTCGGTGAGTGAGGGGGGACTGAGAGTCGGTGAGTGAGGGGGGGACTGAGAGTCGGTGAGTGAGGGGGGGACTGAGAGTCGGTGAGTGAGGGGGGGACTGAGAGTCGGTGAGTGAGGGGGGGACTGAGAGTCGGTGAGTGAGGGGGGGACTGAGTCAGTGAGTGAGGGGGGACTGAGAGTCGGTGAGTGAGGGGGCGGACTGAGTCGGTGAGTGAGGGGGGACTGAGAGTCGGGGAGTGATGTGGGGACTGAGAGTCGGTGAGTGAGGGGGAGGACTGAGTGTCGGTGAGTGAGGGGGGACTGAGAGTCGGTGAGTGAGGGGGAGGACTGAGAGTCGGTGAGTGAGGGGGGACTGAGAGTCGGTGAGTGAGGGGCGACAGAGTCGGTGAGTGAGGGGCGACTGAGAGTCGGTGAGTGAGGGGCGACTGAGAGTCGGTGAGTGAGGGGGGGACTGAGAGTCGGTGAGTGAGGGGGGACTGAGAGTTGTTGAGTGAGCGACTGGGAGTCGGTGAGTGAGGGGGGTGACTGAGTCGGTGAGTGACGGGAGGGGGGGCTTTGTCGGTGAGTAAGGGGGGACTGAGAGTCGGTGAGTGAGGGGGGGGACTGAGAGTCGGGAGTGAGGGAGGGACTGAGAGTCGGTGAGTGAGGGAGGGACTGAGAGTCGGTAAGGGAGGGAGGGACTGACTCGGTGAGTGAGGGAGCGACAGAGAGTCGATGAGTGAGGGGGGGACTGAGAGTCGGTGATTGAGGAGGGACTGAGAGTCGGTGATTGAGGGGGGACTGAGAGTCGGTGAGTGAGGGGGGCATGACTGAGTCTGTGAGTGAGGAGGGGACTGAGAGTCGGTGAGTGAGGGGGGTGGACTGAGAGTCGTTGAGTGAGGGGGGTGGACTGAGTCGGTGAGTGAGGGGGGGACTGAGTCGGTGAGTGAGGGGGGGACTTAGAGTCGGTGAGTGAGGGGGTGACTGAGTCGGTGAGTGGGGGGGGGTGACTGAGTCGGTGAGTGACGGGGGGGACTGAAAATCGGTGAGTGAGGGGGGGGGACTGAGAGTCGGTGAGTGAGTGGGAGGGGACTGAGTCGGTGAGTGAGTGGGAGGGGACTGAGTCGGTGAGTGAGGGGGGGGACTGAGTCGGTGAGTGAGGAGGGGACTGAGTCGGTGAGTGTGGGGGGGGACTGAATCGTTGAGTGAGGGGGGGGTCTGAGTCGGTGAGTGAGGGAGTGACTGAGAGTCCGTGAGTGAAGGGGGGACTGAGAGTCGGTGAGTGAGGGGGGGGACTGAGAGTCGGTGAGTGAGGGGGGGGACTGAGTCGGTGAGTGAGGGGGGGGACTGAGTCGGTGAGTGAGGGAGGGGGACTGAGAGTCGGTGAGTGAGGGGGGGGACTGAGAGTCGGTGAGTGAGGGGGGGGGACTGAGTCGGTGAGTGAGGGGGGGGACTGAGTCGGTGAGTGAGGGGGGGGACTGAAAATCGGTGAGTGAGGGGGGGTATTGAGAGTCGGTGAGTGAGGGGGGGGGGGACTGAGAGTCTGTGAGTGAAGGGGGGGGACAGAGTCGGTGAGTGAGTGGGAGGGGACAGAGTCGGTGAGTGTGGGGGGGACTGAGAGTCGGCGAGTGAGTGGGGGGACTGAGTCGGTGAGTGAGGGGGGGACTGAGAGTCGGTGAGTGAGGGGGGACTGAGAGTCGGTGAGTGAGGGGGGACTTCGAGACGGTGATTGAAGGGGGGGGACTGAGTGTCGGGGAGGGAGGGACTGGATGTTGGTGAGTGAGGGGGGACTGAGAGTCGCTGAGTGAGGGGGGGGGACTGAGAGTCGGTGAGTGACGGGGGACTGAGAGTTGGTGAGTGAGGGGGGACTGAGAGTCGGTGAGTGAAGGGGGACTGAGAGTCGGTGAGTGAGTGGGGGACTGAGAGTCGGTGAGTGAGGGAGGGGCTGAGAGTCGGTGACTGAGGGGGGGGGGACTGAGAGTCAGTGAGGGGGGGGACTGAGGGACGGGGACTGAGTCGGTGAGTGAGGCGGGACTGAGTCGGGGAGGGAGGGACTGAGAGCCAGTGAGTGATGTGGGGACTGAGAGTCGGTGAGTGAGGGGGGGGGACTGAGAGTCGGTGAGTGAGGGGGGACTGAGAGTCGGTGAGTGAGGGGGGGGACTGAGAGTCGGTGAGTGAGGGGCGACTGAGAGTCGGTGAGTGAGGGGCGACTGAGAGTCGGTGAGTGAGGGGCGACTGAGAGTCGGTGAGTGAGGGGCGACTGAGAGTCGGTGAGTGAGGGGCGACTGAGAGTCGGTGAGTGAGGGGCGACTGAGAGTCGGTGAGTGAGGGGCGACTGAGAGTCGGTGAGTGAGGGGCGACTGAGAGTCGGTGAGTGAGGGGCGACTGAGAGTCGGTGAGTGAGGGGCGACTGAGAGTCGTTGAGTGAGGGGGGTGACTGAGTCGGTGAGTGAGGGGAGGGGGGGCTTTGTCGGTGAGTAAGGGGGGACTGAGAGTCGGTGAGTGAGGGAGGGACAGAGTCGGTAAGGGAGGGAGGGACTGACTCGGTGAGTTAGGGAGCGACAGAGAATCGATGAGTGAGGGGGGGGACTGAGAGTCGGTGATTGAGGGGGGACTGAGAGTCGGTGAGTGGGGGGGGACTGAGAGTCGGTGAGTGAGGGGGGACTGAGAGTCGGTGAGTGAGTGAGGGGGGACTGAGAGTCGGTGAGTGAGTGAGGGGGGACTGAGAGTCGGTGAGTGAGTGAGGGGGGGACTGAGTCGGTGAGTGAGGGGGGACTGAGAGTCGGTGAGTGAGGGGGGACTGAGAGTCGGTGAGTGAGGGGGGACTGAGAGTCGGTGAGTGAGGGGGGACTGAGAGTCGGTGAGTGAGGGGGGACTGAGAGTCGGTGAGTGAGGGGGGACTGAGAGTCAGTGAGTGAGGAGGGGACTGAGTCGGTGAGTGAGGGGGGGACTGAGAGTCGGTGAGTGAGGGGGGGACTGAGAGTCGGTGAGTGAGGGGGGACAGAGTCGGTGAGTGAGGGGGGACTGAGAGTCGGTGAGTGAGGGAGGGGTTGACAGTCGGTGAGTGTGGGAGGGGTTGACAGTCGGTGAGTGAGAGGGGGGACTGAGGGACGGGGGACTGAGAGTCGGTGAGTGAGGGCGGGACTGAGAATCGGTGAGTGAGGGGGGACTGAGAGTCGGTGAGTGAGGGGTGGGACTGAGAGTCGGTGAGTGAGGGGGGACTGAGAGTCGGTGAGTGAGGCGGGACTGAGAGTCAGTGAGTGAGGGGAGGGACTGAGAATCGGTGAGTGAGGGGGGGACTGAGAGTAGGTGAGTGAGGGGTGGTACTGAGAGTCGGTGAGTGAGGGGGGGACTGAGTCGGTGGGTGAGGGTGGACTGAGTGTCGGTGAGTGAGGGGGGACTGAGAGTCGGTGAGTGAGGGGGGACTGAGAGTCGGTGAGTGAGGGGGGACTGAGAGTCGCTGAGTGAGGGGGGACTGAGAGTCGGTGAGTGAGGGGGGGGGACTGAGTCGGTGAGTGAGGGGGGACTGAGAGTCGGTGAGTGAGGGGGGGGACTGAGAGTCGGTGAGTGGGGGGGGACTGAGAGTCGGTGAGTGAGGAGGGACTGAGAGTCGGTGAGTGAGGGGGGACTGAGAGTCGGTGAGTGAGGGGGGACTGCGAGTCGGTGAGTGAGGGTGGGACTGAGAGTCGGTGAGTGAGGGGGGACTGAGAGTCGGAGAGTGAGGGGGGGACTGAGAGTCAGTGAGTGAGGGGGGGACTGAGTCGGTGAGTGAGGGGGGGACTGAGAGTCGGTGAGTGAGGGGGTACTGAGAGTCTGTGAGTATGGGGGGACTGAGAGTCGGTGAGTGAGGGTGGACTGAGAGTCGGTGAGTGAGGGGGGGGACTGAGAGTCGGTGAGTGAGGGGGGGACTGAGAGTCGGTGATTGATCGGGGACTGAGAGTCGGTGAGTGAGGCGGAACCGAGAGTCGGAGAGTGAGGGGGGACTGAGAGTCAGTGAGTGAGGGGGGGACTGAGTCAGTGAGTGAGGGGGGACTGAGAGTCGGTGAGTGAGGGGGCGGACTGAGTCGGTGAGTGAAGGGGGACTGAGAGTCGGGGAGTGATGTGGGGACCTAGAGTCGGTGAGTGAGGGGGAGGACTGAGTGTCGGTGAGTGAGGGGGGACCTAGAGTCGGTGAGTGAGGGGGAGGACTGAGAGTCGGTGAGTGAGGGGCGACTGAGAGTCGGTGAGTGAGGGGCGACTGAGAGTCGGTGAGTGAGGGGGGGACTGAGAGTCGGTGAGTGAGGGGGGACTGAGAGTCGGTGAGTGAGGGGGGACTGAGAGTCGTTGAGTGAGCGACTGGGAGTCGGTGAGTGAGAGGGGTGACTGAGTCGGTGAGTGACGGGAGGGGGGGCTTTGTCGGTGAGTAAGGGGGGACTGAGAGTCGGTGAGTGAGGGGGGGGACTGAGAGTCGGGAGTGAGGGAGGGACTGAGAGTCGGTGAGTGAGGGAGGGACTGAGAGTCGGTAAGGGAGGGAGGGACTGACTCGGTGAGTGAGGGAGCGACAGAGAGTCGGTGATTGAGGGGGGGACTGAGAGTCGGTGATTGAGGAGGGACTGAGAGTCGGTGATTGAGGAGGGACTGAGAGTCGGTGATTGAGGAGGGACTGAGAATCGGTGATTGAGGGGGGACTGAGAGTCGGTAAGTGAGGGGGGCATGACTGAGTCTGTGAGTGAGGAGGGGACTGAGAGTCGGTGAGTGAGGGGGGCGGACTGAGAGTCGTTGAGTGAGGGGGCGGACTGAGTCGGTGAGTGAGGGGGTGACTGAGTCGGTGAGTGGGGGGGGGGACTGAGTCGGTGAGTGAGGGGTGGGACTGAAAATCGGTGAGTGAGGGGGGGGGACAGAGAGTCGGTGAGTGACGGGGACGACGACTGAGAGTCGGTGAGTGAGGGGGGGACTGAGAGTCGGTGAGTGAGTGGGGGGACTGAGTCGGTGAGTGAGGGAGGGGACTGAGTCGGTGAGTGATGGAGGGACTGAGAGTCGGTGCGGGAGGGGGGGGGACTGAGAGTCCGTGAGTGAGGGGGGGATGACTGAGTCTGTGAGTGAGGAGGGGACTGAGAGTCGGTGAGTGAGGGGGGTGGACTGTGAGTCGGTGAGTGAGGGGGGGACTGAGTCGGTGAGTGAGGGGGGGGACTGAGTCGGTGAGTGAGGGGGGGACTGAGTCGGTGAGTGAGGGAGTGACTGAGAGTCGGTGAGTGAGGGGGGGACTGAGAGTCGGTGAGTGAGGGGGGGGACTGAGAGTCGGTGAGTGAGGGGGGGGGACTGAGTCGGTGAGTGAGGGGGGGGACTGAGTCGGTGAGTGAGGGAGTGACTGAGAGTCGGTGAGTGAGGGGGGGACTGAGAGTCGGTGAGTGACGGGGGACTGAGAGTCGGTGAGTGAGGGGGGACTGAGAGTCGGTGAGTGAGGGGGGGGACTGAGTGTCGGGGAGGGAGGGACTGGATGTTGGTGAGTGAGGGGGGGACTGAGAGTCGGTGAGTGACGGGGGACTGAGAGTCGGTGAGTGAGGGGGGACTGAGAGTCGGTGAGTGAGGGAGGGACTGAGAGTCGGTGAGTGAGGGGGGACAGAGAGTCGGTGAGTGAGGGGGGACTGAGAGTCGGTGAGTGAGAGGAAGGACTGAGAGTCGGTGAGTGAGGGGGGGGGGACTGAGAGTTGGTGAGTGAGGGAGGGACTGCTAGTCGGTGAGTGAGGGAGGGACTGCGAGTCGGTGAGTGAGGGAGGGACTGAGAGTCGGTGAGTGAGGGAGGGACTGAGAGTCGGTGAGTGAGGGGGGGACTGAGAGTCGGTGAGTGAGGGAGGAGCTGAGAGTCGGTGACTGAGGGGGGGGGGACTGAGAGTCAGTGAGGGGGGGGACTGAGGGACGGGGACTGAGTCGGTGAGTGAGGCGGGACTGAGTCGGGGAGGGAGGGACTGAGAGCCAGTGAGTGATGTGGGGACTGAGAGTCGGTGAGTGAGGGGGGGGGACTGAGAGTCGGTGAGTGAGGGGGCGGACTGAGAGTCGGTGAGTGAGGGGGCGGACTGAGAGTCGGTGCGGGAGGGGGGGGACTGAGAGTCGGTGATTGAGGGGGGACTGAGAGTCGGTGAGTGAGGGGGGGGACTGAGAGTCGGTGATTGAGGGGGGACTGAGAGTCGGTGAGTGAGGGGGAGGGACTGAAAGTCGGTGATTGAGGGGGGACTGAGAGTCGGTGAGTGGGGGGGGGACTGAGAGTCGGTGAGTGAGGGGGGACTGAGAGTCGGTGAGTGAGGGGGGACTGAGAGTCGGTGAGTGAGGGGGGGAACTGAGAGTCGGTGAGTGAGGGGGGGGGACTGAGAGTCGGTGATTGAGGGGGGACTGCGAGTCGGTGAGTGAGGGGGGGGACTGAGAGTCGGTGAGTGAGGGGGGGGGGACTGAGTCGGTGAGTGAGGGGGGGGACTGAGTCGGTGAGTGAGGGGGGACTGAGAGCCGGTGAATGAGGGGGACTGAGAGCCGGTGAGTGAGGGGGTCTGAGAGTCGGTGAGTGAGGGGGGGGGACTGAGAGTCGGTGAGTGAGGGGGGTCTGAGAGTCGGTGAGTGAGGGGGGGTCTGAGAGTCGGTGAGTGAGGGGGGACTGAGAGTCGGTGAGTGAGGGGGGGACTGAGAGTCGGTGAGTGAGGGGGGGACTGAGAGTCGGTGAGTGAGGGGGGGACTGCGAGTCGGTGAGTGAGGGGGGGGACTGAGTCGGCGCGGGAGGGGGGGGACTGAGAGTCGGTGCGGGAGGGGGGGGACTGAGAGTCGGTGAGTGAGGGGGGGGACTGAGTCGGTGCGGGAGGGGGGGGACTGAGAGTCGGTGAGTGAGGGGGACTGAGTCGGTGAGTGAGGGGGGGACTGAGAGACGATGAGTGAGGGGGGGGACTGAGAGTCGGTGAGTGAGGGGGGGGACTGAGTCGGTGAGTGAGGGGGGGGACTGAGATCGGGAGTGAGGGAGGGACAGAGTCGGTGATTGAGGGGGGACTGAGAGACGGTGAGTGAGGGGGGATGACTGAGTCTGTGAGTGAGGGGGGGGACTGAGTCGGTGAGTGAGTGGGGGGGAGACTGAGTCGGTGAGTGAGGGGGGGACTGTGTGTCAGTGAGTGAAGGGGGGCTGTCGGTGAGTGAGGGGGGGACAGAGAGTCGGTGAGTGAGGGGGGTGACTGAGTCGGTGCGGGAGGGGGGGACTGAGAGTCGGTGAGTGAGGGGCGGGACTGAGAGTCGGTGAGTGATGGGGGGGGGGACTGAGAGTCTGTGAGTGAGGAGGGGAGAGACTGAGTTGGTGAATGTGAGGGGGGGACTGAGTCGGTGAGTGAGGGGGGGGACTGAGAGTCGGTGAGTGAGGGGGGGGGGGACTGAGAGTCTGTGAGTGAAGGGGGGGGACAGAGTCGGTGAGTGAGGGGAGGGACTGAGAGTCGGTGAGTGAGGGAGGGACTGAGAGTCGGTGAGTGAGGGGGGGACTGAGAGTCGGTGAGTGAGGGAGGAGCTGAGAGTCGGTGAGTGAGGGGGGGGGGACTGAGAGTCAGTGAGGGGGGGGACTGAGGGACGGGGACTGAGTCGGTGAGTGAGGCGGGACTGAGTCGGGGAGGGAGGGACTGAGAGCCAGTGAGTGATGTGGGGACTGAGAGTCGGTGAGTGAGGGAGGACTGAGAGTCGGTGAGTGAGGGGGGGGGACTGAGAGTCGGTGAGTGAGGGGCGACTGAGAGTCGGTGAGTGAGGGAGGGACTGAGAGTCGGTGAGTGAGAGAGGACTGAGAGTCGTTGAGTGAGCGACTGAGAGTCGGTGAGTGAGGGAGGGACAGAGTCGGTAAGGGAGGGAGGGACTGAGTCGGTGAGTTAGGGGGGGACTGAGTCGGTGAGTGAGGGGGGGACTGAGTCGGTGAGTGAGGGGGGGACTGAGTCGGTGAGTGAGGGGGGGACTGAGTCGGTGAGTGAGGGGGGGACTGAGTCGGTGAGTGAGGGGGGGACTGAGTCGGTGAGTGAGGGGGGGACTGAGTCGGTGAGTGAGGGAGTGACTGAGAGTCGGTGAGTGAGGGGGGTTGACTGAGTCGGTGAGTGAGGGGGGGGACTGAAAATCGGTGAGTGACGGGGGGGGGACTGAGAGTCTGTGAGTGAAGGGGGGGACAGAGTCGGTGAGTGAGTGGGAGGGGACAGAGTCGGTGAGTGAGGGGGGGGACTGAGAGTCGGTGAGTGAGGGGGGGGACTGAGTCGGTGAGTGAGGGGGGGGGACTGAGATCGGGAGTGAGGGAGGGACAGAGTCGGTGAGTGAGGAGGGGGGACTGAGTCGGTGAGTGAGGGGGGTGACTGAGTCGGTGAGTGAGGGAGGGACTGAGAGTCGGTGCGGGAGGGGGGGACTGAGAGTCGGTGAGTGAGGGGCGGGACTGAGAGTCGGTGAGTGAGGGGGGGGGGGGACTGAGAGTCTGTGAGTGAGGAGGGGAGAGACTGAGTTGGTGAATGTGAGGGGGGGACTGAGTCGGTGAGTGAGGCGGGCGACTGAGAGTCGGTGAGTGAGGGGGGACTGAGAGTCGGTGAGTGAGGGGGCGGACTGAGAGTCGGTGCGGGAGGGGGGGGACTGAGAGTCGGTGATTGAGGGGGGACTGAGAGTCGGTGAGTGAGGGGGAGGGACTGAGAGTCGGTGATTGAGGGGGGACTGAGAGTCGGTGAGTGGGGGGGGGACTGAGAGTCGGTGAGTGAGGGGGGACTGAGAGTCGGTGAGTGAGGGGGGACTGAGAGTCGGTGAGTGAGGGGGGGAACTGAGAGTCGGTGAGTGAGGGGGGGGGACTGAGAGTCGGTGATTGAGGGGGGACTGCGAGTCGGTGAGTGAGGGGGGGGACTGAGAGTCGGTGAGTGAGGGGGGGGGGACTGAGTCGGTGAGTGAGGGGGGGGACTGAGTCGGTGAGTGAGGGGGACTGAGAGCCGGTGAGTGAGGGGGTCTGAGAGTCGGTGAGTGAGGGGGGGGGGACTGAGAGTCGGTGAGTGAGGGGGGTCTGAGAGTCGGTGAGTGAGGGGGGGTCTGAGAGTCGGTGAGTGAGGGGGGACTGAGAGTCGGTGAGTGAGGGGGGGACTGAGAGTCGGTGAGTGAGGGGGGGACTGAGAGTCGGTGAGTGAGGGGGGGACTGCGAGTCGGTGAGTGAGGGGGGGGACTGAGTCGGCGCGGGAGGGGGGGGACTGAGAGTCGGTGCGGGAGGGGGGGGACTGAGAGTCGGTGAGTGAGGGGGGGGACTGAGTCGGTGCGGGAGGGGGGGGACTGAGAGTCGGTGAGTGAGGGGGACTGAGTCGGTGAGTGAGGGGGGGACTGAGAGACGATGAGTGAGGGGGGGGACTGAGAGTCGGTGAGTGAGGGGGGGACTGAGATCGGGAGTGAGGGAGGGACAGAGTCGGTGATTGAGGGGGGACTGAGAGACGGTGAGTGAGGGGGGATGACTGAGTCTGTGAGTGAGGGGGGGGACTGAGTCGGTGAGTGAGTGGGGGGGAGACTGAGTCGGTGAGTGAGGGGGGGACTGTGTGTCAGTGAGTGAAGGGGGGCTGTCGGTGAGTGAGGGGGGGACAGAGAGTCGGTGAGTGAGGAGGGGGGACTGAGTCGGTGAGTGAGGGGGGTGACTGAGTCGGTGCGGGAGGGGGGGACTGAGAGTCGGTGAGTGAGGGGCGGGACTGAGAGTCGGTGAGTGAGGGGGGGGGGGACTGAGAGTCTGTGAGTGAGGAGGGGAGAGACTGAGTTGGTGAATGTGAGGGGGGGACTGAGTCGGTGAGTGAGGGGGGGGACTGAGAGTCGGTGAGTGAGGGGGGGGGGACTGAGAGTCTGTGAGTGAAGGGGGGGGACAGAGTCGGTGAGTGAGTGGGAGGGGACAGAGTCGGTGAGTGTGGGGGGGACTGAGTCGGCGAGTGAGTGGGGGGACTGAGTCGGTGAGTGAGAGGGGGGACTGAGTCGGTGAGTGAGGGAGGGACTGAGAGTCGGAGCGGGAAGGGGGGGGCTGAGAGTCGGTGAGTGAGGGGGGACTGAGAGTCGGTGAGTGAGGGGGGACTTCGAGACGGTGATTGAAGGGGGGGGGACTGAGAGTCTGTGAGTGAGGAGGGGAGAGACTGAGTCGGTGAATGTGAGGGGGGGACTGAGTCGGTGAGTGAGGCGGGCGACTGAGAGTCGGTTAGTGAGGGGGGGACTCAGAGTCGATGAGTGAGGGGGGGGACTGAGTGTCGGGGAGGGAGGGACTGGATGTTGGTGAGTGAGGGGGGGACTGAGAGTCGGTGAGTGACGGGGGACTGAGAGTCGGTGAGTGAGGGGGGACTGAGAGTCGGTGAGTGAGGGAGGGACTGAGAGTCGGTGAGTGAGGGGGGACAGAGAGTCGGTGAGTGAGGGGGGACTGAGAGTCGGTGAGTGAGAGGAAGGACTGAGAGTCGGTGAGTGAGGGGGGGGGGACTGAGAGTTGGTGAGTGAGGGAGGGACTGCTAGTCGGTGAGTGAGGGAGGGACTGCGAGTCGGTGAGTGAGGGAGGGACTGAGAGTCGGTGAGTGAGGGAGGGACTGAGAGTCGGTGAGTGAGGGAGGAGCTGAGAGTCGGTGACTGAGGGGGGGGGGACTGAGAGTCAGTGAGGGGGGGGACTGAGGGACGGGGACTGAGTCGGTGAGTGAGGCGGGACTGAGTCGGGGAGGGAGGGACTGAGAGCCAGTGAGTGATGTGGGGACTGAGAGTCGGTGAGTGAGGGGGGGGGACTGAGAGTCGGTGAGTGAGGGGGGACTGAGAGTCAGTGAGTGAGGGGGGGACTGAGAGTCGGTGAGTGAGGGGGGGACTGAGAGTTGGTGAGTGAGGAGGGACTGAGAGTCGGTGAGTGAGGGAGGACTGAGAGTCGGTGAGTGAGGGGGGGGGACTGAGAGTCGGTGAGTGAGGGGCGACTGAGAGTCGGTGAGTGAGGGAGGGACTGAGAGTCGGTGAGTGAGAGAGGACTGAGAGTCGTTGAGTGAGCGACTGAGAGTCGGTGAGTGAGGGAGGGACAGAGTCGGTAAGGGAGGGAGGGACTGACTCGGTGAGTTAGGGGGGGACTGAGTCGGTGAGTGAGGGGGGGACTGAGTCGGTGAGTGAGGGGGGGACTGAGTCGGTGAGTGAGGGGGGGACTGAGTCGGTGAGTGAGGGGGGGACTGAGTCGGTGAGTGAGGGGGGGACTGAGTCGGTGAGTGAGGGAGTGACTGAGAGTCGGTGAGTGAGGGGGGTTGACTGAGTCGGTGAGTGACGGGGGGGACTGAGAGTCTGTGAGTGAAGGGGGGGACAGAGTCGGTGAGTGAGTGGGAGGGGACAGAGTCGGTGAGTGAGGGGGGGGACTGAGAGTCGGTGAGTGAGGGGGGGGACTGAGTCGGTGAGTGAGGGGGGGGGACTGAGATCGGGAGTGAGGGAGGGACAGTGTCGGTGAGTGAGGAGGGGGGACTGAGTCGGTGAGTGAGGGGGGTGACTGAGTCGGTGAGTGAGGGAGGGACTGAGAGTCGGTGCGGGAGGGGGGGACTGAGAGTCGGTGAGTGAGGGGCGGGACTGAGAGTCGGTGAGTGAGGGGGGGGGGGACTGAGAGTCTGTGAGTGAGGAGGGGAGAGACTGAGTTGGTGAATGTGAGGGGGGGACTGAGTCGGTGAGTGAGGCGGGCGACTGAGAGTCGGTTAGTGAGGGGGGGACTGAGAGTCGGTGAGTGAGGGGGCGGACTGAGAGTCGGTGCGGGAGGGGGGGGACTGAGAGTCGGTGATTGAGGGGGGACTGAGAGTCGGTGAGTGAGGGGGAGGGACTGAGAGTCGGTGATTGAGGGGGGACTGAGAGTCGGTGAGTGGGGGGGGGACTGAGAGTCGGTGAGTGAGGGGGGACTGAGAGTCGGTGAGTGAGGGGGGACTGAGAGTCGGTGAGTGAGGGGGGGAACTGAGAGTCGGTGAGTGAGGGGGGGGGACTGAGAGTCGGTGATTGAGGGGGGACTGCGAGTCGGTGAGTGAGGGGGGGACTGAGAGTCGGTGAGTGAGGGGGGGGGGACTGAGTCGGTGAGTGAGGGGGGGGACTGAGTCGGTGAGTGAGGGGGGACTGAGAGCCGGTGAATGAGGGGGACTGAGAGCCGGTGAGTGAGGGGGTCTGAGAGTCGGTGAGTGAGGGGGGGGGGACTGAGAGTCGGTGAGTGAGGGGGGTCTGAGAGTCGGTGAGTGAGGGGGGGTCTGAGAGTCGGTGAGTGAGGGGGGACTGAGAGTCGGTGAGTGAGGGGGGGACTGAGAGTCGGTGAGTGAGGGGGGGACTGAGAGTCGGTGAGTGAGGGGGGGACTGCGAGTCGGTGAGTGAGGGGGGGGACTGAGTCGGCGCGGGAGGGGGGGGACTGAGAGTCGGTGCGGGAGGGGGGGGACTGAGAGTCGGTGAGTGAGGGGGGGGACTGAGTCGGAGCGGGAGGGGGGGGACTGAGAGTCGGTGAGTGAGGGGGACTGAGTCGGTGAGTGAGGGGGGGACTGAGAGACGATGAGTGAGGGGGGGGACTGAGAGTCGGTGAGTGAGGGGGGGGACTGAGTCGGTGAGTGAGGGGGGGGACTGAGATCGGGAGTGAGGGAGGGACAGAGTCGGTGATTGAGGGGGGACTGAGAGACGGTGAGTGAGGGGGGATGACTGAGTCTGTGAGTGAGGGGGGGGACTGAGTCGGTGAGTGAGTGGGGGGGAGACTGAGTCGGTGAGTGAGGGGGGGACTGTGTGTCAGTGAGTGAAGGGGGGCTGTCGGTGAGTGAGGGGGGGGACAGAGAGTCGGTGAGTGAGGAGGGGGGACTGAGTCGGTGAGTGACGGGGGTGACTGAGTCGGTGCGGGAGGGGGGGACTGAGAGTCGGTGAGTGAGGGGCGGGACTGAGAGTCGGTGAGTGAGGGGGGGGGGGACTGAGAGTCTGTGAGTGAGGAGGGGAGAGACTGAGTTGGTGAATGTGAGGGGGGGACTGAGTCGGTGAGTGAGGCGGGCGACTGAGAGTCGGTTAGTGAGGGGGGGACTGAGAGTCGGTGAGTGAGGGGGCGGACTGAGAGTCGGTGTGGGAGGGGGGGGACTGAGACTCGGTGCGGGAGGGGGGGACTGAGAGTCGGTGATTGAGGGGGGACTGAGAGTCGGTGAGTGGGGGGGGGACTGAGAGTCGGTGAGTGAGGGGGGACTGAGAGTCGGTGAGTGAGGGGGGACTGAGAGTCGGTGAGTGAGGGGGGGAACTGAGAGTCGGTGAGTGAGGGGGGGGACTGAGAGTCGGTGAGTGAGGGGGGGGGTACTGAGTCGGTGAGTGAGGGGGGGGACTGAGTCGGTGAGTGAGGGGGGACTGAGTCGGTGAGTGAGGGGGGACTGAGAGCCGGTGAATGAGGGGGACTGAGAGCCGGTGAGTGAGGGGGTCTGAGAGTCGGTGAGTGAGGGGGGGTATGAGAGTCGGTGAGTGAGGGGGGGGACTGAGTCGGTGCGGGAGGGGGGGGACTGAGAGTCGGTGCGGGAGGGGGGGACTGAGAGTCGGTGAGTGAGGGGGGGGACTGAGTCGGTGCGGGAGGGGGGGGACTGAGAGTCGGTGAGTGAGGGGGACTGAGTCGGTGAGTGAGGGGGGGGACTGCGTCGGTGAGTGAGGGGGTGGACTGAGAGACGATGAGTGAGGGGGGGGGACTGAGATCGGGAGTGAGGGGGAGGGACTGAGAGTCAGTGAGTGAGGGAGGGACTGAGAGTCGGTGAGTGAGAGGGGGGACTGAGAGTCGGTGAGTGAGGGAGGGACTGAGAGTCGGTGAGTGAGAGGGGGGACTGAGAGTCGGTGAGTGAGGGGGGGGGACTGAGAGTCGGTGAGTGAGGGGGGACTGAGAGTCGGTGAGTGAGGGAGGGACTGAAAGTCGGTGAGTGAGAGGGGGGACTGAGAGTCGGTGAGTGAGGGGGGTGGACTGAGAGTCGGTGAGTGAGGGGGGCTCTCAGACTCATTGAGTAAGGGGGGGACTGAGTCGGTGAGTGAGGGGGGACTGAGAGTCGGGGAGGGAGGGGGGGGGACTGAGAGTCGGTGAGTGAGGGGGGGACTGATTCGGTGAGTGAGGGGGGGACTGAGAGTCGGGGAGTGATGTGGGGACTGAGAGTCGGTGAGTGAGGTAGGGGCTGAGAGTCGGTGACTGAGGGGGGGGGACTGAGAGTCAGTGAGGGGGGGACTGAGGGACGGGGACTGAGTCGGTGAGTGAGGCGGGACTGAGTCGGGGAGGGAGGGGGGGGGACTGAGTCGGTGAGTGAGGGGGGGACTGATTCGGTGAGTGAGGGGGGACTGAGAGTCGGTGAGTGAGGGAGTGACTGAGAGTCGGTGAGTGAGGGGGGACTGAGAGTCGGTGAGTGAGGGGGGACTGAGAGTCGGTGAGTGAGGGGGGGAACTGAGAGTCGGTGAGTGAGGGGGGGGGACTGAGAGTCGGTGATTGAGGGGGGACTGCGAGTCGGTGAGTGAGGGGGGGACTGAGAGCCGGTGAGTGAGGGGGGGGGGACTGAGTCGGTGAGTGAGGGGGGGGGGACTGAGTCGGTGAGTGAGGGGGGACTGAGAGCCGGTGAGTGAGGGGGGACTGAGAGCCGGTGAGTGAGGGGGTCTGAGAGTCGGTGAGTGAGGGGGTCTGAGAGTCGGTGAGTGAGGGGGGACTGAGAGTCGGTGAGTGAGGGGGGGACTGAGAGTCGGTGAGTGAGGGGGGGACTGAGAGTCGGTGAGTGAGGGGGGGACTGAGAGTCGGTGAGTGAGGGGGGGACTGAGAGTCGGTGAGTGAGGGGGGGACTGCGAGTCGGTGAGTGAGGGGGGGGACTGAGAGTCGGTGCGGGGGGGGGGGACTGAGAGTCGGTGCGGGAGGGGGGGGACTGAGAGTCGGTGAGTGAGGGGGGGGACTGAGTCGGTGCGGGAGGGGGGGGACTGAGAGTCGGTGAGTGAGGGGGACTGAGTCGGTGAGTGAGGGGGGGGACTGAGAGTCGGTGAGTGAGGGGGACTGAGTCGGTGAGTGAGGGGGGGACTGAGAGACGATGAGTGAGGGGGGGGACTGAGAGTCGGTGAGTGAGGGGGGGACTGAGAGTCGGTGAGTGAGGGGGGGACTGAGAGTCGGTGAGTGAGGGGGGGACTGCGAGTCGGTGAGTGAGGGGGGGGGACTGAGAGTCGGTGCGGGAGGGGGGGGACTGAGAGTCGGTGCGGGAGGGGGGGGACTGAGAGTCGGTGAGTGAGGGGGGGGACTGAGTCGGTGCGGGAGGGGGGGGACTGAGAGTCGGTGAGTGAGGGGGACTGAGTCGGTGAGTGAGGGGGGGGACTGAGAGTCGGTGAGTGAGGGGGACTGAGTCGGTGAGTGAGGGGGGGACTGAGAGACGATGAGTGAGGGGGGGGACTGAGAGTCGGTGAGTGAGGGGGACTGAGTCGGTGAGTGAGGGAGGGACAGAGTCGGTGATTGAGGGGGGACTGAGAGACGGTGAGTGAGGGGGGATGACTGAGTCTGTGAGTGAGGGGGGGGACTGAGTCGGTGAGTGAGTGGGGGGGGAGACTGAGTCGGTGAGTGAGGGGGGGACTGTATGTCAGTGAGTGAAGGGGGGCTGTCGGTGAGTGAGGGGGGGGACAGAGAGTCGGTGAGTGAGGAGGGGGGACTGAGTCGGTGAGTGAGGGGGGTGACTGAGTCGGTGAGTGAGGGAGGGACTGAGAGTCGGTGCGGGAGGGGGGGGACTGAGAGTCGGTGAGTGAGGGGGGGGGGACTGAGAGTCTGTGAGTGAGGAGGGGAGAGACTGAGTTGGTGAATGTGAGGGGGGGACTGAGTCGGTGAGTGAGGCGGGCGACTGAGAGTCGGTTAGTGAGGGGGGGACTGAGAGTCGGTGAGTGAGGGGGCGGACTGAGAGTCGGTGCGGGAGGGGGGGGACTGAGACTCGGTGCGGGAGGGGGGGACTGAGAGTCGGTGATTGAGGGGGGACTGAGAGTCGGTGAGTGAGGGGGAGGGACTGAGAGTCGGTGATTGAGGGGGGACTGAGAGTCGGTGAGTGGGGGGGGGACTGAGAGTCGGTGAGTGAGGGGGGACTGAGAGTCGGTGAGTGAGGGGGGACTGAGAGTCGGTGAGTGAGGGGGGACTGAGAGTCGGTGAGTGAGGGGGGGAAACTGAGAGTCGGTGAGTGAGGGGGGGGACTGAGAGTCGGTGAGTGAGGGGGGTGGGACTGAGTCGGTGAGTGAGGGGGGGGACTGAGTCGGTGAGTGAGGGGGGGGACTGAGTCGGTGAGTGAGGGGGGACTGAGAGCCGGTGAATGAGGGGGACTGAGAGCCGGTGAGTGAGGGGGTCTGAGAGTCGGTGAGTGAGGGGGGGGGGACTGAGAGTCGGTGAGTGAGGGGGGGTCTGAGAGTCGGTGAGTGAGGGGGGTCTGAGAGTCGGTGAGTGAGGGGGGACTGAGAGCCGGTGAGTGAGGGGGGGGACTGAGTCGGTGCGGGAGGGGGGGGACTGAGAGTCGGTGCGGGAGGGGGGGGACTGAGAGTCGGTGAGTGAGGGGGGGGACTGAGTCGGTGCGGGAGGGGGGGGACTGAGAGTCGGTGAGTGAGGGGGACTGAGTCGGTGAGTGAGGGGGGGGACTGAGAGTCGGTGAGTGAGGGGGACTGAGTCGGTGAGTGAGGGGGGGGACTGAGAGACGATGAGTGAGGGGGGGACTGAGATCGGGAGTGAGGGGGAGGGACTGAGAGTCAGTGAGTGAGGGAGGGACTGAGAGTCGGTGAGTGAGAGGGGGGACTGAGAGTCGGTGAGTGAGGGAGGGACTGAGAGTCGGTGAGTGAGAGGGGGGACTGAGAGTCGGTGAGTGAGGGGGGGGGACTGAGAGTCGGTGAGTGAGGGGGGGGGGACTGAGAGTCAGTGAGGGGGGGGACTGAGGGACGGGGACTGAGTCGGTGAGTGAGGCGGGACTGAGTCGGGGAGGGAGGGACTGAGAGCCAGTGAGTGATGTGGGGACTGAGAGTCGGTGAGTGAGGGGGGGGGACTGAGAGTTGGTGAGTGAGGAGGGACTGAGAGTCGGTGAGTGAGGGAGGACTGAGAGTCGGTGAGTGAGGGGGGGGGACTGAGAGTCGGTGAGTGAGGGGCGACTGAGAGTCGGTGAGTGAGGGAGGGACTGAGAGTCGGTGAGTGAGAGAGGACTGAGAGTCGTTGAGTGAGCGACTGAGAGTCGGTGAGTGAGGGAGGGACAGAGTCGGTAAGGGAGGGAGGGACTGACTCGGTGAGTTAGGGGGGGACTGAGTCGGTGAGTGAGGGGGGGACTGAGTCGGTGAGTGAGGGGGGGACTGAGTCGGTGAGTGAGGGGGGGACTGAGTCGGTGAGTGAGGGGGGGACTGAGTCGGTGAGTGAGGGGGGGACTGAGTCGGTGAGTGAGGGAGTGACTGAGAGTCGGTGAGTGAGGGGGGTTGACTGAGTCGGTGAGTGACGGGGGGGACTGAGAGTCTGTGAGTGAAGGGGGGGACAGAGTCGGTGAGTGAGTGGGAGGGGACAGAGTCGGTGAGTGAGGGGGGGGACTGAGAGTCGGTGAGTGAGGGGGGGGACTGAGTCGGTGAGTGAGGGGGGGGGACTGAGATCGGGAGTGAGGGAGGGACAGTGTCGGTGAGTGAGGAGGGGGGACTGAGTCGGTGAGTGAGGGGGGTGACTGAGTCGGTGAGTGAGGGAGGGACTGAGAGTCGGTGCGGGAGGGGGGGACTGAGAGTCGGTGAGTGAGGGGCGGGACTGAGAGTCGGTGAGTGAGGGGGGGGGGGACTGAGAGTCTGTGAGTGAGGAGGGGAGAGACTGAGTTGGTGAATGTGAGGGGGGGACTGAGTCGGTGAGTGAGGCGGGCGACTGAGAGTCGGTTAGTGAGGGGGGGACTGAGAGTCGGTGAGTGAGGGGGCGGACTGAGAGTCGGTGCGTGAGGGGGGGGACTGAGAGTCGGTGATTGAGGGGGGACTGAGAGTCGGTGAGTGAGGGGGAGGGACTGAGAGTCGGTGATTGAGGGGGGACTGAGAGTCGGTGAGTGGGGGGGGGACTGAGAGTCGGTGAGTGAGGGGGGACTGAGAGTCGGTGAGTGAGGGGGGACTGAGAGTCGGTGAGTGAGGGGGGGGGGACTGAGTCGGTGAGTGAGGGGGGGGACTGAGTCGGTGAGTGAGGGGGGACTGAGAGCCGGTGAATGAGGGGGACTGAGAGCCGGTGAGTGAGGGGGTCTGAGAGTCGGTGAGTGAGGGGGGGGGGACTGAGAGTCGGTGAGTGAGGGGGGTCTGAGAGTCGGTGAGTGAGGGGGGGTCTGAGAGTCGGTGAGTGAGGGGGGACTGAGAGTCGGTGAGTGAGGGGGGGACTGAGAGTCGGTGAGTGAGGGGGGGACTGAGAGTCGGTGAGTGAGGGGGGGACTGCGAGTCGGTGAGTGAGGGGGGGGACTGAGTCGGCGCGGGAGGGGGGGGACTGAGAGTCGGTGCGGGAGGGGGGGGACTGAGAGTCGGTGAGTGAGGGGGGGGACTGAGTCGGAGCGGGAGGGGGGGGACTGAGAGTCGGTGAGTGAGGGGGACTGAGTCGGTGAGTGAGGGGGGGACTGAGAGACGATGAGTGAGGGGGGGGACTGAGAGTCGGTGAGTGAGGGGGGGGACTGAGTCGGTGAGTGAGGGGGGGGACTGAGATCGGGAGTGAGGGAGGGACAGAGTCGGTGATTGAGGGGGGACTGAGAGACGGTGAGTGAGGGGGGATGACTGAGTCTGTGAGTGAGGGGGGGGACTGAGTCGGTGAGTGAGTGGGGGGGAGACTGAGTCGGTGAGTGAGGGGGGGACTGTGTGTCAGTGAGTGAAGGGGGGCTGTCGGTGAGTGAGGGGGGGGACAGAGAGTCGGTGAGTGAGGAGGGGGGACTGAGTCGGTGAGTGACGGGGGTGACTGAGTCGGTGCGGGAGGGGGGGACTGAGAGTCGGTGAGTGAGGGGCGGGACTGAGAGTCGGTGAGTGAGGGGGGGGGGGACTGAGAGTCTGTGAGTGAGGAGGGGAGAGACTGAGTTGGTGAATGTGAGGGGGGGACTGAGTCGGTGAGTGAGGCGGGCGACTGAGAGTCGGTTAGTGAGGGGGGGACTGAGAGTCGGTGAGTGAGGGGGCGGACTGAGAGTCGGTGTGGGAGGGGGGGGACTGAGACTCGGTGCGGGAGGGGGGGACTGAGAGTCGGTGAGTGAGGGGGGGGGTACTGAGTCGGTGAGTGAGGGGGGGGACTGAGTCGGTGAGTGAGGGGGGACTGAGTCGGTGAGTGAGGGGGGACTGAGAGCCGGTGAATGAGGGGGACTGAGAGCCGGTGAGTGAGGGGGTCTGAGAGTCGGTGAGTGAGGGGGGTATGAGAGTCGGTGAGTGAGGGGGGGGACTGAGTCGGTGCGGGAGGGGGGGGACTGAGAGTCGGTGCGGGAGGGGGGGACTGAGAGTCGGTGAGTGAGGGGGGGGGACTGAGTCGGTGCGGGAGGGGGGGGACTGAGAGTCGGTGAGTGAGGGGGACTGAGTCGGTGAGTGAGGGGGGGGACTGCGTCGGTGAGTGAGGGGGTGGACTGAGAGACGATGAGTGAGGGGGGGGGACTGAGATCGGGAGTGAGGGGGAGGGACTGAGAGTCAGTGAGTGAGGGAGGGACTGAGAGTCGGTGAGTGAGAGGGGGGACTGAGAGTCGGTGAGTGAGGGAGGGACTGAGAGTCGGTGAGTGAGAGGGGGGACTGAGAGTCGGTGAGTGAGGGGGGGGGACTGAGAGTCGGTGAGTGAGGGGGGACTGAGAGTCGGTGAGTGAGGGAGGGACTGAAAGTCGGTGAGTGAGAGGGGGGACTGAGAGTCGGTGAGTGAGGGGGGTGGACTGAGAGTCGGTGAGTGAGGGGGGCTCTCAGACTCATTGAGTAAGGGGGGGACTGAGTCGGTGAGTGAGGGGGGACTGAGAGTCGGGGAGGGAGGGGGGGGGACTGAGAGTCGGTGAGTGAGGGGGGGACTGATTCGGTGAGTGAGGGGGGGACTGAGAGTCGGGGAGTGATGTGGGGACTGAGAGTCGGTGAGTGAGGTAGGGGCTGAGAGTCGGTGACTGAGGGGGGGGGACTGAGAGTCAGTGAGGGGGGGACTGAGGGACGGGGACTGAGTCGGTGAGTGAGGCGGGACTGAGTCGGGGAGGGAGGGGGGGGGACTGAGTCGGTGAGTGAGGGGGGGACTGATTCGGTGAGTGAGGGGGGACTGAGAGTCGGTGAGTGAGGGAGTGACTGAGAGTCGGTGAGTGAGGGGGGACTGAGAGTCGGTGAGTGAGGGGGGACTGAGAGTCGGTGAGTGAGGGGGGGAACTGAGAGTCGGTGAGTGAGGGGGGGGGACTGAGAGTCGGTGATTGAGGGGGGACTGCGAGTCGGTGAGTGAGGGGGGGACTGAGAGCCGGTGAGTGAGGGGGGGGGGACTGAGTCGGTGAGTGAGGGGGGGGGGACTGAGTCGGTGAGTGAGGGGGGACTGAGAGCCGGTGAGTGAGGGGGGACTGAGAGCCGGTGAGTGAGGGGGTCTGAGAGTCGGTGAGTGAGGGGGTCTGAGAGTCGGTGAGTGAGGGGGGACTGAGAGTCGGTGAGTGAGGGGGGGACTGAGAGTCGGTGAGTGAGGGGGGGACTGAGAGTCGGTGAGTGAGGGGGGGACTGAGAGTCGGTGAGTGAGGGGGGGACTGAGAGTCGGTGAGTGAGGGGGGGACTGCGAGTCGGTGAGTGAGGGGGGGGACTGAGAGTCGGTGCGGGGGGGGGGGACTGAGAGTCGGTGCGGGAGGGGGGGGACTGAGAGTCGGTGAGTGAGGGGGGGGACTGAGTCGGTGCGGGAGGGGGGGGACTGAGAGTCGGTGAGTGAGGGGGACTGAGTCGGTGAGTGAGGGGGGGGACTGAGAGTCGGTGAGTGAGGGGGACTGAGTCGGTGAGTGAGGGGGGGACTGAGAGACGATGAGTGAGGGGGGGGACTGAGAGTCGGTGAGTGAGGGGGGGACTGAGAGTCGGTGAGTGAGCGGGGGACTGAGAGTCGGTGAGTGAGGGGGGGACTGCGAGTCGGTGAGTGAGGGGGGGGGACTGAGAGTCGGTGCGGGAGGGGGGGGACTGAGAGTCGGTGCGGGAGGGGGGGGACTGAGAGTCGGTGAGTGAGGGGGGGGACTGAGTCGGTGCGGGAGGGGGGGGACTGAGAGTCGGTGAGTGAGGGGGACTGAGTCGGTGAGTGAGGGGGGGGACTGAGAGTCGGTGAGTGAGGGGGACTGAGTCGGTGAGTGAGGGGGGGACTGAGAGACGATGAGTGAGGGGGGGGACTGAGAGTCGGTGAGTGAGGGGGACTGAGTCGGTGAGTGAGGGAGGGACAGAGTCGGTGATTGAGGGGGGACTGAGAGACGGTGAGTGAGGGGGGATGACTGAGTCTGTGAGTGAGGGGGGGGACTGAGTCGGTGAGTGAGTGGGGGGGGAGACTGAGTCGGTGAGTGAGGGGGGGACTGTATGTCAGTGAGTGAAGGGGGGCTGTCGGTGAGTGAGGGGGGGGACAGAGAGTCGGTGAGTGAGGAGGGGGGACTGAGTCGGTGAGTGAGGGGGGTGACTGAGTCGGTGAGTGAGGGAGGGACTGAGAGTCGGTGCGGGAGGGGGGGGACTGAGAGTCGGTGAGTGAGGGGGGGGGGGACTGAGAGTCTGTGAGTGAGGAGGGGAGAGACTGAGTTGGTGAATGTGAGGGGGGGACTGAGTCGGTGAGTGAGGCGGGCGACTGAGAGTCGGTTAGTGAGGGGGGGACTGAGAGTCGGTGAGTGAGGGGGCGGACTGAGAGTCGGTGCGGGAGGGGGGGGACTGAGACTCGGTGCGGGAGGGGGGGACTGAGAGTCGGTGATTGAGGGGGGACTGAGAGTCGGTGAGTGAGGGGGAGGGACTGAGAGTCGGTGATTGAGGGGGGACTGAGAGTCGGTGAGTGGGGGGGGGACTGAGAGTCGGTGAGTGAGGGGGGACTGAGAGTCGGTGAGTGAGGGGGGACTGAGAGTCGGTGAGTGAGGGGGGACTGAGAGTCGGTGAGTGAGGGGGGGAACTGAGAGTCGGTGAGTGAGGGGGGGGACTGAGAGTCGGTGAGTGAGGGGGGTGGGACTGAGTCGGTGAGTGAGGGGGGGGACTGAGTCGGTGAGTGAGGGGGGGGACTGAGTCGGTGAGTGAGGGGGGACTGAGAGCCGGTGAATGAGGGGGACTGAGAGCCGGTGAGTGAGGGGGTCTGAGAGTCGGTGAGTGAGGGGGGGGGGACTGAGAGTCGGTGAGTGAGGGGGGGTCTGAGAGTCGGTGAGTGAGGGGGGTCTGAGAGTCGGTGAGTGAGGGGGGACTGAGAGCCGGTGAGTGAGGGGGGGGACTGAGTCGGTGCGGGAGGGGGGGGACTGAGAGTCGGTGCGGGAGGGGGGGGACTGAGAGTCGGTGAGTGAGGGGGGGGACTGAGTCGGTGCGGGAGGGGGGGGACTGAGAGTCGGTGAGTGAGGGGGACTGAGTCGGTGAGTGAGGGGGGGGACTGAGAGTCGGTGAGTGAGGGGGACTGAGTCGGTGAGTGAGGGGGGGGACTGAGAGACGATGAGTGAGGGGGGGACTGAGATCGGGAGTGAGGGGGAGGGACTGAGAGTCAGTGAGTGAGGGAGGGACTGAGAGTCGGTGAGTGAGAGGGGGGACTGAGAGTCGGTGAGTGAGGGAGGGACTGAGAGTCGGTGAGTGAGAGGGGGGACTGAGAGTCGGTGAGTGAGGGGGGGGGACTGAGAGTCGGTGAGTGAGGGGGGACTGAGAGTCGGTGAGTGAGGGAGGGACTGAAAGTCGGTGAGTGAGAGGGGGGACTGAGAGTCGGTGAGTGAGAGGGGGGGACTGAGAGTCGGTGAGTGAGGGGGGCTCTCAGACTCATTGAGTAAGGGGGGGACTGAGTCGGTGAGTGAGGGGGGACTGAGAGTCGGGGAGGGAGGGGGGGACTGAGAGTCGGTGAGTGAGGGGGGGACGACTGAGAGTCGGTGAGTGAGGTAGGGGCTGAGAGTCGGTGACTGAGGGGGGGGGACTGAGAGTCAGTGAGGGGGGGACTGAGGGACGGGGACTGAGTCGGTGAGTGAGGCGGGACTGAGTCGGGGAGGGAGGGGGGGGGACTGAGAGTCGGTGAGTGAGGGGGGGACTGAGAGTCGGTGAGTGAGGGGGGACTGAGAGTCGGTGAGTGAGGGGGGGGACTGAGAGTCGGTGAGTGAGGGGGGACTGAGAGACGGTGAGTGAGGGGGGGGGGGACTGAGAGTCGGTGAGTGAGGGGGGACTGAGAGTCGGTGAGTGAGGGGGGGGACTGAAAGTCGGTGAGTGAGGGAGGGGACTGAGAGTCGGTGAGTGAGGGAGGGGACTGAGAGTCGGTGAGTGAGTGGGGGGGCAGAGTCTGTGACTGAGGGGGAGGGGACTGAGAGCCGGTGAGTGAGGGGGGGACTGAGAGTCGGTGAGTGAGTGGGGGGACTGAGAGTCTGTGCGGGAGGGGGGGACTGAGAGTCGGTGCGGGAGGGGGGACTGAGAGTCGGTGAGTGAGGGGGGACTGAGAGTCGGTGAGTGAGGGGGGACTGAGAGTCGGTGAGTGAGGGGGGACTGAGAGTCGGTGAGTGAGGGGGGACTGAGAGTCGGTGAGTGTGGGGGGGACTGAGAGTCGGTGATTGAGGGGGGGACTGAGAGTCGGTGAGTGAGGGGGGACTGAGAGTCGGTGAGTGAGGGGGGACTGAGAGTCGGTGAGTGAGGGGGGACTGAGAGTCGGTGAGTGAGGGGAGGGACTGAGAGTCGGTGAGTGAGGGGAGGGACTGAGAGTCGGTGAGTGAGGGGGGACTGAGTCGGTGAGTGAGGGGGGGGACTTAGTCGGTGAGTGAGGGAGGGACTGAGAGTCGGTGAGTGAGGGGGTCTGAGAGTCGGTGAGTGAGGGGGGGGGACTGAGAGTCGGTGAGTGAGGGGGGGACTGAGAGTCGGTGAGTGAGGGGGGACTGAGAGTCGGTGAGTGAGGGGGGGGACTTAGTCGGTGAGTGAGGGAGGGACTGAGAGTCGGTGCGGGAGGGGGGGACTGAGAGTCGGTGAGTGAAGGGGGGGGACTGAGAGTCGGTGAGTGAGGGGGGACTGAGAGTCGGTGAGTGAGGGGGGGACTGAGAGACGGTGAGTGAGGAGGGGGACTGATAGACGGTGATTGAGGGGGGGGGACTGAGAGTCTGTGAGTGAGGAGGGGACTGAGAGTCGGTGAGTGAGGGGGGGACTGAGAGTCGGTGAGTGAGCGGGGACAGAGTCGGTGAGTGAGGGGGGGGACTGAGAGTCGGTGCGGGAGGGGGGGGACTGAGAGTCGGTGCGGGAGGGGGGGACTGAGAGTCGGTGAGTGAGGGGGACTGAGAGACGATGAGTGAAGGGGGGGGACTGAGATCGGGAGTGAGGGAGGGACAGAGTCGGTAAGGGAGGGAGGGACTGAGTCGGTGAGTGAGGGAGCGACTGAGAGTCGGTGATTGAGGGGGGACTGAGAGACGGTGAGTGAGGGGGGACTGAGAGTCGGTGCGGGAGGGGGGGGACTGAGATCGGGAGTGAGGGAGGGACAGAGTCCGTGAGTGAGGGAGCGACTGAGAGTCCGAGAGTGAGGAGGGGGACAGAGTCGGTGATTGAGGAGGGACTGAGAGTCGGTGATTGAGGGGGAACTGAGAGTCAGTGAGTGAGGGGGTGGACCGAGTGTCGGTGAGTGAGGGGGGGGACCGAGTGTCGATGAGTGAGGGGGGGGGACCGAGTGTCGGTGAGTGAGGGGAGGGACCGATTGTCGGTGAGTGAGGGGGGGGACCGAGTGTCGGTGAGTGAGGGGGGGGACCGAGTGTCGGTGAGTGAGGGGGGGGGGACCGATTGTCTGTGAGTGAGGGGGGGGACCGAGTGTCGGTGAGTGAGGGGGGTGACCGAGTGTCGGTGAGTGAGGGGGGGACCGAGTGTCGGTGAGTGAGGGGGGGGACCGAGTGTCGGTGAGTGAGGGGGGGAGACCGAGTGTCGGTGAGTGAGGGGGGGGACCGAGTGTCGGTGAGTGAGGGGGGGGACCGA
Source organism: Scyliorhinus torazame (assembly GCF_047496885.1). Lineage (NCBI taxonomy): Eukaryota > Metazoa > Chordata > Chondrichthyes > Carcharhiniformes > Scyliorhinidae > Scyliorhinus > Scyliorhinus torazame. The sequence continues at coordinate 183,489,904 of NC_092720.1, read as the reverse complement.
GTGTCGGTGAGTGAGGGGGGGGACCGAGTGTCGGTGAGTGAGGGGGGGGGACCGAGTGTCGGTGAGTGAGGAGGGGGGACCGAGTGTCGGTGAGTGAGGAGGGGGGACCGAGTGTCGGTGAGTGAGGGGGGGGACCGAGTGTCGGTGAGTGAGGGGGGGGACCGAGTGTCGGTGAGTGAGGGGGGGGGACCCATTGTCGGTGAGTGAGGGGGGGGACCGAGTGTCGGTGAGTGAGGGGGGTGACCGAGTGTCGGTGAGTGAGCTGGGGACCGAGTGTCGGTGAGTGAGGGGGGGACCGAGTGTCGGTGAGTGAGGGGGGGGACCGAGTGTCGGTGAGTGAGGGGGGGACTGAGAGACGGTGAGTGAGGGGGGGACTGAGAGACGGTGAGTGAGGGGGGGACTGAGTCGGTGAGTGAGGGAGGGACTGAGAGCCGGTGAGTGAGGGAGGGACTAAGAGTCGGTGAGTGAGGGGGGGAATGAGAGTCGGTGAGTGAGGGGGGGAATGAGTTGGTGAGTGAGGAGGGACTGAGAATCGATGAGTGGGGGGGGGTCTGAGAGTCGGTGAAAGAGGGGGGGCTGAATGTCGGTGAATGAAGGGGGGGTCCGGAGAGTCGGTGAGTGAGAGGGGACTGAGAGTCGGTGAATGAGGGGGGGGCTGAGTGTCGGTGAATGAGGGGGGACCTGAGTGTCGGTGAATGAGGGGGGACCTGAGAGTCGGTGAGTGAGGGGGGGACTGAGTCGGTGAGTGAGGGAGGGACTGAGTCGGTGAGTGAGGGGGGGACTGAGTCGGTGAGTGAGGGGGGACTGAGAGTCGGTGAGTGAGGGGGGACTGAGAGTCAGTGAAGGGGGTGATGCCTGGGATTCTCTATCTCGAGTTTCCTGTACTGATTCCTCTTCCTTTCTCTCTCAGTTGCCCCCATCGTGTCCTTTACCCGTCTGGGTGATTCTAACCGGCTGTCCTGTGTCGTCACCGGCTTTTACCCTCAAGCCATCGAGGTGAATCTGTGCAGTGACGGAGTGGTGATTAATGAGATCCTGTCCAGTGGGATCTTACCCAATCACGACAGGACCTACCAGATCCGGAAATGGGTGGAGTTTGATCCGGAGGACCAGGCCGAGTATTCCTGTCGGGTGGAACACAGCGGACTGAATGAGGCACTGATGGTGATTCATGGTAAGACCATTTCGCACTGTTAGAGAGACACGGCCTCAGATCAGGATGACACGAGGTGTTAAATCCTCAGTTTCTTTACCCGTCAGTCTGGCCTCAATAAAAGTCGAGATGGATTTGCAGGTACAGCATTAGTTATTTTATTAGACTTGCAAGTCTTTCTCACTTCACAGCAGTAAAGATCACCTCTCTGCTCTCTGTACCTCCGGAATCAAGTGAGGCTATCAGACAAAGAGCTCTGTACTGATACATTCAAATGGCATCAAGTTTCACATACTCGACGCCCATAGGTCATCCTATGTCCCTCCTGACCTGTTTGATCTATTCTGATTGGCTCACTTCCAATCCCTTCCTCTGGCCCCTATTACTCAGCATCACTCTGGTGGACACACCTCTTCCTGCTTTTCCATGCGGTCTGAAATCCTTTGTCGGTGAACTAACCAGAATTAAACTGGCCTATCTTCTACATTACATTAACTAATATCTCTAAAGTAACTATTTTATATCACATTCGTCAGAGGGAAGGTCAGTGCTGAGCTGTGATGAGATTCAGACAGGCAGTGACAGAGACCCAGTACAGCCAATCATCACGCAGGACAGAACACAACCAATCACCAGGCAGAACACTAGAAGGTGGTCTTGCATTATAAAACACAGGAGGCATCAACACTCTGCCTCTTTCCACTGGTGACAACTGTAGTGACAATAAGGGTGTATATTTCAGTTAGCACCTTCTACACATGGCTCAGAGCTAGTCTGGTCTAGTTAGTTATAGTAAGCACGCTTAGATTAGTAGAGTTTCAAACCCACAGCGGACTGTGTACACTGCTTAACAAGTTCAATAAAGCGTATTGAACCAACATCACCGTTTGGAGTCTACTTTCAAGTACAACTGCATCCATTGCAGTCCGTGTTACCCCAGGGTGATTAACACGACAAGCTGTTCACCAGGACAGCTGTTGCCCAGGATACTGAGTGCAAATAAATGTTAAACTCCAATGCATAATATCCAAAACACCACCATTGGAAGACAGTAATTTTGTGTCCTGGGATTTACCGTGCAACATTCCCCATTGTGTCCTGGTGTATCCTGGGATATTACAGTATGAGAGGGCGCAGTGTGTCCTGGGATATTACAGGAGGGACAGGCCTGGTGTATCCTGGGATATTACAGGAGGGACAGGTCCCAGTGTATCCTGGCATATTGTAGGAGGAACAAGACCCGGTGTATCCTGGGATATTATAGGAGGAACACGGTCCTGTATATTTCGGAAGTTGACTTCAAACAGCTTAAAATCAGCTGTCAGAAAAATAATGGAATCTCTTCTACCAGGGGCAGGTTTAACACATAGGGCTAAACAGCTGGCTTGTAATGCACAACAAACAGCAGCGCGGGTTCAATTCCTGTACCGGCCTCCCTGAACAGGCTCCGGAATGTGGTGACTGGGGCTTTTCACAGTAGCTTCATTGAGGCCTACTTGTGACATTAAGTGATGATTATTATTCAGGGAATTCTTGAAAATCTAGAAATCGATTAATATAATCATGAATAGTCAGCTTGGATTCTGAAATATTAAATGTTGCTTTACCTCAATAAGTGGATTTTTTTGAGGATGTAACAGAGGGAGTGGACAATGGTGATATAGTAGATGTAATTTAATATGGTTGGGCAGCACGGTACCACAAGTGGCTAGCACTGTGGCTTCACAGCGGCAGGGTCCCAGGTTCGATTCCCCGCTGGACCACTGTCTGTGCAGAGTCTACACGTTCTCACCGTGTCTGCGTGGGTTTCCTCCGGGTGCTCCGGTTTCCTCCCACAGTCCAAAGACGTGCAGGTTCGGTGGATTGGCCGTGCTAAATTGGCCTTAGTGACCAAAAAGGTAAGGAGGGGTTATTGGGCTCCTGGGACAGGGTGGAAGTGAGGGCTGAAGCGGGTCGGTGCAGACTCGATGGGCCGAATGGCCTCCTTCTGCACTATATGTTCTATGATTTTTCAAATGTAATAGATAAGGTGACTCATGATAGATTAATGGTTGTCAAGAGAATGTGGAGTGAGGAGAAAAATGGCAAAATGATTTGGAGAGAAAAAGCAGAGAGTGAGAGTGAAGGATCATTATTCAGAGTGACAGAAGGTGGGAAGTGGTGATCCACAAGGATCAGTGCTGGGATCACCACTGTTCACAATTTCCATTCAATGATGTGGACATGAGAATCCGATACACTATTTCTCAATTTGCAGAGGACACCAAATTGGGTGGGAATAGTCGATACTGAGCACGATTGCAGCAAATGAATAGACAATATAAACTTGTAGAATGGGCACATAATTGGTGAATGAAGTTCAGCACAGATAAACGTGGGAGAGTTTTCATTAAGGATGAACAGGGAGATCACATCTTACTTGGAAGGAGTAAGTCCGGATGGGATCGGGGACAAAGAGATCTCGGTGTACAAGTACACCAGTCAGTAAACATAGGGCAACAGCTTAGAGAAGGCCATAATAAAGCAAAGAGAAAACCAGGCTTCATTTATCAAAAAATAGAATTGTAAATTAGGTAGTGTAGCGCACAAAGACTCACGAGAGACGAATAGAGATGACGTCGATGAGGCTTTATTAAGCGTGACTTGTTCCCCGCAGTTCAGTAGCAGACTGGCCTGCGGGGGAGAACTCCTGGTTCTTATACTCCGCCTTCAGGGCGGAGCTAGAGGTCAACAGCCAACCAGGACCCGGGATCTGTCAGCCAATTACATCACGGCTTCACAGTCCCACATGACCCCTAATGCATACTACCACATTCAGCCTTTGTTAAAAATGAACCCGGCGGGGTGGTGCTTCGTATGGTGGTAAGGGTTTACAAGGCTGGTCCTGGGAGGAAAACTTTTGCATGTCATCATAGTATGTACAGAGGTTTTTTTGTTTTGAACTATTTACAGTAAAAGGGGGAAAAGAAAGAGTTCTCGTTAAAGTCCACAACATTGTAGTGTTACATCGATGCCACGAGTCGGTCGGGCAGTCTGGTCGTCCTCGTCGATCGCCTCGGCCCCGGTGGTGGTGCCTTTTCCAGTGTTGTCGTCTCCGGGAGCCTTACGGTTTCTGCAGCAGCTTCACTTCTGGTCGGACCTGGGAGGAGGACCGATCCTCCCGGGAAGGGGGCGCTCGCGGGGTGCGCCGGTGGCAGGGAGGGGGTGATTGGTGTCGGGGGTGTGTGTGTGTTGCCGGCGGGTGCCAGATCTCGCAGGGAGACCGTGTCCTGTCGGCCGTCGGGGTACTCCACGTAAGCGTACTGCGGGTTCGCGTGGAGGAGGCGAACCCTCTCGACCAACGGGTCCGACTTGTGCGCCCGCTCATGTTTTCGGAGCAAGATGGGTCCTGGGACCGCCAGCCAGGTCGGCAGCGACGTTCCAGAGGAGGACTTCCTGGGGAAGACAAGGAGGCGCTCATGAGGCGTTTGGTTAGTGCTAGTACACAGTAGCGACCGGATGGAGTGGAGAGCGTCCGGGAGGACCTCCTGCCTCCGTGAAACTGGGAGGTCCCTGGACCGTACGGCCAGTAGGACGGTCTTCCAGACCGTGCCGTTCTCCCTCTCTACTTGCCCGTTGCCCCGGGGGTTGTAGCTGGTCGTCCTGCTCAAGGCTATACCGTTGCTGAGCAGGAACTGGCGCAGCTCGTCACTCATGAAGGAGGACCCCCTGTCGCTGTGGACGTATGCGGGGCAACCGAACAGTGTGAATATGGTGTTAAGGGCTTTGATGACTGTGGCCACTGTCATGTCAGGGCAGGGGATGGCGAAGGGGAAACGGGAGTATTCGTCCACCACATTCAGGAAGTATGTGTTGCGGTCGGTGGAGGGGAGGGGCCCTTTGAAATCCAGACTAAGGCGTTCAAAGGGACGGGAAGCCTTGATCAGGTGCGCACCATCCGGCCTGAAAGTGCGGTTTGCACTCTGCGCAGATGTGGCAGTTCCTTGTGACTGTACGGACTTCCTCCACAGAGTAAGGGAGGTTGCGGGACTTTATAAAGTGGTAGAACCGAGTGACCCCCGGGTGGCAGAGGTCCTCGTGGAGGGTTTGGAGGTGGTTAATTTGTGCATTGGCACATGTGCCGCGGGATAGGGCATCGGACGGCTCGTTCAGCTTTCCGGGACGGTACAGGATCTCATAGTTGAAGGTGGAGAGCTCGATCCTCCACCTTAAGATCTTGTCGTTTTTAATTTTGCCCCGCTGTGCATTATCGAACATGAAGGCTACCGACCGTTGGTCCGTGAGGAGAGTGAATCTCCTGCCGGCCAGGTAATGCCTCCAATGTCGCACAGCTTCCACTATGGCTTGGGCTTCCTTTTCCACTGAGGAGTGGCGGATTTCTGAAGCGTGGAGGGTTCGGGTGAAAAAGGCCACGGGCCTGCCCGCTTGGTTAAGGGTGGCCGCTAGAGCTACATCGGAGGCGTCGTTCTCGACCTGGAAGGGGAGGGACTCGTCGATGGCGCGCATCGTGGCCTTTGCGATATCCGCTTTGATGCGGCCGAAGGCCTGGCAAGCCTCTGTCGACAGAGGGAAGGTCGTGGTCTGTATTAGGAGGCGGGCCTTGTCTGCGTACTGGGGGACCCACTGGGCGTAATATGAAAAGAACCCCAGGCAGCATTTTAGGGCTTTTGAGCAGTGCGGGAGGGAAATTCCATGAGGGGGCGCATGCGTTCGGGGTCGGGGCCTATTATCCCATTGCGCACTACATATCCCAAGATGGCTAGCCGGTTTGTGCTAAAAACGCACTTGTCCTCGTTGTATGTGACGTTCAATGCTTTAGCAGTCTGGAGGAATTTTTGGAGGTTGGCGTCGTGGTCCTGCTGATCGTGGCCGCAGATGGTTACGTTGTCGAGGTACGGGAACGTGGCCCGTAACCCGTGTTGATCAACCATTCGGTCCATCTCTCGTTGGAAGACCGAGACCCCGTTTGTGACGCCAAATGGGACCCTTAGGAAGTGGTATAATCGCCCGTCTGCCTCGAAGGCTGTGTACTTGCGGTCACTTGGGCGGATGGGGAGCTGATGGTAGGCGGACTTGAGGTCCACGGTGGAGAAGACCTTATATTGGGCAATCCGATTGACCATGTCGGATATGCGGGGGAGAGGGTACGCATCTAGTTGTGTGTACCTGTTGATGGTCTGGCCATAGTCTATGACCATCCTTTGCTTCTCCCCTGTCTTTACTACTACCACCTGTGCTCTTCAGGGACTGTTGCTGGCCTGGATTATGCCTTCCTTCAGTAGCCGCTGGACTTCGGACCGAATGAATGTCCGGTCCTGGGCGCTGTACCGTCTGCTCCTAGTGGCGACGGGTTTGCAATCCGGGGTGAGGTTTGCAAACAAGGATGGGGGCTCAACCTTGAGGGTTGCGAGGCCGCAGATAGTGAGTGGGGGTATTGGGCCGCCGAATTGAAACGTTAGGCTCTGCAGGTTGCACTGGAAATCTAATCCCAGTAATGTGGGCGCGCAGAGTTGGGGAAGGACGTAGAGCCTGTAGTTTTTAAACTCCCTCCCTTGCACCGTTAGGGTCACTATGCAGAAGCCTTTAATCTGTACGGAGTGGGATCCTGCAGCTAGGGAAATCTTTTGCGCACTGGGACGGATGGTCAAAAAACAGCGTCTTACCGTGTCGGGGTGGATGAAGCTTTCCGTGCTCCCGGAGTCGACCAGGCATGGTGTCTCTTGCCCGTTTATCAGCACCGTTGTTGTCGTCGTCTGGAGCGTCCGGGGCCGTGCTTGGTCCAGCGTCATTGAGGCCAGATGTGATCGTAGTGCTTGAGCGTCTTCCTCGAACCCCGTGGAGCCGTCGACACTGGTGTCCGTTGTTGCCGTCCAAGATGGCGGCAGGGGTGAACAGAATGGCCGCCCCCATGCATCGCACATGGCTGGGGGGTCACAAGATGGCGGTGGGGGTGGACAAAATGGCCGTCCCCATGCGTCGCACAGGTCTAGGGGGTCCCAAGATGGCGGCGCCCCTCCTCCCCTCGTGGTGGCCGGGACCCAAAATGGCGGCGCCTGCGGGTCGCACGTGGGGCGCTGGGGGGGTTGGGGAGCGTCAGAAACGCGCAGGTCACCTTGTTCTCCGGGGACAGCGGTGGCCGGGACCCAAACTGGTTGCGCCTGCGGGTCGTACATGGGGCGCTGGACAGCGGTGGCCGGGACACAAACTGGTTGCGCCTGCGGGTCGTACAGGGGGGGTTGGGGAGCGTTAGAAGCGCGCAGGACTCCTTGTTCTCCAGGGACAGCGGTAACCTCCCGGGACCGGCACACAGCCGCAAAATGGCCCTTTTTCCCGCAGCTCTTACAAATCGCTGCGCGGGCCGGGCAGCGCTGCCGGGGGTGTTTCGCCTGGCCGCAGAAATAGCAGCGGGCTCCCCCGGGACGACTTGGCGTCTGAACCGCGCAAGCCTGTGGGGAGGGGGGGTGGGGTTTGTCGCGACGGGGGTCCACGGAGCCCAAGGGGCTGCCGCGCGGTCGGGGCCGTAGGCGCGGGCGTTTCGCGCGGCCACATCTAGTGAGGCTGCAAGGGCCCGTGCCTCAGAGTCCTAGCGACTCTTTTTCTAAAAGTCTTTGGCGGATTTGGGAAGAGTTCATACCAGCCACAAAAGCATCACGCATTAACATGTCCGTGTGTTCCATCGCGTTTACCGGCGGGCAGCTGCAGGCCCGTCCCAAAATTAGTAGCGCGGCGTAGAATTCATCTATCGATTCTCCGGGACTTTGCCGTCTCGTTGCGAGTTGGTAGCGTGCGTAGATCTGGTTCACTGGGCGAACATAGATGTTCTTTAGTGCTGCCATCGCCGTCTGGAAATCCTCTGCGTCTTCGATGAGAGGGAAGATTTCCGGGCTTACCATCGAGTGCAGGACCTGTAGTTTCTGGTCTTCTGTGACCCGGCCGGGGACCGTTCTGAGGTAGGCCTCAAAACAAGTCTGCCAGTGTTTGAAAACTGCTGCTGAGTTCACTGCGTTGGGGCTGATCCTCAGGCATTCCGGGATGATCCTGAGCTCCATAGTCCTTTAAGCACGCTTAATAAATTGTAGCGCACAAAGACTCACGAGAGACGAATAGAGATGAAGTCAATGAGGCTTTATTAAGCGTGACTTGTTCCCCGCAGTTCAGGAGCAGACTGGCCTGCGGGGGAGAACTCCTGGTTCTTATACTCCACCTTCAGGGCGGAGCTAGAGGTCAACAGCCAACCAGGACCCGGGATCTGTCAGCCAATGACATCACGGCTTCACAGTCCCACTTGACCCCTAATGCATACTACCACAGGTAGGTTAGGCTAAACCTGTATCAAACCTTGGTTAAACCACATTTGAATACCGTGTGCAGTTCCAGTCACCATTTTTACAAGGAGAGACTGTAGAAACGTTTTCCAGCGATGATACCAGAAATGAGTGTGTGTACGTATCAGGGAAGGGTTGACAGGCTGGGTCTCTGTTCTCAGGAAAACAGAGGCTGGGGTTGGTCAGATTGAGGACTTTAAAATCCAGATGCTCACATTTTCTCTCTCCCTGATTCACTCTGTCTCTCTGATTTTCTTTCCCTAACAGGGCCAAAGCCTCACTCCCAGGTTCCTGTTATCATCGGGATTGTGCTCGGGATCCTGCTGCTGCTCATCGCTCTCATCATTGTGGCTGTCGTCATCTGCAACAATAATGGTAGGAATTGGAGGGAAACCAGCAGCTCCACACTGGGCGTTGGAGGGATCCTGAGGGAATATTCCAGTGTGAGGGTGGCTCAGTCTGTGGGTCTCTGGTTGGTGTGGGGGAGCACACAGTGGGTGAAAGAGCCCCAGGGTTGGGACAGGGAGAGAAAGGGGTTCATGGTAAAGGGAGAGAGTCTGAAAAGTGGCAAAGAGTCTCAGATAGGACGAGGAGTTCAGGTTATCAGTGAGGATCCCTGATCAGTACGGTAGCGAGGGTCGCTGGTCAGTACGGGAGCGAGGGTCGCTGGTCAGTACGGGAGCGAGGGTCTCTGGTCAAGTCGGGAGTGAGGGTCTCTGGTCAGTACGGGAGTGAGGGTCTCTGGTCAATACGGGAGTGAGGGTCTTGGGTCAGTACGGGAGTGAGGGTCTTGGGTCAGTACGGGAGTGAGGGTCTCTGGTCAGTACGGGAGTGAGGGTCTCTGGTCAGTACGGGAGCGAGGTCTCTGGTCAGTATGGGAGTGAGGGTCTTGGGTCAGTACGGGAGTGAGGGTCTTGGGTCAGTACGGGAGTGAGGGTCTCTGGTCAGTACGGGAGTGAGGGTCTTGGGTCAGTACAGGAGTGAGGGTCTTGGGTCAGTACGGGAGTGAGGGTCTCTGGTCAGTACGGGAGCGAGGGTCTCTGGTCAGTACGGGAGCGAGGGTCTCTGGTCAGTACGGGAGTGAGGGTCTCTGGTCAGTACGGGAGTGAGGGTCTTGGGTCAGTACGGGAGTGAGGGTCTCTGGTCAGTACGGGAGTGAGGGTCTCTGCTCAGTAGGGGAGTGAGGGTCTCTGCTCAGTAGGGGAGTGAGGGTCTCTGCTCAGTAGGGGAGTGAGGGTCTCTGCTCAGTAGGGGAGCGAGGGTCTCTGCTCAGTACGGGAGCGAGCGTCTCTGGTCAGTACGGGAGCGAGCGTCTCTGGTCAGTAGGGGAGCGAGCGTCTCTGGTCAGTACGGGAGTGAGGGGATCTGGTCAGTACAGGAGCGAGGGTCTCTGGTCAGTACGGGAGCGAGCATCTCTGGTCAGTACGGGAGTGAGGGTCTCTGGTCAGTACGGGAGTGTGGACAGGGGGAGCGAGGAGTGTGGGGCTGGGACGGGCATGGGGGAGTGCCAGGTTGGGGTCACGAGGTGGGGGAGAGTGTGACCCCTGGGGTCAAGGGTGTGTGGGGAGTGCAGGACTGGGGCCCAGATGGGGCACAGGAAGCTGGGTCCCAGGGAGGGGGAGCAGGAGGGGAGAGTGTGGGGCAAGAGTTTCAGAGGGGTGTAGTGTGAAGCTTTGGTATCGGTGGAGGGAAGGGGCTGGGTTCATGGGGGAAGGATGGGGCTTGGGACAAGGAGGGGGTGGGGGCACGGCATGAGCGTCTCAACATTCTGTGAGAGGGGCTGAGGTGAGGGAGAGTCCATTGGTCCATTACATTCAGAGTTCCAGCCACTCTGATTTTCTTTCAATCTCTCGTCACTCACTGAACATTCCTGTTTTACAGGGAGGGGGAAGAGCGCCTACAATCCTACAAACAGTAAGCTGATCATCAAACACCCTCTGGACCTGTGTGAATTATTCTTCATTCTGTGTCTGATACTCTCTAATAATTGCTCTGTGTGTCACCATCTGAATATGTGTGGTTTCTATTGCCCTGTTGTGTCTGTCTATCTTTGTCTCTCTCATTCTCTGTCTCTTTCTCTCTGCCCTTCTATCTCATGCACTATCCCTGCCTCTAATAATGAACAGTTTTTTTTAATGCCTCTCCTTCCTTTAACAGCTTCTGTTGAAGGGGATTCTCCATCCAGCTCCTCCGCAAATCACTAAGGTATGAGCAGCGTTGAACACAATTGGGATTGGATCATTCTAACGGGGATATTCCCGCTGGTGTTAACTGTATAATCTGGTGGGTGGAATGTGAGCTCCGTGTCTGTCTCCCTGTGTATAGTCATTAAAGACAAACCCATCCAATACAGCACTGAGCTTTGTGACTGGTCTTCTGGAATTGGTTGGTCCTCTACGGTCTGAAGATGGAGATTCTGTGGGTGTTGAGACATCCAGAAACATCTCACCTCCTCAAAGCTGTTCGGATTCCTTGAGGAAGTCTGAATTTCCAGAGTTTCCCCTCAGTTGGTCAGCGTCAGTCCTCCAGGATTTAGCAATAGTCACATTGTGTCATGGGTCTGATTTTTGCTCTTGTTTCTCAACCTGAATTGTGGTGATCCTCAGGTGCAAGGTGGATCTGATGGGATTTTGCTGGTGTTTGGGGGTCTGCTGGGATTTGCTGGTGTTTGGGGGTCTGCTGGGGTTTGGGGGTCTGCTGGAGTTTGACAGCTGATTTGAGGATTGGAAATTGAATGTTAGAAATTTACAACACAGAATGAGGCCATTCAGCCCATCATGTCCATGCAGATTAATGAAGAGCTCCCAGCCCAATCTCACCTTCATGTCCTCGGTCTGCAGCCCTGCAGATCACAGCTCCTCAAGTCGACATCCAAGAATTTATTAAATGTGGCGGGAGTTTCTGCCTCTCCCAACCTTCAGGCAGAGAGTTCCAGGTCCCTCCCACCCCCCGAGTGAAAAAAGTTTCCTAATCTCTCCTCTGTTGCTTCTATCGGTTACTTTAAATCTGTGTCTCCTGGTTTTTGGACCCCTCTACCAAGGTTAATGGGTCCAGTGGAATTCTCCGGCAGCGCACCCCTGGTCATGGGGTTTCCTGACGGCGTTGGCCAACATGGCCATTGGCTGGTCAGCGGCCGGAATGGAGGATCTCGCTGCCAGCGAGGGCACACCCTGCAGGAAAACGCAGCTGGTGGCAGAGAATCCCACCCGTCATCCTTATTTACCGTGGCTTCTCATAATTATATAAACCCCAATTATAGCTCCCTTCACCCTCCCCTATTCTAAAGAATCCTATTCCAGCCTCTCCGGTCTTTCCTCCCAGTGAACATTCTCCAGTCCTGTCCACATTAAACAATCTCCTCTGCATTCTCTCCAGTACAATCACATCTTTTCTGTAACGTGCTGACAGACTGTTTGCAGTGTTCCAGCTGTAGTCTATCTGGTGTTGTTCACAGTTCCAGCAAAACCACTGCTCTATTCCTCAGATAATAATGTTATTCACCTTCTTAACCACATTGTGGCCTTGTCCTCACATCTTTCCCCATTCTTGGACACACACTCTGAGGTTTCTCTCTTCCTCCACATTACTCCCGATCCTCCCATTTACTGGCGATTTCCTTTGTTTTGTTGCACCGCCCAGAATCCATGATCTTGCGTTTCTCCAGGTTGACTTCCACTTTCCTTCGCAACTGACCACCACAGCACAGCACAGAACAGGCCCTTCGGCCCTCGATGCAATGCTCGGCACAACATCGAGAGCCGAAGGGCCTGTTCTGTGCTGCACTGTTCTATGTTCTATCTTCCTGCAGTCTGAAGGTTTCATCCTCGCTGTCAACCACTGAGATAATATTTGTACATCTTCAAACTTATCATTTCCCCCTGCATTTGAATCTAAATCATCACAAAATGCAAGGGAGTGAGGGCCGAGCTCTGTGGAACCCTGACTGGTAACAGGCTTCCAGTCACAAACCCTTTTAACCCTTTGCTACCTGAGGCAATTTTCGATCCGATTTGACACTTGGATGGTCCCAAGTGTTTTTACATTTCTGAGCAGCCTGCAAGGTGGGACCTTCTCTGAATCTATCTTCTCTAAAATGTTGAAATTTACATTGACCATGTCCACCACACAGCCCTTATTAATCCTCTTCAAAAAATAGTTTGATCCGGAACAAATCCATGCTAACTTGCCTTGATTCTAACTGAAAATTAATTCCAATAATAATTCCACCACTGAGGTTAAACTCCACCTATCTCAGACTATCTCTTTGTCCCTTTTCAATCCTCTTATAACTTTGGCAGCCCTTCGATCCTCTTCCACCACTCCTGTGAAAGTCGCCATCGTCCCAGAGGACCGTGGCTGGTCTTCTCTTTGAACGAGAGAGAGAGAGAGCTGACTGGTGGAGATTTAACCTGAGGATCACCACACTTCAGGCAAGGGGCAAGGTTGAGAAGGCCTTCATGAATAACCTCCGCCGGTACGGGAATTGAACCCACGCTGTGGGTGTCAGTCCGCATCACAAATCAGCCAGCCAGCCAACTGAGCTAACCGACCCTCAGTGTAACCAAGGCAGAATTGATTCTGATGGTCAAAGCCTCTGAAATTACCACTCCTTATTGCTTTTAACCTGCTGATTTATCAATTTTAAAGTTGTCAATTCCTTTAATATGATTGTTTCTTACAATGTTTATCTGATCCAGTATTTCACATTCTTCTTCTTTAACTGTGCTGTCATCAGTGTTCCATGTTTTCCAAAGAAAATAAAGTATTACATTTCATAAATGCAATGTATTTAACAACCTAACCACATTATCCGCCCTCTCACACAGACTATCTTATTGGTCTCCAATAGGCCCTACTCCTTTCTTTTCCTTTTGTCCTTATTTACTTATTCAACATCCCGGGAGGCTCCTTGATTTTACTTGCTAGCATTTTTTTCTTTCCCTCTTTACTTTCCTACTTTCCCTTTTAATCTCACTCCCACACACTCTGTACTCTTCCAGGTTTCTGCATTATTAGGTATCTGGGGTCTGATGGATTTTGCTGCTGGTATTTGTGGGGTGTCAGCTGGATCTGATGGATTTTGTTGGGGGTGTTCCAGGCCTGCTGGGTTTGCCTCACTCTATAGCGATGTTTTCTTTCTCTTCCCCAGTGACCTCCAGTGTTCCGGTTGGTAATCCAGGGACACCAGTCGCCGAGATCAGCGGCAGCAGAGGATGAGAGAATCTGGGAAGATGCAATTTCAGCGAGATAACAGCGAGCGAGTGATCAAACTGCACATATGTATCTGCGGAAATGGATCTGTAGTGATGGCATCAGAGATTTCTCTGATGAAATTTCTGTTCTGACCCAACTTGTTTATCCTGTACAGACTCTTAAATCCATCTCACTCACGGCTGATTCATTAATTGGGAGCCACACATTGTGGACACGCCCACCTACAGGGAAAATGCCCAGCTTTTGAAAAAACCTATTCCAAATGCGGTAAACAGAATCATTTCGCTCTGCAGTGCCATTCAGCGACTAAACGTCCTCAATTTAAGTAATCAATTTCATTCAACAAAAATATGTGTAAAAATATTAATACGAATAAAAGTATATCAAAAATGGTGAAACCTGATACTGTTACAGATACTGTCTTGAAGATACATTTTTTTGTTAGCATTGTTGAACAGAATCAGACAATTATGATGTGCAATTCTTCTCCACAGATATCGCATCCCATAAAATCCATCAACTTGGAAGATGAATGGAATATTCCATTACAAGTTAATGGATCTGAGATTGTGTTCAAACTTGACACTGGTGCAAATGCTAATTTAATTAACAACTTTGATTTATCCAAGCTACGTAGGCTTCCAAAGATTCAACGCCCTGACCGCCAGTTGTGTGACTACAATGGCAACATGATTACTTCCTTGGCTTCATGTAATATCTTGGTAAGAAACAAAGACACAGGGATGCCTTTGCGATTTGAAATTGTTGATGCTAGACGTTCATCACTATTAGGTGTTCAAGCAAGTCGAGACTTAAACCTTGTGAAATGAATTCACAGCACCGACAAATGTCCTGCCCCTGTGCAAGAAGACATTGAGGACATACTAGCAAAGTTCCCCGATGTATTCCAAGGTATGGATACTCTTCCTTTTATGTATAACATTCAACATTCAAGGAAGTTATGCGTGGAAAGTATTTTACGCAGAGGGTGGTGGGTGCCTGGAACTCTTTGCCAGCAGAGATGGTAGAGGCGGGTTATGACATTGATGCACGATCAATGACCACTAAAGTGAGGTTGTAGTCCAACTGAAGGCTTTAATAAGCTAGATGTTTCCCCCAGCAGCTCAGGTACAGAAAGAAGGCTGCTGGGGCGGCACGGGCTGTTGTACCCCACCTTGCAGGGCAGAGCTACCATAAAGCTTAACCAATAGGAAACATACAATATCTACCAATGGTATCCAAGCATTACCAGGTCCCGTAATATCTCTACACAGATTACCACATTCAGCCCCTGTTAAAAGAGATGCTACACAGGGCTCCGCTCGAGCCTGGAATGATCCTGAGGCGCAAACGTTCAGGACTGGAGCTGGTGCCCTCCTCCTCCATGTGGTGCAAAGTGCGCGAGGACATGGCACAGGAGCCGCACCGTCTGCTTGTTCAGGCGGAGCCTCCTACCACACGCTGTCAGTCATCTGCTTGAAAGACCAGTGGCACTTGTACACTTTGGGCTGTCGCTGGCCTCCTCCTCTGGGTCTCACCCAGGTCTTATGGGTGGCCAGGTCCTCAGGATGTGTGGCGGGTCCCTGAATATGGGCCGCCGCCTCGCGGCTCTGTCGACGCTGCTGCCGCCACCTTCTCCGGCGCCTGGCCACCCGGCCTCCCAGCAGCACCACTAGGGCAAGTTCAGCAGGGTCCAAAATATCCTCCATACCATTCAATATCTGTAAGGAATTGGGAGAGGGTCTCCATCCTGGGGCCTTCTCCCTCCCCCACCCCCCCCCACCCAGCTACACCCTGCTCAGGCACATTCGGCCACACCCGGCCCTTGCTCACTGGACCCCACACCCTGCACCCAGACACCCACACATAACGTTACCTGGACCAGATGCAGGTCCCCTCCCCGTGGCACTCACCCACCTTCCGGCCACGGACATGTCCCCGGGGCTGCGGCCCATCCCCTGTGTGTTCGGCTATTGGCTGCTGCATCTGTGGTGTTGCCTCCCTAGGTGTTGAGGCTCAGTGTCCAGGCATCACCATCTGATTGGGATGCTTGGCAATAAGGCCCACATGCTACATGGCACGCCTACCCATGGGAATCCACTTGGGTTGTGTGAAGTGCTGACTTAACTCCGCTTGCCAATTCCCTATTAGCAATAACTTCAGCCACGTGGCCAGAGGCCTCTGTGGTCAGTGGGAGTTATGGGTGGTCGGTGGGGTAGACAGCCAAGGGCTGGGGTTGCCCCGGGAACGATGCACACAATCCAGGGGTTGGCATGACGGACCCGCCCGCGGTGGCCCTCCCCCCTTGGCAAACCACCCCAACCAAGGCTGGACCCCTCCGGTAGCCTCCCCCCCACTTCTGAGAACAGGGGCAGCAAGCCCAGTGCCCCCGAGCTCACTGCCTGCGAGCGAAGATACCCATCTGCCAGGTACATGTTTTTAAAAACTAAAAAGTACTAATCGGCGCCCGTGAGATCACTTGCTGGGAAGGTGATTAGATCACGGGAGGCCGTTGGATATGGGGTGGCTCCCGTTAATTGTATGGAAATGGGCTAAAGTGGTGATTATTGGTTTCTCGCCACGCTACGGCGGGATCCCCATTTCGCCTGCGGAAGCGGGCCGGTTGCATCGCAAATGGTTTGGTGGCCACAGTAAGTTCTCATTTTTGGACTCTCCCGTGATTCGCCGGCATCGTTGCGGTCTCACTCGAGCACAGCGAGGCCACTGAATCGCTCTCAATGTCAGTGAGGAACGGAACTGCATCTTCTGTCTCTTTGATAGAAATTTTCTAGGTAAAAAACAGACTTTGCAATGTTTCCTGGAACCAATACTTTGTTACCCCATCTGTGTCTCACAGCCTTAACTCACAATGAGTTTAACTCTCACTTTGCCCTCTCTTTATTTCCCTTGTACAGTATCAGAGAGTGGGATGCTGTTACTGAAGGATAGACTGAATAATATTCGCCCCATCTCCCTGAACAGTTCTCAATGCCACACCCACTCACACACACCCACACAAAGAACAAACAGATAGGATCGCTCTGCAGATATGG
Source organism: Scyliorhinus torazame (assembly GCF_047496885.1). Taxonomy (NCBI): domain Eukaryota; kingdom Metazoa; phylum Chordata; class Chondrichthyes; order Carcharhiniformes; family Scyliorhinidae; genus Scyliorhinus; species Scyliorhinus torazame. The sequence continues at coordinate 183,473,159 of NC_092720.1, read as the reverse complement.
GCTTCAGAGGCTAGGCATTATAAAATAAAGGATAAAGTTTGTTGGGGTTCAATGCTGTCGAGCTGGTGTTGTCTCATGATGTCAGGAGTTTCACATCAACAATGTTTGGTGTGGAGGAGAATATAGAGATGCATCAATTTGTTTTGTTTCAGCTTTGCAGGTGCAAAATGCAGACAAGTTACACTCAGATGAGGATTCTCTGGCAGCAGGTTGTGAACCACACCCAATGTTAGGCAAAGCAGACAGAGACAGAGGGAGGGAGAGAATCAGGTAGGATACCGTTTGTCCTTGCTCTGTTTTGCAGCAACTCACTAATCTTTGCTTTTTAGTTTATTCCCTCATCAATTAAAGTGATTCCAGTTCAAAACAAACAAACAGACAGCTCTTCCTCAAGTAGGTCAGGTCAGGTGAAGGCAGGTCAGGTGAAGGCAGGCTTGTTCCCAATGCAAAGTGAACTCATCATCTTCTTTGAAAATATCTCCAGATCAGCATCTGGATGATGCAATATATTTCCATATTTTAGATGCAATAATTCTGAAAGGTCTGATTTCCCCAACATATTGAATAGTTCCGTTGGAAGACATAAGTCGCTCATCCAATAATATTTCAGCAAATCTCCTCTGCACCCTCTCCTCGGTCTTGGCATCCTTCCTGAAACACTCTGACCAGAATTGGACACAATGCTCCATTTGGAGTCTAAGCAATATTTTATAAATGTTCAGCATTACCTCCTTGCGTTTGCACTCTGTGTCTTTATTATGAAGCCAAGTGTTCCATTTATGCTTCTTTAACAGTCTTATCAAACTCCCCTGCCACCTTCAGAGATTAGTGTATACACTCTCTCAGGTCTCTCAGACTCTGCACTCCATTTACAACTGTACCATGCAGTTCATATAACCTCTTCCCATTCTTCCTTTCAAATGCATCACTTTATATAAAATTGCACTTTTTCTGCCGTGTGTCTGCACATTTCACCGTCTGTCTAATGGAACATTGATCTTTACCTTGAGGGGGCTGGGATACAAAATTATGAAAGTGAATCTGTAGTTTTGCAGAGTCCAGGTCAGACCCCATCTGGAGTAGCTGTTCAGTTCTGGTCACCGCCCCTCAGGAAGGGGAGATTGGACTTGGAGGGGATGCAGTGCTGATCACCAGAATGATCCCATAGCTGAAAGGGAGTTTGTATAAACCTGGCTTTTATTCCCAGAGTTTAGACTGTTGAGGGGTAATCGGATTGATCTGCTTATAATGTTAAAATGATTCCGCAGTGGTAGATTCCACATCCATTCTCCTCAAAAAATTATGCATGTCCAGACAGTTGGAATTATTAAATCTAAGATTGATAGATTTATATTGGGTAACATTATTTAGAATATGGAGGAAAGTCAGGAACTGGAGTTCAGACCAGCAGTGTCACAGATCCCCTCCAGTTCTCATGTCCTTCCTTCCCTCTGTATCAAACTCCTTTCAGCTCATTCTGCCCGGCAACTGATGATGTGACAAGTTATTTTTACCTGATTGGGTGGTTCACAATATTGCGGAAATGTTTGTTTCGAACCTGTTTTGTGTCTATTCTGCCGGAAACTGATGACTCACAAACTCTCTTTATTCTGATCGGTTCAATTATATTTTGGGACCAATCGGATTGTGGCTCACTGTGAACAAGACCAGATGGAAATCACGAGCTGAAAATTTCCCTTTTCTTGTCGAAGGATTTCCCTTCAATGTTTCCTCCAGCCTGATGGAAGCAACAATGAGTGGACTGATAGTGCTGCTCCTTCTGTGTGGAGAGGTGGCAGCAGGTGAGTGATGGGGTGTGAGGTGCAGAGCCAGACTGGGTAGTGGGGCATTAATCCTGGGTCAGTGAGTGATGGGGTGCGAGAGGGGCAGAGCCAGGCTGGGTATTGGGGCATTAACCCTGGGTCAGTGAGTGATGGGGTGTGAGAGGGACAGAGCCAGGCTGGGTACTGGGGCATTAACCCTGGGTCAGTGAGTGATGGGGTGTGAGGGGGGCTGAGCCAGGCTTGGTACTGGGGCATTAACCCTGGGTCAGTGAGTGATGGAGTGTGAGGGGGCAGAGCCAGGCTGGGTACTGGGGCATTAACCCTAGGTCAGTGAGTGATGGGATGTGAGAGGGGCAGAGCCAGGCTTGGTACTGGGGCATTAACCCTGGGTCAGTGAGTGATGGGGTGTGAGAGAGGCAGAGTCAGGCTGGGTACTGGGGCATTAACCCTGGGTCAGTGAGTGATGGGGTGTTAGAGGGGCAGAGCCAGGCTGGGTACTGGGGCATTAACCCTGGGTCAGTGAGTGATGGGGTGTTAGAGGGGCAGAGCCAGGCTGGGTACTGGGGCATTAACCCTGGGTCAGTGAGTGATGGGGTGTTAGAGGGGCAGAGCCAGGCTGGGTACTGGGGCATTAACCCTGGGTCAGTGAGTGATGGGGCGTGAGAGGGGCAGAGCCAGGCTGGGTACTGGGGCATTAACCCTGGGTCAGTGAGTGATGGGATGTGAGAGGGGCAGAGCCAGGCTGGGTACTGGGGCATTAACCCTGGGTCAGTGAGTGATGGGGTGTGAGAGGGGCAGAGCCAGGCTGGGTACTGGGGCATTAACCCTGGTCAGTGAGTGATGGGGTGTGAGAGGGGCAGAGCCAGGCTGGGTAGTGGGGCATTAACCCTGGGTCAGTGAGTGATGGGGTGTGAGAGAGGCAGAGCCAGGCTGGGTACTGGGGCATTAGAACATTACAGCGCAGTACAGGCCCTTCGGCCCTCGATGTTGCGCTGACCTGTGAAACCACTCTAAAGCCCAACTCACTATTCCCTTATTGTCCATATGTCTATCCAATGACCATATGAATGCCCTTAGTGTTGGTGAGTCCACTACTGTTGCAGGCAGGGCATTCCACGCCCTTCCTACTCTCTGAGTAAAGAACCTACCTCTGACATCTGACAGTGAAGAGGGAAACGGAGAGAGGAGATGGAGGTGTACAGGGGGAATATTCAGACCGATTTGTCACGCAATTAATTCCTGCTGGATTTGTAGGTTCCTGGGAAAATAAATCGGACAGCAGCCAAGAGGAAGAGAGTGAAAGAGAGAGCAGAGAAATCGCAAAGACCCGGGTAGAGACTCCAACGGAGGATTAGGGAAAGAGAGGGAGCGAGAGAGGGCGGGAGAAGACATCAGACCCAGCCGGAGACTCCAGAATTTCTACCATTCCCACACTGACGTTCTGAGGAACATTGCAAATGTCGGTGTTGGTGTTTTGGAGTTCAGACCCTGATGTATCTCTGTGTGGGTGTTTTGGGGTTCACACCCTGCTGTCTCTCTGGGTATTGGTGTTCATACCCTGATGTCTCTCTCTGTGTGGGTGTTGGTGTTTTGGTGTTCATACCCTGATGTCTCTCTCTGAGTGGGTGTTGGTGTTTTGGGGTTCAGACCCTGATGTCTCTCTGTGGGTGTTGGTGTTTTGGAGTTCATACCCTGATGTCTCTCTGTGTGTCAGTTGGTGTTTTGGAGTTCATACCCTGATGTCTCTCTGTGTGTTGGTGTTGGTGTTTGGGGGTTCAGACCCTGATGTCTCTCTCTGTGGGTGTTGGTGTTTGGGGGTTCAGACCCTGATGTCTCTCTGTGTGGGTGTTGGTGTTTTGGGGTTCACACCCTGATGTCTCTCTGTGTGGGTGTTGGTGTTTTGGGGTTCACATCCTGATGTCTCTCTGTGTGGGTGTTGGTGTTTTGGGGTTCAGACCCTGATGTCTCTCCGTGTGGGTGTTGGTGTTTTGGGGTTCATACCCTGATGTCTCTCTGTGTGGGTGTTGGTGGTTTGGGGTTCACACCCCGATGTCTCTCTGTGTGGGTGTTGGTGTTTTGGTGTTCATACCCTGATGTCTCTGTGTGGGTGTTGCTGTTTGGGGGTTCAGACCCTGATGTCTCTCCGTGTGGGTGTTGGTGTTTGGGGGTTCAGACCCTGATGTCTCTCTGTGTGGGTGTTGGTGGTTCGGGGTTCAGACCCTGATGTCTCTCTGTGTGGGTGTTGGTGGTTTGGGGTTCACACCCCGATGTCTCTCTGTGTGAGTGTTGGTGTTTTGGGGTTCAGACCCTGATGTCTCTCTGTGTGGGTGTTGGTGTTTAGGGGTTCACACCCTGATGTCTCTCTGTGTGGGTGTTGGTGTTTTGGGGTTCAGACCCTGACGTCTCTCTGTGTGGGTGTTGGTGTTTTGGAGTTCACATCCCCATGTCTCTCTGTGTGGGTGTTGGTGTTTTGGGGTTCACACCCCGATGTCTCTCTGTGTGAGAGTTGGTGTTTTGGGGTTCAGACCCTGATGACTCTCTGTGTGGGTGTTGGTGTTTTGGGGTTCACATCCCGATGTCTCTCTGTGTGGGTGTTGCTGTTTTGGGTTTCAGACCCTGATGTGTCTCTGTGTGGGTGTTGGTGTTTTGGGGTTCAGACCCTGATGTCTCTCTCTGTGTGGGTGTGGGTGTTTTGGGGTTCAGACCCTGATGTCTCTCTGTGTGGGTGTTGGTGTTTTGGGGTTCGGACCCTGATGTGTCTCTGTGTGGGTGTTGGTGTTTTGGGGTTCAGTCCCTGATGTCTCTGTGTTTTTCAGGCTCTCACTCTCTCCGGTATTTCCTCACGGGGATAACTCCAATCCCTGGATTCCCGGAGTTTGTGGCTGTCGGATATGTGGATGGTGTCCAGTTTATTATGTACGACAGCGATCGGAAGGATTTGATTCCCCGGGAGCAGTGGATGGTGGACAGTGAGGGGCCTGAGTTCTGGGAACGGAAGAAGTATCTCGCACGGGAACGGGAGGAGAATTTCAAATATCATGTTCCGATCCTCATGACCAGGACCAACCAGTCAGGAGGTGAGTCCTCAATCTCCCAACACTCGGGGGTCCAATGTGGAGACGCCCTGAGTGGATCGAGATCTAGGAAACAGGCTGATTGGCTGTGGATGGGGCAGTAAATCCCATTGGCTGGGTTTGTATTGTGAATGGAGCCTCCTGGTATCAAAGAACAAAGAAATGTACAGCACAGGAACAGGCCCTTCGGCCCTCCAAGCCCGTGCCGACCATGCTGCCCGACTAAACTACAATCTTCTACACTTCCTGGGTCCGTATCCCTCTATTCCCATCCTATTCATGTATTTGTCAAGATGCCCCTTAAATGTCACTATCGTCCCTGCTTCTACCACCTCCTCCGGTAGCGAGTTCCAGGCACCCACTACCCTCTGCGTAAAAAACTTGCCTCGTACATCTACTCTAAACCTTGCCCCTCTGACCTTAAACCTATGCCCCCTAGTAATTGACCCCTCTACCCTGGGGAAAAGCCTCTGACTATCCACTCTGTCTATGCCCCTCATAATTTTGTAGACCTCTATCAGGTCTCCCCTCAACCTCCTTCGTTCCAGTGAGAACAAACCGAGTTTATTCAACCGCTCCTCATAGCTAATGCCCTCCATACCAGGCAACATTCTGGTAAATCTCTTCTGTACCCTCTCTAAAGCCTCCACATCCTTCTGGTAGTGTGGCGACCAGAATTGAACACTATACTCCAAGTGTGGCCTAACTAAGGTTCTATACAGCTGCAACATGACTTGCCAATTCTTATACTCAATGCCCCGGCCAATGAAGGCAAGCATGCCGTATGCCTTCTTGACTACCTTCTCCACCTGTGTTGCCCCTTTCAATGACCTGTGGACCTGTACTCCTAGATCTCTTTGACTTTCAATACTCTTGAGGGTTCTACCATTCACTGTATATTCCCTACCTGCATTAGACCTTCCAAAATGCATTACCTCACATTTGTCCAGATTAAACTCCATCTGCCATCTCTCCGCCCAAGTCTCCAGACAATCTAAATCCTGCTGTATCCTCCGACAGTCCTCATCGCTATCCGCAATTCCACCAACCTTTGTGTCGTCTGCAAACTTACTAATCAGACCAGTTACATTTTCCTCCAAATCATTTATATATATACTACAAAGAGCAAAGGTCCCAGCACTGATCCCTGTGGAACACCACTGGTCACAGCCCTCCAATGAGAAAAGCATCCTTCCATTGCTACTCTCTGCCTTCTATGGCCTAGCCAGTTCTGTATCCACCTTGCCAGCTCACCCCTGATCCCGTGTGACTTCACCTTTTGTACTAGTCTACCATGAGGGACCTTGTCAAAGGCCTTAATGAAGTCCATATAGACAACATCCACTGCTCTACCTGCATCAATCATCTTAGTGACTTCCTCGAAAAACTCTATCAAGTTAGTGAGACATGACCTCCCCTTCACAAAACCGTGCTGCCTCTCACTAATACGTCCATTTGCTTCCAAATGGGAGTAGATCCTGTCTCGAAAAATTCTCTCCATTAATTTCCTGACCACTGAAGTAAGGCTCACCGGCCTGTAGTTTCCGGGATTATCCTTGCTACCCTCCTGAAACAGAGGAACAACATTGGCTATTCTCCAGTCCTCCGGGACATCCCCTGAAGACAGCGAGGATCCAAAGATTTCTGTCAAGGCCTCAGCAATTTCCTCTCCAGCCTCCTTCAGTATTCTGGGGTAGATCCCATCAGGCCCTGGGGACTTATCTACCTTAATATTTTTTAAGACACCCAACACCTCGTCTTTTTGGATCTCAATGTGACCCAGGCTATCTACACCCCCTTCTCCAGACTCAATATCTACCAATTTCTTCTCTTTGGTGAATACTGATGCAAAGTATTCATTTAGTACCTCGCCCATTTCCTCTGGCTCCACACATAGATTCCCTTGCCTATCCTTCAGTGGGCCAACCCTTTCCCTGGCTACCCTCTTGCTTTTTATGTACGTGTAAAAAGCCTTGGGATTTTCCTTAACCCTATTTGCCAATGAAAGGCTCTGATTGGTGGATTGTGTTTCTGATCAACAGGGATCCATGTTTACCAATCGATGATTGGCTGTGACCTGAGGGATGACGGGACAACGACTGGATTTAACCAGAAGGGGTGGGATGGAAATGATTTCATCAACTTCGACAAGCGTAACAACGTGTGGGTAACCCCGGTCCACTGGGGAGAGAGCATCAAAAACGGCTGGAACCGGGACATGGCCGACAATCAGGCATGGAAAGATTACCTGGAGGTGGAGTGTATCGAGTGGCTGAGGAAATACCTGGAGTATGGACAGAGGGAACTGAGAGTCGGTGAGTGAGGGGGAACTGAGAGTCGGTGAGTGAGGGGGGACTGAGAGTCGGTGAGTGAGTGAGGGAACTTAGAGTCGGTGAGTGAGGGGGGGACTGAGAGTCGGTGAGTGAGGGGCGACGGAGAGTCGGTGAGTGAGGGAGGGCCTGAGAGTCGGTGAGTGAGGGGGGGGGACTGAGAGTCGGTGAGTGAGGGGGGACTGAGAGTCGGTGAGTGAGGGGGGACTGAGAGTAGGTGAGTGAGGGGTGGGGGGGGGACTGAGAGTCGGTGAGTGAGGGGGGACTGAGAGTAGGTGAGTGAGGGGTGGGGCGGGACTGAGAGTCGGTGAGTGAGGGGGTGACTGAGAGTCGGTGAGTGAGGGGGACTGAGAGTAGGTGAGTGAGGGGTGGGGGGGGACTGAGAGTCGGTGAGTGAGGGGGGACTGCGAGTCGGTGAGTGAGGGGGGGCTGAGAGTTGGTGAGTGAGGGGGGGACTGAGAGTAGGTGAGTGAGGGGGGGGACTGAGAGTCGATGAGTGAGGGGGGACTGAGAGTAGGTGAGTGAGGGGTGACAGAGTAGGTGAGTGAGGGGTGGGGGGGACTGCGAGTCGGTGAGTGTAGCGCACAAAGACTCACGAGAGACGAATAGAGATGAAGTTGCTGAGGCTTTATTAAGCGTGACTTGTTCCTCGCAGTTCAGCAACAGACTGGCCTGCGGGGGAGAACTCCTGGTTCTTATACTCCGCCTTCAGGGCGGAGCGAGAGATAAACAGCCAACCAGGACCCGGGATCTGTCAGCCAATGACATCACGGCTTCAGAGTCCCACATGACCCCTAATGCGTACTACCACATTCACCCCTTGTTAAAAATGAACCCGGCGGGGTGGTGCTTCGCATGGTGGTAGGGGTTTACAAGGCTGGTCCTGGTAGGAAAAAAAACTTTTGCATGTCATCACAGTGCCCTACACTGGGCTATGTACAGGGTTTTTTTTTGTTTTGAACTATTTACAGTATTCGTAAGAGGGAAAAGGAAAAAAAAAACATTCTCGTAAAGTCCATAACATTCTAGTGTTACACCGATGCCACGAGTCGGGCGGGCGGTCTGGTCGTCCTTGTCGATCGCCTCAGCCCCGGTGGTGGTGGTGCTTGTTCCAGTGTTGTCGCCTCCGGGATCTTTACGGTTTCTGCTTCAGCTTCACTTCTGGTCGGACCTGGGAGGAGGACCGATCCTCCCGGGAAGGGGGCTGTCGCGGGGTGCGCCGGTGGCAGGGAGGGGGTGATTGGTGTCGAGGGGGTGTGCGTGTTGCCGGCGGGCGCCAGATCTCGCAGGGAGACAGTGTCCTGTCGGCCGTCGGGGTACTCCACGTAGGCGTACTGCGGGTTCGCGTGGAGGAGGCGAACTCTCTCGACCAACGGGTCCGACTTGTGCGCCCGCACATGTTTCCGGAGCAAGATGGGTCCTGGGGCCGCCAGCCAGGTCGACAGCGACGTTCCAGAGGAGGACTTCCTGGGGAAGACAAGGAGGCGCTCATGAGGCGTTTGGTTAGTGGTGGTACACAGTAGCGACCGGATGGAGTGGAGGGCGTCCGGGAGGACCTCCTGCCACCGTGAAACTGGGAGATCCCGGGACCGTAGGGCCAGTAGGACGGTCTTCCAGACCGTGCCATTCTCCCTCTCTACTTGCCCGTTCCCCCGGGGGTTGTAGCTGGTCGTCCTGCTCGAGGCTATACTCTTGCTGAGCAGGAACTGGCGCAGCTCGTCACTCATGAAGGAGGACCCCCTGTCGCTGTGGACGTATGTGGGGCAACCGAACAGTGTGAATAAGGTGTTAAGGGCTTTGATGACTGTGGCCGCTGTCATGTCAGGGCAGGGGATGGCGAAGGGGAAACGGGAGTACTCGTCCACCACATTCAGGAAGTATGTGTTGCGGTCGGTGAGGGGAGGGGCCCTTTGAAATCCAGACTAAGGCGTTCAAAGTGACGGGAAGCCTTGATCAGGTGCGCACTATCCGGCCTGAAAAAATGCGGTTTGCACTCTGCGCAGATGTGGCAGTTCCTTGTGACTGTACGGACCTACTCCATGGAGTAGGGGAGGTTGCGGGACTTTATAAAATGGTAGAACCGAGTGACCCCCCGGGTGGCAGAGTGACCCCCCGGGTGGCAGAGGTCCTCGTGGAGGGTTTGGAGACGGTTATTTTGTGCGTTGGCACATGTGCCGCGGGATAGGGCATCGGACGGCTCGTTCAGCTTTCTGGGACGGTACAAGATCTCATAGTTGAAGGTGGAGAGCTCGATCCTCCACCTGAAGATCTTGTCATTTTTAATTTTGCCCCGCTGTGATTTATCGAACATGAAAGCTACTGACCGTTGGTCAGTGAGGAGAGTGAATCTCCTGCCGGCCAGGTAATGCCTCCAATGTCGCACAGCTTACGCTATGGCTTGGGCTTCCTTTTCCACTGAGGAGTGGCGGATTTCTGAGGCGTGGAGGGTTCGGGAGAAAAAGGCCACGGGTCTGCCCGCTTGGTTAAGGGTGGCCGCTAGAGCTACATCGGAGGCATCGCTCTCGACCTGGAAGGGGAGGGACTCGTCGATGGCGCGCATCGTGGCCTTTGCGATATCCGCTTTGATGCGGCTGAAGGCCTGGCAAGCCTCTTGTCGACAGAGGGAAGGTCGTGGTCTGTATTAGGGGGCGGGCCTTGTCTGCGTACTGGGGGACCCACTGGGCGTAATATGAAAAGAACCCCAGGCAGCTTTTTAGGGCTTTTGAGCAGTGAGGGAGGGGAAATTCCATGAGGGGGCGCATACGTTCGGGGTCGGGGCCTATTATCCCATTGCGCACTACATATCCCAAGATGGCTAGCCCGTTTGTGCTAAAAACGCACTTGTCCTCGTTGTATGTGAGGTTCAAGGCTTTAGCGGTCTGGAGGAATTTTTGGAGGTGGGCGTCGTGGTCCTGCTGATCGTGGCCGCAGATGGTTACGTTGTCGTGACGAATGTGATATAAAATAGTTACTTTAGAGATATTAGTTAATGTAATGTAGAAATAAGCCACTTTGATTTTGGCAGATAGAGACAAAGGGATTTGAGACCGCATGGAAAAAGCAGGAAGAGGTATGTCTATGAGAGTGATGCTGCATTGATAGGGGCCAGAGAAAGGGATTGGAAGTGAGCCAATCAGAATAGATCAAACAGGTCAGGAGGGATATAGGCTGACCTATGGGCGTCGAGTATGTGAAACTTGATACCATTTGAATTGATTTGCAGAGATCCCTTTGTCTCTTTGTTCATTCGCTTTCTGGGATGTAGGAGACTGGATGTCTCTTATGTTTCTGTGAGATGAATTAAGCTTGCAAGCTAAATAAAATAACTTCTTTTTACGTGCGAATCCATCTCGACTTTTATTGAGGCCAGACTGTCTGAGAAAGAAATTTGGGAATCAACAGTCGAGGTACTGGAACGTGGCCTGCAACCCGTGTTGATCAACCATTCGGTCCATCTCTCGTTGGAAGACCGAGACCCCGTCTGTGACGCCAAATGGGACCCTTAGGAAGTGGTATAATCGTCCGTCTGCCTGGAAGGCTGTGTACTTGCGGTCACTTGGGCGGATGGGGAGCTGATGGTAAGCGGACTTGAGGTCCACGGTGGAGACCTTATATTGGGCAATCCGATTGACGATGTCGGATATGCGGGGGAGTGGGTACGCATCTAGCAGTGTGTACCTGTTGATGGTCTGGCTATAGTCTATGACCATCCTTTGCTTCTCCCCTGTCTTTACTACTACCACCTGTGCTCTCCAGGGACTATTGCTGGCCTGGATTATGCCTTCCTTCAGTAGCCGCTGGACTTCGGACCGAATGAATGTCCGGTCCTGGGCGCTGTACCGTCTGCTCCTAGTGGCGACGGGTTTGCAATCCGGGGTGAGGTTTGCAAACAAGGACGGGGGTTCAACTTTGAGGGTTGCGAGGCCGCAGATAGTGAGTGGGGGTATTGGGCCGCCGAATTGGAAAGTTAGGCTCTGCAGATTGCACTGGAAGTCTAATCCCAGTAATGTGGGCGCGCAGAGTTGGGGAAGGACGTAGAGCCTGTAGTTTTTAAACTCCCTCCCTTGCACCGTTAGGGTCACTATGCAGAAGCCTTTGATCTGTACGGAGTGGGATCCTGCAGCTAGGGAAACCTTTTGCGCACTGGGACGGATGGTCAAAAAACAGCGTCTTACCGTGTCGGGGTGGATGAAGCTTTCTGTGCTCCCGGAGTCGACCAGGCATGGTGTCTCGTGCCCGTTGATCAGCACCGTTGTTGTCGTCGTCTGGAGTGTCCGGGGCCGTGCTTGGTCCAGCATCATTGAGGCCAGACATGGTCGTAGTGCTTCAGCGTCTTCCTCGAACCCCGTGGAGCCGTCGATGCTGGGGTCCATTGTTGCCATCCAAGATGGCGGCGGGGGTGAACAAAATGGCCGCCCCCATGCATCGCACATGGCTGGGGGGTCACGATGGCGGCGGCGGTGGACAAAATGGCCGCCCCCATGCGTCGCACAGGGCTGGGGGGTCCCAAGATGGCGGCGCCCCTCCTCCCCTCGTGGTGGCCGGGACCCAAAATGGCGGCGCCTGCGGGTCGCACATGGGGCGCTGGGGGGGTTGGGGAGCGTTTGAAACGCGCAGGACTCCTTGTTCTCCGGGGACAGCGGTGGCCGGGACCCAAAATGGCTGCGCCTGTGGGTCGCACATGGGGCACTGGGGGGTTGGGGAGCGTTTGAAACGCGCAGGGCTCCTTCTTCTCCGGGGACAGCGGCGACCTCCCGGGACCGGCACACAGCCGCGAAATGGCCCTTTTTCCCGCAGCTCTTGCAAATCGCTGCGCGGGCCGGGCAGCGCTGCCGGGGGTGTTTCGCTTGGCCGCAGAAATAGCACCGGCTCCCCCGGGACGACTTGGCGTCTAAACCGCGCAAGCCTGTGGGGTGGGGGGGGTTTGTCGCGACGGGGGTCCACGGAACCCAAGGGGCTGCCGCGCGGTCGGGGCCATACGCGTGGGCGTTTCGCGCGGCCACATCTAGTGAGGCTGCAAGGGCCCGTGCCTCTGAGAGTCCTAGCGACTCTTTTTCTAAAAGTCTTTGGCGGATTTGGGGAGAGTTCATACCAGCCACGAACGCATCGCGAATGAACATGTCCGTGTGTTCAATCGCGTTTACCGGCGGGCAGCTGCAGGCCCGTCCCAAAATTAGCAGCGCGGCGTAGAATTCGTCTAGCGATTCTCCGGGACTTTGCCGTCTCGTTGCGAGTTGGTAGCGTGCGTAGATCTGGTTCACTGGGCGAACATAGATGCTCTTTAGTGCTGCGAACGCCGTCTGGAAATCCTCTGCGTCTTCTATGAGAGGGAAGATTTCCGGGCTTACCCTCGAGTGCAGGACCTGTAGTTTCTGGTCTTCTGTGACCCGGCCGGGGGCCGTTCTGAGGTAGGCCTCGAAACAAGTCTGCCAGTGTTTAAAAACAGCTGCTGAGTTCACTGCGTGGGGGCTGATCCTCAGGCATTCCGGGATGATCCTGAGCTCCAGAGTCCTTTAAGCACGCTTAATAAATTGTAGCGCACAAAGACTCACGAGAGACGAATAGAGATGAAGTCGATGAGGCTTTATTAAGCGTGACTTGTTCCCCGCAGTTCAGCAACAGACTGGCCTGCGGGGGAGAACTCCTGGTTCTTATACTCCGCCTTCAGGGCGGAGCTAGAGATAAACAGCCAACCAGGACCCGGGATCTGTCAGCCAATGACATCACGGCTTCACAGTCCCACATGACCCCAAATGCATACTACCACAGTGAGTGAGGGGGACAGAGAGTTGGTGAGTGAGGGAGGGGACTGAGAGTCGGTGAGTGAGGGAGGGGACTGAGTGTCGGTGAGTGAGGGGGGGACTGAGAGTCGGTGAGTGAGTGGGGGACTGAGAGACGGTGAGTGAGTGGGAGGGAGACTGAGAGTCGGTGAGTGAGGGGGGGGGACTGAGAGTCGGTGAGTGAGGGGGGGACTGAGAGTCGGTGAGTGAGGGGGGGACTGAGAGTCGGTGAGTGAGGGGGGGACTGAGTCGGTGAGTGAGGGAGGGACTGAGAGTCAGTGAGCGAGGGAGGGACTGAGAATCGGTGAGTAGGTGGGGGGCTGAGAGTCGGTGAGTGAGGAGATACTGAGAGTCGGTGAGTGAGGGAGGGGACTGCGAGTCGGTGAGTGAGGAGATACTGAGAGTCGGTGAGTGAGGGAGGGGACTGAGAGTCGGTGAGTGAGGGAGGGGACTGAGTCGGTGAGTGAGGGGAGGGGGGACAGAGTCGGTGAGTGAGGGGGGGACTGCGAGTCGGTGAGTGAGGGGGGACTGCGAGTCGGTGAGAGAGGAGGGGGGACTGAGATTCTGTGAGGGAGGGGACTGAGAGTCGGTGAGTGAGGGGGGTGACTGAGTGTCAGTGAGTGAGGGAGGGACTGAGAGTCGGTGAGTGGGGAGGGACTGAGAGTCGGTAAGGAAGGGAGGGACTGAGTCGGTGAGTGAGGGGGGGGGACTGAGAGTCGGTGATTGAAGGGGGACTGAGAGTCGGTGATTGAGGGGGGACTGAGAGTCGGTGAGTGAGGGGGGGGTACTGAGAGTCGATGAGTGAGGGGGGGGGACTGAGAGTCGGTGAGTGAGGGAGGGGACTGAGAGTCGGTGAGTGAGGGGGGGACTGAGTAGGTGAGTGAGGGAGGGACTGAGAGTCGGTGAGTGAGGGGGGACTGAGAGTCGGTGAGTGAGGGGCGACTGAGAGTCGGTGAGTGAGGGGGGGGGACTGAGTCGGTGAGTGAGGGGGGGGCTGAGAGTCGGTGAGTGAGGGGTGGGGGGGGATTGAGAGTCGGTGAGAGAGGGGGGGGGACTGAGAGTCGGTGAGTGAGGGGGGGACTGAGAGTAGGTGAGTGAGGGGTGGGGGTGACTGAGAGACGGTGAGTGAGGGGGGGGGACAGAGTCGGTGAGTGAGTGGGTGACTGAGAGTCGGTGAGTGAGGGGGGGACTGAGATTCGGTGAGAGAGGGAGGGACTGAGAGTTGGTGAGTGAGGGGGGGGACTGAGAGTCGGTGAGTGAGTGGGCGACTGAGAGACGATGAGTGAGCGGGGGGACAGAGTCGGTGAGTGAGGGGGGGTACTGAGTCGGTGAGTGAGGGAGGGACTGAGTGTCGGTGAGTGAGGGAGGGACTGAGTGTCGGTGAGTGAGGGAGGGACTGAGAGTCTGTGAGTGAGGGAGGGACTGAGAGTCGGTGAGTGAGGGGGGTGACTGAGTGTCAGTGAGCGAGTGAGGGACTGAGTCGGTGAGTGAGGGGAGGGACTGAGTCGGTGGGTAAGTGCGGGGGGCGACTGAGAGTCGGTGAGTGAGGGGGGGGACTGAGAGTCGGTGAGTGAGGGGGGGACTGCGAGTTGGTGAGTGAGGGGGGGACTGAGAGTCGGTGAGTGAGGGAGGGGACTGAGTCGGTGAGTGAGGGAAGGGACTGAGAGTCGGTGAGTGAGGGGGGGTCTGAGAGTCGGTGAGTGAGGAGGGACTGAGAGTCGGTGAGTGAGGGGGGGGACTGCGAGTCTGAGTGAGGAGGGGACAGAGTCGGTGAGTGAGTGAGTGGGGGACTGAGAGTCGGTGAGTGAGGGGGGGGACTGAGAGTAGGTGAGTGAGGGGGGGACAGAGTCGGTGAGTGAGGGGGGGGACTGAGAGTCGGTGAGTGAGGGGGGGACTGAGATTCGGTGAGTGAGGGAGGGACTGAGAGTTGGTGAGTGAGGGGGGGACTGAGAGTCGGTGAGTGAGGGGGGTGACTGAGTGTCAGTGAGCGAGGGAGGGACTGAGAGTTGGTGAGTGAGGGGGGGGGACTGAGTCGGTGAGTGAGGGGGGGACTGAGAGTCGGTGAGTGAGGGGGGGTACTGAGTCGGTGAGTGAGGGATGGACTGAGAGTCAGTGAGTGAGGGAGGGACTGAGTGTCGGTGAGTGAGGGAGGGACTGAGTCTGTGAGTGAGGGAGAGACTGAGAGTCGGTGAGTGAGGGGGGGGACTGAGAGTCGGTGAGTGAGGGGGGGACTGCGAGTTGGTGAGTGAGGGGGGGGACTGAGAGTCGGTGAGTGAGGGAGGGGACTGAGAGTCGGTGAGTGAGGGGGGGACTGCGAGTTGGTGAGTGAGGGGGGGGACTGAGAGTCGGTGAGTGAGGGAGGGGACTGAGTCGGTGAGTGAGGGGGGGACTGAGAGTCGGTGAGTGAGGGGGGGACTGAGATTCGGTGAGTGAGGGAGGGACTGGGAGTTGGTGAGTGAGGGGGGGACTGAGAGTCGGTGAGTGAGGGGGGTGACTGAGTGTCAGTGAGCGAGGGAGGGACTGAGAGTTGGTGAGTGAGGGGGGGGGACTGAGTCGGTGAGTGAGGGGGGGACTGAGAGTCGGTGAGTGAGGGGGGGTACTGAGTCGGTGAGTGAGGGATGGACTGAGAGTCAGTGAGTGAGGGAGGGACTGAGTGTCGGTGAGTGAGGGAGGGACTGAGTCTGTGAGTGAGGGAGAGACTGAGAGTCGGTGAGTGAGGGAGGGGACAGAGTCGGTGAGTGAGTGAGTGGGGGACTGAGAGTCGGTGAGTGAGTGGGTGACTGAGAGTCGGTGAGTGAGGGGCGGACTGAGATTCGGTGAGTGAGGGAGGGACTGAGAGTTGGTGAGTGAGGGGGGGGACTGAGAGTCGGTGAGTGAGTGGGCGACTGAGAGACGATGAGTGAGGGGGGGGACTGAGAGTCGGTGAGTGAGTGGGCGACTGAGAGACGAAGAGTGAGGGGGGACTGAGTCGGTGAGTGAGGGGGGGGACTGAGAGTCGGTGAGTGAGGGGGGGGTACTGAGTCGGTGAGTGAGGGAGGGACTGAGTGTCGGTGAGTGAGGGAGGGACTGAGTGTCGGTGAGTGAGGGAGGGACTGAGAGTCTGTGAGTGAGGGAGGGACTGAGAGTCGGTGAGTGAGGGGGGTGACTGAGTGTCAGTGAGCGAGTGAGGGACTGAGTCGGTGAGTGAGGGGAGGGACTGAGTCGGTGGGTAAGTGCGGGGGGCGACTGAGAGTCGGTGAGTGAGGGGGGGGACTGAGAGTCGGTGAGTGAGGGGGGGACTGCGAGTTGGTGAGTGAGGGGGGGGACTGAGAGTCGGTGAGTGAGGGAGGGGACTGAGAGTCGGTGAGTGAGGGGGGGACTGCGAGTTGGTGAGTGAGGGGGGGGACTGAGAGTCGGTGAGTGAGGGAGGGGACTGAGTCGGTGAGTGAGGGGGGGACTGAGAGTCGGTGAGTGAGGGGGGGACTGAGAGTCGGTGAGTGAGGAGGGGACAGAGTGGGTGAGTGAGTGAGTGGGGGACTGAGAGACGATGAGTAAGGGGGGGACTGAGAGACGGTGAGTGAGGGGGGGACTGAGAGTTGGTGAGTGAGGTGGGGGACTGAGTCGGTGAGTGAGGGGGGGGGACTGAGAGGCGGTGAGTGAGGGATGGACAGAGAGTCGGTGAGTGAGGGAGGGACTGAGAGTCGGTGAGTGAGGGGGGGGACTGAGAGTAGGTGAGTGAGGGGGGGACTGAGAGTAGGTGAGTGAGGGGTGGGGGGGACTGAGAGTCGGTGAGTGAGGGGGGGGACAGAGAGTCGGTGAGTGAGGGGGGGACTGAGAGTAGGTGAGTGAGGGGTGGGGGGGACTGAGAGTCGGTGAGTGAGGGGGGGGGACTGAGAGTCAGTGAGTGAGGGGGGACTGAGAGTCGGTGAGTGAGGGAAGGACTGAGAGTTGGTGAGTGAGGGAGGGACTGAGAGTTGGTGAGTGAGCGGGGGGGACTGAGTCGGTGAGTGAGGGGGGGACTGAGAGTCGGTGAGTGAGGGGGGACTGAGAGTCGGTGAGTGAGGGGGGACTGAGAGTCGGTGAGTGAGGGGGGGGACTGCGAGTCTGAGTGAGGAGGGGACAGAGTCGGTGAGTGAGTGAGTGGGGGACTGAGAGTCGGTGAGTGAGTGGGTGACTGAGAGTCGGTGAGTGAGGGGGGGACTGAGATTCGGTGAGTGAGGGAGGGACTGAGAGTTGGTGTGTGAGGGGGGGACTGAGAGTCGGTGAGTGAGGGGGGTGACTGAGTGTCAGTGAGCGAGGGAGGGACTGAGAGTTGGTGAGTGAGGGGGGGGACTGAGTCGGTGCGTGAGTGGGCGACTGAGAGACGGTGAGTGAGGGGGGACTGAGAGACGGTGAGTGAGGGAGGGACTGAGAGTTGGTGAGTGAGGGGGGGACTGAGTCGGTGGGTGAGGGGGGGGTACTGAGTCGGTGAGTGAGGGATGGACTGAGTGTCGGTGAGTGAGGGAGGGACTGAGAGTCGGTGAGTGAGGGGGGGGTACTGAGTCGGTGAGTGAGGGATGGACTGAGTGTCGGTGAGTGAGGGAGGGACTGAGTGTCGGTGAGTGAGGGAGGGACTGAGAGTCTGTAAGTGAGGGAGGGACTGAGAGTCGGTGAGTGAGGGGGAGGGACTGAGTAGGTGAGTGAGGGGGAGGGACTGAGAGTCGGTGAGTGAGGTGGGGGACTGAGTCGGTGAGTGAGGGGGTGGACTGAGAGTCGGTGAGTGAGGGGGGGGGCAGAGAGTCGGTGAGTGAGGGGGGACTGAGAGTCGGTGAGTGAGGGAGGGACTGAGTCGGTGAGTGAGGGATGGACTGAGAGTCAGTGAGTGAGGGAGGGACTGAGTGTCGGTGAGTGAGGGAGGGACTGAGAGTCTGTGAGTGAGGGAGGGACTGAGAGTCGGTGAGTGAGGGGGGTGAGTGAGTGTCAGTGAGTGAGGGAGGGACTGAGAGTCTGTGAGTGAGGGAGGGACTGAGAGTCGGTGAGTGAGGGGGGGGACTGAGAGTAGGTGAGTGAGGGGGGGACTGAGAGTAGGTGAGTGAGGGGTGGGGGGGACTGAGAGTCGGTGAGTGAGGGGGGGGGACAGAGTTGGTGTGTGAGTGGGTGACTGAGAGTCGGTGAGTGAGGGGGGGACTGAGAGTCAGTGAGTGAGGGGGGACTGAGATTCGGTGAGTGAGGGAGGGACTGAGAGTTGGTGAGTGAGGGAGGGACTGAGAGTCGGTGAGTGAGGGGGGGGACTGAGTCGGTGAGTGAGGAATGGACTGAGAGTCTGTGAGTGAGGGGGGGACTGAGAGTCTGTGAGTGAGGGAGGGACTGAGAGTCGGTGAGTGAGGGGGGTGACTGAGTGTCAGTGAGCGAGGGAGGGACTGAGAGTCGGTGAGTGAGGGGGGGGACTGAGAGTCTGTGAGTGAGGGAGGGACTGAGAGCCGGTGAGTGAGGGAGGGGGACTGAGAGTCGGTGAGTGAGGGGGGGGACTGAGTGTCGGTGAGTGAGGGGGGGGACAGAGAGTCGGTGAGTGAGGGAAGGGACTGAGAGTCTGAGTGAGGAGGGGACAGAGTCGGTGAGTGAGTGGGGGACTGAGAGACGATGAGTGAGGGGGGGGGACTGAGAGTCGGTGAGTGAGGGAGGGGACTGAGAGACGGTGAGTGAGGGGGGGGACTGAGAGTCGGTGAGTGAGGGAGGGGACTGAGAGACGGTGAGTGAGGGGGGGGACTGCGAGTCGGTGAGTGAGAGGGGGGACTGAGATTCGGTGAGTGAGGGAGGGACTGAGAGACGGTGAGTGAGGGGGGGACTGAGAGTCGGTGAGTGAGGGGGGGACTGAGAGACGGTGAGTGAGGGGGGGGACTGAGTCGGTGAGTGAGGGGGGGGACTGAGAGTCGGTGAGTGGGGGGGGGACTGAGTCGGTGAGTGAGGGGGGGGACTGAGAGTCGGTGAGTGAGGGGGGACTGAGAGTCGGTGAGTGAGGGGGGGACTGAGAGTCGGTGAGTGAGGGGGGACTGAGAGTCGGTGAGTGAGGGAGGGACTGAGAGTCGGTGAGTGAGGGGGGTGACTGAGTGTCAGTGAGCGAGGGAGGGACTGAGAGTCGGTGAGTGGGGGGGGGACTGAGAGTCGGTGAGTGAGGGGGGGGACTGAGAGTCGGTGAGTAAGGGAGGGGGACTGAGTCGGTGAGTGAGGGGGGGGACTGAGAGTCGGTGAGTGAGGGGGGACTGCGAGTCGGTGAGTGAGAGGGGGACTGCGAGTCTGAGTGAGGAGGGGACAGAGTCGGTGAGTGAGTGAGTGGGGGACTGAGAGTTGGTGAGTGAGGGGGGGCTGAGAGACGATGAGTGAGGGGGGGGGACTGAGAGTCTGTGAGTGAGGGAGGGACTGAGAGTCGGTGAGTGAGGGGGGGGACTGCGAGTCGGTGAGTGAGGGGGGGACAGAGTCGGTGAATGAGGGAGTGGGGGACTGAGAGACGATGAGTAAGGGGGGGGGACTGAGAGTCTGTGAGTTAGGGGGGGACTGATTCGGTGAGTGAGGGGGGGGACTGAGAGTCGGTGAGTGAGGGGGAGGACTGCGAGTCGGTGAGTGAGGGGGGGACTGAGTCGGTGAGTGAGGGGGGGGGACTGAGTCGGTGAGTGAGGGGAGGGACTGAGTCTGTGGGTGAGTGAGGGGGGGGACTGAGAGTCGGTGAGTGAGGGGGGGGACTGAGAGTCGGTGAGTGAGGGGGGGGGACTGAGAGTCGGTGAGTGAGGGGGGCACTGCGAGTCGGTGAGTGAGGGGGGGACTGAGAGTCGGTGAGTGAGGGGGGGACTGCGAGTCGGTGAGTGAGGGGGGGACTGAGTCGGTGAGTGAGGGGGGGACTGCGAGTTGGTGAGTGAGGGGGGACTGAGAGTCTGTGAGTGAGGGGGGACTGAGAGTCGGTGAGTGAGGGAGGGACTGAGAGTCAGTGAGTGAGGGGGGGGGACTGAGTCGGTGAGTGAGGGGAGGGACTGAGAGTCGGTGAGTGAGGTGGGGGACTGAGAGTCGGTGAGTGAGGGAGGGACTGAGAGTCGGTGAGTGAGGGGGGGGGGCAGAGAGTCGGTGAGTGAGGGGGGACTGAGAGTCGGTGAGTGTGGGAGGGACTGAGTCGGTGAGTGAGGGATGGACTGAGAGTCAGTGAGTGAGGGAGGGACTGAGTGTCGGTGAGTGAGGGAGGGACTGAGAGTCTGTGAGTGAGGGAGGGACTGAGAGTCGGTGAGTGAGGGGGGTGACTGAGTGTCAGTGAGTGAGGGAGGGACTGAGAGTCTGTGAGTGAGGGAGGGACTGAGAGTCGGTGAGTGAGGGGTGGGACTGAGAGTAGGTGAGTGAGGGGGGGACTGAGAGTCGGTGAGTGAGGGGGGGACTGAGAGTAGGTGAGTGAGGGGGGGGGACAGAGAGTCGGTGAGTGAGGGGGGGACTGAGAGTAGGTGAGTGAGGGGTGGGGGGGACTGAGAGTCGGTGAGTGAGGGGGGGGGACAGAGAGTCGGTGAGTGAGGGGGGGACTGAGAGTAGGTGAGTGAGGGGTGGGGGGGACTGAGAGTCGGTGAGTGAGGGGGGGGGACAGAGTTGGTGAGTGAGGGGGGACTGAGAGTCGGTGAGTGAGGGATGGACTGAGAGTCTGTGAGTGAGGGGGGTGACTGAGTGTCAGTGAGCGAGGGAGGGACTGAGAGTCAGTGAGTGAGGGGGGACTGAGATTCGGTGAGTGAGGGAGGGACTGAGAGTTGGTGAGTGAGGGAGGGACTGAGAGTCGGTGAGTGAGGGGGGGGACTGAGTCGGTGAGTGAGGGGGGACTGAGAGTCGGTGAGTGAGGGATGGACTGAGAGTCTGTGAGTGAGGGGGGTGACTGAGTGTCAGTGAGCGAGGGAGGGACTGAGAGTCGGTGAGTGAGGGGGAGGGACTGAGAGTCGGTGAGTGAGGGGTGGGACTGAGAGTAGGTGAGTGAGGGGGGGACTGAGAGTCGGTGAGTGAGGGGGGGACTGAGAGTAGGTGAGTGAGGGGGGGGGACAGAGAGTCGGTGAGTGAGGGGGGGACTGAGAGTAGGTGAGTGAGGGGTGGGGGGGACTGAGAGTCGGTGAGTGAGGGGGGGGGACAGAGAGTCGGTGAGTGAGGGGGGGACTGAGAGTAGGTGAGTGAGGGGTGGGGGGGACTGAGAGTCGGTGAGTGAGGGGGGGGGACAGAGTTGGTGAGTGAGGGGGGACTGAGAGTCGGTGAGTGAGGGATGGACTGAGAGTCTGTGAGTGAGGGGGGTGACTGAGTGTCAGTGAGCGAGGGAGGGACTGAGAGTCAGTGAGTGAGGGGGGACTGAGATTCGGTGAGTGAGGGAGGGACTGAGAGTTGGTGAGTGAGGGAGGGACTGAGAGTCGGTGAGTGAGGGGGGGGACTGAGTCGGTGAGTGAGGGGGGACTGAGAGTCGGTGAGTGAGGGATGGACTGAGAGTCTGTGAGTGAGGGGGGTGACTGAGTGTCAGTGAGCGAGGGAGGGACTGAGAGTCGGTGAGTGAGGGGGAGGGACTGAGTCGGTGATTGAGGGGGGGGACTGAGAGTCGGTGAGTGAGGGGGGGGACTGAGAGTCGGTGAGTGAGGGGGAGGGACTGAGTCGGTGATTGAGGGGGGGACTGAGAGTCGGTGAGTGAGGGAGGGACTGAGAGCCGGTGAGTGAGGGGGGGGACTGAGTGTCGGTGAGTGAGGGGGGGGACAGAGAGTCGGTGAGTGAGGGAAGGGACTGAGAGTCTGAGTGAGGAGGGGACAGAGTCGGTGAGTGAGTGGGGGACTGAGAGAAGATGAGTGAGGGGGGGGACTGAGAGTCGGTGAGTGAGGGGGGGGACTGAGAGTCGGTGAGTGAGGGAGGGGACTGAGAGACGGTGAGTGAGGGGGGGGACTGCGAGTCGGTGAGTGAGAGGGGGACTGAGATTCGGTGAGTGAGGGGGGGCTGAGAGACGATGAGTGAGTGGGGGACTGAGAGACGGTGAGTGAGGGGGGGGACTGAGAGTCGGTGAGTGAGGGGGGGACTGAGAGTCGGTGAGTGAGGGGGGACTGAGAGTCGGTGAGTGAGGGAGGGACTGAGAGACGGTGAGTGAGGGGGGGACTGAGAGTCGGTGAGTGAGGGGGGGACTGAGAGACGGTGAGTGAGGGGGGACTGAGAGTCCGGGAGTGAGGGGGGGACTGAGAGTCGGTGAGTGAGGGGGGACTGAGAGTCGGTGAGTGAGGGAGGGACTGAGAGACGGTGAGTGAGGGGGGGACTGAGTCGGTGAGTGAGGGGGGGGGACTGAGAGTCTGTGAGTGAGGGGGGGGACTGAGAGTCTGTGAGTGAGGGGGGGACTGAGTCGGTGAGTGAGGGGGGGGACTGAGAGTCGGTGAGTGAGGGGGGACTGAGAGTCGGTGAGTGAGGGGGGACTGAGAGTCGGTGAGTGAGGGGGGACTGAGAGTCGGTGAGTGAGGGGGGACTGAGTGTCGGTGAGTGAGGGAGGGACTGAGAGTCTGTGAGTGAGGGAGGGACTGAGAGTCGGTGAGTGAGGGGGGTGACTGAGTGTCAGTGAGCGAGGGAGGGACTGAGAGTCGGTGAGTGGGGGGGGGGACTGAGAGTCGGTGAGTGAGGGGGGGGACTGAGAGTCGGTGAGTGAGGGGGGGGGACTGAGAGTTGGTGAGTGAGGGGGGGGACTGAGAGTCGGTGAGTAAGGGAGGGGGACTGAGTCGGTGAGTGAGGGGGGGGACTGAGAGTCGGTGAGTGAGGGGGGACTGCGAGTCGGTGAGTGAGAGGGGGACTGCGAGTCTGAGTGAGGAGGGGACAGAGTCGGTGAGTGAGTGAGTGGGGGACTGAGAGTTGGTGAGTGAGGGGGGGCTGAGAGACGATGAGTGAGGGGGGGGACTGAGAGTCTGTGAGTGAGGGGGGACTGAGAGTCGGTGAGTGAGGGGGGACTGAGAGTCGGTGAGTGAGGGGGGGGACTGCGAGTCGGTGAGTGAGGGGGGGACAGAGTCGGTGAATGAGGGAGTGGGGGACTGAGAGACGATGAGTAAGGGGGGGGACTGAGAGTCTGTGAGTTAGGGGGGGACTGATTCGGTGAGTGAGGGGGGGGACTGAGAGTCGGTGAGTGAGGGGGAGGACTGCGAGTCGGTGAGTGAGGGGGGGACTGAGTCGGTGAGTGAGGGGGGGACTGCGAGTCGGTGAGTGAGGGGGGGGGGACTGAGTCGGTGAGTGAGGGGAGGGACTGAGTCGGTGGGTGAGTGAGGGGGGGGGACTGAGAGTCGGTGAGTGAGGGGGGGGACTGAGAGTCGGTGAGTGAGGGGGGGAGACTGAGAGTCGGTGAGTGAGGGGGGCACTGCGAGTTGGTGAGTGAGGGGGGGACTGAGAGTCGGTGAGTGAGGGGGGGACTGCGAGTCGGTGAGTGAGGGGGGGACTGAGTCGGTGAGTGAGGGGGGGACTGCGAGTCGGTGAGTGAGGGGGGACTGAGAGTCTGTGAGTGAGGGAGGGACTGAGTCGGTGAGTGAGGGGGGGGGACTGAGTCGGTGAGTGAGGGGAGGGACTGAGTCGGTGGGTGAGTGAGGGGGGGACTGAGAGTCGGTGAGTGAGGGAGGGACTGAGAGTCGGTGAGTGAGGGGGGGGGGGGACTGAGTCGGTGAGTGAGGGGAGGGACTGAGTCGGTGGGTGAGTGAGGGGGGGGACTGAGAGTCGGTGAGTGAGGGGGGACTGAGAGTCGGTGAGTGAGGGGGGGACTGAGAGTCGGTGAGTGAGGGGGGGACTGCGAGTCGGTGAGTGAGGGGGGGACTGAGTCGATGAGTGAGGGGGGCACTGCGAGTCTGAGTGAGGAGGGGACAGAGTCGGTGAGTGAGTGAGTGGGGGACTGAGAGTCTGTGAGTGAGGGGGGGGACTGAGTCGGTGAGTGGGGGGGGACTGAGTCGGTGAGTGAGGAGGGACTGAGAGTCAGTGAGGGGGGGGACTGAGAGTTGGTGAGTGAGGGGGGGGACTGAGAGTTGGTGAGTGAGGGGGGGGACTGAGTCGGTGAGTGAGGGGGGACTGAGAGTCAGTGAGGGGGGGGACTGAGAGTTGGTGAGTGAGGGGGGGGACTGAGTCGGTGAGTGAGGGGGGGGGACTGAGAGTCGGTGAGTGAGGGGGGACTGAGAGTCGGTGAGTGAGGGGGGGGTACTGAGTCGGTGAGTGAGGGGGGACTGAGAGTCGGTGAGTGAGGGGGGACTGAGAGACGGTGAGTGAGGGGGGGGACTGAGAGTCGGTGAGTGAGGGGGGGGACTGAGAGTCGGTGAGTGAGGGGGGACTGAGAGTCGGTGAGTGAGGGGGGGGACTGAGAGTCGGTGAGTGAGGGAGGGACTGAGAGTCTGTGAGTGAGGGAGGGACTGAGAGTCGGTGAGTGAGGGGGGACTGAGAGTCGGTGAGTGAGGGGGGGGGACTGAGTCGGTGAGTGAGGGGAGGGACTGAGTCGGTGGGTCAGTGAGGGGGGGGACTGAGAGTCTGTGAGTGAGGGAAGGGACTAAGAGTCGGTGAGTGAGGGGAGGGGGACTGAGAGTCGTTGAGTGAGGGGGGGACTGCGAGTCGGCGAGTGAGGGGGGGACTGCGAGTCTGTGAGTGAGGGAGGGGACTGAGAGTCGGTGATTGAGGGAGGGGACTGAGAGTCGGTGATTGAGGGAGGGGACTGAGAGTCGGTGAGTGAGGGGAGGGGGGACTGAGTCGGTGAGTGAGGGGTGGACTGAGTCGTTGAGTCAGGGGGGACAGAGAGTCGGTGAGTGAGGGGGGTGACTGAGTGTCGGTGAGTGAGGGAGGGGGGGACAGAGAGTCGGTGAGTGAGGGGGGTGACTGAGTGTCGGTGAGTGAGGGGAGGGGGGACTGAGTCGGTGAGTGAGTGATGGACTGAGTCGGTGAGTCAGGGGGGACAGAGAGTCGGTGAGTGAGGGGGGTGACTGAGTGTCGGTGAGTGAGGGAGGTACTGAGAGTCGGTGAGTGGGGAGGGACTGAGGGTCGGTGAGTGAGGGAAGGACCGAGAGTCGGTAAGGGAGGGAGGGACTGAGTCGGTGTTTGAGGAGGGGACTGAGAGTCGGTCATTGAGGGGGGTGAGAGTCGGTGATTGAGGGGGGGGTTTGAGAGTCGGTGATTGAGGGGGGGACTGAGAGTCGGTGAGTGAGGGGGGACTGAGTAGCGTGGTGTTGGGCGTTCTGACACACAGATGAGCCAACACGGTTGTATATGGTACAACGCTATTTTATTTAAACTTTCTATGTACAGTTTTGTCTTGATACTCTGCACGTGGGGATTCCCTGTTTGTGATCTTGTAACAGGTCTTGTCCGTGTCTTTGTCCCCAGACCTACTGACCACTAGGTGTCGTGCTCGTGCTTTTATGTAGTTGGTGTCCTTGTGTGTGATTGGTTGTGGTGTTGTGTGCTCTGATTTGTCTGTTGGTGTGTCCATCATGGTGTGTGTGTTTGAATATCATGACATCCCCTCTTTTTACAAAGATATGTGCCTACGTGGTAATAAATATGATCGCGTCATGAGTGCATCTAAGAGTGTGTGTGTGTTGTGTACAGCATGTGCATATGACGTAACTATTTACATGGGGCGATGTCGGGTGCGTCACATGAACAAGGTTGTACCATAACAGAACATGAATGCGAACGAGAAAAAAAACTTGAACAGTGGTCCAGTCAGACGATATCTGGAACGATGAACAACAACAGGTTATCATATAAAATTGTGTAACTTGTTAGACATATGAACGGTCTTATAAGTCCAGTCTAATGGGCTTGCGACGAGTTCGGGTTGACCGCCTCAAGGGTGGGTCAAGAACCACCGGCTGATGTGCAAGCATGGCCATGGGTGGCGATGGAGAGGGCGTGATCTGCGGCAGCTCCACAAAGTCATCCTCGGAAGCCTGTTGAGGATCTGGCGTGTGTGTCCTGTGTGGCTGCGAGCGTGGAAGTCGGCGAAGGGCGCGCCGATTGCGGCGACGCACTGAACCATCCGGCATGCGAATAAGGAAGGAGCGAGGAGCCACACGTCGGAGGACTTTGGCCGGTGCTGACCAGCCACCATACGGTTGATGGACGCGTACTTTGTCTCCGGAGGACAGGTGGGGCAGGTCCGTCGCTCGTGTGTCGTACTGACTTTTCTGGCGATCACGCTGCATTTGCATGTTATGAAGAACCCTCTCATGGTCCGTTGTTGGTGCCAGGATGGATGGTACCGTCGTCCTGAGGGAGCGACCCATTAGGAGCTGCGCTGGCGAGAGACCCGTGGAAAGCGGGGCCGATCGATAGGCCAGCAAGGCGAGGTTAAAGTCCGATCCGGCAGCAGCCGCCTTGCACAGGAGCCGCTTGGCAATGTGGACGCCCTTCTCTGCCTTCCCATTCGACTGTGGATGTAGAGGGCTGGATGTCACATGAGTGAAACCATATGCTGCGGCAAAGGATGACCATTCACGGCTGGCGAAACAGGGTCCATTGTCTGACATGACAGTCCTTGGAATGCCATAGCGAGCAAATGTTTCCTTGCAGGCCCCAATGACTGCGGACGACGTCAGAACATGGAGAGGCATGACTTCCGGGTAGTTTGAGAAGTAGTCTATAATAACGATGTGATCTCTGCCGAGCGCGTGAAATAGGTCAACACCCACCTTCGCCCAGGGGGACGTCACCAACCCGTGTGGTAGAAGCGTCTCCGGAGGTTGCGCCGGCTGAAACCTCTGACAGGTTGTGCAATTGAGCACCATGTTGGCTATGTCTTCATTAATACCCGGCCAATATACCGCCTCTCGGGCCCTTCGTCTGCATTTTTCGACGCCCAAGTGGCCTTCGTGTAGTTGATTAAGAATCATCTGGCGCGTGCTGTGCGGAATAACGATCCTGTCTAATTTCATAAGGACCCCGTCTATGTTGGTAAGGTCATCTCGCACATTATAAAACTGGGGGCACTGCCCTTTGAGCCACCCTTCCGTCATGTGGCGCATCACTTGCTGTAGAAGGGGGTCAGTCGCCGTCTCTGCGCGTATGTGGGCCAGACTTGGGTCATCAGCTGGCAGATTTGCTGCTGTCAGAGTCACATGTGCCTCAATTTGACGCACGAACCCCTCCGCATCTGGTGGTGTGCTCACTGCTCGGGAGAGCGTGTCCGCCACGATGAGATCCTTCCCCGGAATGTAGATCAGTTCAAAATCATACCTCCTGAGTTTAAGTAAGATGCGCTGGAGGCGAGGGGTCATGTCGTTCAGGTCTTTGTTAATGATGTTGACCAGGGGGCGGTGGTCAGTTTCAACCGTAAATCGTGGCAGGCCATATTCATAGTCGTGGAACTTGTCCAGTCCAGTTAACAAGCCCAGGCATTCTTTTTCTATTTGCGCGTAGCGCTGTTCGGTAGGGGTCATGGCTCGTGAGGCATATGCAACCGGGGCCCATGACGACGTGCTGTCTTTTTGCAGGAGTACCGCTCCAATACCAGATTGGCTGGCGTCTGTTGAGATCTTTGTAGGGCGAGCCGTGTCAAAGAACGCCAGCACTGGTGCCGTGACCAGTTTGTGTTTGAGCTCCTCCCATTCCAGCTGATGCGATTGCTGCCAGTGGAATTCTGTTGATTTTTTTACGAGATGGCGCATATTCGTTGTATGAGAAGCCAGGTTGGGAATGAACTTCCCAAGGAAGTTGACCATGCCCAGGAATCTTAGGACAGCCTTCTTGTCAGCCGGCCGTGGCATGGCTGTGATGGCGCTAACTTTGTCTGCATCGGGACGGACCCCTGATCGTGAGATGTGGTCCCCGAGGAATTTCAGCTCCGTCTGGCCGAAGGCACACTTGGCGCAGTTGAGACGCAGGCCATTTTGTCGTATGCGGGTGAAGACACGTCGTAGACGATGCATGTGTTCCTGCGGAGTGGTGGACCAAATGATGATATCGTCCACATATACACGTACCCCTTCGATGCCTTCCATCATCTGCTCCATAATGCGGTGGAAAACTTCAGATGCTGAAATGATGCCGAATGGCATCCGGTTGTAGCAGAATCTGCCAAAAGGGGTGTTGAACGTGCATAGCCTTCGGCTGGCCGGGTCCAATTGGATCTGCCAAAATCCTTTGGACGCATCCAATTTGGTAAATATTTTGGCTTGCGCCATCTCGCTGGTGAGTTCCTCTCGTTTCGGGATGGGATAATGTTCCTGCATGATGTTGTTATTCAGATCTTTAGGATCTATACATATGCGGAGCTCGCCAGAGGGCTTCTTTACACAGACCATGGAGCTGACCCATGGCGTGGGCTCCGTGACCCTGGATAGGACCCCTTGGTCCTGAAGATCCTGCAGCTGCAACTTGAGGCGGTCTTTGAGTGGCGCAGGAACCCTGCGAGGTGCGTGAACGACAGGGATGGCGTCCGGTTTGAGTCGAATCCTGTACGTGTATGGCAATGTCCCCATGCCTTCAAAAACCTCCTGGTTGTGAGCAAGGAGGGAATGGAGATTTGCGTGGAACTCAGCATCCGGGAAGTCGGATATCTCATCTGGAGAGAGAGACATAATGCGCTGTACCAGGTGAAGGACCTTACACGCCTGTGCGCCCAGTAACGAGTCTTTTGATGAGCCGACAACTTCGAAGGGGAGTGTGGCCGTGTGCATCTTGTGAGTTATCTGTAGCTGGCAAGATCCTATGGACGGGATGACGTTCCCGTTATAATCAACCATTTTGAGCTGGGATGGCGTGATGGGTGGTTTGACCTTCATGGCCTGGAATGCAGAATATGCAATCAAGTTGGCGGATGCGCCGGTGTCCAGACGGAAGGTGACGCGCGATCGGTTGACCGTCAGGGTGGCACACCACTCATCGGCTGGATTAATGGCATTGACCTTGTTGACATCGATGACGGAAACGCGGAAGGCATCTTGGTCATCTGCATCACTTAACTGGAAGTCATGATGCGTGGGCTGGACGGTCCTGACTTGTCTGCGAGATTGTCGGGGATCTGCAGGATCCATGGGTTGAGCCGAACGACAGTGGGCAGCATAGTGGCCCATCTTGCCACATCTGAGGCACTGTCGGTTTTTAGCAGGACATTGCCCTTTTAAGTGTACAGCTCCACAATTGCCGCACGTCATGACGTCATGACGTCACGGCGTTCGTTGCGCTATTGCGCATGCGCAGTGCGATCTTGCGGTGGGCGCGCCTGCGCAGTGCGTCCCTCGATGTGGCCATTATTTTTGGCGCGCACCAGCGCGGGAGACCGCGGGAAGTGGCCGCTGTCGTCCGGGCCGTGGGTCGGGAAGTAATCGACGGCCTGGATGCGTTCAGCGTTGTGGGCGGCCTGGCTTGCCGATTCGACGGCTGGGGACCCCCTCCGTGCCAACTTGGACGTCTGAAATCGGGCAAAACGATAGGTTGCATTCTCGTGGAGGACACAGGCTTCCACAGCAGACGCTAAGGTGAGGCTTTTTATTTTAAGAAGCTGCTGGCGTAGGCCACTAGAGACAACGCCAAAAACAATTTGGTCCCTGATCATGGACTCTGTGGTGCTGCCGTAACCGCAGGACTGCGCTAGAATTCGGAGGTGCGTCAAAAAGGGTTGAAAAAGCTCCTTACCTTGCAGGCGTTGCTGAAAGAGGTATCTTTCAAAACTTTCATTCACTTCAACCTTAAAGTGCTGGTCCAGTTTGAGGATGACCGTGTCATACTTGGATTGGTTTTCGCCTTCTTCGAACACCAGTGAGTTGAAGACGTCGAGGGCGTGCTGACCTGCGTAGAAGAGGAGCATTGCAATCTTCGTTTCATCCGAGGCACTCTGTTTTTCGTTGGCTCGGATGTACAGGTCAAATCAGTGCCTGAAGAGCTTCCAATTGGTACCTAGGTTCCCCGCGACTGGCAACGGCTGCGGTTTGTCGGTGCGGTCCATGTCCAGAATGGCAGGTTAGTTGGCAGGTATCGATCCACTCCTGTACCATGTGGTGTTGGGCGTTCTGACACACAGATGAGCCAACACGGTTGTATATGGTACAACGCTATTTTATTTAAACTTTCTATGTACAGTTTTGTCTTGATACTCTGCACGTGGGGATTCCCTGTTTGTGATCTTGTAACAGGTCTTGTCCGTGTCTTTGTCCCCAAACCTACTGTCCACTTGGTGTCGTGCTCGTGCTTTTATGTGGTTGGTGTCCTTGTGTGTGATTGGTTGTGGTGTTGTGCGCTCTGATTTGTCTGTTGGTGTGGCCATCATGATGTGTGCGTTTGAATATCATGACAAGTAGGTGAGTGAGGGGTGGGGGGGGATGGAGTGTCGGTGCGTGAGGGGGGGACTGAGAGTCGGTGAGTGAGGGGGGACTGAGAGTCAGTGAGTGAGGGGGGGGACTGAGAGTCGGTGAGTGAGGGGGGGGGACTGAGAGTCGGTGAGTGAGGGGGTACTGAGAGTCGGTGAGTGAGAGGGGGACTGAGAGTCGGTGAGTGAGAGGGGGACTGAGAGTCGGTGAGTGAGAGGGGGACTGAGAGTCGGTGAGTGAGAGGGGGACTGAGAGTCGGTGAGTGAGAGGGGGACTGAGAGTCGGTGAGTGAGAGGGGGACTGAGAGCCGGTGAGTGAGAGGGGGACTGAGAGTCGGTGAGTGAGAGGGGGACTGAGAGTCGGTGAGTGAGAGGGGGACTGAGAGTCGGTGAGTGAGAGGGGGACTGAGAGTCGGTGAGTGAGGGGGACTGAGAGTCGGTGAGTGAGAGGGGGACTGAGAGTCGGTGAGTGAGGGGGGACTGAGAGTCGGTGAGTGAGGGGGGACTGAGAGTCGGTGGGTGAGGGAGGGACTGAGAGTCTGAGTGAGGGAGGGACTGAGAGTCGGTGAGTGAGGGGGGACTGCGAGTCGGTGAGTGAGGACGGACTGAGAGTCGGTGAGTGAGGGGGGGGACTGAGTGTCGGTGAGTGAGGGGGGACTGAGTGTCGGTGAGTGAGGGGGGACACTGAGTCGGTGAGTGAGGGGGGACACTGAGTGTCGGTGAGTGAGGGGGGGACAAGAGAGTCGGTGAGTGAGGGGGGGGGACTGAGTCTCGGTGAGGGGGGACTGAGAGTCGGTGAGTGAGGGAGGGACTGAGTGTCGGTGAGTGAGGACGGACTGAGAGTCGTTCGGTGAGGGGGACTGAGAGTCGGTGAGTGAGCGACTGATAGTCGGTGAGTGAGGGGGGGGGGAAAGAGAGTCGGTGAGTGAGGGTGGGACTGAGTTTCGGTGAGTGAGGGGAGGGACTGAGAGTCAGTGAGGGGGGGGATATGAGGGACGGGGGACTGAGAGTCTGTGAGTGAGAGGGGACAGAGTCGGTGAGTGAGGGGAGAAGGAGAGTCGGTGAGTGAGGACGGACT
The DNA here is from genome assembly GCF_047496885.1 of Scyliorhinus torazame. NCBI lineage: Eukaryota > Metazoa > Chordata > Chondrichthyes > Carcharhiniformes > Scyliorhinidae > Scyliorhinus > Scyliorhinus torazame. The sequence goes on along the minus strand of NC_092720.1, from coordinate 183,441,874 downwards.
GAGAGTCGGTGTGTGAGGGGGGGGGACTGAATGTCGGTGAGTGAGGGGGGGGACTGAGTGTCGGTGAGTGAGGGGGGGGGGACTGAAAGTCGGTGAGTGAGGTAGGCACTTTGAGTCGGTGAGTGAGGACGGACTGAGAGTCTGTGAGTGAGGGGGACACTGAGTCGGTGAGTGAGGGGGGGACTGAGAGTCGGTGAGTGAGGGGGGGGATTGAGTGTCGGTGAGTGAGGGGGGGGAGCGAGAGTCGGTGAGTGAGGGATGGACTGAGAGTCGGTGAGTGAGTGGGGGGAATGAGTCGGTGAGTGAGTGAGGACGGACTGCGAGTCGGTGAGTGAGTGAGGACGGACTGAGAGTCGGTGAGTGAGGGGGGGGGACTGAGTGTCGGTGAGTGAGGGGGGGGACTGAGTGTCGGTGAGTGAGGGGGGGGGAAAATGAGTGACGGTGAGTGAGGGGGGGGGGGGAAATGAGTGACGGTGAGTGCGGGAGCGACTGAGAGTCGGTGAGTGCGGGAGGGACTGAGAGTCGGTGAGTGAGGACGGACTGAGTGTCGGTGAGTGTGGGGGGGGACTGAGTGTCAGTGAGTGAGGGTGGGACAGAGTAGGTAAGTGAGGGGGGACTGAGTCGGTGAGTGAGGGGGGGGACTGAGAGTCGGTGAGTGAGGGGGGACAGAATCGGTGAGTGAGGGGGGACTGAGAGTCGGTGAGTGAGGGGGGACTGAGAGTCGGTGAGGGGGGGGGGAAATGAGGGACGTGGGACTGAGTCGGTGAGTGAGGGGGGACAGAGTCGGTGAGTGAGGGGGTCTGAGAGTCGGTGAGTGAGGGGGGACTGAGAGTCGGTGAGTGAGGGGGGACTGAGAGTCGGTGAGTGAGGGGGGACTGAGAGTCGGTGAGTGATGGGAGGGACTGAGAGTCGGTGAGTGAGGGGGTGAATTAGTGTCGGTGTCTGAGGGGGGGGGGGGAATTAGAGTCGGTGAGTGAGGGGGGGACTGAGAGTCGGTGAGTGAGGGGGGACTGAGAGTCGGTGAGTGAGGGGGGACTGAGTGCCGGTGAGTGAGGGGGGGGACTGAGAGTCGGTGAGTGAGGGGGGGGACTGAGAGTCGGTGAGTGAGGGGGGGGGACAGAGAGTCGGTGAGTGAGAGGGGGACTGAGAGTCGGTGAGTGAGGGAGGGACTGAGAGGCGGGGAGGGAGGGACTGAGAGTCGGTGAGTGAGGGGGGACTGAGAGTCGGTGAGTGAGGGGGTGAATTAGTGTCGGTGTCTGAGGGGGGGGGGAATTAGAGTCGGTGAGTGAGGGGGGACTGAGACTCGGTGAGTGAGGGGGGACTGAGACTCGGTGAGTGAGGGGGGACTGAGAGTCGGTGAGTGAGGGGGGACTGAGAGCCGGTGAATGAGGGGGGACTGAGAGTCGGTGAGTGAGGGGGGGGACTGAGAGTCGGTGAGTGAGGGGGGGGACAGAGAGTCGGTGAGTGAGAGGGGGACTGAGAGTCGGTGAGTGAGGGAGGGACTGAGAGGCGGGGAGGGAGGGACTGAGAGTCGGTGAGTGAGGGGTGGGACTGAGTGTCGGTGAGTGAGGGGGGACTGAGAGTCGGTGAGTGAGGGGGGGGGACTGAGAGTCGGTGAGTGAGGGGGTACTGAGAGTCGGTGAGTGAGAGGGGGACTGAGAGTCGGTGAGTGAGAGGGGGACTGAGAGTCGGTGAGTGAGAGGGGGACTGAGAGTCGGTGAGTGAGAGGGGGACTGAGAGTCGGTGAGTTAGAGGGGGACTGAGAGTCGGTGAGTGAGAGGGGGACTGAGAGTCGGTGAGTGAGAGGGGGACTGAGAGTCGGTGAGTGAGAGGGGGACTGAGAGTCGGTGAGTGAGAGGGGGACTGAGAGTCGGTGAGTGAGAGGGGGACTGAGAGTCGTTGAGTGAGGGGGGACTGAGAGTCGGTGAGTGAGGGAGGGACTGAGAGTCGGTGAGTGAGGGGGGACTGCGAGTCGGTGAGTGAGTGAGGACGGACTGAGAGTCGGTGAGTGAGGGGGGGGACTGAGTGTCGGTGAGTGAGGGTGGGGAATGATGTCGGTGAGTGAGGGGGGACTGAGAGTCGGTGAGTGAGGGGGGGGACTGAGTGTCGGTGAGTGAGGGGGGACACTGAGTCGGTGAGTGAGGGGGGACACTGAGTGTCGGTGAGTGAGGGGGGGGACAAGAGAGTCGGTGAGTGAGGGGGGGGGACTGAGATTCGGTGACTGAGGGGGGGGACTGAGTCTCGGTGAGGGGGGACTGAGAGTCGGTGAGTGAGGGAGGGACTGAGTGTCGGTGAGTGAGGACGGACTGAGAGTCGTTCGGTGAGGGGGACTGAGAGTCGGTGAGTGAGCGACTGATAGTCGGTGAGTGAGGGGGGGGGAAAGAGAGTCGGTGAGTGAGGGTGGGACTGAGTTTCGGTGAGTGAGGGGAGGGACTGAGTATCGGTGAGTGAGGGGGGACTGAGAGTCGGTGAGTGAGGGGGGGACTGAGAGTCGGTGAGTGAGGGGGGGGGGAATGAGAGTCTGTGAGGGAGGGGACTGAGAGTCGGTGAGTGAGGGGTGGACTGAGTCGGTGAGTCAGGGGGGACAGAGAGTCGGTGAGTGAGGGGGTGACTGAGTGTCGGTGAGTGAGGGAGGGACTGAGAGTCGGTGAGTGGGGAGGGATTGAGAGTCGGTGAGTGAGGGGGGGGACTGAGAGTCGGTGATTGAGGGGGGACTGAGAGTCGGTGAGTGGGGGGGGGGACTGAGAGTTGGTGAGTGGGGGGGGGGGACTGAAAGTCGGTGAGTGAGGGGGGACTGAGTCGGTGAGTGAGGGGAGACTGAGAGTCTGAGTGAGGGGGGGACTGAGTGTCGGTGAGTGAGGGGGGGACTGAGAGTCGGTGAGTGAGGGGTGGGGGGGATTGAGAGTCGGTGAGTGAGGGGGGACTGAGAGTAGGTGAGTGAGGGGGGACAGAGTAGGTGAGTGAGGGGTGGGGGGACTGAGAGTCGGTGAGTTAGGGGGGGGACATAGTCGGTGAGTGAGGGGGGGACTGAGAGTCGGTGAGTGAGGGGGGGGACTGAGAGTCGGTGAGTGAGGGAGCGACTGAGAGTCGGTGAGTGAGTGGGGGACTGAGAGACGGTGACTGAGGGGGGGGGGACTGAGAGTCTGTGAGTGAGGAGGGGACAGAGTCGGTGAGTGAGTGAGTGGGGGACTGAGAGACGGTGAGTGAGGGGGGACTGAGTAGGTGAGTGAGGGGTGGACTGAGAGTAGGTGAGTGAGGGGTGGGGGGTGACTGAGAGTCGGTGAGTGAGGGGGTCTGAGAGTCAGTGGGTGAGGGGGGACTGAGTCGGTGAGTGAGGGGAGACAGAGTCTGTGAGTGAGGGGGGGACAGAGTCGGTGAGTGAGTGGGGCGGAGACTGAGAGTCGGTGAGTGAGGGGGGGGCTGAGAGTTGGTGAGTGAGGGAGTGGACTGAGAGTCGGTGAGTGAGGGGGGGACTGAGAGTCGGTGAGGGGGGGGGACAGAGAGTCGGTGATTGAGGGAGGGGACTGAGAGTCGGTGAGTGAGGGACTGAGAGTCGGTGAGTGAGGGGGGGACTGAGAGTCGGTGAGTGGGGGGGGACTGAGAGTCGGTGAGTGAGGCGGGGGACTGAGAGTCGGTGAGTGAGGCGGGGGACTGAGAGTCGGTGAGTGAGGGGGGACTGAGAGTCGGTGAGTGAGGGGGGACTGAGAGTCGGTGAGTGAGGGGGGACTGAGAGTCGGTGAGTGAGGGGGGACTGAGAGTCGGTGAGTGAGGGGGGACGGAGAGTCGGTGAGTGAGGGGTGACTGAGAGTCGGTGAGTGAGGGGGGGACTGAGAGTCGGTGAGTGAGGGAGTGGACTGAGTGTCGGTGAGTGAGGGGCGGACTGAGAGTCGGTGAGTGAGGGGGGGTCTGAGTCGGTGAGTGATGGGGGGTCTGAGTCGGTGAGTGAGGGGGGGACTGAGAGTCGGTGAGTGAGGGGGGGGACTGTGTCGGTGAGTGAGGGAGGGACTGAGTGTCAGTGAGTGAGGGAGGGACTGAGAGTCAGTGAGCGAGGGAGGGACTGAGAGTCGGTGAGTGAGGGGGGGGCACTGAGTCGGTGAGTGAGGGGAGGGACTGAGTCGGTGGGTGAGTGAGGGGGGGAGACTGAGAGTCGGTGAGTGAGGGGGGGACTGAGAGTCAGTGAGTGAGGGAGGGGACTGAGAGTCGGTGAGTGAGGGAGGGGACTGAGTCGGTGAATGAGGGGGGGACTGCGAGTCGGTGAGTGAGGGGGGGCACTGAGAGTCGGTGAGTGAGGGGGGGACTGCGAGTCGGTGAGTGGGGGGGGGGGGACTGAGAGTCTGTGAGGGCGGGGACTGAGAGTCGGTGATTGAGGGAGGGGACTGAGAGTCGGTGAGTGAGGGGGGGACTGCGAGTCGGTGAGTGGGGGGGGGGGACTGAGAGTCTGTGAGGGCGGGGACTGAGAGTCGGTGATTGAGGGAGGGGACTGAGAGTCGGTGAGTGAGGGGAGGGGGGACTGAGTCGGTGAGTGAGGGGAGACTGAGAGTCGGTGAGTGAGGGGTGGACTGAGTCGGTGAGTCAGGGGGGACAGAGAGTCGGTGAGTGAGGGGGGTGACTGAGTGTCGGTGAGTGAGGGAGGGACTGAGAGTCGGTGAGTGGGGAGGGATTGAGAGTCGGTGATTGAGGGGGGGGACTGAGAGTCGGTGATTGAGGGGGGGGGACTGAGAGTCGGTGATTGAGGGGGGACTGAGAGTCGGTGAGTGAGGGGGGGGACTGAGAGTCGGTGAGTGAGGGAGCGACTGAGAGTCGGTGAGTGAGTGGGGGACTGAGAGACGGTGACTGAGGGGGGGGGGACTGAGAGTCTGTGAGTGAGGAGGGGACAGAGTCGGTGAGTGAGTGAGTGGGGGACTGAGAGACGGTGAGTGAGGGGGGACTGAGTAGGTGAGTGAGGGGTGGACTGAGAGTAGGTGAGTGAGGGGTGGGGGGTGACTGAGAGTCGGTGAGTGAGGGGGTCTGAGAGTCAGTGGGTGAGGGGGGACTGAGTCGGTGAGTGAGGGGAGACAGAGTCTGTGAGTGAGGGGGGGACAGAGTCGGTGAGTGAGTGGGGCGGAGACTGAGAGTCGGTGAGTGAGGGGGGGGCTGAGAGTCGGTGAGTGAGGGAGTGGACTGAGAGTCGGTGAGTGAGGGGGGGACTGAGAGTCGGTGAGGGGGGGGGACAGAGAGTCGGTGATTGAGGGAGGGGACTGAGAGTCGGTGAGTGAGGGACTGAGAGTCGGTGAGTGAGGGGGGGACTGAGAGTCGGTGAGTGGGGGGGGACTGAGAGTCGGTGAGTGAGGCGGGGGACTGAGAGTCGGTGAGTGAGGCGGGGGACTGAGAGTCGGTGAGTGAGGGGGGACTGAGAGTCGGTGAGTGAGGGGGGACTGAGAGTCGGTGAGTGAGGGGGGACTGAGAGTCGGTGAGTGAGGGGGGACGGAGAGTCGGTGAGTGAGGGGTGACTGAGAGTCGGTGAGTGAGGGGGGGACTGAGAGTCGGTGAGTGAGGGAGTGGACTGAGTGTCGGTGAGTGAGGGGCGGACTGAGAGTCGGTGAGTGAGGGGGGGGTCTGAGTCGGTGAGTGATGGGGGGTCTGAGTCGGTGAGTGATGGGGGACTGAGAGTCGGTGAGTGAGGGGGGGGACTGTGTCGGTGAGTGAGGGAGGGACTGAGTGTCAGTGAGTGAGGGAGGGACTGAGAGTCAGTGAGCGAGGGAGGGACTGAGAGTCGGTGAGTGAGGGGGGGGCACTGAGTCGGTGAGTGAGGGGAGGGACTGAGTCGGTGGGTGAGTGAGGGGGGGAGACTGAGAGTCGGTGAGTGAGGGGGGGACTGAGAGTCAGTGAGTGAGGGAGGGGACTGAGAGTCGGTGAGTGAGGGAGGGGACTGAGTCGGTGAATGAGGGGGGGACTGCGAGTCGGTGAGTGAGGAGGGACTGCGAGTCGGTGAGTGGGGGGGGGGGGACTGAGAGTCTGTGAGGGCGGGGACTGAGAGTCGGTGATTGAGGGAGGGGACTGAGAGTCGGTGAGTGAGGGGAGGGGGGACTGAGTCGGTGAGTGAGGGGAGACTGAGAGTCGGTGAGTGAGGGGTGGACTGAGTCGGTGAGTCAGGGGGGACAGAGAGTCGGTGAGTGAGGGGGGTGACTGAGTGTCGGTGAGTGAGGGAGGGACTGAGAGTCGGTGAGTGGGGAGGGATTGAGAGTCGGTGATTGAGGGGGGGGACTGAGAGTCGGTGATTGAGGGGGGGGGACTGAGAGTCGGTGATTGAGGGGGGACTGAGAGTCGGTGAGTGGGGGGGGGGGGACTGAGAGTCGGTGAGTGGGGGGGGGACTGAAAGTCGGTGAGTGAGGGGGGACTGAGTCGGTGAGTGAGGGGAGACTGAGAGTCTGAGTGAGGGGGGACTGAGTGTCGGTGAGTGAGGGGGGGACTGAGAGTCGGTGAGTGAGGGGTGGGGGGGGATTGAGAGTCGGTGAGTGAGGGGGGACTGAGAGTAGGTGAGTGAGGGGGGACTGAGAGTAGGTGAGTGAGGGGTGGGGGGGACTGAGAATCGGTGAGTGAGGGGGGGGACATAGTCGGTGAGTGAGGGGGGACAGAGAGTTGGTGAGTGAGGGAGCGACTGAGTGTCGGTGAGTGAGGGGGGGTCTGAGAGTCGGTGAGTGAGGGAGCGACTGAGAGTCGGTGAGTGAGTGGGGGACTGAGAGACGGTGAGTGAGGGGGGGGACTGAGTCGGTGGGTGAGTGAGGGGGGGAGACTGAGAGTCGGTGAGTGAGGGGGGGACTGAGAGTCAGTGAGTGAGGGAGGGGACTGAGAGTCGGTGAGTGAGGGAGGGGACTGAGTCGGTGAATGAGGGGGGGACTGCGAGTCGGTGAGTGAGGAGGGACTGCGAGTCGGTGAGTGGGGGGGGGGGGACTGAGAGTCTGTGAGGGCGGGGACTGAGAGTCGGTGATTGAGGGAGGGGACTGAGAGTCGGTGAGTGAGGGGAGGGGGGACTGAGTCGGTGAGTGAGGGGAGACTGAGAGTCGGTGAGTGAGGGGTGGACTGAGTCGGTGAGTCAGGGGGGACAGAGAGTCGGTGAGTGAGGGGGGTGACTGAGTGTCGGTGAGTGAGGGAGGGACTGAGAGTCGGTGAGTGGGGAGGGATTGAGAGTCGGTGATTGAGGGGGGGGACTGAGAGTCGGTGATTGAGGGGGGGGGACTGAGAGTCGGTGATTGAGGGGGGACTGAGAGTCGGTGAGTGAGGGGGGGGACTGAGAGTCGGTGAGTGAGGGAGCGACTGAGAGTCGGTGAGTGAGTGGGGGACTGAGAGACGGTGACTGAGGGGGGGGGGACTGAGAGTCTGTGAGTGAGGAGGGGACAGAGTCGGTGAGTGAGTGAGTGGGGGACTGAGAGACGGTGAGTGAGGGGGGACTGAGTAGGTGAGTGAGGGGTGGACTGAGAGTAGGTGAGTGAGGGGTGGGGGGTGACTGAGAGTCGGTGAGTGAGGGGGTCTGAGAGTCAGTGGGTGAGGGGGGACTGAGTCGGTGAGTGAGGGGAGACAGAGTCTGTGAGTGAGGGGGGGACAGAGTCGGTGAGTGAGTGGGGCGGAGACTGAGAGTCGGTGAGTGAGGGGGGGGCTGAGAGTCGGTGAGTGAGGGAGTGGACTGAGAGTCGGTGAGTGAGGGGGGGACTGAGAGTCGGTGAGGGGGGGGGACAGAGAGTCGGTGATTGAGGGAGGGGACTGAGAGTCGGTGAGTGAGGGACTGAGAGTCGGTGAGTGAGGGGGGGACTGAGAGTCGGTGAGTGGGGGGGGACTGAGAGTCGGTGAGTGAGGCGGGGGACTGAGAGTCGGTGAGTGAGGCGGGGGACTGAGAGTCGGTGAGTGAGGGGGGACTGAGAGTCGGTGAGTGAGGGGGGACTGAGAGTCGGTGAGTGAGGGGGGACTGAGAGTCGGTGAGTGAGGGGGGACTGAGAGTCGGTGAGTGAGGGGGGACGGAGAGTCGGTGAGTGAGGGGTGACTGAGAGTCGGTGAGTGAGGGGGGGACTGAGAGTCGGTGAGTGAGGGAGTGGACTGAGTGTCGGTGAGTGAGGGGCGGACTGAGAGTCGGTGAGTGAGGGGGGGGTCTGAGTCGGTGAGTGATGGGGGGTCTGAGTCGGTGAGTGATGGGGGACTGAGAGTCGGTGAGTGAGGGGGGGGACTGTGTCGGTGAGTGAGGGAGGGACTGAGTGTCAGTGAGTGAGGGAGGGACTGAGAGTCAGTGAGCGAGGGAGGGACTGAGAGTCGGTGAGTGAGGGGGGGGCACTGAGTCGGTGAGTGAGGGGAGGGACTGAGTCGGTGGGTGAGTGAGGGGGGGAGACTGAGAGTCGGTGAGTGAGGGGGGGACTGAGAGTCAGTGAGTGAGGGAGGGGACTGAGAGTCGGTGAGTGAGGGAGGGGACTGAGTCGGTGAATGAGGGGGGGACTGCGAGTCGGTGAGTGAGGAGGGACTGCGAGTCGGTGAGTGGGGGGGGGGGGACTGAGAGTCTGTGAGGGCGGGGACTGAGAGTCGGTGATTGAGGGAGGGGACTGAGAGTCGGTGAGTGAGGGGAGGGGGGACTGAGTCGGTGAGTGAGGGGAGACTGAGAGTCGGTGAGTGAGGGGTGGACTGAGTCGGTGAGTCAGGGGGGACAGAGAGTCGGTGAGTGAGGGGGGTGACTGAGTGTCGGTGAGTGAGGGAGGGACTGAGAGTCGGTGAGTGGGGAGGGATTGAGAGTCGGTGATTGAGGGGGGGGACTGAGAGTCGGTGATTGAGGGGGGGGGACTGAGAGTCGGTGATTGAGGGGGGACTGAGAGTCGGTGAGTGGGGGGGGGGGACTGAGAGTCGGTGAGTGGGGGGGGGACTGAAAGTCGGTGAGTGAGGGGGGACTGAGTCGGTGAGTGAGGGGAGACTGAGAGTCTGAGTGAGGGGGGACTGAGTGTCGGTGAGTGAGGGGGGGACTGAGAGTCGGTGAGTGAGGGGTGGGGGGGGATTGAGAGTCGGTGAGTGAGGGGGGACTGAGAGTAGGTGAGTGAGGGGGGACTGAGAGTAGGTGAGTGAGGGGTGGGGGGGACTGAGAATCGGTGAGTGAGGGGGGGGACATAGTCGGTGAGTGAGGGGGGACAGAGAGTTGGTGAGTGAGGGAGCGACTGAGTGTCGGTGAGTGAGGGGGGGTCTGAGAGTCGGTGAGTGAGGGGGGGGACTGAGAGTCGGTGAGTGAGGAGGGGACAGAGTCGGTGAGTGAGTGAGTGGGGGACTGAGAGACGGTGAGTGAGGGGGGACTGAGTAGGTGAGTGAGGGGGGACTGAGAGTAGGTGAGTGAGGGGTGGAGGGTGACTGAGAGTCGGTGAGTGAGGGGGTCTGAGAGTCAGTGGGTGAGGGGGGACTGAGTCGGTGAGTGAGGGGAGACAGAGTCTGTGAGTGAGGGGGGGACAGAGTCGGTGAGTGAGTGGGGGGGGAGATTGAGAGTCGGTGAGTGAGGGGGGGGGGGAACTGAGAGTCGGTGAGTGAGGGAGTGGACTGAGAGTTGGTGAGTGAGGGGGGACTGAGTCGGTGAGTGAGGGGGGGGACTGCGAGTCGGTGAGTGAGGGGGGACAGAGAGTTGGTGAGTGAGGGAGGGGACTGAGAGTCGGTGAGTGAGGGAGGGGACTGAGAGTCGGTGATTGAGGCGGGGGACTGTGAGTCGGTGAGTGAGGGGGGGGACTTCGAGTCGGTGAGTGAGGGGGGGGACTGCGAGTCGGTGAGTGAGGGGGGGGGGACTGAGAGTCGGTGAGTGAGGGGGGGACTGAGAGTCGGTGAGTGAGGGGGGACTGAGAGTCAGTGGGTGAGGGGGGGGACTGAGAGTCGGTGAGTGAGGGGGGGGACTGCGAATCGGTGAGTGAGGGGGGACAGAGAGTCGGTGAGTGAGGGAGCGACTGAGAGTCGGTGAGTGAGGGGGGGACTGCGAGTCGGTGAGTGAGGGGGGACAGAGAGTCGGTGAGTGAGGGAGGGGACTGAGAGTCGGTGAGTGAGGGAGGGGACTGAGAGTCGGTGAGTGAGGGGGGGGACTGCGAGTCGGTGAGTGAGGAGGGACTGAGAGTCGGTGAGTGAGGGAGGGGACTGAGTCGGTGAGTGAGGGGGGGGACTGCGAGTCGGTGAGTGAGTGAGGACGGACTGAGAGTCGGTGAGTGAGGGGGGGGACTGAGTGTCGGTGAGTGAGGGTGGGGAATGAGTGTCGGTGAGTGAGGGGGGACTGAGAGTCGGTGAGTGAGGGAGGGGACTGAGTGTCGGTGAGTGAGGGGGGGGACTGAGTGTCGGTGAGTGAGGGGGGACACTGAGTCGGTGAGTGAGGGGGGGGACAAGAGAGTCGGTGAGTGAGGGGGGGGGACTGAGATTCGGTGACTGAGGGGGGGGGGGGACTGAGTCTCGGTGAGGGGGGACTGAGTCTCGGTGAGGGGGGACTGAGAGTCGGTGCGTGAGGGAGGGACTGAGTGTCGGTGAGTGAGGACGGACTGAGAGTCGTTCGGTGAGGGGGGACTGAGTAGGTGAGTGAGGGGGGACTGAGAGTAGGTGAGTGAGGGGTGAGGGGGGACTGAGTCGGTGAGTGAGGGGGGGACAGAGTCGGTGAGTGAGTGGGGGGCAGACTGAGAGTCGGTGAGTGAGGGGGGGGCTGAGAGTCGGTGAGTGAGGGAGTGGACTGAGAGTCGGTGAGTGAGGGGGGGACTGAGAGTCGGTGAGGGGGGGGGGACAGAGAGTCGGTGATTGAGGGAGGGGACTGAGAGTCGGTGAGTGAGGGAGGGGACTGAGAGTCGGTGAGTGAGGGGGGACTGAGAGCCGATGAGTGAGGGGGGGGACTGAGAGTCGGTGAGTGAGGGGGGACTGAGAGTCGGTGAGTGAGGGAGTGGACTGAGTTTCGGTGAGTGAGGGGGGGACTGAGAGTCGGTGAAGGGGGGGACTGAGAGTCGGTGAGTGAGGGGTGGGACTGAGTCGGTGAGTGATTGGGGGGGACTGAGTCGGTGAGTGAGGGAGGGACTGAGTGTCGGTGAGTGAGGGAGGGACTGAGAGTCAGTGAGCGAGGGAGGGACTGAGAGTCGGTGAGTGAGGGGGGGGGACTGAGTCGGTGAGTGAGGGGAGGGACTGAGTCGGTGGGTGAGTGAGGGGGGGAGACTGAGAGTCGGTGAGTGAGGGGGGGGACTGAGAGTCAGTGAGTGAGGGGGGGCACTGAGAGTCGGTGAGTGAGGGGGGGGACTGCGAGTCGGTGAGTGAGGGGGGGGACTGAGAGTCGGTGAGTGAGGAGGAACTGAGAGTCGGTGAGTGAGGGAGGGGACTGAGAGTCGGTGAGTGAGGGAGGGGACTGAGTCGGTGAGTGAGGGGGGGACTGCGAGTCGGTGAGTGAGGAGGGACTGCGAGTCGGTGATTGAGGGAGGGGACTGAGAGTCGGTGAGTGAGGGGAGGGGGGACTGAGTCGGTGAGTGAGGGGAGACTGAGAGTCGGTGAGTGAGGGGTGGACTGAGTCGGTGAGTCAGGGGGGACAGAGAGTCGGTGAGTGAGGGGGGTGACTGAGTGTCGGTGAGTGAGGGAGGGACTGAGAGTCGGTGAGTGGGGAGGGATTGAGAGTCGGTGATTGAGGGGGGGGACTGAGAGTCGGTGATTGAGGGGGGGGACTGAGAATCGGTGAGTGGGGGGGGGGGACTGAGAGTCGGTGAGTGGGGGGGGGGACTGAAAGTCGGTGAGTGAGGGGGGACTGAGTCGGTGAGTGAGGGGAGACTGAGAGTCTGAGTGAGGGGGAACTGAGTGTCGGTGAGTGAGGGGGGGACTGAGAGTCGGTGAGTGAGGGGTGGGGGGGGATTGAGAGTCGGTGAGTGAGGGGGGACTGAGAGTAGGTGAGTGAGGGGGGACTGAGAGTAGGTGAGTGAGGGGTGGGGGGGACTGAGAATCGGTGAGTGAGGGGGGGGACATAGTCGGTGAGTGAGGGGGGACTGAGAGTCGGTGAGTGAGGGAGCGACTGAGAGTCGGTGAGTGAGTGGGGGACTGAGAGACGGTGAGTGAGGGGGGGGACTGAGAGTCTGTGAGTGAGGAGGGGACAGAGTCGGTGAGTGAGTGAGTGGGGGACTGAGAGACGGTGAGTGAGGGGGGACTGAGAGTAGGTGAGTGAGGGGTGGAGGGTGACTGAGAGTCGGTGAGTGAGGGGGTCTGAGAGTCAGTGGGTGAGGGGGGACTGAGTCGGTGAGTGAGGGGAGACAGAGTCTGTGAGTGAGGGGGGGACAGAGTCGGTGAGTGAGTGGGGGGGGAGATTGAGAGTCGGTGAGTGAGGGGGGGGGGAACTGAGAGTCGGTGAGTGAGGGAGTGGACTGAGAGTTGGTGAGTGAGGGGGGACTGAGTCGGTGAGTGAGGGGGGGGACTGCGAGTCGGTGAGTGAGGGGGGACAGAGAGTTGGTGAGTGAGGGGTGAGGGGGGACTGAGTCGGTGAGTGAGGGGGGGACAGAGTCGGTGAGTGAGTGGGGGGCAGACTGAGAGTCGGTGAGTGAGGGGGGGGCTGAGAGTCGGTGAGTGAGGGAGTGGACTGAGAGTCGGTGAGTGAGGGGGGGACTGAGAGTCGGTGAGGGGGGGGGACAGAGAGTCGGTGATTGAGGGAGGGGACTGAGAGTCGGTGAGTGAGGGAGGGGACTGAGAGTCGGTGAGTGAGGGGGGACTGAGAGCCGATGAGTGAGGGGGGGGACTGTGAGTCGGTGAGTGAGGGGGGACTGAGAGTCGGTGAGTGAGGGAGGGGACTGAGAGTCGGTGAGTGAGGGGGGACTGAGAGTCGGTGAGCGAGGGAGTGGACTGAGAGTCGGTGAGTGAGAGGGGGACTGAGAGTCGGTGAGTGAGGGGGGACTGAGAGTCAGTGAGTGAGGGGTGACTGAGAGTCGGTGAGTGAGGGGGGGACTGAGAGTCTGTGTGTGAGGAGGGGACAGAGTCCGTGAGTGAGTGGGGGGGGAGACTGAGAGTTGGTGAGTGAGGGAGGGACTGAGTCGGTGGGTGAGTGAGGGGGGGAGACTGAGAGTCGGTGAGTGAGGGGGGGGACTGAGAGTCAGTGAGTGAGGGGGGGCACTGAGAGTCGGTGAGTGATGGGGGGGACTGAGTCGGTGAGTGAGGGAGGGACTGAGTGTCGGTGAGTGAGGGAGGGACTGAGTCGGTGGGTGAGTGAGGGGGGGAGACTGAGAGTCGGTGAGTGAGGGGGGGGACTGAGAGTCAGTGAGTGAGGGGGGGCACTGAGAGTCGGTGAGTGAGGGGGGGGACTGCGAGTCGGTGAGTGAGGGGGGGGACTGAGAGTCGGTGAGTGAGGAGGAACTGAGAGTCGGTGAGTGAGGGAGGGGACTGAGAGTCGGTGAGTGAGGGAGGGGACTGAGTCGGTGAGTGAGGGGGGGACTGCGAGTCGGTGAGTGAGGAGGGACTGCGAGTCGGTGATTGAGGGAGGGGACTGAGAGTCGGTGAGTGAGGGGAGGGGGGACTGAGTCGGTGAGTGAGGGGAGACTGAGAGTCGGTGAGTGAGGGGTGGACTGAGTCGGTGAGTCAGGGGGGACAGAGAGTCGGTGAGTGAGGGGGGTGACTGAGTGTCGGTGAGTGAGGGAGGGACTGAGAGTCGGTGAGTGGGGAGGGATTGAGAGTCGGTGATTGAGGGGGGGGACTGAGAGTCGGTGATTGAGGGGGGGGACTGAGAATCGGTGAGTGGGGGGGACGGACTGAGAGTCGGTGAGTGGGGGGGGGGACTGAAAGTCGGTGAGTGAGGGGGGACTGAGTCGGTGAGTGAGGGGAGACTGAGAGTCTGAGTGAGGGGGAACTGAGTGTCGGTGAGTGAGGGGGGGACTGAGAGTCGGTGAGTGAGGGGTGGGGGGGGATTGAGAGTCGGTGAGTGAGGGGGGACTGAGAGTAGGTGAGTGAGGGGGGACTGAGAGTAGGTGAGTGAGGGGTGGGGGGGACTGAGAATCGGTGAGTGAGGGGGGGGACATAGTCGGTGAGTGAGGGGGGACTGAGAGTCGGTGAGTGAGGGAGCGACTGAGAGTCGGTGAGTGAGTGGGGGACTGAGAGACGGTGAGTGAGGGGGGGGACTGAGAGTCTGTGAGTGAGGAGGGGACAGAGTCGGTGAGTGAGTGAGTGGGGGACTGAGAGACGGTGAGTGAGGGGGGACTGAGAGTAGGTGAGTGAGGGGTGGAGGGTGACTGAGAGTCGGTGAGTGAGGGGGTCTGAGAGTCAGTGGGTGAGGGGGGACTGAGTCGGTGAGTGAGGGCAGACAGAGTCTGTGAGTGAGGGGGGGACAGAGTCGGTGAGTGAGTGGGGGGGGAGATTGAGAGTCGGTGAGTGAGGGGGGGGGGAACTGAGAGTCGGTGAGTGAGGGAGTGGACTGAGAGTTGGTGAGTGAGGGGGGACTGAGTCGGTGAGTGAGGGGGGGGACTGCGAGTCGGTGAGTGAGGGGGGACAGAGAGTTGGTGAGTGAGGGAGGGGACAGAGAGTCGGTGAGTGAGGGAGGGGACTGAGAGTCGGTGAGTGAGGCGGGGGACTGTGAGTCGGTGAGTGAGGGGGGGGACTTCGAGTCGGTGAGTGAGGGGGGGGACTGCGAGTCGGTGAGTGAGGGGGGGGACTGAGTCGGTGAGTGAGGGGGGGGGAACTGAGAGTCGGTGAGTGAGGGAGTGGACTGAGAGTCGGTGAGTGAGGGGGGACTGAGTCGGTGAGTGAGGGAGGGGACTGAGTGTCGGTGAGTGAGGGGGGGGACTGAGTGTCGGTGAGTGAGGGGGGACACTGAGTCGGTGAGTGAGGGGGGACACTGAGTGTCGGTGAGTGAGGGGGGGGACAAGAGAGTCGGTGAGTGAGGGGGGGGGACTGAGATTCGGTGACTGAGGGGGGGGGGACTGAGTCTCGGTGAGGGGGGACTGAGAGTCGGTGAGTGAGGGAGGGACTGAGTGTCGGTGAGTGAGGACGGACTGAGAGTCGTTCGGTGAGGGGGGACTGAGTAGGTGAGTGAGGGGGGACTGAGAGTAGGTGAGTGAGGGGTGAGGGGGGACTGAGTCGGTGAGTGAGGGGGGGACAGAGTCGGTGAGTGAGTGGGGGGCAGACTGAGAGTCGGTGAGTGAGGGGGGGGCTGAGAGTCGGTGAGTGAGGGAGTGGACTGAGAGTCGGTGAGTGAGGGGGGGACTGAGAGTCGGTGAGGGGGGGGGGACAGAGAGTCGGTGATTGAGGGAGGGGACTGAGAGTCGGTGAGTGAGGGAGGGGACTGAGAGTCGGTGAGTGAGGGGGGACTGAGAGTCGGTGAGTGAGGGAGGGGACTGAGAGTCGGTGAGTGAGGGAGGGGACTGAGAGTCGGTGAGTGAGGGGGGACTGAGAGTCGGTGAGCGAGGGAGTGGACTGAGAGTCGGTGAGTGCGAGGGGGACTGAGAGTCGGTGAGTGAGGGGGGACTGAGAGTCAGTGAGTGAGGGGTGACTGAGAGTCGGTGAGTGAGGGGGGGACTGAGAGTCTGTGTGTGAGGAGGGGACAGAGTCCGTGAGTGAGTGGGGGGGAGACTGAGAGTTGGTGAGTGAGGGGGGGACTGAGAGTCGGTGAGTGAGGGAGTGGACTGAGTTTCGGTGAGTGAGGGGGGGACTGAGAGTCGGTGAAGGGGGGACTGAGAGTCGGTGAGTGAGGGGAGGGACTGAGTCGGTGAGTGATGGGGGGACTAAGTCGGTGAGTGATGGGGGACTGAGAGTCGGTGAGTGAGGGGGGGGGACTGAGTCGGTGAGTGAGGGAGGGACTGAGTGTCGGTGAGTGAGGGAGGGACTGAGAGTCAGTGAGCGAGGGAGGGACTGAGAGTCGGTGAGTGAGGGGGGGGGACTGAGTCGGTGAGTGAGGGGAGGGACTGAGTCGGTGGGTGAGTGAGGGGGGAGACTGAGAGTCGGTGAGTGAGGGGGGGGACTGAGAGTCAGTGAGTGAGGGGGGGCACTGAGAGTCGGTGAGTGAGGGGGGGGACTGCGAGTCGGTGAGTGAGGGGGGGACTGAGAGTCGGTGAGTGAGGAGGAACTGAGAGTCGGTGAGTGAGGGAGGGGACTGAGAGTCGGTGAGTGAGGGAGGGGACTGAGTCGGTGAGTGAGGGGGGGACTGCGAGTCGGTGAGTGAGGAGGGACTGCGAGTCGGTGAGTGAGGGGGGGGGACTGAGAGTCTGTGAGGGAGGGGACTGAGAGTCGGTGATTGAGGGAGGGGACTGAGAGTCGGTGAGTGAGGGGAGGGGGGACTGAGTCGGTGAGTGAGGGGAGACTGAGAGTCGGTGAGTGAGGGGTGGACTGAGTCGGTGAGTCAGGGGGGACAGAGAGTCGGTGAGTGAGGGGGGTGACTGAGTGTCGGTGAGTGAGGGAGGGACTGAGAGTCGGTGAGTGGGGAGGGATTGAGAGTCGGTGATTGAGGGGGGGGACTGAGAGTCGGTGATTAAGGGGGGGACTGAGAGTCGGTGATTGAGGGGGGGGAACTGAGAGTCGGTGATTGAGGGGGGGGACTGAGAATCGGTGAGTGGGGGGGGGGGACTGAGAGTCGGTGAGTGGGGGGGGGGACTGAAAGTCGGTGAGTGAGGGGGGACTGAGTCGGTGAGTGAGGGGAGACTGAGAGTCTGAGTGAGGGGGGACTGAGTGTCGGTGAGTGAGGGGGGGACTGAGAGTCGGTGAGTGAGGGGTGGGGGGGATTGAGAGTCGGTGAGTGAGGGGGGACTGAGAGTAGGTGAGTGAGGGGGGACTGAGAGTAGGTGAGTGAGGGGTGGGGGGGATTGAGAGTCGGTGAGTGAGGGGAGACTGAGAGTCTGAGTGAGGGGGGACAGAGAGTGGGTGAGTGAGGAGGGGACAGAGAGTCGGTGAGTGAGTGAGTGGGGGACTGAGAGACGGTGAGTGAGGGGGGGGACTGAGAGTCTGTGAGTGAGGAGGGGACAGAGTCGGTGAGTGAGTGAGTGGGGGACTGAGAGACGGTGAGTGAGGGGGGACTGAGAGTAGGTGAGTGAGGGGTGGAGGGTGACTGAGAGTCGGTGAGTGAGGGGGTCTGAGAGTCAGTGGGTGAGGGGGGACTGAGTCGGTGAGTGAGGGGAGACAGAGTCTGTGAGTGAGGGGGGGACAGAGTCGGTGAGTGAGTGGGGGGGGAGATTGAGAGTCGGTGAGTGAGGGAGTGGACTGAGAGTCGGTGAGTGAGGGGGGGGGGGGAACTGAGAGTCTGTGAGTGAGGGAGTGGACTGAGAGTCGGTGAGTGAGGGGGGACTGAGTCGGTGAGTGAGGGGGGACTGAGTAGGTGAGTGAGGGGGGACTGAGAGTAGGTGAGTGAGGGGTGGAGGGTGACTGAGAGTCGGTGAGTGAGGGGGTCTGAGAGTCAGTGCGTGAGGGGGGACTGAGTCGGTGAGTGAGGGGAGACAGAGTCTGTGAGTGAGGGGGGGACAGAGTCGGTGAGTGAGTGGGGGGGGAGATTGAGAGTCGGTGAGTGAGGGGGGGGGAAACTGAGAGTCGGTGAGTGAGGGAGTGGACTGAGAGTTGGTGAGTGAGGGGGGACTGAGTCGGTGAGTGAGGGGGGGGGACTGCGAGTCGGTGAGTGAGGGGGGACAGAGAGTTGGTGAGTGAGGGAGGGGACTGAGAGTCGGTGAGTGAGGGAGGGGACTGAGAGTCGGTGAGTGAGGCGGGGGACTGTGAGTCGGTGAGTGAGGGGGGGGACTTCGAGTCGGTGAGTGAGGGGGGGTCTGCGAGTCGGTGAGTGAGGGGGGGGACTGCGAGTCGGTGAGTGAGGGGGGGGGGACTGAGAGTCGGTGAGTGAGGGGGGGACTGAGAGTCGGTGAGTGAGGGGGGACTGAGAGTCAGTGGGTGAGGGGGGGGACTGAGAGCCGGTGAGTGAGGGGGGGGACTGCGAATCGGTGAGTGAGGGGGGACAGAGAGCCGGTGAGTGAGGGAGCGACTGAGAGTCGGTGAGTGAGGGGGGTGACTGAGAGTCGGTGAGTGAGGGGGGGACTGAGTCGGTGAGTGAGGGGGGGGACTGCGAGTCGGTGAGTGAGGGGGGACAGAGAGTTGGTGAGTGAGGGAGGGGACTGAGAGTCGGTGAGTGAGGGAGGGGACTGAGAGTCGGTGAGTGAGGGGGGGGACTGCGAGTCGGTGAGTGAGGAGGGACTGAGAGTCGGTGAGTGAGGGAGGGGACTGAGTCGGTGAGTGAGGGGGGGGACTGCGAGTCGGTGAGTGAGTGAGGACGGACTGAGAGTCGGTGAGTGAGGGGGGGGACTGAGTGTCGGTGAGTGAGGGTGGGGAATGAGTGTCGGTGAGTGAGGGGGGACTGAGAGTCGGTGAGTGAGGGAGGGGACTGAGTGTCGGTGAGTGAGGGGGGGGACTGGGTGTCGGTGAGTGAGGGGGGACACTGAGTCGGTGAGTGAGGGGGAACACTGAGTGTCGGTGAGTGAGGGGGTGGACAAGAGAGTCGGTGAGTGAGGGGGGGGGACTGAGATTCGGTGACTGAGGGGGGGGGGGACTGAGTCTCGGTGAGGGGGGACTGAGAGTCGGTGAGTGAGGGAGGGACTGAGTGTCGGTGAGTGAGGACGGACTGAGAGTCGTTCGGTGAGGGGGGACTGAGTAGGTGAGTGAGGGGGGACTGAGAGTAGGTGAGTGAGGGGTGAGGGGGGACTGAGTCGGTGAGTGAGGGGGGGACAGAGTCGGTGAGTGAGTGGGGAGCAGACTGAGAGTCGGTGAGTGAGGGGGGGGCTGAGAGTCGGTGAGTGAGGGAGTGGACTGAGAGTCGGTGAGTGAGGGGGGGACTGAGAGTCGGTGAGGGGGGGGGGACAGAGAGTCGGTGATTGAGGGAGGGGACTGAGAGTCGGTGAGTGAGGGAGGGGACTGAGAGTCGGTGAGTGAGGGGGGACTGAGAGCCGATGAGTGAGGGGGGGGACTGAGAGTCGGTGAGTGAGGGGGGACTGAGAGTCGGTGAGTGAGGGAGGGGACTGAGAGTCGGTGAGTGAGGGAGGGGACTGAGAGTCGGTGAGTGAGGGGGGACTGAGAGTCGGTGAGCGAGGGAGTGGACTGAGAGTCGGTGAGTGAGAGGGGGACTGAGAGTCGGTGAGTGAGGGGGGACTGAGAGTCAGTGAGTGAGGGGTGACTGAGAGTCGGTGAGTGAGGGGGGGACTGAGAGTCTGTGTGTGAGGAGGGGACAGAGTCCGTGAGTGAGTGGGGGGGAGACTGAGAGTTGGTGAGTGAGGGGGGGACTGAGAGTCGGTGAGTGAGGGAGTGGACTGAGTTTCGGTGAGTGAGGGGGGGACTGAGAGTCGGTGAAGGGGGGGACTGAGAGTCGGTGAGTGAGGGGTGGGACTGAGTCGGTGAGTGATGGGGGGACTGAGTCGGTGAGTGATGGGGGACTGAGAGTCGGTGAGTGAGGGGGGGGACTGAGTCGGTGAGTGAGGGAGGGACTGAGTGTCGGTGAGTGAGGGAGGGACTGAGAGTCAGTGAGAGAGGGAGGGACTGAGAGTCGGTGAGTGAGGGGGGGGACTGAGTCGGTGAGTGAGGGGAGGGACTGAGTCGGTGGGTGAGTGAGGGGGGGAGACTGAGAGTCGGTGAGTGAGGGGGGGGACTGAGAGTCAGTGAGTGAGGGGGGGCACTGAGAGTCGGTGAGTGAGGGGGGGGACTGCGAGTCGGTGAGTGAGGGGGGGGACTGAGAGTCGGTGAGTGAGGAGGAACTGAGAGTCGGTGAGTGAGGGAGGGGACTGAGAGTCGGTGAGTGAGGGAGGGGACTGAGTCGGTGAGTGAGGGGGGGACTGCGAGTCGGTGAGTGAGGAGGGACTGCGAGTCGGTGAGTGAGGGGGGGGGACTGAGAGTCTGTGAGGGAGGGGACTGAGAGTCGGTGATTGAGGGAGGGGACTGAGAGTCGGTCAGTGAGGGGAGGGGGGACTGAGTCGGTGAGTGACGGGAGACTGAGAGTCGGTGAGTGAGGGGTGGACTGAGTCGGTGAGTCAGGGGGGACAGAGAGTCGGTGAGTGAGGGGGGTGACTGAGTGTCGGTGAGTGAGGGAGGGACTGAGAGTCGGTGAGTGGGGAGGGATTGAGAGTCGGTGATTGAGGGGGGGGACTGAGAGTCGGTGATTAAGGGGGGGGACTGAGAATCGGTGAGTGGGGGGGGGGGACTGAGAGTCGGTGAGTGGGGGGGGGACTGAAAGTCGGTGATTGAGGGGGGGGACTGAGAGTCGGTGATTGAGGGGGGGGACTGAGAGTCGGTGATTGAGGGGGGGGACTGAGAATCGGTGAGTGGGGGGGGGGGACTGAGAGTCGGTGAGTGGGGGGGGGACTGAAAGTCGGTGAGTGAGGGGGGACTGAGTCGGTGAGTGAGGGGACACTGAGAGTCTGAGTGAGGGGGGACTGAGTGTCGGTGAGTGAGGGGGGGACTGAGAGTCGGTGAGTGAGGGGTGGGGGGGGATTGAGAGTCGGTGAGTGAGGGGGGACTGAGAGTAGGTGAGTGAGGGGGGACTGAGAGTAGGTGAGTGAGGGGTGGGGGGGACTGAGAATCGGTGAGTGAGGGGGGGACATAGTCGGTGAGTGAGGGGGGACAGAGAGTTGGTGAGTGAGGGAGCGACTGAGTGTCGGTGAGTGAGGGGGGGACTGAGAGTCGGTGAGTGAGGGAGCGACTGAGAGTCGGTGAGTGAGTGGGGGACTGAGAGACGGTGAGTGAGGGGGGGGACTGAGAGTCTGTGAGTGAGGAGGGGACAGAGTCGGTGAGTGAGTGAGTGGGGGACTGAGAGACGGTGAGTGAGGGGGGACTGAGAGTAGGTGAGTGAGGGGTGGAGGGTGACTGAGAGTCGGTGAGTGAGGGGGTCTGAGAGTCAGTGGGTGAGGGGGGACTGAGTCGGTGAGTGAGGGGAGACAGAGTCTGTGAGTGAGGGGGGGACAGAGTCGGTGAGTGAGTGGGGGGGGAGATTGAGAGTCGGTGAGTGAGGGGGGGGGGGAACTGAGAGTCGGTGAGTGAGGGAGTGGACTGAGAGTCGGTGAGTGAGGGGGGGGGAACTGAGAGTCGGTGAGTGAGGGAGTGGACTGAGAGTCGGTGAGTGAGGGGGGACTGAGTCGGTGAGTGAGGGGGGGGACTGCGAGTCGGTGAGTGAGGGGGGACAGAGAGTTGGTGAGTGAGGGAGGGGACTGAGAGTCGGTGAGTGAGGGAGGGGACTGAGAGTCGGTGAGTGAGGCGGGGGACTGTGAGTCGGTGAGTGAGGGGGGGGACTTCGAGTCGGTGAGTGAGGGGGGGGACTTCGAGTCGGTGAGTGAGGGGGGGGACTGCGAGTCGGTGAGTGAGGGGGGGGGGGACTGAGAGTCGGTGAGTGAGGGGGGGGACTGCGAGTCGGTGAGTGAGGGGGGTGACTGAGAGTCGGTGAGTGAGGGAGCGACTGAGAGTCGGTGAGTGAGGGGGGTGACTGAGAGTCGGTGAGTGAGGGGGGGGACTGCGAGTCGGTGAGTGAGGGGGGACAGAGAGTTGGTGAGTGAGGGAGGGGACTGAGAGTCGGTGAGTGAGGGAGGGATTGAGAGTCGGTGAGTGAGGGGGGTACTGAGAGTCGGTGAAGGGGGGGACTGAGAGTCGGTGAGTGAGGAGGGACTGAGAGTCGGTGAGTGAGGGAGGGGACTGAGTCGGTGAGTGAGGAGGGACTGAGAGTCGGTGAGTGAGGGAGGGGACTGAGTCGGTGAGTGAGGGGATGGGGGACTGAGAGTCGGTGAGTGAGGGGGGGTGAGACTGAGAGTCGGTGAGTGAGGGGGGGGCTGAGAGTCGGTGAGTGAGGGAGGGACTGAGAGTCGGTGAGTGAGGGGGGACAGAGTGTCGGTGAGTGAGGGGGGGACTGAGAGTCGGTGAGTGAGGGGGGACTGAGAGTCGGTGAGTGAGGGGGGGGACTGAGAGTCGGTGAGTGAGGGGGGGGACTGAGAGTCGGTGAGTGAGGGAGGGACTGAGAGTCGGTGAGTGAGGGGGGGGACTGAGAGTCGGTAAGTGAGGGGGGGACTGAGAGTCGGTGAGTGAGGGAGGGATTGAGAGTCGGTGAGTGAGGGGGGTACTGAGAGTCGGTGAAGGGGGGGACTGAGAGTCGGTGAGTGAGGGGGGACTGAGAGTCGGTGAGTGAGGGGGGGGGACTGAGTCGGTGAGTGAGGGAGGGACTGAGAGTCGGTGAGTGAGGGAGGGACTGAGAGTCGGTGAGTGAGGGGGGTACTGAGAGTCGGTGAGTGAGGGGGGTACTGAGAGTCGGTGAGTGAGGGGGGTACTGAGAGTCGGTGAGTGAGGGGGGACTGAGAGTCGGTGAGTGAGGGGGGGACTGAGAGTCGGTGAGTGAGGGAGGGGACTGAGAGTCGGTGAGTGAGGGGGGGACTGGGCGTCGGTGAGTGAGTGGGGGGGGGACTGAGAGTCTGTGTGTGAGGAGGGGACAGAGTCCGTGAGTGAGTGGGGGGGAGACTGAGAGTCGGTGAGTGAGGGGGGGGGACTGAGTCGGTGAGTGAGGGAGGGACTGAGAGTCGGTGAGTGAGGGAGGGACTGAGTCGGTGAGTGAGGGGAGGGGGGGGACAGAGAGTCGGTGAGTGAGGGGGGACTGAGAGTCGGTGAGTGAGGGGGGACTGAGAGTCGGTGAGTGAGGGGGGACTGAGAGTCGGTGAGTGAGGGGGGACTGAGAGTCGGTGAGTGAGGGGGGACTGAGAGTCGGTGAGTGAGGGGGGGGGACTGAGTCGGTGAGTGAGGGAGGGACTGAGAGTCGGTGAGTGAAGGAGGGACTGAGAGTCGGTGAGTGAGGGGAGGGGGGGGACTGAGAGTCGGTGAGTGAGGGGAGGGGGGGGACTGAGAGTCGGTGAGTGAGGGGGGGGTCTGAGAGTCAGTGAGTGAGGGGGGGCAATGAGAGTCGGTGAGTGAGGGGGGGGTCTGAGAGTCAGTGAGTGAGGGGGGACTGAGAGTCGGTGAGTGAGGCGGGACTGCGATTCGGTGAGTGAGGAGGAACTGAGAGTCGGTGAGTGAGGGAGGGGACTGAGAGTCGGTGAGTGAGGGAGGGGACTGAGTCGGTGAGTGAGGTGGGGACTGCGAGTCGGTGAGTGAGGGGGAACTGCGAGTCGGTGAGTGAGGGGGGGGGGGACTGAGAGACTGTGAGGGGGGACTGAGAGTCGGTGAGTGAGGGGGGGACTGAGAGTCGGTGAGTGAGGGGGGGACTGAGAGTAGGTGAGTGAGGGGGGACTGAGAGTAGGTGAGTGAGGGGTGGGGGGAACTGAGAGTCGGTGAGTGAGGGGGGACAGAGTCTGTGAGTGAGGGGGGACAGAGAGTTGGTGAGTGAGGGAGCAACTGAGTGTCGGTGAGTGAGGGGGGGTACTGAGATTCGGTGAGTGAGGGAGCGACTGAGAGTCGGTGAGTGAGTGGGGGACTGAGAGACGATGAGTGGGGGGGGGACTGAGTCGGTGGGTGAGTGAGTGGGGGGACTGAGAGTCGGTGAGTGAGGGAGGGGACTGAGAGTCGGTGAGTGAGGGGGGGGACTGCGAGTCGGTGAGTGAGGGGGGACTGCGAGTCGGTGAGTGAGGAGGAACTGAGAGTCGGTGAGTGAGGGAGGGGACTGAGTCGGTGAGTGAGGGGGGACTGAGAGTCGGTGAGTGAGGGGGGGGACTGAGAGTCGGTGAGTGAGGGGGGGGACTGAGAGTCGGTGAGTGAGGGGGGGGGACTGAGAGTCTGTGAGGGAGGGAGGGGACCGAGAGTCGGTGAGTGAGGGAGGGGACTGAGAGTCGGTGAGTGAGGGGGGGACTGAGAGTCGGTGAGTGAGTGGGGGACTGAGAGACGGTGAGTGAGGGGGGGGACTGAGAGTCTGTGTGTGAGGAGGGGACAGATTCCGTGAGTGAGTGGGGGGGACTGAGAGTCTGTGAGGGAGGGGACTGAGAGTCGGTGATTGAGGGAGGGGACTGAGAGTCGGTGAGTGAGGGAGGGGACTGAGAGTCGGTGAGTGAGGGGGGGGGACTGAGTCGGTGAGTGAGGGAGGGACTGAGTGTCGGTGAGTGAGGGAGGGACTGAGAGTCAGTGAGCGAGGGAGGGACTGAGAGTCAGTGAGCGAGGGAGCGACTGAGAGTCGGTGAGTGAAGGGAGGGACTGAGAGTCGGTGAGTGAGGGGAGGGGGGGGGACTGAGAGTCGGTGAGTGAGGGGGGGGTCTGAAAGTCAGTGAGTGAGGGGGGCACTGATAGTCGGTGAGTGAGGGGGGACTGCGAGCCGGTGAGTGAGGGGGGGGACTGAGAGTCGGTGAGTGAGGGGGGGACTGAGAGTCGGTGAGTGAGGGGGGACTGCGAGTCGGTGAGTGAGGGAGGGGACTGAGAGTCGGTGAGTGAGGGGGGACTGAGAGTCGGTGAGTGAGGCGGGACTGAGAGTCGGTGAGTGAGGAGGAACTGAGAGTCGGTGAGTGAGGGAGGGGACTGAGAGTCGGTGAGTGAGGGGGGGACGGCGAGTCGGTGAGTGAGGGGGAACTGCGAGTCGGTGAGTGAGGGGGGGGGACTGAGAGTCGGTGAGTGAGGGGGGGACTGAGAGTCGGTGAGTGAGGGGGGGACTGAGAGTAGGTGAGTGAGGGGGGACTGAGAGTAGGTGAGTGAGGGGTGGGGGGGACTGAGAGTCGGTGAGTGAGGGGGGGACAGAGTCTGTGAGTGAGGGGGGACAGAGAGTTGGTGAGTGAGGGGGGGGACTGAGAGTCAGTGAGTGAGGGGAGGCACTGAGAGTCGGTGAGTGAGGGGGGGGACTGCGAGTCGGTGAGTGAGGGGGGGGACTGCGAGTCGGTGAGTGAGGAGGAACTGAGAGTCGGTGAGTGAGGGAGGGGACTGAGAGTCGGTGAGTGAGGGAGGGGACTGAGTCGGTGAGTGAGGGGGGGACTGCGAGTCGGTGAGTGAGGGGGGACTGCGAGTCGGTGAGTGAGGGGGGGGGGACTGAGAGTCTGTGAGGGAGGGGACTGAGAGTCGGTGATTGAGGGAGGGGACTGAGAGTCGGTGAGTGAGGGGGGACTGAGTCGGTGAGTGAGGGGGGACTGAGAGTCGGTGAGTGAGGGGTGGACTGAGTCGGTGAGTCAGGGGGGTGACTGAGTGTCGGTGAGTGAGGGAGGGACTGAGAGTCTGAGGGAGGGGGGGACTGAGTGTCGGTGAGTGAGGGGGGGACTGCGAGTCGGTGATTGGGGGGGGACTGAGAGTCGGTGATTGGGGGGGGGACTGAGAGTCGGTGATTGAGGGGGTACTGAGAGTCGGTGAGTGGGGGGGGGGGGACTGAGAGTCGGTGAGAGAGGGGGGACTGAGTCGGTGAGTGAGGGGAGACTGAGAGTCTGAGGGAGGGGGGGACTGAGTGTCGGTGAGTGAGGGGGGGACTGAGAGTCGATGAGTGAGGGGGTCTGAGAGTCAGTGGGTGAGGGGGGACTGAGTCGGTGAGTGAGGGGGGGACAGAGTCGGTGAGTGAGTGGGGGGGGGAGATTGAGAGTCGGTAGTGAGGTAGTGGACTGAGAGTCGGTGAGTGAGGGGGGGACTGAGTCGGTGAGTGATGGGGGGGACTGAGAGTCGGTGAGTGAGGGGGGGACTGAGTCGGTGAGTGAGGGGGGACTGAGAGTCGGTGAGTGAGGGGGGTACATAGTCGGTGAGTGAGGGGGGACAGAGAGTTGGTGAGTGAGGGAGCGACTGAGTGTCGGTGAGTGAGGGAGCGACTGAGAGTCGGTGAGTGAGTGGGGGGCTGAGAGACGGTGAGTGAGTGGGGGACTGAGAATCGGTGAGTGAGGGGGGACTGAGAATCGGTGAGTGAGGGGGGACTGAGAGTCGGTGAGTGAGGGAGGGACTGAGTGTCGGTGAGTGAGGGAGGGGACTGAGTCGGTGAGTGAGGTGGGGACTGCGAGTCGGTGAGTGAGGGGGAACTGCGAGTCGGTGAGTGAGGGGGGGGGGACTGAGAGACTGTGAGGGGGGACTGAGAGTCGGTGAGTGAGGGGGGGACTGAGAGTCGGTGAGTGAGGGGGGGACTGAGAGTAGGTGAGTGAGGGGGGACTGAGAGTAGGTGAGTGAGGGGTGGGGGGAACTGAGAGTCGGTGAGTGAGTGGGGGACAGAGTCTGTGAGTGAGGGGTGACAGAGAGTTGGTGAGTGAGGGAGCAACTGAGTGTCGGTGAGTGAGGGGGGGTACTGAGATTCGGTGAGTGAGGGAGCGACTGAGAGTCGGTGAGTGAGTGGGGGACTGAGAGACGATGAGTGAGGGGGGGGACTGAGTCGGTGGGTGAGTGAGTGGGGGGACTGAGAGTCGGTGAGTGAGGGAGGGGACTGAGAGTCGGTGAGTGAGGGGGGGGACTGCGAGTCGGTGAGTGAGGGGGGACTGAGAGTCGGTGAGTGAGGGAGGGGACTGAGTCGGTGAGTGAGGGGGGACTGAGAGTCGGTGAGTGAGGGGGGCGACTGAGAGTCGGTGAGTGAGGGGGGGGGGGACTGAGAGTCTGTGAGGGAGGGATGGGACCGAGAGTCGGTGAGTGAGGGAGGGGACTGAGAGTCGGTGAGTGAGGGGGGCACTGAGAGTCGGTGAGTGAGTGGGGGACTGAGAGACGGTGAGTGAGGGGGGGGACTGAGAGTCTGTGTGTGAGGAGGGGACAGATTCCGTGAGTGAGTGGGGGGGACTGAGAGTCTGTGAGGGAGGGGACTGAGAGTCGGTGATTGAGGGAGGGGACTGAGAGTCGGTGATTGAGGGAGGGGACTGAGAGTCGGTGAGTGAGGGGGGGGGACTGAGTCGGTGAGTGAGGGAGGGACTGAGTGTCGGTGAGTGAGGGAGGGACTGAGAGTCAGTGAGCGAGGGAGGGACTGAGAGTCAGTGAGCGAGGGAGCGACTGAGAGTCGGTGAGTGAGGGGAGGGACTGAGAGTCGGTGAGTGAGGGGAGGGGGGGGACTGAGAGTCGGTGAGTGAGGGGGGGGTCTGAGAGTCAGTGAGTGATGGGGGCACTGATAGTCGGTGAGTGAGGGGGGACTGCGAGCCGGTGAGTGAGGGGGGGGACTGAGAGTCGGTGAGTGAGGGGGGGACTGAGAGTCGGTGAGTGAGGGGGGACTGCGAGTCGGTGAGTGAGGGAGGGGACTGAGAGTCGGTGAGTGAGGGGGGGACTGAGAGTCGGTGAGTGAGGGGGGACTGAGAGTCGGTGAGAGAGGGGGGACTGAGAGTCGGTGAGGGAGGCGGGACTGCGAGTCGGTGAGTGAGGAGGAACTGAGAGTCGGTGAGTGAGGGAGGGGACTGAGAGTCGGTGAGTGAGGGGGGGACGGCGAGTCGGTGAGTGAGGGGGAACTGCGAGTCGGTGAGTGAGGGGGGGACTGAGAGTCGGTGAGTGAGGGGGGGACTGAGAGTCGGTGAGTGAGGGGGGGACTGAGAGTCGGTGAGTGAGGGGGGGACTGAGAGTAGGTGAGTGAGGGGGGACTGAGAGTAGGTGAGTGAGGGGTGGGGGGGACTGAGAGTCGGTGAGTGAGGGGGGGACAGAGTCTGTGAGTGAGGGGGGACAGAGAGTTGGTGAGTGAGGGAGCGACTGAGTGTCGGTGAGTGAGGGGGGGTACTGAGATTCGGTGAGTGAGGGAGCGACTGAGAGTCGGTGAGTGAGTGGGGGACTGAGAGACGGTGAGTGAGGGGGGGACTGAGAGTCAGTGAGTGAGGGGAGGCACTGAGAGTCGGTGAGTGAGGGGGGGGACTGCGAGTCGGTGTGTGAGGGGGGGGGACTGCGAGTCGGTGAGTGAGGAGGAACTGAGAGTCGGTGAGTGAGGGAGGGGACTGAGAGTCGGTGAGTGAGGGAGGGGACTGAGTCGGTGAGTGAGGGGGGGACTGCGAGTCGGTGAGTGAGGGGGGACTGCGAGTCGGTGAGTGAGGGGGGGGGACTGAGAGTCTGTGAGGGAGGGGACTGAGAGTCGGTGATTGAGGGAGGGGACTGAGAGTCGGTGAGTGAGGGGGGACTGAGTCGGTGAGTGAGGGGGGACTGAGAGTCGGTGAGTGAGGGGTGGACTGAGTCGGTGAGTCAGGGGGGTGACTGAGTGTCGGTGAGTGAGGGAGGGACTGAGAGTCTGAGGGAGGGGGGGACTGAGTGTCGGTGAGTGAGGGGGGGACTGCGAGTCGGTGATTGGGGGGGGACTGAGAGTCGGTGATTGGGGGGGGGACTGAGAGTCGGTGATTGAGGGGGTACTGAGAGTCGGTGAGTGGGGGGGGGGACTGAGAGTCGGTGAGTGTGGGGGGGGGACTGAAAGTCGCTGAGAGAGGGGGGACTGAGTCGGTGAGTGAGGGGAGACTGAAAGTCTGAGGGAGGGGGGGACTGAGTGTCGGTGAGTGAGGGGGGGACTGAGAGTCGATGAGTGAGGGGGTCTGAGAGTCAGTGGGTGAAGGGGGACTGAGTCGGTGAGTGAGGGGGGGACAGAGTCGGTGAGTGAGTGGGGGGGGGAGATTGAGAGTCGGTGAGTGAGGTAGTGGACTGAGAGTCGGTGAGTGAGGGGGGGACTGAGTCGGTGAGTGATGGGGGGGACTGAGAGTCGGTGAGTGAGGGGGGGACTGAGTCGGTGAGTGAGGGGGGACTGAGAGTCGGTGAGTGAGGGGGGTACATAGTCGGTGAGTGAGGGGGGACAGAGAGTTGGTGAGTGAGGGAGCGACTGAGTGTCGGTGAGTGAGGGAGCGACTGAGAGTCGGTGAGTGAGTGGGGGGCTGAGAGACGGTGAGTGAGTGGGGGGGACTGAGAGACGATGAGTGAGGGGGGACTGAGAGTCGGTGAGTGAGGGGGGGACTGAGAGTCGGTGAGTGAGGGAGGGACTGAGTGTCGGTGAGTGAGGGAGGGACTGAGTGTCGGTGAGCGAGGGAGGGACTGAGTCGGTGAGTGAGGGGAAGGACTGAGTCGGTGGGTGAGTGAGGGGGGGGGACTGAGAGTCGGTGAGTGAGGGGGGAGGACTGCGAATCGGTGAGTGAGGGAGGGGACTGAGTCGGTGAGTGAGGGGAGGGGGGACTGAGTCGGTGAGTGAGGGAGGGACTGAGTGTCGGTGAGTGAGGGAGGGACTGAGAGTCAGTGAGCGAGGGAGGGACTGAGAGTCGGTGAGTGAGGGGAGGGACTGAGAGTCGGTGAGTGAGGGGAGGGGGGGGACTGAGAGTCGGTGAGTGAGGGGGGGTCTGAGAGTCAGTGAGTGAGGGGGGCACTGATAGTCTGTGAGTGAGGGGAGGGACTGAGTCGGTGGGTGAGTGAGTGGGGGGACTGAGAGTCGGTGAGTGAGGGAGGGGACTGAGAGTCGGTGAGTGAGGGGGGGGACTGCGAGTCGGTGAGTGAGGGGGGGGACTGCGAGTCGGTGAGTGAGGGGGGGACTGAGAGTCGGTGAGTGAGGGGGGGACTGAGAGTCGGTGAGTGAGGGGGGGGACTGCGAGTCGGTGAGTGAGGAGGAACTGAGAGTCGGTGAGTGAGGGAGGGGACTGAGAGTCGGTGAGTGAGGGAGGGGACTGAGTCGGTGAGTGAGGGGGGGGACTGAGAGTCGGTGAGTGAGGGGGGGGGGACTGAGAGTCTGTGAGGGAGGGAGGGGACTGAGAGTCGGTGAGTGAGGGAGGGGACTGAGAGTCGGTGAGTGAGGGGGGGACTGAGAGTCGGTGAGTGAGTGGGGGACTGAGAGACGGTGAGTGAGGGGGGGGACTGAGAGTCTGTGTGTGAGGAGGGGACAGAGTCCGTGAGTGAGTGGGGGGGACTGAGAGTCTGTGAGGGAGGGGACTGAGAGTCGGTGATTGAGGGAGGGGACTGAGAGTCGGTGAGTGAGGGAGGGGACTGAGAGTCGGTGAGTGAGGGGGGGGGACTGAGTCGGTGAGTGAGGTAGGGACTGAGTGTCGGTGAGTGAGGGAGGGACTGAGAGTCAGTGAGCGAGGGAGGGACTGAGTCAGTGAGTGAGGGGAGGGACTGAGAGTCGGTGAGTGAGGGGAGGGGGGGGACTGAGAGTCGGTGAGTGAGGGGGGGGTCTGAGAGTCAGTGAGTGAGGGGGGCACTGATAGTCGGTGAGTGAGGGGGGACTGCGAGCCGGTGAGTGAGGGGGGGGACTGAGAGTCGGTGAGTGAGGGAGGGGACTGAGAGTCGGTGAGTGAGGGGGGGGACTGAGAGTCGGTGAGTGAGGGGGGACTGAGAGTCGGTGAGAGAGGGGGGACTGAGAGTCGGTGAGTGAGGCGGGACTGCGAGTCGGTGAGTGAGGAGGAACTGAGAGTCGGTGAGTGAGGGAGGGGACTGAGAGTCGGTGAGTGAGGGAGGGGACTGAGTCGGTGAGTGAGGGGGGGACTGCGAGTCGGTGAGTGAGGGGGGGGACTGAGAGTCGGTGAGTGAGGGGGGGACTGAGAGTAGGTGAGTGAGGGGGGACTGAGAGTAGGTGAGTGAGGGGTGGGGGGGACTGAGAGTCGGTGAGTGAGGGGGGGACAGAGTCTGTGAGTGAGGGGGACAGAGAGTTGGTGAGTGAGGGAGCGACTGAGTGTCGGTGAGTGAGGGGGGGTACTGAGATTCGGTGAGTGAGGGAGCGACTGAGAGTCGGTGAGTGAGTGGGGGACTGAGAGTCGGTGAGTAAGTGGGGAACTGAGAGTCGGTGAGTGAGGGTGGGGACTGCGAGTCGGCGAGTGAGGGGGGGGACTGCGAGTCGGTGAGTGAGGAGGAACTGAGAGTCGGTGAGTGAGGGAGGGGACTGAGAGTCGGTGAGTGAGGGAGGGGACTGAGTCGGTGAGTGAGGGGGGGGACTGCGAGTCCGTGAGTGAGGGGGGACTGCGAGTCGGTGAGTGAGGGGAGGGGGGACTGAGTCGGTGAGTGAGGGGGGACTGAGAGTCGGTGAGTGAGGGGTGGACTGAGTCGGTGAGTCAGGGGGGTGACTGAGTGTCGGTGAGTGAGGGAGGGACTGAGAGTCGGTGAGTGGGGAGGGATTGTGAGTCGGTGAGTGAGGGGGGGACTGAGAGTCGGTGATTGAGGGGGTACTGAGAGTCGGTGATTGGGGGGGGGACTGAGAGTCGGTGATTGAGGGGGTACTGAGAGTCGGTGAGTGGGGGGGGGGACTGAGAGTCGGTGAGTGTGGGGGGGGGACTGAAAGT
The DNA here is from genome assembly GCF_047496885.1 of Scyliorhinus torazame. Classification (NCBI taxonomy): domain Eukaryota; kingdom Metazoa; phylum Chordata; class Chondrichthyes; order Carcharhiniformes; family Scyliorhinidae; genus Scyliorhinus; species Scyliorhinus torazame. The sequence goes on along the minus strand of NC_092720.1, from coordinate 183,410,870 downwards.
CGCTGAGAGAGGGGGGACTGAGTCGGTGAGTGAGGGGAGACTGAGAGTCTGAGGGAGGGGGGGACTGAGTGTCGGTGAGTGAGGGGGGGACTGAGAGTCGGTGATTGGGGGGGGGACTGAGAGTCGGTGATTGGGGGGGGGACTGAGAGTCGGTGATTGAGGGGGGGACTGAGAGTCGGTGTGTGTGGGGGGGGGACTGAAAGTCGCTGAGAGAGGGGGGACTGAGAGTCTGAGGGAGGGGGGGACTGAGTGTCGGTGAGTGAGGGGGGGACTGAGTCGATGAGTGAGGGGGTCTGAGAGTCAGTGGGTGAGGGGGGACTGAGTCGGTGAGTGAGGGGAGACAGAGTCTGTGAGTGAGGGGGGGACAGAGTCGGTGAGTGAGTGGGGGGGGGGGATTGAGAGTCGGTGAGTGAGGGAGTGGACTGAGAGTCGGTGAGTGAGGGGGGACTGAGAGTCGGTGAGTGAGGGGGGGACTGAGTCGGTGAGTGATGGGGGGGACTGAGAGTCGGTGAGTGAGGAGGGGACTGAGAGTCGGTGAGTGAGGTGTGGGGGGGACTGAGAGTCGGTGAGTGAGGGCGGGACTGAGAGTCGGTGAGTGAGGGGGGGACTGAGAGTCGGTGAGTGAGGGAGGGACATAGTCGGTGAGTGAGGGGGGACAGAGAGTTGGTGAGTGAGGGGGGACAGAGAGTTGGTGAGTGAGGGAGCGACTGAGTGTCGGTGAGTGAGGGAGGGACTGAGTCGGTGAGTGAGGGGAAGGACTGAGTCGGTGGGTGAGTGAGGGGGGGGGACTGAGTCGGTGGGTGAGGGGGGAGGACTGCGAATCGGTGAGTGAGGAGGGACTGAGAGTCGGTGAGTGAGGGAGGGGACTGAGAGTCGTTGAGTGAGGGAGGGGACTGAGTCGGTGAGTGAGGGAGGGGACTGAGTCGGTGAGTGAGGGAGGGACTGAGTGTCGGTGAGTGAGGGAGGGACTGAGAGTCAGTGAGTGAGGGAGGGACTGAGAGTCGGTGAGTGAGGGGAGGGACTGAGAGTCGGTGAGTGAGGGGAGGGGGGGGACTGAGAGTCGGTGAGTGAGGGGGGGTCTGAGAGTCGTTGAGTGAGGGAGGGGACTGAGTCGGTGAGTGAGGGAAGGACTGAGTGTCGGTGAGTGAGGGCGGGACTGAGAGTCAGTGAGCGAGGGAGGGACTGAGAGTCGGTGAGTGAGGGGAGGGACTGAGAGTCGGTGAGTGAGGGGAGGGGGGGGACTGAGAGTCGGTGAGAGAGGGGGGGTCTGAGAGTCAGTGAGTGAGGGGGCACTGATGGTCGGTGAGTGAGGGGGGACTGCGAGCCGGTGAGTGAGGGGGGACTGCGAGTCGGTGAGTGAGGGGGAACTGCGAGTCGGTGAGTGAGGGGGGGGGACTGAGAGTCTGTGAGTGAGGGGGGGACTGAGAGTCGGTGAGTGAGGGGGGGGACTGAGAGTCGGTGAGTGAGGGGGGGACTGAGAGTAGGTGAGTGAGGGGGGACTGAGAGTAGGTGAGTGAGGGGGGTGACTGAGCGTCTGTAAGGGAGGGAGGGACTGAGTCGGTGATTGAGGGGGGGGGCTGAGAGTCGGTGAGTGAGGGGGGGGACTGCGAGTCGGTGAGTGAGGGGGGGACTGCGAGTCGGTGAGTGAGGGAAGGGACAGAGTCGGTGAGTGAGGGGAGGGGGGACTGAGAGTCGGTGAGTGAGGGGGGACTGAGAGTCGGTGAGTGAGGGGGGGGGACAGAGTCGGTGAGTGAGGGGGGACTGAGACTCAGTGGGTGAGGGGGGGGACTGAGAGTCGGTGAGTGAGGGGGGGGGACTGCGAATCGGTGAGTGAGGGGGGACAGAGAGTCGGTGAGTGAGGGAGCGACTGAGAGTCGGTGAGTGAGGGGGGTGACTGAGAGTCGGTGAGTGAGGGGGGGACTGAGGGTCGGTGAGTGAGGGAAGGACTGAGCGTCTGTAAGGGAGGGAGGGACTGAGTCGGTGATTGAGGGGGGGGCTGAGAGTCGGTGATTGAGGGGGGACTGAGAGTCGGTGAGTGAGGGGGGACTGAGAGTCGGTGAGTGAGGGGGGACTGAGAGTCGGTGAGTGAGGGGGGACTGAGAGTCGGTGAGTGAGGGGGGGACTGCGAGTCGGTGATTGAGGGGGGGGGACTGAGAGTCGGTGAGTGAGGGGGGGGGACTGAGAGTCGGTGAGTGAGAGGGGGACTGAGTCGGTGAGTGAGGGGGGGGACTGCGAGTCGGTGAGTGAGGGGGGACAGAGAGTTGGTACGTGAGGGAGGGGACTGAGAGTCGGTGAGTGAGGGAGGGGACTGAGAGTCGGTGAGTGAGGGGGGACAGAGAGTTCGTACGTGAGGGAGGGGACTGAGAGTCGGTGAGTGAGGGGGGGGACTGTGAGTCGGTGAGTGAGGGGGGGGACTTCGAGTCGGTGAGTGAGGGGGGGGGACTGCGAGTCGGTGAGTGGGGGGGGGGACTGCGAGTCGGTGAGTGAGGGGGGGGGGACTGAGTCGGTGAGTGAGGGGAGGGGGGACTGAGAGTCGGTGAGTGAGGGGGGGACTGAGAGTCGGTGAGTGAGGGGGGACTGAGACTCAGTGGGTGAGGGGGGGGACTGAGAGTCGGTGAGTGAGGGGGGGGGACTGCGAATCGGTGAGTGAGGGGGGACAGAGAGTCGGTGAGTGAGGGAGCGACTGAGAGTCGGTGAGTGAGGGGGGGGACTGCGTGTCGGTGAGTGAGGGAGGGGACTGAGAGTCGGTGAGTGAAGCGGGGGACTGAGTCGGTGAGTGAGGGGGGACTGAGAGTCGGTGAGTGAGGGAGGGGACTGAGAGTCGGTGAGTGAGGGGGGGGGACTGAGAGTCGGTGAGTGAGGGGGGACTGAGAGTCGGAGAGTGAGGGGGGACTGAGAGTCGGTGAGTGAGGGGGGACTGAGAGTCAGTGGGTGAGGGGGGGGACTGAGAGTCGGTGAGTGAGGGGGGACTGAGAGTCAGTGGGTGAGGGGGGGGACTGAGAGTCGGTGAGTGAGGGGGGGGGACTGCGAATCGGTGAGTGAGGGGGGACAGAGAGTCGGTGAGTGAAGCGGCGGATTGTGAGTCGGTGAGTGAGGGGGGGGACTGCGAGTCGGTGAGTGAGGAGGGGACTGAGAGTCGGTGAGTGAGGGGGAGGACTGCGAGTCGGTGAGTGAGGGGGAGGACTGCGAGTCGGTGAGTGAGGAGGGGACTGAGAGTCGGTGAGTGAGGGGGGACTGAGAGTCGGAGAGTGAGGGAGGGGACTGCGAGTCGGTGAGTGAGGGGGAGGACTGCGAGTCGGTGAGTGAGGAGGGGACTGGGAGTCGGTGAGTGAGGGGGGACTGAGAGTCGGAGAGTGAGGGAGGGGACTGAGAGTCGGTGAGTGAGGGAGGGGACTGAGTCGGTGAGTGAGGGAGGGCCTGAGAGTCGGTGAGTGAGGGAGGGGACTGAGAGTCGGTGAGTGAGGGGGGGGGACTGAGAGTCGGTGAGTGAGGGGGGACTGAGAGTCGGAGAGTGAGGGGGGACTGAGAGTCGGTGAGTGAGGGGGGACTGAGAGTCGGTGAGTGAGGGGGGACTGAGAGTCGGTGAGTGAGGGGGGACTGAGAGTCAGTGGGTGAGGGGGGGACTGAGGGTCGGTGAGTGAGGGAGGGACTGAGTCGGTGATTGAGGGGGGGGGCTGAGAGTCGGTGAGTGAGGGGGGGACTGCGAGTCGGTGAGTGAGGGGGGTGACTGAGAGTCGGTGAGTGAGGGGGGGACTGAGCGTCTGGAAGGGAGGGAGGGACTGAGTCGGTGATTGAGGTGGGGGGCTGAGAGTCGGTGAGTGAGGGGGGTCTGCGAGTCGGTGAGTGAGGGGGGGGGACTGCGAGTCGGTGAGTGAGGGAGGGGACTGAGAGTCGGTGAGTGAGGGGGGACTGAGAGTCGGTGAGTGATGGAAGGGACAGAGTCGGTGAGTGAGGGGAGGGGGGACTGAGTGTGAGGGGGGGGACTGCGAGTCGGTGAGTGAGGGGGGGACTGCGAGTCGGTGAGTGAGGGGGGTGACTGAGTCGGTGAGTGAGGGAAGGGACAGAGTCGGTGAGTGAGGGGAGGGGGGACTGAGAGTCGGTGAGTGAGGGGGGACTGAGAGTCGGTGAGTGAGGGGGGGGGACAGAGTCGGTGAGTGAGGGGGGGACTGAGACTCAGTGGGTGAGGGGGGGACTGAGAGTCGGTGAGTGAGGGGGGGGACTGCGAATCGGTGAGTGAGGGGGGACAGAGAGTCGGTGAGTGAGGGAGCGACTGAGAGTCGGTGAGTGAGGGGGGTGACTGAGAGTCGGTGAGTGAGGGGGGGACTGAGGGTCGGTGAGTGAGGGAAGGACTGAGCGTCTGTAAGGGAGGGAGGGACTGAGTCGGTGATTGAGGGGGGGGCTGAGAGTCGGTGATTGAGGGGGGACTGAGAGTCGGTGAGTGAGGGGGGACTGAGAGTCGGTGAGTGAGGGGGGACTGAGAGTCGGTGAGTGAGGGGGGACTGAGAGTCGGTGAGTGAGGGGGGGACTGAGTCGGTGAGTGAGGGGGGACTGAGAGTCGGTGAGTGAGGGGGGGGGGACTGAGAGTCGGTGAGTGAGGGGGGGACTGCGAGTCGGTGATTGAGGGGGGACTGAGAGTCGGTGAGTGAGGGGGGGGGACTGAGAGTCGGTGAGTGAGAGGGGGACTGAGTCGATGAGTGAGGGGGGGGACTGCGAGTCGGTGAGTGAGGGGGGACAGAGAGTTGGTACGTGAGGGAGGGGACTGAGAGTCGGTGAGTGAGGGAGGGGACTGAGAGTCGGTGAGTGAGGCGGGGGACTGTGAGTCGGTGAGTGAGGGGGGGGACTTCGAGTCGGTGAGTGAGGGGGGGACTGCGAGTCGGTGAGTGGGGGGGGGACTGCGAGTCGGTGAGTGAGGTGGGACTGAGAGTCGGAGAGTGAGGGAGGGGACTGAGAGTCGGTGAGTGAGGGAGGGGACTGAGTCGGTGAGTGAGGGGAGGGGGGACTGAGAGTCGGTGAGTGAGGGGGGGACTGAGAGTCGGTGAGTGAGGGGGGACTGAGACTCAGTGGGTGAGGGGGGGGACTGAGAGTCGGTGAGTGAGGGGGGGGGGACTGCGAATCGGTGAGTGAGGGGGGACAGAGAGTCGGTGAGTGAAGCGGGGGACTGAGTCGGTGAGTGAGGGGGGGGACTGCGAGTCGGTGAGTGAGGGGGGACAGAGAGTTGGTGAGTGAGGGAGGGGACTGAGAGTCGGTGAGTGAGGGAGGGGACTGAGTCGATGAGTGAGGGAGGGCCTGAGAGTCGGTGAGTGAGGGAGGGGACTGAGAGTCGGTGAGTGAGGGGGGGGGACTGAGAGTCGGTGAGTGAGGGGGGACTGAGAGTCGGAGAGTGAGGGGGGACTGAGAGTCGGTGAGTGAGGGGGGGGACTGAGAGTCGGTGAGTGAGGGGGGACTGAGAGTCGGTGAGTGAGGGGGGACTGAGATTCAGTGGGTGAGGGGGGGACTGAGAGTCGGTGAGTGAGGGGGGACTGAGAGTCAGTGGGTGAGGGGGGGGACTGAGAGTCGGTGAGTGAGGGGGGGGGACTGCGAATCGGTGAGTGAGGGGGGACAGAGAGTCGGTGAGTGAAGCGGCGGATTGTGAGTCGGTGAGTGAGGGGGAGGACTGCGAGTCGGTGAGTGAGGGGGAGGACTGCGAGTCGGTGAGTGAGGAGGGGACTGAGAGTCGGTGAGTGAGGGGGGACTGAGAGTCGGAGAGTGAGGGAGGGGACTGAGAGTCGGTGAGTGAGGGAGGGGACTGAGTCGGTGAGTGAGGGAGGGCCTGAGAGTCGGTGAGTGAGGGAGGGGACTGAGAGTCGGTGAGTGAGGGGGGGGGACTGAGAGTCGGTGAGTGAGGTGGGACTGAGAGTCGGAGAGTGAGGGGGGACTGAGAGTCGGAGAGTGAGGGGGGACCGGGAGTCGGTGAGTGAGGGGGGACTGAGAGTCAGTGGGTGAGGGGGGGACTGAGAGTCGGTGAGTGAGGGGGGACTGAGAGTCAGTGGGTGAGGGGGGGGACTGAGAGTCAGTGAGTGAGGGGGGGGGACTGAGAGTCTGTGAGTGAGGGGGGACTGAGAGTCGTTGAGTGAGGGGGGGACTGAGAGTCAGTGAGTGAGGGGGGTGACTGAGAGTCGTTGAGTGAGGGGGGGACTGAGTCGGTGAGTGAGGGAGGGACTGAGAGTCGGTGAGTGAGGGGGGACTGAGAGTCAGTGGGTGAGGGGGGGGACTGAGAGTCGGTGAGTGAGGGGGGGGGACTGCGAATCGGTGAGTGAGGGGGGACAGAGAGTCGGTGAGTGAGGGGGGGACTGAGTCGGTGAGTGAGGGGGGGGACTGCGAGTCGGTGAGTGAGGGGGGACAGAGAGTTGGTGAGTGAGGGAGGGGACTGAGAGACGGTGAGTGAGGCGGGGGACTGTGAGTCGGTGAGTGAGGGGGGGGACTTCGAGTCGGTGAGTGAGGGGGGGGACTGCGAGTTGGTGAGTGAGGGGGGGACTGCGAGTGGGTGAGTGAGGAGGGACTGAGAGTCGTGAGTGAGGGGGGACTGAGAGTCTGAGAGTGAGGGAGGGGACTGAGAGTCGGTGAGTGAGGGAGGGGACTGAGTCGGTGAGTGAGGGAAGGGACAGAGTCGGTGAGTGAGGGGAGGGGGGACTGAGTCGGTGAGTGAGGGGGGGACTGAGAGTCGGTGAGTGAGGGGGGACTGCGAGTCGGTGAGTGAGGGGGGGGACTGAGAGTCGGTGAGTGAGGGGGGACTGAGAGTCGGTGAGTGAGGGGGGGACTGAGAGTCGGTGAGTGAGGGGGGGACTGAGAGTCGGTGAGTGGGGAGGGACTGAGAGTCGGTGAGTGAGGGAAGGACTGAGAGTCGGTGAGTGAGGGGGGGACTGAGAGTCGGTGAGTGAGGGGGGGGCTGAGAGTCAGTGAGTGGGGAGGGACTGAGAGTCGGTGAGTGAGGGAAGGACTGAGAGTCGGTGAGTGAGGGGGGGGACTGAGAGTCGGTGATTGAGGGGGGGGACTGAGAGTCGGTGAGTGGGGAGGGACTGAGTCGGTGAGTGAGGGAAGGACTGAGAGTCGGTGAGTGAGGGAAGGACTGAGAGTCGGTGAGTGGGGAGGGACTGAGAGTCGGTGAGTGAGGGAAGGACTGAGAGTCGGTGAGTGAGGGTGGGGACTGAGAGTCGGTGAGTGAGGGGGGGACTGAGAGTCGGTGATTGAGGGGGGGACTGAGAGTCGGTGATTGAGGGGGGGGACTGAGAGTCGGTGATTGAGGGGGGACTGAGAGTCGGTGATTGAGGGGGGACTGAGAGTCGGTGATTGAGGGGGGGACTGAGAGTCGGTGATTGAGGGGGGGACTGAGTTTCGGTGATTGAGGGGGGACTGAGAGTCGGTGATTGAGGGGGGGACTGAGAGTAGGTGAGTGAGGGGGGACTGAGTAGGTGAGTGAGGGGTGGTGGGGGTTTGAGAGTCGGTGCGTGAGGGAGGGACTGAGAGTCGGTGAGTGAGGGGGGACTGAGAGTAGGTGAGTGAGGGGGGACTGAGTAGGTGAGTGAGGGGTGGTGGGGGTTTGAGAGTCGGTGCGTGAGGGAGGGACTGAGAGTCGGTGAGTGAGGGGGGACTGAGTGTAGGTGAGTGAGGGGGGACTGATAGTAGGTGAGTGAGGGGTGGGGGGGGGCTAAGAGTCAGTGAGTGAAGGGGGGGGACAGAGTCGGTGAGTGAGTGGGTGACTGAGTGTCGGTAAGTGAGGCGGGACTGAGAGTCAGCGGGTGAGGGGGGGGGGACTGCGACTCGGTGAGGGGGGGGACTGAGAGTCGGTGAGTGAGGCGGGGGACTGTGAGTCGGTGAGTGAGGGGGGCGACTTCGAGTCGGTGAGTGAGGGGGGGGACTGTGAGTCGGTGAGTGAGGAGGGGGACTGAGAGTCAGTGGGTGAGGGGGGGGACTGAGAGTCGGTGAGTGAGGGGGGGGGACTGAGAGTCGGTGAGTGAGGAGGGGGACTGAGAGTCAGTGGGTGAGGGGGGGGACTGAGAGTCGGTGAGTGAGGGGGGGGTACTGCGAATCGGTGAGTGAGGGGGGGGACTGAGAGTCGGTGAGTGAGGGACTGAGAGTCGGTGAGTGAGGGGGGGACAGAGTCGGTGAGTGAGGGGGGGGGACTGCGAATCGGTGAGTGAGGGGGGGGACTGAGAGTCGGTGAGTGAGGGACTGAGAGTCGGTGAGTGAGGGGGGGGACAGAGTCGGTGAGTGAGGGAGGGACTGAGAGTCGGTGAGTGAGGGAGGGACTGAGAGTCGGTGATTGAGGGAGGGGACAGAGTGTCGGTGAGTGAGGGAGGGACTGAGTCGGTGAGTGAGGGAAGGACTGAGAGTCGGTAAGGAAGGGAGGGACTGGATCGGTGAGTGAGGGGGGGGACTGAGAGTCGGTGAGTGAGGGGGGGGACTGAGAGTCGGTGAGTGAGGGAGGGACTGAGTCGGTGAGTAGGGAGGGACTGAGAGTCGGTGAGTGAGGGAAGGACTGAGAGTCGGTGAGTGAGGGGTGTCTGAGAGTCGGTGCGTGAAGGAGGGACTGAGAGTCGGTGAGTGAGGGGGTCTGACAGTAGGTGAGTGAGGGGGGACTGATAGTAGGTGAGTGAGGGGTGGGGGGGGACTGAGAGTCAGTGGGTGAGGGGGGGGACTGAGAGTCGGTGAGTGAGGGAGGGACTGCGAGTCGGTGAGTGAGGGGGGGGACTGAGAGTCGGTGAGTGAGGGGGGGGAAGAGAGACGGTGAGTGAGGGGGGGGACTGAGAGTCGGTGAGTGAGGGGGGGGACTGAGAGTCGGTGAGTGAGAGAGGGACTGAGAGTCGGAGAGTGAGGGGGACTGAGTCGGGGGGTGTGAGTCGGTGAATGAGAGAGGAACTGAGAGTCGGAGAGTGAGGGGGGGAATGAGAGTCGGAGAGTGAGGGGGGAATGAGAGTCGGAGAGTGAGGGGGGGAATGAGAGTCGGAGAGTGAGGGGGGGAATGAGAGTCGGAGAGTGAGGGGGGGAATGAGAGCCGGTGAGTGAGGTAGGGACTGAGAGTCGGTGAGAGAGGGAGGGACTGAGAGTCGGTGAGTGAGGGGGGGAGAGAGTCGGTGAGTGAGGGGGGGACTGAGAGTCGGTGAGTGAGGGGGGGACTGAGAGTAGGTGAGTGAGGGAGGGACTGAGAGTCGGTGAGTGAGGGAGGGACTGAGAGTCGGTGAGTGAGGGGGGGACAGAGTCGGTGAGTGAGAGAGGGACTGAGAGTCAGTGAGTGAGAGGGACTGAGAGTCGGTGAGTGAGCAGGGGAGTCGGTGAGTGAGGGGGGACAGAGTCGGTGAGTGAGAGAGGGACTGAGTCGGTGAGTGAAGGGGGACTGAGAGTCGGTGAGTGAGGGGGGGGACTGAGAGTCGGTGAGTGAGGGGGGGACAGAGTCGGTGAGGGAGGGACTGAGAGTCGGTGAGTAAGGGGGGTCTGAGAGTCGGTGTGTGAGGGAGGGACTGAGAGTCGGTGAGTAAGGGGGGAATGAGAGTCGGTGAGTGAGGGAGGGACTGAGAGTCGGTGAGTGAGGGGGGGACAGAGCGTCGGTGAGTGAGGGGGGGGGACAGAGTCGGTGAGTGAAGGGGGACTGAGAGTCGGTGAGTGAGGGGGGGACAGAGCGTCGGTGAGTGAGGGGGGGGGACAGAGTCGGTGAGTGAAGGGGGACTGAGAGTAGGTGAGTGAGGGGGGGACAGAGTCGGTGAGTGAGGGGGGACTGAGAGTCGGTGAGTGAAGGGGACTGAGAGTCGGTGAGTGAAGGGGACTGAGAGTCGGTGAGTGAAGGGGACTGAGAGTCGGTGAGTGAGGGTGGACTGAGAGTCGGTGAGTGAGGGGGGACTGAGAGTCTGTGAGTGAGGGGGGACTGAGAGTCGGTGAGTGAGGGGGGGGACTGAGAGTCGGTGAGTGAGGGAGGGGCTGAGAGTCGGTGAGTGAGGGAGGGCCTGACAGACGGTGAGTGAGGGGGGGACAGAGTCGGTGAGTGAAGGGGGAAAGAGAAACGGTGAGTGAGGGGGGGGACAGAGAGTCGTTGAGCGAGGGGTGGGACAGAGTCGGTGAGTGAGGGATGGACTGAGAGTCGGTGAGTGAGGGGGGACTGAGAGTCGGTGAGTGAGGGGGGACTGAGAGTCGATGAGTGAGGGGGGACTGAGAGTCGGTGAGTGAGGGGGGACTGAGAGTCGATGAGTGAGGGGGGACTGAGAGTCGGTGAGTGAGGGAGGGACTGAGAGTCGGTGAGTGAGGGGGGGAATGAGAGTCGGTGAGTGAGAGAGGGCCTGACAGACGGTGAGTGAGGGGGGGACAGAGAGTCGTTGAGTGAGAGGGGGGACTGAGAGTCGGTGAGTGAGTGGGGGGACTGAGAATCGGAGAGTGAGGGGGGTCTGAGAGTCGGTGAGTGAGGGGGGGACTGAGAGTCGGTGAGTGAGGGGGGGACTGAGAGACGGTGAGTGAGGGGGGGACTGAGAGTCGGTGAGTCAGGGGGGAGACTGAGAGTCGGTGAATGAGAGAGGGACTGAGAGTCGGTGAGTGAGGGGGGGGGGACTGAGAGTCGGTGAGTGAGGGGGGGGACTGAGAGTCGGTGAGTGAGGGGGGGACTGAGAGTCGGTGAGTGAGGGGGTGGGACTGAGAGTCGGTGAGTGAGGGGGGGGAAAGAGAGACGGTGAGTGAGGGGGGGGACTGAGAGTCGGTGAGTGAGGGGGGGACTGAGAGTCGGTGAGTGAGAGAGGGACTGAGAGTCGGAGAGTTAGGGGGGGAATGAGAGTCGGAGAGTTAGGGGGGGAATGAGAGTCGGAGAGTGAGGGGGGGAATGAGAGTCGGAGAGTGAGGGGGGGAATGAGAGTCGGAGAGTGAGGGGGGGAATGAGAGCCGGTGTGTGAGGGAGGGACTGAGAGTCGGTGAGAGAGGGAGGGACTGAGAGTCGGTGAGTGAGGGGGGGAGAGAGTCGGTGAGTGAGGGAGGGACTGAGAGTCGGTGAGTGAGGGGGGGACAGAGTCGGTGATTGAGAGAGGGACTGAGAGTCGGTGAGTGAGAGAGGGACTGAGAGTCGGTGAGTGAGGAGGGGACTGAGAGTCGGTGAGTGAGGGGGGGACAGAGTCGGTGAGTGAGAGAGGGACTGAGTCGGTGAGTGAGAGAGGGACTGAGTCGGTGAGTGAGGGGGGACTGAGTCGGTGAGTGAGGGGTGACTGAGTAGGTGAGTGAAGGGGGACTGAGAGTCGGTGAGTGAGGGGGGGGACTGAGAGTCGGTGAGTGAGGGGGGGACAGAGTTGGTGAGGGAGGGACTGAGAGTCGGTGAGTAAGGGGGGTCTGAGAGTCGGTGTGTGAGGGAGGGACTGAGAGTCGGTGAGTAAGGGGGGACTGAGTCGGAGAGTGAGGGGGGGAATGAGAGTCGGTGAGTGAGGGAGGGACTGAGAGTCGGTGAGTGAAGGGGGACTGAAAGTCGGTGAGTGAGGGGGGGACAGAGCGTCGGTGAGTGAGGGGGGGGGACAGAGTCGGTGAGTGAAGGGGGACTGAGAGTCGGTGAGTGAGGGGGGGACAGAGTCGGTGAGTGAGGGAGGGACTGAGAGTCGGTGAGTGAGGGGTGGGACAGAGAGTCGGTGAGTGAGGGGGGGGACTGAGAGTCGGTGAGTGAGGGAGGGCCTGAGAGTCTGTGAGTGAGGGGGGACTGAGAGTCTGTGAGTGAGGGGGGACTGAGAGTCGGTGAGTGAAAGGGACTGAGAGTCGGTGAGTGAAGGGGACTGAGAGTCGGTGAGTGAGGGGGGTACTGAGAGTCGGTGAGTGAGGGGGGGGGACTGAGAGTCGGTGAGTGAGGGAGGGGCTGAGAGTCGGTCAGTGAGGGAGGGCCTGACAGACGGTGAGTGAGGGGGGGACAGAGTCGGTGAGTGAAGGGGGAAAGAGAGACGGTGAGTGAGGGGGGGACAGAGAGTCGTTGAGTGAGGGGGGGGACAAAGTCGGTGAGTGAGGGATGGACTGAGAGTCGGTGAGTGAGGGAGTGACTGAGAGTCGGTGAGTGAGGGGGGACTGAGAGTCGGTGAGTGAGGGAGGGACTGAGAGTTGGTGAGTGAGGGGGGGAATGAGAGTCGGTGAGTGAGAGAGGGACTGAGAGTCGGTGAGTGAGGGAGTGACTGAGAGTCGGTGAGTGAGGGGGGACTGAGAGTCGGTGAGTGAGGGAGGGACTGAGAGTTGGTGAGTGAGGGGGGGAATGAGAGTCGGTGAGTGAGAGAGGGACTGAGAGTCGGTGAGTGAGGGAGGGACTGAGAGTCGGTGAGTTTGGGAGGGACTGAGAGTCGGTGAGTTTGGGAGGGACTGAGAGTCGGTGAGTTTGGGAGGGACTGAGTCGGTGAGTGAGGGAGGGACTGAGTCGGTGAGTGAGGGAGGGACTGAGTCGGTGAGTGAGGGAGGGACTGAGAGTCGGTGAGTTTGGGAGGGACTGAGAGTCGGTGAGTGAGGGAGGGACTGAGTCGGTGAGTGAGGGAGGGACTGAGAGTCGGTGAGTGAGGGAGGGACTGAGTGTCGGTGAGTGAGGGAGGGACTGAGAGTCGGTGAGTGAGGGAGGGACTGAGAGTCGGTGAGTGAGGGGGGGACTGAGAGTCGGTGAGTGAGGGAGGGACTGAGAGTCGGTGAGTGAGGGAGGGACTGAGAGTCGATCAGTGAGGGGAGGGACTGAGAGTCGGTGAGTGAGGGAGGGACTGAGAGTCGGTGAGTGAGGGAGGGACTGAGAGTCGGTGAGTGAGGGAGGGACTGAGAGTCGGTGAGTGAGGGAGGGACTGAGAGTCGGTGAGTGAGGGAGGGACTGAGAGTCGGTGAGTGAGGGAGGGACTGAGATTCGGTGAGTGAGGGAGGGACTGAGAGTCGGTGAATGAGGGAGGGACTGAGGGTCGGTGAGTGAGGGGGGGACTGAGAGTCGGTGAGTGAGGGAGGGACTGAGAGTCGGTGAGTGAGGGAGGGACTGAGAGTCGGTGAGTGAGGGGGGGGACTGAGTCGGGGGTTGAGAGTCGGTGAATGAGAGAGGGACTTAGAGTCGGTGAGAGAGGGACGGGGACTGAGAGTCGGTGAGAGAGGGACGGGGGACTGAGTGTCGGTGAGTGAGGGGGGGGACTGAGAGTCGGTGAGTGAGGGGGGAACTGAGAGTCGGTGAGTGAGGGGGGGACTGAGATTCGGTGAGTGAGGGGGGGGGACTGAGTCTCGGTGAGTGAGTGGGGACTGAGAAGCGGTGAGTGAGGGGGGGGACTGAGAGTCGGTGAGTGAGGGGGGACTGAGAGTCGGTGAGTGAGGGGGGGACTGAGAGTCGGTGAGTGAGGGAGGGGCTGAGAGTCGGTCAGTGAGGGAGGGCCTGACAGACGGTGAGTGAGGGGGGGACAGAGTCGGTGAGTGAAGGGGGAAAGAGAGACGGTGAGTGAGGGGGGGACAGAGAGTCGTTGAGTGAGGGGGGGGACAGAGTCGGTGAGTGAGGGATGGACTGAGAGTCGGTGAGTGAGGGAGTGACTGAGAGTCGGTGAGTGAGGGGGGACTGAGAGTCGGTGAGTGAGGGAGGGACTGAGAGTTGGTGAGTGAGGGGGGGAATGAGAGTCGGTGAGTGAGAGAGGGACTGAGAGTCGGTGAGTGAGGGGGGACTGAGAGTCGGTGAGTGAGGGGGGGACTGAGAGTCGGTGAGTGAGGGGGGGACTGAGAGTCGGTGAGTGAGGGGGGTATGAGAGTCGGTGAGTGAAGGTGGACTGAGAGTCGGTGAGTGAGGGAGGGACTGAGAGTCGGTGAGTGAAGGGGGACTGAGAGTCGGTGAGTGAGGGGGGGACTGAGAGTCGGTGAGTGAGGGGGGGACTGAGAGTCGGTGAGTGAGGGGGGGAATGAGAGTCGGTGAGTGAAGGTGGACTGAGAGTCGGTGAGTGAGGGAGGGACTGAGAGTCGGTGAGTTTGGGAGGGACTGAGAGTCGGTGAGTTTGGGAGGGACTGAGAGTCGGTGAGTGAGGGAGGGACTGAGTCGGTGAGTGAGGGAGGGACTGAGTCGGTGAGTGAGGGAGGGACTGAGTCGGTGAGTGAGGGAGGGACTGAGAGTCGGTGAGTGAGGGAGGGACTGAGAGTCGGTGAGTGAGGGAGGGACTGAGAGTCGTTGAGTGAGGGAGGGACTGAGTGTCGGTGAGTGAGGGAGGGACTGAGAGTCGGTGAGTGAGGGAGGGACTGAGAGTCGGTGAGTGAGGGAGGGACTGAGAGTCGGTGAGTGAGGGAGGGACTGAGAGTCGGTGAGTGAGGGAGGGACTGAGAGTCGGTGAGTGAGGGAGGGACTGAGAGTCGGTGAGTGAGGGAGGGACTGAGAGTCGGTGAGTGAGGGAGGGACTTTGAGGCGGTGAGTGAGGGAGGGACTGAGAGTCGGTGAGTGAGGGAGGGACTGAGAGTCGGTGAGTTTGGGAGGGACTGAGAGTCGGTGAGTGAGGGAGGGACTGAGAGTCGGTGAGTGAGGGTGGGACTGAGTCGGTGAGTGAGGGAGGGACTGAGAGTCGGTGAGTGAGGGAGGGACTGAGAGGCGGTGAGTAAGGGAGGGACTGAGAGGCGGTGAGTGAGGGAGGGACTGAGAGGCGGTGAGTGAGGGAGGGACTGAGAGGCGGTGAGTGAGGGAGGGACTGAGAGTCGCTGAGTGAGGGAGGGACTTAGAGGCGGTGAGTGAGGGAGGGACTGAGAGGCGGTGAGTGAGGGAGGGACTGAGAGGCGGTGAGTGAGGGAGGGACAGAGAGTCGGTGAGTGAGGGGGGGACTGAGTCGGTGAGTGAGGGGGGGACTGAGTCGGTGACTGAGGGGGGGACTGAGAGTCGGTGAGTGAGGGGGGGACTGAGAGTCGGTGAGTGAGGGGGGACTGAGTCGGTGAGTGAGGGGGGGACTGAGTCGGTGAGTGAGGGGGGGACTGAGTCGGTGAGTGAGGGGGGGACTGAGTTGGTGAGTGAGGGGGGGGACTGAGTCGGTGAGTGAGGGGGGGACTGAGTCGGTGAGTGAGGGGGTGCTGAGTCGGTGAGTGAGAGGGGGGCTGAGTCGGTGAGTGAGGGGGGGGCTGAGTCGGTGAGTGAGGGGGGGCTGAGTCGGTGAGTGAGGGGGGGGCTGAGTCGGTGAGTGAGGGGGTGGCTGAGTCGGTGAGTGAGGGGGGGACTGAGTCGGTGAGTGAGGGGGGGACTGAGTCGGTGAGTGAGGGGGGGCTGAGTCGGTGAGTGAGGGGGGGGCTGAGTCGGTGAGTGAGGGGGGGCTGAGTCGGTGAGTGAGGGGGGGGCTGAGTCGGTGAGTGAGGGGGGGAATGAGAGCCGGTGAGTGAGGGAGGGACTGAGAGTCGGTGAGTGAGGGAGGGACTGAGAGTCGGTGAGTGAGGGAGGGACTGAGAGTCGGTGAGTGAGGGAGGGACTGAGTCGGTGAGTGAGGGAGGGACTGAGAGTCGGTGAGTGAGGGAGGGACTGAGAGTCGGTGAGTGAGGGAGGGACTGAGAGTCGGTGAGTGAGGGAGGGACTGAGAGTCGGTGAGTGAGGGAGGGACTGAGAGTCGGTGAGTGAGGGAGGGACTGAGAGTCGGTGAGTGAGGGAGGGACTGAGAGTCGGTGAGTGAGGGAGGGTCTGAGAGTCGGTGAGTGAGGGAGGGACTGAGTCGGTGAGTGAGGGAGGGACTGAGTCGGTGAGTGAGGGAGGGACTGAGAGTCGGTGAGTGAGGGAAGGACAGAGGCGGTGAGTGAGGGAGGGACTGAGAGGCGGTGAGTGAGGGAGGGACTGAGAGGCGGTGAGTGAGGGAGGGACTGAGAGGCGGTGAGTGAGGGAGGGACTGAGAGGCGGTGAGTGAGGGAGGGACTGAGAGGCGGTGAGTGAGGGACGGACTGAGAGGCGGTGAGTGAGGGAGGGACTGAGAGTCGGTGAGTGAGGGAGGGACTGAGAGTCGGAGAGTGAGGGGGACTGAGTCGGGGGTTGAGAGTCGGTGAATGAGAGAGGGACTGAGAGTCGGTGAGAGAGGGACGGGGACTGAGAGTCGGTGAGAGAGGGACGGGGGACTGAGAGTCGGTGAGTGAGGGGGGGGACTGAGAGTCGGTGAGTGAGGGGGGCACTGAGAGTCGGTGAGTGAGGGGGGACTGAGATTCGGTGAGTGAGGGGGGGGACTGAGTCTCGTTGAGTGAGTGGGGACTGAGAAGCGGTGAGTGAGGGGGGGGACTGATAGTCGGTGAGTGAGGGGGGACTGAGTGTCGCGGAGGGGGGGACTGAGAGTCGGTGAGTGAGGGGGGGACAGAGCGTCGGTGAGTGAGGGGGGGGACAGAGTCGGTGAGTGAAGGGGGACTGAGAGTCGGTGAGTGAGGGGGGACTGAGAGTCGGTGAGTGAGGGGGGGGACTGAGAGTCGGTGAGTGAGGGAGGGGCTGAGAGTCGGTCAGTGAGGGAGGGCCTGACAGACGGTGAGTGAGGGGGGACAGAGTCGGTGAGTGAAGGGGGAAAGAGAGACGGTGAGTGGGGGGGGACAGAGAGTCGTTGAGTGAGGGCGGGGACAGAGTCGGTGAGTGAGGGATGGACTGAGAGTCGGTGAGTGAGGGAGTAACTGAGAGTCGGTGAGTGAGGGAGGGACTGAGAGTCGGTGAGTGAGGGAGGGACTGAGAGTCGGTGAGTGAGGGAGGGGACTGAGTGTCGGTGAGTGAGGGAGTGACTGAGAGTCGGTGAGTGAGGGAGGGACTGAGAGTCGGTGAGTGAGGGAGGGACTGAGAGTCGGTGAGTGAGGGAGGGACTGAGAGTCGGTGAGTGAGGGAGGGACAGAGTCGGTGAGTGAGGGAGTGACTGAGAGTCGGTGAGTGAGGGAGGGACTGAGAGTCGGTGAGTGAGGGAGGGACTGAGAGTCGGTGAGTGAGGGAGGGGACTGAGAGTCGGTGAGTGAGGGAGGGACTGAGAGTCGGTGAGTGAGGGAGGGACTGAGAGTCGGTGAGTGAGGGAGGGACTTAGAGGCGGTGAGTGAGGGAGGGACTGAGAGTCGGTGAGTGAGGGAGGGACTGAGAGTCGGTGAGTGAGGGAGGGACTTAGAGGCGGTGAGTGAGGGAGGGACTGAGAGGCGGTGAGTGAGGGAGGGACTGAGAGGCGGTGAGTAAGGGAGGGACTGAGAGGCGGTGAGTGAGGGAGGGACTGAGAGGCGGTGAGTGAGGGAGGGACTGAGAGTCGGTGAGTGAGGGAGGGACTGAGAGTCGGTGAGTGAGGGAGGGACTGAGAGTCGGTGAGTGAGGGAGGGACTGAGAGGCGGTGAGTGAGGGAGGGACTGAGAGGCGGTGAGTGAGGGAGGGACAGAGAGTCGGTGAGTGAGGGGGGACTGAGTCGTTGAGTGAGGGGGGGACTGAGTCGGTGAGTGAGGGGGGGACTGAGAGTCGGTGAGTGAGGGGGGGACTGAGAGTCGGTGAGTGAGGGGGGACTGAGTCGGTGAGTGAGGGGGGGACTGAGTCGGTGAGTGAGGGGGGGACTGAGTTGGTGAGTGAGGGGGGGCCTGAGTCGGTGAGTGAGGGGGGGACTGAGTCGGTGAGTGAGGGGGGGCTGAGTCGGTGAGTGAGGGGGGGGCTGAGTCGGTGAGTGAGGGGGGGCTGAGGCGGTGAGTGAGGGAGGGACTGAGAGGCGGTGAGTGAGGGAGAGACTGAGAGTCGGAGAGTGAGGGGGACTGAGTCGGGGGTTGAGAGTCGGTGAATGAGAGAGGGACTGAGAGTCGGTGAGAGAGGGACGGGGGACTGAGAGTCGGTGAGAGAGGGACGGGGGACTGAGAGTCGGTGAGAGAGGGACGGGGGACTGAGAGTCGGTGAGTGAGGGGGGGGACTGAGAGTCGGTGAGTGAGGGGGGGGACTGAGAGTCGGTGAGTGAGGGGGGGGACTGAGAGTCGGTGAGTGAGGGGGGGACTGAGATTCGGTGAGTGAGGGGGGGGACAGAGTCTCGTTGAGTGAGTGGGGACTGAGAAGCGGTGAGTGAGGGGGGGGACTGAGAGTCGGTGAGTGAGGGGGGACTGAGTGTCGCGGAGGGGGGGACTGAGAGTCGGTGAGTGAGGGGGGGACAGAGCGTCGGTGAGTGAGGGGGGGGACAGAGTCGGTGAGTGAAGGGGGACTGAGAGTCGGTGAGTGAGGGGGGGACTGAGATTCGGTGAGTGAGGGGGGGGACTGAGTCTCGGTGAGTGAGTGGGGACTGAGAAGCGGTGAGTGAGGGGGGGGGACTGAGAGTCGGTGAGTGAGGGGGGGACTGAGTCGGTGAGTGAGGGGGGGACTGAGAGTCGGTGAGTGAGGGGGGGACTGAGAGTCGGTGAGTGAGGGGGGACTGAGTCGGTGAGTGAGGGCGGGACTGAGTCGGTGAGTGAGGGGGGGACTGAGTCGGTGAGTGAGGGGGGGACTGAGTCGGTGAGTGAGGGGGGGACTGAGTCGGTGAGTGAGGGGGGGCTGAGTCGGTGAGTGAGGGGGGGGCTGAGTGGTGAGTGAGGGGGGGCTGAGGCGGTGAGTGAGGGAGGGACTGAGAGGCGGTGAGTGAGGGAGGGACAGAGAGTCGGTGAGTGAGGGGGGACTGAGTCGGTGAGTGAGGGGGGGACTGAGTCGGTGAGTGAGGGGGGGACTGAGTCGGTGAGTGAGGGGGGGACTGAGAGTCGGTGAGTGAGGGGGGGAATGAGAGTCGGTGAGTGAGGGGGGACTGAGTCGGTGAGTGAGGGGGGGACTGAGTCGGTGAGTGAGGAGGGGACTGAGTCGGTGAGTGAGGGGGGGACTGAGTCGGTGAGTGAGGGGGTGCTGAGTCGGTGAGTGAGAGGGGGGCTGAGTCGGTGAGTGAGGGGGGGGCTGAGTCGGTGAGTGAGGGGGGGGCTGAGTCGGTGAGTGAGGGGGGGGCTGAGTCGGTGAGTGAGGGGGGGGCTGAGTCGGTGAGTGAGGGGGGGACTGAGTCGGTGAGTGAGGGGGGGACTGAGTCGGTGAGTGAGGGGGGGCTGAGTCGGTGAGTGAGGGGGGGCTGAGTCGGTGAGTGAGGGGGGGCTGAGTCGGTGAGTGAGGGGGGGGCTGAGTCGGTGAGTGAGGGGGGGAATGAGAGCCGGTGAGTGAGGGAGGGACTGAGAGTCGGTGAGTGAGGGAGGGACTGAGAGTCGGTGAGTGAGGGAGGGACTGAGTCGGTGAGTGAGGGAGGGACTGAGAGTCGGTGAGTGAGGGAGGGACTGAGAGTCGGTGAGTGAGGGAGGGACTGAGAGTCGGTGAGTGAGGGAGGGACTGAGAGTCGGTGAGTGAGGGAGGGACTGAGAGTCGGTGAGTGAGGGAGGGACTGAGAGTCGGTGAGTGAGGGAGGGACTGAGAGTCGGTGAGTGAGGGAGGGACTGAGAGTCGGTGAGTGAGGGAGGGACTGAGAGTCGGTGAGTGAGGGAGGGACTGAGAGTCGGTGAGTGAGGGAGGGACTGAGTCGGTGAGTGAGGGAGGGACTGAGTCGGTGAGTGAGGGAGGGACTGAGAGTCGGTGAGTGAGGGAGGGACTGAGAGGCGGTGAGTGAGGGAGGGACTGAGAGGCGGTGAGTGAGGGAGGGACTGAGAGGCGGTGAGTGAGGGAGGGACTGAGAGGCGGTGAGTGAGGGAGGGACTGAGAGGCGGTGAGTGAGGGAGGGACAGAGAGTCGGTGAGTGAGGGGGGACTGAGTCGGTGAGTGAGGGGGGGACTGAGTCGGTGAGTGAGGGGGGGACTGAGAGTCGGTGAGTGAGGGGGGGACTGAGAGTCGGTGAGTGAGGGGGGACTGAGTCGGTGAGTGAGGGGGGGACTGAGTCGGTGAGTGAGGGGGGGACTGAGTCGGTGAGTGAGGGGGGACTGAGTCGGTGAGTGAGGGGGGGACTGAGTCGGTGAGTGAGGGGGGGCTGAGTCGGTGAGTGAGGGGGGGGCTGAGTCGGTGAGTGAGGGAGGGACTGAGAGGCGGTGAGTGAGGGAGGGACTGAGAGTCGGTGAGTGAGGGGGGACTGAGTCGGTGAGTGAGGGGGGGACTGAGTCGGTGAGTGAGGGGGGGACTGAGTCGGTGAGTGAGGGGGGGACTGAGTCGGTGAGTGAGGGGGGGACTGAGAGTCGGTGAGTGAGGGGGGGACTGAGAGTCGGTGAGTGAGGGGGGACTGAGTCGGTGAGTGAGGGGGGGACTGAGTCGGTGAGTGAGGGGGGGACTGAGTCGGTGAGTGAGGGGGGGACTGAGTCGGTGAGTGAGGGGGTGCTGAGTCGGTGAGTGAGAGGGGGGCTGAGTCGGTGAGTGAGGGGGGGGCTGAGTCGGTGAGTGAGGGGGGGGCTGAGTCGGTGAGTGAGGGGGGGGCTGAGTCGGTGAGTGAGGGGGGGGCTGAGTCGGTGAGTGAGGGGGGGACTGAGTCGGTGAGTGAGGGGGGGACTGAGTCGGTGAGTGAGGGGGGGCTGAGTCGGTGAGTGAGGGGGGGGCTGAGTCGGTGAGTGAGGGGGGGCTGAGTCGGTGAGTGAGGGGGGGGCTGAGTCGGTGAGTGAGGGGGGGAATGAGAGCCGGTGAGTGAGGGAGGGACTGAGAGTCGGTGAGTGAGGGAGGGACTGAGAGTCGGTGAGTGAGGGAGGGACTGAGTCGGTGAGTGAGGGAGGGACTGAGAGTCGGTGAGTGAGGGAGGGACTGAGAGTCGGTGAGTGAGGGAGGGACTGAGAGTCGGTGAGTGAGGGAGGGACTGAGAGTCGGTGAGTGAGGGAGGGACTGAGAGTCGGTGAGTGAGGGAGGGACTGAGAGTCGGTGAGTGAGGGAGGGCCTGAGAGTCGGTGAGTGAGGGAGGGACTGAGAGTCGGTGAGTGAGGGAGGGACTGAGAGTCGGTGAGTGAGGGAGGGACTGAGAGTCGGTGAGTGAGGGAGGGACTGAGAGTCGGTGAGTGAGGGAGGGACTGAGTCGGTGAGTGAGGGAGGGACTGAGTCGGTGAGTGAGGGAGGGACTGAGTCGGTGAGTGAGGGAGGGACTGAGAGGCGGTGAGTGAGGGAGGGACTGAGAGGCGGTGAGTGAGGGAGGGACTGAGAGGCGGTGAGTGAGGGAGGGACTGAGAGGCGGTGAGTGAGGGAGGGACTGAGAGGCGGTGAGTGAGGGAGGGACTGAGAGTCGGTGAGTGAGGGAGGGACTGAGAGTCGGTGAGTGAGGGAGGGACTGAGAGTCGGTGAGTGAGGGAGGGACTGAGAGTCGGTGAGTGAGGGAGGGACTGAGAGTCGGTGAGTGAGGGAGGGACTGAGAGTCGGTGAGTGAGGGAGGGACTGAGAGTCGGTGAGTGAGGGAGGGACTGAGAGTCGGTGAGTGAGGGAGGGACTGAGAGTCGGTGAGTGAGGGAGGGACTGAGAGTCGGTGAGTGAGGGAGGGACTGAGTCGGTGAGTGAGGGAGGGACTGAGTCGGTGAGTGAGGGAGGGACTGAGAGTCGGTGAGTGAGGGAGGGACTGAGAGGCGGTGAGTGAGGGAGGGACTGAGAGGCGGTGAGTGAGGGAGGGACTGAGAGGCGGTGAGTGAGGGAGGGACTGAGAGGCGGTGAGTGAGGGAGGTACTGAGAGGCGGTGAGTGAGGGAGGGACTGAGAGGCGGTGAGTGAGGGAGGGACTGAGAGGCGGTGAGTGAGGGACGGACTGAGAGGCGGTGAGTGAGGGACGGACTGAGAGGCGGTGAGTGAGGGAGAGACTGAGAGGCGGTGAGTGAGGGAGAGACTGAGAGTCGGAGAGTGAGGGGGACTGAGTCGGGGGTTGAGAGTCGGTGAATGAGAGAGGGACTGAGAGTCGGTGAGAGAGGGACGGGGGACTGAGAGTCGGTGAGAGAGGGACGGGGGACTGAGAGTCGGTGAGAGAGGGACGGGGGACTGAGAGTCGGTGAGTGAGGGGGGGGACTGAGAGTCGGTGAGTGAGGGGGGGGACTGAGAGTCGGTGAGTGAGGGGGGGACTGAGAGTCGGTGAGTGAGGGGGGGACTGAGATTCGGTGAGTGAGGGGGGGGACAGAGTCTCGTTGAGTGAGTGGGGACTGAGAAGCGGTGAGTGAGGGGGGGGACTGAGAGTCGGTGAGTGAGGGGGGACTGAGTGTCGCGGAGGGGGGGACTGAGAGTCGGTGAGTGAGGGGGGGACAGAGCGTCGGTGAGTGAGGGGGGGGACAGAGTCGGTGAGTGAAGGGGGACTGAGAGTCGGTGAGTGAGGGGGGACTGAGAGTCTGTGAGTGAGGGGGGACTGAGAGTCGGTGAGTGAAGGGGACTGAGAGTCGGTGAGTGAGGGGGGACTGAGAGTCGGTGAGTGAGGGGGGGGACTGAGAGTCGGTGAGTGAGGGAGGGGCTGAGAGTCGGTCAGTGAGGGAGGGCCTGACAGACGGTGAGTGAGGGGGGACAGAGTCGGTGAGTGAAGGGGGAAAGAGAGACGGTGAGTGAGGGGGGGACAGAGAGTCGTTGAGTGAGGGGGGGGACAGAGTCGGTGAGTGAGGGATGGACTGAGAGTCGGTGAGTGAGGGAGTGACTGAGAGTCGGTGAGTGAGGGAGGGACTGAGAGTCGGTGAGTGAGGGAGGGACTGAGAGTCGGTGAGTGAGGGAGTGACTGAGAGTCGGTGAGTGAGGGAGGGACTGAGAGTCGGTGAGTGAGGGAGGGACTGAGAGTCGGTGAGTGAGGGAGGGGACTGAGAGTCGGTGAGTGAGGGAGGGACTGAGAGGCGGTGAGTGAGGGAGGGACTGAGAGTCGGTGAGTGAGGGAGGGACTGAGAGTCGGTGAGTGAGGGAGGGACTGAGAGTCGGTGAGTGAGGGAGGGACTGAGAGTCGGTGAGTGAGGGAGGGACTGAGAGTCGGTGAGTGAGGGAGGGACTGAGAGTCGGTGAGTGAGGGAGGGACTGAGAGTCGGTGAGTGAGGGAGGGGACTGAGAGTCGGTGAGTGAGGGAGGGACTGAGAGGCGGTGAGTGAGGGAGGGACTGAGAGTCGGTGAGTGAGGGAGGGACTGAGAGTCGGTGAGTGAGGGAGTGACTTAGAGGCGGTGAGTGAGGGAGGGACTGAGAGTCGGTGAGTGAGGGAGGGACTGAGAGTCGGTGAGTGAGGGAGGGACTTAGAGGCGGTGAGTGAGGGAGGGACTGAGAGGCGGTGAGTGAGGGAGGGACTGAGAGGCGGTGAGTAAGGGAGGGACTGAGAGGCGGTGAGTGAGGGAGGGACTGAGAGGCGGTGAGTGAGGGAGGGACTGAGAGGCGGTGAGTGAGGGAGGGACTGAGAGGCGGTGAGTGAGGGAGGGACTGAGAGTCGGTGAGTGAGGGAGGGACTGAGAGTCGGTGAGTGAGGGAGGGACTGAGAGGCGGTGAGTGAGGGAGGGACTGAGAGGCGGTGAGTGAGGGAGGGACAGAGAGTCGGTGAGTGAGGGGGGACTGAGTCGGTGAGTGAGGGGGGGACTGAGTCGGTGAGTGAGGGGGGGACTGAGAGTCGGTGAGTGAGGGGGGGACTGAGAGTCGGTGAGTGAGGGGGGACTGAGTCGGTGAGTGAGGGGGGGACTGAGTCGGTGAGTGAGGGGGGGACTGAGTCGGTGAGTGAGGGGGGGACTGAGTCGGTGAGTGAGGGGGGGACTGAGTCGGTGAGTGAGGGGGGGCTGAGTCGGTGAGTGAGGGGGGGGCTGAGTCGGTGAGTGAGGGGGGGCTGAGTCGGTGAGTGAGGGGGGGGCTGAGTCGGTGAGTGAGGGGGGGGCTGAGTCGGTGAGTGAGGGGGGGGACTGAGTCGGTGAGTGAGGGGGGGACTGAGTCGGTGAGTGAGGGGGGGCTGAGTCGGTGAGTGAGGGGGGGCTGAGTCGGTGAGTGAGGGGGGTCTGAGTCGGTGAGTGAGGGGGGTCTGAGTCGGTGAGTGAGGGGGGGGCTGAGTCGGTGAGTGAGGGGGGGAATGAGAGCCGGTGAGTGAGGGAGGGACTGAGAGTCGGTGAGTGAGGGAGGGACTGAGAGTCGGTGAGTGAGGGAGGGACTGAGTCGGTGAGTGAGGGAGGGACTGAGAGTCGGTGAGTGAGGGAGGGACTGAGAGTCGGTGAGTGAGGGAGGGACTGAGAGTCGGTGAGTGAGGGAGGGACTGAGAGTCGGTGAGTGAGGGAGGGACTGAGAGTTGGTGAGTGAGGGAGGGACTGAGAGTCGGTGAGTGAGGGAGGGACTGAGAGTCGGTGAGTGAGGGAGGGACTGAGAGTCGTTGAGTGAGGGAGGGACTGAGTCGGTGAGTGAGGGAGGGACTGAGTCGGTGAGTGAGGGAGGGACTGAGAGTCGGTGAGTGAGGGCGGGACTGAGAGGCGGTGAGTGAGGGAGGGACTGAGAGGCGGTGAGTGAGGGAGGGACTGAGGCGGTGAGTGAGGGAGGGACTGAGAGGCGCTGAGTGAGGGAGGGACTGAGAGGCGGTGAGTGAGGGAGGGACTGAGAGGCGGTGAGTGAGGGACGGACTGAGAGGCGGTGAGTGAGGGAGGGACTGAGAGTCGGTGAGTGAGGGAGAGACTGAGAGTCGGAGAGTGAGGGGGACTGAGTCGGGGGTTGAGAGTCGGTGAATGAGAGAGGGGACTGAGAGTCGGTGAGTGAGGGGGGGAGTGAGAGTCGGTGAGTGAGGGGGGGACTGAGATTCGGTGAGTGAGGGGGGGGACTGAGTCTCGGTGAGTGAGTGGGGACTGAGAAGCGGTGAGTGAGGGGGGGGACTGAGAGTCGGTGAGTGAGGGGGGACTGAGTGTCGCGGAGGGGGGGACTGAGAGTCGGTGAGTGAGGGGGGGGACAGAGCGTCGGTGAGTGAGGGGGGCGGACAGAGTCGGTGAGTGAAGGGGGACTGAGAGTCGGTGAGTGAGGGGGGACTGAGAGTCGGTGAGTGAAGGGGACTGAGAGTCGGTGAGTGAAGGGGACTGAGAGTCGGTGAGTGAGGGGGGACTGAGAGTCGGTGAGTGAGGGGGGGGACTGAGAGTCGGTGAGTGAGGGAGGGGCTGAGAGTCGGTCAGTGAGGGAGGGCCTGACAGACGGTGAGTGAGGGGGGACTGAGAGTCGGTGAGTGAAGGGGGAAAGAGAGTCGTTGAGTGAGGGGGGGGACAGAGTCGGTGAGTGAGGGATGGACTGAGAGTCGGTGAGTGAGGGAGGGACTGAGAGTCGGTGAGTGAGGGAGGGACTGAGTCGGTGAGTGAGGGAGGGACTGAGAGTCGGTGAGTGAGGGAGGGACTGAGAGTCGGTGAGTGAGGGAGGGACTGAGAGTCGGTGAGTGAGGGAGGGACTGAGAGTCGGTGAGTGAGGGAGGGACTGAGAGCCGGTGAGTGAGGGAGGGACTGAGAGTCGGTGAGTGAGGGAGGGACTGAGAGTCGGTGAGTGAGGGAGGGACTGAGTCGGTGAGTGAGGGAGGGACTGAGAGGCGGTGAGTGAGGGAGGGACTGAGAGGCGGTGAGTGATGGAGGGACTGAGAGGCGGTGAGTGAGGGAGGGACTGAGAGTCGGTGAGTGAGGGGGGGACTGAGTCGGTGAGTGAGGGGGGGACTGAGTCGGTGAGTGAGGGGGGGACTGAGTCGGTGAGTGAGGGGGGGACTGAGTTGGTGAGTGAGGGGGGGACTGAGTCGGTGAGTGAGGGGGGGGCTGAGTCGGTGAGTGAGGGGGGGACTGAGTCGGTGAGTGAGGGGGGGACTGAGTCGGTGAGTGAGGGGGGGACTGAGTCGGTGAGTGAGGGGGGGGCTGAGTCGGTGAGTGAGGGGGGGGCTGAGTCGGTGAGTGAGGGGGGGCTGAGTCGGTGAGTGAGGGGGGGGCTGAGTCGGTGAGTGAGGGGGGGAATGAGAGCCGGTGAGTGAGGGAGGGACTGAGAGTCGGTGAGTGAGGGAGGGACTGAGAGTCGGTGAGTGAGGGAGGGACTGAGTCGGTGAGTGAGGGAGGGACTGAGAGTCGGTGAGTGAGGGAGGGACTGAGAGTCGGTCAGTGAGGGAGGGACTGAGAGTCGGTGAGTGAGGGAGGGACTGAGAGTCGGTGAGTGAGGGAGGGACTGAGTGTCGGTGAGTGAGGGAGGGACTGAGAGTCGGTGAGTGAGGGAGGGACTGAGAGTCGGTGAGTGAGGGAGGGACTGAGAGTCGGTGAGTGAGGGAGGGACTGAGTCGGTGAGTGAGGGAGGGACTGAGTCGGTGAGTGAGGGAGGGACTGAGAGTCGGTGAGTGAGGGAGGGACTGAGAGGCGGTGAGTGAGGGAGGGACTGAGAGGCGGTGAGTGAGGGAGGGACTGAGAGGCGGTGAGTGAGGGAGGGACTGAGAGGCGGTGAGTGAGGGAGGGACTGAGAGGCGGTGAGTGAGGGAGGCACTGAGAGGCGGTGAGTGAGGGACGGACTGAGAGGCGGTGAGTGAGGGAGGGACTTAGAGGCGGTGAGTGAGGGAGGGACTGAGAGGCGGTGAGTGAGGGAGGGACTGAGAGGCGGTGAGTAAGGGAGGTACTGAGACGCGGTGAGTGAGGGAGGGACTGAGAGGCGGTGAGTGAGGGAGGGACTGAGTCGGTGAGTGAGGGGGGGGCTGAGTCGGTGAGTGAGGGGGGGGCTGAGTCGGTGAGTGAGGGGGGGGCTGAGTCGGTGAGTGAGGGGGGGGCTGAGTCGGTGAGTGAGGGGGGGGCTGAGTCGGTGAGTGAGGGGGGGCTGAGTCGGTGAGTGAGGGGGGGCTGAGTCGGTGAGTGAGGGGGGGCTGAGTCGGTGAGTGAGGGGGGGCTGAGTCGGTGAGTGAGGGGGGGGCTGAGTCGGTGAGTGAGGGGGGGCTGAGTCGGTGAGTGAGGGGGGGCTGAGTCGGTGAGTGAGGGGGGGGGCTGAGTCGGTGAGTGAGGGGGGCTGAGTCGGTGAGTGGGGGGGGGCTGAGTCGGTGAGTGAGGGGGGGCTGAGTCGGTGAGTGAGGGGGGGGCTGAGTCGGTGAGTGAGGGGGGGCTGAGTCGGTGAGTGAGGGGGGGGCTGAGTCGGTGAGTGAGGGGGGGGCTGAGTCGGTGAGTGAGGGGGGGCTGAGTCGGTGAGTGAGGGGGGGCTGAGTCGGTGAGTGAGGGGGGGGCTGAGTCGGTGAGTGAGGGGGGGCTGAGTCGGTGAGTGAGGGGGGGGCTGAGTCGGTGAGTGGGGGGGGGCTGAGTCGGTGAGTGAGGGGGGGGACTGAGTGTCAGTGAGTGAGGTGGGGGACTGAGTGTCAGTGAGTGAGGGGGGGGACTGAGTGTCAGTGAGTGAGGGGGGGGACTGAGTGTCAGTGAGTGAGGGGGGGACTGTGTCAGTGAGTGAGGGGGGGGACTGAGTGTCAGTGAGTGAGGGGGGGGACTGAGTGTCAGTGAGTGAGGGGGGGGCCTGAGTGTCAGTGAGTGAGGGGGGGACTGAGTGTCAGTGAGTGAGGGGGGGGGGCTGAGTGTCAGTGAATGAGGGGGGGGGACTGAGTGTCAGTGAATGAGGGGGGGGGACTGAGTGTCAGTGAGTGAGGGGGGGGACTGAGTGTCAGTGAGTGAGGGGGGGGACTGAGTGTCAGTGAGTGAGGGGGGGGGACTGAGTGTCAGTGAGTGAGGGGGGGGGACTGAGTGTCAGTGAGTGAGGGGGGGGGGACTGAGTGTCAGTGAGTGACAGGGGGGGACTGAGTGTCAGTGAGTGAGGGGGGGGGACTGAGTGTCAGTGAGTGAGGGGGGGGGACTGAGAGTCAGTGAGTGAGGGGGGACTGAGAGTCGGTGAGTGAGGGGGGACTGAGAGTCGGTGAGTGAGGGGGGGGGACTGAGAGTCGGTGAGTGAGGGGGGATTGAGAGTCGGTGAAGGGGGTGATGCCTGGGATTCTCTATCTCCGGTTTCATGTACTGATTCCTCTTCCTTTTTCTCTCAGTTGCCCCCATCGTGTCCTTTACCCGTCTGGGTGATTCTAACCGGCTGTCCTGTGTCGTCACCGGCTTTTACCCTCCAGCCATCGAGGTGAATCTGTGCAGAGACGGAGTGGTGATTGGTGAGACCCTGTCCAGTGGGATCTTACCCAATCACGACAGGACCTACCAGATCCGGAAATGGGTGGAGTTTGATCCGGAGGACCAGGCCGAGTATTCCTGTCGGGTGGAACACAGCGGACTGAATGAGGCACTGGTGGTGATTTATGGTAAGACTATTTCTCACTGTTAGAGAGACACAGCCTCAGGTTAGGATCACAGGAGGGAGGGTCAGTGTTGAGGGTCACCAGGACAGCCTGTAGCCCACGACACAGAGCAAATAAATGTTGAACTCTGACATACCATGGAGCTACTATTGGAGGACAGTAATTGTGTATCCTGGGATTTACCCCATTATGACCTGATATTTCCTGGGATATTACAGTAAAACAGGGCCCGTTGTACCCTGGAATGGATATGAAACATCCAAGATTATATCTGGACCTTTGATACAGTAATTTGCCAGGATGCACTGGATCCTGTCATACTGGAATGCAACAGTATGACAGGATCCAGTGAACCCTGAAAATTACTGTATGAAAGGTCCAGATATATTCTTGGATGTTGCATTACAACAGGGCCTGCTGTGTACTGAGATATTACAGGAGGGTTAGTGCCTGCTGTATCATGCAATGTTGCAGGATGGACACTTTCTGGTGTATCTGGGATATTGTTGGAGGGGCAAGGCATGGAGTTGTATAATAGGACAGGCCAGATGTACCCTGGAATATTGCAAGGAGGGATAGGGCCTGGAGTATCCTGGGGCAGTACAGAGGGACAGACCTGGAGTATCCTAGGATATTATAAGAATGGACAGAGTTAGGAGTATGCTGGGATAGTACAGTATGACAGGGCCCCAGTGTATCCAGGATATTACAGTATGATAGGGCTCTCTGTATCCTGGGATATTACAGTATGATAGGGCTCTCTGTATCCTGGGATATTACAGGATGATAGGGCCCAATGTGTCCTGGGATATCACAGCACGACTGGGCTCCGTTATCCTGGGATTTTGCAGTGTATCCATTGTTTCATAGAATATCACAGTATGACAGGATCCAGTGTAACTCAGGATATTACAGTAGGACTGCACCTGGTTTATCCTGGGGTATTACACTGGGCCATGTTGTACTGTATCCTGGGAAATTACAGGTTTACAGGATCCAGTGTATAATAAGATATTATGGTAGGACAGTGTCTGATATATCATTGGACATTATATTTGGTCGGGGCCTGGGATATTCTGGGTGATTCCAGGGCAAGAGGCCCTCGGGTCCAGTGTATCCTGGGACATTGCAATCCGACAAGGCACGGTGTACCTTGGGATATTACGGGAGGAAAGAGCCTGGTTTATCTTGACATATTACAGCACAACACGGCCCAGTGTATCGTAGAAGAATCATTGAATCACCACAGAGCAGAAGGAGGCCATTCACCCGTCGAGTCTGCAGTGATCCTCTGAAAGAGCCCCCTACCTAGGCCCACTCCCTGCCCTTTCTCCATAACCCCACCTACCCTTTGGACACTAATGGGTAATTTTGCCTGGTCAATCCATCTACCCTGCACATCTTTGGATTGTGGGAGGAAACCAGAGCACCTGGAGGAAACCACACAGACATGGGAAGAATGTACAAGCTCCACATAGACAGTCACCCAAGTACAGAATTGAACCCGGATCCTTGGCACTGTGAGGCAACAGTGCTAACCACTGTGGCACTGGGCAGCCCTGGGATATTACAGTACAACATGGCCCAGTGTATCCTGGGATATTACAGGTTGACAGGATCCAGTGAGTCATGGGAATTTATGATAGGACAGTTTCTGGTGTGTGATGTGAGAGTACCTTTAAGACATGGATGTTTAAGCAATGTACCTTTCAGAAAACAGTGATGACAGAGAGTGGGTGTAGCTGAGGTCAGGTCAGCCATTTTGTAGTTTAGTCTTGCAGTTTGAAAAGAGCTTGGGAGTGTCTATGTTTGCAGTGAGCTGGATCTCTGCCATGAAAGACTATCGCTGGATCATTTGGGTGATTTAAACTCATAATAGTAAAGCCTTTGACCTGATGTGATTCTGTTTAAAGGTGTTAAGTCTCTTGGAAGTTTGAAGGAACATTTTGAGGAATTATTTACTGTTGCAATGTTTTCGGAGTTAACTTTGAAGTAAGGGGTGTTCAGAGATCCAATCTTTATTCAAGATGTTAAGTTGAGGTCATGGAATAAACCTTATTTTGTGTTTAAAAACCCATGTGTCCATAATTGTAATCCCACACCTAGGGAACAAGCCGTGTGCTAGGAAAAGCAACAAATACATTAAAGGGGGAGGTTGGTTGAACTCCATGATGCATTTTGGGGTTGTGAAAACGCCTCGCCCATAATAATTGGGGGCTCGAGGGGGATTAAAGTCTATCTATTGGATTCGCGTTTGTGAGCTTAAAGATAGTGAAGGATTGTTGCTTTTCCGGTGTGGTATTTTAGTTTAAGTGGGGAGAGTGTTGTGAGGCTGAGATGTTTTTTGGGGTGGAGAATGTCACATGTAGTACTTTACGGACAGAAACGAAAAGCAGACTGTTAGATTTGGCAAGAACATTAGAACATTGCAGTTCACATTACCTGACAAAATGCGAAAAGGTGAGGTACCTATGGCGGTCGTTAAGCATTTAAAGTTGCCTGAGATAGACTTTGACTCATTGGAAATTGAAAAAATTCAGTTGCAAATTAAACAAATGGAACATGAGAGAGAATTAAATGAATACGAGAGTGAGAGAGAGGGAAAAGAAAGAGAGAGAGAGGAAAAAGAAAAGGAGAGGGAAGAAAGGAGCAAAGAAAGAATAGCCCTAGCAGAACAAAAAGAAAAAGAAAGGGAGATACAGATCAGGGAAAAAGATAAAGAGAGGGAGTTTGAACTTCAGAAAATGTCCATGAAACATGACAATCAGTTAAAATTGGCAGACGGAAAGGGAAATGTACAGTTGGATGATAGTGATGAGGATAGTGCGAAAGAGCGTCATCGTCGAAGGCTTGGTGGAAATCTACTTAAATATGTCCGAGCATTGCCAAGGTTTGACGAGAAGGAAGTGGAAGCCTTTTTCATTTCATTTGAGAAGGTAGCTAAACAAATGAAATGGCCACAGGACATGTGGGTGTTACTGATTCAAACAAAGCTGGTAGGTAGAGCTAGTGAAGTGTTTGCATCACTACCGGAGGAGGCATCTGGAACATATGAGGAGGTGAAGAAATCCATCTTAAGTGCATATGAGCTAGTGCCTGAAGCTTACGGACAAAGGTTTAGAAATTTAAGGAAAGCATTTGGTCAAACATACATGGAGTTTGAAAGGCTCAGAGTAATTTTGATAGGTGGATAAGGGCTTTGAAAATAGACCAAACGTATGAAGCTCTCCGAGAAATTATACTTTTGGAGGAGTTTAAAAATTCAATTCCTGATGTAGTGAGAACTTATGTGGAAGAACAGAGGGTTGAAACTGCGAGATTAGCGGCGGAAATGGCAGATGATTATGAATTAGTTCATAAATCAAAGATTGATTTCCGACATCCGTTTCAGCCGGTGAGGGATAGAAACTGGGGACATGAGAAATACTCAAGTGGTAAAGGTGATCTGATGGGAGACAATAAAGAGAGTGTACCTCAGATTAAAAAAGAAATCCAGGAGGGTGGAAAGGAAATGAAAAGTTTCAGATGTTTTCACTGTAATAAACTAGGCCATGTAAAGTCACAGTGTTGGTGGTTGAAGAAAAGCACTGGGAAGGCTGATGTGGTAAACGGGATAAGACAGTGGGGTTTGTTAAAGTGTTAAAGGAAAGCCCAAGGGAAGCGACGGAGGTGCAAACGATTGTTGAGCCTGTTCAAAAAGTAATTGTTAAGAAGGTGCCAGATGTTTTTGAAGAATTTACTTGTGTGGGTAAAGTTTACTCGTGTGTATCAGGAGGAGCAGGTAAAGAAGTCACAATTTTAAGAGATACAGGGGCTAGTCAACCTTTAATGGTAAGAGATGAGGAATTATGTAGTTTGGGAAGAATGTTGCCAGAAAAGGAGGTGATATGTGGAATTCAGGGTGAGAGGAGTAGCATTCCATTATACAAGGTAAGGTTGAAAGTCCAGTGAAGAGTGGTGAAGTGGTAGTAAGAGTAATAGATAAACTATCTTGTCCAGGAATACAGTTTATCTTGTGTAATGATATAGCTGGATCGCAGGTGGGAGTGATGCCTACTGTAGTTGATAAGCCATTGGAAAATCAGTCAACTGAAGTGTTGAAGGACGAATATCCTGGGATTTTTCCGGATTGTGTAGTAACAAGGTCGCAAAGTCACAGGTTAAGACAAGAGGAGAAATCAACGGGTGAAGATGAAGTTGACGGGCAATTATCAGAAACGATTTTTGATCAGATGGTTGAAAAAGAACAAGAACAGGTGGAGGATGAGGCAGATATTTTTAGTTCCGGAAAATTGGCAGAGTTACAACAGAAAGATGCAGAAATAAAACGGATATATCAGAAAGCATATACGAGGAGGAATCTGAAAGTATACCAGAGTGTTATTACCATAAAAATGATGTCTTGATGAGAAAATGGAGACCTGTACATATGCAGGCGGATGAAAAGTGGGCAGAAATTCATCAAGTAGTATTGCCGGTAGGCTATAGAAAGGAGGTGTTGCGAGTTGCACATGAGGTACCAGTGGGAGGTCATTTGGGAATATAGAAAACGCAAGCTAAAATCCAGAATTTTTTTTATTGGCCTGGATTACATAAAGATGTAGTTACATTTTGACAATCATGTCACACATGTCAAGTGATAAGGAACCCTCAAGCAGTGATAAAACCAGCGCCCTTAATACCCATTCCAGCATTTGAGGAACCTTTTACGAGGGTGCTAATAGATTGTGTAGGACCGCTTCCCAAAACAAAAAGTGGGAATCAATATCTTTTAGACTATAATGGATGTGTCTACTAGGCCTCCAGAGGCCGTTCCAGTATGTAATATTACAGCAAAAAGGATTGTGGAGGGATACTTAAATACTTTACTAGATATGGACTACCCACAGAAATTCAATCTGATCAAGGAACGAATTTTACTTCAAAGTTATTCAAAGAAGTTATGGATAGCTTTGGAATAAAACAAGTTAAATCAACTGCGTACCATCCAGAATCACAGGGAGCGTTAGAAAAGTGGCATCAGACATTAAAGACAATGTTGAGGGCGTATTGTCAAGATTATCCAGAGGATTGGGATAAAGGAATCCCATTTGTATTGTTTGCAATTAGGGATGCACCTAATGAGTCGACCAAATGTTGTCCTTTTGAACTAATTTTTGGTCATGAGGTAAGAGGACCACTTAAATTGATTTTGGAAAAATTGGTGGGTGAGAAATCGGAAAATACACTATAGGATTAGGTGTCAAATTTTAGGGAACGATTAAATAGAGCAGGTGAATTGGCTAGACAACGTTTGAAAGTTGTACAAAATGTGATGAAACGGGTAGCGGACAAGAAATCCAAAGTTCGTAGTTTTGCCAGTGGGGATAAAGTTTTAGTGTTGTTACCAGTGGTGGGGGAGCCTTTAAAATCTAGGTTTTGTGGACCATATCAGATTGAAAGGAAATGAAGTGAGGTGAATTATGTGGTAAAAACACCAGATAGAAGGAAGACTCACCGAGTGTGTCATGTGAATATGCTTAAAAGGTACTTTGAAAGGGAAGGAGAGAAAAAGGAAGTTTTAATGATTCTAACTCAAAGTGACGAACCAAATCCCGATGACTGTGAATTTGACATACCATAAATTAAATTTGAAAATGAGGATGTTCTTAAAAATTGGGATGAATTATTAAGTTACCTTCCAGAGGAAAAACAAACTGACCTGAAAGAGTTATTGATATGACATGGGCAAGTTTGTCTAGATAAATTGGGAAGTACTAAAATGGCTATACATGATGTAGATGTTGGAAATGCTGTTCCTATCAAACAACATCCATATAGACTTAATCCTTTAAAATTGGCACAGACTAACAGAGAGATTGAGAGTATGCTGAAGAATGCCATAATTGAAGTGGCTTGCTGCCAATGGAGCTCACCCATAGTGATGGTACCTAAACCAGACGGTACCCAACGGTTGTGTGTGGACTATCAAAAGGTGAATGCAGTTACAAGAACGGACTCTTATCCTATCCCACGTTTGGAGGATTGCATTGAGAAAGTGGGACAATCCGCATTTATTTCCAAATTAGATTTACTGAATGGTTACTGGCAAGTACCGTTATCTGAAAGGGCGAAGGAGATTTCAGCTTTTGTGACTCCAGATGGTATATACCAGTTCAAAGTTATGCCATTTGGCATGAAAAACACCCCAGCAACATTTCAACGGTTAACTAATACAGTTGTTTCAGGATTACCCAATTGTGTGGTATACATTGACGATCTGGTAGTTTTCAGCCAGACATGGAAAGAACATTTAAAACATCTGAGGGAGTTATTCGATTGACTTCAGGAGGCGGGTTTGGTGATAAATCTAGCCAAAAGTGAATTTGGAAAAGCCCAAGTCACTTTCCTTGGCCATACAATCAGACAGGGTCGACTGGTCCCATGGGATGTGAAAACGAATGTTATTGGGGAGTTGCCGATACCCTCGACACAAAGGGAAATAATGTGATTTCTTGGTATGAGTGGATTTTACCGGACATTTGTACCAAATTTTAGCAGTCTGACGGACTTGCTCAAGAAGCGTACCAAATTCCAGTGGACAACGGACTGTCAACAGGCATTTGACGGCCTGAAGGCTGTGTTAACCACTGCTCCTGTGTTAGTCATCCCAAATTATACCAAACACTTCAAAGGGCTGTTGATGCGAGCGATGTGGGCGTAGGTGCGGTGCTTCTACAAGACAACGACTAAGGGCTAGAGCGGCCAGTTGGTTATTTTTCAAAGAAATTGAATTCTCACCAGAAAAAGTAATCGACGATTGAGAAGGAGTGAGTTTGGTGCTAGCTTTGCAACATTTTCACATTTATGTGACCAGCAATCCATCTGACACCATTATATATACTGATCATAATGCTTTGACGTTTTTGCAGCGATTCCGGAATAACAATGCAAGGCTGTTTCGCTGGAGTTTATTGTTACAGCCATTTCATTTGAAAATAGTACATGTGGCCGGATGAGAATATGTGATAGCCGATGCTTTGTCACGAATGTGATCAATTGAGAAGGTTTTCAGTTGGAGGAAGAAGAACAAAGAAAAATGGACTATATTACTATACCTGTTTGCGTGTGTAGTTTAAAAAAAAAAAAACGAAAAGGTATATTTACTGTGTACATTTCTTAGTGTATGGTGCAAAAGTGAAAAATGAAACCATCTTGAAGTTGATGGTTGATTTTTTTTTTCTTGGGGGGAGGTGTCATGTGAGAGTACCTTCAAGACATGGATGTTTAAGCAATGTACCTTTAAGAAAACTGATGTCAGAGAGTGGGTGGAGCTGAGGTCAGGTCAGCCATTTTACAGTTTAATTTTGTAGTTTGAAAAGAGCTTGGAAGTGTCTGTGTTTGCAGTGAGCTGGATCTCTGCCATGAAAGACTATCTCTGGATCATTTGGGTGATTTAAACTCAATAGTAAAGCCTCTAACCTGATGTGATTCTGTTTAAGGGTGTTAAGTCTCTTGGAAGTTTAAAGGAACATTTTGAGGAATTATTTACTGTTGCAATATTTTCGGAGTTAACTTTGAAGTAAGGGGTGTTAAGAGATCCAATGTTTATTTAAGATATTAAGTTGAGTTCATGGAATAAACATTGTTTTGTGTTTAAAAACCCACGAGTCCATAATTGTAATCCCACACCTAAGGAACAAGCCATGTGCTAGGAAAAGCAACAAATACATTAAAGGGGAGGCTGGTTGAACTCCATGATACATTTTGGGGTTCTGAAAACACCTCGCCCCTAACAATTGGATAGTATAGGAGGTAGGGGTACTCTGGGATATTACAATATGACAGGGCAGTGTATCCTCGAGTATTACATTAGGACAGGGCCTGGTTTGGCTGGTTTACCCTATGTTGTGGACGGTGAGGGTGGTCAATGTAAACAGAACATTAATTTTTAAAATATTCTGAGATCCCTCTTTATAACACCTTTAAACCTTTCTTCAATCTCACAAGAAACAGGGATAAGGAAAAAAGGAGTGTTCAGGGCATAACCATAATAAATACAATCTTTTCCTCCCATGTTTCTGACATGACACCCAGGTGGTCAGGGCCTGGTGTAGGCTGAGGTATTACAGCAGGGACAGGGCCCGGTGTATCCTGGGACATTGGAAGAATGACAGAGCCTGTCGTATCCTGTTATATTATAGTATGACAGGGCCCAGTGTATTCTGGGATATAACAGCAGGGCCAGGGCCCAGTGTATACTGGAGTATTGCAGTGCGACAGGATTCAGTTTCATGGAATATTAGTCGGACTGGGCCTGGTTTATCCTGGGGTACTACAGTATAACTGGGCCCAGTGTGTCCTGGGATATTAAAGGTCGAGAGGATCCAATGTATCATGGGATATTAGAGTAGGGCAGTATCTGGTGTATCTTTCTGCATTATAGCAGATCAGGGCCTGGGTATTTTTGGATATTACAGCATGACAGTGCCCATGGAATCCTGGGATATTATAAGATGTACAGGGACCATTGGATCCTGGAATATTACAGTATGACAGGATCCAGTGTATCCTGGCAAATTACTGCACAAATTGTCCTGGTATATCCTGGGATATTGCTGTGTGACAGGGCCTGATGTAATCTAGAATATTGCAGGAGGAATGGTGCCTGGTGTATGCTGGAATATTGCAGGAGGGATAGTAGCTGGTGTATCTCAGATATTGCTGAAGCGGCAGTGCCTGGCGTATCCTTTAGGGACAGTGTATCTTGTGATATTAGTGTGACAGTATCTGGAATATCCTGAGATAATATAGGAGGGACAGGGCCTAGAGTATCCTGGGATAGTACAGAGGGACAGACCCGGTATGTCCAGGGATATTACAGTACGACAGGATCTGATGTAACCTGGGATATTACAGGATGGTCAGTGCCCGGTGTAACCTGGGATATTGCAGGATGGTCAGTGCCCGGTGTAACCTGGGATATTGCAGGATGGACAGTGCCCGGTGTAACCTGGGATATTGCAGGATGGACAGTGCCCGGTGTAACCTGGGATATTGCAGGATGGACAGTGCCCGGTGTAACCTGGGATATTGCAGGATGGACAGTGCCCGGTGTAACCTGGGATATTGCAGGATGGACAGTGCCCGGTGTAACCTGGGATATTGCAGGATGGACAGTGCCCGGTGTAACCTGGGATATTGCAGGATGGACAGTGCCCGGTGTAACCTGGGATATTGCAGGATGGACAGTGCCCGGTGAAACCTGGGATATTGCAGGATGGTCAGTGCCCGGTGTAACCTGGGATATTGCAGGATGGACAGTGCCCGGTGTAACCTGGGATATTGCAGGATGGACAGTGCCCGGTGTAACCTGGGATATTGCAGGATGGTCAGTGCCCGGTGTAACCTGGGATATTGCAGGATGGACAGTGCCCGGTGTAACCTGGGATATTGCAGGATGGACAGTGCCCGGTGTAACCTGGGATATTACAGGATTGACAGTGCCCGGTGTAACCTGGGATATTGCAGGGTGGACAGTGCCCGGTGTAACCTGGGATATTGCAGGGTGGACAGTGCCCGGTGTAACCTGGGATATTGCAGGATGGACAGTGCCCGGTGTAACCTGGGATATTGCAGGATGGACAGTGCCCGGTGTAACCTGGGATATTGCAGGGTGGACAGTGCCCGGTGTAACCTGGGATATTGCAGGATGGACAGTGCCCGGTGTAACCTGGGATATTGCAGGATGGACAGTGCCCGGTGTAACCTGGGATATTGCAGGACGGACAGTGCCCGGTGTAACCTGGGATATTGCAGGATGTACAGTGCCCGGTGTAAGCTGGGATATTGCAGGATGGACAGTGCCCGGTGTAACCTGGGATATTGCAGGATGGACAGTGCCCGGTGTAACCTGGGATATTGCAGGATGGACAGTGCCCGGTGTAACCTGGGATATTGCAGGATGGACAGTGCCCGGTGTAACCTGGGATATTGCAGGATGGACAGTGCCCGGTGTAACCTGGGATATTGCAGGGTGGACAGTGCCCGGTGTAACCTGGGATATTGCAGGGTGGACAGTGCCCGGTGTAACCTGGGATATTGCAGGATGGACAGTGCCCGGTGTAACCTGGGATATTGCAGGATGGACAGTGCCCGGTGTAACCTGGGATATTACAGGATGGTCAGTGCCCGGTGTAACCTGGGATATTGCAGGATGGACAGTGCCCGGTGTAACCTGGGATATTGCAGGATTGTCAGTGCCCGGTGTAACCTGGGATATTACAGGATGGTCAGTGCCCGGTGTAACCTGGGATATTGCAGGATGGACAGTGCCCGGTGTAACCTGGGATATTGCAGGATGGACAGTGCCCGGTGTAACCTGGGATATTGCAGGATGGTCAGTGCCCGGTGTAACCTGGGATATTGCAGGATGGACAGTGCCCGGTGTAACCTGGGATATTGCAGGATGGACAGTGCCCGGTGTAACCTGGGATATTGCAGGATGGTCAGTGCCCGGTGTAACCTGGGATATTGCAGGATGGACAGTGCCCGGTGTAACCTGGGATATTGCAGGATGGACAGTGCCTGCTGTTTCCTTTTTTGATTTGATTTATTATTGTCACATGTATTGGTATACAGTGAAAAGTATAGTTGCTTGCATGCTGTACAGACAACGCATACTGTACATAGGGAAAGAAGGAGGGATTGCAGAGTTAGTCATATCCAGGGTGTAGAGAAAAAAAATCAACTTAATACGAGGTAGGTCCATTCAAAAGCCTGATGGCAGCAGGGAAGAAGCTGTTCTTGAGTCGGTTGGTACGTGACATCGAACTTTTCTATCTTTTTCCTGACAGAAGAGGTGGAAGAGAGTATGTCCGGGGTGTGTGGGGTCCTTAATTATGCTGGTTGCCTTTCCGAGGCAGCGGGAATTGTAGACAGTCAATGGATGGGAGGCTGGTTTGCATGATGGATTGGGCTACATTCACAACATTTTGTAGTTTACTGGGATGTATCCTGGGATATTGTTAGAAGGGGGCCGGAATGTGGCGACTTGGGGCTTTTCACAGTAACTTCATTGAAGCCTACTTGTGACAATAAGTGATTATTATTATTATCCAGCATTTTCTCTTTCTTTTCAGATTCCAGCATCCGCAGTAATTTGCTTTTATTTATTATTATTATTGGGGCAAGGCCTGGTGTATCCCTCCGCATGCCGGTGTACCCTGTGATATTAGTGTGACAGGGTCCAGAGCACATTGGGATATTGTAGGAGGGCCAGAGCCCGGAGTATCCTGGGACATTACAGTAGGACATGCCTGGTGTATCCTGGGCTATTACAATACAACAGCACCCAGTGTTTCCTGGGATATTACAATGCGACAGGGTCCAGTATACGCTGGGACGTTCCAGTAGGTCAGCTCAGTGTATCCTGAGATGTTATGTATGTAGGGCTCAATGTATCTTGGGATATTAGTATATGACAGGGCCCACACTATCCTGGGATATTGCAGTATGACAGGGTGGGATATTACAGTATGACAGGGCCCACACTATCCTGGGATATTACAGTATGACAGGGCCAACACGATCCTGGGATATTACAGTATGACAGGGCCCACACTATCCTGGGATATTACAGTATGACAGGGTGGGATATTACAGTATGACAGGGCCCACACTATCCTGGGATATTACAGTATGACAGGGCCCACACGATCCTGGGATATTACAGTATGATGGGGCCCACACTATCCTGGGATATTACAGTATGACAGGGCCCACACTATCCTGGGATATTACAGTATGATAGGGCCCACACTATCCTGGGATATTACAGTATGACGGGGCCCACACTATCCTGGGATATTACAGTATGACAGGGCCCACACTATCCTGGGATATTAAAGTATGACAGGGTGGGATAATAGTATATGACAGGGCCCACACTATCCTGGGATATTACAGTATGACAGGGCCCACACTATCCTGGGATATTACAGTATGACAGGGCCCACATTATCCTGGGATATTACAGTGCGGCATGTCCTGGTGTATTTTGGGATATTACAGTATGACGGGGCCCACACTATCCTGGGATATTACAGTATGATAGGGCCCACACTATCCTGGTATATTACAGTATGACCGGGTGGGATATTACAGTATGACAGGGCCCACACTATCCTGGGATATTACAGTATGACAGGGCCCACACCATCCTGGGATATTACAGTATGACAGGGCCCACACTATCCTGGGATATTACAGTATGACAGGGCCCACACTATCCTGGGATATTGCAGTATGACAGGGCCCACACTATCCTGGGATATTACAGTATGACAGGGCCCACACTATCCTGGTATATTACAGTATGATAGGGCCCACGCTATCCTGGGATATTACAGTATGACAGGGTGGGATATTACAGTATGACAGGGCCAACACGAACCTGGGATATTACAGTATGACAGGGCCCACACTATCCTGGGATATTACAGAATGACAGGGCCCACACTATCCTGGGATATTACAGTATGATAGGGCCCACACTATCCTGGGATATTACAGTATGACAGGGCCCACACTATCCTGGGATATTGCAGTATGACAGGGCCCACACTATCCTGGGATATTGCAGTATGACAGGGCCCACACTATCCTGGGATATTACAGTATGACAGGGCCCACACTATCCTGGGATATTACAGTATGACAGGGCCCACACTATCCCGGGATATTACAGTATGACAGGGCCCACGCTATCCTGGGATATTACAGTATGACAGGGCCCACACTATCCTAGGATATTACAGTATGAGAGGGCCCACACTATCCTGGGATATTACAGTGTGACATGTCCTAGTGTATTTTGGGTCGACAGGGCCCAGTGTATCCTCCGAGATTACAGTAATAATAATAATCATTATTATTGTCACAAGTAGGCCCACACTATCCTGGGATATTACAGTATGACAGGGCCCACACTATCCTGGGATATTGCAGTATGACAGGGCCCACACTATCCTGGGATATTACAGTATGACAGGGCCCACACTATCCTGGGATATTACAGTATGACAGGGCCCACATTATCCTGGGATATTACAGTGCGGCATGTCCTGGTGTATTTTGGGATATTACAGTATGACGGGGCCCACACTATCCTGGGATATTACAGTATGATAGGGCCCACACTATCCTGGGATATTACTGTATGACAGGTTGGGATATTAC
The DNA here is from genome assembly GCF_047496885.1 of Scyliorhinus torazame. NCBI lineage: Eukaryota > Metazoa > Chordata > Chondrichthyes > Carcharhiniformes > Scyliorhinidae > Scyliorhinus > Scyliorhinus torazame. The sequence continues at coordinate 183,369,639 of NC_092720.1, read as the reverse complement.
AGTATGACAGGGCCCACATTATCCTGGGATATTACGATATGACAGGGCCCACACTATCCTGGGATATTACAGTATGACAGGGTGGGATATTACAGTATGACAGGGCCCACACTATCCTGGGATATTACAGTATGACCGGGCCAACACGATCCTGGGATATTACAGTATGACAGGGCCCACACTATCCTGGGATATTACAGTATGACAGGGCCAACACGATCCTGGGATATTACAGTATGACAGGGTGGGATATTACAGTATGACAGGGCCCACACTATCCTGGGATATTACAGAATGACAGGGCCCACACTATCCTGGGATATTACAGTATGATAGGGCCCACACTATCCTGGGATATTACAGTATGACGGGGCCCACACTATCCTGGGATATTACAGTATGACAGGGCCCACACTATCCTGGGATATTACAGTATGACAGGGCCAACACGATCCTGGGATATTACAGTATGACAGGGCCCACACTATCCTGGGATATTACAGTATGACAGGGCCCACACTATCCTGGGATATTCCAGTATGATAGGGCCCACACGATCCTGGGATATTACTGTATGACAGGGCCCACACTATCCTGGGATATTACAGTATGACAGGGTGGGATATTAGTATATGACAGGGCCCACACTATCCTGGGATATTACAGTATGACAGGGCCCACACTATCCTGGGATATTACAGTATGACAGGGCCCACACTATCCTGGGATATTACAGTATGACAGGGCCAACACGATCCTGGGATATTACAGTATGACAGGGCCCACACTATCCTGGGATACTCCAGTATGACAGGGCCCACACTATCCTGGGATATTCCAGTATGATAGGGCCCACACGATCCTGGGATATTACTGTATGACAGGGCCCACACTATCCTGGGATATTACAGTATGACAGGGTGGGATATTAGTATATGACAGGGCCCACACTATCCTGGGATATTACAGTATGACAGGGCCCACACTATCCTGGGATATTACAGTATGACAGGGCCCACATTATCCTGGGATATTACAGTGCGGCATGTCCTGGTGTATTTTGGGATATTACAGTATGACGGGGCCCACACTATCCTGGGATATTACAGTATATAGGGCCCACACTATCCTGGGACATTACAGTATGACCGGGTGGGATATTACAGTATGACGGGGCCCACACTATCCTGGGATATTACAGTATGACAGGGCCCACACTATCCTGGGATATTGCAATATGACAGGGCCCACACTATCCTGGGATTTTACAGTATGACAGGGCCCACACTATCCTGGGATATTACAGTATGATAGGGCCCACACTATCCTGGGATATTACAGTATGACAGGGTGGGATATTACAGTATGACAGGGCCAACACGATCCTGGGATATTACAGTATGACAGGGCCCACACTATCCTGGGATATTACAGTATGACAGGGCCCACACTATCCTGGGATATTACAGTATGACAGGGCCCACACTATCCTGGGATATTACAGTATGACAGGGCCCACACTATCCTGGGATATTACAGTATGACAGGGCCCACGCTATCCTGGGATATTACAGTATGACAGGGCCCACACTATCCTGGGATATTACAGTATGACAGGGCCAACACGATCCTGGGATATTACAGTATGATAGGGCCCACACGATCCTGGGATATTACTGTATGACAGGGCCCACACTATCCTGGGATATTACAGTATGACAGGGTGGGATATTAGTATATGACAGGGCCCACACTATCCTGGGATATTACAGTATGACAGGGCCCACACTATCCTGGGATATTACAGTATGACAGGGCCCACATTATCCTGGGATATTACAGTGCGGCATGTCCTGGTGTATTTTGGGATATTACAGTATGACGGGGCCCACACTATCCTGGGATATTACAGTATATAGGGCCCACACTATCCTGGGACATTACAGTATGACCGGGTGCGATATTACAGTATGACAGGGCCCACACTATCCTGGGATATTACAGTATGACAGGGCCCACACTATCCTGGGATATTACAGTATGACAGGGCCCACACTATCCTGGGATATTACAGTATGACAGGGCCCACACTATCCTGGGATATTGCAGTATGACAGGGCCCACACTATCCTGGGATTTTACAGTATGACAGGGCCCACACTATCCTGGGATATTACAGTATGATAGGGCCCACACTATCCTGGGATATTACAGTATGACAGGGTGGGATATTACAGTATGACAGGGCCAACACGATCCTGGGATATTACAGTATGACAGGGCCCACACTATCCTGGGATATTACAGAATGACAGGGCCCACACTATCCTGGGATATTACAGTACGATAGGGCCCACACTATCCTGGGATATTGCAGTATGACAGGGCCCACACTATCCTGGGATATTGCAGTATGACAGGGCCCACACTATCCTGGGATATTACAGTATGACAGGGCCCACACTATCCTGGGATATTACAGTATGACAGGGCCCACACTATCCTGGGATATTACAGTATGACAGGGCCCACTATCCTGGGATATTGCAGTATGACAGGGCCCACACTATCCTGGGATTTTACAGTATGACAGGGCCCACACTATCCTGGGATATTACAGTATGATAGGGCCCACACTATCCTGGGATATTACAGTATGACAGGGTGGGATATTACAGTATGACAGGGCCAACACGATCCTGGGATATTACAGTATGACAGGGCCCACACTATCCTGGGATATTACAGAATGACAGGGCCCACACTATCCTGGGATATTACAGTATGATAGGGCCCACACTATCCTGGGATATTACAGTATGACAGGGCCCACACTATCCTGGGATATTGCAGTATGACAGAGCCCACACTATCCTGGGATTTTACAGTATGACAGGGCCCACACTATCCTGGGATATTACAGTATGATAGGGCCCACACTATCCTGGGATATTACAGTATGACAGGGTGGGATATTACAGTATGACAGGGCCAACACGATCCTGGGATATTACAGTATGACAGGGCCCACACTATCCTGGGATATTACAGAATGACAGGGCCCACACTATCCTGGGATATTACAGTATGACAGGGCCCACACTATCCTGGGATATTACAGTATGACAGGGCCCACACGATCCTGGGATATTACAGTGTGACAGGGCCCACACTATCCTGGGATATTACAGTATGACAGGGCCCACACTATCCTGGGATATTACAGTATGACAGGGCCCACACTATCCTGGGATATTGCAGTATGACAGGGCCCACACTATCCTGGGATTTTACAGTATGACAGGGCCCACACTATCCTGGGATATTACAGTATGATAGGGCCCACACTATCCTGGGATATTACAGTATGACAGGGTGGGATATTACAGTATGACAGGGCCAACACGATCCTGGGATATTACAGTATGACAGGGCCCACACTATCCTGGGATATTACAGAATGACAGGGCCCACACTATCCTGGGATATTACAGTATGACAGGGCCCACACTATCCTGGGATATTACAGTATGACAGGGCCCACACTATCCTGGGATATTACAGTGTGACATGTCCTAGTGTATTTTGGGTCGACAGGGCCCAGTGTATCCTCCGAGATTACAGTAATAATAATAATCATTATTATTGTCACAAGTAGGCTTCCATTAACACTGTAATGAAGTTACCGTGAAAAGCCTCTCGTCACCACATTCCGGCACATGTTCGGGTACACTGAGGGTGAATTCAAAATGTCCAAATTACCTAACAGCACGTCTTTCAGGACTTGTGGGAGGAAACCTGAGCACACGGAGGAAACCCACGCAGACATAGGGAGAATGTGCAGACTCCGCACAGACAGTGATCCAAGCCGGGAATTGAACCTGGGACCCTGGAGCTGTGAAGCAACAATGCGAACCACTGTGCTACTGTGCTGCCAAGGAGAGGCTGCAGAGATGAATTCCAGAGATGATACCAGAAATGAGTGTGTGTACGTATCAGGGAAGGGTTGACAGGCTGGGTCTCGGTTCTCAGCAAAACAGAGGCTGGGGTTGACCAAATCGAGGTCTTTAAAATTCAGATGCTCACATTTTCTCTCTCCCTGATTCACTCTGTCTCTCTGATTTTCCCTCTCTATCAGTGCCAAAGTCTCACTCTCAGGTTACCGTCGGGATTGTGCTCGGGTTCTTGGTGCTGCTCATCGCTCTCATCATTGTGGCTGTCGTCATCTACAACAAGAAAGGTAGGAATTGGAGGGAAAACAGCAGCTCCACACTGGGTGTTGGAGGGATCCTGAGGGAATATTCCAGTGTGAGGGTGGCTCAGTCTGTGGGTCTCAGGTTGGTGTGGGGTAGCACGCAGTGGGTGAAAGAGCCCCAGGGTTGGGGCAGGGACAGAAAGGGCCCCAGGGTTGGGGCAGGGACAGAAAGGGGCTCATGATAAGCAGACAGAGTCAGAAATGTAGGAAAGGGTCTCTGATTGAACAAAGAGTTTAGAGATCAGTGTGGGTCCCGTGTCTGGGCGGGAGCGCGGGTCCCGTGTCCGGGCGGGAGCATTGGTACCGTGTCCAGGCGGGGGCGTGAGTGCCGTGTCCGGGCGTAGGACTAAGTGTGAGGAACGGTCCATCTGTCCATTTCACTCGGAGTTTCAGACTCTCCCTGATTTCCTGTCAGTTTTGTCACTTAGTGAACATTCCTTGTTTTACAGGGAGAGGGAAGAGCGCCTACAATCCTACAAACAGTAAGCTGATCATCAAACACCTTCTAGATCTGTGTGAATTATTCTTCATTCTGTGTCTGATACTCTCTAATAATTGCTGTGTGTGTCACCATCAGAATATGTGTGGGTGAGAACCTCTTTCTATTGCCCTGTTGTGTCTCTGTCTACCTTTGTCTCTCATGCTCTGTCTCTGTCTCTTTCTCTCTGCCCTTCTATCTCATGCACTATCTCTGCCTCTAATAAGGAACAGTTTTTTAATGCCTCTCCTTCCTTTAACAGCTTCTGATAAAGGGGATTCTTCATCCAGCTCCTCCGCAAATCACTGAGGTATGAGCAATGTTGATTAAAATTGGGAGTGTATAATCTGGTGGGTGGAATGTGAGCTCCGTGTCTGTCTCTCCGTGTATAGTCACTAAAGAGAAACTCATCCAATTCAGCACTGAGCTTTGTGACTGGTCTTCTAGAAATGGTTGGTCCTCTACGGTCTGAGGATGGAGATATTGTGGGTGTTGAGACATCCAGAAACATCTCACCCTGGACAACCTCCTCTAAGCTGCTGAATTTTCTTAAGGAAGTTGGAATTCCCAGAGTTTTCCTCAGTGTTGCTCACTGGGGTGTATCACTCCCCCAGGATTTAACATTTGTCTTGTTTTGTCATGGGTCTGATTGCTGGATGTTTGTGGTGTAAGGTGGTTTTCATGAACTTTGCTGGTCTGATGGGGTTTGCTGGTTTGATTTGAGAATTGGAAATTGAATGTTAGAAATTTACAATTCTAAAGAGGCCATTCAGCCCATCATGTCCCTGCAGATTAATGAAGAGCTCCCAGCCCAATCTCGCCTTCATGTCCTCGGTCTGCAGCCCTGCAGATCACAGCTCCTCAAGTCGACATCCAAGAATTTGTTAAATGTGATGGGAGTTTCTGCCTCTCCCATCCTTCAGGCAGAGAGTTCCAGGTCCCTCCCACCCCCTGATTGAAAAACAGTTTCCTAATCTCTCCTCTGTTGCTTCTATCAGTTACTTTAAATGTGTGCCCTCTGGTTTTTTGGATCCCTTTACTAAGGTATAGAATGTCCTTATTTACCAGGGCTTCTCATAATATATAATTAAAATTCCCTTCTTGCCTCCTCCATTCTAAAGAATCCTATTCCAGCCTCTCCGGTCTTTCCTCCCAGTGAACATTCTCCAGTCCTGTCCACATTAAACAATCTCCTCTGCATTCTATCCAGTACAGTCCCATATTTTCTGTAACATGCTGACCAGACTGTTTGCAGTGCTTCACCTGTAGTTATCTGGTATTGTTCACAGTTCCAGCAAAACCACTGCTCTATTCCTCAGATAATAATGGAAACATTTTATACACCTTCTTAACCACATTGTGGTCCTGTCCTGGCACCTTTCCCAATTTATCGACATACACTCCAAGGGCTCACTGCCCCTCCACGTTACTCACCATTCTCCCATTTATTGGGGATTCCCTTTGCTTTGTTGCACCTTCCGAAACCCATAACTTCACACTTCTCCGCATTGAATTGCATTTCCTACTTTTCCCCCAACTGATTTGACCATCTCTATCTTCCTGCAGTCTGAACTTTTTCCTGTCACTGTCAACCACACGGAGAGTGTTTGTACATCTACAAACTTCTTTTATCATTTCCCCTACATTTGAATCTAAATAATTTCTATAAACCACGAAGAGTAAGGGGTTGAGTGCTGTGACCTGCGGAACCCCCACTGGGGACAGCCTCCCAGTCAGAAAATCACCCTTAACCCCTTGCTGCCTACCACTGACCAATTTATGATCCAATTTGTCACTGTCCTTTCTGGCCAGCCTGCCATGTGGAACCCTGTCTAAAGCGATCCATGTTGACAACGTCCACCACACTGGCCCTCATCAACCCTCCTTCTCATCTTCAAAGAAATTCAATACGTTTAGTCTGGGATGAGCTTCCCTTAACAAATCCATGCTACTTTCCTTGATTAATCTGTGCCTTTCTAAATGAAAGTGTCTACTGTTCCTTAAAATGGATTCCAATAATTTTTCAAGACTGATGTTATATTAGCTGGTCAATCATTCCTCAGTCCCTCAATCTTTTTCCATCACTCCTGTAGCCAGGTCGGGAATGCAATGATGGTCAAAGCCTTTGAAAGTTCCTCCCTTGCTTCTTCTAACTTCTACTTTGAAATACATCGGATGGGATTGTTCGATCTCGTCCCTGGCCGGACCCATTGCGAGCGATACCGGAAAATCTGGTTTTCCAGCAAAAGATTATTCGAATCGGTGGCACCGGAAAATCTCAGCTATGATTGAGGACGGAAGATTTCGGCCATCAAACCCATTGATAGGATCGAAACCTCCGTGATCTTCTTCCTGTATGACATCATTGTGTCATCATCAGCTCCCTGCTCTTTGAAGACAGTTGCCAAGAAATCATTGAGAACCTGACCACACCCTGTGCATCCTCACACAGGTTAACATTTATGTCTCCAATTGACCTTTTGTTACCTCTTTATGTACAAACATCTTTGGATGCACGTTGATTGTTTTTTTTTCTTGCAAATATTATATTTTTTCATGCTCGGTTTGATTTCCAAATGTTGGAGGGCATTTTGTGATACTGGACTATGATATAAATTACAGGTGGCCCTGTAACTACATTTGTGCTCCTATATTACTTTTGAGTCACTCTGATGAAACAAAAGGTACTCATTGGCTTAAAAGCCTGTTCAGAAGAGGCAATTTGTTGAAATAGATAGTACATACACAATGCTGTTAATATCAGAACAGACACAAATGGTTGTTAGCGATTTTGTGATATGAAAGACACAAAATGGCTGACCAAGCCACATTCTCTGTAAACTGTCTCATGATATCAACTGTGGGTATGTATAGGGAGTATCCCAACAGCCGCTGCTGATAACAGCTTCACAGAACAAGACATGCAATGTATCCTTGATAAAGCTCAAGGTCTACAGCTGTAGACAGGACACATAATTATGTTAGTTTTGAATGACTTCTGTATGAAGTTAGGGGCGAGTCAGACAACACCCACTTTAACCATATATGTGATAACTGGGATGCTAGGAAAATTGATTGACTGCATGTAATAAGTGTGATGCGAATATAGTTGACTGATTGTATGTAAATGAAAATACAACTAATTCCGCCCCTTGAATCTGTACATTAACCCATGCTGAGCCTGAATTAAGGGGGCAATTGAGCTCTCACGTGACGGACAGAGTTAGTTGGGAATCCGAGACGCACAGACTGTTGAGTGAATAACGGGTCGCGAAATTTATCCTGACAGTGACAAGCCAGGACCGCCACCCTCTGGAAGTGGACGATAGGTAATGCCTCTGAGCACAGTCGCCTAGTCACACCGGATACGCGGGTGATAGAGATGACACGGTTAACACATCATGCAAAAGAGTGGCATGATGCCGTTTTTCTGGGGTCCCCCGGGGATCCATGAGTCTGGCGTTCGGGTAAGAGCAAAATACTCTGGTACAAAAAAAACAATGATCAAAGATGGGTGGGATCCTGCGCAGCCCCTGTGGAACAGAGACAATGGTGAGATGTCCAAAGGAAAAAAAAAATCAATTCAGTGAAGTCCAAAAGATCAGAAAGGGGCTGAAACGCTCAATCAGCTTTTTGTTCAGAAATATCTGAGGATGACAAATCCCCCTCCCAAAACGAAAACAAAATGGGGAGAAAAGTCAATACAAGATTAAGGTAAAAAAACATAACAATGGATTCTTGTCTAGAATAACTTCAGATCGTTTCAAGCCGTCCAGATAAAAATCAACATCCAGTAATATCTCTTTCAAACACTGGTTAAATAGCGAACATTGAAAATTGAATTCAGTTTAAAGAACCAGAAAGAAATTTGAGTAACATTAAAGGAAAGAATAAATAATGTTTGAGATCACGTAACAGACGCAAATGGCATCCTTCCAAGTTCTCCGCCTCCTTCGATTGTGCACAAAAATGTAACCATTTCAGCAAGCAGGTCATCTGCACAAAGAAATGTACGTCTCTAAGAATAGTTAATGTCTATAAAATTAATCAGTGGAAATTAACTAAAATAGAATAACACAAATAAAGTTTTATGACGAAGGAGAATGGAAGCTTTTGTTCAGTATTTTAATTAAACGATTGTGCAATTGCTGTCTCTTTACTCTGATATTTGCGACCTGTGAGAATGTGTGTGTGTTTGGTCTGTGAATGTTAATATCTCTCTACTAAGATTTATCTTCTGAGAAGTATCCTTGGGTTTATAATCTGGAATTTTAGAATCGGCTCCAGAAGGATTTTTACCTAACTTATTTTGGTGTATCGTCTGACATTGTGATTTAAAGATCATAGTTTGCGTGTAGTTAACCTTTGTTATGATTGACATTTCCAGGGTAATTTTGATACGCAAGGAATTTTAATCAGGGTACAAAATCATGTAGGTAAGAATAAGAAAATATTAGTTTTATGGTGTTCATTGGAAGTTAGGATAGTTGAAATACATATAACAGTTGAAATACATATGACATATGACCATGCCAGTGTTTCATTAGTTCAGGGTTAAAACTTCCCTGACACAATGTAGATGTATTACTTCTGAGATTGCAGAATTAAGTGTAAAGGACAGACGGGTAAATAAAATATGTCCATGATCATGTTTCTTGTTTAAACAAAAGAAGGGTGGTGATAAAATGACGTCTGGTAGAGAACCAAGATTCAGCGCAAAATTGGTTCAGTCATATATTCAATAACTTATTGTGTTTGATATTTTAAAATAAATGTTCAAAATTAGCTTGGAATTTAAAACTTCAGACAATGTGGAAGCTGCTTTTAAAAAGGAAAAACACACAACTCTGATTAAAAGCAAATCTATATTCCAAGGAAACACTTCGTTCTAAGACACTTGATAACAGGAACTTGGCAGCAATCCAACTTTTACTCCACCCCTTTTCAAACCAGCAGAGAATTGACCCATGCTGGGTTTTGCCCCTGTCCACACTCTGAGCTCTGGCTTTGTAATTCGGATCAAGTAATTTTAAAAAAAACAAACGGCTGAAGATGTATTTTTAATTGGAACTTACAAATCTTAAGTTTTGAGTTGTCAGATATATTCAGATTAGTTAACCCACTCTGTCCCATGCAGAATGGATCTTTGGTGTTAGAACATACAATGCAGAACTTTACAAGTAACTACAAGTGCCACTACATTTGCAGTAGCTTCAGGAATTTGAGACAGTTGAGTTATTGTAAACTGGCTAAAAGCACGACAAGGTCGGGTTCAAGCACAACAGAAATAGGCGTGTAACCACGAGGGAAATAGATATGAAAACGTTGTACTATACAAGAGCTACTAACCCCTGAATAACACACTGTTCAGCCTTTACAGGAAAAGCTTTATACGGACGACATCTAACACCTGGTGACGGCCAGGACACTTTTCCACTTTTCCTTTTAATTTTTAGGTTAAACATTCAAGAAAGGCTGGAACGACAGCAGCAGCTATGGGGACTCGAGATGGCTCTTGAGATCTCAGAACAACTACAAGCACTTCAAAGCGCAAAAACATCATTGATTTCACAACATACACAGGATAAACATAGCTATATGAACTATGGTGCTTTATATACTTTTATTGACGGGATGTGCATCCCAGCAGCCAGAGACTGGAACAATGATATAGTTTATTTTAATGCTTGGCTGCAGCTACATTCGGGGAAAGACATCGGATGCGTATCCAACTTGTGTCTGTACTTCTCACGCATTCTGGTATTGTTTATAATATGAAATAAATATGTACTGTGTTTTAAGTAAGGTAGCTATGAAGCAGGCTGCCAATGACACGGGTGCCACTAGATTTTGAGGGCATGACAACCGACACCGGGTTAGAAGAGGCATAATTAATGATGCAGTGACATGACTTAACACAGAAACTTCTATGGTAAAGTCACTAGACATACGAAGGTGGAACAATTTTCAGGCATAAGGAAGAGAATATTAGGGAAAGCAGAGAAAGGTCTAGCCAGCTTGGGGAAGAGGGCCTGGATATACAATTGAATAGGACAACAGTGTTAGGTCCACACACAAAGACATTCAACATTAACAAACTCATCGACTAAGAAAGGGAGACAGCTGGAAGGCTCTGACAGGGGCAGCTAAGACACATCCTTGATCTGATCTAAAGGGGGGGAGGTGCCTGATTGAATAGACAGCCCGCAACTGGCTAAGCTAGCCAAATGACAACCGTACTCTGAAGGGCGTAACCAGAGTATACTCCGCGATCCCCGACTGTAAAATGGATGAGATAACGGGGGTACAGATGGTCCTGATGATCCCTATCATCACACCGGACTCAGGGCCATACCCTCACAACCAACTAGAGGACATTGGAATCATGGGGGTTAACACTCCCTCCGGTACTACCTCTTTGAGACCTCTGCTATACGCAGGGATAATATATGGGATCTACCTCAGGTTGCCACCACCCGATGGGACAGGGAGAGTTGGATGAATGTGTGTTAATCAGAACTCATGGTTGTGTCTTAGAGATTACACCTGCCCTCATGCATTTTAAGTTTATGGAAGAAAAGGAAAATCCCGTAACCTATCGCTAAAACGTTTGTACCCCTTAGGCCCACCACTATAGGCCTAGCAAGGATCATTTGAGTTAGGAGTATAAATAGCCAGAGATGGTCCCACATCTTGCAGAAACTCTGAGGGAACGAAGACTGAAGATCAGTCAATCAGTTAAGATTTACTAACAGTTAACAAAACAAATCCATGCTTTGAAAAATAAGCACACAGAGGATCTACTTCAGAGTGACAGTGGCAGCGAGTGTGGGACTGTTGGATGAGCTTACTTGAAAACTGCTATGAATAACATCATTTAATGACAGACAGCAGAGTTGGTCAGGGAGGCAGGAATGATTGATATCAAGACATTAAATGTGACATATATGGGTTCGTTTGAGGGGTGATCATTGAATCACATGCACGGTGTACGTATGGAACATCTGGGAGGTTACATGCCCCAAAGGCCGTATTAAACGCATTCTGCAGCTCTCATATCATTTCATTGTGGTCAGTTGGAGTTCTGTAAACTTCTTCCATGACCAACAGAAGGGAATGTTAGAGGGCATTTTGTGATACTGGACTATGATATAAATTACAGGTGGCCCAGTAACTCCATTTTTGCTCCTATGTTGCTTTTGAAGCACTCTGATGAAACAAAAGGTACTCATTGGCATAGAAGCCTGTTTAGAAGAGGCAATTCGTAGAAATGAAGAGTGTATACACAATGCTGTTAATATCAGAAAAGACACAAATGGCTGTTCGCTATTTTGTGATATTAAAGACACAAAATGGCTGAAAAAGCCACATTCCCTGTAAACTGTCTCATGAAACCAACTGTGGGTATGTATAGGGAGTATCCGAACAGCCGCTGATAACAGCTTCACAGAACAAGACATGCAATGTATCCTTGATAAAGCGCAAGGTCTACAGCTGTAGACAGGACACATCATTATGTTACTTTTGAATGACTTCTATATGAAGTTAGGGGCAAGTAAGACAACACCCACTTTAACCATATATGTGATAACTGGGATGCGAGGAAAATTGATTGACTGCATGTAATAAGTGTGATGTGAATATAGTTGATTGATTGTATGTAAATGAGAATACAACTAATTCCGCCCCTTGAATCTGTATATTAACCTGTGTGAGCCTGAGCTGTCAAAGGTTGCGGAGTCTGAGACCTTCTCTCCCAGAATTCTGACATAAACTGCTTTTTTACTTATATTCAGGCCTTCGTGTGAATATTTTCACCTCTTAACACCAGATTTCTCTTTAAACTCCACCCTCTCCACTTTCTGTTCTCTTCAAAGAACAATACAGGAAGAGGCCCTTTGGCCCTCCAAGCCTATACCGGTCACGATACCAACCTTGACCAAAACCCTCAGCACTTCCTTGTGCCATATCCCATCCTATCCATGTGTTTGTCAAGATGCCTTTTGAACGCCGTTAATGTATCTGCTTCCACAACCTCCCCTGGCAACGCGTTCCAGGCACTCACCACCCTCTGTGTAAATAAAACTGCCTCGCTCATCTCCACTAAACAACTGATGGTGTCTAGGTCTTTGAAAAAGGAGATAAATGGTGGTAGAATCTCTCAACAGAACCAATGATAATCACATTGTTAACATTTAATGACTAATACGGCTAATTATAACAATATTAGGCGGGAACTGAAGAACATAGATTGGGGGCGGATGTTTGAGGGCAAATCAACTTCTGACATGTGGGAGGCTTTCAAGTGTCAGTTGAAAGGAATTCAGGACCGGCATGTTCCTGTGAGGAAGAAGGATAAATACGGCAATTTTCGGGAACCTTGGATAACGAGAGATATTGTACGCCTCGTCAAAAAGAAAAAGGAGGCATTTGTCAGGGCTAAAAGGCTGGGAACAGACAAAGCCTGCGTGGAATATAAGGAAAGTAGGAAGGAACTTAAGCAAGGAGTCAGGAGGGCTAGAAGGGGTCACAAAAAGTCATTGGCAAATAGGGTTCAGGAAAATCTCAAGGCTTTTTACACGTACATAAAAAGCAAGAGGGTAGCCAGGGAAAGGGTTGGCCCACTGAAGGATAGGCAAGGGAATCTATGTGTGGAGCCAGAGGAAATGGGCGAGGTACTAAATGAATACTTTGCATCAGTATTCACCAAAGAGAAGAAATTGGTAGATGTTGAGTCTGGAGAAGGGTGTGTAGATAGCCTGGGTCACATTGTGATCCAAAAAGACGAGGTGTTGGGTGTCTTAAAAAATATAAAGGTAGATAAGTCCCCAGGGCCTGATGGGATCTACCCCAGAATACTGAAGGGAGCTGGAGAGGAAATTGCTGAGGCCTTGACAGAAATCTTTGGATCCTCGCTGTCTTCAGGGGATGTCCCGGAGGACTGGAGAATAGCCAATGTTGTTCCTCTGTTTAAGAAGGGTAGCAAGGATAATCCAGGGAACTACAGGCCGGTGAACCTTACTTCAGTGGTAGGGAAATTACTGGAGAAAATTCTTCGAGACAGGATCTACTCCCATTTGGAAGCAAATGGACGTATTAGTGAGAGGCAGCATGGTTTTGTGAAGGTGAGGTCGTGTCTCACTAACTTGATGGAATTTTTCGAGGAGGTCACAAAGATGATTGATGCAGGGAGGGCAGTGGATGTTGTCTATATGGACTTCAGTAAGGCCTTTGACAAGGTCCCTCATGGTAGACAAGTACAAAAGGTGAAGTCACAAGGGATCAGGGGTGAGCTGGCAAGGTGGATACAGAACTGGCTAGGTCATAGAAGGCAGAGAGTAGCAATGGAAGGATGCTTTTCTAATTGGAGGGCTGTGACCAGTGGTGTTCCACAGGGATCAGTGCTGGGACCTTTGCTGTTTGTAGTATATATAAATGATTTGGAGGAAAATGTAACTGGTCTGATTAGTAAGTTTGCAGACGACACAAAGGTTGGTGGAATTGCGGATAGCGATGAGGACTGTCAGAGGATACAGCAGGATTTAGATTGTTTGGAGACTTGGGCGGAGAGATGGCAGATGGAGTTTAATCCGGACAAATGTGAGGTAATGCATTTTGTAAGGTCTAATGCAGGTTGGGAATATACAGTGAATGGTAGAACCCTCAAGAGTATTGAAAGTCAAAGAGATCTAGGAGTACAGGTCCACAGGTCACTGAAAGTGGCAACACAGGTGGAGAAGGTAGTCAAGAAGGCATATGGCATGCTTGCCTTCATTGGCCGGGGCATTGAGTATAAGAATTGGCAAGTCATGTTGCAGCTGTATAGAACCTTAGGTCACACTTGGAGTATAGTGTTCAATTCTGGTCGCCACACTACCAGAAGGATGTGGAGGCTTTAGAGAGGGTGCAGAAGAGATTTGCCAGAATGTTGCCTGGTATGGAGGGCATTAGCTATGAGGAGTGGTTGAATAAACTCGGTTTGTTCTCACTGGAACGAAGGAGGTTGAGGGGCGACCTGATAGAGGTCTACAAAATTATGAGGGGCATAGACAGATGGATAGTCAGAGGCTTTCCCCCAGGGTAGAGGGGTCAATTACTAGGGGGCATAGGTTTAAGGTGAGAGGGGCAAGGTTTAGAGTAGATGTACGAGGCAAGTTTTTTTACACAGAGAATAGTGGGTGCCTGGAACTTGCTACCGGAGGAGGTGGTGGAAGCAGGGACGATAGTGACATTTAAGGGGCATCTTGACAAATACATGAATAGGATGGGAATAGAGGGATACGGACCCAGGAAGTGTAGAAGATTGTAGTTTAGTCGGGCAGCATGGTCGGCACGGGCTTGGAGGGCCGAAGGGCCTGTTCCTGTGCTGTACATTTCTTTGATGTGGAGATGCCGGCGTTGGACTGGGGTGAGCACAGTACGAAGTCTTACAACACCAGGTTAAAGTCCAACAGGTTTGTTTAGATGTCACTAGCTTTCGAAGCGCTGCTCCTTCCTGCGAGTATGTACCGTATGTACGCGGTACATACTCGTGCGACTCGGCCAACGTTGTCGACCTCATACGCTGCAGGAAAGGATGTCCCGAAGCGTGGTACATTGGCGAGACCATGCAGACGCTGCGACAACGAATGAACGGACATCGCGCAACAATCACCAGGCAGGAATGTTCCCTTCCAGTCCTGGAACACTTCAGCAGTCAAGGGCATTCAGCCTCTGATCTCCGGGTAAGCGTTCTCCAAGGCGGCCTTCAGGACCCGCGACAACGCAGAATCGCCGAGCAGAAACTTATAGCCAAGTTCCGCACACATGAGTGCGGCCTCAACCGGGACCTGGGATTCATGTCACATTACATTCATCCCCCACCATCTGGCCTGCAAAATCCTACCAACTGTCCTGGCTTGATACAATTCACACCTCTTTAAAAACCATCTCTGGATCTGTAAAGATTTAATCACCTACTAATGCTCGCATTCCTAGCATTGTTTGGCATCTTTGAATTTGTCTATATATGTGTTTCTGGAACAGACCTCTTCATTCACCTGAGGAAGGAGCAGCGCTCCGAAAGCTAGTGACATCGAAACAAACCTGTTGGACTTTAACCTGGTGTTGTAAGACTTCGTACTGTACATTTCTTTGTTCTTGTTGTTCTTTGAAACCCGACGTGGTTGTGGGTGCACTGCCAGTGAAGCGGAGGATCCCGCTGACAGAGAATCCCGCCCATGGACTTTAAAGAATCCCCAGCTCTCCCATCACCCTTATCCACCTTGTAGATAGTTCTTATTAATTATTATATCTCCTTTGTCTACAATTGTTCCAAGCCAAAATTACTTTTTGGCGGCACGGTGGCACAGTGGTTAGCACTGCTGCCTCACAGCGCCAGGGTCCCAGATTCAATTCCAAACTTGAGTCACGGTCTGTGTGGAGTCTGCACATTCTCCTTGTGTCTGTGTGGCGTTTGCACTTTCTTCCCGTCTCCACGTGGGTTTCCTCCGGGTGCTCCGTCTTCCTCCCACAGTCCAAAGATGTGCAGGTTTGGTGAATTGGCCATGATAAATTGTCCAAAGGTTAGGTGGTGTTTTGCGGAGAGGGCAGGGGAGTGGGCTTAGGTTAGGGTGCTCTTTCAGCTTGTCGGTGCAGACTCGAGGGGCCAAATTACCTCTTTCTGCACTGAAGAGATTCTGCGATTCTACTCCCTCTGACCATTAATATTGTAATTGTCTTCAAGTCAGTTGTTCCATGGAGAATAAGTCAGTGCCTTGAACATCTGAAAATGTTTTCGTACTCTTACTCTTTTGTTGTATAAACAGCTTCATATCACAGTTTGTCAGGTAATGTGTTACACTGACACTGAATGAATCACTTCTGCACACTAACTAGTGTTCCAATTCCTGCTTTAATCTTCTGTTTGATTTTCACATTCGTAAGTCATCTTTACATATTTTCCCATCTGTTGGAGTTGCTCTTCCTTGATTTATTTTACAGCCCAGAAGAAAAAAACAGTAAGACGGAGAATTAAGATTACTGCTGTGAACTGATCTTGTACACTTTAAAATGGAACATCAGTAAAACTGGGAGCCCCCAACAATGTGTTTCTCGGTGACTCGTCTTTCGTTGGCGGCAGGATTCAATACACCCGCCGCTTGTCAATGGGATTTCCCATTGAAGGCACCACACACTGCCAGGAAACCTACAGGCAAGGGTGCACGGTCTGCTGGAAAACGCATTGCAACCAAGAATACTGATCTGAGCTGTCAGTGTACACTTTACAATGGAACACCAGTCAAACAGGGAAATAAGAATACTGGTCTGAACTGGTCTTGTGTGGGTTAGCACTGCAGTCTCACGGCGCTGAGGTCCCAGGTTCGATCCCGGCTCTGGGTCACTGCCCCTGTGGAGTTTGCACATTCTCCCCGTGTTTGTGTGGGTTTCGCCCCACAACCCAAAGATGTGCAGGTTAGGTAGATTGAACACGCTAAATTGCCCCTTAATTGGAAAAAATGAAAAGGGTACTGTAAATTTTTGTTAAAAATATTAACTGGTCTTGTATACTTTACAATGGAACACCAGTAAAACAGAGAAATAGAAATACTGGTTTGAACTGGTCTTGTATACTTTACAATGCAACACCAATAAAACAGGAAAATAAGAATACTGGTTTGAACTGTCTTGTGTACTTGTCCCCTCAATTTAAAGGTATGTCCCCTCGTGCTAGACATCACTATCCGAGGAAAAAGGCTCTCACTGTCAAAAGACTGAGTACTGGGCTAATGGTAAGATTCTTGGCAGAGAGATCTCGGTGTCCATGTACATAGATCCCTGAAAGTTGCCACCCAGGTTGATAGGGTTGTTAAGAAGTCGCACAGTGTGTTAGCTTTTATTGGTAGAGGGATTGAGTTTCGGAGCCATGAGGTCATGTTGCAGCTGTACAAAACTCTGGTGCAGCTGCATTTGGAGTATTGCGTGCAGTTCTGGTCGCCGCATTATCGGAAGGATGTGGAAGCATTGGAAAGGGTGCAGAGGAGATTTACCAGGATGTTGCCTGGTATGGAGGGAAGATCTTATGAGGAAAGACTCAGGGACTTGAGGCTGTTTTCGTTAGAGAGAAGAAGGTTAAGAGGTGACTTAATAGAGGCAGACAAGATGATCAGAGGATTGGATAGGGTGGACAGCGAGAGCCTTTTTCCTCGAATGGTGATGGCTCGCATGAGGGGACATAGCTTTAAATTGAGGGGAGATAGATATAGGACAAATGTCAGAGGTAGCTTCTTTACTCAGAGAGCAGTAAGGGCGTGGAATGCCCTGCCTGCAACAGGAGTGGACTTGCCAACACTAAGGGCATTCAAATGGTCATTGGATAGACATATGGATGATAAGGGAATAGTGAGATGGGCTTTAGAGTGGTTTCACAGTTCGGCGCAACATCGAGGGCCGAAGGGCCTGTACTGCACTGTAATGTTCTAATGTGAGGAGGAAATGATTAAGCAGTCCGGCCATTGCCACCAAAGGTTCCAGTTGCGTTGACGTCAGCGAGTAGTCAGGTTTGCGAATCCAGTGTTCTGTAGTTTTGTGGAGGAACATCCCAGTTCTCTTTTCAGCTGCGGTCCTCACTTCTCGCCAGGAGCGGACTCACAGACACTCTTTGTTCAGCCACCGCCTCTCGAACCCATCAGGCTAGACGACACACCGTGCAGCAGGACCTCAACGAATCTAAAGTGGGCCCTCACCAGGGAAAGTGCTCTGTTAAATACAATGATTCTCTCCTGTGCCTCCACCATTCTCTCATGGATACCTCACAATTCCTCAAAGTGAGGTCCAAAGACCTGCACCACGGAGCCACGATCCTCATCCAGAACAACATTCTCAATGACGGTCAACATTTTGGTGTCCACAGCAACGCCAGGGCGAATACCCGCACACCAGCAACAAAGCCATTGCAAATTGGGTCCCACCCCAGCCAACTCCAACTGCCATGACCAAGCAAGGATTCTCTATGGTTTGATTCGGCTCCTCATTTCAAATCTCCAGTGCGGATCAACCAGGGACGCAGTGCAATATACATATCCCCCCAAAACGTCAATTATATAATGAGCACCGGGATGAAATAAAGGATTAAAAGGTGAGCAGAGCCTGTGTTTCTGAAAATGCAGGGCTCCCGTGCTCACATCGCATGACCCCCCACTCCCCACGCCCCCGGACAATGTTAAACATCCCATTAGATTCCATCCTGTCTGTCAGGGTCATTCATGTTGATTCCCTTGTTTTCCCTTTCGTTATTTTTGTTGTCATCATGTTGATCAATGGATACTTAATGGATATATATCTTTAATCAAGCAGGGGAAATGAAGAATTCAAAAGTTACAAAAGAGAACAACCTGCTTGCTGTGGACAGCAAAACTCAGACATTGTGGCAGCTGAGAGATGGCGTAGGACTCCGTTCGATTGATTGGCTGGTGGCCAATGAATTGGCCAAAAGCCCGTATTCTACCCGGTAACAGGTGGTGATTTTGATCCCGCCTGAGTGGGATGATTTCCAGAGACCTAAGGAAAGCAGTGTTTGAACCCTGGATGCTAAAAGGAAAGGACCTTCTCTCTCTCGCTCCCTCATGTTCTCTCCAGGAACGCTGCTGTATTTCTCAAACTGCAGAGGACTGAATCACCCTACAGTGAAAACCTCGAACTGAATGCAAAGGTTGAAGAGAAGAGCGGTGCAAGAAACAGCCATCAGAAGCAAAGACTCTTACTTTTTTTACTTTCATTCTTATTATTTTCACCACTCTTTTTTTTGTGAGTCTCTCTTGTGTGTGTATATGTAGAAGGTGGGGTCAGTTAAAGTGGGGGATTAGGAATTAGATAATAGTTAACCAGTTGTATTTGCTGCATATTTCATTTCACTTCTGTTGTAAACAAATAGTAATTGTGTTTAAAATATACAAACCTAGTAACTGTAATTACTGGGCAACCAAGGGCCAAAGACTTTGGGTACTTTTTGAAGAATTATTACTTAATCCAATTGTGTTGCAACTCCGGGTCAAGTGGGGCTGGAATTGATCGCACGTCTCATTCATGAGCCCTGGAGAATATTTACAGTCCAATACAATATTATCCTTTTTAACAATATAAGACAAACATTCAATTTGATTCCTTGCTCTTTATCTTAGCTGACATCTCATTACTTAAGCAGAAGACTAAATGATACTGATAATTTCCAAATGGTCTCAAATTCAGAGGGCTTCACGTAGAGTTTATTTCTTAATATTCACAGAAATGAGCTGAAGTGTATTTTAAATCCCAGGAAATTTCTTCTTTAGCTGTTTAGAATATTAATTCACGTATATTCAATTCATTAATTCCAATGTCTTCTGCCCTTTCTTGATGGTTTTTAAATGATTGTCATTAATTAGTTAGTGTGTTTATCTCAGATCTTCCATTCCCAAGTATCTGTCTCAAGAAATAACAAAACTCTTTGAAACAGCGGAGTCTTTGTATCAAATTGTCACCGCGCTGGGTCTGAAGGGCGGAAATCTCCGGCCATGCTCACCTGCCGACTGGAAATTCTCACCCGACGCAATGGACCTTTACGTGGTCTGCGTCCTGCCTGTGGCGGGCTGGGCGGAAGTATCCAGAGAGGGTCTGCAGGAAGCGGTTGGGAATGTTGTTACACTTTGCAGTACTGGATACCCTCGTCACTGTGTGACTGATCTTAAAAATGAAGACAAAAGGTTCCTGCTGATAGGAATCGAATGGGTTAATTCCAAACTCAAAGTCGTTTGGTGATGGAATGAACTGTCTCAAAACGTTCTCAGAGAAATAGCGGTTTCAGTAGAAGAAAGATATTTCTTCAAATCTCGTGCACACACCAATTCAAACCGGTTACTTCTGAATAAAACCTTGGAGCAAAATAGATGAGAAGATCCCAGTTGTTCCCCAAGGAGTTTAACGTTTAGACAGAGATTTTAACATAAGAATCATCCATGAATAATCACCTTAAATTGAGCTCCTGAAATCTAATTTACACTATTAAAGCATAAAAATGACTCCACTCTTTGAGGTGTAAATTTGTATCTGGACGAGAAATCCTGGGAGTAATTCTCCGTTTGATAGACTAAGTGCTGACGCCGGGACTGAACCGTGAGTGTTCTACAGCCCGAAAGTGGCAGCGGTCCCGGAGGAGTTCCGCACACATTAATGGGCTAGCCCGGGGCCCACATGGAACTCGTGCAATATCAATGCATGAGGCTTATGACATGACGGGATCGGCACTGGAGAGCCTGACAAACAAGAGCTGCATGTAAACACTCCATGCCCCTCACACTCTCATCCCAGCCAAAATGATGACTCTGGTTGCGCTGGAGCATGCCCATCCTGTTGATGGGTCGGCTGGGGTCAGAGGGTACTGAGGGGGGTGGCCTGGGGAGGCTCCCATATGACCCAAGGCGCTAAGTTCACAATGGGCAATAAGTGGCATGAGCAGCCGCATTGCTGCTTTGCCGGCTGCGCAATGGTGATCGGTGCCCAGCCACCCTGACCCCACAATCCAACTCCTGGCCATCCCCCGTTACCCCCTCCAGCACTGGAAGATGCCCCCAGGCCAGCGGCATAACTGTCAGCCCACAATAGCGATGTTGGACACTTTTTGTACCCCCTCTCCCTCAGCAACCACATTGTCTGATGCCCGATTTCCAACACCAGAAGTGAACATCTCCATCGGTAATTCCGCTTGGCAGAGACGGAGCATTGCGGGAGCCCCAGCGAATGCCGGATCAGGCCGTTAATGATATGCCAATAGCCTTTACTGTACAATTTGCATGCCGGCATGCAGCGTGGAATGCAATCATGTTGCTGTCGAGGAACCAGAGCATGTCATTCTGTTGTGTTGCACGCTCAGCGCCGACCTCTATTTTTGGCCGAGGACGCGCGATACTCCGCCCAGTAAAATTTTGCGATTCCGGTCTCGCTGGGTGGGGAATCCCGCCCCCCACATATTTCACCAGTACCACAAAAGTTTAATTGTAGCCGGCAATAAACCTCCAGTTTCAAAACTTGTAAACTGTTCTCCCCCTTTAGACCGAATGATTTTCAGGCGAACACATCAGAGTTGGAACGGGTCTGAAGGAACAGCAAGACAGAACATTCACATAGTCCTTTCTCAGTCACTAACAGGAAGTTTACACACAGACACATCTGTACACACACATCTGTACACACACATCTGTACACACACATCTCCTTTCTCACAACACTTCTAGTTTTACTGTGAATCTTTTCAATCTTCAAAACCCAGCACATGCCTGTTAAAGGGGAGAAAATAAATGACATCACACCTTCTTTCTTCACTACTGTCTGTCACTGAAATTAGGGAAAAACTGCATTTCACAAAGAACAACAAGGAAACATTGCAAATTCTTACATCCGAACAATAGAGGGCGGAGCTTCAACTTCAGTGACGGTTTCAACTTTAAACATATTTTCCTTTCTCTCTCTCTAACAAACATCAATTCCTCAGCTCATTTTTAAAATCATCTCAATGATATTGCATCAGATCTGTCTCCCCGCTGTTACAATCTGGACAACAGCATCAAACTGCCTCAATTCAGCCATCATTTCCAACCTCAACACAAAATTCATAGATCATCAACAAACACCTCTCTCTCACTCTCTCGCCCTCTCCCGATCTCTCTCTCCCTCTCTCTCCCCCTCTCTCTCCCCCCCTCTCTCTCCCTCTCGCTCTCTCTCTCTCCCTCTGCCCCTCTCTCTCTCCCTCTCTCACTCTCTATCTCTCCCTTTCTCCCTCTCTCTCTCTCCCTCTCTATCTCTCTCCTCTATTTAGCGGTTCTCTAACACTGCTCTCAGATCAAATTCTTGACAGTTTCCCCACCTCTTTATGTTCCATTACAGAGAGTAAAATCCCATCAGTGATATACCCAGAACACAAACTGCAAGCTTAAAAGAACATCATAGATCATAGAATTTACAGTGCAGAAGGAGGCCATTCGGCCCATCGAGTCTGCACCGGCTCTTGGAAAGAGCACCCTACCCAAGGTCAACACCTCCACCCTATCCCCATAACCCAGCAACCCCACCCAACACTAAGGGCAATTTTGGATACTAAGGGCAATTTATCATGGCCAATCCACCTAACCTGCACATCTTTGGACATCTAAGATAGGAGCACAGGGTTACATAACTTCTTATGTATATATTCTTTCATCAGATGTGGGTGTTGCTCGATAGGCCAGCAGTTATTGGTCATCCCTGGTTGCCCTTGTGAAAGTGGTGGGGAGCTTTGTTCTTGAACCGCTGCAGTCCGGGTACGCCCAAAATGCTGCAAGGGAAGGAGTTCCAGGTCATGGTCAAGGAATGGCTGACATATTTCCAACTTGTAGGTGGTAGTTTTCCTATGCAACTAGACCTTGTCCTTCTTGGTGGCAGAGGTCATGGGTTTGAAAGGTGCTGTCGAAGGAGCCTTGGTGCAATGCTGAAGTGCATCTTATTAAATGGTACACACTGCTACTACTGTGTGTCAGTGAATATTGAAGGTGGTAAATAAGGTGCCAATCAAGCAGACCTCTTTGTCCTGGGTGGTCTTGAGCTTCTTAAGTGTTGATCGACTCATCCAGGCAAATGGAAAGTATTCCATCACACTCTTGACCTGAGCCTTGTTATGTCAAACAGGCTTTTGGGAGTCAGGAGGTGAGTTACTCTCCACAGAATTCCCAGCCTCTGATCCACTCTTGTAGCCATAGTTTGTTTATTGTTACGACACGCTGGGTGAGTTCATGGTCAATTCCAACCCCACAGATCCCAGAGTCTGAACATAAGTGAATTAACCAATAATTCAAATGTTTTCATGAGATATTTGACCCTTGACTACTACGTCGACTTACATGCACAAGATTTGTAAATTTTATTTAAAATTATTTATAACAAGGTGAGAGATACACATGATGTGGAGATGCCGGCGTTGGACTGGGGTGAGCACAGTAAGATGTCTTACAACACCAGGTTAAAGTCCAACAGGTTTGTTTCGATTCAACAGATACAGACAGATTCAAAGATGCCAGACAATACTGAATCTGTCCATATATGTTTCTGGAACATACCTCTTCATTCACCTGAGGAAGGAGCAGCGCTCCAAAAGCTAGTGACATTGAAACAAACCTGGTGTTGTAAGACTTCTTATAGAGATAAACATGTAATGGCAATAATAGAGCAACGGTCTGCTAATCTTATTATTCCCCTCATTCTGTCCCACCCTCCCAAACACACACAAGCAGACACATGGTGGGGGCAGGGAAGGATCAAAATAAGAGCGATTACACTCAGAATGAAAGATGAATAATTTTGCTGCTGAGGTTGTGGTCTTTGTGGGCGATGATCCCGTCAGAATGTGAGGTGCTCAAAACCATCAGTTGGTATGGACCTTTTAGTATCAATTCGACCTTGTGGGCTGCAGGAATTCATCTGGAAGGTCTCCTTCACTTGTACGGGCCTCCACCAGATTGACTCTCAGTCTCACTGAGATAATATTAGAATTCTCTACCTGAGAGATTCTGACAGGTTCACTGTCCACTCTGCCATTCAACTGCTTGTCTAGCCTTTGTGCAGGGTTTTCTAGCTGTGGTATGAAGAGATAGAGAAGGGCATGGTCTTCAGGATTTTTTAGGGTTCTCAAGCGAAGTACCAGACTGGGCGTGTCTCAGCCTTTCAAACAGAGGATTAAAGTTTCACAGGCCTGACTACTGCTTGCAGTCATTTACTCATGTTACCTTCAAAGACCAGGTGGGAGAGACTGCCTGCAGCATTTCAATCAGAAATTACTTTCACAGGCCTGGCTACTGCTTGCAGTCATTTACTCAGCAGTTAAACCTTCACTGGCCGGGCTGGAGAGGGTTTTAATCACTAGCCTTAGCTGATAGAACCTGCTGTTTCCGAGCTTTAAACAGAACTGACCAAAAGGAAGACTGCTGTCCTTCCAGAATCTTCTGAAGGCTCGACCAATCAACATCAAGAGTAGGATAAGTCTTAAAATTAAAGAAGGGCTGATTGGCTGCTAGCCAAGTCCATCAAAATTATATCACGGGATCCTGCCAACTTGCACGCTGGATTGAAGGGAGTGCTTGGGTCAGTTCAAATGACACATTAAACTGGTGGGTGGGGGGTTCAGTTTAAAACCAAAATTTGCAACCAGCAAGATAGGAATTAAAAAATATAACCAGGTTCAGGCAGGGATTTAAAAGAGGTTCTTTACAATATGGCTAGTCCAGATCAGTTTCTGGTCAAAGGTAACACCAGGGTTTTGATAATGGTTGATTCAGTGATGGTAATGACACTGAATGTCAAGGGGAGATGGTTAGGTTCCCTCTTGTTGAAGGTGATCATTGCCCGGCACTTATGTGGGATGAATGAGAGGGACAGTATCAGTACAGCACACAGCTCACAGACTGAGAGGGACAGTATCAGTACAGCACACAGCTCACAGACTGAGAGGGACAGTATCAGTACAGCACACAGTTCACAGACTGAGAGGGACAGTATCAGTACAGCACACAGCTCACAGACTGAGAGGGACGGTATCAGAACGAGATATAGTTCACAGACTGAGAGGGACAGTATCAGTACAGCACACAGCTCACAGACTGAGAGGGACAGTATCAGTACAGCACACAGTTCACAGACTGAGAGGGACAGTATCAGTACAGCACACAGCTCACAGACTGAGAGGGACAGTATCAGCACAGGATGTAGTTCACAGACTGAGAGGGACAGTATCAGAACGGGATATAGTTCACAGACTGAGAGGGACAGTGTCAGTACAGCACACAGCTCACAGACTGAGAGGGACAGTATCAGTACAGCACACAGCTCACAGACTGAGAGGGTCAGTATGAGTACAGCACAGCTCACAGACTGAGAGGGACAGTACCAGTACAGCACACAGCTCACAGATTGAGAGGGACAGTATCAGTACAGCACAGCTCGCTGACTGAGAGGGACAATATCAGTACAGCACACCGCTCACAGACTGAGAGGGTCAGTATGAGTACAGCACAGCTCACAGACTCAGAGGGACAGTATCAGTACAGCACACCGCTCACAGATTGTGAGGGACAGTATCAGTACAGCACACAGCTCACAGACTGAGAGGGACAATATCAGTACAGCACATAGCTCACAGTCTGAGAGGGACAGTATCAGAACAGCACACAACTCACAGACTGAGAGGGACACTATTGTTACAGGATGTTGTTCACAGACTGAGAGGGACAGTATCAGCACAGCACACAGCTCACAGACTGAGAGGGACAGTATCAGTACAGCATGCAGTTCACAGACTGAGAGGGACAGTATCTGTACAGCACACAGCTCACAGACTCAGAGGGACAGTATCTGTACAGCACACAGCTCACAGACTGAGGGACAGTATCAGTACAGCACACAGCTCACAGACGGAGAGGGACAGTATCAGTACAGCACACAGATTGAGAGGGACAGTATCAGTACAGCACACAGATTGAGAGGGACAGTATCAGTACAGCACACAGCTCACAGACTGAGAGGGACACTATTGTTACAGGATGTAGTTCACAGACTGAGAGGAACAGTATCAGTACAGCACACTGCTCACAGACTCAGAGGGACAGTATCAGTACAGCACACAGCTCACAGACTGAGAGGGACAGTATCAGTACAGGACACAGCTCACAGACTTAGAGGGACAGTATCAGTACAGCACACAGCTCACAGACTGAGAGGGACAGTATCAGTACAGCACACAGCTCACAGACTTAGAGGGACAGTATCAGTACAGCACACAGCTCACAGACTGAGAGGGACAGTATCAGTACAGCACACAGCTCACAGACTGAGAGGGACAGTATCAGTACAGGACACAGCTCACAGACTCAGAGGGACAGTGTCAGTACAGCACACAGCTCACAGACTGAAAGGGACAGTATCAGTACAGCACACAGCTCACAGACTGAGAGGGACACTATTGTTACAGGATGTAGTTCACAGACTGAGAGGGACAGTATCAGCACAGCACACAGCTCACAGACTGAGAGGGACAGTATCAGTACAGCACACAGCTCACAGACTCAGAGGGACAGTATCAGTACAGCACACAGCTCACAGACTGAGAGGGACAGTATCAGTGCAGCACACAGCTCTCAGTCTGAGAGGGAGAGTATCAGTACAGCACACAGCTCACAGACTGAGAGGGACAGTATCAGTTCAGCACACAGCTCTCAGTCTGAGAGGGACTCAATTGTTACAGGATGCCGTTCACAGACTGAGAGGGACAGTATCAGTACAGCACACAGCTCACAGATTGAGAGGGACAGTATCAGTACAGCACACAGCTCACAGACTGAGAGGGACAGTATCAGTACAGCACACAGCTCACTGACTGAGAGGGACAGTATCAGTACAGCACACAGTTCACAGACTGAGAGGGACAGTATCAGTACAACACACAGCTCACAGACTGAGAGGGACAGTATCAGTACAGCACACAGTTCACAGATTGAGAGGGACAGTATCAGTACAGCATACAGTTCACAGATTGAGAGGGACAGTATCAGTACAGCACACAGCTCACAGACTGAGAGGGACAGTATCAGTACAGCACACAGCTCACGGACTGAGAGGGACAGTATCAGTACAGCACACAGCTCACAGACTGAGAGGGACAGTATCAGTACAGCACACAGCTCACAGACTGAGAGGGACAGTATCAGTACAGCACACAACTCACAGATTGAGAGGGACAGTATCAGTACAGCACACAGTTCACAGATTGAGACGGACAGTATCAGTACAGCACACAGCTCACAGACTGAGAGGGACAGTATCAGTACAGCACACAACTCACAGACTGAGAGCGACAGTATCAGTACAGCACACAGCTCACAGACTGAGAGGGACAGTATCAGTACAGCACACAACTCACAGACTGAGAGGGACAGTATCAGTACAGCACACAGCTCACAGACTGAGAGGGACAGTATCAGTACAGCACACATCTCACAGATTGAGAGGGACAGTATCTGTACAGCACACAGACTGAGAGGGACAGTATCATTACAGGACCCAGCTCACAGACTGAGAGGGACAGTATCAGTACAGCACACAGCTCACAGACTGAGGGACAGTATCAGTACAGCTCACAGACTGAGAGGGACAGTATCAGTACAGCACACAGCTCACAGACTGAGAGGGACAGTATCAGTACAGGACAGAGCTCACAGACTGAGAGGGACAGTATCAGTACAGCTCACAGACTGAGAGGGACAGTATCAGTACAGGACAGAGCTCACAGACTGAGAGGGACAGTATCAGTACAGCTCACAGACTGAGAGGGACAGTATCAGTACAGCACACAGCTCACAGACTGAGAGGGACAGTATCAGTACAGCACACAGCTCACAGACTGAGAGGGACAGTATCAGTACAGCACACAGCTCACAGACTGAGAGGCACAGTATCAGTACAGCACACAGCTCACAGGCTGAGAGGGACAGTATCAGTACAGCACACAGCTCACAGACTGAGAGGGACAGTATCAGTACAGCACACAGCTCACAGACTGAGAGCGACAGTATCAGTACAGCACACAGCTCGCAGACTGAGAGGGACAGTATCAGTACAGCACACAGTGTAGCGCACAATGACTTACGAGAGACGAATAGAGATAAAGTCGAAGAGGCTTTATTAAGCGTGACTTGTTCCCCGCAGTTCAGCAACAGACTGGAGCTGCGGGGAGATATCCTGGTTCTTATACTCCGCCTTCAGGGCGGAGCTAGAGATCAACAGCCAACCAGGACCCGGGATCTGTCAGCCAATGGCATCACGGCTTCACAGTCCCACATGACCCCTAATGCATACTACCACATTCACCCCTTGTTAAAAATGAACCCGGCGGGGTGGTGCTTCGCATGGTGGTAGGGGTTTACAAGGCCGGTCCTGGGAGGAAAAACTTTTGCATGTCATTACAGTGCCCTACACTTTGCCCTACACTGGGCTATGTACAGGGTTTGTGAATTATTTACAATATTCGTAAAAGAAAAAAAAGAACATTCTCGTTAAAGTCCACAACATTCTTGTGTTACACCGATGCCACGAGTCGAGCGGGCGGTCTGGTCTTCCTTGTCGATCGCCTCAGCCCCGGTGGTGGTGTGGGTGCTTGTTCCCGCGTTGTTGTCTCCGGGAGCTTTACGGTGTCTGCTTCTGCTTCCATCCGGGTCGGACATGGGAGGAGGACTGATCCTCCCGGGAAGGCGGCGGTTGCGGGGTGCGCCGGTGGCAGGGAGGGGGTGATTGGTGTTGGGGGGGGGTGCGTGTTGCCGGCGGGCGCCAGGTCACGCAGGGAGACCGTGTCCTGTCGGCCGTCGGGGTACGCCACGTAGGCGTACTGCGGGTTCGCGTGGAGGAGGTGAACTCTCGACCAACGGGTCCAACTTGTGCGCCCGCACATGTTTCCGGAGCAAGATGGGTCCTGGGGCCGCCAGCCAGGTCGGCAGCGACGTTCCAGAGGAGGACTTCCTGGGGAAGACAAGGAGGCGCTCATGAGGCGTTTGATTAGTGGTAGTACACAGCAGCGACCAGATGGAGTGGAGAGCGTCCGGGAGGACCTCCTGCCACCGTGAAACTGGGAGATCCCTGGACCGTAGGGCCAGTAGGACGGTCTTCCAGACCGTGCCGTTCTCCCTCTCTACTTGCCCGTTCCCCCGGGGGTTGTAGCTGGTCGTCCTGCTCGAGGCTATACCCTTGCTGAGCAGGAACTGGCGCAGCTCGTCACTCATGAAGGAGGACCCCCTGTCGCTATGGATATATGCGGGGCAACCGAACAGTGTGAATATGGTGTTAAGGGCTTTGATGACTGTGGCCGCTGTCATGTCGGGGCAGGGGATGGCGAAGGGGAAACGAGAGTACTCGTCCACCACGTTCAGGAAGTATGTGTTGCGGTCGGTGGAGGGGAGGGGCCCTTTGAAATCCAGGCTGAGGCGTTCAAAGGGACGGGAAGCCTTGATCAGGTGCGCTCTGTCCGGCCTGAAAAAGTGCGGTTTGCACTCTGCGCAGATGTGGCAGTTCCTGGTGACTGTACGGACCTCCTCCACAGAGTAGGGGAGGTTGCGGGACTTTATAAAATGGTAGAACCGAGTGACCCCCGGGTGGCAGAGGTCCTCGTGGAGGGTTTGGAGATGGTTTATTTGTGCGTTGGCACATGTGCCGCGGGATAGGGCATCGGACGGCTCATTCAGCTTTCCGGGACGGTACAAGATCTCGTAGTTGAAGGTGGAGAGCTCGATCCTCCACCTTAAGATCTTGTCATTTTTAATTTTGCCCCGCTGTGCATTATCGAAAATGAAAGCTACCGACCGTTGGTCAGTGAGGAGAGTGAATCTCCTGCCGGCCAGGTAATGCCTCCAATGTCGCACAGCTTCCACTATGGCTTGGGCTTCCTTTTCCACTGAGGAGTGGTGGATTTCTGAGGCGCGGAGGGTTCGGGAGAAAAAGGCCACGGGCCTGCCCGCTTGGTTAAGGGTGGCCACCAGAGCTACATCGGAGGCGTCGCTCTCAACCTGGAAGGGGAGGGACTCGTCGATGGCGCGCATCGTGGCCTTTGCGATATCCGCTTTGATGCGGCTGAAGGCCTGGCGAGCGTCTGTCGACAGGGGGAAGGTAGTGGTCTGTATTAGGGGGCGGGCCTTGTCTGCGTACTGGGGGACCCACTGGGCGTAATATGAAAAGAACCCCAGGCAGCGTTTCAGGGCTTTGGAGCAGTGGGGGAGGGGAAATTCCATGAGGGGGCGCATACGTTCGGGGTCAGGGCCTATTATCCCATTGCGCACTACATATCCCAAGATGGCTAGCCGGTTTGTGCTAAACACTCACTTGTCCTCATTGTATGTGAGGTTCAAGGCTCTGGAGGAATTTTTGGAGGTTGGCG
Source organism: Scyliorhinus torazame (assembly GCF_047496885.1). Classification (NCBI taxonomy): domain Eukaryota; kingdom Metazoa; phylum Chordata; class Chondrichthyes; order Carcharhiniformes; family Scyliorhinidae; genus Scyliorhinus; species Scyliorhinus torazame. The sequence goes on along the minus strand of NC_092720.1, from coordinate 183,338,955 downwards.
TCGTGGTCCTGCTGATCGTGGCCGCAGATGGTTACGTTGTCGAGGTACGGGAACGTGGCCTGCAACCCGTGTTGATCAACCATTCGGTCCATCTCCCGTAGGAAGACCGAGACCCCGTTTGTGACGCCAAATGGGACCCTTAGGAAGTGGTATAGTCGCCCGTCTGCCTCGAAGGCTGTGTCCTTGCGGTCACTTGGGCGGATGGGAAGCTGGTGGTAGGCGGACTTGAGGTCCACGGTGGAGAAGACCTTATATTGGGCAATCCGATTGACCATGTCGGATATGCGGGGGAGAGGGTACGCATCTAGCTGTGTGTACCTGTTGATGGTCTGGCTATAGTCTATGACCATCCTTTGCTTCTCCCCTGTCTTTACTACTACCACCTGTGCTCTCCAGGGACTATTGCTGGCCTGGATTATGCCTTCCTTGAGCAACCGCTGGACTTCGGACCGAGTAAATGTCCGGTCCTGGGCGCTGTACCGTCTGCTCCTAGTAGCGACGGGTTTGCAATCCGGGGTGAGGTTTGCAAACAAGGATGGGGGTTCAACTTTGAGAGTTGTGAGGCCGCAGATAGTGAGTGGGGGTATTGGGCCGCCGAATTGGAATGTTAGGCTCTGCAGGTTGCACTGGAAGTCTAATCCCAGTAATGTGGGCGCGCAGAGTTGGGGAAGGACATAGAGCCTGTAGTTTTTAAACTCCCTCCCTTGCACCGTTAGGTTCGCGATGCAGAACCCTTTGATCTGTACGGAGTGGGATCCTGCAGCTAGGGAAATCTTCTGCGTACTGGGACGGATGGTCAAAAAACAGCGTCTTACCATGTCGGGGTGGATGAAGCTTTCTGTGTTCCCGGAGTCGATCAGGCATGGTGTCTCGTGTCCGTTGATCAGCACCGTTTTTGTCGTCGTCTGGAGCGTCCGGGGCCGTGCTTGGTCCAGCGTCACCGAGGCCAGACGTGGTCGCAGTGTCTCAGCGTCTTCTTCGAACCCCGTGGAGCCGTCGATGCTGGGGTCCATTGTTGTCGTCCGAGATGGCGGCGGGGGTGAACAAAATGGCCGTCCCCATGCATCGCACATGGCTGGGGGGTCCGAAGATGGTGTCGGGGGTGGACAAAATGGCCATCCCCATGCATCGCACATGGCTGGGGGGTCACAAGATGGCGGCGCCCATCCTCCCCTCGTGGTGGCCGGGACCCAAAATGGCGGCCCTTGCGGGTCGCACATGGGGCGCTGGGGGGGTTGGGGAGCGTTTGGGATGCGCTGGACTCTTTCTTCTCCGGGGACAGCGGCGACCCCCCGGGACCGGCACACAGCCGCGAAATGGCCCTTTTTGCTGCAGCTCTTGCAAATCGCTGCGCGGGCCGGGCAGCGCTGCCGGGGGTGTTTCGCCTGGCCGCAGAAATAGCAGCGGGCCCCCCCGGGATGACCTGGCGTCTGAACCGCGCAAGCCTGTGAGGGGGGGGGGGGGTTTGTCGCGACGGGGGTCCACGGAGCCCAAGGGGCTGCCGTGGGGTCGGGGCCGTACGCGCGGGCGTTTTGCACGGCCACATCTAGGGAAGCTGCAAGGGCCCGTGCCTCTGTGAGTCCTAGCGACTCTTTTTCTAAAAGTCTTTGGCGGATTTGGGGAGAGTTCATACCTGCCACAAACGCATCGCGAATTAACATGTCCGTGTGTTCAGCCGTGTTTACCGGCGGGCAGCTGCAGCCCCGTCCCAAAATTAGCAGCGCGGCGTAGAATTCGTCTAGCGATTCTCCGGGACTTTGCCGTCTCGTTGCGAGTTGGTAGCGTGCGTAGACCTGGTTCACTGGGCGAACGTAGACGCTCTTTAGTGCTGTGAACGCCGTCTGGAAATCCTCTGCGTCTTCTATGAGAGGGAAAATTTCCGGGCTTACCCTCGAGTGCAGGACCTGCAGTTTCTGGTCTTCTGTGATCCGGCCGGGGGCCGTTCGGAGGTAGCCTTCGAAACAAGTCTGCCAGTGTTTAAAAATTGCTGCTGAGTTCCCTGCGTGGGGGCTGATCCTCAGGCATTCCGGGACGATCCTGAGCTGCATAGTCCTTTAAGCACGCTTAATAAATAGTAGCGCACAATGACTTACGAGAGACGAATAGAGATGAAGTCGATGAGGCTTTATTAAGCGTGACTTGTTCCCCGCAGTTCAGCAACAGACTGGAGCTGCGGGGAGAACTCCTGGTTCTTATACTCCGCCTTCAGGGCGGAGCTAGAGATCAACAGCCAACCAGGACCCGGGATCTGTCAGCCAATGGCATCACGGCTTCACAGTCCCACATGACCCCTAATGCATACTACCACACACAGCTCACAGACAGAGGGGGACAGTATCAGTACAGCACACAGTTCACAGAGTGAGAGGGACAGTATCAGTACAGCACACAGCTCACAGACTGAGAGGGGCAGTATCAGTACAGGACCCAGCTCACAGATTGAGAGGGACAGTATCAGTACAGCACACAGCTCACAGACTGAGAGGGACAGTATCAGTACAGCACACAGCTCACAGACTGAGAGGGGCAGTATCAGTACAGGACCCAGCTCACAGACTGAGAGGGACAGTATCAGTACAGCACACAGCTCACAGACTGAGAGGGACAGTATCAGTACAGCACACAGCTCACAGACTGAGAGGGACAGTATCAGTACAGCACACTGCTCACAGACTGAGAGGGACAGTATCAGTACAGCACACTGCTCACAGACTGAGAGGGACAGTATCAGTACAGCACACAGCTCACAGACTGAGAGGGACAGTATCAGTACAGCACACAGTTCACAGACTGAGAGGGACAGTATCAGTACAGCACACAGCTCACAGACTGAGAGGGACAGTATGAGTACAGCACACAGCTCACAGACTGAGAGGGACAGTATCACTACAGCACACAGCTCACAGACTGAGAGGGACAGTATCAGTACAGCACACAGCTCACAGACTGAGAGGGACAGTATCAGTACCGGACCCCGCTCACAGACTGGGAGGGACAGTATCAGTACAGCTCACAGTTCACAGACTGAGAGGGACAGTATCTGTACAGGACACAGCTCACAGACTGAGAGGGACAGTATCAGTACAGCACACAGCTCACAGATTGAGAGGGACAGTATCTGTACAGCACACAGCTCACAGACTGAGAGGGACAGTATCAGTACAGCTCACAGACTGAGAGGGACAGTATGAGGACAGCACACAGCTCACAGACTGATAGGGACAGTATCAGTACAGCACACAGTTCACAGACTGAGAGGGACAGTATCTGTACAGCACACAGCTCACAGATTGAGAGGGACAGTATCTGTACAGCACACAGCTCACAGACTGAGAGGGACAGTATCAGTACAGCTCACAGACTGAGAGGGACAGTATGAGGACAGCACACAGCTCACAGACTGATAGGGACAGTATCAGTACAGCACACAGTTCACAGACTGAGAGGGACAGTATCAGTACAGCTCACAGTTCACAGACTGAGAGGGACAGTATCTGTACAGGACACAGCTCACAGACTGAGAGGGACAGTATCAGTACAGCACACAGCTCACAGATTGAGAGGGACAGTATCTGTACAGCACACAGCTCACAGACTGAGAGGGACAGTATCAGTACAGCTCACAGACTGAGAGGGACAGTATGAGGACAGCACACAGCTCACAGACTGATAGGGACAGTATCAGTACAGCACACAGTTCACAGACTGAGAGGGACAGTATCTGTACAGCACACAGCTCACAGACTGAGAGGGACAGTATCAGTACAGGACCCAGCTCACAGGCTGAGAGGGACAGTATCAGTACAGCACACAGCTCACAGATTGAGAGGGACAGTATCAGTACAGCACACAGCTCACAGACTGAGAGGGACAGTATCACTACAGCACACAGCTCACAGACTGAGAGGGACAGTATCAGTACAGCACACAGTTCACAGACTGAGAGGGACAGTATCAGTACAGCACACTGCTCACAGACTGAGAGGGACAGTATCAGTACAGCACACAGCTCACAGACTGAGAGGGACAGTATCAGTACAGCACACAGCTCACAGACTGAGAGGGACAGTATCACTACAGCACACAGCTCACAGACTGAGAGGGACTGTATCAGTACAGCACACAGCTCACAGACTGAGAGGGACAGTATCAGTACAGCACACAGCTCACAGACTGAGAGGGACTGTATCACTACAGCACACAGCTCACAGACTGAGAGGGACAGTATCAGTACAGCACACAGCTCACAGACTGAGAGGGACAGTATCAGTACAGGACCCCACTCACAGACTGAGAGGGACAGTATCACTACAGCACACAGCTCACAGACTGAGAGGGACAGTATCAGTACAGCACACAGCTCACAGACTGAGAGGGACAGTATCAGTACAGCACACAGCTCACAGAATGAGAGGGACAGTATCACTACAGCACACAGCTCACAGACTGAGAGGGACAGTATCAGTACAGCACACAGCTCACAGACTGAGAGGGACAGTATCAGTACAGGACCCCGCTCACAGACTGGGAGGGACAGTATCAGTACAGCACACAGCTCACAGACTGAGAGGGACAGTATCTGTACAGGACACAGCTCACAGATTGAGAGGGACAGTATCAGTACAGCACACAGCTCACAGACTGAGAGGGACACTATTGTTACAGGATGTAGTTCACAGACTGAGAGGGACAGTATCAGCACAGCAAACAGCTCACAGACTGAGAGGGACAGTATCAGTACAGCACACAGCTCACAGACTGAGAGGGACAGTATCAGTACAGCACACAGCTCACAGACTGAGAGGGACAGTATCAGTACAGCTCACAGACTGAGAGGGACAGTATCAGTACAGCACAGCTCACAGACTGAGAGGGACAGTATCAGTACAGCACACAGCTCACAGACTGAGAGGGACATTATCAGTACAGCACACAGCTCACAGATTGAGAAGGACAGTATCAGTACAGCACACAGCTCACAGACTGAGAGGGACAGTATCAGTACAGCACACAGCTCACAGACTGAGAGGGACAGTATCAGTACAGCACACAGCTCACAGACTGAGAGGGACAGTATCAGGACAGCACACAGCTCACAGACTGAGAGGGACAGTATCAGTACAGCACACAGTTCACAGACTGAGAGGGACAGTATCTGTGCAGGACACAGCTCACAGACTGAGACGGACAGTATCATTACAGGATGTAGTTCACAGACTGAGAGGGACAGTACCTGTGCAGCACACAGCTCAAAGACTGAGAGGGGCTAGATCTGCACAGCACAGAGCTCACACTGAGAGGGACAGAATCTGTACAGCACACAGCTCACACTGAGAGGGACAGTATCTGTACAGGACACCTCTCCATTCAACACAATCAGAGCTAACCTTCTGCCTCAGCTCTACTTTCAGGCCTGTTCTCGGTGCCCCTCGATTACCTAAGAGACCACATATCAACCTCTTTAATATATTCAGTGATGAATCATCTATAATTCTCTGGGGCAGAGGATTCCTCAGATTCACAGCTGAATATTTTACATTCCCCAAACAGCAGAAACAATCTTTCAGTATCGACCCTATCAAGCCCTGTCAGAATCTAACATATTGCATGGAGATCATTTTTCTAAACACCACTGAATAAAGGCCCAAACTGCTCAACCTTTCATCATAAGACAAATTCCGGCCATTCCAAGAATTAGCCAAGCAAACCACCTCAGCGTCTTCCAGAAAATTAGGGCTTGACCATTCAGGAGAGATGTTAGAAAGAACCTCTTCACTCAAAGGGTGGTAGAGATTTGGAACTTTCTCACACATACAGCAGTTGACCGAAATCAGTTGTTAATTTAAAATCTCAGTGTAGCGCACAATGACTTACGAGAGAGACGAGTAGAGATGAAGTCGATGAGGCTTTATTAAGCGTGACTTGTTCCCAGCAATTCAGCAACAGAATGGAGCGGCGGGGAGAAGCACGGGTTCTTATACTCCGCCTTCAGGGTGGAGCCAGGGGTCAACAACCAACCAGGACCCGGGATCTGTCAGCCAATAGCATCACGGCTTCACAGTCCCACATGACCCCTAATACATACCACCACATTCACCCCTTGTTAAAATGAACCCGGCGGGGTGGTGGTTCGCATGGTGGTAGGGGTTTACAAGGCTGGTCCTGGGAGGAAAATTTTGGGCATGTCATTACAATTTTAGCCCTACACTGGGCTATGTACAAGGTTTGTGAAACTATTTACAATATTCGTAAGAGAAAAGAACATTTTCGTTACAGTCCAACAACATTCTTGATGTCACACCGATGCCACGAGTCGAGCGGGCGGTCTGGTCTTCCTCGTCGATCGCCTCAGCCCCGGTGGTGGTGCAGGTGCTTGTTCCCGCGTTGTCGTCTCCGGGAGCGTTTCGGTGTTTGTTTCTGTTTCACTCCTGGTCGGACACGGGAGGAGGACCGATCCTCCCGGGAAGGGGGCGGTCGCGGGGTGCGCTGGTGGCAGGGAGGGGATGATCGGTGTCGGGGGGGTGTGTGTGTTGCCGGCAGGCGCCAGGTCTCGCAGGGAGACCGTGTCCTGTCGGCCGTCGGTGTACGCCACGTAGGCGTACTGCGGGTTCGCATGGAGGAGGTGAACCTTCTCGACCAACGGGTCCGACTTGTGCGCCCGCACATGTTTTCGGAGCAAGATGGGTCCTGGGGCCGCCAGCCAGGTCGGCAGCGACGTTCCGGAGGAGGACTTCCTGGGGAAGACAAGGAGGCGCTCATGAGGCGTTTGGTTAGTGGTGGTACACAGCAGCGACCGGATGGAGTGGAGAGCGTCCGGGAGGACCTCCTGCCACCGGGAAACTGGGAGATCCCTGGACCGTAGGGCCAGTAGGACGGTCTTCCAGACCGTGCCGTTCTCCCTCTCTACTTGCCAGTTGCCCCGGGGGTTGTAGCTGGTCGTCCTGCTCGAGGCTATACCCTTGCTGAGCAGGAACTGGCGCAGCTCGTCACTCATGAAGGAGGACCCCCTGTTGCTATGGATATATGCGGGGCAACCGAACAGTGTGAATATGGTGCTGAGGGCTTTGATGACTGTGGCCGCTGTCATGTCGGGGCAGGGGATGGCGAAGGGGAAACAGGAGTACTCGTCCACCACGTTCAGGAAGTATGTGTTGCGGTCGGTGGAGGGGAGGGGCCCTTTGAAATCCAAACTGAGGTGTTCAAAGGGGCGGGAAGCCTTGATCAGGTGCGCTCTATCCGGCCTGAAAAAGTGCGGTTTGCACTCTGCGCAGATGTGGCAGTTCCTGGTGACTGTACGGACCTCCTCCACAGAGTAGGGGAGGTTGCTGGACTTTATAAAATGGTAGAACCGAGTGACCCCCGGGTGGCAGAGATCCTTGTGGAGGGTTTGGAGACGGTCTATTTGTGCGTTGGCACATGTGCCGCGGGATAGGGCATCGGACGGCTCGTTCAGCTCTCCGGGACGGTACAAGATCTCATAGTTGAACGTGGAGAGCTCGATCCTCCACCTTAAGATCTTGTCATTTTTAATTTTGCCCCGCTGTGCATTATCGAACATGAAGGCTACCGACCATTGGTCAGTGAGGAGAGTGAATCTCCTGCCGGCCAGGTAATGCTTCCAATGTCGCACAGCTTCCACTATGGCTTGGGCTTCCTTTTCCACTGAGGAGTGGCGGATTTCTGAGGCGTGGAGGGTTCAGGAGAAGAAGGCCACTGGTCTGCCCACTTGGTTAAGGGTGGCCGCCAGAGCTACGTTGGAGGCGTCGCTCTCGACCTGGAAGGGGAGGGACTCGCCGATAGCGCACATCGTGGCCTTTGCGATATCCGCTTTGATGCGGCTGAAGGCCTGGCGAGCCTCTGTCGACAGGGGGAAGGTAGTGGTCTGTATTAGCGGGCGGGCCTTGTCTGCATACTGGGGGACCCACTGGGCGTAATATGAAAAGAACCCCAGGCAACGCTTCAGGGCTTTGGAGCAGTGGGGGAGGGGGAATTCCATAAGGGGGCGCATGCGTTCGGGGTCGGAGCCTATTATCCCATTGCGCACTACGTATCCCAGGATGGCCAGCCGGTTTGTGCTAAAAACGCACTTTTCCTCGTTGTATGTGAGGTTCAAGGCGTTTGCGGTCTGGAGGAATTTTTGGGGGTTGGCGTCGTGGTCCCGCTGATTGCGGCCGCAGATGGTTACGTTGTCGAGATACGGGAACGTGGCCTGCAACCCGTGTTGGTCAACCATTTGGTCCATCTCCCATTGGAAGACCGAGACCACGTTCGTGACACCAAATGGGACCGTTAGGAAGTGGTATAGACGCCCGTCTGCCTCGAAGGCTGTGTACTTGCGGTCACCTGGGCGGATGGGGAGCTGGTGGTAGACGGACTTGAGGTCCACGGTGGAGAAAACCTTATATTGGGCGATCCGATTTACCATGTCGGATATGCGGGGGAGAGGGTAGGCATCTAGCTGTGTGTACCTGTTGATGGTCTGGCTATAGTCTATGACCATCCTTTGCTTCTCCCCGGTCTTTACTACTACCACCTGTGCTCTCCAGGGACTATTGCTGGCCTGGATTATGCCTTCCTTGAGCAACCGCTGGACTTGAGACCGAATAAATATCCGGTCCTGGGCGCTGTACCGTCTGCTCCTAGTGGCGACGGGTTTGCAATCCGGGGTGAGGTTTGCAAACAAGGACGGCGGTTCAACTTTGAGAGTTGCGAGGCCGCAGATAGTGAGTGGGGATTAGTGGGGCCGCAGATAGTGAGTGGGCCGCCGAATTGAAACGTTAGGCTCTGCAGGTTGCACTGGAAATCTAATCCCAGTAATGTGGGCGCGCAGAGTTGGGGAAGGACGTAGAGCCTGTAGTTTTTAAACTCCCTCCCTTGCACCGTTAGGTTCGCGATGCAGAACCCTTTGATCTCTACGGAGTGGGATCCTGCAGCTAGGGAAATCTTTTGCGTACTTGGATGGATGGTCAAAAAACAGCGTCTTACTGTGTCGGGGTGGATGAAACTTTCGGTGCTCCCGGAGTCGATTAGGCATGGTGTCTCGTGTCCGTTGATCAGCACCGTTGTTGTCGTCGTCTGGAGCGTCCGGGGCCGTGATTGATCTAGCGTCACCGAGGCCAGTCATGGTCGTAGTGTCTCAGCGCCTTCTTCGGACCCCGTGGAGCCGTCGATGCTGGGGTCCTTTGTTGTCATCCAAGATGGCGGCGTCCATGAATCGCACGCAGCCGGGGGTGGACAAAATGGCGGCCCCCATGGATCGCACGTGGTCGGGTTGGACAAAATGGCCGCCCCCATGCATCGCACATGGCTGGGGAGTCACAAGATGGCGGCGCCCATCCTCCCCTCGTGGTGGCCAGGACCCAAAATGGCGGCGCCTGCGGGTCGCACATGGGGCGCTGGGGGGGGTTGGGGAGCATTTGGGATGCGCTGGGCTCGTTCTTCTCCGGGGATTGCGGCGACCCCCCGGGACCGGCACATAGCCGTGAAATGGCCCTTTTTGCTGCAGCTCTTGCAAGTAGCTGCATGTGCCGGGCAGCGCTGCCGGGGGTGATTCGCTTGCACGCAGAAATAGCAGCGGGCCCCCCCGGGATGATCCGGCGCTTTAACCGCGCAAGCCTGTGAGGGAGGGGGGGTGTGACGCGACGGGGGTCCACGGAGCCCAAGGGGCTGCCGCACGGTCGGGGCCGTAGGCACGGGCGTTTTGCGAGGCCACATCTAGGGAGGCTGCAATGGCCCGTGCCTCTGAGAGTCCTAGCGACTCTTTTTCTAAAAGTCTTTGGCGGATTTGGGGAGAGTTCATACCTGCCACAAACGCATCGCGAATTAACATGTCCGTGTGTTCAGTCGCGTTTACCGGCGGGCAGCTGCAGCCCCGTCCCAAAATTAGCAGCGCGGCGTAGAACTCCTCTAACGATTCTCCGGGACTTTGCCGTCTCGTTGCGAGTTGGTAGCGTGCGTAGACCTGGTTCACGGGGCGAACGTAGATGCTCTTCAGTGCTGCGAGCGCCGTCGGGAAATTCTCTACGTCTTCTATGAGAGGGTAAAATTCCGGCCTTACCCTTGAGTGCAGGACCTGCATTTTCTGGTCTTCTGTGATCCGGCCGGGGGCCGTTCGGAGGTAGCCTTCGAAACAAGCTTGCCAGTGTTTAAAGACTGCTGCCGAGTTCACTGCATGGGGGCTGATCCGCAGGCATTCCGGGGCGATCCGGAGCTCCATAGTCCTTTAAGCACGCTTAATAAATTGTGGCGCACAATGACTTACGAGAGAGACGAGTAAAGATGAAGTCGATGAGGCTTTATTAAGCGTGACTTGTTCCCAGCAGTTCAGCAACAGAATGGAGCGGCGGGAGAAGCACGGGTTCTTATACTCCGCCTTCAGGGCGGAGCCAGGGGTCAACAGCCAACCAGGACCCGGGATCTGTCAGCCAATAGCATCACGGCTTCCCAGTCCCACATGACCCCTAATACATACCACCACACTCAGACAGATTGATTTTTATCAAACTGAAGGGATATGGGCCCAAGGCAGGGATATGGAGTTAGGTCAGCCATGGTCCCAATGAATGGTGGGACAGAGTCGAGGGGCTGAATTGGGGCCTCCTCCTGTTCCTATGTCGCCAAAATTTCCACTCAGATTTATAGGTGTGGTGTCGCAACGATCCTAACCTGAGGCTGTGTCTCTCTAACAGTGCGAAATGGTCTTACCATAAATCACCATCAGTGCCTCATTCAGTCCGCTGTGTTCCACCCGACAGGAATACTCGGCCTGGTCCTCCGGATCAAACTCCACCCATTTCCGGATCTGGTAGGTCCTGTCGTGATTGGGTAAGATCCCACTGGACAGGATCTCATTAATCACCACCCCGTCTCTGCACAGATTCACCTCGATGGCTTGAGGGTAAAAGCCGGTGACGACACAGGACAGCCGGTTAGAATCACCCAGACGGGTAAAGGACACGATGGGGGCAACTGAGAGAGAAAGGAAGAGAAATCAGTACAGGAAGCTCGAGATAGAGAATCCCAGGCATCACCCCCTTCACCGACTCTCAGTCCCCCCCCTCACTCACCGACTCTCAGTCCCCCCCTCACTCACCGACTCTCAGTCCCCCCTCACTCACCTACTCTCAGTCCCCCCTCACTCACCGACTCTCAGTCCCCCCTCACTCACCTACTCTCAGTCCCCCCTCACTCACCGACTCTCAGTCCCCCCTCACTCACCGACTCTCAGTCCCCCCCTCACTCACCGACTCTCAGTCCCCCCCTCACTCACCGACTCTCAGTCACCCCTCACTCACCGACTCTCAGTCCCCCCTCACTCACAGACTCTGCCCCCCCCCTCACTCGCCGACTCTCAGACCGCCCCTCACTCACCGACTCTCAGTCCCCCCCTCACTCACCGACTCAGTCCCCCCTCGCTCACCGACTCTCAGTCCCCCCTCGCTCACCGACTCTCAGTCCCTCCCTCACTCACCGACTCAGTCCCCCCTCGCTCACCGACTCTCAGTCCCCCCTCGCTCACCGACTCTCAGTCCCCCCTCACTCACCGACTCAGTCCCCCCTTCACTCACTGACTCTCAGTCCCCCCTCACTCACCGACTCAGTCCCCCCTCACTCACCGACTCAGTCCCCCCTTCACTCACCGACTCTCAGTCCCCCCTCACTCACCGACTCAGTCCCCCCTCACTCACCGACTCAGTCCCTCCCTCACTCACCGACTCTCAGACCGCCCCTCACTCACCGACTCTCAGTCCCCCCCTCACTCACCGACTCTCAGACCCCCTCACTCACCGACTCTCAGTCCCCCCTTCACTCACTGACTCTCAGTCCCCCCCCTCACTCACTGACTCAGTCCCTCCCTCACTCACTGACTCTCAGTCCCCCCTCACTCACCGACTCTCAGTCCCCCCTCACTCACCGACTCTCAGTCCCCCCCTCACTCACCGACTCTCAGTCCCCCCCTCGCTCAAAGACTCTCAGTCCCCCCCTCACTCACCGACTCTCAGTCCCCCCCTCGCTCACCGACTCTCAGTCCCCCCCTCACTCACCGACTCTCAGTCGCTCCCTCACTCACCGACTCTCAGTCCCCCCTCACTCACCGACTCTCAGTCCCCCCCTCACTCACAGACTCTCAGTCCCCCCTCACTCACCGACTCTCAGTCCCCCCTCACTCACCGACTCTCAGTCCCACCCTCCCGGAATCCCAGTCCCCCCTCACTCACCGACTCTCAGTCCCCCCTCACTCACCGACTCTCAGTCCCCCCTTCACTCACTGACTCTCAGTCCCCCCTCACTCACCGACTCTCAGTCCCTCCTCACTCACCGACTCTCAGTCCCCCCTTCACTCACTGACTCTCAGTCCCCCCTCACTCACCGACTCTCAGTCCCTCCTCACTCACCGACTCTCAGTCCCCCCTTCACTCACTGACTCTCAGTCCCCCCTCACTCACCGACTCTCAGTCCCCCCTTCACTCACTGACTCTCAGTCCCCCCCTCACTCACCGACTCTCAGTCCCTCCTCACTCACCGACTCTCAGTCCCTCCCTCACTCACCGACTCTCAGTCCCTCCCCCTCACTCACCGATTCTCAGTCCCCCCCTCGCTCACCGACTCTCAGTCCCCCCCCCTCACTCACCGACTCTCAGTCCCTCCTCACTCACCGACTCTCAGTCCCTCCCTCACTCACCGACTCTCAGTCCCTCCCCCTCACTCACCGATTCTCAGTCCCCCCCTCGCTCACCGACTCTCAGTCCCTCCCCCTCACTCACCGATTCTCAGTCCCTCCTCACTCACCGACTCTCAGTCCCCCCCCCTCACTCACCGACTCTCAGTCCCCCCCCTCACTCACCGACTCTCAGTCCCCCCCTCGCTCACCGACTCTCAGTCCCTCCCTCACTCACCAACTCTCAGTCCCCCCTCACTCACCGACTCTCAGTCCCCCCTTCACTCACTGACTCTCAGTCCCCCTCACTCACCGACTCTCAGTCCCTCCTCACTCACCGACTCTCAGTCCCCCCTTCACTCACTGACTCTCAGTCCCCCCTCACTCACCGACTCTCAGTCCCTCCTCACTCACCGACTCTCAGTCCCTCCCTCACTCACCGACTCTCAGTCCCCCCCCCCTCACTCACCGACTCTCAGTCCCCCCCCCTCACTCACCGACTCTCAGTCCCCCCCCTCACTCACCGACTCTCAGTCCCCCCCTCGCTCACCGACTCTCAGTCCCTCCCTCACTCACCAACTCTCAGTCCCCCCTCACTCACCGACTCTCAGTCCCCCCCCCTCGCTCACCGTCTCTCAGTCCCCCCCTCGCTCACCGACTCTCAGTCCTCTCTGTCCATATTCCAGGTATTTCCTCAGCCACTCGATACACTCCACACTCCACCTCTTTCCATCGCTGGTTGCGGGTAATGTCCTGGTCCCACCTGTTTTTGATGCCCTCTCCCCAGGGGACCGGGGTCACCCACACCATTTTACTCTTGTCAAAGCTGAGTAAATCTTGTCCATCCCACCCATATTGGCTGAATCCAGTCACTGACCCGTCATCATCTGGTAAACGTGGATCCCTGTTGATCAGAATCACAATCCAACAATCAGAGCCTTTCATACCAGGAGGCCCGTTCACAATGCCAACAGCCAATTAGAAGCTGGCATCACTGGGATGTTCCACCCTAAATACATACCCAGCCAATGAGATTTACTGCCCCATCCACAACCAACCAACCCCTAGATCTTGATTCACTCAGGTCTTCTCCTCATAGGACCCCTGAGTGATGGGAGATTGGGGACTCACCTCCTGACTGGTTGGTCCTGGACATGAGGATCGGAATATCAACTTTGAAATTCTGCTCCCCGTCCCGTGCGAGAAGCTTCTTCCGTTCCCAGGACTCAGGCCCCTCACTGTCCACCATCCACTGCTCCCGGGGAATCAGCTCCTTCCGATCGCTGTCGTACATAACAAACTGGACATCATCCACATAACCGACAGCCACGAATTCCGGGAATCCAGGGATTGGAGTTATCCCCGTGAGGAAATACCGGAGAGAGCGAGAGCCTGAAAAACACACAGAGACATCAGGGTATGAACCCCAAAACACCAACACCCACACAGAGAGACATCAGGGTATGAACCCCAAAACACCAACACCCAGACACAGAGAGACATCAGGGTCTGAACCCCAAAACACCAACACCCACACAGAGACATCAGGGTATGAACCCCAATACATCAACAGCCACACACACACAGACATCAGGGTATGAACCCCAAAACACCAACACCCACACAGAGAGCGACATCAGGGTCTGAACCCCAAAACACCAACACCCACACAGAGAGACATCAGGGTCTGAATCCCAAAACACCAACACCCACACAGAGAAACATCAGGGTCTGAACCCCAAAACACCAACACCCACTCAGAGAGAGACATCGGGGTATGAACCCCAAAACACCAACACACCCACACAGAGACATCAGGGTATGAACCCCAAAACACCAACACTCACACAGAGAGACATCAGGGTGTGAACCCCAAAACACCAACACCCACACAGAGAGACATCAGGGTCTGAACCCCAAAACACCCACACCCACACAGAGAGAGACATCAGGGTCTGAACCCCAAAACACCAACACCCACACAGAGAGACATCAGGGTCTGAACCCCAACACCCACACAGAGAGACATCAGGGTCTGAACCCCAAACACCAACACCCACACAGAGACATCAGGGTCTGAACCCCAACACCCACACAGAGAGACATCAGGGTCTGAACCCCAACACCCACACAGAGAGACATCAGGGTCTGAACCCCAACACCCACACCCACACAGAGAGACATCAGGGTCTGAACCCCAAAACACCCACACAGAGACATCAGGGTCTGAACCCCAAAACACCAACACCGACATTTGCAATGTTCCTCAGAACGTCAGCGTGGGAATTGTAGAAATGCAGGAGTCTCCGGCTGGGTCTGATGTCTTCTCCCGCTCTCTCTCTCGCTCCCTCTCTTTCCCTTATCCTCCATTGGAGTCTCTCCCCGGGTCTTTGCGATTTCTCTGCTCTCTCTTTCACTCTCTCTCTTCGTCTTGGCTGCTGTCTGGTGTCTTTAACCAGGAACCTCCTCACCAAAACAGTAGTAGAAATCTGAAACTCTCTTCCTCAAAAAGCTGTAATGTTTGGAATCAACTGGAACTTTCATAATTGAGATGGATTCTTGTTTTGGAAGGAATATAGAGCACACGGGGGGAAATTGGAGTTTAGTTACAAATCCAGCAGGATTTAATTGCGTGACAAATCGGTCTGAATATTCCCCCTGTATTCCTCCGTCTCCTCTCTCCGTTTCCCTCTTCACTGTCCAGCCCCATGCCCCTGTTCTCAGTTCCCTCACAACCCACAGTTTCCCTCCCTCCACAACCCCAATATCCAGCCTGGCTCTGCCCCTCTCACACCCCATCACTCACTGACCCAGGGTTAATGCCCCAGTACCCAGCCTGGCTCTGCCCCTCTCACACCCCATCACTCACTGACCCAGGGTTAATGCTCCAGTACCCAGCCTGGCTCTGCCTCTCTCACACCCCATCACTCACTGACCCAGGGTTAATGCCCCAGTACCCAGCCTGGCTCTGCCTCTCTCACACCCCATCACTCACTGACCCAGGGTTAATGCCCCAGTACCCAGCCTGACTCTGCCCCTCTCACACCCCATCACTCACTGACCCAGGGTTAATGCCCCAGTACCAAGCCTGACTCTGCCCCTCTCACACCCCATCACTCACTGACCCAGGGTTAATGCCCCAGTACCCAGCCTGACTCTGCCCCTCTCACACCCCATCACTCACTGACCCAGGGTTAATGCCCCAATACCCAGCCTGGCTCTGTCCCTCTCACACCCCATCACTCACTGACCCAGGGTTAATGCCCCAGTACCCAGCCTGGCTCTGCCCCTCCCACACCCCATCACTCACTGACCCAGGATTAATGCCCCAGTACCCAGACTGGCTCTGCCCCTCTCACACCCCATCACTCACTGACCCAGGGTTAATGCTTTAAATTGAGGGGAGATAGATATAAGACAGATGTCAGAGGTAGGTTCTTTACTCAGAGAGTACTAAGGGCGTGGAATGCCCTGCCTGCAACAGTAGTGGACTCGACAACACTAAGGGCATTCAAATGGTCATTGGATAGACATATGGACAATAAGGGAATAGTGAGTTGGGCTTTAGAGTGGTTTCACAGGTCAGCGCAACATCGAGGACCGAAGGGCCTGTACTGCGCTGTAATGTTCTAATGCCCCAGTACCCAGCCTGGCTCTGCCCCTCTCACACCCCATCACTCACTGACCCAGGGTTAATGCCCCAGTACCCAGCCTGGCTCTGCACCTCTCACACCCCATCACTCACTGACCCAGGGTTAATGCCCCAATACCCAGCCTGGCTCTGCCCCTCTCACACCCCATCACTCACTGACCCAGGGTTAATGCCCCAATACCCAGCCTGGCTCTGCCCCTCTCACACCCCATCACTCACTGACCCAGGGTTAAAGCCCCAGTACCCAGCCTGGCTCTGCCTCTCTCACACCCCATCACTCACTGACCCAGGGTTAATGCCCCAATACCCAGCCTGGCTCTGCCCCTCTCACACCCCATCACTCACTGACCCAGGGTTAATGCCCCAGTACCCAGCCTGGCTCTGCCCCTCTCACGCCCCATCACTCACTGACCCAGGGTTAATGCCCCAATACCCAGCCTGGCTCTGCCCCTCTCACACCCCATCACTCACTGACCCAGGGTTAATGCCCCAGTACCCAGCCTGGCTCTGCCCCTCTCACACCCCATCACTCACTGACCCAGGATTAATGCCCCAGTACCCAGACTGGCTCTGCCCCTCTCACACCCCATCACTCACTGACCCAGGGTTAATGTTTTAAATTGAGGGGTGATAGATATAAGACAGATGTCAGAGGTAGGTTCTTTACTCAGTAGTAAGGGCGTGGAATGCCCTGCCTGCAACAGTAGTGGACTCGCCAACACTAAGGGCGTTCAAATGGTCATTGGGTAGACATATGGACAATAAGGGAATAGTGAGTTGGGCTTTAGAGTGGTTTCACAGGTCAGCGCAACATCGAGGGCCGAAGGGCCTGTACTGCGCTGTAATGTTCTAATGCCCCAGTACCCAGCCTGGCTCTGCCTCTCTCACACCCCATCACTCACTGACCCAGGGTTAATGCCCCAATATCCAGCCTGGCTCTGCCCCTCTCACACCCCATCACTCACTGACCCAGGGTTAATGCCCCAGTACCCAGCCTGGCTCTGCCCCTCTCACACCCATCACTCACTGACCCAGGGTTAATGCCCCAGTACCCAGCCTGGCTCTGCCCCTCTCACACCCCATCACTCACTGACCCAGGGTTAATGCCCCAATACCCAGCCTGGCTCTGCCCCTCTCACACCCCATCACTCACTGACCCAGGGTTAATGCCCCAGTACCCAGCCTGGCTCTGCCCCTCTCACACCCCATCACTCACTGACCCAGGGTTAATGCCCCAGTACCAGCCTGGCTCTGCCCCTCTCACACCCCATCACTCACTGACCCAGGGTTAATGCCCCAATACCCAGCCTGGCTCTGCCCCTCTCACACCCCATCACTCACTGACCCAGGGTTAATGCCCCAGTACCCAGCCTGGCTCTGCCCCTCTCACACCCCATCACTCACTGACCCAGGGTTAATGCCCCAGTACCCAGCCTGGCTCTGCCTCTCTCACACCCCATCACTCACTGACCCAAGGTTAATGCCCCAGTACCCAGCCTGGCTCTGCCTCTCTCACACCCCATCACTCACTGACCCAGGGTTAATGCCCCAGTACCCAGCCTGGCTCTGCCCCTCTCACACCCCATCACTCACTGACCCAGGGTTAATGCCCCAGTACCAGCCTGGCTCTGCCCCTCTCACACCCCATCACTCACTGACCCAGGGTTAATGCCCCAATACCCAGCCTGGCTCTGCCCCTCTCACACCCCATCACTCACTGACCCAGGGTTAATGCCCCAGTACCCAGCCTGGCTCTGCCCCTCTCGCACCCCATCACTCACTGACCCAGGGTTAATGCCCCAATACCCAGCCTGGCTCTGTCCCTCTCACACCCCATCACTCACTGACCCAGGGTTAATGCCCCAGTACCCAGCCTGGCTCTGCCCCTCTCGCACCCCATCACTCACTGACCCAGGGTTAATGCCCCAATACCCAGCCTGGCTCTGCCCCTCTCACACCCCATCACTCACTGACCCAGGGTTAATGCCCCAGTACCCAGCCTGGCTCTGCCCCTCTCACACCCCATCACTCACTGACCCAGGGTTAATGCCCCAGTACCCAGCCTGGCTCTGCCTCTCTCACACCCCATCACTCACCTGCAGCCACCTCTCCACACAGAAGGAGCAGCACTATCAGTCCAATCATTGTTGCTTCCATCAGGCTGGAGGAAACATTGAAGGGAAACCCTTCGACAAGAAAAGGGAAATTTGCACCGGGAACAAGCCTGCCTTTACCTGACCTGCCTTCACCTGACCTGCCTTTACCTGACCTGACCTACTTGAGAGTCTGTTTGTTTGTTTTGAACTGGAATCACTTTAATTGATGAGGGAAAAGACTGAAAAGCAAAGATTAGTGAGTTGCTGCAAAACAGAGCAGGGACAAACGGTATCCTACCTGATTCTCTCCCTCCCTCTGTCTCTGTCTGCTTTGCCTAACATTGGGTGCAGTTCACAACCTGCTACCAGAGAATCCTCATCTGAGTGTAACTTGTCTGCATTTTGGACCTGCAAAGCTGAAACAAAACAAATTGATGCATCTCTATATTCTCCTCCACACCAAACATTGTTGATGTGAAACTCCTGACATCATGAGACAACACCAGCTCGACAGCATTGAACCCCGACAAACTTTATCCTTTATTTTATAATGCCTAGCCTCTGAAGCCCATATCTGCAGAGCGATCCTATCTGTTTGTTCTTTGTGTGGGTGTGTGTGAGTGGGTGTGGCATTGAGAACTGTTCAGGGAGATGGGGCGAATATTTTTCAGTCTATCCTTCAGTAACAGTATCCCACTCTCTGATACTGTACAAGGGAAATAAAGAGAGCGCAAAGTGAGAGTTAAACTCATTGTGAGTTAAGGCTGTGAGACACAGATGGGGTAACAAAGTATTGGTTCCAGGAAACGTTGCAAAGTCTGTTTTTTACCTAGAAAATTTCTATCAAAGAGACAGAAGGTGCAGTTCCGTTCCTCACTGACATTGAGAGCGATTCAGTGGCCTCGCTGTGCTCGAGCGAGACCGCAACGATGCCGGCGAATCACGGGAGAGTCCAGAAATGAGAACTTACTGTGGCCACCAAACCATTTGCGATGGAACCGGCCCGCTTCCGCAGGCGAAATGGGGATCCCGCCGTAGCGTGGCGAGAAACCAATAATCACCACTTTAGCCCATTTCCATACAATTAACGGGAGCCACCCCATATCCAACGGCCTCCCGTGATCTAATCACCTTCCCAGCAAGTGATCTCACGGGCGCCCATTAGTACCTTTTAGTTTTTAAAAACATGTACCTGGCAGATGGGCATCCTCGCTCGCAGGCAGTGAGCTCGGGGGCACTGGGCTTGCTGCCCCTGTTCTCAGAAGTGGGGGGGAGGCTACCGGAGGGGTCCAGCCTTGGTTGGGGTGGTTTGCCAAGGGGGGAGGGCCACCGCGGGCGGGTCCGTCATGCCAACCCCTGGACTGTGTGCATCGTTCCCGGGGCAACCCCAGCCCTTGGCTGTCTACCCCACCGACCATCCATAACTCCCACTGACCACAGAGGCCGCTGGCCACGTGGCTGAAGTTATTGCTAATAGGGAATTGGCAACCGGAGTTAAGTCAGCACTTCACACAACCCAAGTGGATTCCCATGGGTAGGCGTGCCATGTAGCATGTGGGCCTTATTGCCAAGCATCCCAATCAGATGGTGATGCCTGGACACTGAGCCTCAACACCTAGGGAGGCAACACCACAGATGCAGCAGCCAATATCCGAACACCCAGGGGATGGGCCGCAGCCCCGGGGACATGTCCGTGGCCGGAAGGTGGGTGAGTGCCACGGGGAGGGGACCTGCACCTGGTCCAGGTAACGATATGTGTGGGTGTCTGGGTGCAGGGTGTGGGGTCCAGTGAGCAAGGGCTGGGTGTGGCCGAATGTGCCTGAGCAGGGTGTAGCTGGGTGGGGGGGGGTGGGGGAGGGAGAAGGCCCCAGGATGGAGACCCTCTCCCAATTCCATACAGATATTGAATGGTATGGAGGATATTTTGGACCCTGCTGAACTTGCCCTAGTCGTGCTGCTGGGAGGCCGGGTGGCCTGGCGGCGGAGAAGGTGGCGGCAGCAGCGTCGACAGAGCCTCGAGGCGGCGGCCCATGTTCAGGGACCCGCCACACATCCTGAGGACCCGGCCACCCATAAGGCCTGGGTGAGACCCAGAGGAGGAGGCCAGCGACAGCCCAAAGTGTACAAGTGCCACTGGTCTTTCAAGCAGATGACTGACAGCGTGTGGTAGGAGGCTCCGCCTGAACAAGCAGACGGTGCGGCTCCTGTGCCATGTCCTCGCGCACTTTGCACCACATGGAGGAGGAGGGCACCAGCTCCAGTCCTGAACGTTTGCGCCTCAGGATCATTCCAGGCTCGAGCGGGGCCCTGTGTAGTATCTCTCAAGCTGCAGCCCACAGGTTCATATGACAGGTCACGGATGCCCTATTTGCCCAGACCGCAAACTATATAAACTTTGATATGAACTGACGAATGTGATATAAAATAGTTACTTTAGAGATACTAGTTAATGTAATGTAGAAATAAGCCACTTTGATTCTGGCAGTTAGGGAGAAAGGGATTTGAGACCGCATGGAAAAAGCAGGAAGAGGTGTGTCTATGAGAGTGATGCTGCATTGATAGGGGCCAGAGAAAGGGATTGGAAGTGAGCCAATCAGAATAGATCAAACAGGTCAGGAGGGATATAGGCTGACCTATGGGCGTCGAGTATGTGAAACTTGATACCATTTGAATTGATTTGCAGAGATCCCTTTGTTTCTTTGTTCATTCGCTTTCTGGGATATAGGAGACTGGATGTCTCTTATATTTCTATGAAATGAATCAAGCTTGCAAGCTAAATAAATAACTTCTTTTTACGTGCGAATCCATCTCAACTTTTATTGAGGCCAGACTGACAGAGAAAGAAATTTGGGAATCAACATTTGGTGCCGAAAACCGGGATTTCTCAGGGCGATCCTGATCCAACTGCGAAATCAGAATTAGACTGATTATGAACAGGAGGATGGGGAACAAAGGGCCCTCAATGTAGAACTGGAAAACGACCGCGCATTGATTGTTCCCCTCTTCTTATCGTCTGATTAGTCTGGTCACTCGCGGTTGGCACAGAAAGACCGCCTCGACGAAATCACAGGTCAGTCTGGGGATTAGCAATTTAATTAATGGGATTTCATATTGTTGTTTCGGCTTGGGTTAGGGTTTTGGGTTGATGGGACATCTCAAATGATGATTCAATTCCAAGTATAAGGGTTCAGAGGCTGATGTGACTTCATTAATGAAGGTTCAGTCTATTATATGGGTTCAGGGGCTGATGTGACTTCTTTAATGAAGGTTCAGTCCAGTATAACTGTTTTTAAATCTGAAGATGGTTCAACTCTATGTGTGAGTGTTTTAAATATATAGTTGATTAAGCTAAAATTGTCTCCTTGGACTGTATTGGCGGAAAACACAGTTCCGAGGTCTAGTTGAGATTGTGAGGAATGCTGCATATTGGTTGAAGCAGAAGCCTCTCAAAGGGTTAACAGCAGCAGGCAAAGTTAAAAACAGACAGTGCTTCTCACTCAGGCTTTGAGATAACAGCAGCAGCCGTAGTGTAATCGGATACCTTTCCTTTGAGTCAGTGAACACCAGCAAAGTTACGTTTTGAATTAATTGAAGGAAACCAGTGGGTTTCTCCACCTCTTTGATAAAAGTTATTATTTTCGAAAGCAATTGATTGAAATTGCCAGAATCTTAAGTTTTACTTACTTGAAATAAGGTTTATCTCATTTTATCTGGAGATTAATAGAAACTTAAAGAAGATCATGGACACCATTTTAAAAAGTGTCAATCTGGAGATGATAGTTGATTTTGCTAATACTTATGTGTATGTAAAAGAAAAAAAAAACTTGTTAAAAGAAAAATTGTTAAGATAAAGAAATAATTAAGTTGTAAATGTTATACAAGTTTGTGTTAAGCAAATTGTAAATTTAGTTCTGAGTTGAGATCAGAGCTAAGCTTGCAAGTTGCAGTAATTCAATTTGAATTTTCAAACATTTTTAAGTTTAAAAAAAAAAGAGAGCAAATAGAGAAAAGAAGGACACAGATCTTGAATGCGTTGAATAGCACATTTCAAAGGCCCATAAATCTTTCTGTTATCTTAGACCTAAAACCTAGGAAGATTGAAGAGCCAGAGGAATTTCTGGAGTGTTTTAATGAAATCTACCGGGGGCAGTCAGGCGATTTGCTGTATCAAAATGGTCAGAATTCCCTTCAATACAGTGCTATGTTAATGCATTGCGTACCACCTTCTGTGGTTACTGCTGTGAAATGTAATAACATGAATTGGACAGAGAACGACCCTTCCCAGATGGCAAGGGCAGTCAGATTTTACTGGAAGGAGGGTGTAGGCCAAGAAGGAGGCTCAGTTACAAAGGTTAAGACTGAGTATGTAATGAAAAAGGATGATCTGCGACCCCAACAAGCGGCAGAAATGGTAGTTTACCAGCAGGAGCTCCAATATAGTGACTTTGGGTGGGTGGATCAGCGAAGAGGAGGATGAGACAACAGTGCTATATTTCTATCACCCCCCAGTGGTGGACGTTAGACGTTGAACAGTCACTGCATCACGTTACCCTGGCCTATGACAGAACTGGACGAAACAGGGAGTTGGAGGACAAATACCGGCCATTACTTGAGACCGAATGGCCAGTCAAGGTTACAGCCACAGTCACGGGAAAAGAAGGTACAGCCGATTTTGTTACAATATCACCACATTTATGGCCACAGTCAGCTTCGGTAAGCCCTCATATTACACGTCAGGTCCATGACCAGTACCATGCCAGGGATATGGGGCGAATGGTCAGGAGGGCAGTGGATCATTCGGATCCAACAGACTACGCACTTCAAGTCATGCCGGACGTCACTACCATAAAATATTTTGAGGTCCCTGAAACGATTAACACTCGACTGCAGCATCACAGGGGACATGATGTGTTGGAATATGTCAATCCACAGGTCTGGGCGGAATACCCATCACAAGTGGGAAAGACAAATGTTATACCTATTAAGGTGATGATTAAGGATCATGTAAAGCTACCTTCCATTCGACAATACCCCCTGAAATCTCAAGCTGCTCCATCAATAGATAAATTAATTCAAGAGCTGCTGAAACAGGGTATTTTGGTCCCTTGCCAATCAGAATGTAACACCCCCATACTTGCTGTGCCTAAACCAGCCAAACCAGACCAGTACCGATTAGTACAGGATTTACGTTCAATCAATGCCATCGCATCGCCGTTACATGCTCTCACCCTCCAACAGGATATTACGGTGTATAGCTCCCACTCGGTCATCGCACTACTGAGGCAACTGCAGACTCAGCATCTTACCGCAGCTCGTCAGAATAGGTATGAGATATACCTTTTGAACAATCCACGTCTGACATTTAAATACTGTACCACTATCAATCCAGCCTGTTTTCTTAGTGGTCCCCCTGTCCATGAAGACGCACCTCGCCACGACTGTTTAGCCTTGATTCAGGAAACTACCACAATAAGGGGCGATTTGAGTGACATTTCGTCAGAACAACCTGACATGATTATGTGTGGTCAAATATCCCACCGGGGTTTAGTTAATGACCTACTGCAGGCCCTCCTTATGCCCGCGCAGATTTCCGTTATTAAATGCGCTGCCCACACGAATGGTACAACCCCAGTTGACGTTGGTAATGAACGAGCAGATTGTGCAGCGCGGACAGCCGCACAAATTCAGCAAGTGATGGTGCCTAAGATGTTAACTCAGACTAAACGATCTACTATAAATATGTCTGCTTCTGACAAGTCAATGCCAACCATCCAAGACGTCATAAGGTTACAGGAGGACGCTCCTGAGAGTGATAAACAAATGTGGAAACGGTTAGGTTGTACATATGATTCTGTTTCCTCTTTATGGACCACGCCTGCACATCAGACTTGTATGTCTGATGTACTGGCTTTATGGGTCATTGAATGTGTACACTTTGCAACTCATTGTGGGGCTCGAGGGACTAGTGATTTGTTGCTGGACACTTGGTGGCACCCTAAAATGCAGGGGTTGGCCCAAAGTATCAGTAATCGGTGTTTGATTTGTCAGCAATATAACACCGGAAAAGGTATCCCTTGTGGGAAGGGGCAAACCCCTTTGCCCAGTGGTCCCTTTGAGACGCTCCAAATGGATTACATTGAGTTGGAAAGGTGTCAATGTTACAAATATGTTTTGGTCATTGTGGATGTGTTCAGCAGATGGGTCGAGGCGTATCCGACTATCGATAATAAAGCTGCTACTGTGGTTAAAGTCTTGATGAGGGAAATCATTCCCCGGTACGGTATACCAGCTCAGTTAAGTTCTGATAATGGGCCTCATTTTATTGGACAAATTAACAAGGAGTTTTGCTCCCAGTTGGGCATACGCCAGCAGTTACACTGTGCTTACAGACCGCAGGCGGCCGGGGTGGTTGAGAGACACAATCAGACCCTCAAAACTAAATTGGCTAAATTAAGAGCAGACACGGGACTGAAATGGCTTAAGTTGCTCCCCGTTGCCCTCTTCCAGCTGCGGGACCGGCCCGGCTCTCTCCCGCCGAGATTCTTTATGGCAGGCCTCTTAGAACTCCCTGGAGCCTGCAGGTTCCCAGACTGGTTCAGTTTCATTAGATGACTGAAGAAATGACCGCCTATGTTCTAGCCCTTACGCAAGTGCTCAAGGAACTCCATGGCCAAGTCCGCGCGGCTCACCAGCCATTGCCCCAGTACCTAGCTCACTTTCAGTCCAGCCCGGTAGTTATGTCATGGTCAAAAATTGGACTAGGAAGGGGTCGGAGCCGCGATGGGACGGGCCCTTCCAAGTTCTCCTTACCACCCCCACAGCAGTTAAAGTGGAGGGGCGAAGTGCTTGGGTCCACCTACATCACTGTAAATTGAGTCCATCTCCACTACTGTAAGAGGTCGGATACTAACCTGCCTCCCTTCTCCAGTGCTATTTTACAGGTGTGGAGCATGATGGAGTGGCTACGCATCGTCTGTCTGATATTTGGCCTCACTTCGCTTGGCGTGTTATTGGCGATGGACATGGAAAAAGGGAATATTATGTATCTGTGTAGCCCCAACCAATCTACAAGGATACATCACCTATGCAAAGGTGATGTTCTTCGCTGCCCCCATATACGAGGACATGGTATCGACTCATGGAAGGTCATCAAAGTTAAGGAGAATGCAGGAGTCATGAAGCAGTTGCACCGGTCCCGGCGATAGGAAGGGAACATTATATGGACATTGCCTTGTTTTTGGAATACATGTAAATTTGATTTTGGATGTGTTAAGAGTGGTACAATAAAGGTAAAATCAGGCTGTCAGAAGAGTGTAGGAAGAGGCTATGAGAAAGAGAAAGGGACTAGAGAGAGGATGGGGCATATGAGAAGGGAAGTACAGCTAGAACGTAGTTTACCGGGAGATACACTTAAGTTAGTTCAAGGCCAAACTGAGGAAAACCCGGGTAGTAAACCTTGGGAGCCCTCGGGGCAATAACCAAGGAGTTGTCTCAGCTACGGTTGTTTGCAATGCAGAACTGGTATGCTCTTGACTATCTTCTGGCCCGTGAGGGTGGGGTATGCGCCATAGTACAGGGCAAGTGTATCATGGGTGTTCAGGACTTGACCGCTAACATTACTAAATTTATGGATCGCATACGGGATCACTTGGACGGGATGCAGGATCCTGGCTCTTGGGGTAACTGGGGATTTGGAGGATGGAAGGACTGGTTGATAAATATGGCCATGTATCTCGTGGTAGCTATCGGCTGCATCTTTGTGGGCCTGGCCATCCTTAAATGTGTGATGGGTAGAATGCGGGGTGCACTGGATCAGATCACCGCCCCAATCACCGAAAAAAAATTTAACTGTTAAAATCCATGAGGGTGAGGCAGATGAAGGGGGGCTAAGACAGGAATTGGAAATGCAGCGACGGATCTTTTAGATGAGGAACCGTAGCTATGGATTGGATAGTTCGGTTATCATGGAATGATAAAAGGAGGGAATGACGAATGTGATATAAAATAGTTACTTTAGAGATACTAGTTAATGTAATGTAGAAATAAGCCACTTTGATTCTGGCAGTTAGGGAGAAAGGGATTTGAGACCGCATGGAAAAAGCAGGAAGAGGTGTGTCTATGAGAGTGATGCTGCATTGATAGGGGCCAGAGAAAGGGATTGGAAGTGAGCCAATCAGAATAGATCAAACAGGTCAGGAGGGATATAGGCTGACCTATGGGCGTCGAGTATGTGAAACTTGATACCATTTGAATTGATTTGCAGAGATCCCTTTGTTTCTTTGTTCATTCGCTTTCTGGGATATAGGAAACTGGATGTTTCTTATATTTCTATGAAATGAATCAAGCTTGCAAGCTAAATAAATAACTTCTTTTTACATGCGAATCCATCTCAACTTTTATTGAGGCCAGACTTTATTGAGAAAGAAATTTGGGAATCAACAGAACCAGGACCAACAAGGTGTCAGGGCAGTAGGATTCTCCACCATCACCGGGGTGCCCCAAGTCCAGGGGCTAATAGATAGCACGCATGTCACCCTGTGTTCACTGGGCCATCAGGGTGACCACCACCTGAAGATCATGCACGTGTGTGCACGTTTCCCAGGGAGTGTGCATGACAGTTACATCCTGGAGCAGTCAGACATCCCCCACCTCTTCGAGGACCATCCCAGGATGGCCGGCTGCCTCCGGGGGAAAGGGGACCCGCTGAGGACCTGGCTGATGATGCCAGTACGGAAGCCAGTGACCGATGTGGAGACCCGATCCAAAGAGGCCCTGCAGCCAGCCGGGCTTTCAGTGAAAAACACATCGGTCTGCTCAAAATGCGGTTCCGACGCCTCGACCACTCCAGTGGTGCCCCGCAGGACACCCCCGAAGAGTTGTCCGCTTTGTGGTGGCCTGCCATGTCCTCCACAACCTGGCACAGCAGCGGAGCGACGTGCTGGAGGTGGAGAAGGAGAAACATGTGGCCGCCTCCGAGGAGGAGGATGAGAATGCGTTGGGCCAGCAGGGGCTTGATGCACTTTCAATTACGACGAGACGAGAGTAGAGAGTAATCAAGGTTTTATTAAGCGGAGATGTGTTGCCTCCTGCAGCTGCTACCGGAAACGGCAGCAGCTCGGTGAGCACACACATTTATACTCCGCCTACTGGCGTAGCCAACAGGCAGGGATCTACCCCCGTACCTGTAGTACAGGAGCCTTACCGTATTACCTCTAATACACATATTATACAAACAGTGGGGACTACCACATTCACCCCCTGTTAAAAAAAGAGTCCAGCGGGGGTGGTGGAAAACTATTTACAGGCATGTGAGAATTTTCAAAGTGTACAGTTTGGTGAAAATTCACAAATTTAGCCGGTCGGGTGCCTTGATCCTCCCCTGTGAGCGCCGCAGTCCCAGTGGTGATGCAGGCGCCGACTTGGTTGCCTGTGACTCCGGGAGCGTGTAGTCCTCATCTTCATCCCCGGGTGGAACCAATGGGAGGACGGATCGTCCTGGAGCGGGGGCTGTAGTGAGGTGCACTGGGGGGAGGATGGGTGGCGCCGGGGCAGTGGGGGGGGGGGGGGCCGGGTGGCCCAGCTGGTGCCCGGTCCCTGAGGGAGACTGTGTCCTGGCGGCCGTCGGGGCACGCCACGTCAGT
Organism: Scyliorhinus torazame; assembly: GCF_047496885.1. Taxonomy (NCBI): domain Eukaryota; kingdom Metazoa; phylum Chordata; class Chondrichthyes; order Carcharhiniformes; family Scyliorhinidae; genus Scyliorhinus; species Scyliorhinus torazame. The sequence goes on along the minus strand of NC_092720.1, from coordinate 183,310,908 downwards.
GTACTGCATGTTCGCAAGCAGCAGCTTTCGACCAACGGGTCCGCCTTGGGGAGCCGCACATGCTTGTGGGTGAGGACTCCTGGAGCTGCCAGCCACGTTGGGAGTGAAACCCCGGAAGTGGACTTCCAAGGGAAGGCAAGGAGCCGTTCATGGGGGGGTTTCATTAGTCGCAGTGCAAAGTAGCGATCGGATGGAGTGGAGTGCGTCGGGGAGGACCGGCTGCCAGCGGGAGACCTTTAGACCGCAGGGCCAGCAGGACGGCTGTCCAGACCATCCCGTCCTCCCTCTCCACCTGCCTGTTTCCCCGGGGGTTGTAGCTGGTCGTCCTGCTTGAGGTAATGCCCTTGATGAGTAGGAACTGACGCAGCTCATCACTCATAAAGGAGGATCCCCGGTCACTGTGGACGTGAGCAGGGAAACCAAACCGGGTGAAGTTTCCAATGAGGGCTTTGATGATTGTGGCAGTGGTCATATCGGGGCATGGGATGGCGAAGGGGAATCTGGAGTATTATCGACCACGTTCAGGAAGTGCGTGTTTCGGTCGGAGGAGGGGAGGGGCCCTTTGAAGGCCACGCTGAGGCTTTCAATGGGACGGGAAGCCTTCACCAGGTGCGCTCGGTCTGGCCGGTAGAAGTGCGGTTTGCACTCCGTGCAGACCTGGCAGCCTTTGCTGACCGCCCTGACTTCTGCAATGGAGTAGGGTAGGTTGCGGGCATTTATGAAGTGAAAGAACCGGGCGACCCCTGGGTGACAGAGACCATCGTGTAGGGCCCGGAGTCGGTCCACTTGTGCGCTGGCACATGTACCTCGGGATAGGGCATGGGGGGGGGGGGGCACGTTGAGCTTACCGGGGTGATACAAAATCTTGTAATTGTAGGTGCAGAGCTCAATCCTCCACCTTCAGACTTTATCATTTTTGATCTTGCCCCGCAGTGTATTATTGAACATGAAGGCAACCGACCGTTGGTCAGTGAGGAGAGTGAATCTCCTGCCGGCCAGGTAATGCCTCCAATGCCGCACAGCTTCTATGATGGCCTGGGCCTCCTTTTCGACAGAGGAGTGTCGAATGTCGGAGGCATGGAGGGTGCGGGAAAAGAATGCCACAGGTCTGCCTGCCTGGTTGAGGGTGGCGGCCAGAGCGACGTCTGATACATCGCTCTCGACTTGAAAGGGGAGGGTCTCGTCGACCGCGTGCATCGCGGCCTTGCCGATGTCAGCCTTGATCCAGTTGAAGGCCTGGTGGGCCTCAGCCGTCAGGGGGAAAACTGTGGATTGGATGAGTGGGCGGGCCTTGTCAGCATTTTTCGGGACCCACTGGGCATAATAGGAGAAGAACCCCTGGCATTGTTTGAGGGCCTTGGGGCTGTGGGGGAGGGGGAGTTCCATGAGGGGGCGCTTGCGGTCGGGGTCGGGCACTAGAACTCCGTTTTGCACAACATAGCTGAGGTACCCTCAATAACGACACTTAGAGTGTAAACGGTAAAGAAGGCTTTATTAGACTAAGAACTATGCTAGAGCTGAGACATGTGCTGACTGCTGCACAGCCCATGAGGCAACCCTTTATATATGGCTCACAGATGGGCGGAGCCAGAGGCGGAGTCCCCAGGGTTCCAAGCCTGGTCTTAAAGGGGACATCACCTTACATGATGATAAGGCAGTAGCCGTTCATCACAATGGCCAAGGATGGCTACGCTGTTGGTGCTGAACACGCACTTCTCCTTGTTATACGTGAGGTTCAGGAGTTTGGCGGTGTGGAGAAATTTGAAAAGGTTAGCGCCGTGCTCCTGCTGGTCGTGGCCACAGGTGGTGACGTTATCCAGGTACTGGAAGGTGGCCCGCAGTCCGTACCGGTCAACCATTCGGTCCATCTCCCGTTGGAAGACCGACACCCCGTTAGTGACGCCGAAAGGAACCTTAAGGAAGTGGTAAAGGCGGCCGTGTGCTTCGAACGCAGTGTATTGGCGGTCCGCCTTGCGGATGCGGAGCCGGTGGTAGGCAGATTTCAGGTCCATTGTAGAGAAGACCCGATACTGTGCAATCTGATTGACCATATCAGATATGCGTGGGAGGGGGTACGCGTCGAGCTGCATGTACCGATTAATGGTCTGACTGTAGTCAACAACCATCCTGTGTTTCTCCCCAGTCTTTACAACTACCACTTGGGCTCTCCAGGAGCTGTTGCTGGCCTCGATGATGCCTTCCCGCTACAGCCGCTGGACCTCCGAACTGATGAAGGTCCTGTCCTGGGCACTGTACCATCTGCTCCTGGTGGCGACGGGTTTGCAATCCGGGGTGAGGTTTGCAAACAGGGAAGGTGGGCCGACCTTAAGGGTGGTGAGGCCGCATACGTTGAGGGGTGGTAGGGGTCCACCGAATTTTAGAGTTAGACTTTGGAGGTTGCACTGGAAGTCCAGGCCGAGTAGCAAGGCAACGCAGAGGTTAGGGAGGATGTAGAGCCGAAATTTCTGAACTCTACGTCCTGGACGGTGAGGGTGGCGATACAGTAACCCCGGATTTCCACGGAGTGGGATCTGGAGGCCAGGGAGATTCTTTGGTTAACGGGGTGTACCGCCAGCGCATTACCATAGAGTGGTGGATAATGCTCTGCCTGCTTCCGGAGTCGAGAAGGCAAGGTGTCTTGTGGCCATCGACTTTCACCGTCATTGTCGCAGTTGCGAGGTTGTGTGGCCGGGACTGGTCAAGTGTGATGCAGGCGAGCTGCGGCTGGTGTTGGTGGGCCCGGGCTGGTCGGCGGCGGGCGATGAGCGGCCAGATGAGGTGCCGGATGAGCAGGGGTCCTGAGGTGCCGTCCAAAATGGTGCCGAAGATGGCGGCGCCCACGGGCCGCACGTGTTCTGGTGGGAGGAAGATGGCAGCGCCCACGGGGTGCACGTGGCGGGCAGCGTTAAAGATGGTGGCACCCACAGGCCACACGTGGTCTGATAGGGGGGAGATGGCGGCGCACATGGGCTGTGGGGACGAAAATGGCGGCACCCACGGGTCGCACGTGGGGGGAACAGGAACAATGGGCCTGGATATAGCGGCGATCGACCGGGACTGGCACACGGCAGCAAAATGCCCCTTCTTCCCGCAGGTCTTGCAGATTGCACTCCGTGCCGGGCAGCGCTGCCAGGGGTGCTTTGTTTGCCCGCAGAAATAGCACTTGGGGCTCCCCAGGGTTGGCTGTCTGCCACGCGGCGCAGGCTTTGGGTTGGCTGGGGGCGGCCGCTGGTGGGGCCCACGATGTCCATGAGGGGGGGCGGCGTGCGGTCGGCGGCGTACGATTGTACATTACGCAAGGCTATCGTTATTGAGGTCGCGAGTTGCTTGGTCGCTGCGAGGTCGAGCGTACCCCCTTCTGAAAGGCGCTGGTGGATGTACGCCGACCCCATGCCCGTAATGAAAGCGTCCCTGATTAAGAGTTCAGTATGGTCAACGGCTAAAACTGCCTGGCAATCGCAGTCCCTCGCCAGAATGTGCAGGGCACGCCAGAAATCGTCCAATGACTCGCCGGGGAATTGCTGCCGCGTGGAAAGGAGGTGCCTGGCATAGAGTTTCGGCCGGATGTAGTTCCCTTTAAGAAACGCCCTGGCCTCAGTGTAGTTGGGCACATCCCGGGTTAGGGGAAAAATATCGGACCTGACCCGTGAGTACAGGATCTGGAGTTTCTGTGATTCTGAGGGTTGTTCTGTCGCTGATCCGATGTAGCTTTCAAAGCAAGCTAGCCAATGGTCGAAGGCCGATGTGGCGTTGTCTGCTTGAGGGTGTAGCTGTAGGCGATCTGGCTTGATGCGTAGTTCCATCGCTGAAATATCTCTGCTCACTAAATTGATGCACTATCAATTACGACGAGACGAGAGTAGAGAGTAATCGAGGCTTTATTAAGCAGAGATGTGTTGGCTCCTGCAGCTGCTACCGGAAATGGCAGCAGCTCGGTGAGCACACACATTTATACTCCGCCTACTGGGCAGAGCCAGCAGGCATGGATCTACCCCGGTACCTGTAGTACAGGAGCCTTACCGTATTACCTCTAATACACGTATTATACAAACAGTGGTGACTACCACAGGGTTGGAGGGAGATCCTGGGGAAGAACTGGATGATAGGTGGCACTGGTGATGATCTGGAAAGCCCAGAGGGCCAGTGAGGCCCTCATGGTTATCTGCTTCACATAGGACGTGACCTCGTCCATCATCGCAACCCCGACCCCTCCCTCCCCTTTCCCTCTCACTCCATCCCTCTGCGCAACTCACCATCCTCCCCTCCTCCCACCCCCTCCTCTCCCGCCCTCCCAGGGTCTGTGTTACATCAATCCAGGGTTCTGGGGCACTGTCCGCAGAACACTGCCGAGGGCAGGGGGGGGATGATAACCCAAGAGAACTGAGCGTTGGTGCTTCTCTTTCTCTGTCATAATCTGTCCCCTGCCCATCTCCAGGGGTCAATTCCACCCATCACCTGCAAGCGGTGTGCCAGAAGGGGGGGAGGAGGGGGGTGCAGAGGGTCCAGGGCCCCCATGTCTGGGGAGAAAGCGCATGGGTTTTGTGGTCGGCTCGCAGAGTAGAAGGAAGAGCCAGAGGCGTCATACTGGTTGTGGTAAAGGATTTTTGATGTCTCACAAAAGCGTCCTTCATTTCCCACTCTCCCCTCATCCTCTCACTCCCGCTTCAACCCCTACTCCGCGCCCCCCCCCCCCCCCCGCCCCCCCCCGTGCCCTCTCAATGATTCTCGACGTGCTTAGCCTTCCGTGCTCTACCGCTGTGTCTAGGTGTTTCCCCAGGATACACATCAGAGGTGGAGGCTGCAAATTAGCAAACATGACACCACTGTTTAAAAAAGGAGGTAGGCAGAAAGCGGGTAATTATAGGCAAGTGAGCTTAACTTCAGGAGTAGGGAAGATGCTGGAATCTATCATCAAGGAAGAAATAGCGACGCATCTGGATGGAAATTGTCCCATTGGGCAGACGCAGCATGGGTTCATAAAGGGCAGGTCGTGCCTAACTAATTCAGTGGAATTATTTGAGGACATTACCAGTGCGGTAGATAACGGGGATGTGGTATATCTGCATTTCTAAAAAGCCTTTGACAAGGTGCTCCTAGTTCTTATGTTCTTATCCCGTGGCCTTGGGCATCCTCTGCGGGCTCTGGGGCCGAAGTGCCCCGACGCAATTGCCGGCGGCACGTGCACAGCCATGCCGCACTGTACCGGGTGCTGACTGCACGTCGCGGGGTCGTCGAGAGTGTGGAACTGTCGCCACTCCATAGGATGGGTCCAGGTTAGCAACCAGCGCCCCCTTCCCCTGGTCAGTGCCCAAAGGGCCCGAGGGTTGACCTCGGAAGGAGGAGCAGCTGGATTGAGCCCCGACTACCCCTGCGTCATCTGGCCCTGCCACCCATGTCCGCTCCCTGATGTCTGAACCATGATGTTGACACCCTTGGCGATGCTCCTCAGTGACTGGGGCATTCTGTGCAGAAACTCAGCAATGTCTACCTGAGACTGGGATAAGCTTGGCAGCACTTCGGCTATTCCCATTGAGACCGGGACTTGTCCCATAGTGCCTCACCAAGGTCCGCCTGATACTGGTTCACGTCCCCCAGTGTGACAGTCTACCGAGGCCCTCAGCCATGGCCGTCACTGTCTGAGCCACACGTTGGACACCTCCAGTCATGCTGCTGACGTTGTGCGCCAGGCACTCCACTGCGGTCACCACCCTAGTTGGCCAGAGTTGGAGTTGGTGCAGGCGCATTCGGAGTGGGTATGGGGGGGGGGGGGGCTGGAGGAGCACGGGGGCACGGTCTGGTGTGAACTCACCTGTCTGGCCCGGTATTGACCTTCTTGCAGCACTGGGTGTCGCTCCTTCTGGTGACACTGCCCGAGCTGACAGCCGCTGCCACTTCCTCCCAGGTGGCACTGGCTGTCCTGTAACAACCGGAACGGGGAGGTCTCACTGTCTGGGAGACATTATCGCCTATAAGGCGCGCAGAGATAGGGAAGAGAGGGCGGCTTGGCAGCAACTGATCGACTCCATACTGGAGATCGATAGAAGGTACTCAGAGGCCCCGAACGTAGAGCTTCTGGCGGAGAGGGAAAGGTTACAAATGGACTGTACATAGAACATACAGTGGAGAAGGAGGCCATTTGGCCCATCGAGTCTGCACCGACCCACATTAAGCCCTCACTTCCACCCTATCTTCGTAACCCAATAACCCCTCCTAACCTTTTTGGACACTATGGGCAATTTATCATGGCCAATCACCTAACCTGCACATCTTTGGACTGTGGGAGGAAACCGGAGCACCCGGAGGAAACCCACGCAGACACAGGGAGAACGTGCAGACTCCGCACAGACAGTGACCCAGCGGGGAATCGAACCTGGGACCCTGGTGCTGTGAAGCCACAGTGCTATCCACTTGTGCTACCGTGCTGCCCTCGACTTGAACCTGCTATCCACCAGGAAAGCAGTGCCAGACATGGGGGAACTTCTACGAACACAGAGAAAAAGCCAGCCGCCTGCTGGTTCACCAGCTGAGAAAGCAGGCAGCCATGAGGGAAATAGCGCAGGTGAAGGAAAGTAAAGGTGGACTGGTAGCTGAACCAAAAAAGGTCAACAAAGCATTCAAGTCCTTGTTTTCACTGGAAAGACCGAGGCTGAGGGGAGATGTGATAGACATCTGCAAAATTCTGAGAGGCTGGTTCCAAATGTGGAAGTGTCAATTACAAAGGGGCACAGGTTCAGGGTGGTGTACGGGGTATGTTTTACACACAGAGAGTGGTGGGTGCCTTGTACGCTCTGACAGCGGATGTGGTGGAAGCAGGCACATTAGCAACATTTAAGAGGCATCTGGATGGGTACAGGAATAGGGAGGAAATAGAGGGATACGGACTGAGTAAGGGCAGAAGTTTTTCTTTTTAGTTAGGGCACCATGATCGGCACAGGCTTGGAGGGCCGAAGGGTCTGTTTCTGTGCTGTACTTTTCTTTGTTCTTTGTTGTTCTACCAGGGGCTGTAACCCTCAGAACTCCCGACAGAGACTCGGGGATGAAACAGTTCCTCGATGGACTGGACATGCCAGTCGTGGAGGAAGATGGGAGGAGGGTGCTGGGAATACCTCTAGAACTGGGAGACATCATGGAGAGCATCAGCTCCATGCAGGCAGGGAAGGTAACGGACCATATGGGTTCCCTGCGCACTTCTGCAAAGAATTTGTGGTGCACTGGCCCCGCACGTGCGGGATATGTTTGCAGACTCACTAGCGAGGGACACTTTCCCTCTAATGCTGGCACAAAGCACGATATCGCTGATACCCAAGAAAGACAAAGAACCAACCAAATGCAGGTCCCATAGACCCATTTCTCTGCTCAATGTGGATGCAAAACTATTCATAAAAATCCAGGCCAGGTGACTGGAGAATTATGTATCAGAGGTGGTCGCAAAAGATCAGACGGGGTTTGTTAAGAGTCGGCAGTTAATAGCGAAAATTAGGCGACTGCTGAATGTGATAATGACCCCATCTGGGGAGATAACAGCAGAGGTGCTCATTTCCCTGGACGCAGAGAAGGCCTTTGACAGACTCGAGTGGAAGTATCTAATTTAGGTACTAGAGTGGTTTGAGCTGGGGACAGAGTTCACCTCATGGGTGACAATCCTGTACGACGCCCCATGGTGAGCGTACAGACCAAAATCACCAGCTCTGAATACTTGCAGCTGCAGAGAGATACAAGGTAGGGATGTCCGCTGTCCCCGCTCCTATTCGCTCTGGAAATTGAACCATTGCCGATCGCCCTCAGAGCAGCGAGATAATGGAAGGGAATCCACAGAGGAGACAGAAATCATAGAGTCTTCCTCTATGCGGATGACCTGCTCCTCTACATCTCAGACCCCCAAAGCAGCATGGAAGGGAGCATGAATCTCCTCAAAGTTTGGAACTTCTCGGACTACAAGCTCAACCGGAGCAAGAATGAAGTCTTCCCTGTGAACCCGACAGGGGCAGAGCTGGAGGGATTACCATTCAAGCGAGCCCAGAGCAAATTCTGCTATCTGGGGATCCAAATTGCCCACGACTGGACACGGATCCACAAGTGGAACCTGACCAGTCTGGCGGAGGAAGTAAAAAGGACCTACAGACGTGGGATACATTCCCGTCTCCCTTGGCGAGGAGAATGTAGTCGATCAAGATGAACGTAATTCCCAGATTCCTCTTCAGATCCATACCGATCTTCATCCCCAATGTCTTCTTTAAGTTAGTCGACAAAATGATCCTGGAGTTTGTGTGGAGGGAGAAGAACCCAAGGATCCCCTAAAGAGAAAAAGAAGCATGGGGGTGGCGGGGGGGGGGGGGGGGGGTTCTGACCCTTCCAAACCTACAGTACTACCACTGAGCAGCCACAGCACTTCTTGGGGGGTGTACCATCGGTTTAGCATTCCCTTTGAGAGAGAACAAAGAAAATTACAGCACAGGAAAAGGCCCTTCGGCCCTCCCAGCCTGCGCCGATCCAGATCCTTTATCTAAACCTGTCATCTATTTTCCAAGGATCTACTTCCCTCTGTTTCCCTCCTGTTCCCCATTCATATATCTGGCTCTTAACATCTTAAATTATGTTATCTGTGGTAATCTGTGTAGAGGTATTACGGTACCTGGTAATGCTGGAACACCATTGGTAGGTATTGTATGTTTCCTATTGGTCAAGCTGTATGGTAGCTCCGCCCTGCAAGGCAGAGTATAAGAGCCCGTGCCGCCCCAGCAGCCTTCTTTCTGTACCTGAGCTGCTGGGGGAAACATCTAGCTTATTAAAGCCTTCAGTTGGACTACAACCTCGCTTTAGTGGTCATTGATCGTGCATCAATATCGTGTCCGCCTCTACCACCTCCACTGGCAAAGCGTTCCAGGCACCCACCACCCTCTGCGTAAAAAACTTTCCACGCACATCTTCCTTGAATGTTGAATGTTATACATAAAAGGAAGAGTACACATACCTTGGAATACGTCGGGGAACTTTACTAATATGTCCTCAATGTCTTCTTGCACAGGGGCAGGAAATTTGTCGGTGCTGTGAATTCATTTCACAAGGTTTAAGTCTTGACTTGCTTGAACACCTAATAGTGATGAAAGTCTAGCATCAACAATTTCAAATCGCAAAGGCATCCCTGTGTCTTTGTTTCCTACCAAGATATTACATGAAGCCAAGGAAGTAACCATGTTGCCATTGTAGTCACACAACTGGCGGTCAGGGCGTTGAATCTTTGGAAGCCTACGTAGCTTGGATAAATCAAAGTTGTTGATTAAATTAGCAGTTGCACCAGTGTCAAGTTTGAACATAATCTCGGATCCATTAACTTGTAATGGAATGTTTCATTCATCTTCCGAGTTGATGGATTTTATGGGATGCGATATCTGTGGAGAAGAATTGCACTTCAAAATTGTCTGATTCTTTACAACAATGCTAACAATAAATGTATCTTCAAGACAGTATCTGTAACAGTATCAGGTTTCACCATTTTTTATATACTTTAATTCGTATTAGTATACATATTTTTGTTGAATGAAATTGATTACTTAAATTGAGGACGTTTAGTCGCTGAATGGCACTGCAGAGCGAAATGATTCTGTTTACCGCATTTGGAATAGGTTTTTTCGAAAGCTGGGCATTTTCCCTGTAGGTGGGCGTGTCCACAATTTCTACACGTCATGACGTTGCTCGCATCATACGCATAATGGCCGTCAACTGGAGCGCACTGTTTTTTTGAATGCGCAACAGCTTCAATGGCGGCAGCCACGTTTTCCTTTTTCGCGTCACGTTCCCGAATCAGTATCTGAGTACTGATTTTGTGCAAGTTCACTTGCTCTACCCATTTTAATTGCGACTTCCAGTGTTAAACTTTTTTGTATAAACAAATGTTCTCACAATTTCTCATCCTTAATTCCGAAAACTATTTGGTCCCGCAACAGAGAATCTGGAAGAATTGAAAAGTTGCAGTTCTGCACCTTTAGTCTCAAATCGGTAATATAACAATCAATGGATTTGCCTAGTTTCTGAACCCACTTTTTAAACACATATCGCTTATAGATCTCATTGATCTGCTTTTTGCAGTGAAGGTCGAATTTCCCAATCGTCGCACTAAATGTTTTTTTTCATCTTCAGTGGAGAAATGGAAGGAATTATATATCTCAATCGCCTGCGGTCCAGCCATCGTTAACGAGAATGCAATTTTACACTAGCTGATTGTCGGTCAGAAGCAGATGGGTCAAGCTCAAAGTGCTGTCTGAAAATTTTCCAATTTACATCAATATTACCCAGGAGTCCAGAACTGTTTCAGAGTCTGCAGTTTCTCCACGAGGTCTCGACTTGTCTGGATGATCAGATGCAATATCTCGCTGAAATTGCATCTTCCCAGATTCTCTCATCCTCTGCTGCCGCTGATCTCGGCGACTGGTGTCCCTGGATTACCAACCGGAACACTGGAGGTCGCTGGGGAAGAGAAAGAAATACATCGCAATAGAGTGAGGCAAACCCAGCAGACCCTGAACACCCCCGACAAAACCCATCAGATCCAGCTGACACCCCACAAATACCAGCAGCAAAATCCATCAGACCCCAGATACCTAATAATGCAGAAACCTGGAAGAGTACAGAGTGTGTGGGAGTGAGATTAAAAGGGAAATTAGGAAAGTAAAGAGGGAAAGAAAAAAATGCTAGCAAGTAAAATCAAGGAGCCTCCCGGGATGTTGAATAAGTAAATAAAGACAAAAGGAAAAGAAAGGAGTAGGGCCTATTGGAGACCAATAAGATAGTCTGTGTCAGAGGGCGGAGACTGTGTGAGAGGCCGGAGAATGTGGTTAGGTTGTTAAATACATTGCATTTATGAAATGTAATACTTTATTTTCTTTGGAATACATGGAACACTGATGACAGCACAGTTAAGGAAGAAGAATGTGAAATATTGGATCAGATAAACTTTGTAAGAAACAATCATATTAAAGGAATTGACAACTTTAAAATTGATAAATCAGCAGGTTAAAAGCAATAAGGAGTGGTAATTTCAGAGGCTTTGACCATCAGAATCATTCTGCGTTGGTTACACTGAGGGTTCGTTAGCTCAGTTGGCTGGATGGCTGGTTTGTGATGCGGACTGACACCCACAGCGTGGGTTCAATTCCCGTACCGGCGGAGGTTATTCATGCCTTCTCAACCTGAAGTGTGGTGATCCTCAGGTTAAATCTCCACCAGTCAGCTCTCTCTCTCTCTTTCAAAGAGAAGACCAGCCACGGTCCTCTGGGACAATGGCGACTTTCACAGGAGTGGTGGAAGAGGATCGAAGGGCTGCCAACGTTATAAGAGGATTGAAAAGGGACTCTGAGATAGGTGGAGTTATTATTGGAATTAATTTTCAGTTAGAATCAAGGCAAGTTAGCATGGATTTGTTCCGGATCAAACTATTTGTTACCAGTCAGGGTTCCACAGAGCCCTCACTCCCTTGCATTTTGTGATGATTTAGATTCAAATGCAGGGGAAAATGATAAGTTTGAAGATGTACAAATATTATCTCTGTGCTTGACAGTGAGGATGAAAGCTTCGGACTGCAGGAAGATAGAATATAGAACAGTGCAGCACAGAACAGGCCCTTCGGCTCTCGATGTTGTGCCGAGCATTGCATCGAGGGCCGAAGGGCCTGTTCTGTGCTGTGCTGTGGTGGTCAGTTGGGAAGGAAAGTGGAAGTCAACCTGGAGAAACGCAAGATCATGGATTCTGGGCGGTGCAACAAAACAAAGGAAATCGCCAGTAAATGGGAGGATCGGGAGTAATGTGGAGGAAGAGAGAAACCTCAGAGTGTGTGTCCAAGAATGGGGAAAGGTGTGAGGACAAGGCCATAATGTGGTTAAGAAGGTGAATAACATTATTATCTGAGGAATAGAGCAGTGGTTTTGCTGGAACTGTGAACAACACCAGATAGACTCCAGCTGGAACACTGCAAACAGTCTGTCAGCACGTTACAGAAAAGATGTGATTGTACTGGAGAGAATGCAGAGGAGATTGTTTAATGTGGACAGGACTGGAGAACGTTCACTGGGAGGAAAGACCGGAGAGGCTGGAATAGGATTCTTTAGAATAGGGGAGGGTGAAGGGAGCTATAATTGGGGTTTATATAATTATGAGAAGCCACGGTAAATAAGGATGACGGGTGGGATTCTCTGCCACCTGATGCGTTTTCCTGCAGGGTGTGCCCTCGCTGGCAGCGAGATCCTCCATTCCGGCCGCTGACCAGCCAATGGCCATGTTGGCCAACGCTGTCAGGAAACCCCATGACCAGGGGTGCGCTGCCGGAGAATTCCACTGGACCCATTTACCTTGGTAGAGGGGTCCAAAAACCAGGAGACACAGATTTAAAGTAACCGATAGAAGCAACAGAGGAGAGATTAGGAAACTTTTTTCACTCAGGGGGTGGGAGGGACCTGGAACTCTCTGCCTGAAGGTTGGGAGAGGCAGAAACTCCCACCACATTTAATAAATTCTTGGATGTCGACTTGAGGAGCTGTGATCTGCAGGACTGCAGACCGAGGACATGAAGGTGAGATTGGGCTGGGAGCTCTTCATTAATCTGCATGGACATGATGGGCTGAATGGCCTCTTTCAGTGTTGTAAATTTCTAACATTCAATTTCCTAACCCCAGCAGACCCCCAAAGACCAGCAAATCCCAGCAGACCCCCAAACACCAGCAAGACCCCAGCAGATCCACCTTGCACCTGAGGATCACCACACTTCAGGTTGAGAAACAAGAGCAAAAATCAGACCCATGACACAATGTGACTATTGCTAAATCCTGGAGGACTGACACTGACCAACTGAGGGGAAACTCTGGAAATTCAGACTTCCTAAAGGAATTCGAACAGCTTCGAGGAGGTGAGATGTTTCTGGATGTCTCAACACCCACAATATCTCCATCCTCAGACTGTAGAGGACCAACCATTTCCCGACCAGTCTCAAAGCTCAGTGCTGAATTGGATGAGTTCCTCTTTTTAAAAAAATATCTTTATTCAAATTTTCAACAAACCCCACCCCCCACACAGAAAAAAGAAACAACAACATAAGAACACATCCCGTAAGAATTAATAACCCCCCAAATAGCAATAAAAACACAAATAGGGAAACACCCCACCCTAACCCAAACGCCACCCCAAAAGAACCCCCCCCCCCCCCCGGGTTGCTGCTGCTGCTGACCTCCTCCTAATGCTCCGCGAGATAGTCTAGGAACGGTTGCCACCGCCTGGAGAACCATTGCACAGACACTCGCAAGGCAAACTTTATCCTCTGCAGCTTGATGAACCGTGCCATGTCATTAATCGAAGCTTCCACGCTAGGGGGCTTCGCATTCTTCCACAGTAACAAAATTCTCCGCCGGGTTACCAGGGACTCAAAGGCCAGAATACCGGCCTCTTTCACCCCCTGCACTCCCGGCTCGTCCGATACCCCAAATAATGCAACCACCCAGCTCGGCTTGACCCGGGCGTTCACCACCTTGGATATAGTCCTCGCAAAGCCCCTCCAAAACCCATTCAGCGCCGGGCATGTCCAGAACATATGGGCATGATTTGCTGGGCTTACCAGTGGCTGCCCAGTAGCAGCCACATAGATTCGGCAACGCCAGCTCTCCTCTGTCCCTGCTACGCTCCAGGAAAACCCTTTTTACCCTCTGGGTCTTACTCGCCCACACGAATCCCATGATGCTCCTGCTTACCCATTTAAAAATGGCCTTAGGGATCAGAATGGGAATAAAATACAAAGAGAAACCTCGGAAGGACCGTCATTTTAACCGACTGCACCCTACCCGCCAGTGAGAGTGGCAGCACGTCCCATCTTTTAAAATCCTCCTCCATCTGCTCCACCAACCGCGTCAAATTGAGCTTGTGCAGGGCCCCCCAACTCCTAGCTACCTGGATCCCCAGGTAACGAAAGCTCTTTTCCGCCCTCTTCAGCAGAAGCTCGTCTATCCCCCTTCCCTGGTCTCCTGGGTGCACCACAAAGAGCTCACTCTTCCACACGTTAAGTTTATACCCCGAAAAATTCCCAAACTCCCTAAGGATCCGCATGACCTCCGCCATCCACTCCACTGGGTCCGCAACATACAACAACAGGTCTTCGGCATACAGCGACACCCGGTGTTCCTCTACCCCCGAACCAATCCCCTCCAGTTCCTGGACTCCCTCAATGCCATGGCCAGCGGTTCAATTGCCAGTGCAAACAACAAGGGGGACAGGGGACACCCCTGCCTCGTCCCCCGGTACAGCTGAAAGTACTCCGACCTCCGCCGGTTTGTAGCCACACCCGCCACCGGGGCTTTATATAGTAGCCTAACCCACTCCCCGAACCTAAACCTCCGCAGCACCTCCCAAAGATACTCCTACTCCACCCTATTGAACGCCTTCTCCGTGTCCATAGCCGCCACTACTTCCGCTTCCCCCTCCACCGAACGCATCATAATTACATTAAGGAGCCTCCGCACATTTGTATTTAGCTGCCTAACTTTCACAAATCCCGTCTGGTCTTCATGAATCACCTCCAGGACACAGTCCTCAATTCTCGTGGCCAGAACCTTCGTCAGCAACTTTGCGTCGACATTGAGGAGCGAGATCGGCCTATACGATCCACACTGTAATGGGTCCTTGTACCGCTTCAAGATCAAAGTGATCAGGGCTCTGGACATTGTCGGGGGCAAGGTCTCCCCCTCCCTCGCCTCATTGAAAGTCCTCACTAGCAGCGGGCCCAGCAGGTCCACGTACTTCCTATAAGATTCTACCGGGAACCCATCGGCCCTGGGGCGTTCCCTACCTGCATGCTCCCTAGTCCCTTAACCAGCTCCTCCAGCCCAATCGGTGCCCCCAGCCCAACCACCTGCTCCTCCTCCACCCTGGGGAACCTTCGCGGACTCCGACCTATACAGCTCCTCACAGAAGTCCCTGAATGCCTCGTTTATTCCCACCGCAGTCCGCACCGTGTTCCCCCCTTTATCCCTAACTCCACCAATCTCCCTCGCTGCCTCCCTCTTCCGAAGCTGATGTGCCAGCATCCGACTCGCCTTCTCCCCATACTCATACGCCACCCCCTACGCTTTCCTCCACTGCGCCTCTGCTTTCCCAGTAGTCAGCAAGTCGAGTTCCGTCTGGAGGTTCCGTCGCTCCCTAAGTAGTCCCTCCTCGGGGACCTCTGCATAGCTCCTGTCCACCCTTAATATATCCCCTCCCAGTCTCTCCCTCTCGCTCCTCTCTCTCTTCTCCCTATGGGCCCTAACAGAGATTAGCTCTCCCCAGACCACCGCCTTCAACGCCAGATTACCCCCACCTGCACCTCCCCATTGGCCTCGAAGTATCTTTTGATACACCCCCTAATCCGCGCGCACACCTCCTCATCCGCCAACAGTCCCACATCGAGGCGCCACAGCGGGCGCTGGTCCCTCACCTCCCCCAACTCCAGCTCCACCCAATGCAGGGCATGATCTGAAATGGCGATGGCCGAATATTCCGTGCCCTCCACTCTTGGGATTAGCGCCCTACTCATGATGAAAAAATCTACACGGGAGTAGGCTTTATGGATGTGGGAAAAAAAGGAAAATTCCCTGGCCACCGGCCTGGTAAACTTTCATGGATCCACTCCCCCCATCTGGTCCATAAACCCCCGAAGCACCTTGCCCGCACCCTCACTCCCCTACTGACCAGACACCCTCACTCCCATACTGACCAGAGACCCTCACTCCCGTACTGACCAGAGACCCTCACTCCCGTCCTGACCAGAGACCCTCACTCCCGTACTGACCGGAGACTCTCACTCCCGTACTGACCAGAGACCCTCACTCCCGTACTGACCAGAGACGCTCGCTCCCGTACTGACCAGAGACCCTCACTCCCATACTGACCAAAGACCCTCACTCCCCTACTGAGCAGAGACCCTCACTCCCCTACTGAGCAGAGACCCTCACTCCCGTACTGACCAGAGACCCTCACTCCCGTACTGACCAGAGACCCTCACTCCCGTACTGACCAGAGACCCTCACTCCCGTACTGACCAGAGACCCTCACTCCCGTACTGACCAGAGACCCTCACTCCCGTACTGACCCGAGACCCTCACTCCCGTACTGACCAGAGACCCTCACTCCCGTACTGACCAAAGACCCTCACTCCTGTACTGACCAGAGACCCTCACTCCTGTACTGACCAGAGACCCTCACTCCCGTACTGACCAAAGACCCTCACTCCTGTACTGACCAGAGACCCTCACTCCCGTACTGACCGGAGACCCTCACTCCTGTACTGACCAGAGACCCTCACTCCCGTACTGACGAGAGGCCCTCACTCCCGTACTGACCAGAGACCCTCCCTCCCATACTGACCAGAGACACTCACTCCCGTACTGACCAAAGACCCTCACTCCCGTACTGACCAGAGACCCTCACTCCCGTACTGATCAGAGACCCTGACTCCCCTACTGACCAGAGACCCTCACTCCTGTACTCACCAGAGACCCTCACTCCCGTCCTGACCAGAGACCCTGACTCCCGTACTGACCAGAGATCCTCACTCCCGTCCTGACCAGAGACCCTCACTCCCGTACTGACCAGAGACCTTCACTCCTGTACTGACCAGAGACCCTCACTCCCGTACTGACCAGAGACCCTCACCCCGTACTGACCAGAGACCCTCACTCCTGTACTGACCAGAGATCTTAACTCCCGTACTGACCAGAGACCCTCACTCCCGTACTGACCAGAGACCCTCACTCCCGTACTGACCAGAGACCCTCACTCCCGTACTGACCAGAGACCCTCACTCCCGTACTGACCAGAGACCCTCACTCCCGTACTAACCAGAGACCCTCAATCCTATTCTGTTCAGAGACCCTCACTCCCTGTGGTAGTATGCATTAGGGGTCATGTGGGACTGTGAAGCCGTGATGTCATTGGCTGACAGATCCCGGGTCCTGGTTGGCTGTTGACCTCTAGCTCCGCCCTGAAGGTGGAGTACAAGAACCAGGAGTTCTCCCCCGCAGGCCAGTCTGTTACTGAACTGCGGGGAACAAGTCACGCTTAATAAAGCCTCATCGACTTCATCTCTATTCGTCTCTCGTGAGTCTTTGTGCGCTACACTCCCGTACTGCCCAGGGATCCGCACTCCTGATAACCTGAACTCCTCGTCCAATCTGAGACTCTTTGCCACATTTCTGACTCTCAGTTTATCATAAGTCCCTTACTCTTCCTGCCCCAACCCTGGGGCTCTTTCACCCACTGTGTGCTCCCCCACACCAACCTGAGACCCACAGACTGAGCCACCCTCACACTGGAATATTCCCTCAGGATCCCTCCAACACCCAGTGTGGAGCTGCTGGTTTCCCTCCAATTCCTACCTTTCTTGTTCTGGATGACGACAGCCACAATGATGAGAGCGATGAGCAGCAGCAGGATCCCGAGCACAATCCCGATGATAACAGGAACCTGGGAGTGAGGCCCTGTTAGAGAGAAAATCAGAGAGACAGAGTGAATCAGTAAAATGTGAGCATCTGAATTTTACACACCTCAATCTGACCAACCCCAGCCTCTGTTTTCCGGAGAACAGAGACCCAGCCTGTCAACCCTTCCCTGATACGTATACCCACTCATTTCTGGTATCACCTCTGAAAAACTTTTCTACAGTCTCTCCTTGTATAAAATGGTGACTGGAACTGCACACGGTATTCTAAATGTGGTTTAACCAAGGTTTGATACAGGTTTAGCATAACCTACCTAATTTACAATTCTATTTTTTGATAAATGAAGCCTGGTTTTCTCTTTGCTTTATTATGGCCTTCTCTAAGCTGTTGTCCTATGTTTACTGACTGGTGTACTTGTACACCGAGATCTCTTTGTCCCCGATCCCATCCGGACTTACTCCTTCCAAGTAAGATGTGATCTCCCTGTTCATCCTTAATGAAAACTCTCCCACGTTTATCTGTGCTGAACTTCATTCACCAATTATGTGCCCATTCTACAAGATTATAATGTCTATTCATTTGCAGCAATCCTGCTCAGTATCGACTATTCCCACCCAATTTGGTGTCCTCTGCAAATTGAGAAATAGTGTATCGGATTCTAATGTCCACATCATTGAATGGAAATTGTGAACAGCTGTGATCCCAGCACTGATCCTTGTGGGTCACCACTTCCCACCTTCTGTCACTCTGAATAATGATCCTTCACTCTCACTCTCTGCTTTTTGTCTTCAAATCATACTGCCATTTGTCCCCTCACTCCACATTCTCTTGACAACCATTAATCTATCATGAGTCACCTTATCTATTACATTTGAAAAATCATAGAATATACAGTGCCGAAGGAGGCCATTCGGCCCATCGAATCTGCACCGACCCGCTTCAGCCCTCACTTCCACCCTGTCCCCGGAGCTCAATCTTACCTTTTTGGTCACCAAGGGCAATTTAGCACGGCCAATCCACCGAACCTGCACGTCTTTGGACTGTGGGAGGAAACCGGAGTACCCGGAGGAAACCCACGCAGACACAGTGAGAACGTGTAGACTCTGCACAGACAGTGGTCCAGCGGGGAATCGAACCTGGGACCCTGCCGCTGTGAAGCCACAGTCCTATCCACTTGTGCTGCTCAACCACATTAAATTACATCTACTATATCACCATTGTCTCTAACCCAGCCTGTGCTATGTGGCTGCTGGAGTCTCTAACCCAGCCTGTGCTATGTGGCTGCTGGAGTCTCTTACCCAGTCTGTGCTATGTGGCTGCTGGAGTCTCTAACCCAGTCTGTGCTATGTGGCTGCTGGAGTCTCTCACCCAGCCTGTGCTATGTGGCTGCTGGAGTCTCTAACCCAGTCTGTGCTGTGTGGCTGCTGGAGTCTCTAACCCAGTCTGTGCTATGTGGCTGCTGGAGTCTCTAACCCAGTCTGTGTTATTCCTTTACTCTCTCTTAGTTTCGGCTGGTGTTTTTAACCAGGTAGTGTCACACGGGAGGGTTTAAACTAGTATGGCAGGGGGGTGGGCACGGGAGCAATAGGTCAGAAGGTGAGAGCATTGAGGGAGAACTAGGGAATAGGGACAGTGTGGCTCTGAGGCAGAGCAGACGGGGAGAAGTTGCTGAACACAGCGGGTCTGGTGGCCTGAAGTGCATATGTTTTAATGCAAGGAGCATTACGGGTAAGGCAGATGAACTTAGAGCTTGGATTACTACTTGGAACTATGATGTTGTTGCCATTACAGAGACCTGGTTGAGGGAAGGGCAGGATTGGCAGCTAAACGTTCCAGGATTTAGATGTTTCAGGCGGGATAGAGGGGGATGTAAAAGGGGAGGTGGAGTTGCGCTACGTGTTCGGGAGAATATCACAGCTATACTGCGAGAGGACACCTCAGAAGGCAGTGAGGCTATATGGGTAGAGATCAGGAATAAGAAGGGTGCAGTCACAATGTTGGGGGTATACTACAGGTCTCCCAACAGCCAGCGGGAGATAGAGGAGCAGATAGGTAGACAGATTTTGGAAAAGAGTAAAAACAACAGGGTTGTGGTGATGGGAGACTTCAACTTCCCCAATATTGACTGGGACTCACTTAGTGCCAGGGGCTTAGACGGGGCGGAGTTTGTAAGGAGCATCCAGGAGGGCTTCTTAAAACAATATGTAAACAGTCCAACTAGGGAAGGGGCGGTACTGGACCTGGTATTGGGGAATGAGCCCGGCCAGGTGGTAGATGTTTCAGTAGGGGAGCATTTCGGTAACAGTGACCACAATTCAGTAAGTTTTAAAGTACTGGTGGACAAGGATAAGAGTGGTCCGAGGATGAATGTGCTAAATTGGGGGAAGGCTAATTATAACAATATTAGGCGGGAACTGAAGAACATAGATTGGGGGCGGATGTTTGAGGGCAAATCAACATCTGACATGTGGGAGGCTTTCAAGTGTCAGTTGAAAGGAATACAGGACCGGCATGTTCCTGTGAGGAAGAAAGATAAATACGGCAATTTTCGGGAACCTTGGATGACGAGTGATATTGTAGGCCTCGTCAAAAAGAAAAAGGAGGCATTTGTCAGGGCTAAAAGGCTGGGAACAGACAAAGCCTGTGTGGCATATAAGGAAAGTAGGAAGGAACTTAAGCAAGGAGTCAGGAGGGCTAGAAGGGGTCACGAAAAGTCATTAGCAAATAGGGTTAAGGAAAATCCCAAGGCTTTTTACACGTACATAAAAAGCAAGAGGGTAGCCAGGGAAAGGGTTGGCCCACTGAAGGATAGGCAAGGGAATCTATGTGTGGAGCCAGAGGAAATGGGCGAGGTACTAAATGAATACTTTGCATCAGTATTCACCAAAGAGAAGGAATTGGTAGATGTTGAGTCTGGAGAAGGGGGTGTAGATAGCCTGGGTCACATTGTGATCCAAAAAGACGAGGTGTTGGGTGTCTTAAAAAATATTAAGGTAGATAAGTCCCCAGGGCCTGATGGGATCTACCCCAGAATACTGAAGGAGGCTGGAGAGGAAATTGCTGAGGCCTTGACAGAAATCTTTGGATCCTCGCTGTCTTCAGGGGATGTCCCGGAGGACTGGAGAATAGCCAATGTGTTCCTCTGTTTAAGAAGGGTAGCAAGGATAATCCCGGGAACTACAGGCCGGTGAGCCTTACGTCAGTGGTAGGGAAATTACTGGAGAGAATTCTTAGAGACAGGATCTACTCCCATTTGGAAGCATTAGTGAGAGGCAGCACGGTTTTGTGAAGGGGAGGTCGTGTCTCACTAACTTGATAGAGTTTTTCGAGGAGGTCACTAAGATGATTGATGCAGGTAGGGCAGTAGATGTTGTCTATATGGACTTCAGTAAGGCCTTTGACAAGGTCCCTCATGGTAGACTAGTACAAAAGGTGAAGTTACACGGGATCAGGGGTGAACTGGCAAGGTGGATACAGAACTGGCTAGGCCATAGAAGGCAGAGGGTAGCAATGGAGGGATGCTTTTCTAATTGGAGGGCTGTGACCAGTGGTGTTCCACAGGGATCAGTGCTGGGACCTTTGCTCTTTGTAGTATATATAAATGATTTGGAGGAAAATGTAACTGGTCTGATTAGTAAGTTTGCAGACGACACAAAGGTTGGTGGAATTGCGGATAGCGATGAGGACTGTCTGAGGATACAGCAGGATTTAGATTGTCTGGAGACTTGGGCGGAGAGATGGCAGATGGAGTTTAATCCGGACAAATGTGAGGTAATGCATTTTGGAAGGTCTAATGCAGGTAGGGAATATACAGTGAATGGTAGAACCCTCAAGAGTATTGAAAGTCAAAGAGATCTAGGAGTACAGGTCCACAGGTCATTGAAAGGGGCAACACAGGTGGAGAAGGTAGTCAAGAAGGCATACGGCATGCTTGCCTTCATTGGCCGGGGCATTGAGTATAAGAATTGGCAAGTCATGTTGCAGCTGTATAGAACCTTAGTTAGGCCACACTTGGAGTATAGTGTTCAATTCTGGTCGCCACACTACCAGAAGGATGTGGAGGCTTTAGAGAGGGTGCAGAAGAGATTTACCAGAATGTTGCCTGGTATGGAGGGCATAAGCTATGAGGAGCGGTTGAATAAACTCGGTTTGTTCTCACTGGAACGAAGGAGGTTGAGGGGCGACCTGATAGAGGTATACAAAATTATGAGGGGCATAGACAGAGTGGATAGTCAGAGGCTTTTCCCCAGGGTAGAGGGGTCAATTACTAGGGGGCATAGGTTTAAGGTGAGAGGGGCAAGGTTTAGAGTAGATGTATGAGGCAAGTTTTTTACGCAGAGGGTACCTGGAACTCGCTACCGGAGGAGGTAGTGGAAGCAGGGACAATAGGGACATTTAAGGGGCATCTTGACAAATATATGAATAGGATGGGAATAGAAGGATACGGACCCAGGAAGTGTAGAAGATTGTAGTTTAGTCGGGCAGTATGGTCGACACGGGCTTGGAGGGCCGAAGGGCCTGTTCCTGTGCTGTCCATTTCTTTGTTCTTTGTTTGTTTTGAATCTCTTCACCTAAAACAGTTGTGGGTTTCTGAAACTCTCTCCCTCAAATAGCTGTCACTGCTGGGGTCAACTGGAACTTTCGAAGTTGAGATGGATTTTTTAGGGGAAGGAATATGGAGCACACGGTGTAGCACAATCAATCACTCACGAGGCGAGAAGAGATGAAGTCAATCGAAGGATTTATTACGCAGACTTGTTCCCCAGCAGCTTGGTTACAGAATGCGGCTGCTGGGAGAACCCGGGTTCTTATTCTCCGCCTTACTGGGTGGAGCCAGCAGGCGGCAGATCCAATCAGGACCCAGTGTCTGTCCACCAATAGCCTCTCAGCATCACTGGGTACCATACTACCCCTAATACATACCACCACATTCACCCCTTGTTAAAAAAGAACCCGGCGGGGTGGTGGGTCGCATGGTGGTAGGGGTTTACAAGGTCGGTACTGGGATTCCATTAACACAGTGGCTATGCATCGATATCAACGGTTAACTATTTACAATGCTGCTATTACTAGGCTGCTGAATTATTTACAGATCTTGCTTTGTCACGCAGATTCAATGAGTCGAGTGGGTGCCCTGGTTGTCCTTGCCGATCGTCTCAGCTCAGGTGGTGGTGCAGGCACTGGCTCGGGTACTGTCATCTCTGGGAAGGGAGCGGCTGTGGGGTGCACCGGCGGGAGGGAGGGGGTAATTGGTGTTGGGGGGGTGTGGGGATCTCCGGCGAGCGCCAGGTCCCGCATGGAGACCGTATCCTGTCAGCCGTCGGGGTATGCCACGTAGTTCGCATGGAGGAGATGAACTCTCTCGACCAACGGGTCCGATTTGTGCACCCCCACATGCTTTCGGAGCAAGATGGGTCCTGGAGCTGCCAGCCAGGTCGGAAGTGACGTACCTGAGGAGGACTTCCTAGGGAAGACAAGGAGGCGCTCATGAGGCGTTTGATTAGTTGTGGTACACAGCAGCGACCGGATGGAGTGGAGGGCATCCGGGAGGACTTCCTGCCAACGGGAAACTGGGAGACTTCTGGACCGTCGGGTCAGTAGGACGGTCTTCCAGACCGTACCGTTCTCCCTCTCTACCTGACCGTTCCCCCGGGGGTTGTAACTGGTCGTCCTGCTCGAGGAGATGCCTTGCTGAGCAGGAATTGACGCAGTTCGTCCCTCATGAAGGAGGACCCCCTATCGCTATGGATGTATGCGGGGAAACCGAACAGTGTAAAGATGGTGCAGAGGGCTTTAATGACTGTGGCCGCGGTCATGTTGGGGCAGGGAATGGCGAAAGGGAAACGGGAGTATTCGTCCACCACGTTTAGAAAGTACGTGTTGCGGTCGGTGGAGGTGAGGGGGCCTTTGAAGTCCAGACTGAGGCGCTCAAAGGGACGGGAAGCATTTATCTGGTGCACGCTATCTGGCCTGAAAAAGTGCAGCTTGCACTCCGAGCAGATTTGGCAGTTCCTGGTGGCTGTTCGGACCTCCTCAACAGAGTAGGGGAGGTTGTGGGTCTTCACAAAGTGGTAGAACCGAGTGACCCCCGGGTGGCAGAGGTCCTCGTGGAGGGCTTGGAGACGGTCCACTTGTGCGTTGACACATGTGCCGCGGGATAGGGCATCGGACGGCTCGTTCAGCCTTCCGGGACGATACAAGATCTCATAATTATATGTGGAGAGTTCGATCTTCAACCGCAAGATCTTGTCGTTCTTGATCTTGCCCCGCTGCGCATTATCGAACATAAAGGCATGGGTGGAGCCAGCAGGCGGCAGATCCAATCAGGACCCAGTGTCTGTCTACCAATAGCAGCTCGGCATCACAGGGTACCGTACTACCCCAAATACATACCACCACACTGTGTGCTGTACTGATACTGTCCCTCTCAGTCTGTGAGCTGTGTGCTGCAGATACTGTCCATCTCAGTCTGTGAACTACATCCTGTACTGATACTGTCGCTCTCAGCTGTGTCCTGCACAGATACTGTCCCTCTCAGTCTGTGAGCTGTGTGCTGCAGATACTGTCCATCTCAGTCTGTGAACTACATCCTGTACTGATACTGTCCCTCTCAGTCTGTGAGCTGTGTGCTGTACTGATACTGTCCCTCTCAGTCTGTGAGCTGTGTGCTGCAGATACTGTCCATCTCAGTCTGTGAACTACATCCTGTACTGATACTGTCGCTCTCAGCTGTGTCCTGCACAGATACTGTCCCTCTCAGTCTGTGAGCTGTGTGCTGCAGATACTGTCCATCTCAGTCTGTGAACTACATCCTGTACTGATACTGTCCCTCTCAGTCTGTGAGCTGTGTGTGTCCTGTACTGATACTGTCCCTCTCAGTCTGTGAGCTGTGTCTGTGGTGATACACCACTGTACTTCCCTAGCATTGTACATAGTTATATAATAGTTGTGTGTAACGTGGCCCTGTAACCATGTGTATTGCACTGTGTATTGTACTGTAGCTCTGTAGAGGTTCGGTCACCTGTATGTAACCTGACCTGGCCACGGAGAGCTCCGCCTTGGCCACTCCCCCGGGAGTTAGGTATAAGACCCAGCTTCTGAGACCTGACCCATTTGTCTGGGGTCGTCTGTGTCGGGTAAGCTTCCTATGTAGTGTATTAAAGCCTTGGTTAAAGTCTCACATGTCTTTGTGGTTCTTGACGCTTAGTGCATCAATTTAATACACTACAGTTATAATGGAGGCTGGTCTGAAACCCGACAAGCTCTCGCTCGACCCCCACGCTCCACGCGCGGATCACCTTTTCAACTGCTGGCTCCGGTGTATCGAGGCCTACCTTGAAGCATCCTCCGCCTTCGCCAAAACGGACGCTGACCGACTCAACCTCCTGTGCTCACAGCTCGACTACGGGCTTTTCGACCTTATCACGGGAACAACGACCTACGCCGATGCCATTGTGAAGCTCAAAAGCCGGTATGCACGAACTGTTAATTCTATTTACGCCCGCCACCGCCTCGCCTCCCGGCACCAGCAGCCGGGTGAACCCCTATCCGTGTTCGTTCGGGACCTCCGTGCCCTGCAACGCGCCAGCAGTCTCCGCTGAGCAGAACACTGAGGCCCTGGCGCTCGATGCCTTTGTAGCCGGCATCGCTTCCGTCCCAATTCGCCAACTCCTACTGGAACAAACTACCCTGACTCTGGACACGGCAGTCACTATGGCAGAGGCCCAACAGGCAGCTTAGGACAATAATGCGTCCTACACGCCTGCCCAACTTCCTATGCGCCTGCCCACGTTCCCTGCGTGGCCGCTACCTCCCTGCCGCCCGCCCAGCAACAACCCCTGCAAGTCACAGCTCACCCAGCCACACCAGCAGTAAAAAGAACCCCTGGGCCCCAGTGTTACTTTTGTGGCCAGGCAAAACACTCCAGGAAACGCTGCCCTGCTAGAGATGCTACCTGTTCAGCCTGTGGCAAGAAAGGCCATTTTGCAAACGTCTGCCGCTCCACCGCTGCCTCGGAGTCCAACACTGCGGCCTGCTACTCCTGGGTGCCGCCATCCTCCGTTCCCGGCTCGCTATTCGACACGTGCGACGCATGGGCGCCGCCATCTTTGATTATCCCCGGCCCGGCTTCCTTCACTTCCGGTCCGCCATACGTCACTTCCGGTTCACCACCGATCGTCACTTCCGGTCCACCGCCGATCGTCACTTCCGGTCCACCGCCGATCGTCACTTCCGTTCCTGCGCACCCGACCGAAATGCTGCAAACAACTGAGATGCAGCCAACGACAGCAACCTGGCCTCCAACAGCAGCCTCCAACGCCTGGGCGCCGCCACCTTCTTCCGCAGGCCGCTCCCCGGATCCGGCACCCTTCTCCAACAGCTCCACCATCGCATCCATCGTCCTCGACCAGGACCGACCGCATCAGCTCGCCAGATCCACCATGGAGGTTCAGGTAAATTGTTTCACTGTTACCTGCCTCTTCGACAGCGGCAGCACGGAGAGCTTCCTCCACCCGGACACCGTGCGCCGCTGCTCCCTCAAGGTACGACCCACGCGCAGGCATATTTCCATGGCCTCCAACTCCCAGTCGGCCGAGGTTTCGGTCTACTGCGTCGTCACCCTCTCAGCGAACGGCGCGGTGTTCCAGGATTTCAAATTCATGGTCCTCCCTCACCTCTGTGCCGCCGCGATCCTCGGCCTGGACTTCCAATGCCACCTGCGCAGCCTAACCTTGCATTTTAACGGCCCCCTCCCCCCCTCATGGTCTCCAACCCCCAGTTCTTCCCAGATCCCCCCCGGGTCCCACCTGTAGTCTCTCCACGCTCAGGATCCCCCCCCCCCCCCTTCATTGTTTGCTACTCTCACCCCCGACTGCAAGCCCGTGGCTACTAAAAGTCTGCGTTACAGTTTCGGGGACCACCAATTCATTCAAGCGGAGATTAAGCGCCTTCTCTAGGAAAAGATCATTGCTCACAGCACCACCCCCTGGCGAGCTCAAGTGGTGGTAGTCAAGTCTAGCGAGAAACACCGCATGGTCATTGACTACAGTCAGACCATCAACCGGTACACGCTGCTTGATGTGTATCCCCTCCCCCGCATATCTGACATGGTCAACCGGATTGCACAATACCGGGTGTTCTCCACCATAGACTTGAAATCCGCCTACCACCAGCTCCCTATCCGCCCGGAGGACCGTAATTTCACGGCCTTCGAGGCGGACGGCCGCCTCTACCACTTTCTTAGGGTACCCTTTGGCGTCACCAATGGAGTCTCGGTCTTCCAACGGGAGATGGACCGAATGGTGGACCAGAACAGACTGCGGGCTACCTTCCCGTATCTGGACAACTTCACCATCTGCGGCCACAACCAGCAGGACCATGACATCAACCTCACTAAATTCTTCCAAACTGCCAAACGCCTCAATCTCACGTACAACGAGGCAAAATGTATTTTCGGCACCACCCGCCTCGCCATACTCGGCTACGTGGTGGAGAACGGTGTCCTCGGCCCCGATCCCGACCGTCTGCGCCCCCTTCTCGAACTCCCCATTCCCACCTGCCCCAAAGAACTGAGGCGATGCCTCGGGTTCTTTGCCTACTATGGCCAGAGGGTGCCCGAGTACGCTGACAAGGCCCGATCCCGCCTCCGTTCCCCCTCATTCCCCCTCCCGCCCGAGGCCTGCCAGGCCTTCCACCTCCTAAAAACCGCTATCGCCAAAGCCGCCATGCATGCGGGAGACGGGTCTGCACCATTCCAAGTCGAGAACGATGCCTCCGACTTTGCCCTGAGTGCCACCCTCAACCAGGCGGGCAGGCCCATCGCCTTCTTTTCCCGCACACTCCAAGGCCCCGAGATCCGCCACTCCTCTGTTGAGAAGGAGGCACAGGCCATAGTGGAAGCCGTCCGGCACTGGAGGCACTACCTGGCTGGAAAACCATTTACCCTCGTTACTGACCAACGATCAGTTGCGTTCATGTTCGACAACAAACGAGGTAAAATCAAAAATGATAAGATATGACGGTGGAGGATCGAACTCACCACCTACAATTATAATATCTTATACCGGCCAGGTAAGCTCAATGATCCTCCTGATGCCCTGTCCCGTAGCACTTGTGCCAACGCACAGGATGACCGACTGCGGGCACTACATAATGACCTCTGTCACCCGGGCGTCAGGCGGTTCTACCACTACACCAAGGGCCACAACCTGCCCTTCTCAGTCGAGGAGGTCAAGGCCGTGACTAGGAACTGCCAAGTCTGTGCGGAGTGCAAGCCACAATTCTACAAGCCAGACAAGGCGCACCTAATCAAGGCTACCCGCCCCTTTGAACATCTCAGCATTGACTTCAAAGGGCCCCTCCCCACCCACAACCGCAACACGTACTTCCTCAATGTCATCGACGAGTACTCGCGGTTCCCCTTCGCCATTCCCTGCCCCGACACGACCTCCGCCACCGTCATCAAAGCGTTGCACGACCTCTTCATGCTGTTCGGTTATCCCAATTACATTCACAGTGACCAGGGCTCCTCCTTCATGAGTGAGGAGCTGCGTCGGTACCTGCTCGCCAGGGGCGTTCCCTCGAGCAGGACGACCAGTTACACCCCCCGGGGGAACGGACTGGTGGAGAGGGAGAACGCGACAGTTTGGAAGGCCGTGCTGCTAGCCCTCAAGTCCAAAGGCCTACCAGTCTTCCGTTGGCAGGAGGCCCTCCCGGCCGCACTCCACTCCATCCGGTCCCTTTTGTGTACTGCAACAAATGCTACCCCTCATGAGCGGATGTTTCTCTTCTCCAGGAGATCGGCATCCGTGACATCGCTTCCGTCCTGGCTCCTGTCCCCGGGAGACGTCTTGCTCCGCAAGCACGTGCGGACCTCTGAGGCGGAGCCCCTGGTGGAGAGAGTCCGTCTCCTCCACGCCACCCCACAGTACGCGTAAATAGCGTACCCCGACGGGCGTGAGGAGACCGTCCCCATCAAGGACCTGGCCCCCTCTGGGGCCCCTGCCGCCCCCGCCACGCAACCTCCACCCTGCTCCCTCTCTGCTCCCGTCGATCACTCGGCCTGTTACTACTCCGTGCCAGCCGCTGTCATCCCGCAGTTTCGCCTCGAGCCAGCCGAAGCGGTGGGGGACGTCATGCCGCCTCGTGACCCAGCACCACCGACCGCCCGGATACCGCCGGACACTACCTCAGCGCTGCAGCTCCAACGTTCAAAGAGATCGACCAAACCAATCGTTCGTCTCGACCTCTGACGACACGGAACCTCCTGATGGACTCTGTTCGTTACTCCCTCCCTGTTTGTTCACTGTGTTTGCTACTCCATATTTTCACTCCGGACTTCCTTCTAAACAAGGGGTGAATGTGGTGATAAACCACTGTACTTCCCTAGCATTGTACATAGTTATATAATAGTTGTGTGTCACGTGGCCCTGTAATCCTGTGTATTGTACTGTGTATTGTACTGTAGCTCTGTAGAGGTTCGGTCACCTGTATGTAACCTGACCTGGCCACGGAGAGCTCCGCCTTGGCCACTCCCCCAGGAGTTAGGTATAAGACCCAGCTTCTGAGACCTGACCCATTTTGTCTGGGGTCGTCTGTGTCGGTTAAGCTTCCTATGTAGAGTATTAAAGCCTTGGTTAAAGTCTCACATGTCTTTGTGGTTCTTAGTGCATCAGTCTGTGAGCTGTGGGCTGTACTGATACTGTCCCTCTGAGTTTGTGAATTGCGTGCTGTACTGATACTGTCTCTCTCAGTCTGTGAGCTGTGTGCTGTACTGATACTGTCCCTCTCAGTCTGTGAGCTGTGTGCTGTACTGATACTGTCCCTCTCAGTAGTGAGCTGTGTCCTGTACAGATACTGTCCCTCTCAGTCTGTGAGCTGTGTGCTGTACTGATACTGTCCCTCTCAGTCTGTGAGCTGTGTGCTGTACAGATACTGTCCCTCTCAGTCTGTGAGCTGTGTGCTGTACTGATACTGTCCCTCTCAGTCTGTGAGCTGTGTGCTGTACTGATACTGTCCCTCTCAGTCTGTGAGCTGTGTGCTGTACTGATACTGTCCCTCTCTCTCTGTGAGCTGTGTGTTGTACTGATACTGTCCCCCTCAGTCTGTGAGCGGGGTCCTGTACAGATACTGTCCCTCTCAGTCTGTGAGCTGTGTGCTGTACTGATACTGTCCCTCTCAGTCTGTGAACTGTGTGCTGTGCTGATACTGTCCCTCTCAGTCTGTGAGCTGTGTGCTGTACTGATACTGTCCCTCTCAGTCTGTGAGCTGTCTGCTGTACTGATACTGTCCCTCTCAGTCTGTGAGCTGTGTGCTGTACTGATACTGTCCCTCTCAGTCGGCGAGATATGTGTGCTGTACTGATACTGTCCCTCTGAGTCTGTGAGCTGTGTGCTGTACTGATACTGTCCCTCTCAGTCTGTGAGCTGTGTGCTGTACTGATACTGTCCCTATCAGTCTGTGAGCTGTGTGCTGTACTGATACTGTCCCTCTCAGTCTGTGAGCTGTGTGCTGTACTGATACTGTCCCTCAGTCGGCGAGCTGTGTGCTGTACTGATACTGTCCCTCAGTCTGTAAGCAGTGTGCTGTACTGATACTGTCCCTCTCAGCCTGTGAGCTGTGTGCTGTACTGATACTGTCCCTCTCAGTCTGTGAGCTGTGTGCTGTACTGATACTGTCCCTCTCAGTCGGCGAGCTGTGTTCTGTACTGATACTGTCCCTCTCAGTCTGTGAGCTGTATGCTGTACTGATACTGTCCCTCTCAGTCTGTGAGCTGTGTGCTGTACTGATACTGTCCCTCAGTCTGTGAGCTGTGTGCTGTACTGATACTGTCTCTCTCAGTCTGTGAGCAATGTCCTGCACTGATACGGTCCCTCTCAGTCTGTGAGCTGTGTGCTGTACTGATACTGTCCCTCTCAGTCTGTGAGCTGTGTGCTGTACTGATCCTGTCCCTCTGAGTTTGTGAGCTGGATGCTGTACTGATACTGTCCCTCTGAGTTTGTGAGCAGTGTGCTGTCTGATACTGTCCCTCAGTCTGTGGGCTGTGTGCTGTACTGATACTGTCCCTCTCAGTCTGTGAGCTGTGTGCTGTACAGATACTGTCCCTCTCAGTCTGTGAGCGGTGTCCTGTACTGATACTGTCCCTCTCAGTCTGTGAGCTGTGTGCTGTTCTGATACTGTCCCTCTCAGTCTGTGAGCTGTGTGCTGTACAGATACTGTCCCTCTCAGTCTGTGAGCTGTCTCCTGTACAGATGTTGTCCCTCTCAGTCTGTGAGCTGTGTGCTGTACTGATACTGTCCCTCTCAGTCTGTGAGCTGTGTCCTGTACAGATACTGTCCCTCTCAGTGTGTGAACTGTGTGCTGTACTGATACTGTCCCTCTCAGTCTGTGAGCTGTGTGCTGTACTGATCCTGTCCCTCTCAGTCTGTGAGCTGTGTGCTGTACTGATACTATCCCTCTCAGTCTGTGAACTGTGTGCTGTACTGATACGGTCCCTCTCAGTCAGTGAGCTGTGTGCTTTACTGATACGGTCCCTCAGTCTGTGAGCTGTGTGCTGTACTGATACTATCCCTCTCAGTCTATGAGCTGTGTGCTGTACTGATACTGCCCCTCTCAGTCTGTGAGCTGTGTGCTGTACTGATACGGTCCCTCTCAGTCTGTGAGCTGTGTGCTGTACTGATCCTGTCCCTCTCTCTCTGTGAGCTGCGTGCTGTACTGATACTGTCCCTCTCAGTCTGTGAGCTGTGTCCTGCACAGATACTGTCCCTTTCAGTCTGTGAGCTGTGTGCTGCACTGATACTGTCCCTCTCAGTCTGTGAGCTGTGTGCTGTACTGATACTGTCCCTCTCAGTCTGTGAACTGTGTGCTGCACTGATACTGTCCCTCTCAGTCTGTGAGCTGTGTGCTGTACTGATACTGTCCCTCTCAGTCTGTGAGCTGTGTCCTGCACAGATACTGTCTCTCTCAGTCTGTGACTTCTGTGCTGTACTGATACTGTCCCTCTAAGTCTGTGAGCTGTGTGCTGTACAGATACTCTCCCTCTCAATCTGTGAGCTGTGTGCTGTACTGATACTGTCCCTCTCAATCTGTGAGCTATGTGCTGTACTGATACTGTCCTTCTCAATCTGTGTGCTGTGTGCTGTACTGATACTGTCCCTCTCAGTCTGTGAGCTGTGTGCTGTACTGATACTGTCCCTCTCAGTCTGTGAGCTGTGTGCTGTACTGATACTGTCCCTCTCAGTCTGTGAGCTGTGTGCTGCACTGATACTGTCCCTCTCAGTCTGTGAGCTGTGTGCTGTACTGATACTGTCCCTCTGAGTCTGTGAGCTGTGTGCTGTACTGATACTGTCCCTCTCAGTCTGTGAGCTGTGTGCTGTACTGATACTGTCCCTCTCAGTCTGTGAGCTGTGTGCTGTACTGATACTGTCCCTCTCAGTCTGTGAGCTGTGTGCTGTACTGATACTGTCCCTCAGTCTGTGAGCTGTGTGCTGTACTGATACTGTCTCTCTCAGTCTGTGAGCAGTGTCCTGCACTGATACTGTCCCTCTCAGTCTGTGAGCTGTGTGCTGTACTGATACTGTCCCTCTCAGTCTGTGAACTGTGTGCTGTGCTGATACTGTCCCTCTCAGTCTGTGAGCTGTGTGCTGTACTGATACTGTCCCTCTCAGTCTGTGAGCTGTCTGCTGTACTGATACTGTCCCTCTCAGTCTGTGAGCTGTGTGCTGTACTGATACTGTCCCTCTCAGTCGGCGAGATATGTGTGCTGTACTGATACTGTCCCTCTGAGTCAGTGAGCTGTGTGCTGTACTGATACTGTCCCTCAGTCGGCGAGCTGTGTGCTGTACTGATACTGTCCCTCAGTCTGTAAGCAGTGTGCTGTACTGATACTGTCCCTCTCAGCCTGTGAGCTGTGTGCTGTACTGATACTGTCCCTCTCAGTCTGTGAGCTGTGAGCTGTACTGATACTGTCCCTCAGTCTGTGAGCTGTGTGCTGTACTGATACTGTCTCTCTCAGTCTGTGAGCAATGTCCTGCACTGATACGGTCCCTCTCAGTCTGTGAGCTGTGTGCTGTACTGATACTGTCCCTCTCAGTCTGTGAGCTGTGTGCTGTACTGATCCTGTCCCTCTGAGTTTGTGAGCTGGATGCTGTACTGATACTGTCCCTCTGAGTTTGTGAGCAGTGTGCTGTCTGATACTGTCCCTCAGTCTGTGGGCTGTGTGCTGTACTGATACTGTCCCTCTCAGTCTGTGAGCTGTGTGCTGTACAGATACTGTCCCTCTCAGTCTGTGAGCGGTGTCCTGTACTGATACTGTCCCTCTCAGTCTGTGAGCTGTGTGCTGTTCTGATACTGTCCCTCTCAGTCTGTGAGCTGTGTGCTGTACAGATACTGTCCCTCTCAGTCTGTGAGCTGTCTCCTGTACAGATGTTGTCCCTCTCAGTCTGTGAGCTGTGTGCTGTACTGATACTGTCCCTCTCAGTCTGTGAGCTGTGTCCTGTACAGATACTGTCCCTCTCAGTGTGTGAACTGTGTGCTGTACTGATACTGTCCCTCTCAGTCTGTGAGCTGTGTGCTGTACTGATCCTGTCCCTCTCAGTCTGTGAGCTGTGTGCTGTACTGATACTATCCCTCTCAGTCTGTGAACTGTGTGCTGTACTGATACGGTCCCTCTCAGTCAGTGAGCTGTGTGCTTTACTGATACGGTCCCTCTCAGTCTGTGAGCTGTGTGCTGTACTGATACTATCCCTCTCAGTCTATGAGCTGTGTGCTGTACTGATACTGCCCCTCTCAGTCTGTGAGCTGTGTGCTGTACTGATACGGTCCCTCTCAGTCTGTGAGCTGTGTGCTGTACTGATCCTGTCCCTCTCTCTCTGTGAGCTGCGTGCTGTACTGATACTGTCCCTCTCAGTCTGTGAGCTGTGTCCTGCACAGATACTGTCCCTTTCAGTCTGTGAGCTGTGTGCTGCACTGATACTGTCCCTCTCAGTCTGTGAGCTGTGTGCTGTACTGATACTGTCCCTCTCAGTCTGTGAACTGTGTGCTGCACTGATACTGTCCCTCTCAGTCTGTGAGCTGTGTGCTGTACTGATACTGTCCCTCTCAGTCTGTGAGCTGTGTCCTGCACAGATACTGTCTCTCTCAGTCTGTGACTTCTGTGCTGTACTGATACTGTCCCTCTAAGTCTGTGAGCTGTGTGCTGTACAGATACTCTCCCTCTCAATCTGTGAGCTGTGTGCTGTACTGATACTGTCCCTCTCAATCTGTGGGCTATGTGCTGTACTGATACTGTCCTTCTCAATCTGTGTGCTGTGTGCTGTACTGATACTGTCCCTCTCAGTCTGTGAGCTGTGTGCTGTACTGATACTGTCCCTCTCAGTCTGTGAGCTGTGTGCTGTACTGATACTGTCCCTCTCAGTCTGTGAGCTGTGTGCTGCACTGATACTGTCCCTCTCAGTCTGTGAGCTGTGTGCTGTACTGATACTGTCCCTCTGAGTCTGTGAGCTGTGTGCTGTACTGATACTGTCCCTCTCAGTCTGTGAGCTGTGTGCTGTACTGATACTGTCCCTCTCAGTCTGTGAGCTGTGTGCTGTACTGATACTGTCCCTCTCAGTCGGCGAGCTGTGTGCTGTACTGATACTGTCCCTCTCAGTCTGTGAGCTGTGTGCTGTCCTGATACTGTCCCTCTGAGTCTGTGAGCTGTGTGCTGTACTGATACTGTCCCTCTCAGTCTGTGAGCTGTGTGCTGTACTGATACTGTCCCTCTCAGTCTGTGAGCTGTGTGCTGTACTGATACTGTCCCTCAGTCTGTGAGCTGTGTGCTGTACTGATACTGTCTCTCTCAGTCTGTGAGCAGTGTCCTGCACTGATACGGTCCCTCTCAGTCTGTGAGCTGTGTGCTGTACTGATACTGTCCCTCTCAGTCTGTGAGCTGTGTTCTGTACTGATCCTGTCCCTCTGAGTTTGTGAGCTGTATGCTGTACTGATACTGTCCCTCTGAGTTTGTGAGCTGTGTGCTGCACTGATTCTGTCCCTCTGAGTTTGTGAGCTGTGTGCTGTACAGATACTGTCCCTCTAAGTTTGTGAGCTGTGTGCTGTACTGATTCTGTCCCTCTGAGTTTGTGAGCTGTGTGCTGTACTGATACTGTCCCTCTCAGTCTGTGAGCTGTGTGCTGTACTGATACTGTCCCTCAGTCTGTGGGCTGTGTGCTGTACTGATACTGTCCCTCTCAGTCTGTGAGCTGTGTGCTGCACTGATACTGTCCCTCTCAGTCTGTGAGCTGTGTGCTGTACTGATACTGTCCCTCTCAGTCTGTGAGCTGTGTGCTGCACTGATACTGTCCCTCTCAGTCTGTGAGCTGTGTGCTGTACTGATACTGTCACTCTCAGTCTGTGAGCTGTGTCCTGCACAGATACTGTCTCTCTCAGTCTGTGACTTGTGTGCTGTACTGATACTGTCCCTCTAAGTCTGTGAGCTGTGTGCTGTACAGATACTCTCCCTCTCAATCTGTGAGCTGTGTGCTGTACTGATACTGTCCCTCTCAATCTGTGAGCTATGTGCTGTACTGATACTGTCCTTCTCAATCTGTGAGCTGTGTGCTGTACTGATACTGTCCCTCTCAGTCTGTGAGCTGTGTGCTGTACTGATACTGTCCCTCTCAGTCTGTGAGCTGTGTGCTGTACTGATACTGTCCCTCTCAGTCTGTGAGCTGTGTGCTGCACTGATACTGTCCCTCTCAGTCTGTGAGCTTTGTGCTGTACTGATACTGTCCCTCTGAGTCTGTGAGCTGTGTGCTGTACTGATACTGTCCCTCTGAGTCTGTGAGCTGTGTGCTGTAATGATACTGTCCCTCTCAGTCTGTGAGCTGTGTGCTGTACTGATACTGTCCCTCTCAGTCGGCGAGCTGTGTGCTGTACTGATACTGTCCCTCTCAGTCTGTGAGCTGTGTGCTGTCCTGATACTGTCCCTCTGAGTCTGTGAGCTGTGTGCTGTACTGATACTGTCCCTCTCAGTCTGTGAGCTGTGTGCTGTACTGATACTGTCCCTCTCAGTCTGTGAGCTGTGTGCTGTACTGATACTGTCCCTCAGTCTGTGAGCTGTGTGCTGTACTGATACTGTCTCTCTCAGTCTGTGAGCAGTGTCCTGCACTGATACGGTCCCTCTCACTCTGTGAGCTGTGTGCTGTACTGATACTGTCCCTCTCAGTCTGTGAGCTGTGTGCTGTACTGATCCTGTCCCTCTGAGTTTGTGAGCTGTATGCTGTACTGATACTGTCCCTCTGAGTTTGTGAGCTGTGTGCTGTACTGATTCTGTCCCTCTGAGTTTGTGAGCTGTGTGCTGTACAGATACTGTCCCTCTAAGTTTGTGAGCTGTGTGCTGTACTGATTCTGTCCCTCTGAGTTTGTGAGCTGTGTGCTGTACTGATACTGTCCCTCTCAGTCTGTGAGCTGTGTGCTGTACTGATACTGTCCCTCAGTCTGTGGGCTGTGTGCTGTACTGATACTGTCCCTCTCAGTCTGTGAGCTGTGTGCTGTACAGATACTGTCCCTCTCAGTCTGTGAGCGGGGTCCTGTACTGATACTGTCCCTCTCAGTCTGTGAGCTGTGTGCTGTTCTGATACTGTCCCTCTCAGTCTGTGAGCTGTGTGCTGTACAGATACTGTCCCTCTCAGTCTGTGAGCTGTCTCCTGTACAGATGTTGTCCCTCTCAGTCTGTGAGCTGTGTGCTGTACTGATACTGCACTCTCAGTCAGTGAGCTGTGTGCTTTACTGATACCGTCCCTCTCAGTCTGTGAGCTGTGTGCTGTACTGATACTGTCCCTCTCAGTCGGCGAGCTGTGTGCTGTACTGATACTGTCCCTCTCAGTCTGTGAGCTGTGTGCTGTCCTGATACTGTCCCTCTGAGTCTGTGAGCTGTGTGCTGTACTGATACTGTCCCTCTCAGTCTGTGAGCTGTGTGCTGTACTGATACTGTCCCTCTCAGTCTGTGAGCTGTGTGCTGTACTGATACTGTCCCTCAGTCTGTGAGCTGTGTGCTGTACTGATACTGTCTCTCTCAGTCTGTGAGCAGTGTCCTGCACTGATACGGTCCCTCTCAGTCTGTGAGCTGTGTGCTGTACTGATACTGTCCCTCTCAGTCTGTGAGCTGTGTGCTGTACTGATCCTGTCCCTCTGAGTTTGTGAGCTGTATGCTGTACTGATACTGTCCCTCTGAGTTTGTGAGCTGTGTGCTGTACTGATTCTGTCCCTCTGAGTTTGTGAGCTGTGTGCTGTACAGATACTGTCCCTCTAAGTTTGTGAGCTGTGTGCTGTACTGATTCTGTCCCTCTGAGTTTGTGAGCTGTGTGCTGTACTGATACTGTCCCTCTCAGTCTGTGAGCTGTGTGCTGTACTGATACTGTCCCTCAGTCTGTGGGCTGTGTGCTGTACTGATACTGTCCCTCTCAGTCTGTGAGCTGTGTGCTGTACAGATACTGTCCCTCTCAGTCTGTGAGCGGGGTCCTGTACTGATACTGTCCCTCTCAGTCTGTGAGCTGTGTGCTGTTCTGATACTGTCCCTCTCAGTCTGTGAGCTGTGTGCTGTACAGATACTGTCCCTCTCAGTCTGTGAGCTGTCTCCTGTACAGATGTTGTCCCTCTCAGTCTGTGAGCTGTGTGCTGTACTGATACTGTCCCTCTCAGTCTGTGAGCTGTGTCCTGTACAGATACTGTCCCTCTCAGTCTGTGAACTGTGTGCTGTACTGATACTGTCCCTCTCAGTCTGTGAGCTGTGTGCTGTACTGATCCTGTCCCTCTCAGTCTGTGAGCTGTGTGCTGTACTGATACTATCCCTCTCAGTCTGTGAACTGTGTGCTGTACTGATACTGCACTCTCAGTCAGTGAGCTGTGTGCTTTACTGATACCGTCCCTCTCAGTCTATGAGCTGTGTGCTGTACTGATACTGCCCCTCTCAGTCTGTGAGCTGTGTGCTGTACTGTTACGGTCCCTCTCAGTCTGTGAGCTGTGTGCTGTACTGATCCTGTCCCTCTCTCTCTGTGAGCTGCGTGCTGTACTGATACTGTCCCTCTCAGTCTGTGAGCTGTGTCCTGCACAGATACTGTCCCTCTCAGTCTGTGAACTGGGTGCTGTACTGATACTGCACTCTCAGTCAGTGAGCTGTGTGCTTTACTGATACCGTCCCTCTCAGTCTGTGAGCTGTGTGCTGTACTGATACTGTCCCTCTCAGTCTGTGAGCTGTGTGCTGCACTGATACTGTCCCTCTCAGTCTGTGAGCTGTGTGCTGTACTGATACTTTCCCTCTCAGTCTGTGAGCTGTGTCCTGCACAGATACTGTCTCTCTCAGTCTGTGAGCTGTGTGCTGTACTGATACTGTCCCTCTCAGTCTGTGAGCTGTGTGCTGTACAGATACTCTCCCTCTCAATCTGTGAGCTGTGTGCTGTACTGATACTGTCCCTCTCAGTCTGTGAGCTGTGTGCTGCACTGATACTGTCCCTCTCAGTCTGTGAGCTGTGTGCTGTACTGATACTGTCCCTCTCAGTCTGTGAGCTGTGTGCTGTACTGATACTGTCCCTCAGTCTGTGAGCTGTGTGCTGTACTGATACTGTCTCTCTCAGTCTGTGAGCAGTGTCCTGCACTGATACGGTCCCTCTCAGTCTGTGAGCTGTGTGCTGTACTGATACTGTCCCTCTCAGTCTGTGAGCTGTGTGCTGTACTGATCCTGTCCCTCTGAGTTTGTGAGCTGTATGCTGTACTGATACTGTCCCTCTGAGTTTGTGAGCTGTGTGCTGTACTGATTCTGTCCCTCTGAGTTTGTGAGCTGTGTGCTGTACAGATACTGTCCCTCTAAGTTTGTGAGCTGTGTGCTGTACTGATTCTGTCCCTCTGAGTTTGTGAGCTGTGTGCTGTACTGATACTGTCCCTCTCAGTCTGTGAGCTGTGTGCTGTACTGATACTGTCCCTCAGTCTGTGGGCTGTGTGCTGTACTGATACTGTCCCTCTCAGTCTGTGAGCTGTGTGCTGTACAGATACTGTCCCTCTCAGTCTGTGA
The DNA here is from genome assembly GCF_047496885.1 of Scyliorhinus torazame. Taxonomy (NCBI): domain Eukaryota; kingdom Metazoa; phylum Chordata; class Chondrichthyes; order Carcharhiniformes; family Scyliorhinidae; genus Scyliorhinus; species Scyliorhinus torazame. The sequence goes on along the minus strand of NC_092720.1, from coordinate 183,272,415 downwards.
GCGGGGTCCTGTACTGATACTGTCCCTCTCAGTCTGTGAGCTGTGTGCTGTTCTGATACTGTCCCTCTCAGTCTGTGAGCTGTGTGCTGTACAGATACTGTCCCTCTCAGTCTGTGAGCTGTCTCCTGTACAGATGTTGTCCCTCTCAGTCTGTGAGCTGTGTGCTGTACTGATACTGTCCCTCTCAGTCTGTGAGCTGTGTCCTGTACAGATACTGTCCCTCTCAGTCTGTGAACTGTGTGCTGTACTGATACTGTCCCTCTCAGTCTGTGAGCTGTGTGCTGTACTGATCCTGTCCCTCTCAGTCTGTGAGCTGTGTGCTGTACTGATACTATCCCTCTCAGTCTGTGAACTGTGTGCTGTACTGATACTGCACTCTCAGTCAGTGAGCTGTGTGCTTTACTGATACCGTCCCTCTCAGTCTATGAGCTGTGTGCTGTACTGATACTGCCCCTCTCAGTCTGTGAGCTGTGTGCTGTACTGTTACGGTCCCTCTCAGTCTGTGAGCTGTGTGCTGTACTGATCCTGTCCCTCTCTCTCTGTGAGCTGCGTGCTGTACTGATACTGTCCCTCTCAGTCTGTGAGCTGTGTCCTGCACAGATACTGTCCCTCTCAGTCTGTGAACTGGGTGCTGTACTGATACTGCACTCTCAGTCAGTGAGCTGTGTGCTTTACTGATACCGTCCCTCTCAGTCTGTGAGCTGTGTGCTGTACTGATACTGTCCCTCTCAGTCTGTGAGCTGTGTGCTGCACTGATACTGTCCCTCTCAGTCTGTGAGCTGTGTGCTGTACTGATACTTTCCCTCTCAGTCTGTGAGCTGTGTCCTGCACAGATACTGTCTCTCTCAGTCTGTGAGCTGTGTGCTGTACTGATACTGTCCCTCTCAGTCTGTGAGCTGTGTGCTGTACAGATACTCTCCCTCTCAATCTGTGAGCTGTGTGCTGTACTGATACTGTCCCTCTCAGTCTGTGAGCTGTGTGCTGCACTGATACTGTCCCTCTCAGTCTGTGAGCTGTGTGCTGTACTGATACTGTCCCTCTCAGTCTGTGAGCTGTGTGCTGTACTGATACTGTCCCTCTCAGTCTGTGAGCTGTGTGCTGCACTGATACTGTCCCTCTCAGTCTGTGAGCTGTGTGCTGTACTGATACTGTCCCTCTCAGTCTGTGAGCTGTGTGCTGTACTGATACTGTCCCTCTCAGTCTGTGAGCTGTACTGATACTGTCCCTCTCAGTCTGTGAGCTGTACTGATACTATCCCTCTCAATCTGTGAGCTGTGTGCTGTACAGATACTGTCCCTCTCAGTCTGTGAGCTGTACTGATACTGTCCCTCTCAGTCTGTGAGCTGTACTGATACTGTCCCTCTCAGTCTGTGAGCTGTGTCCTGCACAGATACTGTCCCTCTCAGTCTGTGAGCTGTGTGCTGCACTGATACTGTCTCTCTCAGTCTGTGAGCTGTGTGCTGCACTGATCCTGTCCCTCTCAGTCTGTGAGCTGTGTGCTGTACTGATACTATCCCTCTCAGTCTGTGAACTGTGTGCTGTACTGATACTGCACTCTCAGTCAGTGAGCTGTGTGCTTTACTGATACCGTCCCTCTCAGTCTGTGAGCTGTGTGCTGTACTGATACTGTCCCTCTCAGTCGGCGAGCTGTGTGCTGTACTGATACTGTCCCTCTCAGTCTGTGAGCTGTGTGCTGTCCTGATACTGTCCCTCTGAGTCTGTGAGCTGTGTGCTGTACTGATACTGTCCCTCTCAGTCTGTGAGCTGTGTGCTGTACTGATACTGTCCCTCTCAGTCTGTGAGCTGTGTGCTGTACTGATACTGTCCCTCAGTCTGTGAGCTGTGTGCTGTACTGATACTGTCTCTCTCAGTCTGTGAGCAGTGTCCTGCACTGATACGGTCCCTCTCAGTCTGTGAGCTGTGTGCTGTACTGATACTGTCCCTCTCAGTCTGTGAGCTGTGTGCTGTACTGATCCTGTCCCTCTGAGTTTGTGAGCTGTATGCTGTACTGATACTGTCCCTCTGAGTTTGTGAGCTGTGTGCTGTACTGATTCTGTCCCTCTGAGTTTGTGAGCTGTGTGCTGTACAGATACTGTCCCTCTAAGTTTGTGAGCTGTGTGCTGTACTGATTCTGTCCCTCTGAGTTTGTGAGCTGTGTGCTGTACTGATACTGTCCCTCTCAGTCTGTGAGCTGTGTGCTGTACTGATACTGTCCCTCAGTCTGTGGGCTGTGTGCTGTACTGATACTGTCCCTCTCAGTCTGTGAGCTGTGTGCTGTACAGATACTGTCCCTCTCAGTCTGTGAGCGGGGTCCTGTACTGATACTGTCCCTCTCAGTCTGTGAGCTGTGTGCTGTTCTGATACTGTCCCTCTCAGTCTGTGAGCTGTGTGCTGTACAGATACTGTCCCTCTCAGTCTGTGAGCTGTCTCCTGTACAGATGTTGTCCCTCTCAGTCTGTGAGCTGTGTGCTGTACTGATACTGTCCCTCTCAGTCTGTGAGCTGTGTCCTGTACAGATACTGTCCCTCTCAGTCTGTGAACTGTGTGCTGTACTGATACTGTCCCTCTCAGTCTGTGAGCTGTGTGCTGTACTGATCCTGTCCCTCTCAGTCTGTGAGCTGTGTGCTGTACTGATACTATCCCTCTCAGTCTGTGAACTGTGTGCTGTACTGATACTGCACTCTCAGTCAGTGAGCTGTGTGCTTTACTGATACCGTCCCTCTCAGTCTGTGAGCTGTGTGCTGTACTGATACTGTCCCTCTCAGTCGGCGAGCTGTGTGCTGTACTGATACTGTCCCTCTCAGTCTGTGAGCTGTGTGCTGTCCTGATACTGTCCCTCTGAGTCTGTGAGCTGTGTGCTGTACTGATACTGTCCCTCTCAGTCTGTGAGCTGTGTGCTGTACTGATACTGTCCCTCTCAGTCTGTGAGCTGTGTGCTGTACTGATACTGTCCCTCAGTCTGTGAGCTGTGTGCTGTACTGATACTGTCTCTCTCAGTCTGTGAGCAGTGTCCTGCACTGATACGGTCCCTCTCAGTCTGTGAGCTGTGTGCTGTACTGATACTGTCCCTCTCAGTCTGTGAGCTGTGTGCTGTACTGATCCTGTCCCTCTGAGTTTGTGAGCTGTATGCTGTACTGATACTGTCCCTCTGAGTTTGTGAGCTGTGTGCTGTACTGATTCTGTCCCTCTGAGTTTGTGAGCTGTGTGCTGTACAGATACTGTCCCTCTAAGTTTGTGAGCTGTGTGCTGTACTGATTCTGTCCCTCTGAGTTTGTGAGCTGTGTGCTGTACTGATACTGTCCCTCTCAGTCTGTGAGCTGTGTGCTGTACTGATACTGTCCCTCAGTCTGTGGGCTGTGTGCTGTACTGATACTGTCCCTCTCAGTCTGTGAGCTGTGTGCTGTACAGATACTGTCCCTCTCAGTCTGTGAGCGGGGTCCTGTACTGATACTGTCCCTCTCAGTCTGTGAGCTGTGTGCTGTTCTGATACTGTCCCTCTCAGTCTGTGAGCTGTGTGCTGTACAGATACTGTCCCTCTCAGTCTGTGAGCTGTCTCCTGTACAGATGTTGTCCCTCTCAGTCTGTGAGCTGTGTGCTGTACTGATACTGTCCCTCTCAGTCTGTGAGCTGTGTCCTGTACAGATACTGTCCCTCTCAGTCTGTGAACTGTGTGCTGTACTGATACTGTCCCTCTCAGTCTGTGAGCTGTGTGCTGTACTGATCCTGTCCCTCTCAGTCTGTGAGCTGTGTGCTGTACTGATACTATCCCTCTCAGTCTGTGAACTGTGTGCTGTACTGATACTGCACTCTCAGTCAGTGAGCTGTGTGCTTTACTGATACCGTCCCTCTCAGTCTATGAGCTGTGTGCTGTACTGATACTGCCCCTCTCAGTCTGTGAGCTGTGTGCTGTACTGTTACGGTCCCTCTCAGTCTGTGAGCTGTGTGCTGTACTGATCCTGTCCCTCTCTCTCTGTGAGCTGCGTGCTGTACTGATACTGTCCCTCTCAGTCTGTGAGCTGTGTCCTGCACAGATACTGTCCCTCTCAGTCTGTGAACTGGGTGCTGTACTGATACTGCACTCTCAGTCAGTGAGCTGTGTGCTTTACTGATACCGTCCCTCTCAGTCTGTGAGCTGTGTGCTGTACTGATACTGTCCCTCTCAGTCTGTGAGCTGTGTGCTGCACTGATACTGTCCCTCTCAGTCTGTGAGCTGTGTGCTGTACTGATACTTTCCCTCTCAGTCTGTGAGCTGTGTCCTGCACAGATACTGTCTCTCTCAGTCTGTGAGCTGTGTGCTGTACTGATACTGTCCCTCTCAGTCTGTGAGCTGTGTGCTGTACAGATACTCTCCCTCTCAATCTGTGAGCTGTGTGCTGTACTGATACTGTCCCTCTCAGTCTGTGAGCTGTGTGCTGCACTGATACTGTCCCTCTCAGTCTGTGAGCTGTGTGCTGTACTGATACTGTCCCTCTCAGTCTGTGAGCTGTGTGCTGTACTGATACTGTCCCTCTCAGTCTGTGAGCTGTGTGCTGCACTGATACTGTCCCTCTCAGTCTGTGAGCTGTGTGCTGTACTGATACTGTCCCTCTCAGTCTGTGAGCTGTGTGCTGTACTGATACTGTCCCTCTCAGTCTGTGAGCTGTACTGATACTGTCCCTCTCAGTCTGTGAGCTGTACTGATACTGTCCCTCTCAATCTGTGAGCTGTGTGCTGTACAGATACTGTCCCTCTCAGTCTGTGAGCTGTACTGATACTGTCCCTCTCAGTCTGTGAGCTGTACTGATACTGTCCCTCTCAGTCTGTGAGCTGTGTCCTGCACAGATACTGTCCCTCTCAGTCTGTGAGCTGTGTGCTGCACTGATACTGTCTCTCTCAGTCTGTGAGCTGTGTGCTGCACTGATCCTGTCCCTCTCAGTCTGTGAGCTGTGTGCTGTACTGATACTATCCCTCTCAGTCTGTGAACTGTGTGCTGTACTGATACTGCACTCTCAGTCAGTGAGCTGTGTGCTTTACTGATACCGTCCCTCTCAGTCTGTGAGCTGTGTGCTGTACTGATACTGTCCCTCTCAGTCGGCGAGCTGTGTGCTGTACTGATACTGTCCCTCTCAGTCTGTGAGCTGTGTGCTGTCCTGATACTGTCCCTCTGAGTCTGTGAGCTGTGTGCTGTACTGATACTGTCCCTCTCAGTCTGTGAGCTGTGTGCTGTACTGATACTGTCCCTCTCAGTCTGTGAGCTGTGTGCTGTACTGATACTGTCCCTCAGTCTGTGAGCTGTGTGCTGTACTGATACTGTCTCTCTCAGTCTGTGAGCAGTGTCCTGCACTGATACGGTCCCTCTCAGTCTGTGAGCTGTGTGCTGTACTGATACTGTCCCTCTCAGTCTGTGAGCTGTGTGCTGTACTGATCCTGTCCCTCTGAGTTTGTGAGCTGTATGCTGTACTGATACTGTCCCTCTGAGTTTGTGAGCTGTGTGCTGTACTGATTCTGTCCCTCTGAGTTTGTGAGCTGTGTGCTGTACAGATACTGTCCCTCTAAGTTTGTGAGCTGTGTGCTGTACTGATTCTGTCCCTCTGAGTTTGTGAGCTGTGTGCTGTACTGATACTGTCCCTCTCAGTCTGTGAGCTGTGTGCTGTACTGATACTGTCCCTCAGTCTGTGGGCTGTGTGCTGTACTGATACTGTCCCTCTCAGTCTGTGAGCTGTGTGCTGTACAGATACTGTCCCTCTCAGTCTGTGAGCGGGGTCCTGTACTGATACTGTCCCTCTCAGTCTGTGAGCTGTGTGCTGTACTGATACTGTCTCTCTCAGTCTGTGAGCAGTGTCCTGCACTGATACGGTCCCTCTCACTCTGTGAGCTGTGTGCTGTACTGATACTGTCCCTCTCAGTCTGTGAGCTGTGTGCTGTACTGATCCTGTCCCTCTGAGTTTGTGAGCTGTATGCTGTACTGATACTGTCCCTCTGAGTTTGTGAACTGTGTGCTGTACTGATACTGCACTCTCAGTCAGTGAGCTGTGTGCTTTACTGATACCGTCCCTCTCAGTCTGTGAGCTGTGTGCTGTACTGATACTGTCCCTCTCAGTCGGCGAGCTGTGTGCTGTCCTGATACTGTCCCTCTGAGTCTGTGAGCTGTGTGCTGTACTGATACTGTCCCTCTCAGTCTGTGAGCTGTGTGCTGTACTGATACTGTCCCTCTCAGTCTGTGAGCTGTGTGCTGTCCTGATACTGTCCCTCTGAGTCTGTGAGCTGTGTGCTGTACTGATACTGTCCCTCTCAGTCTGTGAGCTGTGTGCTGTACTGATACTGTCCCTCTCAGTCTGTGAGCTGTGTGCTGTACTGATACTGTCCCTCAGTCTGTGAGCTGTGTGCTGTACTGATACTGTCTCTCTCAGTCTGTGAGCAGTGTCCTGCACTGATACGGTCCCTCTCAGTCTGTGAGCTGTGTGCTGTACTGATACTGTCCCTCTCAGTCTGTGAGCTGTGTGCTGTACTGATCCTGTCCCTCTGAGTTTGTGAGCTGTATGCTGTACTGATACTGTCCCTCTGAGTTTGTGAGCTGTGTGCTGTACTGATTCTGTCCCTCTGAGTTTGTGAGCTGTGTGCTGTACAGATACTGTCCCTCTAAGTTTGTGAGCTGTGTGCTGTACTGATTCTGTCCCTCTGAGTTTGTGAGCTGTGTGCTGTACTGATACTGTCCCTCTCAGTCTGTGAGCTGTGTGCTGTACTGATACTGTCCCTCAGTCTGTGGGCTGTGTGCTGTACTGATACTGTCCCTCTCAGTCTGTGAGCTGTGTGCTGTACAGATACTGTCCCTCTCAGTCTGTGAGCGGGGTCCTGTACTGATACTGTCCCTCTCAGTCTGTGAGCTGTGTGCTGTACTGATACTGTCTCTCTCAGTCTGTGAGCAGTGTCCTGCACTGATACGGTCCCTCTCACTCTGTGAGCTGTGTGCTGTACTGATACTGTCCCTCTCAGTCTGTGAGCTGTGTGCTGTACTGATCCTGTCCCTCTGAGTTTGTGAGCTGTATGCTGTACTGATACTGTCCCTCTGAGTTTGTGAGCTGTGTGCTGTACTGATTCTGTCCCTCTGAGTTTGTGAGCTGTGTGCTGTACAGATACTGTCCCTCTAAGTTTGTGAGCTGTGTGCTGTACTGATTCTGTCCCTCTGAGTTTGAGAGCTGTGTGCTGTACTGATACTGTCCCTCAGTCTGTGGGCTGTGTGCTGTACTGATACTGTCCCTCTCAGTCTGTGAGCTGTGTGCTGTACAGATACTGTCCCTCTCAGTCTGTGAGCGGGGTCCTGTACTGATACTGTCCCTCTCAGTCTGTGAGCTGTGTGCTGTTCTGATACTGTCCCTCTCAGTCTGTGAGCTGTGTGCTGTACAGATACTCTCCCTCTCAATCTGTGAGCTGTGTGCTGTACTGATACTGTCCCTCTCAATCTGTGAGCTATGTGCTGTACTGATACTGTCCTTCTCAATCTGTGAGCTGTGTGCTGTACTGATACTGTCCCTCTCAGTCTGTGAGCTGTGTGCTGTACTGATACTGTCCCTCTCAGTCTGTGAGCTGTGTGCTGTACTGATACTGTCCCTCTCAGTCTGTGAGCTGTGTGCTGCACTGATACTGTCCCTCTCAGTCTGTGAGCTTTGTGCTGTACTGATACTGTCCCTCTGAGTCTGTGAGCTGTGTGCTGTACTGATACTGTCCCTCTGAGTCTGTGAGCTGTGTGCTGTACTGATACTGTCCCTCTCAGTCTGTGAGCTGTGTGCTGTACTGATACTGTCCCTCTCAGTCGGCGAGCTGTGTGCTGTACTGATACTGTCCCTCTCAGTCTGTGAGCTGTGTGCTGTCCTGATACTGTCCCTCTGAGTTTGTGAGCTGTGTGCTGTACAGATACTGTCCCTCTAAGTTTGTGAGCTGTGTGCTGTACTGATTCTGTCCCTCTGAGTTTGTGAGCTGTGTGCTGTACTGATACTGTCCCTCTCAGTCTGTGAGCTGTGTGCTGTACTGATACTGTCCCTCAGTCTGTGGGCTGTGTGCTGTACTGATACTGTCCCTCTCAGTCTGTGAGCTGTGTGCTGTACAGATACTGTCCCTCTCAGTCTGTGAGCGGGGTCCTGTACTGATACTGTCCCTCTCAGTCTGTGAGCTGTGTGCTGTTCTGATACTGTCCCTCTCAGTCTGTGAGCTGTGTGCTGTACAGATACTGTCCCTCTCAGTCTGTGAGCTGTCTCCTGTACAGATGTTGTCCCTCTCAGTCTGTGAGCTGTGTGCTGTACTGATACTGTCCCTCTCAGTCTGTGAGCTGTGTCCTGTACAGATACTGTCCCTCTCAGTCTGTGAACTGTGTGCTGTACTGATACTGTCCCTCTCAGTCTGTGAGCTGTGTGCTGTACTGATCCTGTCCCTCTCAGTCTGTGAGCTGTGTGCTGTACTGATACTATCCCTCTCAGTCTGTGAACTGTGTGCTGTACTGATACTGCACTCTCAGTCAGTGAGCTGTGTGCTTTACTGATACCGTCCCTCTCAGTCTGTGAGCTGTGTGCTGTACTGATACTGTCCCTCTCAGTCGGCGAGCTGTGTGCTGTACTGATACTGTCCCTCTCAGTCTGTGAGCTGTGTGCTGTCCTGATACTGTCCCTCTGAGTCTGTGAGCTGTGTGCTGTACTGATACTGTCCCTCTCAGTCTGTGAGCTGTGTGCTGTACAGATACTGTCCCTCTCAGTCTGTGAGCGGGGTCCTGTACTGATACTGTCCCTCTCAGTCTGTGAGCTGTGTGCTGTTCTGATACTGTCCCTCTCAGTCTGTGAGCTGTGTGCTGTACAGATACTGTCCCTCTCAGTCTGTGAGCTGTCTCCTGTACAGATGTTGTCCCTCTCAGTCTGTGAGCTCTGTGCTGTACTGATACTGTCCCTCTCAGTCTGTGAGCTGTGTCCTGTACAGATACTGTCCCTCTCAGTCTGTGAACAGTGTGCTGTACTGATACTGTCCCTCTCAGTCTGTGAGCTGTGTGCTGTACTGATCCTGTCCCTCTCAGTCTGTGAGCTGTGTGCTGTACTGATACTGTCCCTCAGTCTGTGGGCTGTGTGCTGTACTGATACTGTCCCTCTCAGTCTGTGAGCTGTGTGCTGCACTGATACTGTCCCTCTCAGTCTGTGAGCTGTGTGCTGTACTGATACTGTCCCTCTCAGTCTGTGAGCTGTGTGCTGCACTGATACTGTCCCTCTCAGTCTGTGAGCTGTGTGCTGTACTGATACTGTCACTCTCAGTCTGTGAGCTGTGTCCTGCACAGATACTGTCTCTCTCAGTCTGTGACTTGTGTGCTGTACTGATACTGTCCCTCTCAGTCTGTGAGCTGTGTGCTGTACAGATACTCTCCCTCTCAATCTGTGAGCTGTGTGCTGTACTGATACTGTCCCTCTCAATCTGTGAGCTATGTGCTGTACTGATACTGTCCTTCTCAATCTGTGAGCTGTGTGCTGTACTGATACTGTCCCTCTCAGTCTGTGAGCTGTGTGCTGTACTGATACTGTCCCTCTCAGTCTGTGAGCTGTGTGCTGTACTGATACTGTCCCTCTCAGTCTGTGAGCTGTGTGCTGCACTGATACTGTCCCTCTCAGTCTGTGAGCTTTGTGCTGTACTGATACTGTCCCTCTGAGTCTGTGAGCTGTGTGCTGTACTGATACTGTCCCTCTGAGTCTGTGAGCTGTGTGCTGTACTGATACTGTCCCTCTCAGTCTGTGAGCTGTGTGCTGTACTGATACTGTCCCTCTCAGTCGGCGAGCTGTGTGCTGTACTGATACTGTCCCTCTCAGTCTGTGAGCTGTGTGCTGTCCTGATACTGTCCCTCTGAGTCTGTGAGCTGTGTGCTGTACTGATACTGTCCCTCTCAGTCTGTGAGCTGTGTGCTGTACTGATACTGTCCCTCTCAGTCTGTGAGCTGTGTGCTGTACTGATACTGTCCCTCAGTCTGTGAGCTGTGTGCTGTACTGATACTGTCTCTCTCAGTCTGTGAGCAGTGTCTTGCACTGATACGGTCCCTCTCACTCTGTGAGCTGTGTGCTGTACTGATACTGTCCCTCTCAGTCTGTGAGCTGTGTGCTGTACTGATCCTGTCCCTCTGAGTTTGTGAGCTGTATGCTGTACTGATACTGTCCCTTTGAGTTTGTGAGCTGTGTGCTGTACTGATTCTGTCCCTCTGAGTTTGTGAGCTGTGTGCTGTACAGATACTGTCCCTCTAAGTTTGTGAGCTGTGTGCTGTACTGATTCTGTCCCTCTGAGTTTGTGAGCTGTGTGCTGTACTGATACTGTCCCTCTCAGTCTGTGAGCTGTGTGCTGTACTGATACTGTCCCTCAGTCTGTGGGCTGTGTGCTGTACTGATACTGTCCCTCTCAGTCTGTGAGCTGTGTGCTGTACAGATACTGTCCCTCTCAGTCTGTGAGCGGGGTCCTGTACTGATACTGTCCCTCTCAGTCTGTGAGCTGTGTGCTGTTCTGATACTGTCCCTCTCAGTCTGTGAGCTGTGTGCTGTACAGATACTGTCCCTCTCAGTCTGTGAGCTGTCTCCTGTACAGATGTTGTCCCTCTCAGTCTGTGAGCTGTGTGCTGTACTGATACTGTCCCTCTCAGTCTGTGAGCTGTGTCCTGTACAGATACTGTCCCTCTCAGTCTGTGAACTGTGTGCTGTACTGATACTGTCCCTCTCAGTCTGTGAGCTGTGTGCTGTACTGATCCTGTCCCTCTCAGTCTGTGAGCTGTGTGCTGTACTGATACTATCCCTCTCAGTCTGTGAACTGTGTGCTGTACTGATACTGCACTCTCAGTCAGTGAGCTGTGTGCTTTACTGATACCGTCCCTCTCAGTCTGTGAGCTGTGTGCTGTACTGATACTGTCCCTCTCAGTCGGCGAGCTGTGTGCTGTACTGATACTGTCCCTCTCAGTCTGTGAGCTGTGTGCTGTCCTGATACTGTCCCTCTGAGTCTGTGAGCTGTGTGCTGTACTGATACTGTCCCTCTCAGTCTGTGAGCTGTGTGCTGTATTGATACTGTCCCTCTCAGTCTGTGAGCTGTGTGCTGTACTGATACTGTCCCTCAGTCTGTGAGCTGTGTGCTGTACTGATACTTTCTCTCTCAGTCTGTGAGCAGTGTCCTGCACTGATACGGTCCCTCTCAGTCTGTGAGCTGTGTGCTGTACTGATACTGTCCCTCTCAGTCTGTGAGCTGTGTGCTGTACTGATCCTGTCCCTCTGAGTTTGTGAGCTGTATGCTGTACTGATACTGTCCCTCTGAGTTTGTGAGCTGTGTGCTGTACTGATTCTGTCCCTCTGAGTTTGTGAGCTGTGTGCTGTACAGATACTGTCCCTCTAAGTTTGTGAGCTGTGTGCTGTACTGATTCTGTCCCTCTGAGTTTGTGAGCTGTGTGCTGTACTGATACTGTCCCTCTCAGTCTGTGAGCTGTGTGCTGTACTGATACTGTCCCTCAGTCTGTGGGCTGTGTGCTGTACTGATACTGTCCCTCTCAGTCTGTGAGCTGTGTGCTGTACAGATACTGTCCCTCTCAGTCTGTGAGCGGGGTCCTGTACTGATACTGTCCCTCTCAGTCTGTGAGCTGTGTGCTGTTCTGATACTGTCCCTCTCAGTCTGTGAGCTGTGTGCTGTACAGATACTGTCCCTCTCAGTCTGTGAGCTGTCTCCTGTACAGATGTTGTCCCTCTCAGTCTGTGAGCTGTGTGCTGTACTGATACTGTCCCTCTCAGTCTGTGAGCTGTGTCCTGTACAGATACTGTCCCTCTCAGTCTGTGAACTGTGTGCTGTACTGATACTGTCCCTCTCAGTCTGTGAGCTGTGTGCTGTACTGATCCTGTCCCTCTCAGTCTGTGAGCTGTGTGCTGTACTGATACTATCCCTCTCAGTCTGTGAACTGTGTGCTGTACTGATACTGCACTCTCAGTCAGTGAGCTGTGTGCTTTACTGATACCGTCCCTCTCAGTCTATGAGCTGTGTGCTGTACTGATACTGCCCCTCTCAGTCTGTGAGCTGTGTGCTGTACTGTTACGGTCCCTCTCAGTCTGTGAGCTGTGTGCTGTACTGATCCTGTCCCTCTCTCTCTGTGAGCTGCGTGCTGTACTGATACTGTCCCTCTCAGTCTGTGAGCTGTGTCCTGCACAGATACTGTCCCTCTCAGTCTGTGAACTGGGTGCTGTACTGATACTGCACTCTCAGTCAGTGAGCTGTGTGCTTTACTGATACCGTCCCTCTCAGTCTGTGAGCTGTGTGCTGTACTGATACTGTCCCTCTCAGTCTGTGAGCTGTGTGCTGCACTGATACTGTCCCTCTCAGTCTGTGAGCTGTGTGCTGTACTGATACTGTCCCTCTCAGTCTGTGAGCTGTGTCCTGCACAGATACTGTCTCTCTCAGTCTGTGAGCTGTGTGCTGTACTGATACTGTCCCTCTCAGTCTGTGAGCTGTGTGCTGTACAGATACTCTCCCTCTCAATCTGTGAGCTGTGTGCTGTACTGATACTGTCCCTCTCAGTCTGTGAGCTGTGTGCTGCACTGATACTGTCCCTCTCAGTCTGTGAGCTGTGTGCTGTACTGATACTGTCCCTCTCAGTCTGTGAGCTGTGCGCTGTACTGATACTGTCCCTCTCAGTCTGTGAGCTGTGTGCTGCACTGCTACTGTCCCTCTCAGTCTGTGAGCTGTGTGCTGTACTGATACTGTCCCTCTCAGTCTGTGAGCTGTGTGCTGTACTGATACTGTCCCTCTCAGTCTGTGAGCTGTACTGATACTGTCCCTCTCAGTCTGTGAGCTGTACTGATACTGTCCCTCTCAATCTGTGAGCTGTGTGCTGTACAGATACTGTCCCTCTCAGTCTGTGAGCTGTACTGATACTGTCCCTCTCAGTCTGTGAGCTGTACTGATACTGTCCCTCTCAGTCTGTGAGCTGTGTCCTGCACAGATACTGTCCCTCTCAGTCTGTGAGCTGTGTGCTGCACTGATACTGTCTCTCTCAGTCTGTGAGCTGTGTGCTGCACTGATCCTGTCCCTCTCAGTCTGTGAGCTGTGTGCTGTACTGATACTATCCCTCTCAGTCTGTGAACTGTGTGCTGTACTGATACTGCACTCTCAGTCAGTGAGCTGTGTGCTTTACTGATACCGTCCCTCTCAGTCTGTGAGCTGTGTGCTGTACTGATACTGTCCCTCTCAGTCGGCGAGCTGTGTGCTGTACTGATACTGTCCCTCTCAGTCTGTGAGCTGTGTGCTGTCCTGATACTGTCCCTCTGAGTCTGTGAGCTGTGTGCTGTACTGATACTGTCCCTCTCAGTCTGTGAGCTGTGTGCTGTACTGATACTGTCCCTCTCAGTCTGTGAGCTGTGTGCTGTACTGATACTGTCCCTCAGTCTGTGAGCTGTGTGCTGTACTGATACTGTCCCTCTCAGTCTGTGAGCTGTGTGCTGTACTGATACTGTCCCTCTCAGTCTGTGAGCTGTACTGATACTGTCCCTCTCAGTCTGTGAGCTGTACTGATACTGTCCCTCTCAATCTGTGAGCTGTGTGCTGTACAGATACTGTCCCTCTCAGTCTGTGAGCTGTACTGATACTGTCCCTCTCAGTCTGTGAGCTGTACTGATACTGTCCCTCTCAGTCTGTGAGCTGTGTCCTGCACAGATACTGTCCCTCTCAGTCTGTGAGCTGTGTGCTGCACTGATACTGTCTCTCTCAGTCTGTGAGCTGTGTGCTGCACTGATCCTGTCCCTCTCAGTCTGTGAGCTGTGTGCTGTACTGATACTATCCCTCTCAGTCTGTGAACTGTGTGCTGTACTGATACTGCACTCTCAGTCAGTGAGCTGTGTGCTTTACTGATACCGTCCCTCTCAGTCTGTGAGCTGTGTGCTGTACTGATACTGTCCCTCTCAGTCGGCGAGCTGTGTGCTGTACTGATACTGTCCCTCTCAGTCTGTGAGCTGTGTGCTGTCCTGATACTGTCCCTCTGAGTCTGTGAGCTGTGTGCTGTACTGATACTGTCCCTCTCAGTCTGTGAGCTGTGTGCTGTACTGATACTGTCCCTCTCAGTCTGTGAGCTGTGTGCTGTACTGATACTGTCCCTCAGTCTGTGAGCTGTGTGCTGTACTGATACTGTCCCTCTCAGTCTGTGAGCTGTGTGCTGTACTGATACTGTCCCTCTCAGTCTGTGAGCTGTGTGCTGTACTGATCCTGTCCCTCTGAGTTTGTGAGCTGTATGCTGTACTGATACTGTCCCTCTGAGTTTGTGAGCTGTGTGCTGTACTGATTCTGTCCCTCTGAGTTTGTGAGCTGTGTGCTGTACAGATACTGTCCCTCTAAGTTTGTGAGCTGTGTGCTGTACTGATTCTGTCCCTCTGAGTTTGTGACTGTGTGCTGTACTGATACTGTCCCTCTCAGTCTGTGAGCTGTGTGCTGTACTGATACTGTCCCTCAGTCTGTGGGCTGTGTGCTGTACTGATACTGTCCCTCTCAGTCTGTGAGCTGTGTGCTGTACAGATACTGTCCCTCTCAGTCTGTGAGCGGGGTCCTGTACTGATACTGTCCCTCTCAGTCTGTGAGCTGTGTGCTGTACTGATACTGTCTCTCTCAGACTGTGAGCAGTGTCCTGCACTGATACGGTCCCTCTCACTCTGTGAGCTGTGTGCTGTACTGATACTGTCCCTCTCAGTCTGTGAGCTGTGTGCTGTACTGATCCTGTCCCTCTGAGTTTGTGAGCTGTATGCTGTACTGATACTGTCCCTCTGAGTTTGTGAGCTGTGTGCTGTACTGATTCTGTCCCTCTGAGTTTGTGAGCTGTGTGCTGTACAGATACTGTCCCTCTAAGTTTGTGAGCTGTGTGCTGTACTGATTCTGTCCCTCTGAGTTTGTGAGCTGTGTGCTGTACTGATACTGTCCCTCTCAGTCTGTGAGCTGTGTGCTGTACTGATACTGTCCCTCAGTCTGTGGGCTGTGTGCTGTACTGATACTGTCCCTCTCAGTCTGTGAGCTGTGTGCTGTACAGATACTGTCCCTCTCAGTCTGTGAGCGGGGTCCTGTACTGATACTGTCCCTCTCAGTCTGTGAGCTGTGTGCTGTTCTGATACTGTCCCTCTCAGTCTGTGAGCTGTGTGCTGTACAGATACTCTCCCTCTCAATCTGTGAGCTGTGTGCTGTACTGATACTGTCCCTCTCAATCTGTGAGCTATGTGCTGTACTGATACTGTCCTTCTCAATCTGTGAGCTGTGTGCTGTACTGATACTGTCCCTCTCAGTCTGTGAGCTGTGTGCTGTACTGATACTGTCCCTCTCAGTCTGTGAGCTGTGTGCTGTACTGATACTGTCCCTCTCAGTCTGTGAGCTGTGTGCTGCACTGATACTGTCCCTCTCAGTCTGTGAGCTTTGTGCTGTACTGATACTGTCCCTCTGAGTCTGTGAGCTGTGTGCTGTACTGATACTGTCCCTCTGAGTCTGTGAGCTGTGTGCTGTACTGATACTGTCCCACTCAGTCTGTGAGCTGTGTGCTGTACTGATACTGTCCCTCTCAGTCGGCGAGCTGTGTGCTGTACTGATACTGTCCCTCTCAGTCTGTGAGCTGTGTGCTGTCCTGATACTGTCCCTCTGAGTCTGTGAGCTGTGTGCTGTACTGATACTGTCCCTCTCAGTCTGTGAGCTGTGTGCTGTACTGATACTGTCCCTCTCAGTCTGTGAGCTGTGTGCTGTACTGATACTGTCCCTCAGTCTGTGAGCTGTGTGCTGTACTGATACTGTCTCTCTCAGTCTGTGAGCAGTGTCCTGCACTGATACGGTCCCTCTCACTCTGTGAGCTGTGTGCTGTACTGATACTGTCCCTCTCAGTCTGTGAGCTGTGTGCTGTACTGATCCTGTCCCTCTGAGTTTGTGAGCTGTATGCTGTACTGATACTGTCCCTCTGAGTTTGTGAGCTGTGTGCTGTACTGATTCTGTCCCTCTCAGTCTGTGAGCTGTGTCCTGTACAGATACTGTCCCTCTCAGTCTGTGAACTGTGTGCTGTACTGATACTGTCCCTCTCAGTCTGTGAGCTGTGTGCTGTACTGATCCTGTCCCTCTCAGTCTGTGAGCTGTGTGCTGTACTGATACTATCCCTCTCAGTCTGTGAACTGTGTGCTGTACTGATACTGCACTCTCAGTCAGTGAGCTGTGTGCTTTACTGATACCGTCCCTCTCAGTCTGTGAGCTGTGTGCTGTACTGATACTGTCCCTCTCAGTCGGCGAGCTGTGTGCTGTACTGATACTGTCCCTCTCAGTCTGTGAGCTGTGTGCTGTCCTGATACTGTCCCTCTGAGTCTGTGAGCTGTGTGCTGTACTGATACTGTCCCTCTCAGTCTGTGAGCTGTGTGCTGTATTGATACTGTCCCTCTCAGTCTGTGAGCTGTGTGCTGTACTGATACTGTCCCTCAGTCTGTGAGCTGTGTGCTGTACTGATACTTTCTCTCTCAGTCTGTGAGCAGTGTCCTGCACTGATACGGTCCCTCTCAGTCTGTGAGCTGTGTGCTGTACTGATACTGTCCCTCTCAGTCTGTGAGCTGTGTGCTGTACTGATCCTGTCCCTCTGAGTTTGTGAGCTGTATGCTGTACTGATACTGTCCCTCTGAGTTTGTGAGCTGTGTGCTGTACTGATTCTGTCCCTCTGAGTTTGTGAGCTGTGTGCTGTACAGATACTGTCCCTCTAAGTTTGTGAGCTGTGTGCTGTACTGATTCTGTCCCTCTGAGTTTGTGAGCTGTGTGCTGTACTGATACTGTCCCTCTCAGTCTGTGAGCTGTGTGCTGTACTGATACTGTCCCTCAGTCTGTGGGCTGTGTGCTGTACTGATACTGTCCCTCTCAGTCTGTGAGCTGTGTGCTGTACAGATACTGTCCCTCTCAGTCTGTGAGCGGGGTCCTGTACTGATACTGTCCCTCTCAGTCTGTGAGCTGTGTGCTGTTCTGATACTGTCCCTCTCAGTCTGTGAGCTGTGTGCTGTACAGATACTGTCCCTCTCAGTCTGTGAGCTGTCTCCTGTACAGATGTTGTCCCTCTCAGTCTGTGAGCTGTGTGCTGTACTGATACTGTCCCTCTCAGTCTGTGAGCTGTGTCCTGTACAGATACTGTCCCTCTCAGTCTGTGAACTGTGTGCTGTACTGATACTGTCCCTCTCAGTCTGTGAGCTGTGTGCTGTACTGATCCTGTCCCTCTCAGTCTGTGAGCTGTGTGCTGTACTGATACTATCCCTCTCAGTCTGTGAACTGTGTGCTGTACTGATACTGCACTCTCAGTCAGTGAGCTGTGTGCTTTACTGATACCGTCCCTCTCAGTCTATGAGCTGTGTGCTGTACTGATACTGCCCCTCTCAGTCTGTGAGCTGTGTGCTGTACTGTTACGGTCCCTCTCAGTCTGTGAGCTGTGTGCTGTACTGATCCTGTCCCTCTCTCTCTGTGAGCTGCGTGCTGTACTGATACTGTCCCTCTCAGTCTGTGAGCTGTGTCCTGCACAGATACTGTCCCTCTCAGTCTGTGAACTGGGTGCTGTACTGATACTGCACTCTCAGTCAGTGAGCTGTGTGCTTTACTGATACCGTCCCTCTCAGTCTGTGAGCTGTGTGCTGTACTGATACTGTCCCTCTCAGTCTGTGAGCTGTGTGCTGCACTGATACTGTCCCTCTCAGTCTGTGAGCTGTGTGCTGTACTGATACTGTCCCTCTCAGTCTGTGAGCTGTGTCCTGCACAGATACTGTCTCTCTCAGTCTGTGAGCTGTGTGCTGTACTGATACTGTCCCTCTCAGTCTGTGAGCTGTGTGCTGTACAGATACTCTCCCTCTCAATCTGTGAGCTGTGTGCTGTACTGATACTGTCCCTCTCAGTCTGTGAGCTGTGTGCTGCACTGATACTGTCCCTCTCAGTCTGTGAGCTGTGTGCTGTACTGATACTGTCCCTCTCAGTCTGTGAGCTGTGCGCTGTACTGATACTGTCCCTCTCAGTCTGTGAGCTGTGTGCTGCACTGCTACTGTCCCTCTCAGTCTGTGAGCTGTGTGCTGTACTGATACTGTCCCTCTCAGTCTGTGAGCTGTGTGCTGTACTGATACTGTCCCTCTCAGTCTGTGAGCTGTACTGATACTGTCCCTCTCAGTCTGTGAGCTGTACTGATACTGTCCCTCTCAATCTGTGAGCTGTGTGCTGTACAGATACTGTCCCTCTCAGTCTGTGAGCTGTACTGATACTGTCCCTCTCAGTCTGTGAGCTGTACTGATACTGTCCCTCTCAGTCTGTGAGCTGTGTCCTGCACAGATACTGTCCCTCTCAGTCTGTGAGCTGTGTGCTGCACTGATACTGTCTCTCTCAGTCTGTGAGCTGTGTGCTGCACTGATCCTGTCCCTCTCAGTCTGTGAGCTGTGTGCTGTACTGATACTATCCCTCTCAGTCTGTGAACTGTGTGCTGTACTGATACTGCACTCTCAGTCAGTGAGCTGTGTGCTTTACTGATACCGTCCCTCTCAGTCTGTGAGCTGTGTGCTGTACTGATACTGTCCCTCTCAGTCGGCGAGCTGTGTGCTGTACTGATACTGTCCCTCTCAGTCTGTGAGCTGTGTGCTGTCCTGATACTGTCCCTCTGAGTCTGTGAGCTGTGTGCTGTACTGATACTGTCCCTCTCAGTCTGTGAGCTGTGTGCTGTACTGATACTGTCCCTCTCAGTCTGTGAGCTGTGTGCTGTACTGATACTGTCCCTCAGTCTGTGAGCTGTGTGCTGTACTGATACTGTCCCTCTCAGTCTGTGAGCTGTGTGCTGTACTGATACTGTCCCTCTCAGTCTGTGAGCTGTACTGATACTGTCCCTCTCAGTCTGTGAGCTGTACTGATACTGTCCCTCTCAATCTGTGAGCTGTGTGCTGTACAGATACTGTCCCTCTCAGTCTGTGAGCTGTACTGATACTGTCCCTCTCAGTCTGTGAGCTGTACTGATACTGTCCCTCTCAGTCTGTGAGCTGTGTCCTGCACAGATACTGTCCCTCTCAGTCTGTGAGCTGTGTGCTGCACTGATACTGTCTCTCTCAGTCTGTGAGCTGTGTGCTGCACTGATCCTGTCCCTCTCAGTCTGTGAGCTGTGTGCTGTACTGATACTATCCCTCTCAGTCTGTGAACTGTGTGCTGTACTGATACTGCACTCTCAGTCAGTGAGCTGTGTGCTTTACTGATACCGTCCCTCTCAGTCTGTGAGCTGTGTGCTGTACTGATACTGTCCCTCTCAGTCGGCGAGCTGTGTGCTGTACTGATACTGTCCCTCTCAGTCTGTGAGCTGTGTGCTGTCCTGATACTGTCCCTCTGAGTCTGTGAGCTGTGTGCTGTACTGATACTGTCCCTCTCAGTCTGTGAGCTGTGTGCTGTACTGATACTGTCCCTCTCAGTCTGTGAGCTGTGTGCTGTACTGATACTGTCCCTCAGTCTGTGAGCTGTGTGCTGTACTGATACTGTCCCTCTCAGTCTGTGAGCTGTGTGCTGTACTGATACTGTCCCTCTCAGTCTGTGAGCTGTGTGCTGTACTGATCCTGTCCCTCTGAGTTTGTGAGCTGTATGCTGTACTGATACTGTCCCTCTGAGTTTGTGAGCTGTGTGCTGTACTGATTCTGTCCCTCTGAGTTTGTGAGCTGTGTGCTGTACAGATACTGTCCCTCTAAGTTTGTGAGCTGTGTGCTGTACTGATTCTGTCCCTCTGAGTTTGTGACTGTGTGCTGTACTGATACTGTCCCTCTCAGTCTGTGAGCTGTGTGCTGTACTGATACTGTCCCTCAGTCTGTGGGCTGTGTGCTGTACTGATACTGTCCCTCTCAGTCTGTGAGCTGTGTGCTGTACAGATACTGTCCCTCTCAGTCTGTGAGCGGGGTCCTGTACTGATACTGTCCCTCTCAGTCTGTGAGCTGTGTGCTGTACTGATACTGTCTCTCTCAGACTGTGAGCAGTGTCCTGCACTGATACGGTCCCTCTCACTCTGTGAGCTGTGTGCTGTACTGATACTGTCCCTCTCAGTCTGTGAGCTGTGTGCTGTACTGATCCTGTCCCTCTGAGTTTGTGAGCTGTATGCTGTACTGATACTGTCCCTCTGAGTTTGTGAGCTGTGTGCTGTACTGATTCTGTCCCTCTGAGTTTGTGAGCTGTGTGCTGTACAGATACTGTCCCTCTAAGTTTGTGAGCTGTGTGCTGTACTGATTCTGTCCCTCTGAGTTTGTGAGCTGTGTGCTGTACTGATACTGTCCCTCTCAGTCTGTGAGCTGTGTGCTGTACTGATACTGTCCCTCAGTCTGTGGGCTGTGTGCTGTACTGATACTGTCCCTCTCAGTCTGTGAGCTGTGTGCTGTACAGATACTGTCCCTCTCAGTCTGTGAGCGGGGTCCTGTACTGATACTGTCCCTCTCAGTCTGTGAGCTGTGTGCTGTTCTGATACTGTCCCTCTCAGTCTGTGAGCTGTGTGCTGTACAGATACTCTCCCTCTCAATCTGTGAGCTGTGTGCTGTACTGATACTGTCCCTCTCAATCTGTGAGCTATGTGCTGTACTGATACTGTCCTTCTCAATCTGTGAGCTGTGTGCTGTACTGATACTGTCCCTCTCAGTCTGTGAGCTGTGTGCTGTACTGATACTGTCCCTCTCAGTCTGTGAGCTGTGTGCTGTACTGATACTGTCCCTCTCAGTCTGTGAGCTGTGTGCTGCACTGATACTGTCCCTCTCAGTCTGTGAGCTTTGTGCTGTACTGATACTGTCCCTCTGAGTCTGTGAGCTGTGTGCTGTACTGATACTGTCCCTCTGAGTCTGTGAGCTGTGTGCTGTACTGATACTGTCCCACTCAGTCTGTGAGCTGTGTGCTGTACTGATACTGTCCCTCTCAGTCGGCGAGCTGTGTGCTGTACTGATACTGTCCCTCTCAGTCTGTGAGCTGTGTGCTGTCCTGATACTGTCCCTCTGAGTCTGTGAGCTGTGTGCTGTACTGATACTGTCCCTCTCAGTCTGTGAGCTGTGTGCTGTACTGATACTGTCCCTCTCAGTCTGTGAGCTGTGTGCTGTACTGATACTGTCCCTCAGTCTGTGAGCTGTGTGCTGTACTGATACTGTCTCTCTCAGTCTGTGAGCAGTGTCCTGCACTGATACGGTCCCTCTCACTCTGTGAGCTGTGTGCTGTACTGATACTGTCCCTCTCAGTCTGTGAGCTGTGTGCTGTACTGATCCTGTCCCTCTGAGTTTGTGAGCTGTATGCTGTACTGATACTGTCCCTCTGAGTTTGTGAGCTGTGTGCTGTACTGATTCTGTCCCTCTGAGTTTGTGAGCTGTGTGCTGTACAGATACTGTCCCTCTAAGTTTGTGAGCTGTGTGCTGTACTGATTCTGTCCCTCTGAGTTTGTGAGCTGTGTGCTGTACTGATACTGTCCCTCTCAGTCTGTGAGCTGTGTGCTGTACTGATACTGTCCCTCAGTCTGTGGGCTGTGTGCTGTACTGATACTGTCCCTCTCAGTCTGTGAGCTGTGTGCTGTACAGATACTGTCCCTCTCAGTCTGTGAGCGGGGTCCTGTACTGATACTGTCCCTCTCAGTCTGTGAGCTGTGTGCTGTTCTGATACTGTCCCTCTCAGTCTGTGAGCTGTGTGCTGTACAGATACTGTCCCTCTCAGTCTGTGAGCTGTCTCCTGTACAGATGTTGTCCCTCTCAGTCTGTGAGCTGTGTGCTGTACTGATACTGTCCCTCTCAGTCTGTGAGCTGTGTCCTGTACAGATACTGTCCCTCTCAGTCTGTGAACTGTGTGCTGTACTGATACTGTCCCTCTCAGTCTGTGAGCTGTGTGCTGTACTGATCCTGTCCCTCTCAGTCTGTGAGCTGTGTGCTGTACTGATACTATCCCTCTCAGTCTGTGAACTGTGTGCTGTACTGATACTGCACTCTCAGTCAGTGAGCTGTGTGCTTTACTGATACCGTCCCTCTCAGTCTGTGAGCTGTGTGCTGTACTGATACTGTCCCTCTCAGTCTGTGAGCTGTGTGCTGTCCTGATACTGTCCCTCTGAGTCTGTGAGCTGTGTGCTGTACTGATACTGTCCCTCTCAGTCTGTGAGCTGTGTGCTGTACTGATACTGTCCCTCTCAGTCTCTGAGCTGTGTGCTGTACTGATACTGTCCCTCAGTCTGTGAGCTGTGTGCTGTACTGATACTTTCTCTCTCAGTCTGTGAGCAGTGTCCTGCACTGATACGGTCCCTCTCAGTCTGTGAGCTGTGTGCTGTACTGATACTGTCCCTCTCAGTCTGTGAGCTGTGTGCTGTACTGATCCTGTCCCTCTGAGTTTGTGAGCTGTATGCTGTACTGATACTGTCCCTCTGAGTTTGTGAGCTGTGTGCTGTACTGATTCTGTCCCTCTGAGTTTGTGAGCTGTGTGCTGTACAGATACTGTCCCTCTAAGTTTGTGAGCTGTGTGCTGTACTGATTCTGTCCCTCTGAGTTTGTGAGCTGTGTGCTGTACTGATACTGTCCCTCTCAGTCTATGAGCTGTGTGCTGTACTGATACTGTCCCTCAGTCTGTGGGCTGTGTGCTGTACTGATACTGACCCTCTCAGTCTGTGAGCTGTGTGCTGTACAGATACTGTCCCTCTCAGTCTGTGAGCGGGGTCCTGTACTGATACTGTCCCTCTCAGTCTGTGAGCTGTGTGCTGTTCTGATACTGTCCCTCTCAGTCTGTGAGCTGTGTGCTGTACAGATACTGTCCCTCTCAGTCTGTGAGCTGTCTCCTGTACAGATGTTGTCCCTCTCAGTCTGTGAGCTGTGTGCTGTACTGATACTGTCCCTCTCAGTCTGTGAGCTGTGTCCTGTACAGATACTGTCCCTCTCAGTCTGTGAACTGTGTGCTGTACTGATACTGTCCCTCTCAGTCTGTGAGCTGTGTGCTGTACTGATCCTGTCCCTCTCAGTCTGTGAGCTGTGTGCTGTACTGATACTATCCCTCTCAGTCTGTGAACTGTGTGCTGTACTGATACTGCACTCTCAGTCAGTGAGCTGTGTGCTTTACTGATACCGTCCCTCTCAGTCTATGAGCTGTGTGCTGTACTGATACTGCCCCTCTCAGTCTGTGAGCTGTGTGCTGTACTGTTACGGTCCCTCTCAGTCTGTGAGCTGTGTGCTGTACTGATCCTGTCCCTCTCTCTCTGTGAGCTGCGTGCTGTACTGATACTGTCCCTCTCAGTCTGTGAGCTGTGTCCTGCACAGATACTGTCCCTCTCAGTCTGTGAACTGGGTGCTGTACTGATACTGCACTCTCAGTCAGTGAGCTGTGTGCTTTACTGATACCGTCCCTCTCAGTCTGTGAGCTGTGTGCTGTACTGATACTGTCCCTCTCAGTCTGTGAGCTGTGTGCTGCACTGATACTGTCCCTCTCAGTCTGTGAGCTGTGTGCTGTACTGATACTGTCCCTCTCAGTCTGTGAGCTGTGTCCTGCACAGATACTGTCTCTCTCAGTCTGTGAGCTGTGTGCTGTACTGATACTGTCCCTCTCAGTCTGTGAGCTGTGTGCTGTACAGATACTCTCCCTCTCAATCTGTGAGCTGTGTGCTGTACTGATACTGTCCCTCTCAGTCTGTGAGCTGTGTGCTGCACTGATACTGTCCCTCTCAGTCTGTGAGCTGTGTGCTGTACTGATACTGTCCCTCTCAGTCTGTGAGCTGTGTGCTGTACTGATACTGTCCCTCTCAGTCTGTGAGCTGTGTGCTGCACTGATACTGTCCCTCTCAGTCTGTGAGCTGTGTGCTGTACTGATACTGTCCCTCTCAGTCTGTGAGCTGTGTGCTGTACTGATACTGTCCCTCTCAGTCTGTGAGCTGTACTGATACTGTCCCTCTCAGTCTGTGAGCTGTACTGATACTGTCCCTCTCAATCTGTGAGCTGTGTGCTGTACAGATACTGTCCCTCTCAGTCTGTGAGCTGTACTGATACTGTCCCTCTCAGTCTGTGAGCTGTACTGATACTGTCCCTCTCAGTCTGTGAGCTGTGTCCTGCACAGATACTGTCCCTCTCAGTCTGTGAGCTGTGTGCTGCACTGATACTGTCTCTCTCAGTCTGTGAGCTGTGTGCTGCACTGATCCTGTCCCTCTCAGTCTGTGAGCTGTGTGCTGTACTGATACTATCCCTCTCAGTCTGTGAACTGTGTGCTGTACTGATACTGCACTCTCAGTCAGTGAGCTGTGTGCTTTACTGATACCGTCCCTCTCAGTCTGTGAGCTGTGTGCTGTACTGATACTGTCCCTCTCAGTCGGCGAGCTGTGTGCTGTACTGATACTGTCCCTCTCAGTCTGTGAGCTGTGTGCTGTCCTGATACTGTCCCTCTGAGTCTGTGAGCTGTGTGCTGTACTGATACTGTCCCTCTCAGTCTGTGAGCTGTGTGCTGTACTGATACTGTCCCTCTCAGTCTGTGAGCTGTGTGCTGTACTGATACTGTCCCTCAGTCTGTGAGCTGTGTGCTGTACTGATACTGTCTCTCTCAGTCTGTGAGCAGTGTCCTGCACTGATACGGTCCCTCTCAGTCTGTGAGCTGTGTGCTGTACTGATACTGTCCCTCTCAGTCTGTGAGCTGTGTGCTGTACTGATCCTGTCCCTCTGAGTTTGTGAGCTGTATGCTGTACTGATACTGTCCCTCTGAGTTTGTGAGCTGTGTGCTGTACTGATTCTGTCCCTCTGAGTTTGTGAGCTGTGTGCTGTACAGATACTGTCCCTCTAAGTTTGTGAGCTGTGTGCTGTACTGATTCTGTCCCTCTGAGTTTGTGAGCTGTGTGCTGTACTGATACTGTCCCTCTCAGTCTGTGAGCTGTGTGCTGTACTGATACTGTCCCTCAGTCTGTGGGCTGTGTGCTGTACTGATACTGTCCCTCTCAGTCTGTGAGCTGTGTGCTGTACAGATACTGTCCCTCTCAGTCTGTGAGCGGGGTCCTGTACTGATACTGTCCCTCTCAGTCTGTGAGCTGTGTGCTGTACTGATACTGTCTCTCTCAGTCTGTGAGCTGTGTGCTGTACTGATCCTGTCCCTCTGAGTTTGTGAGCTGTGTGCTGTACAGATACTGTCCCTCTAAGTTTGTGAGCTGTGTGCTGTACTGATTCTGTCCCTCTGAGTTTGTGAGCTGTGTGCTGTACAGATACTGTCCCTCTAAGTTTGTGAGCTGTGTGCTGTACTGATTCTGTCCCTCTGAGTTTGTGAGCTGTGTGCTGTACTGATACTGTCCCTCTCAGTCTGTGAGCTGTGTGCTGTACTGATACTGTCCCTCAGTCTGTGGGCTGTGTGCTGTACTGATACTGTCCCTCTCAGTCTGTGAGCTGTGTGCTGTACAGATACTGTCCCTCTCAGTCTGTGAGCGGGGTCCTGTACTGATACTGTCCCTCTCAGTCTGTGAGCTGTGTGCTGTTCTGATACTGTCCCTCTCAGTCTGTGAGCTGTGTGCTGTACAGATACTGTCCCTCTCAGTCTGTGAGCTGTCTCCTGTACAGATGTTGTCCCTCTCAGTCTGTGAGCTGTGTGCTGTACTGATACTGTCCCTCTCAGTCTGTGAGCTGTGTCCTGTACAGATACTGTCCCTCTCAGTCTGTGAACTGTGTGCTGTACTGATACTGTCCCTCTCAGTCTGTGAGCTGTGTGCTGTACTGATCCTGTCCCTCTCAGTCTGTGAGCTGTGTGCTGTACTGATACTATCCCTCTCAGTCTGTGAACTGTGTGCTGTACTGATACTGCACTCTCAGTCAGTGAGCTGTGTGCTTTACTGATACCGTCCCTCTCAGTCTGTGAGCTGTGTGCTGTACTGATACTGTCCCTCTCAGTCTGTGAGCTGTGTGCTGTCCTTATACTGTCCCTCTGAGTCTGTGAGCTGTGTGCTGTACTGATACTGTCCCTCTCAGTCTGTGAGCTGTGTGCTGTACTGATACTGTCCCTCTCAGTCTGTGAGCTGTGTGCTGTTCTGATACTGTCCCTCTCAGTCTGTGAGCTGTGTGCTGTACAGATACTCTCCCTCTCAATCTGTGAGCTGTGTGCTGTACTGATACTGTCCCTCTCAATCTGTGAGCTATGTGCTGTACTGATACTGTCCTTCTCAATCTGTGAGCTGTGTGCTGTACTGATACTGTCCCTCTCAGTCTGTGAGCTGTGTGCTGTACTGATACTGTCCCTCTCAGTCTGTGAGCTGTGTGCTGTACTGATACTGTCCCTCTCAGTCTGTGAGCTGTGTGCTGCACTGATACTGTCCCTCTCAGTCTGTGAGCTTTGTGCTGTACTGATACTGTCCCTCTGAGTCTGTGAGCTGTGTGCTGTACTGATACTGTCCCTCTGAGTCTGTGAGCTGTGTGCTGTACTGATACTGTCCCACTCAGTCTGTGAGCTGTGTGCTGTACTGATACTGTCCCTCTCAGTCGGCGAGCTGTGTGCTGTACTGATACTGTCCCTCTCAGTCTGTGAGCTGTGTGCTGTCCTGATACTGTCCCTCTGAGTCTGTGAGCTGTGTGCTGTACTGATACTGTCCCTCTCAGTCTGTGAGCTGTGTGCTGTACTGATACTGTCCCTCTCAGTCTGTGAGCTGTGTGCTGTACTGATACTGTCCCTCAGTCTGTGAGCTGTGTGCTGTACTGATACTGTCTCTCTCAGTCTGTGAGCAGTGTCCTGCACTGATACGGTCCCTCTCACTCTGTGAGCTGTGTGCTGTACTGATACTGTCCCTCTCAGTCTGTGAGCTGTGTGCTGTACTGATCCTGTCCCTCTGAGTTTGTGAGCTGTATGCTGTACTGATACTGTCCCTCTGAGTTTGTGAGCTGTGTGCTGTACTGATTCTGTCCCTCTGAGTTTGTGAGCTGTGTGCTGTACAGATACTGTCCCTCTAAGTTTGTGAGCTGTGTGCTGTACTGATTCTGTCCCTCTGAGTTTGTGAGCTGTGTGCTGTACTGATACTGTCCCTCTCAGTCTGTGAGCTGTGTGCTGTACTGATACTGTCCCTCAGTCTGTGGGCTGTGTGCTGTACTGATACTGTCCCTCTCAGTCTGTGAGCTGTGTGCTGTACAGATACTGTCCCTCTCAGTCTGTGAGCGGGGTCCTGTACTGATACTGTCCCTCTCAGTCTGTGAGCTGTGTGCTGTTCTGATACTGTCCCTCTCAGTCTGTGAGCTGTGTGCTGTACAGATACTGTCCCTCTCAGTCTGTGAGCTGTCTCCTGTACAGATGTTGTCCCTCTCAGTCTGTGAGCTGTGTGCTGTACTGATACTGTCCCTCTCAGTCTGTGAGCTGTGTCCTGTACAGATACTGTCCCTCTCAGTCTGTGAACTGTGTGCTGTACTGATACTGTCCCTCTCAGTCTGTGAGCTGTGTGCTGTACTGATCCTGTCCCTCTCAGTCTGTGAGCTGTGTGCTGTACTGATACTATCCCTCTCAGTCTGTGAACTGTGTGCTGTACTGATACTGCACTCTCAGTCAGTGAGCTGTGTGCTTTACTGATACCGTCCCTCTCAGTCTGTGAGCTGTGTGCTGTACTGATACTGTCCCTCTCAGTCTGTGAGCTGTGTGCTGTCCTGATACTGTCCCTCTGAGTCTGTGAGCTGTGTGCTGTACTGATACTGTCCCTCTCAGTCTGTGAGCTGTGTGCTGTACTGATACTGTCCCTCTCAGTCTCTGAGCTGTGTGCTGTACTGATACTGTCCCTCAGTCTGTGAGCTGTGTGCTGTACTGATACTTTCTCTCTCAGTCTGTGAGCAGTGTCCTGCACTGATACGGTCCCTCTCAGTCTGTGAGCTGTGTGCTGTACTGATACTGTCCCTCTCAGTCTTTGAGCTGTGTGCTGTACTGATCCTGTCCCTCTGAGTTTGTGAGCTGTATGCTGTACTGATACTGTCCCTCTGAGTTTGTGAGCTGTGTGCTGTACTGATTCTGTCCCTCTGAGTTTGTGAGCTGTGTGCTGTACAGATACTGTCCCTCTAAGTTTGTGAGCTGTGTGCTGTACTGATTCTGTCCCTCTGAGTTTGTGAGCTGTGTGCTGTACTGATACTGTCCCTCTCAGTCTATGAGCTGTGTGCTGTACTGATACTGTCCCTCAGTCTGTGGGCTGTGTGCTGTACTGATACTGACCCTCTCAGTCTGTGAGCTGTGTGCTGTACAGATACTGTCCCTCTCAGTCTGTGAGCGGGGTCCTGTACTGATACTGTCCCTCTCAGTCTGTGAGCTGTGTGCTGTTCTGATACTGTCCCTCTCAGTCTGTGAGCTGTGTGCTGTACAGATACTGTCCCTCTCAGTCTGTGAGCTGTCTCCTGTACAGATGTTGTCCCTCTCAGTCTGTGAGCTGTGTGCTGTACTGATACTGTCCCTCTCAGTCTGTGAGCTGTGTCCTGTACAGATACTGTCCCTCTCAGTCTGTGAACTGTGTGCTGTACTGATACTGTCCCTCTCAGTCTGTGAGCTGTGTGCTGTACTGATCCTGTCCCTCTCAGTCTGTGAGCTGTGTGCTGTACTGATACTATCACTCTCAGTCTGTGAACTGTGTGCTGTACTGATACTGCACTCTCAGTCAGTGAGCTGTGTGCTTTACTGATACCGTCCCTCTCAGTCTATGAGCTGTGTGCTGTACTGATACTGCCCCTCTCAGTCTGTGAGCTGTGTGCTGTACTGTTACGGTCCCTCTCAGTCTGTGAGCTGTGTGCTGTACTGATCCTGTCCCTCTCTCTCTGTGAGCTGCGTGCTGTACTGATACTGTCCCTCTCAGTCTGTGAGCTGTGTCCTGCACAGATACTGTCCCTCTCAGTCTGTGAACTGGGTGCTGTACTGATACTGCACTCTCAGTCAGTGAGCTGTGTGCTTTACTGATACCGTCCCTCTCAGTCTGTGAGCTGTGTGCTGTACTGATACTGTCCCTCTCAGTCTGTGAGCTGTGTGCTGCACTGATACTGTCCCTCTCAGTCTGTGAGCTGTGTGCTGTACTGATACTGTCCCTCTCAGTCTGTGAGCTGTGTCCTGCACAGATACTGTCTCTCTCAGTCTGTGAGCTGTGTGCTGTACTGATACTGTCCCTCTCAGTCTGTGAGCTGTGTGCTGTACAGATACTCTCCCTCTCAATCTGTGAGCTGTGTGCTGTACTGATACTGTCCCTCTCAGTCTGTGAGCTGTGTGCTGCACTGATACTGTCCCTCTCAGTCTGTGAGCTGTGTGCTGTACTGATACTGTCCCTCTCAGTCTGTGAGCTGTGTGCTGTACTGATACTGTCCCTCTCAGTCTGTGAGCTGTGTGCTGCACTGATACTGTCCCTCTCAGTCTGTGAGCTGTGTGCTGTACTGATACTGTCCCTCTCAGTCTGTGAGCTGTGTGCTGTACTGATACTGTCCCTCTCAGTCTGTGAGCTGTACTGATACTGTCCCTCTCAGTCTGTGAGCTGTACTGATACTGTCCCTCTCAATCTGTGAGCTGTGTGCTGTACAGATACTGTCCCTCTCAGTCTGTGAGCTGTACTGATACTGTCCCTCTCAGTCTGTGAGCTGTACTGATACTGTCCCTCTCAGTCTGTGAGCTGTGTCCTGCACAGATACTGTCCCTCTCAGTCTGTGAGCTGTGTGCTGCACTGATACTGTCTCTCTCAGTCTGTGAGCTGTGTGCTGCACTGATCCTGTCCCTCTCAGTCTGTGAGCTGTGTGCTGTACTGATACTATCCCTCTCAGTCTGTGAACTGTGTGCTGTACTGATACTGCACTCTCAGTCAGTGAGCTGTGTGCTTTACTGATACCGTCCCTCTCAGTCTGTGAGCTGTGTGCTGTACTGATACTGTCCCTCTCAGTCGGCGAGCTGTGTGCTGTACTGATACTGTCCCTCTCAGTCTGTGAGCTGTGTGCTGTCCTGATACTGTCCCTCTGAGTCTGTGAGCTGTGTGCTGTACTGATACTGTCCCTCTCAGTCTGTGAGCTGTGTGCTGTACTGATACTGTCCCTCTCAGTCTGTGAGCTGTGTGCTGTACTGATACTGTCCCTCAGTCTGTGAGCTGTGTGCTGTACTGATACTGTCTCTCTCAGTCTGTGAGCAGTGTCCTGCACTGATACGGTCCCTCTCAGTCTGTGAGCTGTGTGCTGTACTGATACTGTCCCTCTCAGTCTGTGAGCTGTGTGCTGTACTGATCCTGTCCCTCTGAGTTTGTGAGCTGTATGCTGTACTGATACTGTCCCTCTGAGTTTGTGAGCTGTGTGCTGTACTGATTCTGTCCCTCTGAGTTTGTGAGCTGTGTGCTGTACAGATACTGTCCCTCTAAGTTTGTGAGCTGTGTGCTGTACTGATTCTGTCCCTCTGAGTTTGTGAGCTGTGTGCTGTACTGATACTGTCCCTCTCAGTCTGTGAGCTGTGTGCTGTACTGATACTGTCCCTCAGTCTGTGGGCTGTGTGCTGTACTGATACTGTCCCTCTCAGTCTGTGAGCTGTGTGCTGTACAGATACTGTCCCTCTCAGTCTGTGAGCGGGGTCCTGTACTGATACTGTCCCTCTCAGTCTGTGAGCTGTGTGCTGTACTGATACTGTCTCTCTCAGTCTGTGAGCTGTGTGCTGTACTGATCCTGTCCCTCTGAGTTTGTGAGCTGTGTGCTGTACAGATACTGTCCCTCTAAGTTTGTGAGCTGTGTGCTGTACTGATTCTGTCCCTCTGAGTTTGTGAGCTGTGTGCTGTACAGATACTGTCCCTCTAAGTTTGTGAGCTGTGTGCTGTACTGATTCTGTCCCTCTGAGTTTGTGAGCTGTGTGCTGTACTGATACTGTCCCTCTCAGTCTGTGAGCTGTGTGCTGTACTGATACTGTCCCTCAGTCTGTGGGCTGTGTGCTGTACTGATACTGTCCCTCTCAGTCTGTGAGCTGTGTGCTGTACAGATACTGTCCCTCTCAGTCTGTGAGCGGGGTCCTGTACTGATACTGTCCCTCTCAGTCTGTGAGCTGTGTGCTGTTCTGATACTGTCCCTCTCAGTCTGTGAGCTGTGTGCTGTACAGATACTGTCCCTCTCAGTCTGTGAGCTGTCTCCTGTACAGATGTTGTCCCTCTCAGTCTGTGAGCTGTGTGCTGTACTGATACTGTCCCTCTCAGTCTGTGAGCTGTGTCCTGTACAGATACTGTCCCTCTCAGTCTGTGAACTGTGTGCTGTACTGATACTGTCCCTCTCAGTCTGTGAGCTGTGTGCTGTACTGATCCTGTCCCTCTCAGTCTGTGAGCTGTGTGCTGTACTGATACTATCCCTCTCAGTCTGTGAACTGTGTGCTGTACTGATACTGCACTCTCAGTCAGTGAGCTGTGTGCTTTACTGATACCGTCCCTCTCAGTCTGTGAGCTGTGTGCTGTACTGATACTGTCCCTCTCAGTCTGTGAGCTGTGTGCTGTCCTTATACTGTCCCTCTGAGTCTGTGAGCTGTGTGCTGTACTGATACTGTCCCTCTCAGTCTGTGAGCTGTGTGCTGTACTGATACTGTCCCTCTCAGTCTGTGAGCTGTGTGCTGTACTGATACTGTCCCTCAGTCTGTGAGCTGTGTGCTGTACTGATACTGTCTCTCTCAGTCTGTGAGCAGTGTCCTGCACTGATACGGTCCCTCTCAGTCTGTGAGCTGTGTGCTGTACTGATACTGTCCCTCTCAGTCTGTGAGCTGTGTGCTGTACTGATCCTGTCCCTCTGAGTTTGTGAGCTGTATGCTGTACTGATACTGTCCCTCTGAGTTTGTGAGCTGTGTGCTGTACTGATTCTGTCCCTCTGAGTTTGTGAGCTGTGTGCTGTACAGATACTGTCCCTCTAAGTTTGTGAGCTGTGTGCTGTACTGATTCTGTCCCTCTGAGTTTGTGAGCTGTGTGCTGTACTGATACTGTCCCTCTCAGTCTGTGACCTGTGTGCTGTACTGATACTGTCCCTCAGTCTGTGGGCTGTGTGCTGTACTGATACTGTCCCTCTCAGTCTGTGAGCTGTGTGCTGTACAGATACTGTCCCTCTCAGTCTGTGAGCGGGGTCCTGTACTGATACTGTCCCTCTCAGTCTGTGAGCTGTGTGCTGTTCTGATACTGTCCCTCTCAGTCTGTGAGCTGTGTGCTGTACAGATACTGTCCCTCTCAGTCTGTGAGCTGTCTCCTGTACAGATGTTGTCCCTCTCAGTTTGTGAGCTGTGTGCTGTACTGATACTGTCCCTCTCAGTCTGTGAGCTGTGTCCTGTACAGATACTGTCCCTCTCAGTCTGTGAACTGTGTGCTGTACTGATACTGTCCCTCTCAGTCTGTGAGCTGTGTGCTGTACTGATCCTGTCCCTCTCAGTCTGTGAGCTGTGTGCTGTACTGATACTATCCCTCTCAGTCTGTGAACTGTGTGCTGTACTGATACTGCACTCTCAGTCAGTGAGCTGTGTGCTTTACTGATACCGTCCCTCTCAGTCTATGAGCTGTGTGCTGTACTGATACTGCCCCTCTCAGTCTGTGAGCTGTGTGCTGTACTGTTACGGTCCCTCTCAGTCTGTGAGCTGTGTGCTGTACTGATCCTGTCCCTCTCTCTCTGTGAGCTGCGTGCTGTACTGATACTGTCCCTCGCAGTCTGTGAGCTGTGTCCTGCACAGATACTGTCCCTCTCAGTCTGTGAACTGGGTGCTGTACTGATACTGCACTCTCAGTCAGTGAGCTGTGTGCTTTACTGATACCGTCCCTCTCAGTCTGTGAGCTGTGTGCTGTACTGATACTGTCCCTCTCAGTCTGTGAGCTGTGTGCTGCACTGATACTGTCCCTCTCAGTCTGTGAGCTGTGTGCTGTACTGATACTGTCCCTCTCAGTCTGTGAGCTGTGTCCTGCACAGATACTGTCTCTCTCAGTCTGTGAGCTGTGTGCTGTACTGATACTGTCCCTCTCAGTCTGTGAGCTGTGTGCTGTACAGATACTCTCCCTCTCAATCTGTGAGCTGTGTGCTGTACTGATACTGTCCCTCTCAGTCTGTGAGCTGTGTGCTGCACTGATACTGTCCCTCTCAGTCTGTGAGCTGTGTGCTGTACTGATACTGTCCCTCTCAGTCTGTGAGCTGTGTGCTGTACTGATACTGTCCCTCTCAGTCTGTGAGCTGTGTGCTGCACTGATACTGTCCCTCTCAGTCTGTGAGCTGTGTGCTGTACTGATACTGTCCCTCTCAGTCTGTGAGCTGTGTGCTGTACTGATACTGTCCCTCTCAGTCTGTGAGCTGTACTGATACTGTCCCTCTCAGTCTGTGAGCTGTACTGATACTGTCCCTCTCAATCTGTGAGCTGTGTGCTGTACAGATACTGTCCCTCTCAGTCTGTGAGCTGTACTGATACTGTCCCTCTCAGTCTGTGAGCTGTACTGATACTGTCCCTCTCAGTCTGTGAGCTGTGTCCTGCACAGATACTGTCCCTCTCAGTCTGTGAGCTGTGTGCTGCACTGATACTGTCTCTCTCAGTCTGTGAGCTGTGTGCTGCACTGATCCTGTCCCTCTCAGTCTGTGAGCTGTGTGCTGTACTGATACTATCCCTCTCAGTCTGTGAACTGTGTGCTGTACTGATACTGCACTCTCAGTCAATGAGCTGTGTGCTTTACTGATACCGTCCCTCTCAGTCTGTGAGCTGTGTGCTGTACTGATACTGTCCCTCTCAGTCGGCGAGCTGTGTGCTGTACTGATACTGTCCCTCTCAGTCTGTGAGCTGTGTGCTGTCCTGATACTGTCCCTCTGAGTCTGTGAGCTGTGTGCTGTACTGATACTGTCCCTCTCAGTCTGTGAGCTGTGTGCTGTACTGATACTGTCCCTCTCAGTCTGTGAGCTGTGTGCTGTACTGATACTGTCCCTCAGTCTGTGAGCTGTGTGCTGTACTGATACTGTCTCTCTCAGTCTGGGAGCAGTGTCCTGCACTGATACGGTCCCTCTCAGTCTGTGAGCTGTGTGCTGTACTGATACTGTCCCTCTCAGTCTGTGAGCTGTGTGCTGTACTGATCCTGTCCCTCTGAGTTTGTGAGCTGTATGCTGTACTGATACTGTCCCTCTGAGTTTGTGAGCTGTGTGCTGTACTGATTCTGTCCCTCTGAGTTTGTGAGCTGTGTGCTGTACAGATACTGTCCCTCTAAGTTTGTGAGCTGTGTGCTGTACTGATTCTGTCCCTCTGAGTTTGTGAGCTGTGTGCTGTACTGATACTGTCCCTCTCAGTCTGTGAGCTGTGTGCTGTACTGATACTGTCCCTCAGTCTGTGGGCTGTGTGCTGTACTGATACTGTCCCTCTCAGTCTGTGAGCTGTGTGCTGTACAGATACTGTCCCTCTCAGTCTGTGAGCGGGGTCCTGTACTGATACTGTCCCTCTCAGTCTGTGAGCTGTGTGCTGTTCTGATACTGTCCCTCTCAGTCTGTGAGCTGTGTGCTGTACAGATACTGTCCCTCTCAGTCTGTGAGCTGTCTCCTGTACAGATGTTGTCCCTCTCAGTCTGTGAGCTGTGTGCTGTACTGATACTGTCCCTCTCAGTCTGTGAGCTGTGTCCTGTACAGATACTGTCCCTCTCAGTCTGTGAACTGTGTGCTGTACTGATACTGTCCCTCTCAGTCTGTGAGCTGTGTGCTGTACTGATCCTGTCCCTCTCAGTCTGTGAGCTGTGTGCTGTACTGATACTATCCCTCTCAGTCTGTGAACTGTGTGCTGTACTGATACTGCACTCTCAGTCAGTGAGCTGTGTGCTTTACTGATACCGTCCCTCTCAGTCTATGAGCTGTGTGCTGTACTGATACTGCCCCTCTCAGTCTGTGAGCTGTGTGCTGTACTGTTACGGTCCCTCTCAGTCTGTGAGCTGTGTGCTGTACTGATCCTGTCCCTCTCTCTCTGTGAGCTGCGTGCTGTACTGATACTGTCCCTCTCAGTCTGTGAGCTGTATCCTGCACAGATACTGTCCCTCTCAGTCTGTGAACTGGGTGCTGTACTGATACTGCACTCTCAGTCAGTGAGCTGTGTGCTTTACTGATACCGTCCCTCTCAGTCTGTGAGCTGTGTGCTGTACTGATACTGTCCCTCTCAGTCTGTGAGCTGTGTGCTGCACTGATACTGTCCCTCTCAGTCTGTGAGCTGTGTGCTGTACTGATACTGTCCCTCTCAGTCTGTGAGCTGTGTCCTGCACAGATACTGTCTCTCTCAGTCTGTGAGCTGTGTGCTGTACTGATACTGTCCCTCTCAGTCTGTGAGCTGTGTGCTGTACAGATACTCTCCCTCTCAATCTGTGAGCTGTGTGCTGTACTGATACTGTCCCTCTCAGTCTGTGAGCTGTGTGCTGCACTGATACTGTCCCTCTCAGTCTGTGAGCTGTGTGCTGTACTGATACTGTCCCTCTCAGTCTGTGAGCTGTGTGCTGTACTGATACTGTCCCTCTCAGTCTGTGAGCTGTGTGCTGCACTGATACTGTCCCTCTCAGTCTGTGAGCTGTGTGCTGTACTGATACTGTCCCTCTCAGTCTGTGAGCTGTGTGCTGTACTGATACTGTCCCTCTCAGTCTGTGAGCTGTACTGATACTGTCCCTCTCAGTCTGTGAGCTGTACTGATACTGTCCCTCTCAATCTGTGAGCTGTGTGCTGTACAGATACTGTCCCTCTCAGTCTGTGAGCTGTACTGATACTGTCCCTCTCAGTCTGTGAGCTGTACTGATACTGTCCCTCTCAGTCTGTGAGCTGTGTCCTGCACAGATACTGTCCCTCTCAGTCTGTGAGCTGTGTGCTGCACTGATACTGTCTCTCTCAGTCTGTGAGCTGTGTGCTGCACTGATACTGTCCCTCTCAGTCTGTGAGCTGTGTGCTGTACTGATACTGTGCCTCTCAGTCTGTGAGCTGTGTCCTGCACAGATACTGTCCCTCTCAGTCTGTGAGCTGTGTCCTGCACTGATACTGTCCCTCTCAGTCTGTGAGCTGTATGCTGTACTGATACTGTCCCTCTCAGTCTGTGAGCTGTGTGCTGTACTGATACTGTGCCTCTCAGTCTGTGAGCTGTGTCCTGCACAGATACTGTCCCCTCTCAGTCTGTGAGCTGTGTGCTGTACTGATACTGTCCCTCTCAGTCTGTGAGCTGTGTGCTGTACTGATCCTGTCCCTCTCAGTCTGTGAGCTGTGTGCTGTACTGATACTATCCCTCTCAGTCTGTGAACTGTGTGCTGTACTGATACTGCACTCTCAGTCAGTGAGCTGTGTGCTTTACTGATACCGTCCCTCTCAGTCTGTGAGCTGTGTGCTGTACTGATACTGTCCCTCTCAGTCTGTGAGCTGTGTGCTGTCCTTATACTGTCCCTCTGAGTCTGTGAGCTGTGTGCTGTACTGATACTGTCCCTCTCAGTCTGTGAGCTGTGTGCTGTACTGATACTGTCCCTCTCAGTCTGTGAGCTGTGTGCTGTACTGATACTGTCCCTCAGTCTGTGAGCTGTGTGCTGTACTGATACTGTCTCTCTCAGTCTGTGAGCAGTGTCCTGCACTGATACGGTCCCTCTCAGTCTGTGAGCTGTGTGCTGTACTGATACTGTCCCTCTCAGTCTGTGAGCTGTGTGCTGTACTGATCCTGTCCCTCTGAGTTTGTGAGCTGTATGCTGTACTGATACTGTCCCTCTGAGTTTGTGAGCTGTGTGCTGTACTGATTCTGTCCCTCTGAGTTTGTGAGCTGTGTGCTGTACAGATACTGTCCCTCTAAGTTTGTGAGCTGTGTGCTGTACTGATTCTGTCCCTCTCAGTCTGTGAGCTGTGTGCTGTACTGATACTGTCCCTCAGTCTGTGGGCTGTGTGCTGTACTGATACTGTCCCTCTCAGTCTGTGAGCTGTGTGCTGTACAGATACTGTCCCTCTCAGTCTGTGAGCGGGGTCCTGTACTGATACTGTCCCTCTCAGTCTGTGAGCTGTGTGCTGTTCTGATACTGTCCCTCTCAGTCTGTGAGCTGTGTGCTGTACAGATACTGTCCCTCTCAGTCTGTGAGCTGTCTCCTGTACAGATGTTGTCCCTCTCAGTTTGTGAGCTGTGTGCTGTACTGATACTGTCCCTCTCAGTCTGTGAGCTGTGTCCTGTACAGATACTGTCCCTCTCAGTCTGTGAACTGTGTGCTGTACTGATACTGTCCCTCTCAGTCTGTGAGCTGTGTGCTGTACTGATCCTGTCCCTCTCAGTCTGTGAGCTGTGTGCTGTACTGATACTATCCCTCTCAGTCTGTGAACTGTGTGCTGTACTGATACTGCACTCTCAGTCAGTGAGCTGTGTGCTTTACTGATACTGTCCCTCTCAGTCTGTGAACTGGGTGCTGTACTGATACTGCACTCTCAGTCAGTGAGCTGTGTGCTTTACTGATACCGTCCCTCTCAGTCTGTGAGCTGTGTGCTGTACTGATACTGTCCCTCTCAGTCTGTGAGCTGTGTGCTGCACTGATACTGTCCCTCTCAGTCTGTGAGCTGTGTGCTGTACTGATACTGTCCCTCTCAGTCTGTGAGCTGTGTCCTGCACAGATACTGTCTCTCTCAGTCTGTGAGCTGTGTGCTGTACTGATACTGTCCCTCTCAGTCTGTGAGCTGTGTGCTGTACAGATACTCTCCCTCTCAATCTGTGAGCTGTGTGCTGTACTGATACTGTCCCTCTCAGTCTGTGAGCTGTGTGCTGCACTGATACTGTCCCTCTCAGTCTGTGAGCTGTGTGCTGTACTGATACTGTCCCTCTCAGTCTGTGAGCTGTGTGCTGTACTGATACTGTCCCTCTCAGTCTGTGAGCTGTGTGCTGCACTGATACTGTCCCTCTCAGTCTGTGAGCTGTGTGCTGTACTGATACTGTCCCTCTCAGTCTGTGAGCTGTGTGCTGTACTGATACTGTCCCTCTCAGTCTGTGAGCTGTACTGATACTGTCCCTCTCAGTCTGTGAGCTGTACTGATACTGTCCCTCTCAATCTGTGAGCTGTGTGCTGTACAGATACTGTCCCTCTCAGTCTGTGAGCTGTACTGATACTGTCCCTCTCAGTCTGTGAGCTGTACTGATACTGTCCCTCTCAGTCTGTGAGCTGTGTCCTGCACAGATACTGTCCCTCTCAGTCTGTGAGCTGTGTGCTGCACTGATACTGTCTCTCTCAGTCTGTGAGCTGTGTGCTGCACTGATCCTGTCCCTCTCAGTCTGTGAGCTGTGTGCTGTACTGATACTATCCCTCTCAGTCTGTGAACTGTGTGCTGTACTGATACTGCACTCTCAGTCAATGAGCTGTGTGCTTTACTGATACCGTCCCTCTCAGTCTGTGAGCTGTGTGCTGTACTGATACTGTCCCTCTCAGTCGGCGAGCTGTGTGCTGTACTGATACTGTCCCTCTCAGTCTGTGAGCTGTGTGCTGTCCTGATACTGTCCCTCTGAGTCTGTGAGCTGTGTGCTGTACTGATACTGTCCCTCTCAGTCTGTGAGCTGTGTGCTGTACTGATACTGTCCCTCTCAGTCTGTGAGCTGTGTGCTGTACTGATACTGTCCCTCAGTCTGTGAGCTGTGTGCTGTACTGATACTGTCTCTCTCAGTCTGGGAGCAGTGTCCTGCACTGATACGGTCCCTCTCAGTCTGTGAGCTGTGTGCTGTACTGATACTGTCCCTCTCAGTCTGTGAGCTGTGTGCTGTACTGATCCTGTCCCTCTGAGTTTGTGAGCTGTATGCTGTACTGATACTGTCCCTCTGAGTTTGTGAGCTGTGTGCTGTACTGATTCTGTCCCTCTGAGTTTGTGAGCTGTGTGCTGTACAGATACTGTCCCTCTAAGTTTGTGAGCTGTGTGCTGTACTGATTCTGTCCCTCTGAGTTTGTGAGCTGTGTGCTGTACTGATACTGTCCCTCTCAGTCTGTGAGCTGTGTGCTGTACTGATACTGTCCCTCAGTCTGTGGGCTGTGTGCTGTACTGATACTGTCCCTCTCAGTCTGTGAGCTGTGTGCTGTACAGATACTGTCCCTCTCAGTCTGTGAGCGGGGTCCTGTACTGATACTGTCCCTCTCAGTCTGTGAGCTGTGTGCTGTTCTGATACTGTCCCTCTCAGTCTGTGAGCTGTGTGCTGTACAGATACTGTCCCTCTCAGTCTGTGAGCTGTCTCCTGTACAGATGTTGTCCCTCTCAGTCTGTGAGCTGTGTGCTGTACTGATACTGTCCCTCTCAGTCTGTGAGCTGTGTCCTGTACAGATACTGTCCCTCTCAGTCTGTGAACTGTGTGCTGTACTGATACTGTCCCTCTCAGTCTGTGAGCTGTGTGCTGTACTGATCCTGTCCCTCTCAGTCTGTGAGCTGTGTGCTGTACTGATACTATCCCTCTCAGTCTGTGAACTGTGTGCTGTACTGATACTGCACTCTCAGTCAGTGAGCTGTGTGCTTTACTGATACCGTCCCTCTCAGTCTATGAGCTGTGTGCTGTACTGATACTGCCCCTCTCAGTCTGTGAGCTGTGTGCTGTACTGTTACGGTCCCTCTCAGTCTGTGAGCTGTGTGCTGTACTGATCCTGTCCCTCTCTCTCTGTGAGCTGCGTGCTGTACTGATACTGTCCCTCTCAGTCTGTGAGCTGTATCCTGCACAGATACTGTCCCTCTCAGTCTGTGAACTGGGTGCTGTACTGATACTGCACTCTCAGTCAGTGAGCTGTGTGCTTTACTGATACCGTCCCTCTCAGTCTGTGAGCTGTGTGCTGTACTGATACTGTCCCTCTCAGTCTGTGAGCTGTGTGCTGCACTGATACTGTCCCTCTCAGTCTGTGAGCTGTGTGCTGTACTGATACTGTCCCTCTCAGTCTGTGAGCTGTGTCCTGCACAGATACTGTCTCTCTCAGTCTGTGAGCTGTGTGCTGTACTGATACTGTCCCTCTCAGTCTGTGAGCTGTGTGCTGTACAGATACTCTCCCTCTCAATCTGTGAGCTGTGTGCTGTACTGATACTGTCCCTCTCAGTCTGTGAGCTGTGTGCTGCACTGATACTGTCCCTCTCAGTCTGTGAGCTGTGTGCTGTACTGATACTGTCCCTCTCAGTCTGTGAGCTGTGTGCTGTACTGATACTGTCCCTCTCAGTCTGTGAGCTGTGTGCTGCACTGATACTGTCCCTCTCAGTCTGTGAGCTGTGTGCTGTACTGATACTGTCCCTCTCAGTCTGTGAGCTGTGTGCTGTACTGATACTGTCCCTCTCAGTCTGTGAGCTGTACTGATACTGTCCCTCTCAGTCTGTGAGCTGTACTGATACTGTCCCTCTCAATCTGTGAGCTGTGTGCTGTACAGATACTGTCCCTCTCAGTCTGTGAGCTGTACTGATACTGTCCCTCTCAGTCTGTGAGCTGTACTGATACTGTCCCTCTCAGTCTGTGAGCTGTGTCCTGCACAGATACTGTCCCTCTCAGTCTGTGAGCTGTGTGCTGCACTGATACTGTCTCTCTCAGTCTGTGAGCTGTGTGCTGCACTGATACTGTCCCTCTCAGTCTGTGAGCTGTGTGCTGTACTGATACTGTGCCTCTCAGTCTGTGAGCTGTGTCCTGCACAGATACTGTCCCTCTCAGTCTGTGAGCTGTGTCCTGCACTGATACTGTCCCTCTCAGTCTGTGAGCTGTATGCTGTACTGATACTGTCCCTCTCAGTCTGTGAGCTGTGTGCTGTACTGATACTGTGCCTCTCAGTCTGTGAGCTGTGTCCTGCACAGATACTGTCCCCTCTCAGTCTGTGAGCTGTGTGCTGTACTGATACTGTGCCTCTCAGTCTGTGAGCTGTGTCCTGCACAGATACTGTCCCCTCTCAGTCTGTGAGCTGTGTCCTGCACAGATACTGTCCCCTCTCAGTCTGTGAGCTGTGTCCTGCACAGATACTGTCCCCTCTCAGTCTGTGACATACATCCTGCACTGATCCTGCTGTTATCTCTCATGTTCTCGGCCGACCGAGGGTTAATACCTCGGCTTGCACTGTCGCTGACACCACATCACCTGCAGAAACACGACACAGTGAAGGATCAGCACTGTGTACGGGTCTTGCCTGTTGATTCCCTTATTTCCTCTGTATTTTTTCCGTTATGATTTTTGATCCAAGGATATTTCATGGACATGTATCTTTCAGTCAAGCAGCAGAGAGAATAAGGAATTTAAAAAGTTGCAACGTCGTATACAGTGCTGCAGAACCCAGACTCTGTGACAGTCGAGAAATGGGGTGGGATTCAGTTCAACTGGTTGGCTGTTGCCCATGAATTGGCCAAAAGTCCATGGGCGGAATTCTCCGGCGGCGGGTGCGGGAATTGTGCCGCGCCAGTCGGGGGCCGTTGGCAGTGCCGGCCCCCCCCCCCCCCCCACCCCCGGCGATTCTCCGGCCCACAATGGGCCAAGTGGCCGCCCGTTTCCGGCCGGTCCCGCCGGCGTATGTTACGACAGGTACTTACCAGTGGGACCTGGCTCTGCGGGTGGCCTTCGGGATCCTTGGGGGAGGCGCGGGCGGATCTAGCCCAAGGGGGTGCCCCATGCTGACCTGGCCCACGATCAGAGCCCAGCGATTCGCGGGCGGGCATGTGCCGTGGGGCACTCTATTCCTCCTCATCGGCCGCTGTAACAGTCCACGATGGCCGACGCGGAGACAAACCACCCCTGCGCATGCGCTGGGATGGCGCCAGCACACGCTGGTGCTCCCGCGCATGCGCCAACATGCGCCGGCCGGCGGAGGCCCTTTGGCACCAGTTGGCGTGGCGCCAAGCCCCTTCCACGCCGGCTGGCGCGACGCAAACCACTCCGCTGCCGGCCAAGCCCCTGAAGGTGCGGAGGATTCCGCACCATCGGGGCGGCTCGACGCCAGAGTAGTTCACACCACTCCTTCGCGCCGGAGTTTCCCGCCCCGCTGGATAGCGGAGAATCCTGCCCCATATTCTGCCCAGTAACAGGTGGTGATTGGATCCTGCCTGAGTGGGATGATTTCCAGAGACCGAAGGAAAGCAGAGGTGAGACCTGGACACAGAGGGACAAGGACCTGCTCCCTCTCTTCTCTCTCACTCTCACTCGATCTATCTCTCTCTCCCTCTCTCTCTCTCCAGAAAGGCTGTGAGTTGATGTATTTCTGAACCT
This sequence comes from Scyliorhinus torazame, assembly GCF_047496885.1. Classification (NCBI taxonomy): domain Eukaryota; kingdom Metazoa; phylum Chordata; class Chondrichthyes; order Carcharhiniformes; family Scyliorhinidae; genus Scyliorhinus; species Scyliorhinus torazame. The sequence goes on along the minus strand of NC_092720.1, from coordinate 183,230,370 downwards.
ACAGTGAACCTGAATGAATGAATCTACAGCAAATCTATTGCAGACTACAACCAGAGACCTGTATCTGAAAGCTCAATTTGAAGGAAGGTCTGCTGAATAACAACTATCTGAAAAAAACACTCATTTTCCTTTTTCTTATCATTTTCACCCCTGTCCTCTCCTGTCTTGTGTGTCTCTAGTGGGTAGAGGCAATTTAAAGTGGGGATTAGGAATTTAATAATAGTTCACCAATTCTATTTGCTGCATATTTCAGCAAAGATCTTGTTCAGAATAAAAAGTAAGTGTTTACATTTACAAACCTGGTGACTGTAATTATTGGGCAGCCGAGAGCGAAAGACCTGGCATTTTGCGAAGGATCATTAATTAATTTGGCTATTGGTTAATGTTGTGAATCTGGGGAAAGTGGGGCTGGAATTGACCGCACACTAACTCAGGGGGACGTAACAACTATCGGGTCAAGCATTGTTCCCTTCAACAAGCTTGGGGAACAATCTGTGCTCCCCGTCAGTGAATTGTACGTTGTATGATACAGTCCACTCAGTGAGCTGTGTCCTGTACTGATACTGTCCCTCTCAATTGGCGAGCTGTGTGCAGTACTGATACAGTCCCTCTCAGTCGGCGAGCTGTGTGCTGTACTGATACTGTCCCTCTCAATCGGCGAGCTATGTGCTGTACTGATACTGTCCCTCTCAGTCTGTGAGCTGTGTGCTGTACTGATACTGTCCCTCTCAGTCTGTGAGCTGTGTGCTGTACTGATACTGTCCCTCTCAGTCTGTGAGCTGTGTGCTGTACTGATACTGTCCCTCTCAGTCTGTGAGCTGTGTGCTGTACTGATACTGTCCCTCTCAGTCTGTGAGCTGTGTGCTGTACTGATACTGCCCCTCTCAATCGGCGAGCTGTGTGCTGTACTGAAACTTTCCCTCTCAATCAGCGAGCTGTGTGCTGTACTGATACTGTCCCTCTGAGTCTGTGAACTGTGTGCTGTACTGATACTGTCCCTCTCAGTCTGTGAGCTGTATGCTGTACTGATACTGTCCCTCTCAGTCTGTGAACTGTGTGCTGTACTGATACTGTCCCTCTCAGTCTGTGAGCTGTGTGCTGTACTGATACTGTCCCTCTCAGTCTGTGAGCTGTGTGCTGTACTGATACTGTCCCTCTTCGTCTGTGAGCTATGTGCTGTACTGATGTTGTTGCTCTCAGACTGTGAGATTTGTCTATCCTGACCATATCTCTTAGTATTTGAAATGTGGCCATGACTCATATTAAACCCTGTTCCTGTTAAATCTGTTAAATATATTCATATTGATTGAACACAAAGTACCATTGAATCAATCAGAATAAAAAGCGGACTCATGTTGATGAGCCCCATTTGAGCAAGATGCTGTCTTTGAAATAAATAAATTTGATAAGGCATTGTTAAATCAACAGATAAAATCCAGGCTAAGCATGAGAAATGGCAAGTTACATTCACACCACATAAGTGCCAGGCAATGATCATAGAGGGAATCTAACCATCTCCCCTTGACATTCAGTGTCATTACCATCACTGAAGCAACCATTATCAAAACCCTGGTGTTACCTTTGACCAGAAACTGATCTGGACTAGCCATATTGTAAAGAACAACTTTTCAATCCCTGCCTGAACCTGGTTACATTTTTTAATTCCTATCTTGCTGGTTGCAAATTTTGGTTTTAAACTGAACCCCCCACCCACCAGTTTAATGTGTCATCTGAACTGACCCAAGCACTCCCTTCAATCCAGCATGCAAGGTGGCAGGATCCCGTGATATAATTTTGATGGACTTGGCTAGCAGCCAATCAGCCCTTCTCTAATTTCAAGACTTATCCTACTCTCGATGTTGATTGGTCGAGCCTTCAGAAGATTCTGGAAGGAGAACAGTCTTCCTTTTGGTCAGTTCTGTTTAAAGCTCGGAGACAGCAGGTTCTATCAGCTGAGGCTGGTGATTAAAACCCTCTCCAGCCCGGCCAGTGAAGGTTTAACTGCTGAGTAAATGACTGCAAGCAGTAGCCAGGCCTGTGAAAGTAATTTCTGATTGAAATGCTGCAGGCAGTCTCTCCCACCTGGTCTTTGAAGGTAACATGAGTAATTGACTGCAAGCAGTAGTCAGGCCTGTGAAACTTTAATCCTCTGTTTGAAAGGCTGGGACACGCCCAGTCTGGTACTTCGCTTGAGAACCCTAAAAGATCCTGAAGACCATGCCCTTCTCTATCTCTTCATACCACAGCTAGAAAACCCTGCACAAAGGCTAGACAAGCAGTTGAATGGCAGAGTGGACAGTGAACCTGTCAGAATCTCTCAGGTAGAGAATTCTAATATTATCTCAGTGAGATTGACTCAGTGAGAGTCAATCTGGTGGAGGCCCGTACAAGTGAAGGAGACCTTCCAGATGAATTCCTGCAGCCCATAAGATTGAATTGATACTAAAAGGTCCATACCAACTGATAGTTTTGAACACCTCACATTCTGACAAGATCATCGCCCACAAAGACCACAACCTCAGCAGCAAAAATATTCATCTCTCATTCTAAGTGTAATCGCTCTTATTTTGATCCTTCCCTGCCCCCACCATGTGTCTGTCTTGTGTGTGTTTGGGAGGAGGGTGGGACAGCATGAGGGGAATAATAAGATTAGCAGACCGTTGCTCTATTATTGCCATTACATATTTATCTCTCACCTTGTTATAAATAATTTTTAATAACATTTACAAATCTGGTGCATGTAAGTCGATGTAGTAGTCAAGGGTCAAATATCTCATGAAAACATTTGAATTATTGGTTAATTCACTTATGTTCAGACTCTGGGATCTGTGGGGTTGGAATTGACCACGGACTCACCCAACGTGTCGTAACAATATACAAACTATGGCTACAAGAGTGGATCAGAGGCTGGGAATTCTGTGGAGAGTAACTCACCTCCTGACTCCCAAAAGCTTGTTTGACGTAACAAGGCTCGGGTCAAGAGTGTGATGGAATACTTTCCATTTGCCTGGATGAGTCGATCAACACTTAAGAAGCTCAAGACCACCCAGGACAAAGAGGTCTGCTTGATTGGCACCTTATTTACCACCTTCAATATTCACTGACACACAGTAGCAGCAGTGTGTACCATTTAATAAGATGCACTTCAGCATTGCACCAAGGCTCCTTCGACAGCACCTTTCAAACCCATGACCTCTGCCACCAAGAAGGACAAGGTCTAGTTGCATAGGAAAACTACCACCTACAAGTTGGAAATATGTCAGCCATTCCTTGACCATGACCTGGAACTCCCTCCCTTGCAGCATTTTGGGCGTACCCGGACTGCAGCGGTTCAAGAACAAAGCTCCCCACCACTTTCACAAGGGCAACCAGGGATGGCCAATCACTGCTGGCCTATCGAGCAACACCCACATCTGGTGAAAGTATATGTTGATAAGAAGTTATGTAACCCTGTGCTCCTATCTTAGATGTTCTTTTAAGCTTGCAGTTTGTGTTCTGTGAATATCACTGATGGGATTTTACTCTCTGTAATGGAACATAAAGAGGTGGGGAAACTGTCAAGAATTCGATCTGAGAGCAGTGTTAGAGAACCGCTAAATAGAGAGGGAGAGAGATAGAGAGGGAGAGAGAGAGAGAGGGAGAAAGGGAGAGATAGAGAGTGAGAGAGAGAGGGAGAGAGGGGCAAAGAGAGAGAGAGGGAGGGAGGGAGATAGAGAGAGAGAGGGAGAGAGAGAGCGGGGGAGAGAGAGGGCGAGAGAGTGAGAGAGAGGTGTTTGTTGATGATCTATGAATTTTGTGTTGAAGTTGGAAATGATGGCTGAATTGAGGCAGTTTGATGCTGTTGTCCAGATTGTAACAGCGGGGAGACAGATCTGGTGCAATGTCATTGAGATGATTTTAAAAATGAGCTGAGGAATTGATGTTTGTTAGAGAGAGAGAAAGAAAAATATGTTTAAAGTTGAAACCGTCACTGAAGCTGAAGCACCGCCCTCTATCATTCGGATGTAAGAATTTGCAATGTTTCCTTGTTGTTCTTTGTGAAATGCAGTTTTTCCCTAATTTCAGTGACAGACAGTAGTGAAGAAAGAAGGTGTGATGTCATTTATTTTCTCCCCTTTAACAGGCATGTGCTGGGTTTTGAAGATTGAAAAGATTCACAGTAAAACTAGAAGTGTTGTGAGAAAGGAGATGTGTGTGTACAGATGTGTGTGTACAGATGTGTCTGTGTGTAAACTTCCTGTTAGTGACTGAGAAAGGACTATGTGAATGTTCTGTCCTGCTGTTCCTTCAGTCCCGTTCCAACTCTGATGTGTTCGCCTGAAAATCATTCGGTCTAAAGGGGGAGAACAGTTTACAAGTTTTGAAACTGGAGGTTTATTGTCGGCTACAATTAAACTTTTGTGGTGCTGGTGAAAAATGTGGGGGGCGGGATTCCCCACCCAGCGAGACCGGAATCGCAAAATTTTACTGGGCAGAGTATCGCGCGTCCTCGGCCAAAAATAGAGGTCGGCGCTGAGCGTGCAACACAACAGAATGACATGCTCTGGTTCCTCGACAGCAACATGATTGCATTCCACGCTGCATGCCGGCATGCAAATTGTACAGTAAAGGCTATTGGCATATCATTAACGACCTGATCCGGCATTCTCTGGGGCTCCCGCAATGCTCCGTCTCTGCCAAGCGGAATTACCGATGGAAAGGTTCACTTCTGGTGTTGGAAATCGGGCATCAGACAATGTGGTTGCTGAGGGAGAGAGAGGGGGTACAAAAAGTGTCCAACATCGCTATTGTGGGCTGACAGTTATGCCGCTGGCCTGGGGGCATCTTCCAGTGCTGGAGGGGGTAACGGGGGATGGCCAGGAGTTGGGTTGTGGGGTCAGGGTGGCTGGGCACCGATCACCATTGCGCAGCCGGCAAAGCAGCAATGCGGCTGCTCATGCCACTTATTGCCCATTGTGAACTTAGCGCCACGGGTCATATGGGAGCCTCCCCAGGCCACCCCCCTCAGTACCCTCTGACCCCAGCCTACCCATCAACAGTTGGAGTTGGCTGGGGTGGGACCCAATTTGCAATGGCATTGTTGCTGGTGTGCGGGTATTCGCCCTGGCGTTGCTGTGGACACCAAAATGTTGACCGTCATTTAGAATGTTGTTCTGGATGAGGCTCGTGGCTCCGCCTGGTGCAGGTCTTTGGATCTCACTTTGAGGAATTGTGAGGTATCCATGAGAGAATGGAGAAGGCACAGGAGAGAATCATTGTATTTAACAGAGCACTTTCCCTGGTGAGGGCTCACTTTAGATTCGTTGAGGTCCTGCTGCACGGTGTGTCGTCTAGCCTGATGGGTTCGAGAGGCGGTGGCTGAACAAAGAATGTCTGTGAGTCCGCTCCTGGCGAGAAGTGAAGACCGCAGCTGAAAAGAGAACTGGGATGTTCCTCCACAAAACTACAGAACACTGGAATCGCAAACCTGACTACTTGCTGATGTCAACGCAACTGGAACCTTTAGTGGCAATGGCCGGACTGCTTAATCATTTCCTCCTCACATTAGAACATTACAGTGCAGTACAGGCCCTTCGGCCCTCGATGTTGCGCCGAACTGTGAAACCACTCTAAAGCCCAACTCACTATTCCCTTATCGTCCATATGTCTATCCAATGACCATTTAAATGCCCTTAATGTTGGCGAGTTCACTACTGTTGCAGGCAGGGCATTCCACGCCCTTACTGCTCTCTGAGTAAAGAAGCTACCTCTGACATTTGTCCTATATCTATCTCCCCTCAATTTAAAGCTATGTCCCCTCATGCGAGCCATCACCATTCGAGGAAAAAGGCTCTCACTGTCCACCCTATCTAATCCTCTGATCATCTTGCATGCCTCTATTAAGTCACCTCTTAACCTTCTTCTCTCTAATGAAAACAGCCTCAAGTCCCTCAGCCTTTCCTCATAAGATCTTCCCTCCATACCAGGCAACATTCTGATAAATCTCCTCTGCACCCTTTCCAATGCTTCAACATCCTTCCGATAATGCGGTGACCAGAACTGCACGCAATACTCCAAATGCAGCTGCACCAGAGTTTTGTACAGCTGCAACATGACCTCATGGCTCCGAAACTCAATCCCTCTACCAATAAAAGCTAACACACTGTGCGACTTCTTAACAACCCTATCAACCTGGGTGGCAACTTTCAGGGATCTATGCACATGGACACCGAGATCTCTCTGCTCATCCACACTGCCAAGAATCTTACCATTAGCCCAGTACTCAGTCTTTTGACAGTGAGAGCCTTTTTCCTCGGATAGTGATGTCTAGCACGAGGGGACATATCTTTAAATTGAGGGGAGATAGATGTAAGACAGATGTCAGAGGTTGGTTCTTTACTCAGAGTGTAGTAAGGGCGTGGAATGCCCTGCCTGCAACAGTAGTGGACTCGCCAACACTAAGGACATTCAAATGGTCATTAGATAGACATATGGACAGTAAGGGAATCGTGTAGATGGGCTTTAGAGTGGTTTCACAGGTCGGTGCAACATCGAGGGCCGAAGGGCCTGTACTGTGCTGTAATGTTCTATGTTCTATCAACAATCTTACCATTCGCCCAATACACTGTATTCCTGTTACTCCTTCCAAAATGAATCACCTCACACTTTTCTGCATTAAACTCCATTTTACACGTCTCAGCCCAGCTCTGCAGCTTATCTATGTCCCTCTGTAACCTGCAACATCCTTCTGCACTGTCCACAACTCCACCGACTTTAGTGTCATCCACAAATTTACTCACCCATCCTTCTACGCCCTCCACGAGGTCATTTATTAAAATGACAAACAGCAGTGGCCCCAAAACAGATCCTTGTGGTACACCCCTAGTAACTGAACTCCAGGCTGAACCTTTGGCCAGATACCAATAAACAAAGTGTAAAAGGGATCATTTTAGATTAAATCTTATTGAGACCAACTGAGGGGGTGGAATAAGGACAGGAAGCCAGCTCATTCCTCCTGCTCCGGGACTGTAACACTTTGGAAGTGTCCCAGCCAGACTGTGACTAAGTAAGGAGTCCAGCCCGGATTAACAACTTTGCGGAACCTGGATTGAGCTGCAATATTCCTGATCAGTGTGTTAGTTATTATTGTTTTAGTAATTAATAAACTTACTCTTTCTTTGACTTAAGAAAGCCTGGTTAAATGGGGCCATCTAAAAAGTAAATATGTTTGGACTGGGAAATGGTATCCAGAGGGGAAAGGATCACTTTTAAATTAACCTTGTTTTGACCAACCAAGGGGAGTTTGAATAAAGAAGGGGAGACAGCGAGTGCCTCCTCACCTGGGGTCATAACAAATTGGGGTCCCGTTCTGAAAGTTACATTGACGGATTCCTCTTGGAGATATTTGTGTCCATGCTGATTAGCTCTTAAATTTGATCGTCTGGCCACCGCACACTGGACATTCAGGGGAGCAGAAGCAAAGATCATGAGGCAAGATGACCAGCTTTGAACGTTTAAGAAGACAATGAAAGTCTGGAAGGTTTTGCGGGTGGTGCAACTGTGGTGTGATATGCATGACTTCACCAGGAAGAAAATAAGTTCAACGGAGACAGCATGGCTTCAATCTCCTTGAGTTTTCTCAAATGGTGCCTCTGTTTGAAGACAGTGAAAGTTCGGATGATCAAGTTGATTAGCAGGATACACCGCAGAATCCCTAAGGACCTGATAGACTTTGACAAATGCAAAATGAGGCTTTGTGGGAAAGGGCAGAAAGATTATCACTAAGCCATGATGGGTGAAATCACCAAAGCTTCACCAACAGGGAAAACAGTTCAGACCAGTATTCTTATTTCCCTGTTTTACTGGTGTTCCATTGTAAAGTATACAAGACCAGTTCATATTTTTAACAAAAATTTACAGTACCCAATTCATTTTTTCCAATTAAGGGGCAATTTAGCGTGTTCAATCCACCTAACCTGCACATCTTTGGGTTGTGGGGGCGAAACCCACACAAACACGGGGAGAATGTGCAAACTCCACAGGGACAGTGACCCAGAGCCGGGATCGAACCTGGAACCTCAGCGCCGTGAGACTGCAGTGCTAACCCACACAAGACCAGTTCAGACCAGTATTCTTATTTCCCTGTTTTACTGGTGTTCCATTGTAAAGTGTACACTGACAGCTCAGAGCAGTATTCTTGGTTGCAATGCGTTTTCCAGCAGACCGTGCACCCTTGCCTGTAGGTTTCCTGGCAGTGTGTGGTGCCTTCAATGGGAAATCCCATTGACAAGCGGCGGGTGTATTGAATCCTGCCGCCAACGAAAGACGAGTCACCGAGAAACACAAGGTTGGGGGCTCCCAGTTTTACTGATGTTCCATTTTAAAGTGTACAAGATCAGTTCAGAGCAGTAATCTTAATTCTCCGTCTTACTGTTTTTTTCTTCTGGGCTGTAAAATAAATCAATGAAGAGCAACTCCAACAGATGGGAAAATATGTAAAGATGACTTACGAATGTGAAAATCAAACAGAAGATTAAAGCAGGAATTGGAACACTAGTTAGTGTGCAGAAGTGATTCATTCAGTGTCAGTGTAACACGTTACCTGACAAACTGTGACATGAAGCTGTTTATACAACAAAAGAGTAAGAGTAAGAAAACATTTTCAGATGTTCAAGGCACTGACTTATTCTCCATGGAACAACTGACTTGAAGACAATTACAATGTTAATGGTCAGAGGGAGTAGAATCGCAGAATCTCTTCAGTGCAGAAAGAGGTAATTTGGCCCCTCGAGTCTGCACCGACAAGCTGAAAGAGCACCGTAACCTAAGCCCACTCCCCTGCCCTCTCCGCATAACACCACCTAACCTTTGGACAATTTATCATGGCCAATTCACCGAACCTGCACATCTTTGGACTGTGGGAGGAAGACGGAGCACCCGGAGGAAACCCACGTGGAGACGGGAAGAAAGTGCAAACTCCACACAGACACAAGGAGAATATGCAGACTCCACACAGACAGTGACTCAGGTTCGGAATTGAATCTGGGTCCCTGGCGCTGTGAGGCAGCAGTGCTAACCACTGTGCTACCGTGCCGCCAAAAAGGAATTTTGGCTTGGAACAATTGTAGACAAAGGAGATATAATAATTAATAAGAACTATCTACAAAGTGGATAAGGGTGATGGGAGAGCTGGGGATTCTTTAAAGTCCATGGGCGGGATTCTCTGTCAGCGGGATCCTCCGCTTTACTGGCAGTGCATCCACAACCACGGGTTTCCCGACGGCGTGGGCTGGCCACAATGGAAAACCGCATTGGCCGCCTGTGGGAATGGAGAATCTGCTGCCGGTGGGAGCGCTCCAAAAACCGGGGCTGGCGGGACGGAGAATCCCGCCCCATATATTTTCTATGGCTGAATTGCCATAGGGGCTAAAGTATATAATTGCCCCTCAGACCATATACAGGTTAGGTGGGGTTACGGGGTTAGGGTGGGGGAGTGGGCCTAGGTGGCGTGCTCTTTCAGAGGGTCGGTGCAGACTCAATGGGCCGAATAGCCTTCTTTTGCATTGTAGGGACTCTATGGATTCTTTGGATATACGCCGGAATTCTCCGGCCATTCCCTGGTGGTGGGAGTCTCTGCCACCACTAGCAGTGCACCCCTCCCGCAGGTTTTCCAATGGCGTTGGGTGGCCTCTATGAGAATTCCCATTGACCGCGGCGGGACCAGAGAACCTTGCCGCCAATAAATCACGCTACCAGGAAACACGCGGCTGGGAGCCCGAGAACCCCGCCCATAATCTGGTGTTCTATTTGAATGTTACATATGCTGATAGCAAAAAAATTAGCAGCACTCCTGTAAAAGAATAAGAAGTTAGGGAAATGAATTTATACTTTAGAAATAACTATGCTGGTCAAAGGTGAGTTATGAGAATTCATGAAGAATGTTTCCTTCTCAAATGTGGGGGAGAACTATAAGAAATAGGGGACTTCAGAAATTGTGTTTTTAGAATTGTGCAGAATTCGCATGGATTTCTCCATCCCGACTGGCCTCTCTCTCAGAATAAAAAGAACAATTCTAAAGAATCAGTGACGAAGACAGGCTACAGATAAAGGACACAAGGATTGCACTCTCTGTGATGAGGTCACAAGACTCTACAAATATTCCTGAACCAATAGCAGAAGGCCTTTACATGACCAGCATAACCAAGACAGGGTGAACAGTGTCGGGAGGTGAGGACCCTGACATCTTGGATACCGGTCCTGTATCCATTGGTCAGATGGGTTTGAACAGATGATTGACACTGGGCAAACTACATCAGCTCGAGAAATAAAACATGTTAATGACTCCTCGTCAGCGGTCCTCCTCCTTAGAGGGAAGATGGACCAGGGGAGATGGACAAAAACCAAGAGAAGTGTTCTCTAACACTTAGACTGGAGAGAAGGATGCTGTTGTCCCAGATGAACATCCTGTGTAACAGATGTCCATTTGTGCTCTGGGATCAATGAATTGCTCCTCACTGGCATGTGTTTGTTAACATTTCCTGTCGATTGAGTTAATGCACGAGATCCAAACTGTTGCTTCTTCATAAACTTCCATAAAATTACTTAGGAATATTGGACTGTCTATCTTATATTATCTGTCGCTCCAGAACCCGAAATCATGCAAATCAGTGAAATGGGAAAACACTGAGCAACAGAATCTGATGCAGAGAGTGCTTTAAGTGATGTATTTTGTAAGCAAGGATGAGTCTGCACCGACCCTCTGAAAGAGCACCCCACGCAGGCCCACTCCCCAACCACTTGCCGTAACCCCACCTAACCTTCTGGACATAAGGAGCAATTTAGCATGGCCTATCCACCTAACCTGCACATCTTTGGACTGCGGCAAGAAACCGGAGCACTCGGAGGAAACACAAACAGGGAGAAAGTGCAAATTCAGAGGCCAGAACTGAACCCAGGCCCCTGGCACGGCGAGGCAGCAGTGCTAACCGCTGTACCACCATGCCGACCTAGTAAATTAATTTTAAAAAGCACAGACTCAGGTCTCTCAGTCCCTGCACATTTAAACCTGCACTGTTGAGTTTATATTACCTCTTCTCATCCTTCTGGAGCACATGTCTTTAGTTCGGTTGCTGGAATATTTCAGGGCTCTGTGCATTTTCCAGTTCCTTCAGTTATTTCTTTGTATCGTGTGGAGTATCATGTGGAGTGAATCAAATTGGCTGAAAACCGGCAACTATGATGGTGGGGACCTCTGGGGGAGACGGAGATGGATCACCCACTCAGCACTTCTGACTAAAGATTGCTGCAAATTCTTCAGCCTTGTCTTTTGCACTGGGCTCCTCCATCATTGAGGATGTGGGTATTCGTGGAGCCCCCTCCTTCTGTGAGTTATTTGTCCCCCACCATTCACAGCTGGATGGAGGCAGGACTGCAGAGTTTATATCAAATCTATTAATTGTGAAATCGCATAACTCTGTCACTCGATGCTTATGCTGTTTGGCATTGTTGCCTTCTTGACTTTGGGGTGTACCACAAGTTTCTTATATCGACCAAATGACCACACAACCAATATGTTAGCTCAAATACACAGTTTATTAATAGCACAAGACTTGGATCTCTGTGCAATAATACACGCGGCTCCGTACTAAACTACACCTAACGACTTAACGTCGCGTGACCGGCACTGTGCGAGATAAGGTCTTTATCAGGGTCCACGTGGTCGGTTTGGGAGTGGTTGGATTCGTCTCAGCTGGGCTTGTCCTTCAGGAATGGTTGCAGGTCCTGGAACTTGGTTGTTCTGCTGCAGTTGGTCGCACACAGGCCGGTCCCATAAGAGACCGATCTCTAATGCGCAGGGCTTTTTATCCTTCGTCTCTTTCACGCCCTTTTGGGCGGTCCTTACTTCAGGTCCAATGGATCGATAGGGTTTCGATCACCCTCATCAATCTCAGCAGGGGCGGATAGCTGGGCGGGTCCAAGCTATCATTGTCCCAAGCACATTGGCCTTTCCAAATAAGAGGGGGGTGGCGACGGTTAGTCTGCTACTGTTGTAACTCCTTGATTCAAACTCTATTGTCTTGGGGGAAATGGTGATCGACATTTAATGGATACAAGTTTCAGCCAAGTCTGGTTTCTTTGCACAATACACAGAGGCTGTGTACCCGTCTGTGTCCCAAATTGACCACAATTCCCATGGTCCTTTGCAGCTGGCCATTTTACATGGCTACAGAAAGTAAGTGGACCTGTGCTGTGGCTTCACCAGTTTTATATCTCATATTTCGGTATGCCTGCTGTGGTTCCTGGCATGCCCTAGCTTGGTGGGAATGGGAAAGTGGAAGATATGCCAGGCTATGAAGTTACTGATTCTGGTTGAGTCCAATTCTGCTGCTGCTGATGTCCTGCATGCATCATGGATGCCTATGCTCGAGTTGGTAGATATTTTCAAAATCTTTTTCTTTGAGCACGGTGGTAATGCTCCGTGGGATAGATATTTGGATGCAATGGTTGCGATTTGGTTGTAATTTTCCAAATTCTCTCACCCCCCCCCCCATGTACTGATCAGATGCGTCCAGTTGACAATGATAAACTAAGACAAAGCTGCTTTCTTTCCTAGAGTTTATTGACTGAGTTCACAAGCAAAATTACTCCAACCCCCACTGGTGTCCCAGCTGTCCCCATTGATAGTTGTTCAAATACCCATCATCTATTTAATGACGTATTAGTCATTAAATGTTAACAATGTGATTATCATTGGTTCTGTTGAGAGATTCTACCACCATTTATCTCCTTTTTCAAAGACCAAAACACCATCAGTTGTTTAGCGGAGATGAGCGAGGCAGTTTTATTTACGCAGAGGGTGGTGAGTGCCTGGAACGCGTTGCCAGGGGAGGTTGTGGAAGCAGATACATTAACGGCGTTCAAAAGGCTTCTTGACAAACACATGGATAGGATGGGATATGGCACAAGGAGGTGCTGAGGGTTTTGGTCAAGGTTGGTATCGTGACCGGTATAGGCTTGGAGGGCCAAAGGGCCTCTTCCTGTATTGTTCTTTGAAGAGGACAGAAAGTGGAGAGGGTGGAGTTTAAAGAGAAATCTGGTGTTAAGAGGTGAAAATATTCACACGAAGGCCTGAATATAAGTAAAAAAGCAGTTTATGTCAGAATTCTGGGAGAGAAGGTCTCAGACTCCGCAACCTTTGACAGCTCAGGCTCACACAGGTTAATATACAGATGCAAGGGGCGGAATTAGTTGTATTCTCATTTACATACAATCAATCAACTATATTCGTATCACACTTATTACATGCAGTCAATCAATTTTCCTAGCATCCCAGTTATCACATATATAGTTAAAGTGGGTGTTGTCTTACTCGCCCCTAACTTCATACAGAAGTCATCCAAAACTAACATAATTATGTGTCCTGTCTACAGCTGTAGACCTTGCGCTTTATCAAGGATACATTGCATGTCTTGTTCTGTGAAGCTGTTATCAGCGGCTGTTGGGATACTCCCTATACATACCCACAGTTGGTTTCATGAGACAGTTTACAGGGAATGTGGCTTTTTCAGCCATTTTGTGTCTTTAATATCACAAAATAGCGAACAGCCATTTTGTGTCTTTTCTGATATTAACAGCATTGTGTATACACTCTTCATTTCTATGAATTGCCTCTTCTAAACAGGCTTCTATGCCAATGAGTACCTTTTGTTTCATCAGAGTGCTTCAAAAGCAACATAGAAGCACAAATGTAGTTACTGGGCCACCTGTAATTTATATCATAGTCCAGTATCACAAAATGCCCTCTAACATTCCCTTCTGTTGGTCATGGAAGAAGTTTACAGAACTCCAACTGACCACAATGAAATGATATGAGAGCTGCAGAATGCGTTTAATATGGCCTTTGTGGCATGTAACCTCCCAGATGTTCCATACGTACACCGTGCATGGGATTCAATGATCACCCCTTAAACGAACCCATATATGTCACATTTAATGTCTTGATATCAATCATTCCTGCCTCCCTGACCAACTCTGCTGTCATTAAATGATGTTATTCATAGCAGTTTTCAAGTAAGCTCATCCAACAGTCCCACACTCGCTGCCACTGTCACTCTGAAGTAGATCCTGTGTGTGCTTATTTTTCAAAGCGTGGATTTTTTTTGTTAACTGTTAGTAAAGCTTAACTGATTGACTGATCTTCAGTCTTCATTCCCTCAGAGTTTCTGCAAGATGTGGGACCATCTCTGGCTATTTATACTCCTCACTCAAATGATCCTTGCTAGGCCTATAGTGGTGGGCCTAAGGGGTACAAACGTTTTAGCGATAGGTTACGGGATTTTCCTTTTCTTCCATAAACTTAAAATGCATGAGGGCAGGTGTAATCTCTAAGACACAACCATGAGTTCTGATTAACACACATTCATCCAACTCTCCCTGTCCCATCGGGTGGTGGCAACCTGAGGTAGATCCCATATATTATCCCTGCGTATAGCAGAGGTCTCAAAGAGGTAGTACCGGAGGGAGTGTTAGCCCGCATGATTCCAATGTCCTCTAGTTGGTTGTGAGGGTATGGCCCCGAGTCCGGTATGATGATAGGGATCATCAGGACCATCTGTACCCCCGTTATCTCATCCATTTTACAGTCGGGGATCGCGGAGTATACTCTGGTTACGCCCTTCAGAGTACGGTTGTCATTTGGCTAGCTTAGCCAGTTGCGGGCTGTCTATTCAATCAGGCACCTCCCCCCCTTTAGATCAGATCAAGGATGTGTCTTAGCTGCCCCTGTCAGAGCCTTCCAGCTGTCTCCCTTTCTTAGTCGATGAGTTTGTTAATGTTGAATGTCTTCGTGTGTGTACCTAACACTGTTGTCCTATTCAATTATATATCCAGGCCCTCTTCCCCAAGCTGGCTAGACCTTTCTCTGCTTTCCCTAATATTCTCTTCCTTATGCCTGAAAATTGTTCCACCTTTGCATTTAACCTTTGTATGTCTAGTGACTTTACCATAGAAGTTTCTGTGTTAAGTCATGTCACTGCATCATTAATTATGCCTCTTCTAACCCTGTGTAGGTTGTCATGCCCTCAAAATCTAGTGGCACCCGTGTCATTGGCAGCCTGCTTCATAGCTACCTTACTTAAAACACAGTACATATTTATTTCATATTATAAACAATACCAGAATGCGTGAGAAGTACAGACACAAGTTGGATACGCATCCGATGTCTTTCCCCGAATGTAGCTGCAGCCAAGCATTAAAATAAACGATATCATTGTTCCAGTCTCTGGCTGCTGGGATGCGCATCCCGTCAATAAAAGTATATAAAGCACCATAGTTCATATAGCTATGTTTATCCTGTGTATGTTGTAAAATAAATGATGTTTTTGCGCTTTGAAGTGCTTGTAGTTGTTCTGAGATCTCAAGAGCCATCTCGAGTCCCCATAGCTGCTGCTGTCGTTCCAGCCTTTCTTGAATGTTTAACCTAAAAATTAAAAGGAAAAGTGTCCTGGCCGTCACCAGGTGTTAGATGTCGTCCGTATAAAGCTTTTCCTGTAAAGGCTGAACAGTGTGTTATTCAGGGGTTAGTAGCTCTTATATAGTACAACGTTTTCATATCTATTTCCCTCGTGGTTACGCACCTATTTCTGTTGTGCTTGAACCCGACCCTGTTGTGCTTTTAGCCAGTTTACAATAACTCAACTGTCTCAAATTCCTGAAGCTACTGCAAATGTAGTGGCACTTGTAGTTACTTGTAAAGTTCTGCATTGTATGTTCTAACACCAAAGATCCATTCTGCATGGGACAGAGTGGGTTAACTAATCTGAATATATCTGACAACTCAAAATTTAAGATTTGTAAGTTCCAATTAAAAATACATCTTCAGCCGTTTGTTTTTTTAAAATTACTTTCTCCGAATTACAAAGCCAGAGCTCAGAGTGTGGACAGGGGCAAAACCCAGCACGGGTCAATTCTCTGCTGGTTTGAAAAGGGGTGGAGTAAAAGTTGGATTGCTGCCAAGTTCCTGTTATCAAGTGTCTTAGAACGAAGTGTTTCCTTGGAATATAGATTTGCTTTTAATCAGAGTTGTGTGTTTTTCCTTTTTAAAAGCAGCTTCCACATTGTCTGAAGTTTTAATTTCCAAGCTAATTTTGAACATTTATTTTAAAATATCAAACACAATAAGTTATTGAATATATGACTGAACCAATTTTGCGCTGAATCTTGGTTCTCTACCAGACGTCATTTTATCACCACCCTTCTTTTGTTTAAACAAGAAACATGATCATGGACATATTTTATTTACCCGCCTGTCCTTTACACTTAATTCTGCAATCTCAGAAGTAATACATCTACATTGTGTCAGGGAAGTTTTAACCCTGAACTAATGAAACACTGGCATGGTCATATGTCATATGTATTTCAACTGTTATATGTATTTCAACTATCCTAACTTCCAATGAACACCATAAAACTAATATTTTCTTATTCTTACCTACATGATTTTGTACCCTGATTAAAATTCCTTGCGTATCAAAATTACCCTGGAAATGTCAATCATAACAAAGGTTAACTACACGCAAACTATGATCTTTAAATCACAATGTCAGACAATACACCAAAATAAGTTAGGTAAAAATCCTTCTGGAGCCGATTCTAAAATTCCAGATTATAAACCCAAGGATACTTCTCAGAAGATAAATCTTAGTAGATAGATATTAACATTCACAGACCAAACACACACACATTGTCACAGGTCGCAAATATCAGAGTAAAGAGACAGCAATTGCACAATCGTTTAATTAAAATACTGAACAAAAGCTTCCATTCTCCTTCGTCATAAAACTTTATTTGTGTTATTCTATTTTAGTTAATTTCCACTGATTAATTTTATAGACATTAACTATTCTTAGAGACGTACATTTTTTTGTGCAGATGACCTGCTTGCTGAAATGGTTACATTTTTGTACACAATCGAAGGACGCGGAGAACTTGGAAGGATGCCATTTGCGTCTGTTACGCGATCTCAAACATTATTTATTCTTTCCTTTAATGTTACTCAAATTTCTTTCTGGTTCTTTAAACTGAATTCAATTTTCAATGTTCGCTATTTAACCAGTGTTTGAAAGAGATATTACTGGATGTTGATTTTTATCTGGACGGCTTGAAACGATCTGAAGTTATTCTAGACAAGAATCCATTGTTACGTTTTTTACCTTAATCTTGTATCGACTTTTCTCCCCATTTTGTTTTTGTTTTGGGAGGGGGATTTGTCATCCTCAGATATTTCTGAACAAAAAGCTGATTGAGCGTTTCAGCCCCTTTCTGATCTTTTGGACTTCACTCAATTGATCTTTTTTCCCTTTGGACATCTCACCATTCTCTGTTCCACAGGGGCTGCGCAGGATCCCACCAGAGTATTTTGCTCTTACCCGAACGCCAGACTCATGGATCCCCGGGAGACCCCAGAAAAGCGGCCTCATGCCACTCTTTTGCATGATGTGTTAATCGTGTCATCTCTATCACCCACGTATCCGGTGTGTCTAGGCGACTGTGCTCAGAGGCATTACCTATCGTCCACTCCCAAAGGGTGGCGGTCCTGGCTTGTCACTGTGTCACGATAAATTTCGCGACCCGTTATTCACTCAACAGTCTGTGCGTCTCGGATTCCCAACTAACTCTGTCCGTCACGTGAGAGCTCAATTGCCCCCTTAATTCAGGCTCAGCATGGGTTAATGTACAGATTCAAGGGGCGGAATTAGTTGTATTTTCATTTACATACAATCAGTCAACTATATTCGCATCACACTTATTACATGCGGTCAATCAATTTTCCTAGCATCCCAGTTATCTCATATATGTTTAAAGTGGGTGTTGTCTTACTTGCCCCTGACTTCATACAGACGTCATTCAAAACTAACATAATGATGTGTCCTGTCTACAGCTGTAGACCTTGAGCTTTATCAAGGATACATTGCATGTCTTGTTCTGTGAAGCTGTTATCAGCAGCGGCTGTTGGGATACTCCCTATACATACCCACAGTTGGTTTCATGAGACAGTTTACAGAGAATGTGGCTTGGTCAGCCATTTTGTGTCTTTCATATCACAAAATCGCTAACAACCATTTGTGTCTTTTCTGATATTAACAGCATTGTGTATATACTATCTATTTCAACAAATTGCCTCTTCTGAACAGGCTTTTAAGCCAATGAGTACCTTTTGTTTCATCAGAGTGATTCAAAAGTAATATAGGAGCACAAATGTAGTTACAGGGCCACCTGTAATTTATATCATAGTCCAGTATCACAAAATGCCCTCCAACATTTGGAAATCAAACCGAGCATGAAAAAATATAATATTTGCAAGAAAAAAACAATCAACGTGCATCCAAAGATGTTTGTACATAAAGAGGTAACAAAAGGTCAATTGGAGACATAAATATTAACCTGTGTGAGGATGCACAGGGTGTGGTTAGGTTCTCAATGATTTCTTGGCAACTGTCTTCAAAGAGCAGGGAGCTGATGATGACACAATGATGTCATACAGGAAGAAGATCACGGAGGTTTCGATCCTATCAATGGGTTTGATGGCCGAAATCTTCCGTCCTCAATCATAGCTGAGATTTTCCGGTGCCACCGATTCGAATAATCTTTTGCTGGAAAACCAGATTTTCCGGTATCGCTCGCAATGGGTCCGGCCAGGGACGAGATCGAACAATCCCATCCGATGTCTTTCAAAGTAGAAGTTAGAAGAAGCAAGGGAGGAACTTTCAGAGGCTTTGACCATCATTGCATTCCCTACCTGGCTACAGGAGTGATGGAAAAAGATTGAGGGACTGAGGAATGATTGACCAGCTAATATATCAGTCTTGAAAAATTATTGGAATCCATTTTAAGGAACAGTAGACACTTTCATTTAGAAAGGCACAGATTAATCAAGGAAAGTAGCATGGATTTGTTAAGGGAAGCTCATCCCAGACTAAACGTATTGAATTTCTTTGAAGATGAGAAGGAGGGTTGATGAGGGCAGTGTGGTGGACGTTGTCAACATGGATCGCTTTAGACAAGGTTCCACATGGCAGGCTGGCCAGAAAGGACAGTGACAAATTGGATCATAAATTGGTCAGTGGTCGGCAGCAAGGGGTTAAGGGTGATTTTCTGACTGGGAGGCTGTCCCCAGTGGGGGTTCCGCAGGTCACAGCACTCAACCCCTTACTCTTCGTGGTTTATAGAAATTATTTAGATTCAAATGTAGGGGAAATGATAAAAGAAGTTTGTAGATGTACAAACACTCTCCGTGTGGTTGACAGTGACAGGAAAAAGTTCAGACTGCAGGAAGATAGAGATGGTCAAATCAGTTGGGGGAAAAGTAGGAAATGCAATTCAATGCAGAGAAGTGTGAAGTTATGGGTTTCGGAAGGTGCAACAAAGCAAAGGGAATCCCCAATAAATGGGAGAATGGTGAGTAACGTGGAGGGGCAGTGAGCCCTTGGAGTGTATGTCGATAAATTGGGAAAGGTGCCAGGACAGGACCACAATGTGGTTAAGAAGGTGTATAAAATGTTTCCATTATTATCTGAGGAATAGAGCAGTGGTTTTGCTGGAACTGTGAACAACACCAGATAGACGACAGGTGAAGCACTGCAAACCGTCTGGTCAGCATGTTACAGAAAATATGCGACTGTACTGGATAGAATGCAGAGGAGATTGTTTAATGTGGACAGGACTGGAGAATGTTCACTGGGAGGAAAGACCGGAGAGGCTGGAATAGGATTCTTTAGAATGGAGGAGGCAAGAAGGGAATTTTAATTATATATTATGAGAAGCCCTGGTAAATAAGGACATTCTATACCTTAGTAAAGGGATCCAAAAAACCAGAGGGCACACATTTAAAGTAACTGATAGAAGCAACAGACGAGAGATTAGGAAACTGTTTTTCACTCGGGGGGTGGGAGGGATCTGGAACTCTCTGCCTGAAGGATGGGAGAGGCAGAAACTCCCATCACATTTAACAAATTCTTGGATGTCGACTTGAGGAGCTGTGATCTGCAGGGCTGCAGACCGAGGACATGAAGGTGAGATTGGGCTGGGAGCTCTTCATTAATCTGCAGGGACATGATAGGCTGAATGGCCTCTTTAGTGTTGTAAATTTCTAACATTCAATTTCCAATCCTCAAATCAAACCAGCAAACCCCATCAGACCAGCAAAATTCATGAAAACCACCTTACACCACAAACATCCAGCAATCAGACCCATGACAAAACAAGACAAATGCTAAATCCTGGGGGAGTGATACACCCCAGTGAGCAACACTGAGGAAAACTCTGGGAATTCCAACTTCCTTAAGAAAATTCAGCAGCTTAGAGGAGGTTTTCGAGGGTGAGATGTTTCTGGATGTCTCAACACCCACAATATCTCCATCCTCAGACCGTAGAGGACCAACCATTTCTAGAAGACCAGTCACAAAGCTCAGTGCTGAATTGGATGAGTTTCTCTTTAGTGACTATACACGGAGAGACAGACACGGAGCTCACATTCCACCCACCAGATTATACAGTTAACACCAGCGGGAATATCCCCGTTAGAATGATCCACTCCCAATTTTAATCAACATTGCTCATACCTCAGTGATTTGCGGAGGAGCTGGATGAAGAATCCCCTTTATCAGAAGCTGTTAAAGGAAGGAGAGGCATTAAAAAACTGTTCCTTATTAGAGGCAGAGATAGTGCATGAGATAGAAGGGCAGAGAGAAAGAGACAGAGACAGAGCATGAGAGACAAAGGTAGACAGAGACACAACAGGGCAATAGAAAGAGGTTCTCACCCACACATATTCTGATGGTGACACACACAGCAATTATTAGAGAGTATCAGACACAGAATGAAGAATAATTCACACAGATCTAGAGGGTGTTTGATGATCAGCTTACTGTTTGTAGGATTGTAGGCGCTCTTCCCTCTCCCTGTAAAACAAGGAATGTTCACTAAGTGACGAAACTGACAGAAAATCAGGGAGAGTCTGAAACTCCGAGTGAAATGGACAGATGGACCGTTCCTCACACTTAGTCCTACGCCCGGACACGGCACTCACGCCCCCGCCTGGACACGGTACCAACGCTCCCGCCCGGACACGGGACCCGCGCTCCCGCCCAGACACGGGACCCACACTGATCTCTAAACTCTTTGTTCAATCAGAGACCCTTTCCTACATTTCTGACTGTCTGTTTATCATGAGCCCCTTTCTGTCCCTGCCCCAACCCTGGGGCTCTTTCACCCACTGTGTGCTACCCCACACCAACCTGAGACCCACAGACTGAGCCACCCTCACACTGGAATATTCCCTCAGGATCCCTCCAACACCCAGTGTGGAGCTGCTGTTTTCCCTCCAATTCCTACCTTTCTTGTTGTAGATGACGACAGCCACAATGATGAGAGCGATGAGCAGCACCAAGAACCCGAGCACAATCCCGACGGTAACCTGAGAGTGAGACTTTGGCACTGATAGAGAGGGAAAATCAGAGAGACAGAGTGAATCAGGGAGAGAGAAAATGTGAGCATCTGAATTTTAAAGACCTCTATTTGGTCAACCCCAGCCTCTGTTTTGCTGTGAACCGAGACCCAGCCTGTCAACCCTTCCCTGATACGTACACACACTCATTTCTGGTATCATCTCTGGAATTCATCTCTGCAGCCTCTCCTTGGCAGCACGGTAGCACAGTGGTTCGCATTGTTGCTTCACAGCTCCAGGGTCCCAGGTTCAATTCCCGGCTTGGATCACTGTCTGTGCGGAGTCTGCACATTCTCCCTATGTCTGCGTGGGTTTCCTCCGTGTGCTCAGGTTTTCTCCCACAAGTCCTGAAAGACGTGCTGTTAGGTAATTTGGACATTTTGAATTCACCCTCAGTGTACCCGAACATGTGCCGGAATGTGGTGACGAGGGGCTTTTCACAGTAACTTCATTGCAGTGTTAATGGAAGCCTACTTGTGACAATAATAATGATTATTATTATTACTGTAATCTCGGAGGATACACTGGGCCCTGTCGACCCAAAATACACTAGGACATGTCACACTGTAGTATCCCAGGATAGTGTGGGCCCTCTCATACTGTAATATCCTAGGATAGTGTGGGCCCTGTCATACTGTAATATCCCAGGACAGCGTGGGCCCTGTCATACTGTAATATCCTAGGATAGTGTGGGCCCTGTCATACTGTAATATCCCACCCAGTCATACTGTAATATCCCAGGATAGTGCGGGCCCTGTCATACTGTAATATCCCACCCTGTCATACTGTAATATCCCAGGATAGTGTGGGCCCTGTCATTCTGTAATATCCCAGGATAGTGTGGGCCCTGTCATACTGTAATATCCCAGGATAGTGTGGGCCCTGTCATACTGTAATAGCCCAGGATAGTGTGGGCACTGTGATACTGCAATATCCCAGGATAGTGTGGGCCCTGTCATACTGTAATATCCCAGGATCGTGTTGGCCCTGTCATACTGTAATATCCCAGGATCGTGTTGGCCCTGTCATACTGTAGTATCCCAGGATAGTGTGGGCCCTGTCATACTGTAATATCCCAGGATTGTGTGGGCCCTGTCATACTGCAATATCCCAGGATAGTGTGGGCCCTGTCATACTGTAATATCCCAGGATAGTGTGGGCCCTATCATACTGTAATATCCCAGGATAGTGTGGGCCCTGTCATTCTGTAATATCCCAGGATAGTGTGGGCCCCGTCATACTGTAATATCCCAGGAGAGTGTGGGCCCTGTCATACTCTAATATCCCAGGATAGTGTGGGCCCTATCATACTGTAATATCCCAGGATAGTGTGGGCCCTGTCATACTGTAATATCCCAGGATCGTGTTGGCCCTGGCATACTGTAATATCCCAGGATAGTGTGGGCCCAGTCATTCTGTAATATCCCAGGATAGTGTGGGCCCTGTCATACTGTAATATCCCAGGATAGTGTGGGCCCTGTCATACTGTAATATCCCAGGATAGTGTGGGCCCTGTCATACTGTAATATCCCACCCTGTCATACTGTAATATCCCAGGATAGTGTGGGCCCTATCAGACTGTAATATCCCAGGATAGTGTGGGCCCTGTCATACTGTATTATCCCAGGATCGTGTTGGCCCTGTCATACTGTAATATCCCAGGATCGTGTTGGCCCTGTCATACTGCAATATCCCAGAATAGTGTGGGCCCTGTCATACTGTAATATCCCAAAATACACTTGGACATGTCGCACTGTAATATCCCAGGATAATGTGGGCCCTGCCATACTGTAATATCCCAGGATAGTGTGGGCCCCGTCATACTGTAATATCCCAAAATACACCAGGACATGCCGCACTGTAATATCCCAGGATAATGTGGGCCCTGTCATACTGTAATATCCCAGGATAGTGTGGGCCCTGTCATACTGTAATATCCCAGGATAGTGAGGGCCCTGTCATATACTAATATCCCACCCTGTCATACTGTAATATCCCAGGATAGTGTGGGCCCTGTCATACTGTAATATCCCAGGATAGTGTGGGCCCTGTCATTCTGTAATATCCCAGGATAGTGTGGGCCCTGTCATACTGTAATATCCCAGGATCGTGTTGGCCCTGTCATACTGTAATATCCCACCCTGTCATACTGTAATATCCCAGGATAGTGTGGGCCCTGTCATACTGTAATATCCCAGGATCGTGTTGGCCCTGTCATACTGTAATATCCCAGGATAGTGTGGGCCCTGTCATACTGTAATATCCCACCCTGTCATACTGTAATATCCCAGGATAGTGTGGGCCCTGTCATACTGTAATATCCCAGGATAGTGTGGGCCCCATCATACTGTAATATCCCAGGATAGTGTGGGCCCTGTCATACTGTAATATCCCAGGATAGTGTGGGCCCCATCATACTGTAATATCCCAGGATAGTGTGGGCCCTGTCATACTGTAATATCCCAGGATAGTGTGGGCCCTGTCATACTGTAATATCCCAAGATAGTGTGGGCCCTGTCATACTGCAATATCCCAGGATAGTGTGGGCCCTGTCATATACTAATATCCCAAGATACATTGAGCCCGACATACATAACATCTCAGGATACACTGAGCTGACCTACTGTAACGTCCCAGCGTATACTGGACCCTGTCGCATTGTAATATCCCAGGAAACACTGGGTGCTGTTGTATTGTAATAGCCCAGGATACACCGGGCATGTCCTACTGTAATGTCCCAGGATACTTCGGGCTCTGGCCCTCCTACAATATCCCAAGGTGCTCTGGACCCTGTCACACTAATATCACAGGGTACACCGGCATGCGGAGGGATACACCAGGCCTTGCCCCAATAATAATAATAAATAAAAGCAAATTACTGCGGATGCTGGAATCTGAAACGAAAGAGAAAATGCTGGATAATAATAATAATCACTTATTGTCACAAGTAGGCTTCAATGAAGTTACTGTGAAAAGCCCCAAGTCGCCACATTCCGGCCCCCTTCTAACAATATCCCAGGATACATCCCAGGAAACTACAAAATGTTGTGAATGTAGCCCAATCCATCATGCAAACCAGCCTCCCATGCATTGACTGTCTACAATTCCCGATGCCTCGGAAAGGCAACCAGCATAATTAAGGACACCACACACCCCGGACATACTCTCTTCCACCTCTTCTGTCAGGAAAAAGATAGAAAAGTTTGATGTCACGTACCACCGACTCAAGAACAGCTTCTTCCCTGCTGCCATCAGGCTTTTGAATGGACCTACCTCGTATTAAGTTGATTTTTATTCTCTACACCCTGGATATGACTAACTCTGCAATCCCTCCTTCTTTCCCTATGTACAGTATGCGTTGTCTGTACAGCATGCAAGCAACTATACTTTTCACTGTATACCAATACATGTGACAATAATAAATCAAATCAAAAAAGAAAACAGCAGGCACTGTCCATCCTGCAATATCCCAGGTTACACCGGGCACTGTCCATCCTGCAATATCCCAGATTACACCGGGCACTGTCCATCCTGCAATATCCCAGGTTACACCGGGCACTGTCCATCCTGCAATATCCCAGGTTACACCGGGCACTGTCCATCCTGCAATATCCCAGGTTACACCGGGCACTGTCCATCCTGCAATATCCCAGGTTACACCGGGCACTGTCCATCCTGCAATATCCCAGGTTACACCGGGCACTGACCATCCTGCAATATCCCAGGTTACACCGGGCACTGTCCATCCTGCAATATCCCAGGTTACACCGGGCACTGTCCATCCTGCAATATCCCAGGTTACACCGGGCACTGTCCATCCTGCAATATCCCAGGTTACACCGGGCACTGACCATCCTGCAATATCCCAGGTTACACCGGGCACTGTCCATCCTGCAATATCCCAGGTTACACCGGGCACTGTCCATCCTGCAATATCCCAGGTTACACCGGGCACTGTCCATCCTGCAATATCCCAGGTTACACCGGGCACTGTCCATCCTGCAATATCCCAGGTTACACCGGGCACTGTCCATCCTGCAATATCCCAGGTTACACCGGGCACTGTCCATCCTGCAATATCCCAGGTTACACCGGGCACTGTCCATCCTGCAATATCCCAGGTTACACCGGGCACTGACCATCCTGCAATATCCCAGGTTACACCGGGCACTGACCATCCTGCAATATCCCAGGTTACACCGGGCACTGTCCATCCTGCAATATCCCAGGTTACACCGGGCACTGACCATCCTGCAATATCCCAGGTTACACCGGGCACTGTCCATCCTGCAATATCCCAGGTTACACCGGGCACTGTCCATCCTGCAATATCCCAGGTTACACCGGGCACTGTCCATCCTGCAATATCCCAGGTTACACCGGGCACTGACCATCCTGCAATATCCCAGGTTACACCGGGCACTGACCATCCTGCAATATCCCAGGTTACACCGGGCACTGACCATCCTGCAATATCCCAGGTTACACCGGGCGCTGTCCATCCTGCAATATCCCAGGTTACACCGGGCGCTGTCCATCCTGCAATATCCCAGGTTACACCGGGCACTGTCCATCCTGCAATATCCCAGGTTACTCCGGGCACTGTCCATCCTGCAATATCCCAGGTTACACCGGGCACTGTCCATCCTGCAATATCCCAGGTTACACCGGGCACTGTCCATCCTGCAATATCCCAGGTTACACCGGGCACTGTCCATCCTGCAATATCCCAGGTTACACCGGGCACTGACCATCCTGCAATATCCCAGGTTACACCGGGCACTGTTCATCCTGCAATATCCCAGGTTACACCGGGCACTGTCCATCCTGCAATATCCCAGGTTACACCGGGCACTGTCCATCCTGCAATATCCCAGGTTACACCGGGCACTGTCCATCCTGCAATATCCCAGGTTACACCGGGCACTGACCATCCTGTAATATCCCAGGTTACATCAGATCCTGTCGTACTGTAATATCCCTGGACATACCGGGTCTGTCCCTCTGTACTATCCCAGGATACTCTAGGCCCTGTACCTCCTATATTATCTCAGGGTATTCCAGGTACTGTCACACTAATATCACAAGATACACTGTCCCTAAAGGATACGCCAGGCACTGCCGCTTCAGCAATATCTGAGATACACCAGTTACTATCCCTCCTGCAATATTCCAGCATACACCAGGCACTATTCCTCCTGCAATATTCTAGATTACATCAGGCCCTGTCACACAGCAATATCCCAGGATATACCGGGACAATTTGTGCAGTAATTTGCCAGGATACACTGGATCCTGTCATACTGTAATATTCCAGGATCCCATGGGCACTGTCATGCTGTAATATCCAAAAATACCCAGGCCCTGATCTGCTATAATGCACAAAGATACACCAGATACTGCCTTACTCTAATATCCCATGATACACTGGATCCTCTCGACCTTTAATATCCCAGGACACACTGGGCCCAGTTATACTGTAGTACCCCAGGATAAACCAGG
Organism: Scyliorhinus torazame; assembly: GCF_047496885.1. Classification (NCBI taxonomy): domain Eukaryota; kingdom Metazoa; phylum Chordata; class Chondrichthyes; order Carcharhiniformes; family Scyliorhinidae; genus Scyliorhinus; species Scyliorhinus torazame. The sequence goes on along the minus strand of NC_092720.1, from coordinate 183,203,387 downwards.
CCCAGTCCGACTAATATTCCATGAAACTGAATCCTGTCGCACTGCAATACTCCAGTATACACTGGGCCCTGGCCCTGCTGTTATATCCCAGAATACACTGGGCCCTGTCATACTATAATATAACAGGATACGACAGGCTCTGTCATTCTTCCAATGTCCCAGGATACAGCGGGCCCTGTCCCTGCTGTAATACCTCAGCCTACACCAGGCCCTGACCACCTGGGTGTCATGTCAGAAACATGGGAGGAAAAGATTGTATTTATTATGGTTATGCCCTGAACACTCCTTTTTTCCTTATCCCTGTTTCTTGTGAGATTGAAGAAAGGTTTAAAGGTGTTATAAAGAGGGATCTCAGAATATTTTAAAAATTAATGTTCTGTTTACATTGACCACCCTCACCGTCCACAACATAGGGTAAACCAGGCCAAACCAGGCCCTGTCCTAATGTAATACTCGAGAATACACTGTCCTGTCATATTGTAATATCCCAGAGTACCCCTACCTACTATACTATCCAATTGTTAGGGGCGAGGTGTTTTCAGAACCCCAAAATGTATCATGGAGTTCAACCAGCCTCCCCCTTTAATGTATTTGTTGCTTTTCCTAGCACATGGCTTGTTCCCTAGGTGTGGGATTACAATTATGGACACGTAGGTTTTTAAACACAAAACAATGTTTATTCCATGAACTCAACTTAATATCTTAAATAAACATTGGATCTCTTAACACCCCTTACTTCAAAGATAACTCCGAAAATATTGCAACAGTAAATAATTCCTCAAAATGTTCCTTCAAACTTCCAAGAGACTTAACACCTTTAAACAGAATCACATCAGGTTAAAGGCTTTACTATTGAGTTTAAATCACCCAAATGATCCAGAGATAGTCTTTCATGGCAGAGATCCAGCTCACTGCAAACACAGACACTTCCAAGCTCTTTTCAAACTACAAAATTAAACTGTAAAATGGCTGACCTGACCTCAGCTCCACCCACTCTCTGACATCAGTTTTCTTAAAGGTACATTGCTTAAACATCCATGTCTTAAAGGTACTCTCACATGACACCTCCCCCCAAGAAAAAAAAATAAACCATCAACTTCAAGATGGTTTCATTTTTCACTTTTGCACCATACACTAAGAAATGTACACAGTAAATATACCTTTTCGTTTTTTTTTTTAAACTACACACGCAAACAGGTATAGCAATATAGTCCATTTTTCTTTGTTCTTCTTCCTCCAACTGAAAACCTTCTCAATTGATCACATTCGTGACAAAGCATCGGCTATCACATTTTCTCGTCCGGCCACATGTACTATTTTCAAATGAAATGGCTGTAACAATAAACTCCAGCGAAACAGCCTTGCATTGTTATTCCGGAATCGCTGCAAAAACGTCAAAGCATTATGATCAGTATATATAATGGTGTCAGATGGATTGCTGGTCACATAAATGTGAAAATATTGCAAAGCCAGCACCAAACTCACTCCTTCTCAATCGTCGATTACTTTTTCTGGTGAGAATTCAATTTCTTTGAAAAATAACCAACAGGCCGCTCTAGCCCTTCGTCGTTGTCTTGTAGAAGCACCCACCTACGCCCACATCGCTCGCATCAACAGCCCTTTGAAGTGTTTGGTATAATTTGGGATGACTAACACAGGAGCAGTGGTTAACACAGCCTTCAGGCCATCAAATGCCTGTTGACAGTCCGCTGTCCACTGGAATTTGGTACGCTTCTTGAGCAAGTCTGTCAGACTGCTAAAATTTGGTACAAATTTCCGGTAAAATCCACTCATACCAAGAAATCACATTATTTCCCGTCGTGTTGACGGTATAGGAAACTCCCCAATAACTTTTGTTTTCACATCCCGTGGGACCAGTCGACCCTGTCTGATTGTATGGCCAAGGAAAGTGACTTGGGCTTTTCCAAATTCACTTTTGGCTAGATTTATCACCAAACCCGCCTCCTGAAGTCAATCGAATAACTCCCTCAGATGTTTTAAATGTTCTTTCCATGTCTGGCTGAAAACTACCAGATCGTCAATGTATACCACACAATTGGGTAATCCTGAAATAACTGTATTAGTTAACCGTTGAAATGTTGCTGGGGTGTTTTTCATGCCAAATGGCATAACTTTGAACTGGTATATACCATCTGGAGTCACAAAAGCTGAAATCTCCTTTGCCCTTTCAGATAACGGTACTTGCCAGTAACCATTCAGTAAATCTAATTTGGAAATAAATGCGGATTGTCCCACTTTCTCAATGCAATCCTCCAAACGTGGGATAGGATAAGAGTCCGTTCTTGTAACTGCATTCACCTTTTTATAGTCCACACACAACCATTGGGTACCGTCTGGTTTAGGTACCATCACTATGGGTGAGCTACATTGGCTGCAAGCCACTTCAATTATGGCATTCTTCAGCATACTCTCAATCTCTCTGTTAATCGGTGCCAATTTTAAAGGATTAAGTCTATATGGATGTTGTTTGATCGGAACAGCATTTCCCACATCTACATCATGTATAGCCATTTTAGTACTTCCCAATTTATCTCGACAAACTTGCCCATGTGATATCAATAACTCTTTCAGGTCAGTTTGTTTTTCCTCTGGAAGGTAACTTAATAATTCATCCCAATTTTTCAGAACATCCTCATTTTCAAATTTAATTTATGGTATGTCAAACTCACAGTCATCGGGATTTGGTTCGTCACTTTGAGTTAGAATCATTAAAACTTCCTTTTTCTCTCCTCCCTTTCAAAGTACCTTTTAAGCATATTCACATGACACACTCGGTGAGTCTTCCTTCTATCTGGTGTTTTTACCACATAATTCACCTCACTTCATTTCCTTTCAATCTGATATGGTCCACAAAACCTAGATTTTAAAGGCTCCCCTACCACTGGTAACAACACTAAAACTTTATCCCCACTGGCAAAACTACGAACTTTGGATTTCTTGTCCGCTACCCGTTTCATCACATTTTGTGCAACTTTCAAACGTTTTCTAGCCAATTCACCTGCTCTATTTAATCGTTCCCTAAAATTTGACACATAATCCTATAGTGTATTTTCCGATTTCTCACTCACCAATTTTTCCAAAATCAATTTAAGTGGTCCTCTTACCTCATGACCAAAAATTAGTTCAAAAGGACAACATTTGGTAGACTCATTAGGTGCATCCCTAATTGCAAACAATACGAATGGGATTCCTTTATCCCAATCCTCTGGATAATCTTGACAATACGCCCTCAACATTGTCTTTAATGTCTGATGCCACTTTTCTAACGCTCCCTGTGATTCTGGATGGTACGCAGTTGATTTAAATTGTTTTATTCCAAAGCTATCCATAACTTCTTTGATTAACTTTGAAGTAAAATTTGTTCCTTGATCAGATTGAATTTCTGTGGGTAGTCCATATCGAGTAAAGTATTTAAGTATCCCCTCCACAATCCTTTTTGCTGTAATATTATGTACTGGAACGGCCTCTGGAGGCCTAGTAGACACATCCATTATAGTCAAAAGATATTGATTCCCACTTTTTGTTTTGGGAAGCAGTCCTACACAATCGATTAGCACCCTCGTAAAAGGTTCCTCAAATGCTGGAATGGGTATTAAGGGCGCTGGTTTTATCACTGCTTGAGGGTTCCTTATCACTTGACATGTGTGACATGATTGTCAAAATGTAACTACATCTTTATGTAGTCCAGGCCAATAAAAAAAATTCTGGATTTTAGCTTGCATTTTCCATATTCCCAAATGACCTCCCACTGGTACCTCATGTGCAACTCGCAACACCTCCTTTCTATAGCCTACCGGCAATACTACTTGATGAACTTCTGCCCACTTTTCATCCACCTGCATATGTACAGGTCTCCATTTTCTCATCAAGACATCATTTTTATGGTAATAACACTCTGGTATACTTTCAGATTCCTCTTCTGTGTATGCTTTCTGATATATCCGTTTTATTTCTACATCTTTCTGTTGTAACTCTGCCAATTTTCCGGAACTAAAAATAGCTGCCTCATCCTCCACCTGTTCTTGTTCTTTTTCAACCATCTGATCAAAAATTGTTTCTGACAATTGCACGTCAACTTCATCTTCACTCTTTCACTTCTCCTCTTGTCTTAACCTGTGACTTTGCGACCTTGTTACTACACAATCCGGAAAAATCCCAGGATATTCATCCTTCAACACTTCAGTTGACTGATTTTCCAATGGCTTATCAACCACAGTAGGCATCACTCCCACCTGCGATCCAGCTATATCATTACACAAGATAAACCGTATTCCTGGACAAGATAGTTTATCTATTACTCTTACTACCACTTCACCACTCTTCACTGGACTTTCAACCTTACCTTATATAATGGAATGCTACTCCTCTCACCCTGAATTCCACATATCACCTCCTTTTCTGGCAACATTCTTCCCAAACTACATAATTCCTCATCTCTTACCATTAAAGGTTGACTAGCCCCTGTATCTCTTAAAATTGTGACTTCTTTACCTGCTCCTCCTGATACACACGAGTAAACTTTACCCACACAAGTAAATTCTTCAAAAACATCTGGCACCTTCTTAACAATTACTTTTTGAACAGGCTGTACAATCGTTTGCACCTCCGTCGCTTCCCTTGGGCTTTCCTTTAACACTTTAACAAACCCCACTGTCTTATCCTGTACCACATCAGCCTTCCCAGTGCTTTTCTTCAACCACCAACACTGTGACTTTACATGGCCTAGTTTATTACAGTGAAAACATCTGAAACTTTTCATTTCCTTTCCACCCTCCTGGATTTCTTTTTTAATCTGAGGTACACTCTCTTTATTGTCTCCCATCAGATCACCTTTACCACTTGAGTATTTCTCATGTCCCCAGTTTCTATCCCTCACCGGCTGAAACTGATGTCGGAAATCAATCTTTGATTTATGAACTAATTCATAATCATCTGCCATTTCCGTCGCTAATCTCGCAGTTTCAACCCTCTGTTCTTCCACATGAGTTCTCACTACATCAGGAATTGAATTTTTAAACTCCTCCAAAAGTATAATTTCTCTGAGAGCTTCATACGTTTGGTCCATTTTCAAAACCCTTATCCACCTATCAAAATTACTCTGTTTGAGCCTTTCAAACTCCATGTATGTTTGACCAAATGATTTCCTTAAATTTCTAAACCTTTGTCCGTAAGCTTCAGGCACTCGCTCATATGCACTTAAGATGGATTTCTTCACCTCCTCATACGTTCCAGATGCCTCCTCCGGTAGTGATGCAAACACTTCACTAGCTCTACCTACCAGCTTTGTTTGAATCAGTACCACCCACATGTCCTGTGGCCATTTCATTTGTTTAGCTACCTTCTCAAATGAAATGAAAAAGGCTTCCACTTCCTTCTCGTCAAACCTTGGCAATGCTCGGACATATTTAAATAGATTCCCACCAAGCCTTCGACGATGACGCTCTTTCGCACTATCCTCATCACTATCATCCAACTGTACGTTTCCCTTTACGTCTGCCAATTTTAACTGATTGTCATGTTGCATGGACATTTTCTGAAGTTCAAACTCCCTCTCTTTATCTTTTTCCCTGATCTGTATCTCCCTTTCTTTTTCTTTTTGTTCTGCTAGGGCTATTCTTTCTTTGCTCCTTTCTTCCCTCTCCTTTTCTTTTTCCTCTCTCTCTCTTTCTCTTTCTTTTTCCTCTCTCTCACTCTCGTATTCAAGCTGCTTTAATTCTCTCTCATGTTCCATTTGTTTAATTTGCAACTGAATTTTTGCCATTTCCAATGAGTCAAAGTCTATCTCAGGCAACTTTAAATGCTTAACGACCGCCATAGGTACCTCATCTTTTCGCATTTTGTCAGGTAATGTGAACTGCAATGTTCTAATGTTCTTGCCAAATCTAACAGTCTGCTTTTCGTTTCTGTCCGTAAAGTACTATGTGTGACATTCTCCACCCCAAAAATGCCTGAGCCTCTGAAAGAGCCATTGTTCACAACACTCTCCCCACTTAAACTAAAATACCACACCGGAAAAGCAACAATCCTTCACTGTCTTTAAGCTCACAAACGCCAATCCAATAGATAGACTTTAATCCCCCTCAAGCCCCCAATTGTTATGGGCGAGGCGTTTTCACAACCCCAAATGCATCATGGAGTTCAACCAACCTCCCCCTTTAATGTATTTGTTGCTTTTCCTAGCACACGGCTTGTTCCCTAGGTGTGGGATTACAATTATGGACACATGGGTTTTTAAACACAAAATAAGGTTTATTCCATGAACTCAACTTAACATCTTGAATAAAGATTGGATCTCTGAACACCCCTTACTTCAAAGATAACTTCGAAAATATTGCAACAGTAAATAATTCCTCAAAATGTTCCTTCAAACTTCCAAGAGACTTAACACCTTTAAACAGAATCACATCAGGTTAAAGGCTTTACTATTGAGTTTAAATCACCCAAATGATCCAGAGATAGTCTTTCATGGCAGAGATCCAGCTCACTGCAAACATAGACACTCCCAAGCTCTTTTCAAACTGCAAGACTAAACTGCAAAATGGCTGACGTGACCTCAGCTACACCCACTCGCTGTCATCACTGTTTTCTTAAAGGTACATTGCTTAAACATCCATGTCTTAAAGGTACTCTCACATCACACACCAGAAACTGTCCTATCATAAATTCCCATGACTCACTGGATCCTGTCAACCTGTAATATCCCAGGATACACTGGGCCATGTTGTACTGTAATATCCCAGGGCTGCTCGGTGCCACAGTGGTTAGCACTATTGCCTCACAGTGCCAAGGATCCGGGTTCAATTCTGTACTTGGGTGACTGTCTATGTGGAGCTTGTACATTCTTCCCATGTCTGCGTGGTTTCCTCCAGGTGCTCTGGTTTCCTCCCACAATCCAAAGATGTGCAGGGTAGATGGATTGACCAGGCAAAATTCCCCATTAGTGTCCAAAGGTTAGGTGGGGTTATGGAGAAAGGGCAGGGAATGGGCCTAGGTAGGGGGCTCTTTCAGAGGATCACTGCAGACTCGATGGGTGAATGGCCTCCTTCTGCTCTGTGGTGATTCAATGATTCTTCTACGATACACTGGGCCGTGTTGTGCTGTAATATGTTAAGATAAACCAGGCTCTTTCCTCCCGTAATATCCCAAGGTACACCATGCCTTGTCGGATTGCAATGTCCCAGGATACACTGGACCCGAGGGCCTCTCGCCCTGTAATCACCCAGAATATCCCAGGCCCCGACCAAATATAATGTCCAATGATATATCAGACACTGTCCTACCATAATATCTTATTATACACTGGATCCTGTAAACCTGTAATTTCCCAGGATACAGTACAACATGGCCCAGTGTAATACCCCAGGATAAACCAGGTGCAGTCCTACTGTAATATCCTGAGTTACACTGGATCCTGTCATACTGTGATATTCTATGAAACAATGGATACACTGCAAAATCCCAGGATAACGGAGCCCAGTCGTGCTGTGATATCCCAGGACACACTGGGCCCTATCATCCTGTAATATCCCAGGATACAGAGAGCCCTATCATACTGTAATATCCCAGGATACAGAGAGCCCTATCATACTGTAACATCCTGGATACACTGGGGCCCTGTCATACTGTACTATCCCAGGATACTCCTAACTCTGTCCATTCTTGTAATATCCTAGGATACTCCAGGTCTGTCCCTCTGTACTGCCCCAGGATACTCCAGGCCCTATCCCTCCTTGCAATATTCCAGGGTACATCTGGCCTATCCTATTATACAACTCCATGCCTTGCCCCTCCAACAATATCCCAGATACACCAGAAAGTGTCCATCCTGCAACATTGCATGATACAGCAGGCACTAACCCTCCTGTAATATCCCAGTACACAGCAGGCCCTGTTGTAATGCAACATCCAAGAATATATCTGGACCTTTCATACAGTAATTTTCAGGGTTGACTGGATCCTTTCATACTGTAGCATTCCAGTATGACAGGATCCAGTGCATCCTGGCAAATTACTGTATCAAAGGTCCAGATATAATCTTGGATGTTTCATATCCATTCCAGGGTACAACGGGCCCTGTTTTACTGTAATATCCCAGGAAATATCAGGTCATAATGGGGCATGTTGCACAGTAAATCCCAGGATACACAATTACTGTCCTCCAATAGTAGCTCCATGGTATGTCAGAGTTCAACATTTATTTGCTCTCTGTGTCGTGGGCTACAGGCTGTCCTGGTGACCCTCAACACTGACCCTCCATCCTGCGATCCTAACCTGAGGCTGTGCCTCTCTAACAGTGAGAAATGGTCTTACCATAAATCACCATCAGTGCCTCATTCAGTCCGCTGTGTTCCACCCGACAGGAATACTCGGCCTGGTCCTCCGGATCAAACTCCACCCATTTCCGGATCTGGTAGGTCCTGTCGTGATTGGGTAAGATCCCACTGGACAGGATCTCACCAATCACCACTCCGTCTCTGCACAGATTCACCTCGATGGCTTGAGGGTAAAAGCCGGTGACGACACAGGACAGCCGGTTAGAATCACCCAAACGGGTAAAGGACACGATGGGGGCAACTGAGAGAGAAAGGAAGAGGAATCAGTACAGGAAACCGGAGATAGAGAATCCCAGGCATCACCCCCTTCACCGACTCTCAGTCCCCCCTCACTCCCCCCTCACTCACTGACTCTCAGTCCCCCCCCCACTCACCGAAACTCTGCCCCCCCTCACTCACCGACTCTCAGTCCCCTCCCTCACTCACTGACTCTCAGTCCCCCCCTCACTCACCGAAACTCTGTCCCCCCTCACTCACCGAAACTCTGTCCCCCCTGACTCACCGACACTCAGTCCCCCCCTCACTCACCGACTCTCATACCCCCCTCACTCACCGACACTCAGTCCCCCCCTCACTCACTGACTCTCAGTCCCCCCCTCACTCACCGACTCTCAGCCCCCCCTCACTCACCGACTCTCAGTCCCCCCCTCACTCACCGACACTCAGTCCCACCCCCTCACTCATCGACACTCAGTTCCCCCCTCAGTCAGTCCCCCTCCTCACTCACCGACACTCAGTCCCCCCCTCACTCACCGACACTCAGTCCCCCCGTCACTCACCGACTCACTCCCCCCTAACTCACCGACTCTCAGTCCCCCCCTCACTCACCGACTCTCAGACCCCCCCTCACTCACCGACTCTCAGTCCCCTCTCACTCACCGACTCAGTCCCTCCCTCACTCACCAACTCAGACCCTCCCTCACTCACCGACACTCAGTCCCCCCTGACTCACCGACTTTCAGTCCCACCTCACTCACCGACTCAGTCCCCCCCGACTCACCGACTCTCAGTCTCCCCCCCCCTCACCGACACTCAGTCCGCCCCCTCACTCACCGACACTCAGTCCCCCCCCACACTCACCGACACTCAGTCCCCCCCACACTCACCGACACTCAGTCCCCCCTCACTCACCGACTCTCAGTCCCCCCCTCACTCACCGACTCTCAGTCCCCCACTCACTCACCGACACTCAGTCCCCCCTCACTCACCGACTCTCAGTCCCCCCTCACTCACCGTCACTCAGTCCCCCCCCCTCACTCACCGACTCTCAGTCCCCCCTCACTCACCGACTCTCAGTCCCCCCCTCACTCACCGACTCTCAGTCCCCCCCTCACTCACCGACTCTCAGTCCCCCCCTCACTCACCGACTCTCAGTCCCCCCTCACTCACCGACTCTCAGTCCCCCCCTCACTCACCGACTCAGTCCCCCCTCACTCACCGACTCAGTCCCCCCTCACTCACCGACTCAGTCCCCCCTCACTCACCGACTCAGTCCCCCCCTCACTCACGGCTCTAAGTCCCTCCCTCACTCACCGACTCAGTCCCCCCCTCACTCACCGATTCAGTCTCTCCCTCACTCACCGACTCTCAGTCCCCCCCTCACTCACGACTCTAAGTCCCCCCCTCACTCACGACTCTAAGTCCCCCCCTCACTCACCGACTCTCAGTCCCCCCCTCACTCACCGACTCTCAGTCCCCCCTCACTCACCGACTCTCAGTCGCTCCCTCACTCACCGACTCTCAGTCGCTCCCTCACTCACCGACTCTCAGTCCCTCCCTCACTCACAGACTCTCAGTCCCCCCCCTCGCTCACCGACTCTCAGTACCCCCTTCGCTCACCGACTCTCAGTCCCCCCCCTCGCTCACCAACTCTCAGTCCCCCCCTCACCGACTCTCAGTCCCCCCCTCTCACTCACCGACTCTGTCCCCCCCCCTCACTCACCCACTCTCAGTCCCTCCCTCACTCAACGACTCTCAGTCCCTCCCTCACTCAATGACTCAGTCCCCCCCTCACCGACTCTCAGTCCCCCCTCACTCACCGACTCTCAGTTCCCTCTGTCCATACTCCAGATATTTCCTCAGCCACTCGATACACTCCACCTCCAGGTAATCTTTCCATGCCTGATTGTAGGCCGTGTTCCGGTTCCACCTGTTTTTGATGCTCTCTCCCCAGGGGACCGGGGTTACCCACACGTTGTTACTCCTGTCGTAGTTGATGAAATCTTGTCCATCCCACCCCCTCTGGTTAAATCCAGTCGTTGACCCGTCATCCCTCAGTTCACAGCCAGTCATCGTCTGGTAAACATGGATCCCTGTTGATCAAAAACACAATTCACCAATCAGAGCCTTTCATACCAGGAGGCCCCATTCACAATACAAACCCAGCCAATGGGATTTGCTGCCTATTCCACAGCCAATCAGCCCGTTTCCTAGATCTCGATCCACTCAGGGCTTCTCCACATTGGCTGGGAGATTGAGGACTCACCTCCTGACTGGTTGGTCCTGGACATGATGATTCCAACATGAAATTTGCAACTCGCCTCCCGGTCCCGTGCGAGATACTTCTTCCGTTCCCAGGACTCAGGCCCCTCACTGTCCACCATCCACTGCTCCCGGGGAATCAACTCCTTCCGATCGCTGTCGTACATAATAAACTGGACACCATCCACATAACCGACAGCCACAAACTCCGGGAATCCAGGGATTGGAGTTATCCCCGTGAGGAAATACCGGAGAGAGTGAGAGCCTGAAAAACACACAGAGACATCAGGGCATGAACCCCAAAACACCCACACAGAGAGACATCAGGGTCTGAACCCCAACACCCCCACAGAGACACATCAGGGTCAACCCCAAAACACCAACACCCACACAGAGAGACATCAGGGTCTGAACCCCAACACCCACACAGAGACACATCAGGGTCTGAACCCCAAAACAGCAACACCCACACAGAGAGACATCAGGGTCTGAACCCCAACACCCCCACACAGAGAGACATCAGGGTCTGAACCCCAACACCCCCACACAGAGAGACATCAGGGTCTGAACCCCAAAACAGCAACACCCACACAGAGAGACATCAGGGTATGAACCCCAAAACACCAACACCCACACAGAGAGACATCAGGGTCTGAACCCCAAAACACCAACACTCACACAGAGAGAGACATCAGGGTCTGAACCCCAACACCCACACAGAGAGACATCAGGGTCTGAACCCCAAAACACCAACACCCACACAGAGAGACATCAGGGTCTGAACCCCAACACCCCCACAGAGACACATCAGGGTCAACCCCAAAACACCAACACCCACACAGAGAGACATCAGGGTCTGAACCCCAACACCCACACAGAGACACATCAGGGTCTGAACCCCAAAACAGCAACACCCACACAGAGAGACATCAGGGTCTGAACCCCAACACCCCCACACAGAGAGACATCAGGGTCTGAACCCCAACACCCCCACACAGAGAGACATCAGGGTCTGAACCCCAAAACAGCAACACCCACACAGAGAGACATCAGGGTATGAACCCCAAAACACCAACACCCACACAGAGAGACATCAGGGTCTGAACCCCAAAACACCAACACTCACACAGAGAGAGACATCAGGGTCTGAACCCCAACACCCACACAGAGAGACATCAGGGTCTGAACCCCAAAACACCAACACCCACACAGAGAGACATCAGGGTCTGAACCCCAAAACACCAACTCTCACACAGAGCGAGACATCAGGGTCTGAACCCCAACACCCACACAGAGAGACATTGGGGTGTGAACCCCAAAACACCCACACCCACACAGAGACATCAGGGTCTGAACCCCAAACACCAACGCCGACATTTGCAATGTTCCTCAGAACGTCAGCGTGGGAATTGTAGAAATGCTGGAGTCTCCGGCTGGGTCTGATGTCTTCTGCCGCTCTCTCTCTCGCTCCCTCTCTTTCTCTTATCCTCCGTTGGAGTCTCTACCCGGGTCTTTGCGATTTCTCTGCTCTCTCTTTCACTCTCTCTCTTCGTCATGGCTGCTGTCTGGTGTCTTTAACCAGGAACCTCCTCACCAAAACAGTAGTAGAAATCTGAAACTCTTGTCATGATATTCAAACACACACATCATGATAGACACACCAACAGACAAATCAGAACACACAACACCACAACCAATCACAGACAAAGACAGGAAACATATAAAAGCACAAACACGACACCTGGTGGACAGTATTAGCTGGAGACGAGGACAAGGACAGACCTGCTACACGACACACTCAGTGAGACAGCACGTGCAGAGTATCCAGAATGAACTGTATATAAGAGTTAAAATAAAATAGTTGTACCACATACAACTGTGTTGGCTCATCTGTGCACCAAAGCACCCAACACCACAACTCTCTTCCTCAAAAGCTGTAATGTTGGGAATCAACTGGAACTTTCATAATTGAGATGGATTCTTGTTTTGGAAGGAATATAGAGCACACGGGGGGAAATTGGAGTTTAGATACAAATCCAGCAGGATTTAATTGCGTGACAAATCAGTCTGAATATTCCCTCTTCACTGTCCAGCCCCATGCATCTGTTCTCAGATCCCTCGCAACCCACAGTTTCCCTCCCTACACAACCCCAATATCCAGCCTGGCTCTGCCCCTCTCACACCCCATCACTCACTGACCCAGGGTTAATGCTTTAAATTGAGGGGAGATAGATATAAGACAGATGTCAGAGGTAGATTCTTTACTCAAGAGTAGTAAGGGCGTGGAATGCCCTGCCTGCAACAGTAGTGAACTCGCCAACACTTAGGGCATTCAAATGGTCATTGGGTAGACATATGGACAATAAGGGAATAGTGAGTTGGGCTTTAGAGTGGTTTCACAGGTCGGCGCAACATCGAGGGCCGAAGGGCCTGTACTGCGCTGTAATGTTCTAATGCCCCAGTACCCAGCCTGGCTCTGCCCCCCTCACACCCCATCACTCACTGACCCAGGGTTAATGCCCCAGTACCCAGCCTGGCTCTGCCCCTCTCACACCCCATCACTAACTGACCCAGGGTTAATGCCCCAGTACCCAGCCTGGCTCTGCCCCTCTCACACCCCATCACTCACTGACCCAGGGTTAATGCCCCAGTACCCAGCCTGGCTCTGCCCCTCTCACGCCCCATCACTCACTGACCCAGGGTTAATGACCCAGTACCCAGCCTGGCTCTGCGCCCCTCACACCCTATCACTCACTGACCCAGGGTTAATGCCCCAGTACCCAGCCTGGCTCTGCACCTCTCACACCCCATCACTCACTGACCCAGGGTTAATGCCCCAGTACCCAGCCTGACTCTGCCCCTCTCACACCCCATCACTCACTGACCCAGGGTTAATGCCCCAGTACCCAGCCTGGCTCTGCCCCTCTCACGCTCCATCACTCACTGATCCAGGGTTAATGACCCAGTACCCAGCCTGGCTCTGCCCCCCTCACACCCTATCACTCACTGACCCAGGGTTAATGCCCCAGTACCCAGCCTGGCTCTGCCCCTCTCACACCCCATCACTCACTGACCCAGGGTTGATGCCCCACTACCCAGTCTGGCTCTGCCCCTCTCACGCTCCATCACTCACCTGCAGCCACCTCTCCACACAGAAGGAGCAGCACTATCAGTCCAATCATTGATGCTTCCATCAGAATGGAGGAAACAGTGAAGGGAAATCCTTCGAAAAGAAAAGGGAAATTTTCAGCTCGTGATTTCCGTCTTGTCTTGTTCACATTGAGCCACAATCCGATTGGTCCCAAAATATAATTGAACCGATCAGAATAAAGAGAGTTTGTGAGTCATCAGTTTCCGGCAGAACAGAAACAAAACAGGTTCGAAACAAACATTTCCGCAATATTGTGAACCACCCAATCAGGTAAAAATAACTTGTTACATCATCAGTTGCCGGGCAGAATGAGCTGAAAGGAGTTTGATACAGAGGGAAGGACGGGTTTATACAAACTCCCTTTCAGCTGTGGGATCATTCTGGTGATCAGCACTGCATCCAAGTCCAATCTCCCCTTCCTGAGGGGCGGTGACCAGAACTGAACAGCTACTCCAGATGGGGTCTGACCTGGACTCTGCAAAACTACAGATTCACTTTCATAATTTTGTATCCCAGCTCCCTCAAGGTAAAGATCAATGTTCCATTAGACAGACGGTGAAATGTGCAGACACACGGCAGATAAAGTGCAATTTTGTATAAAGTGATGCATTGAAAGGAAGAATGGGAAGAGGTTATATGAACTGCATGGTACAGTTGTAAATGGAGTGCAGAGTCTGAGAGACCTGAGAGAGTGTGTACACTAATCTCTGAAGGTGGCAGGGGAGTTTGATAAGACTGTTAAAGTAGCACAAATGGAACACTTGACTTCATAATAAAGACACAGAGAACAAACGCAAGGAGGTAATGCTGAACATTTATAAAATATTGCTTAGACCCCAAATGGAGCATTGTGTCCAATTCTGGTCAGAGTGTTTCAGGAAGGATGCCAAGACCGAGGAGAGGGTGCAGAGGAGATTTGCTGAAATATTATTGGATGAGTGACTTATGTCTTCCAACGGAACTATTCAATGTGTTGGGGAAATCAGACCTTTCAGAATTATTACATCTAAAATATGGAAATATATTGCGTCATCCAGATGCTGATCTGGAGATTTTTTTCAAAGAAGATGATGAGTTCACTTTGCGTTGGGAACAAGCCTGCCTTCACCTGACCTACCTTCACCTGACCTGACCTACTTGAGGAAGAGCTGTCTGTTTGTTTGTTTTGAACTGGAATCACTTTAATTGATGAGGGAAAAGACTGAAAAGCAAAGATTAGTGAGTTGCTGCAAAACAGAGCAGGGACAAACGGTATCCTACCTGATTCTCTCCCTCCCTCTGTCTCTGTCTGCTTTGCCTAACATTGGGTGTGGTTCGCAACCTGCTGCCAGAGAATCCTCATCTGAATGTAACTTGTCTGCATTTTGGACCTGCAAAGCTGAAACAAAACAAATTGATGCATCTCTATATTCTCCTCCACACCAAACATTGTTGATGCGAAACTCCTGACATCATGAGACAACACCAGCTCGACAGCATTGAACCCCGACAAACTTTATCCTTTATTTTATAATGCCTAGCCTCTGAAGCCCGTATTTGCAGAGCGATCCTATCTGTTTGTTCTTTGTGTGGGTGTGTGAGTGGGTGTGGCATTGAGAACTGTTCAGGGAGATGGGGCGAATATTATTCAGTCTATCCTTCAGTAACAGCATCCCACTCTCTGATACTGTACAAGGGAAATAAAGAGAGGGCAAAGTGAGAGTTAAACTCATTGTGAGTTAAGGCTGTGAGACACAGATGGGGTAACAAAGTATTGGTTCCAGGAAACGTTGCAAAGTCTGTTTTTTACCGAGAAAATTTCTATCCAAGAGACAGAAGATGCAGTTCCGTTCCTCACTGACATTGAGAGCGATTCAGTGGCCTCGCTGTGCTCGAGCGAGACCGCAACGATGCCGGCGAATCACGGGAGAGTCCAAAAATGAGAACTTACTGTGGCCACCAAACCATTTGCGATGCAACCGGCCCGCTTCCGCAGGCGAAATGGGGATCCCGCCGTAGCGTGGCGAGAAACCAATAATCACCACTTTAGCCCATTTCCATACAATTAACGGGATCCACCCCATATCCAACGGCCTCCCGTGATCTAATCACCTTCCCAGCAAGTGATCTCACGGGCGCCGATTAGTACTTTTTAGTTTTTAAAAACATGTACCTGGCAGATGGGCATCTTCGCTCGCAGGCAGTGAGCTCGGGGGCACTGGGCTTGCTGCCCCTGTTCTCAGAAGTGGGGGGGGGGAGGCTACCAGAGGGGTCCAGCCTTGGTTGGGGTGGTTTGCCAAGGGGGGAGGGCCACCGCGGGCGGGTCCGTCATGCCAACCCCTGGATTGTGTGCATCGTTCCCGGGGCAACCCCAGCCCTTAGCTGTCTCCCCCACCGACCACCCATAACTCCCACTGACCACAGAGGCCTCTGGCCACGTGGCTGAAGTTATTGCTAATAGGGAATTGGCAAGCGGAGTTAAGTCAGCACTTCACACAACCCAAGTGGATTCCCATGGGTAGGCGTGCCATGTAGCATGTGGGCCTTATTGCCAAGCATCCCAATCAGATGGTGATGCCTGGACACTGAGCCTCAACATCTAGGGAGGCAACACCGCAGATGCAGCAGCCAATATCCGAACACCCAGGGGATGGGCCGCAGCCCCGGGGACATGTCCGCTGCCGGAAGGTGGGTGAGTGCCATGGGGAGGGGGCCTGCACCTGGTCCAGGTAACGTTATGTGTGGGTGTCTGGGTGCAGGGTCTGGGGTCCAGTGAGCAAGGGCCGGGTGTGGCCGAATGTGCCTGAGCAGGGTGTAGCTGGGTGGGGGGGGTGGGGGAGGGAGAAGGCCCCAGGATGGAGACCTTCTCCCAATTCCTTACAGATATTGAATGGTATGGAGGATATTTTGGACCCTGCTGAACTTGCCCTAGTCGTGCTGCTGGGAGGCCGGGTGGCCAGGCGCCGGAGAAGGTGGCGGCAGCAGCGTCGGCAGAGCCTCGAGGCGGCGGCCCATGTTCAGGGACCCGCCACACATCCTGAGGAACTGGCCACCCATAAGGCCTGGGTGAGACCCAGAGGAGGAGGCCAGCGACAGCCCAAAGTGTACAAGTGCCACTGGTCTTTCAAGCAGATGACTGACAGCGTGTGGTAGGAGGCTCCGCCTGAACAAGCAGACGGTGCGGCTCCTGTGCCATGTCCTCGCGCACTTTGCACCACATGGAGGAGGAGGGCACCAGCTCCAGTCCTGAACGTTTGCGCCTCAGGATCATTCCAGGCTCGAGCGGGGCCCTGTGCAGTATCTCTCAAGCTGCAGCCCACAGGTTCATATGACAGGTCACGGATGCCCTATTTGCCCAGACCGCAAACTATATAAACTTTGATATGAACTGACGAATGTGATATAAAATAGCTACTTTAGAGATACTAGTTAATGTAATGTAGAAATAAGCCACTTTGATTCTGGCAGTTAGGGAGAAAGGGATTTGAGACCGCATGGAAAAAGCAGGAAGAGGTGTGTCTATGAGAGTGATGCTGCATTGATAGGGGCCAGAGAAAGGGATTGGAAGTGAGCCAATCAGAATAGTTCAAACAGGTCAGGAGGGATATAGGCTGACCTATGGGCGTCGAGTATGTGAAACTTGATACCATTTGAATTGATTTGCAGAGATCCCTTTGTTTCTTTGTTCATTCGCTTTCTGGGATATAGGAGACTGGATGTCTCTTATATTTCTATGAAATGAATCAAGCTTGCAAGCTAAATAAATAACTTCTTTTTACGTGCGAATCCATCTCAACTTTTATTGAGGCCAGACTGACAGAGAAAGAAATTTGGGAATCAACATTTGGTGCCGAAAACCGGGATTTCTCAGGGCGATCCTGATCCAACTGCGAAATCAGAATTAGACTGATTATGAACAGGAGGATGGGGAACAAAGGGCCCTCAATGTAGAACTGGAAAACGACCGCGCATTGATTGTTCCCCTCTTCTTATCGTCTGATTAGTCTGGTCACTCGCGGTTGGCACAGAAAGACCGCCTCGACGAAATCACAGGTCAGTCTGGGGATTAGCAATTTAATTGATGGGATTTCATATTGTTGTTTCGGCTTGGGTTAGGGTTTTGGGTTGATGGGACATCTCAAATGATGATTCAATTCCAAGTATAAGGGTTCAGAGGCTGATGTGACTTCATTAATGAAGGTTCAGTATATTATATGGGTTCAGAGGCTGATGTGACTTCATTAATGAAGGTTCAGTCTATTATATGGGTTCAGGGGCTGATGTGACTTCTTTAATGAAGGTTCAGTCCAGTATAACTGTTTTTAAATCTGAAGATGGTTCAACTCTATGTGTGAGTGTTTTAAATATATAGTTGATTAAGCTAAAATTGTCTCCTTGGACTGTATTGGCGGAAAACGCAGTTCCGAGGTCTAGTTGAGATTGTGAGGAATGCTGCATATTGGTTGAAGCAGAAGTCTCTCAAAGGGTTAACAGCAGCAGGCAAAGTTAAAAACAGACAGTGCTTCTCACTCAGGCTTTGAGATAACAGCAGCAGCCGTAGTGTAATCGGATACCTTTCCTTTGAGTCAGTGAACACCAGCAAAGTTACGTTTTGAATTAATTAAAGGAAACCAGTGGGTTTCTCCACCTCTTTGATAAAAGTTATTATTTTCGAAAGCAATTGATTGAAATTGCCAGAATCTTAAGTTTTACTTACTTGAAATAAGGTTTATCTCATTTTATCTGGAGATTAATAGAAACTTAAAGAAGATCATGGACACCATTTTAAAAAGTGTCAATCTGGAGATGATAGTTGATTTTGCTAATACTTATGTGTATGTAAAAGAAAAGAAAAAACTTGTTAAAAGAAAAATTGTTAAGATAAAGAAATAATTAAGTTGTAAATGTTATACAAGTTTGTGTTAAGCAAATTGTAAATTTAGTTCTGAGTTGAGATCAGAGCTAAGCTTGCAAGTTGCAGTAATTCAATTTGAATATTCAAACATTTTTAAGTTTAAAAAAAGAGAGCAAATAGAGAAAAGAAGGACACAGATCTTGAATGCGTTGAATAGCACATTTCAAAGACCCATAAATCTTTCTGTTATCTTAGACCTAAAACCTAGGAAGATTGAAGAGCCAGAGGAATTTCTGGAGCGTTTTAATGAAATCTACCGGGGGCAGTCAGGCGATTTGCTGTATCAAAATGGTCAGAATTCCCCTCAATACAGTGCTATGTTAATGCATTGCGTACCACCTTCTGTGGTTACTGCTGTGAAATGTAATAACATGAATTGGACAGAGAACGACCCTTCCCAGATGGCAAGGGCAGTCAGATTTTACTGGAAGGAGGGTGTAGGCCAAGAAGGAGGCTCAGTTACAAAGGTTAAGACTGAGTATGTAATGAAAAAGTATGATCTGCGACCCCAACAAGCGGCAGAAATGGTAGTTTACCAGCAGGAGCTCCAATATAGTGACTTTGGGTGGGTGGATCAGCGAAGAGGAGGATGAGACAACAGTGCTATATTTCTATCACCCCCCAGTGGTGGACGTTAGACGTTGAACAGTCACTGCATCACGTTACCCTGGCCTATGACAGAACTGGACGAAACAGGGAGTTGGAGGACAAATACCGGCCATTACTTGAGACCGAATGGCCAGTCAAGGTTACAGCCACAGTCACGGGAAAAGAAGGTACAGCCGATTTTGTTACAATATCACCACATTTATGGCCACAGTCAGCTTCGGTAAGCCCTCATATTACACGTCAGGTCCATGACCAGTACCATGCCAGGGATATGGGGCGAATGGTCAGGAGGGCAGTGGATCATTCGGATCCAACAGACTACGCACTTCAAGTCATGCCGGACGGCACTACCATAAAATATTTTGAGGTCCCTGAAACCATTAACACTCGACTGCAGCATCACAGGGGACATGATGTGTTGGAATATGTCAATCCACAGGTCTGGGCGGAATACCCATCACAAGTGGGAAAGACAAATGTTATACCTATTAAGGTGATGATTAAGGATCATGTAAAGCTCAGTTGCCAATTAGGGCTAGTTTTTATTTTTGTTATTTAATATTTATTTATTTGTTGTTGTTTTCTTTTGTTCTTGTTTAAATAAAAAAGGTCATTATTATCTGTATTGTTATAATGTTGTGTAAAGGATGCACAATGTACTGTGTTGGTTGACCAAAAATTTTCAATAAAATATTATTTAAAAAAAAAAAAAGGATCATGTAAAGCTACCTTCCATTCGACAATCCCCCCTGAAATCTCAAGCTGCTCCATCAATAGATAAATTAATTCAAGAGCTGTTGAAACAGGGTATTTTGGTCCCTTGCCAATCAGAATGTAACACCCCCATACTTGCTGTGCCTAAACCAGCCAAACCAGACCAGTACCGATTAGTACAGGATTTACGTTCAATCAATGCCATCGCATCGCCGTTACATGCTCTCACCCTCCAACAGGATATTACGGTGTATAGCTCCCACTCGGTCATCGCACTACTGAGGCAACTGCAGACTCAGCATCTTACTGCAGCTCGTCAGAATAGGTATGAGATATACCTTTTGAACAATCCACGTCTGACATTTAAATACTGTACCACTATCAATCCAGCCTGTTTTCTTAGTGGTCCCCCTGTCCATGAAGACGCACCTCGCCACGACTGTTTAGCCTTGATTCAGGAAACTACCACAATAAGGGGCGATTTGAGTGACATTTCGTCAGAACAACCTGACATGATTATGTGTGGTCAAATATCCCACCGGGGTTTAGTTAATGACCTACTGCAGGCCCTCCTTATGCCCGCGCAGATTTCCGTTGTTAAATGCGCTGCTCACACGAATGGTACAACCCCAGTTGACGTTGGTAATGAACGAGCAGATTGTGCAGCGCGGACAGCCGCGCAAATTCAGCAAGTGATGGTGCCTAAGATGTTAAGTCAGACTAAACGATCTACTATAAATATGTCTGCTTCTGACAAGTCAATGCCAACCATCCAAGACGTCATAAGGTTACAGGAGGACGCTCCTGAGAGTGATAAACAAATGTGGAAACGGTTAGGTTGTACATATGATTCTGTTTCCTCTTTATGGACCACGCCTGCACATCAGACTTGTATGTCTGATGTGCTGGCTTTATGGGTCATTGAATGTGTACACTTTGCAACTCATTGTGGGGCTCGAGGGACTAGTGATTTGTTGCTGGACACTTGGTGGCACCCTAAAATGCAGGGGTTGGCCCAAAGTATCAGTAATCGGTGTTTGATTTGTCAGCAATATAACACCGGAAAAGGTATCCCTTGTGGGAAGGGGCAAACCCCTTTGCCCAGTGGTCCCTTTGAGACGCTCCAAATGGATTACATTGAGTTGGAAAGGTGTCAATGTTACAAATATGTTTTGGTCATTGTGGATGTGTTCAGCAGATGGGTCGAGGCGTATCCGACTATCGATAATAAAGCTGCTACTGTGGTTAAAGTCTTGATGAGGGAAATCATTCCCCGGTACGGTATACCAGCTCAGTTAAGTTCTGATAATGGGCCTCATTTTATTGGACAAATTAACAAGGAGTTTTGCTCCCAGTTGGGCATACGCCAGCAGTTACACTGTGCTTACAGACCGCAGGCGGCCGGGTTGGTTGAGAGACACAATCAGACCCTCAAAACTAAATTGGCTAAATTAAGAGCAGACACGGGACTGACATGGCTTAAGTTGCTCCCCGTTGCCCTCTTCCAGCTGCGGGACCGGCCCGGCTCTCTCCCGCCGAGATTCTTTATGGCAGGCCTCTTAGAACTCCCTGGAGCCTGCAGGTTCCCAGACTGGTTCAGTTTCATTAGATGACTGAAGAAATTACCGCCTATGTTCTAGCCCTTACGCAAGTGCTCAAGGAACTCCATGGCCAAGTCCGCGCGGCTCACCAGCCATTGCCCCAGTACCTAGCTCACTTTCAGTCCAGCCCGGTAGTTATGTCATGGTCAAAAATTGGACTAGGAAGGGGTCGGAGCCGCGATGGGACGGGCCCTTCCAAGTTCTCCTTACCACCCCCACAGCAGTTAAAGTGGAGGGGCGAAGTGCTTGGGTCCACCTACATCACTGTAAATTGAGTCCATCTCCACTACTGTAAAAGGTCGGATACTAACCTGCCTCCCTTCTCCAGTGCTATTTTACAGGTGTGGAGCATGATGGAGTGGCTACGCATCGTCTGTCTGATATTTGGCCTCACTTCGCTTGGCGTGTTATTGGCGATGGACATGGAAAAGGGGAATATTATGTATCTGTGTAGGCCAACCAATCTACAAGGATACATCAGCTATGCAAAGGTGATGTTCTTCGCTGCCCCCATATACGAGGACATGGTATCGACTCATGGAAGGTCATCAAAGTTAAGGAGAATGCAGGAGTCATGAAGCAGTTGCACCGGTCCCGGCGATAGGAAGGGAACATTATATGGACATTGCCTTGTTTTTGGAATACATGTAAATTTGATTTTGGATGTGTTAAGAGTGGTACAATAAAGGTAAAATCAGGCTGTCAGAAGAGTGTAGGAAGAGGCTATGAGAAAGAGAAAGGGACTAGAGAGAGGACGGGGCGTATGAGAAGGGAAGTACAGCTAGAACGTAGGTTACCGGGAGATACACTTAAGTTAGTTAAAGGCCAAACTGAGAAAAACCCGGGTAGTAAACCTTGGGAGCCCTCGGGGCAATAACCAAGGAGTTGTCTCAGCTACGGTTGTTTGCAATGCAGAACCGGTATGCTCTTGACTATCTTCTGGCCCGTGAGGGTGGGGTATGCACCATAGTACAGGGCAAGTGTATCATGGGTGTTCAGGACTTGACCGCTAACATTACTAAATTTATGGATCGCATACGGGATCACTTGGACGGGATGCAGGATCCTGGCTCTTGGGGTAACTGGGGATTTGGAGGATGGAAGGACTGGTTGATAAATATGGCCATGTATCTCGTGGTAGCTATCGGCTGCATCTTTGTGGGCCTGGCCATCCTTAAATGTGTGATGGGTAGAATGCGGGGTGCACTGGATCAGATCACCGCCCCAATCACCGAAAAAAAATTTAACTGTTAAAATCCATGAGGGTGAGGCAGATGAAGGGGGGCTAAGACAGGAATTGGAAATGCAGCGACGGATCTTTTAGATGAGGAACCGTAGCTATGGATTGGATAGTTCGGTTATCATGGAATGATAAAAGGAGGGAATGACGAATGTGATATAAAATAGTTACTTTAGAGATACTAGTTAATGTAATGTAGAAATAAGCCACTTTGATTCTGGCAGTTAGGGAGAAAGGGATTTGAGACCGCATGGAAAAAGCAGGAAGAGGTGTGTCTATGAGAGTGATGCTGCATTGATAGGGGCCAGTGAAAGGGATTGGAAGTGAACCAATCAGAATAGATCAAACAGGTCAGGAGGGATATAGGCTGACCTATTGGCGTCGAGTATGTGAAACTTGATACCATTTGAATTGATTTGCAGAGATCCCTTTGTTTCTTTGTTCATTCGCTTTCTGGGATATAGGAGACTGGATGTCTCTTATATTTCTATGAAATGAATCAAGCTTGCAAGCTAAATAAATAACTTCTTTTTACGTGCGAATCCATCTCAAATTTATTGAGGCCAGACTGACAGAGAAAGAAATTTGGGAATCAACAGAACCAGGACCAACAAGGTGCCAGGGCAGTAGGATTCTCCACCATCACCGGGGTGCCCCAAGTCCAGGGGCTAATAGATAGCACGCATGTCACCCTGTGTTCACTGGGCCATCAGGGTGACCACCACCTGAAGATCATGCACGTGTGTGCACGTTTCCCAGGGAGTGTGCATGACAGTTACATCCTGGAGCAGTCAGACATCCCCCGCCTCTTCGAGGACCATCCCAGGATGGCCGGCTGCCTCTTGGGGGAAAGGGGACCCGCTGAGGACCTGGCTGAGGATGCCAGTACAGAGGCCAGTGACCTATGTGGAGACCCGATCCAAAGAGGCCCTGCAGCCAGCCAGGCTTTCAGTGAAAAACACATCGGTCTGCTCAAAATGCGGTTCCGACGCCTCGACCACTCCAGTGGTGCCCCGCAGGACACCCCCGAAGAGTTGTCCGCTTTGTGGTGGCCTGCCATGTCCTCCACAACCTGGCACAGCAGCGGAGCGACGTGCTGGAGGTGGAGAAGGAGAAACATGTGGCCGCCTCCGAGGAGGATGAGAATGCGTTGGGCCAGCAGAGGCTTGATGCACTTTCAATTACGACGAGACGAGAGTAGAGAGTAATCAAGGTTTTATTAAGCGGAGATGTGTTGCCTCCTGCAGCTGCTACCGGAAACGGCAGCAGCTCGGTGAGCACACACATTTATACTCCGCCTACTGGCGTAGCCAACAGGCAGGGATCTACCCCCGTACCTGTAGTACAGGAGCCTTACCGTATTACCTCTAATACACATATTATACAAACAGTGGGGACTACCACATTCACCCCCTGTTAAAAAAAGAGTCCAGCGGGGGTGGTGGAAAACTATTTACAGGCATGTGAGAATTTTCAAAGTGTACAGTTTGGTGAAAGTTCACAAATTTAGCCGGTCGGGTGCCTTGATCCTCCGCTGTGAGCGCCGCAGTCCCAGTGGTGATGCAGGCGCCGACTTGGTTGCCTGTGACTCCGGGAGCGTGTAGTCCTCATCTTCATCCCCGGGTGGAACCAATGGGAGGACGGATCGTCCTGGAGCGGGGGCTATAGTGAGGTGCACTGGGGGGAGGATGGGTGGCGCCGGGGCAGTGGGGGGGGGGGGGGTGGTGGTGGCCCAGCTGGTGCCAGGTCCCTGAGGGAGACTGTGTCCTGGCGGCCGTCGGGGCACGCCACGTCAGTGTACTGCATGTTCGCATGCAGCAGCTTTCGACCAACGGGTCCGCCTTGGGGAGCCGCACATGCTTGTGGGTGAGGACTCCTGGAGCTTCCAGCCACGTTGGGAGTGAAACCCCGGAAGTGGACTTCCTAGGGAAGGCAAGGAGCCGTTCATGGGGGGTTTCATTAGTCGCAGTGCAAAGTAGCGATCGGATGGAGTGGAGTGCGTCGGGGAGGACCGGCTGCCAGCGGGAGACCTTTAGACCGCAGGGCCAGCAGGACGGCCGTCCAGACCGTCCCGTCCTCCCTCTCCACCTGCCTGTTTCCCCGGGGGTTGTAGCTGGTCGTCCTGCTTGAGGCAATGCCCTTGATGAGTAGGAACTGACGCAGCTCATCACTCATAAAGGAGGATCCCCGGTCACTGTGGACGTGAGCGGGGAAACCAAACAGGGTGAAGTTTCCAATGTGGGCTTTGATGATTGTGGCAGTGGTCATATCGGGGCATGGGATGGCGAAGGGGAATCTGGAGTATTATCGACCACGTTCAGGAAGTGCGTGTTTCGGTCGGAGGAGGGGAGGGGCCCTTTGAAGGCCACGCTGAGGCTTTCAATGGGACGGGAAGCCTTCACCAGGTGCGCTCGGTCTGGCCGGTAGAAGTGCGGTTTGCACTCCGTGCAGACCTGGTAGTCTTTGCTGACCGCCCTGACTTCTGCAATGGAGTAGGGTAGGTTGCGGGCATTTATGAAGTGAAAGAACCGGGCGACCCCTAGGTGACAGAGACCATCGTGTAGGGCCCGGAGTCGGTCCACTTGTGCGCTGGCACATGTACCTCGGGATAGGGCATGGGGGGGGGGGGGGGGGGGGGTCGGGCACGTTGAGCTTACCGGGGTGATACAAAATCTTGTAATTGTAGGTGCAGAGCTCAATCCTCCACCTTCAGATTTTATCATTTTTGATCTTGCCCCGCAGTGTATATTGAACATGAAGGCAACCGACCGTTGGTCAGTGAGGAGAGTGAATCTCCTGCCGGCCAGGTAATGCCTCCAATGCCGCACAGCTTCTATGATGGCCTGGGCCTCCTTTTCGACAGGGGAGTGCCGAATGTCGGAGGCATGGAGGGTGCGGGAAAAGAATGCCACAGGCCTGCATGCCTGGTTGAGGGTGGCGGCCAGAGCGACGTCTGATACATCGCTCTCGACTTGAAAGGGGAGGGTCTCGTCGACCGCGTGCATTGCGGCCTTGCCGATGTCAGCCTTGATCCAGTTGAAGGCCTGGTGGGCCTCAGCCGTCAGGGGGAAAACTGTGGATTGGATGAGTGGGCGGGCCTTGTCAGCATTTTTCGGGACCCACTGGGCATAATAGGAGAAGAACCCCTGGCATTGTTTGAGGGCCTTGGGGCTGTGGGGGAGGGGGAGTTCCATGAGGGGGCGCTTGCGGTCGGGGTCGGGCACTAGAACTCCGTTTTGCACAACATAGCTGAGGTACCCTCAATAACGACGCTTAGAGTGTAAACGGTAAAGAAGGCTTTATTAGACTAAGAACTATGCTAGAGCTGAGACATGTGCTGACTGCTGCACAGTCCATGAGGCAACCCTTTATATATGGCTCACAGATGGGCGGAGCCAGAGGCGGAGTCCCCAGGGTTCCAAGCCTGGTCTTAAAGGGGACATCACCTTACATGATGATAAGGCAGTAACCGTTCATCACAATGGCCAAGGATGGCTACGCTGTTGGTGCTGAACACGCACTTCTCCTTGTTATACGTGAGGTTCAGGAGTTTGGCGGTGTGGAGAAATTTGAAAAGGTTAGCGCCGTGGTCCTGCTGGTCGTGGCCACAGGTGGTGACGTTATCCAGGTACTGGAAGGTGGCCCGCAGTCCGTACCGGTCAACCATTCGGTCCATCTCCCGTTGGAAGACCGACACCCTGTTAGTGACGCCGAAAGGAACCTTAAGGAAGTGGTAAAGGCGGCCGTGTGCTTCGAACGCAGTGTATTGGCGGTCCGCCTTGCGGATGCGGAGCTGGTGGTAGGCAGATTTCAGGTCCATTGTAGAGAAGACCCGATACTGTGCAATCTGATTGACCATATCAGATATGCGTGGGAGGGGGTACGCGTCGAGCTGCATGTACCGATTAATGGTCTGACTGTAGTCAACAACCATCCTGTGTTTCTCCCCAGTCTTTACAACTACCACTTGGGCTCTCCAGGAGCTGTTGCTGGCCTCGATGATGCCTTCCCGCTGCAGCCGCTGGACCTCCGAACTGATGAAGGTCCTGTCCTGGGCACTGTACCGTCTGCTCCTGGTGGCGATGGGTTTGCAATCCGGGGTGAGGTTTGCAAACAGGGAAGGTGGGCCGACCTTAAGGGTGGTGAGGCCGCATACGTTGAGGGGTGGTAGGGGTCCGCCGAATTTTAGAGTTAGACTTTGGAGGTTGCACTGGAAGTCCAGGCCGAGTAGCAAGGCAACGCAGAGGTTAGGGAGGATGTAGAGCCGGAATTTCTGAACTCTACGCCCTGGACGGTGAGGGTGGCGATGCAGTAACCCCGGATTTCCACGGAGTGGGATCTGGAGGCCAGGGAGATTCTTTGGTTAACGGGGTGTACCGCCAGTGCCTTACCATAGAGTGGTGAATAAAGCTCTCCCTGCTTCCGGAGTCGAGAAGGCAAGGTGTCTTGTGGCCATCGACTTTCACCGTCATTGTCGCAGTTGCAAGGTTGTGTGGCCGGGACTGGTCAAGTGTGATGCAGGCGAGCTGTGGCTGGTGTTGGTGGGCCCGGGCTGGTCGGCGGTGGGCGATGAGCGGCCAGATGAGGTGCCGGATGAGCAGGGGTCCTGAGGCGCCGTCCAAAATGGTGCCGAAGATGGCTGCGCCCACGGGCCGCACGTGTTCTGGTGGGAGGAAGATGGCAGTGCCCACGGGGCGCACGTGGCGGGCAGCGTTAAAGATGGTGGCACCCACAGGCCACACGTGGTCTGATAGGGGGGAGATGGCGGCGCACATGGGCTGTGGGGACGAAAATGGCGGCACCCACGGGACGCACGTGGGGGGAACAGGAACAATGGGCCTGGATACAGCGGCGATCGACCGGGACTGGCACACGGCAGCAAAATGCCCCTTCTTCCCGCAGGTCTTGCAGATTGCACTCCGTGCCGGGCAGCGCTGCCAGGGGTGCTTTGTTTGCCCGCAGAAATAGCACTTGGGGCTCCCCAGGGTTGGCTGGCTGCCACGCGGCGCAGGCTTTGGGTTGGCTGGGGGCGGCCGCTGGTGGGGCCCACGATGTCCATGAGGGGGGGGCGCCGTGTGGTCGGCGGCGTACGATTGTACATTACGCAAGGCTATCGTTATTGAGGTCGCGAGTTGCTTGGTCGCTGCGAGGTCGAGCGTACCCCCTTCTGAAAGGCGCTGGCGGATGTACGCCGACCCCATGCCCGTAATGAAAGCGTCCCTGATTAAGAGTTCAGTATGGTCAACGGCTAAAACTGCCTGGCAATCGCAGTCCCTCGCCAGAATGTGCAGGGCACGCCAGAAATCGTCCAATGACTCACCGGGGAATTGCTGCCGCGTGGAAAGGAGGTGCCTGGCATAGAGTTTCGGCCGGATGTAGTTCCCTTTAAGAAGCGCCCTGGCCTCAGTGTAGTTGGGCACATCCCGGGTTAGGCGAAAAATATTGGACCTCACCCGTGAGTACAGGATCTGGAGTTTCTGTGCTTCTGAGGGTTGTTCTGTCGCTGATCCGATGTAGCTTTCGAAGCAAGCTAGCCAATGGTCGAAGGCCGACGTGGCATTGTCTGCTTGAGGGTGTAGCTGCAGGCGATCTGGTTTGATGCGTAGTTCCATCGCTGAAATATCTCTGCCTAATAAATTGATGCACTATCAATTACGATGAGACGAGAGTAGAGAGTAATCAAGGCTTTATTAAGCAGAGATGTGTTGCCTCCTGCAGCTGCTACCGGAAATGGCAGCAGCTCGGTGAGCACACACATTTATACTCCGCCTACTGGGCAGAGCCAGCAGGCAGGGATCTACCCCCGTACCTGTAGTACAGGAGCCTTACCGTATTACCTCTAATACACGTATTATACAAACAGTGGTGACTACCACAGGGTTGGAGGGAGATCCTGGGGAAGAACTGGATGATAGGCGGCACTGGTGATGATCTGGAAAGCCCAGAGGGCCAGTGAGGCCCTCATGGTTATCTGCTTCACATAGGACGTGACCTCGTCCATCATCGCAACCCCTACCCCTCCCTCCCCTTTCCCTCTCACTCCATCCCTCTGAGCAACTCACCATCCTCCCCTCCTCCCACCCCCTCCTCTCCCGTCCTCCCAGGGTCTGTGTTACATCAATCCAGGGTTCTGGGGCACTGTCCGCAGAACACTGCCGAGGGCAGGGGGGGATGATAACCCAAGAGAACTGAGCGTTGGTGCTTCTCTTTCTCTGTCATAGTCTGACCCCTGCCCATCTCCAGGGGTCAATTCCACCCATCACCTGCAAGCGGTGTGCCAGAAGGGGGGGAGGAGGGGGGTGCAGAGGGTCCAGGGCCCCCATGTCTGGGGAGAAGGCGCATGGGTTTTGTGGTCGGCTCGCAGAGTAGAAGGAAGAGCGAGAGGCGTCATACTGGTTGTGGTAAAGGATTTTTGATGTCTCACAAAAGCGTCCTCCATTTCCCACTCTCCCCTCATCCTCTCACTCCCCCTTCAACCCCTACTTCCCCCCCCCCCCCCCCCCCCGTGCCCTCTCAGTGATTCTCGACGTGCTTAGCCTTCCGTGCTCTACCGCTGTGTCTAGGTGTTTCCCCAGGATACACATCAGAGGTGGAGGCTGCAAATTAGCAAACATGACACCGCTGTTTAAAAAAGGAGGTAGGCAGAAAGCGGGTGATTATAGGCCAGTGAGCTTAACTTCAGGAGTAGGGAAGATGCTGGAATCTATCATCAAGGAAGAAATAGCGAGGCATCTGGATGGAAATTGTCCCATTGGGCAGACGCAGCATGGGTTCATAAAGGGCAGGTCGTGCCCAACTAATTCAGTGGAAATATTTGAGGACATTACCAGTGCGGTAGATAATGGGGATGTGGTATATCTGCATTTCTAAAAAGCCTTTGACAAGGTGCTCCTAGTTCTTATGTTCTTATCCCGTGGCCTTGGGCATCCTCTGCGGGCTCTGGGGCCGAAGTGCCCCGACGCAATTGCTGGCGGCACGTGCACAGCCATGCCGCACTGTACCGGGTGCTGACTGCACGTCGCGGGGTGGTCAAGAGTGTCGAACTGTCGCCACTCCATAGGATGGGTCAAGGTTAGCAACCAGCGCCCCCTTCCCCTGGTCAGTGCCCAAAGGGCCCGAGGGTTCACCTCGGAAGGAGGAGCAGCTGGATTGAGCCCCGAATACCCCTGCGTCATCTGGCCCTGCCACCCATGTCCGCTCCCTGATGTCTGAACCATGATGTTGACACCCTTGGCGATGCTCCTCAGTGACTGGGGCATTCTGTGCAGAAACTCAGCAATGTCTACCTGAGACTGGGATAAGCTTGGCAGCACTTCGGCTATTCCCATTGAGACCGGGACTTGCCCCATAGTGCCTCACCAAGGTCCGGCTGATACTGGTTCACGTCCCCCACTGTGACAGTCTACCGAGGCCCTCAGCCATGGCCGTCACTGTCTGAGCCACACGTTGGACACCTCCAGTCATGCTGCTGACGTGCGCCAGGCACTCCACTGCGGTCACCACCCTAGTTGGCCAGTGTTGGAGTTGGTGCAGGCGCATTCGGAGTGGGTATGGGGGGGGGGCTGGAGGAACACGGGGGCACGGTCTGGTGTGAACTCACCTGTCTGGCCCGGTATTGACCTTCTTGCAGCACTGGGTGTCGCTCCTTCTGGTGACACTGCCCGAGCTGACAGCCGCTGCCACTTCCTCCCAGGTGGCACTGGCTGTCCTGTAACAACCGGAACGGGGAGGTCTCACTGTCTGGGAGACATTATCGCCTATAAGGCGCGCAGAGATAGGGAAGAGAGGGCGGCTTGGCAGCAACTGATCGACTCCATACTGGAGATCGATAGAAGGTACTCAGAGGCCCCGAACGTAGAGCTTCTGGCGGAGAGGGAAAGGTTACAAATGGACTGTACATAGAACATACAGTGGAGAAGGAGGCCATTTGGCCCATCGAGTCTGCACCGACCCACATTAAGCCCTCACTTCCACCCTATCTTCGTAACCCAATAACCCCTCCTAACCTTTTTGGACACTATGGGCAATTTATCATGGCCAATCACCTAACCTGTACACCTTTGGACTGTGGGAGGAAACCGGAGCACCCGGAGGAAACCCACGCAGACACAGGGAGAATGTGCAGACTTCGCACAGACAGTGACCCAGCGGGGAATCGAACCTGGGACCTGGCGCTGTGAAGCCACAGTGCTATCCACTTGTGCTACCGTGCTGCCCTCGACTCGAACCTGCTATCCACCAGGAAAGCAGTGCCAGACATGGGGGAACTTCTACGAACACAGAGAAAAAGCCAGCCGCCTGCTGGTTCACCAGCTGAGAAAGCAGGCAGCCATGAGGGAAATAGCGCAGGTGAAGGAAAGTAAAGGTGGACTGGTAGCTGAACCAAAAAAGGTCAACAAAGCATTTAAGGTCTTGTTTTCACTGGAAAGACGGAGGCTGAGGGGAGACGTGATAGACATCTGCAAAATTCAGAGAGGCCTTTTCCAAATGTGGAAGTGTCAATTACAAAGGGGCACAGGTTCAGGGTGGTGTACGGGGTATGTTTTTCACACAGAGAGTGGTGGGTGCCTTGTACTCTCTGACAGCGGATGTGGTGGAAGCAGGCACATTAGCAACATTTAAGAGGCATCTGGATGGGTACAGGAATAGGGAGGAAATAGAGGGATACGGACTGAGTAAGGGCAGAAGTTTTTCTTTTTAGTTGGGGCATCATGATCGGCACAGGCTTGGAGGGCCGAAGGGCCTGTTTCTGTGCTGTACTTTTCTTTGTTCTTTGTTGTTCTACCAGGGGCTGTACCCCTCAGAACCCCCGACAGAGACTCGGGGATGAAACAGTTCCTCGATGGACTGGACATGCCAGTCGTGGAGGAAGATGGGAGGAGGGGGCTGGAAATACCTCTAGAACTGGGAGACATCATGGAGAGCATCAGCTCCATGCAGGCAGGGAAGGTAACGGACCGTATGTTGGAACACCATTGGTAGATATTGTATATTTCCTATCGTTCAAGCTGTATGGTAGCTCCGCCCTGCAAGGCGGGATATCAGAGCGGTGCCACCCCAGCAGTCTTCATTCTGTACCTGAGCTGCTGGGGGGAACACCTAGCTTTTTCAAGCCTTCAGTTGGACTACAGCCTCGCTTTAGTGGTCATTGATTGAGCACCAATTTAAAAAGCTAGATTTAAAAGGATGGAGCTCCGAATCAAGCTGGAGTGTCTGCAACTCAGCCCCCACGCGGCAAACTCAGCGGCAATCTTCAAGCACTGGCTGGCGTGTTTTAAAGGGTATCTCGGAACGGCCGAAAACACACCCATGGGAGAACAGAAATTGCAAGTCCTGCACTCGAGGGTGAGCCTGGAAATTTACACCCTCATCGAGGACGCGGAAGACTTCGATGCAGCAATGGAGCTGCTAAAAGGACATTCTATTCGCCCGGTAAACCAGGTCTACGCCCGATATCTGCTAGCAACGAGGCGACAAATCCCTGGGGAATCGCTGGAAGAATTCTACCGTGCGCTCCTGGTGTTGGGGAGAAACTGCAGCTGCCCGCAAGTTTCGGCGAGCGACCACACAGAACTCTTGATCCGGGACGCTTTTGTGGCAGGAATGCTGTCCTCCCAAATCCACCAGCGATTGCTGGAAAAAGACACCCTAGGCCTCAAGGAGGCACGGGCCCTTGCAGGCTCCCTGGATGTGGCCTCCCGAAACGCCCGTGCTTATGTTCCGACCGCGTGGCAGCCCCCTGGGCAGCGTGGAACCCCTCCGCAGCCGACCCCGAGACATCCCCCATCCCCCTACAAGCTTGTGCTGCAAGGCGGCCTGGCAACCCCGGGGGGGCCCCGCTGCAACTTTTGCGGGCAGGCCAAGCACCCTCGGCAGCGCTGCCCGGCCGCACATCCACCTGCAAGGGATGCGGTAAAAAGGGCCACTTTGTTGTGGTATGCCAGGCCCGTGCAGTCGCTGCGGTCTCTGGTGGCAAATGCGGACCGCCACCACAAACCTCTCCATAGTCCCCGTGTGGCCAGCAGGTGCCGCCACGTGCGGCCCCCGGGTGCTGCCATTTTGTCCCGCGGACGCCACGTTCGATGGATGGGCGCCGCCATTTTATGCACCCCTAGCCATGTGCGACCAATGGGAGCCACCATCTTGGATGGTCTCCCAGGACCCCAGCTCGGCTGACCGCACACCGCCCGAAGAGAACACTCAACTGCTGCGACTAGCCTCGGTGACCCTGGACCAGTCCCGGCCTTGAACACTCTCAACTGCTACAACAACAGTACTAATCAACGGGCACGAGACGTCCTGCTTTATCGACTCTGGGAGCACGGGGAGCTTCATACACCCAGACACGGTAAGGTGCAGTTCTCTCCTCGTCCACCCCGTTAATCAAAAAATCTCCCTGGCCTCCGGTTTCCATTCAGTAGAGATAAAGGGGTTTTGTGTAGCAAACCTCATGGTCCAGGGTAGGGAGTTTATAAATTACCGGCTCTACGTCCTTCCCCACCTCTGTGCGGCCACACTCCTGGGTTTCGACTTCCAGTGTAATCTCCAAAGCCTAACTTTCAAATTCAGCGGCCCTATACCCGCGCCCCCCCACCCCCCCCCCCACCCGCCTCACTGTCTGCAGCCTTGCGACCCTCAAGGTCGATCTGCCTTCCCTGTTTGCGAACCTCATCCCGGATTGCAAACCCGTCGCCACCAGGAGCAGACGGTACAGTGCCCAGGATCGGATCTTTATTAGGTCAGAGATCCAAAGGCTACTTTGGGAAGGAGTCATTGAAGCTAGCAACAGTCCCTGGAGAGCTCAAGTAGTGGTGGTAAAGATTGGGGAGAAGCATAGGATGGTCATCGACTACAGTCAGACCATCAACAGGTTTACGCAGCTGGACGCGTATCCTCTCCCCCGCATATCCGACATGGTAAACAGGATCGCACAATACAAGGTCTTCTCCACGGTGGATCTTATGTCCGCCTACCACCAGCTCCCCATCCGCACTAGTGACCGCAAATACACGGCCTTTGAGGCAGATGGGCGGCTCTACGACTTCTTAAGGGTTCCCTTCGGTGTCACTAACGGGGTCTCAGTCTTCCAGCGCGAGATGGACCGAATGGTTGACCGGTACGGTTTACGGGCAACATTCCCGTATCTCGATAATGTCACCATCTGCGGCCATGACCAGCAGGAGCATGACATCAACCTCCGAAAATTCCTCCAGACCACAAAGATCCTTAACCTTACATATGACAAGGATAAATGCGTGTTTAGCACCGACCGCCTAGCCATCCTCGGCTATGTAGTGCGAAATGGAGTTATGGGTCCCACCCCCGAACGCATGTGCCCCCTTCTGGGGTTCCCCCTCCCTCACTGCTCCAAGGCCCTGATGCGCTGCCTAGGGTTTTTCTCTTACTATGCCCAATGGGTTCCCAACTATGTGGACAAGGCCCGTCCCCTGATCCAATCCACAGTTTTTCCCCTGTCGATAGAGGCCCGCCAGGCCTTCAGCCGCACCAAAGCAGGCATTTCAAAAGCCACGATGCACGCCATCGACGAATCCCTCCCCTTCCAGGTCGAGAGCGACCCGTCTGACGTAGCTCTGGTGGCCACCCTCAACCACGCGGGCAGACCCGTGGTCTTCTTCTCACGTACCAACCATGCTTTCAAAATCCACAACTCCTCAGTCGAAAAGGAGGCCCAGGCCATAGTAGAAGCTGTGCGACATTGGAGGCATTACCTGGCCGGCAGGAGATTCACTCTCCTCACTGACCAACGGTCGGTTGCCTTCATGTTCGATAATGCACAGCGGGGCAAGATAAAAAAGATAAGATCTTGCGGTGGAGGATAGAACTCTCCACCTACAACTACGAGATCTTGTATCGTCCCGGGAAGCTAAACGAGTCTCCTGATGCCCTGTCCTGTGGCACATGTGCCAACGCACAAGTGGACCGCCTCCGCGCCCTCCACGAGGACCTTTGCCACCCGGGGGTCACTCGCTTTTTCCACTTTATCAAGACCCGCAACCTGCCCTCCTCCATCGAGGAGGTCAGGACAGCCACCAGGGACTGCCAAATCTGTGTGGAGTGCAAACCGCACTTCTACCAGCCAGAGAAAGCACACCCGATAAAGGCTTCCCATCCCTTTGAACGCCTCAGCATGGACTTCAAAGGCCCCCTCCCCTCCACCGACCGCAACACGTACTTTCTGAACGTGATTGACAAGTACTCCAGGTTCCCATTCGCATTCCCTGCGCCGACATGACCGCAACCACCGTCAACAAGGCCCCCCATAACATCTTTGCACTGTTCGGGTTCCCCGCTTACATACATAATGATAGGGGTCCTCCTTTATGAGCGACGAACTGCGTCAATTCCTGCTCAGCAAGGGCATTGCCTCGAGCAGGACGACCAGTTACAACTCCCGGGGTAACGGACAGGTAGAGAGGGAGAACGGAATGGTCTGGAAGACCGTCCTACTGTCCCTACGGTCCAGTAATCTCCCAGTCTCCCGCTGGCAGGATGTCCTCCCGGATGCCCTCCACTCCTCCGATCACTGCTTTGTACCACGACCAACCAAACCACTCACGAACGTCTCCTTGTCTTCCCCAGGAGGTCCTCCTCTGGGACCTCACTCCCGACCTGGCTGGCAACATCCTGCTCCGAAAAGACATGCGGGCGCACAAGTCGGACCCTTTGGTCGAGAGGGTCCATCTTCTCCACGCTAACCCCCAGTGGCATACCCCGACGGCCGACAATATATGGTCTCCCTACGAGACCTGGTACCCACCGGATACCCACGCACAGCCCAGCCACCAGTCCCACCCTCCCTCCCACCGGTGCACCTTACAGGAGGATTGGTCCTTCCGCCGGCCCCGTTTAGGACCCCCCCCACCCACCCACCCCGCAGACGCTCCCTTCCCAGGTCAAACGTTTTCCCCACCAGCGCCATCTAGGGGTGTTGAAGCTTTAGAACATATAGAA
Organism: Scyliorhinus torazame; assembly: GCF_047496885.1. Lineage (NCBI taxonomy): Eukaryota > Metazoa > Chordata > Chondrichthyes > Carcharhiniformes > Scyliorhinidae > Scyliorhinus > Scyliorhinus torazame. The sequence goes on along the minus strand of NC_092720.1, from coordinate 183,167,371 downwards.
CGATACAGCGCAGTACAGGCCCTTCGGCCCACAATGTTGCACCGACACAAAAGCCATCTAACCTACACTATGCCATTATCATCCATATGCTTATCCAGTAAACTTTTAAATGCCCTCAATGTTGGCGAGTTCACTACTGTTGCAGGTAGGGCATTCCACGGCCTCACCACTCTTTGCTTAAAGAACCTACCTCTGACCTCTGTCCTATATCTGTTACCCCTCAGTTTAAAGCTATGTCCCCTCGTGCTAGCCATTTCCATCTGAGGGAGAAGGCTCTCACTGTCCACCCTATCTAAACCCCTGATCATTTTGTATGCCTCTATTAAGTCTCCTCTTAACCTTCTTCTCTCCAACAAAAACAACCTCAAGTCCATCAGCCTTTCCTCATAAGATTTTCCCTCCATACTGACGAATGTGATATAAAATAGTTACTTTAGAGATATTAGTTAATGTAATGTAGATATAAGCTACTTTGATTCTGGCAAGTAGAGACAAAGGATTTTAGACCGCATGGAAAAAAGCAGGAAGAGGTGTGTCTATGAGAGTGATGTTGCATTGATAGGGGCCGGAGAAAGGGATTGGAAGTGAGCCAATCAGAATGGATCAAACAAGTCAGGAGGGACATAGGATGACCTATGGGTGTCGAGTATGTGAAACTTGATGCCATTTGAATGTATGAATACTGATCTCTTTGTCTGGGACATTCACTTAGTCCCAGAGCTGCAGAGAGCAACATGTTATCTGTATCACTGTGGACTAGGTAGCTTGCAAACTGAATAAAATAACTTCTTTTTACTTGCAAATCCATCTCGACTTTTATTGAGGCCAGACTGATGGAGAAAGAAATTTGGGATTCAACATTTGGTGCCGAAAACCAGGATTTCTCAGGGCGATCTTGGTCCAACTGCGAAATCAGAATTAGACTGATTATGAACAGGAGGGTGGGGAACGAGGGCCCTCAATGTAGAACTGGAAAATGACCGCGCATTGATTGTTCCCCTCTTCTTATCGTCTGATTAGTCTGGTCACTCGCAGTTGGCACAGAAAGACCGCCTCGACGAAATCACAGGTCAGTCTGGGGATTAGCAATTTAATTGATGGGGTTTCATATTGTTGTTTCGGCTTGGGTTAGGGTTTTGGGTTGATGTGACATCTCAAATGATGATTCAATTCCAAGTATAAGGGTTCAGAGGCTGATGGGACTTCAGTAATGAAGGTTCAGTCTATTATATGGGTTCAGGGGCTGATGGGACTTCAGTAATGAAGGTTCAGTCTATTATATGGGTTCAGGGGCTGATGGGACTTCAGTACTGAAGGTTCAGTCCAGTATAACTGTTTTAAATCTAAAGATGGTTCAACTCTATGTGTGAGTGTTTTAAATATATAGTTGATTAAGCTAAAATTGTCTCCTTGGACTGTATTGGCGTAAAACGCAGTTCCGAGGACTAGTTGAGATTGTGGGGAATGCTGCATATTGGTTGAAGCAGAAGTCTCTCAAAGGGTTAACAACAGCAGGCAAAGTTAAAGACAGACAGTGCTTCTCACTCAGGCCTTGAGATAACAGCACCAGTCTGTAGTGTAATCGGATACCTTTCCTTTGAGTCAATGAACACCAGCAAAGTTACGTTTTGAATTAATTAAAGGAAACCAGTGGGTTTCTCCACCTCTTTGATAAAAGTTATTATATTCGAAAGCAATTGATTGAAATTGCCAGAATCTTAAGTTTTACTTACTTGAAATAACGTTTATCTCATTTTATCTGGAGATTAATAGAAACTTAAAGAAGATCATGGACACCATTTTAAAAAGTGTAAATCTGGAGATGATAGTTGATTTTGCTAATACTTCTGTGAATGTAAAAGAAAAAAAACTTGTTAAAAGAAAAATTGTTAAGATAAAGAAATAATTAAGTTGTAAATGTTATACAAGTTTGTGTTAAGCAAATTGTAAATTTGGTTCTGAGTTGAGATCAGAGCTAAGCTTGCAAGTTGCAGAAATTCAATTTGAATTTTCAAACATTTTTAAGTTTTTTAAAAAAAGCGCAAGTAGAGGAAAGACGCGGGTCAAACAAGAGAGGAGCTACGTAGTTCAATGGCTGGCCTTGAAGTGACAGAAAAAGAAAAATTCAATAATTTGGAAAAGTAAGCATATCACCTAAGTCTCTCCAAACTAAGCAGAAACCACAAGGTTCGGGAACAAAGGAAGCTGAAACAGATTCTTTTGAAGAGAAAGAACTCCCCCAAGTGACAGGGAGAGATGTTGAAGTCCTGGAACAACCAGGGGAAATAGCTAGAGTGCCCCCTGGTGACATTCGGAGACAGTTACCGATTAGGAAGATGCGAAACCCCGATGCAGTGACTGTGGGAGCGAACCCCACGATAGACGTTTACTTCCCATGGACAACCAGTGAGATGATGGCTATTATGTCTACAATCCCAGATAGAAAAAAATCTCCTGCTGCCTTCATGGATTACTTGAGGACTACCATCTCAATTTATCAAGCTGATTCAAGGGACCTCTGGGCCCTAGTCCAGCAGATTTTAACCCCAGCAGAGTACCGCAATTATCTTAACCACCTGAATTATGCAAGTCATGCCGCACTTCAGCAGGCCTATGCGTTAGACGACGATAGAAGGACACAAATCTTGAATGCGTTGAATAGCACATTTCAAAGGCCCATAAATCTTTCTGTTATCTTAGACCTAAAACCTAAGAAGACTGAAGAGCCAGAGGAATTTCTGGAGCGTTTTAATGAAATCTACCGGGGGCAGTCAGGCGATTTGCTGTATCAAAATGGTCAGAATTCCCCTCAATATTGTGCTATGTTAATGCATTGCCTACCACCTTCTGTGGTTACTGCTGTGAAATGTAAGAACATGAACTGGACAGAGAACGACCCTTCCCAGATGGCAAGGGCAGTCAGATTTTATTGGAAGGAGGGTGTAGGCCAAGAAGGAGGCTCAGTTACAAAGGTTAAGACTGAGTATGTAATGAAAAAGGATGATTGGCGATCCCAACAAGCGGCAGAAATGGTAGTTTACCAGCAGGAGCCCCAATATAGTGACTTTGGGTGGGTGGCTCAGCGAAGAGGAGGATACCAAACCCACCCAAAGGGACCCTCACCCCCTTTTTATGGCCCACCGAACGAATCAACAGCTCTACAACCACAGCCCCCTCTGAGGGGCCATTGGTCTACTGGGAGAAGAGGACGGGGCAGCCATGTCTTCTGTGCAATCAGCACTTAAATTACCATTATCCGACCACACGCAGCAATTGTCAGGGTTCCAAGGACAGGTGTGTGAGTATCCTATTTCTGAACCTGTGACAGTCACTTACGAGAATAAGTCTGCAGAGCATCAGGTTGTAGTGACTACTGGATTGGACTGTAACTTGTTGGCCTGAGATTTACTGTGTATCTTCCAGCTACAGCTAGAATGCGGAGATGAGGGGGTAACGGTTACATCATGGAGGATGAGACAACAGTGCTATATTTCTATCACCCCCCAGTGGTGGACGTTAGACGTTGAACAGTCACTGCATCACGTTACCCTGGCCTATGACAGAACTGGACGAAATAGGGAGTTGGAGGACAAATACCGGCCATTATTTGAGACCGAATGGCCAGTCAAGGTTACAGCCACAGTCACGGGAAAAGAAGGTACAGCCGATTTTGTTACAATATCACCACATTTATGGCCACAGTCAGCTTCGGTAAGCCCTCATATTACACGTCAGGTCCATGACCAGTACCATGCCAGGGATATGGGGCGAATGGTCAGGAGGGCAGTGGATCATTCGGATCCAACAGACTACGCACTTCAAGTCATGCCGGACGGCACTACCATAAAAAATGTTTGAGGTCCCTGAAACAATTAACACTCGACTGCAGCATCACAGGGGACATGATGTGTTGGAATATGTCAATCCACAGGTCTGGGCGGAATACCCATCACAAGTGGGAAAGACAAATGTTACACCTATTAAGGTGATGATTAAGGATCATGTAAAGCTACCTTCCATTCGACAATACCCCCTGAAATCTCAAGCTGCTCCATCAATAGATAAATTAATTCAAGAGCTGTTGAAACAGGGTATTTTGGTCCCTTGCCAATCAGAATGTAACACCCCCATACTTGCTGTGCCTAAACCAGCCAAACCAGACCAGTACCGATTAGTGCAGGATTTACGTTCAATCAATGCCATCGCATAGCCGTTACATGCTCTCACCCTCCAACAGGATATTACGGTGTATAGCTCCCACTCGGTCATCGCACTACTGAGGCAACTGCAGACTCAGCATCATACCGCAGCTCGTCAGAATAGGTATGAGATATACCTTTTGAACAATCCACGTCTGACATTTAAATACTGTACCACTATCAATCCAGCCTGTTTTCTTAGTGGTCCCCCTGTCCATGAAGACGCACCTGGCCACGACTGTTTAGCCTTGATTCAGGAAACTACCACAATAAGGGGCGATTTGAGTGACATTTCGTCAGAACAACCTGACATGATTATGTGTGGTCAAATATCCCACCGGGGTTTAGTTAATGACCTACTGCAGGCCCTCCTTATGCCCGCGCAGATTTCCATTATTAAATGCGCTGCCCACACGAATGGTACAACCCCAGTTGACGTTGGTAATGAACGAGCAGATTGTGCAGCGCGAACAGCCGCGCAAATTCAGCAAGTGAGACTAAACGATCTACTATAAATATGTCTGCTTCTGACAAGTCAATGCCAACCATCCAAGACGTCATAAGGTTACAGGAGGACACTCCTGAGAGTGATAAACAAATGTGGAAACGGTTAGGTTGTACATATGATTCTGTTTCCTCTTTATGGACCACACCTGCACATCGGACTTGTATGTCTGATGTGCTGGCTTTATGGGTCATTGAATGTGTACACTTTGCAACTTATTGTGGGGCTCGAGGGACTAGTGATTTGTTGCTGGACACTTGGGGGCACCCTAAAATGCAGGGGTTGGCCCAAAGTATCAGTAATCGGTGTTTGATTTGTCAGCAATATAACACCGGAAAAGGTATCCCTTGTGGGAAGGGGCAAACCCCGTTGCCCAGTGGTCCCTTTGAGACGCTCCAAATGGATTACATTGAGTTGGAAAGGTGTCAATGTTATAAATATGTTTTGATCATTGTGGATGTGTTCAGCAGATGGGTCGAGGCGTATCCGACTATCGATAATAAAGCTGCTACTGTGGTTAAAGTCTTGATGAGGGAAATCATTCCCCGGTACGGTATACCAGCTCAGTTAAGTTCTGATAATGGGCCTCATTTTATTGGACAAATTAACAAGGAGTTTTGCTCCCAGTTGGGCATACGCCAGCAGTTACACTGTGCTTATAGACCGCAGGCGGCCGGGTTGGTTGAAAGACACAATCAGACCCTCAAAACTAAATTGGCTAAATTAAGAGCAGACACGGGACTGACATGGCTTAAGTTGCTCCTCGTTGCCCTCTTCCAGCTGCGGGTTACACCTGCGGGACCGGCCCGGCTCTCTCCCGCCGAGATTCTTTATGGCAGGCCTCTTGGAACTCCCTGGAGCATGCAGGTTCCCAGACTGGTTCAGTTCATCAGATGACTGAAGAGATGACCACCTATGTTCTAGCCCTTACGCAAGTGCTCAAGGAACTCCATGGCCAGGTCCGCGCGGCTCACCAGCCATTGCCCCCAGTACCTAGCTCACTTTCAGTCCAGCCCGGTAGTTATGTCATGGTCAAAACTTGGACTAGGAAGGGGTCGGAGCCGCGATGGGACGGGCCCTTCCAAGTTCTCTTTACCACCCCCACAGCAGTTAAAGTGGAGGGGCGAAGTGCTTGGGTCCACCAACATCACTGTAAATTGAGTCCATCTCCACTACTGTAAAAGGTCGGATACTAACCTGCCTCCCTTCTCCAGTGCTATTTTACAGGTGTGGAGCATGATGGGGTGGCTACGCACCGTCTGTGTAATATTTGGCCTCACTTCGCTTGGCGTGTTATTGGCGATGGACATGGAAAAGGGGAATATTATGTATCTGTGTAGCCCCAACCAATCTACAAGGTTACATCACCTATGCAAAGGTGATGTTCTTCGCTGCCCCCATATACGAGGACATGGTATCGACTCATGGAAGGTCATCAAAGTTAAGGAGAATGCAGGAGTCATGAAGCAGTTGCACCGGTCCCGGCGATGGGAAGGGAACATTATATGGACATTGCCTTGTTTTTGGAATACATGTAAATTTGATTTTGGATGTGTTAAGAGTGGTACAATAAAGGCAAAATCAGGCTGTCAGAAGAGCGTAGGAAGAGGCTATGAGGAAGTGAAAGGGACTAGAGAGAGGATGGGGCGTATGAGAAGGGAAGTACAGCTAGAACGTAGGTTGCCGGGAGATGCACTTAAGTTAGTTAAAGGCCAAACTGAGGAAAACACGGGTAGTAAACCTTGGGAGCCCTCGGGGCAATAACCAAGGAATTGTCTCAGCTACGGTTGTTTGCAATGCAGAACCGGTATGCTCTTGACTATCTTCTGGCCCGTGAGGGTGGGGTATGCGCCATAGTGCAGGGCAAGTGTATCATGGGAGTTTAGGACTTGACCGCTAACATCACTAAATTTATGGATCGCATACGGGATCACTTAGACGGGATGCAGGATCCTGGCTCTTGGGGTAACTGGGGATTTGGAGGTTGGAAGGACTGGTTGATAAATATGGCCATGTATCTAGTGGTAGCTATCAGCTGCATCTTTGTGGGCCTGGCCATCCTTAAATGTGTGATGGGTAGAATGCGGGGTGCACTGGATCAGATCACCGCCCCAAAAAATTTAACTGTTAAAATCCATGAGGGTGAAGCAGATGAAGGGGGGCTAAGACAGGAATTGGAAATTCAGCGACGGATCTTTTTAGATGAGGAACCGTAGCTATGGATTGGATAGTTTGGTTATCATGGAATGATAAAAGGAGGGAATGACGAATGTGATATAAAATAGTTACTTTAGAGATATTAGTTAATGTAATGTAGAAATAAGCCACTTTGATTCTGGCAAGTAGAGACAAAGGATTTTAGACCGCATGGAAAAAAGCAGGAAGAGGTGTGTCTATGAGAGTGATGCTACATTGATAGGGGCCGGAGAAAGGGATTGGAAGTGAGCCAATCAGAATGGATCAAACAAGTCAGGAGGGACATAGGATGACCTATGGGTGTCGAGTATGTGAAACTTGATGCCATTTGAATGTATGAGTACTGATCTCTTTGTCTGGGACATTCACTTAGTCCCGGAGCTGCAGAGAGCAACATGTTATCTGTATCACTGTGGACTAGGTAGCTTGCAAGCTGAATAAAATAACTTCTTTTTACATGCAAATCCATCTCGACTTTTATTGAGGCCAGACTGACGGAGAAAGAAATTTGGGATTCAACAATACCAGGCAACATCCTGGTAAATCTCCTCTGCACCCACTCCAAAGCTTCCACGTCCTTCCTATAATGCGGTGACCAGAACTGTACGCAATACTCCAAATGCGGCCATACCAGAGTTTTGTACCGCTGCAACATGACCTCATGACTCCGGAACTCAATCCCTCTACCAATAAAGGCCAACACTCCATAGGCCTTCTTCACGACCCTATCAACCTGGGTGGCAACTTTCAGGGATCTATGTACATGGACACCTAGATCCCTCTGCTCATCAACACTTCCAAGATCTTTACCATTAGCCAAATATTCCGCATTCTTGTTATTCCTTCCAAAGTGAATCACCTCACACTTCTCTGCATTAAACTCCATTTGCCACCTCTCAGCCCAACTCTGCAGCTTATCTATGTCCCTCTGTAACCTGCTACATCCTTCCGTACTGACGACAACACCACCGACTTTAGTGTCGTCTGCAAATTTACTCACCCACCCTTCTGCGCCCTCCTCTAGGTCATTGATAAAAATGACAAACAGCAACGGCCCCAGAACAGATCCTTGTGGTACGCCACTTGTAACTGAACTCCATTCTGAACATTTCCCATCAACCACTACCCTCTGTCTTCTTTCAGCTAGCCAATTTCTGATCCACATCTCTAAATCACCCTCAATCCCCAGCCTCCGTATTTTATGCAATAGCCTACCGTGGGGAACCTTATCAAACGCTTTACTGAAATCCATATACACCACATCAACTGCTCTACCCTCGTCTACCTGTTCAGTCACCTTCTCAAAGAACTCAATAAGGTTTGTGAGGCATGACGTACCCTTCACAAAGCCATGCTGACTATCCCTGATCATATTATTCCTATCTAGGTGATTATAAATCTTGTCTCTTATAATCCCCTCCAAGACTTTACCCACAACAGACGTGAGGCTCACCGGTCTATAGTTGCCGGGGTTGTCTCTACTCCCTTTTTTGAACAAAGGGACCACATTTGCCATCCTCCAGTCCTCTGGCACTATTCCTGTAGCCAATGATGACATAAAAATCGAAGCCAAAGGCTCAGCATCTCTTCTCTGGCTTCCCAGAGAATCCTAGGATAAATCCCATCAGGCCCCGGGGACTTATCTCTTTTCAGCCTGTCCAGAATTGCCAACACCTCTTCCCTACATACCTCAATGCCATCTATTCTTGACGAATGTGATATAAAATAGTTACTTTCGAGATATTAATTACTGTAATGTAGAGAGATAGGCCAGTCTCATTCTGGTGAGTTCACATACAAAGGATTTCAGACCACATGGCAAAGCAAGGAGGAGGTGTGTCCACCAAAGGAGGAGAAAAGGATGCTGGGTAATAAGGGGGCCAGAGGAAGGGATGAGAAGTGAGCCAATCAGAATGTATGACCAGGTCAGGAGGGGTATAGGATGACCTATGGGAATCGTGTATGTGAAACTTGATACCATTTGAATTTATTTGCAGAAATCCCTTTGTCTCTTTGTTCATTCGCTTTCCGGGGTGTAGGAGACTGGATGTGTCCTATGCTTCTGTGAAATGAATCAGGCTTGCAAGCCAAATAAAATAACTAATGCTGTACCTGCAAATCCATCTCGAATTTTATTGAGGCTAGACTGACGGGTAAAGAAACAAGCGATTTGTCATTTGGTGCCGAAACCCGGGATTTCTCAAGACGGTTCTGACCAACCGCGAAATCAGAATTAGACTGATTATGAACAGGGAGAGTGGGAAGAAGGGGCCCACAATGTATAGCTGGAAAATGATTGCGCATTGATTGTTCCCCTCTTCTTATCGTCTGATTCGCCTGGTCACTCGCGGTTGGTACGGCAAGATCGTCTTGACAAAATCAAAGGTCAGTCTGGGGATTAGAAATTTAATTGATGGGATTTCATATTGTTGATTCGGCTTGGGTTAGGTTTTGGGTTGATGGGACATCTAAAACGATGATTCAATTCCATGTATAAGTGTTTTAAGGCTGATGGGACTTCAGTAGATGAAGGTTCAGTTAAGTGAGTGTTTTTAAGGCTGATGGGACTTCAGTAGATGAAGGTTCAGTTCAATAAGTGTTTTTAAATCTGAAGATGATTCAATTCCATGTGTGAGTGTTTTAAATCTATAGTTGATTAAGCTAAAATTGTACCCTTGGACTGTAGTGGCAAAAAACACAGTTCTGAGGACTAGTTGAGATTGTGGGGAATTGCTTGGATAAATTTCAAGACAAAGAACATCCATAGAGCTGGATGCTGCATGTTGCTTGAAGGAGAAGTCTCTCAAAGGGTTAACAGCAGCAGCCAAAGTTAAAGACGACAGACAGTGCTTCTCACTCAGGCCTTGAGATAACAGCAGCAGCCTGTAGTGTAATCGGATACCTTTCTTTTGAGTCAGTGAACTCCAGCAAAGTTACGTTTTGAATTAATTAAAGGAAACCAGTGGGTTTCTCCACCTCTTTGAAAAAAGTTATTATTTTCGAAAGCAATTGATTAAAATTGCCAGAATCTTAAGTTTTACTTACTTGAAATAATGTTTATCTCATTTTATTTGTGAATTAATAGAAACTTAAAGAAACTCACTGACACCATTTTAAAAAGTGTAAATCTGGAGATGACAGTTGACTTTGCTCCGGTATACATCACCGCAGCTAACTGCTCCCTCATTGATAGCAGCCAACATTTTTGAGAATGTAAGAAAAACTTGTTAAAAGAAAAATTGTTAAGATGAAGAATTAATTAAGTTGCAAATGTTATACAAGTTTGAGTTAAGCAAATCGTAAATTTAGTTCCGAGTTGAGATCAGAGCTAAGCTTGCAAGTTGCAGTAATTCAATTTGAATTTTCAAACATTTTAAGTTTTAAAAGAACACTGTTAGAACCTTTTCATTCGTTTTGCCAAGGAGCAAAAATTGCCATAGGATCACGTTATCAAGTTGGCAGGACAATGCCCTTAAAATGGGAATTCCAATTAGTGAACAGGGTAACCAAAAAACATTACAGGTCTTGAAAAAGGAATGTGCATTCAAAAAAAAAAATGCACAAGTAAAGACAGGAAAGGCTCGGGTCAAACAAAAGATGGGCTACGTAGTTCAATGGCTGGCCTTGAATTGACAGAAAATGACCAATTCGATAATTTGAAAATGTCAGCAAAAGATTTCGACTGCACCGGTAGCATTGTCTGCACTAATTCCAGAACCACCAGAGTATAATAATTTATATCCAGTCACTGCTCCTCAGATCCCAACCATGCCAGTCACTCCAGCCCTTTTGGTTGATAGCGTGGGTCCCGATTTGCCATCTTCACGATCAGTGGGGGAGGAGGAGCTCTGTTCCACAAGCCCAGGTAGCTCTAGGACCCGATCTCGGACAGCGAGAGAAGGGCTTGATCCTAACCAGAAACAATTAAGCATACCACCTAAATCCCTTCAGACCAAGGGGAAACCACAAATTTCGAGAACAAAGGGAGATGCCACAGATGAATTTGAAGAGAAAGAACTTCCTCTAGTGACAGGGAGGGACGTCGAAGTCTCGGAAGAACCAGAGGAAATAGCTAGAGTGCCCCCTGGTGAGACTCGGAGACAGTTGCCGATTAGGAAGATACCAAACCCTGACACGGTGACTGCCGGGGCACAGCCCACGATAGACGTTTATTTCCCACGGACACCCAGTGAGATGATGGCTATTATGGCTACAATCCCAGATAGAAAAAAATCTCCTGCTGCTTTCGTGGATTCCCTGAGAACTACCATCTCAATTTATCACGCTGATTCTAGGGACCTCTGGGCCCTAGTCCAGCAGGTTTTAACCCCAGCAGAGTACCGCAATTATCTTAATCACTTGAATTATGCTAGCCACGCCGCACTTCAGCAAGCCCATGCGTTAGACGACGATAGAAGGACACAGATCCTGAATGCGTTGAATAGCATATTTCAAAAGCCCATAAATATTTCTGCTATCTTAGACCTAAAACCTAAGAAGATTGAAGAGCCAGAGGAATTTCTGGAACGTTTTAATGAAATCTACCGTGGGCAGTCAGGCGACTTGCCATATCAAAATGGTCAGAATTCCCCTCAATATTGTGCTATGTTAATGCATTGCCTACCACCTTCCGTGGCTACTGCTGTGAAATGTAATAACATGAATTGGACAGAGAACGACCCTTCCCAGATGGCAAGGGCAGTCAGATTTTATTGGAAGGAGGGTGTAGGCCAGGAAGGAGGCTCAGTTACAAAGATTAAGACTGAGTATGTAATGAAAAAGGATGATCTGCGACCCCAGCAAGCGGCAGAAATGGTAGCTTACCAGCTGGAGCCCCAATATTGTGACTTTGGGTGGGTGGATCAGCGAGGGGGAGGATATCAAACCCACCCAAAGGGACCCTCAGCTCCTTTTTATGGCCCACCATATGCACCAACAGCTTTACAACCACCGCCCCCTCTGAGGGGCCATTGGTCTACTGGGAGAAGAGGACGGGGCAGATATAGAGGGAGCATGCATGTTTTAATTGCGGCCGTGCAGATCACTGGCAACAGGAATGCCCCTTTAAAAGACAGGCAGCAGAAGGAAGGGGTACCCACCAAGGGGAGGACAGACGAGATACACTGACTTCTCCCAGGTAAACCCTTTCCCAACACAGGATTGACTAGCTAATTTAGTCATAAGGACTCTCCAATCGGACAGGGAACCTATTATCTCTCTGCAGATAGGAGATGAACATCACCGATTTGTAATCGACACTGGAGCAGCCATGTCTTCTCTGCAATCAGAACTTTGCCTACCACTATCTGACCACACCCAGCATTTGTCGGGGTTCCAAGGACAGGTGTGTGAGTATCCTATTTCTGAACCTGTGACAGTCACTTACGAGAATAAGTCTGCAGATCATCAGTTTGTAGTGACTACTGGATTGGACTGTAACTTGTTGGCCCGAGATTTACTGTGTATCTTCCAGCTACAGATAGAGTACGGAGACGAAGGGGTAATGGTCCAATCATGGAGGATGAGACAACAGTGCTATATTTCTATCACCCCCAGTGGTGGACGTTAGACATTGAACATTCACTGCATCATGTTACCCTGGCCTATGACAGAACCGGACAAAACAGGGAGTTGGAGGACAAATACCGGCCATTAATTGGGACCGAATGGCCAGTCAAAGTTACAGCCACGGGAAAAGAAGGTACAGCCGATTTTGTTACAATGCCACCACATTTATGGCCACAGTCAGCTTCGGTAAGCCCTCATATTACACGTCAGGTCCACGACCAGTACCATGCCAGGGATCTGGGACCTATGGTAAAGAGGGCAGTGGATCATTCAGATCCAACAGAGTACGCACTTCAAGTCACGCCAGACGGCACTGCCATAAAACATTTTGAGGTCCCTGAAACGATTAACACTCGACTGCAGCCCTGTCTATGGACAAATTAATCCGAGAGCTGTTGCAACAGGGTATTTTGGTCCCTTACCAATCAGAATGTAACACCCCCATACTTGCTGTGCCTAAACCAGCCAAGCCAGACCAGTACTGATTAGTACAGGATTTACGTTCAATCAATGCCATCGCACAGCCGTTACATGCTCTCACTCTCCAACAGGATATTACGGTGTATAGCTCCCACTCGGTCATCGCACTACTGAGGCAACTGCAGACTCAGCATCATACCGCAGCTTGTCAGAATAGGTATGAGATATACCTTTTGAACAATCCACGTCTGACATTTAAACACTGTACCACTATCAATCCAGCCTGTTTTCTTAGTGGTCCCCCTGTCCATGAAGATGCCCCTGGCCACGACTGTTTAGCCTTGATTCAGGAAACTACCACAATAGGGGACGATTTGAGTGATATTTCTTCAGAACAACCTGACATGATTATGTGTGGTCAAATATCCCACCGGGGTTTAGTTAATGACTTACTGCAGGCCCTCCTTATGCCCGCGCAGATTTCCGTCATTAAATGCGCTGCCCACACAAATGGTAAGACCCCAGTTGACATTGGTAATGAACAAGCAGATTGTGCAGCACGGACAGCCGCGCAAATTCAGCAAGTGATGATGCCTAAAATGTTAAGTCAGACTAAACGTTCTGCAATAAATAGGTCTGCCTCTGACAAGCCAATGCCAACCATCCAAGACGTCATAAGGTTTCAGGAGGACGCTCCTGAGAGTGATAAACAAATGTGGAAACGGTTAGGTTGTACATATGATTCTGTTTCCTCTTTATGGACGACGCCAGCCCATCAGACTTGTATGTCTGATGTGCTGGCTTTATGGGTCACTGAATGTGTACACTTTGCAACTCATTGTGGGGCTCGAGGGACTAGTGATTTGTTGCTGGACACTTGGTGGCACCCTGAAATGCAGGGGTTGGCCCAGAGTATCAGTAATCGGTGTTTGATTTGTCAGCAATATAACCCCGGCAAAGTTATCCCTTGTGGGATGGGGCAAACCCCGTTGCCCAGTGGTCCCTTTGAGACGCGACAAATGGATTACATTGAGTTGGAAAGGTGCCAATGTTATAAATATGTTTTGGTCATTGTGGATGTGTTCAGCAGATGGGTTGAGGCGTATCCGACTACCGATAATAAAGCTGCTACTGTGGTTAAAGTTCTGATGCGGGAAATCATTCCCCGGTACGGTATGCCAGCTCAGTTGAGTTCTGATCACTGGCCTCCTTTTCTTGGGACAGATTAACCTGCCTCCCTTCCCCAGTGCTATTTTACAGGTGTGGAATATGATGGGGTGGCTACACACCGCCTGTGTGATCTACGGCCTCACCTCGCTTGGAGTGTCATCGGGGACGGACATGGAAAAGGGACATATTATCTACATTTGTAACCCCAACCAAACTACAAGGACATTTCGTTTATGCAGAGGTGATGTTCTTCGCTGCCCCCATATACGAGGACATGGTATCGACTCATGGAAGGTCATCAGGATAACGGAAAATGCAGGAGTCATGAAGCAATTGCACCGGTCCCGGCGATGGGAAGGGAACATTATATGGACATTGCCTTGTTTTTGGAGTACATGTCAATTTGATTTTAGATGTGTTAAGATTGGTGCGATAAAGGTAACATCAGACCGTCAGGAGAGCATAGGAAGAGGCTGTGAGAGAGAGGGGGGGGGACTAGAGAGAGGACATAGAACATAGAACATAGAAAATACAGCACAGAACAGGCCCTTCGGCCCACGATGTAGTGCCGAACCTTTGTCCTAGATTAATCATAGATTATCATTTAATTTACAGTGCAGAAGGAGGCCATTCGGCCCTTTGAGTCTGCACCGGCTCTTGGAAAAAGCACCCTACCCAAACTCAACACCTTCACCCAATACCAAGGGCAATTTGGACATTAAGGGCAATTTATCATTGGCCAATTCACCTAACCCGCACATCTTTGGATTGTGGGAGGAAACCGGAGCACCCGGAGGAAACCCACGCAGACACGGGGAGGACGTGCAGACTCCGCACAGTCAGTGACACAAGCCGGAATCGAACCTGGGACCCTGGAGCTGTGAAGCAATTGTGCTATCCACAATGCTACCGTGCTGCCCTTGAGAACAAATAAATCTACACTATATCATTTAACCGTAATCCATGTACCTATCCAATAGCTGCTTGAAGGTCCCTAATGTTTCCGACTCAACTACTTCCACAGGCAGTGCATTCCATGCCCCCACTACTCTCTGGGTAAAGAACCTACCTCTGATATCCCTCCTATATCTTCCACCTTTCACCTTAAATTTATGTCCCCTTGTAATGGTTTGTTCCACCCGGGGAAAAAGTCTCTGACTGTCTACTCTATCTATTCCCCTGATCATCTTATAAACCTCTATCAAGTCGCCCCTCATCCTTCTCCGTTCTAATGAAAAAAGGCCTAGCACCCTCAACCTTTCCTCGTAAGACCTACTCTCCATTCCAGGCAACATCCTGGTAAATCTTCTTTGCACCTTTTCCAAAGCTTCCACATCCTTCCTAAAATGAGGCGACCAGAACTGTACACAGTACTCCAAATGTGGCCTTATCAAAGTTTTGTACAGCTGCATCATCACCTCACGGCTCTTAAATTCAATCCCTCTGTTAATGAACGCGAGCACACCATAGGCCTTCTTCACAGCTCTATCCACTTGAGTGGCAACTTTCAAAGATGTATGAACATAGACCCCAAGATCTCTCTGCTCCTCCACATTGCCAAGAACTCTACCGTTAACCCTGTATTCCACATTCACATTTGTCCTTCCAAAATGGACAACCTCACACTTTTCAGGGTTAAACTCCATCTGCCACTTCTCAGCCCAGCTCTGCATCCTATCTATGTCTCTTTGCAGCCGATAACAGCCCTCCTTACTATCCACAACTCCACCAATCTTCGTATCGTCTGCAAATTTACTGACCCACCCTTCAACTCCCTCATCCAAGTCATTAATGAAAATCACAAACAGCAGAGGACCCAGAACTGATCCCTGCGGTACGCCACTGGTAACTGGGATCCAGGCTGAATATTTGCCATCCACCACCACTCTCTGACTTCTATCGGTTAGCCAGTTCGTTATCCAACTGGCCAAATTTCCCACTATCCCATGCCTCCTTACTTTCTGCATAAGCCTACCATGGGGAACTTTATCAAATGCCTTACTAAAATCCATGTACACTACATCCACTGCTTTACCTTCATCCACATGCTTGGTCACCTCCTCAAAGAATTCAATAAGATTTGTAAGGCAAGACCTACACCTCACAAATCCGTGCTGACTATCCCTAATCAAGCAGTGTCTTTCCAGATGCTCAGAAATCCTATCCTTCAGTACCCTTTCCATTACTTTGCCGACCACCGAAGTAAGACTAACTGGCCTGTAATTCCCAGGGTTATCCCTAGTCCCTTTTTTGAACAGGGGCACGACATTCGCCACTCTCCAATCCCCTGGTACCACCCCTGTTGACAGTGAGGACGAAAAGATCATTGCCAACGGCTCTGCAATTTCATCTCTTGCTTCCCATAGAATCCTTGGATATATCCTGTCAGGCCCGGGGGACTTGTCTATCCTCAAGTTTTTCAAAATGCCCAACACATCTTTCCTTCCTAACAAGTATTTCCTCGAGCTTACCAATCTGTTTCACACTGTCCTCTCCAACAATATCGCCCCTCTCATTTGTAAATACAGAAGAAAAGTACTCGTTCAAGACCTCTCCTATCTCTTCAGACTCAATACACAATCTCCCGCTACTGTCCTTGATCGGACCTATCCTCGCTCTAGTTATTCTCATATTTCTCACATATGTGTAAAAGGCCTTGGGGTTTTCCTTGATCCTACCCGCCAAAGATTGTTCATGCCCTCTCTTAGCTCTCCTAATCCCTTTCTTCAGTTCCCTCCTGGCTATCTTGTATCCCTCCAATGCCCTGTCTGAACCTTGTTTCCTCAGCCTTACATAAGTCACCTTTTTCCTCTTAACAAGACGTTCAACCTCTCTTGTCAACCATGGTTCCCTCACTCGACCATCTCTTCCCTGCCTGACAGGGACATACATATCAAGGACACGTAGCACCTGTTCCTTGAACAAGTTCCACATTTCACTTGTGTCCTTCCCTGCCAGCCTATGTTCCCAACTTATGCACTTCAATTCTTGTCTGACAACATCGTATTTACCCTTCCCCCAATTGTAAACCTTGCCCTGTTGCACGTACCTATCCCTCTCCATTACTAAAGTGAAAGTCACAGAATTGTGGTCACTATCTCCAAAATGCTCCCCCACTAACAAATCTATCACTTGCCCTGGCTCATTACCCAGTACTAAATCCAATATTGCCCCTCCTCTGGTCGGACAATCTACATACTGCGTTAGAAAAGCTTCCTGGACACACTGCACAAACACCACCCCATCCAAACTATTTGATCTAAAGAGTTTCCACTCAATATTTGGGAAGTTAAAGTCGCCCATGACGACTACCCTATGACTTCTGCACCTTTGCAAAATCTGTTTCCCAATCTGTTCCTCCACATCTCTGCTACTATTGGGGGGCCTATAGAAAACTCCTAACAAGGTGACTGCTCCTTTCCTATTTCTGACTTCAACCCATACTACCTCAGTAGGCTGATACTCCTCGAACTGCCTTTCTGCAGCTGTTATACTATCTCTAATTAATAATGCCACCCCCCTACCTCTTTTACCACCCTCCCTAATCTTATTGAAACATCTATAACCAGGGACCTCCAACAACCATTTCTGCCCCTCTTCTATCCAAGTTTCCGTGATGGCCACCACATCGTAGTCCCAAGTACCGATCCATGCCTTAAGTTCACCAACCTTATTCCTGATGCTTCTTGCGTTGAAGTATACACACTTCAACCCCTCTCCGTGCCTGCAAGTACTCTCCTTTGTCAGTGTTCCCTTCCCCACTGCCTCATTACACGCTTTGGCGTCCTGAATATAGGCTACCTTAGTTGCTGGACTACAAATCCGGTTCCCATTCCCCTGCCAAATTAGTTTAAACCCTCCCGAAGAGTACTAGAAAACCTCCCTCCCAGGATATTGGTGCCCCTCTGGTTCAGATGCAACCCGTCCTGCTTGTACAGGTCCCACCTTCCCCAGAATGCGCGCCAATTATCCAAATAACTGAAGCCCTCCCTCCTACACCATTCCTGCAGCCACGTGTTCAACTGCACTCTCTCCCTATTCCTAGCCTCGCTATCACGTGGCACCGGCAACAAACCAGAGATGACAACTCTGTCTGTCCTGGCTTTTAACTTCCAGCCGAACTCCCTAAACTTGTTTATTCCCTCCACACCCCTTTTCCTACCTATGTCGTTGGTACCAATGTGCACCACGACTTTTGGCTGCTCACGCTCACACGGGGCGTGTGAGAACGTAGGTCATCAGGAGATACACTTAATTTAGTTAAAGGCCAAACTGAGGAAAACCCGGGTAGTATGAATCTCTTCTACCAGATTTACCACCACTTGTATGGCCAGGGACGGGTTGTCTGCTACCCGAACCCCGCAGCGGTGTCTAGGCTATTTCTGTTTCACCGCTTTGGGGCACTCCCCAAACGGTGGTTCATTGTCAGCGTTCCGAGCCACCGCCCGAGCAAGTCACTCTTCCTTACGATCCGGGTTCAGCACCACCGGCTATTTGCCTTCCCCTTCCTCGGGATAATCCCCACTCACAGTACGATAGGCTGCAAGGGTGGAGGGCGTACATACCTAGCCACTTCACTCCCTATAGGGATTCCCGGTTGTACGAGAATTGTTTCAGAAGTGAAGGATACGGCTGTTTGCTGGTAGAGGTGGAAACGAATATAACATGTCTGTTCCCCACCTGTACGGACAGGAGGTGTCATATCACCCAGGCGTCTGGCCAATGGCCAATGCGTTTGTTATAACACCACCTGCGTTCCATTGAACGCCTGCCTCCAGCTCCTTTGTGGCTGGGCGAATGTCTCTCATATCACTGTTGGGACTAGGGCTTTCCGCATTGCTAGGCGGCCCGAATGGGCGTTTCAAAGCTGGATAAACTGGGCTACTGGGGGATCCTTACGCAACCGATATACTGATTGTGATGCTCACCTGTACACGGAGCAAGGATACCAATTTTTTTTAAAATTGGTACAGCAACTAATGTTTTGTCACCCCCATTTCCTCGCCAAATTGCTATTGGGACTCTAGTACCTACCACAGTCCCTTGCCCCTCGGCGTGGATGCTGGATAATCAGTTAGCACGCCGGGCAGTCTCAGCTGAATTCTGCGAGAACTGGAAAAAACCTCAGGTTCTCACATCCA
Organism: Scyliorhinus torazame; assembly: GCF_047496885.1. NCBI lineage: Eukaryota > Metazoa > Chordata > Chondrichthyes > Carcharhiniformes > Scyliorhinidae > Scyliorhinus > Scyliorhinus torazame. The sequence goes on along the minus strand of NC_092720.1, from coordinate 183,148,172 downwards.
ACCGGGGCCACTCAGCCAGGTGTGGAATTCTGAGCGTCTTGTAGCTGCGGTTGTTTGCAATGCAGAACCGGTATGCTCTTGACTATCTTCTGGCCCGTAAGGGTGGGGCATGCGCCATAGTACAGGGCAAGTGTATCATGGGAGTTCAAGACTTAACCGCTAACATCACTAAATTTATGGATCGCATACGGGATCACCTGGACGGAATGCAGGATCTTGGCTCTTGGGGTAACTGGGGATTTGGAGGTTGGAAGGACTGGTTGATAAATATGGCCATGTATTTAGCAGTGGCTATTGGCTGCAACTTTGTGGGCCCAGCTATCCTTAAATGCGTGATGGGTAGAATACGGGGTGCACTGGAACAGATCAACGCCACTAAAATCTTGGCTGCCAAAATCCAAGAGGGTGCAGCAGATGAGGGGGGCTGGGGGGGGTGCGGCTACTACAGGAATTGGAAATGCAGCGACGGATCTTTTTAGATGAGGGACCGTAGCTATGGATTGGATAGTTCGGTTATCATGGAATGATAAAAGGAGGGAATGACGAATGTGATATAAAATAGTTACTTTAGAGATATTAGTTACTGTAATGTAGCGATAGGCCAGTCTCATTCTGGGGAGTTCACAGACAAAGGATTTCAGACCGCATGGCAAAGCAAGGAGGAGGTGTGTCCACCAAAGGAGGAGAAAAGGATGCTGGGTAATAAGGGGGCCAGAGGAAGGGATGAGAAGTGAGCCAATCAGAATGTATGACCAGGTCAGGAGGGGTATAGGATGACCTATGGGAATCGTGTATGTGAAACTTGATACCATTTGAATTTATTTGCAGAAATCCCTTTGTCTCTTTGTTCATTCGCTTTCCGGGGTGTAGGAGACTGGATGAGTCCTATGCTTCTGTGAAATGAATCAGGCTTGCAAGCCAAATAAAATAACTAATGCTGTACCTTCAAATCCATCTCGACTTTTATTGAGGGCAGACTGTCGGGTAAAGAAATTTGTATTTTGTCAATCACAGGACGCCCAGGGCCCCCGATCGACTGATTGCTTCATTTTAAAGTATATCGTTAATTGTGAATCTGTAAATAGTTACAAAACGTTGCACGGAGGTATTACGGTATCTCCATAACTATAATTTCTACCACGTTACCATGTTGTAATATCAGGCCACCGCCCTCGCCACTCTTTTTTAACAGGGGGTGAATGTGGTAATCTGTGTAGAGATATTACGGGACCTGGTAATGCTGGGATACCATTGGTAGATATTGTATGTTTCCTATTGGTTAAGCTTTATGGTAGCTCTGCCCTGCAAGGTGGGGTACAACAGCCCGTGCCGCCCCAGCAGCCTTCTTTCTGTACCTGAGCTGCTGGGGGAAACATCTAGCTTATTAAAGCCTTCAGTTGGACTACAACCTCACTTTAGTGGTCATTGATCGTGCATCAATATCATGCCCGCCTCTACCACCTCCGCTGGCAAAGAGTTCCAGGCACCCACCACCCTCTGCGTAAAAAACTTTCCACGCATATCTTCCTTGAATGTTGAATGTTATACATAAAAGGAAGAGTACCCATACCTTGGAATACATCGGGGAACCTTGCTAGTATGTCCTCAATGTCTTCTTGCACAGGGGCAGGACATTTGTCGGTGCTGTGAATTCATTTCACAAGGTTTAAGTCTCGACTTGCTTGAACACCTAATAGTGATGAACGTCTAGCATCAACAATTTCAAATAGCAAAGGCATCCCTGTGTCTTTGTTTCCTACCAAGATATTACATGAAGCCAAGGAAGTAATCATGTTGCCATTGTAGTCACACAACTGGCGGTCAGGGCGTTGAATCTTTGGAAGCCTACGTAGCTTGGATAAATCAAAGTTGTTAATTAAATTAGCATTTGCACCAGTGTCAAGTTTGAACACAATCTCGGATCCATTAACTTGTAATGGAATATTCCATTCATCTTCCAAGTTGATGGATTTTATGGGATGCAATATCTGTGGAGAAGAATTGCACTTCATAATTGTCTGATTCTGTTCAACAATGCTAACAAAAAAATGTATCTTCAAGACAGTATCTGTAACAGTATCAGGTTTCACCATTTTTGATATACTTTTATTCGTATTAATATTTTTACACATATTTTTGTTGAATGAAATTGATTACTTAAATTGAGGACGTTTAGTCGCTGAATGGCACTGCAGAGCGAAATGATTCTGTTTACCGCATTTGGAATAGGTTTTTTCAAAAGCTGGGCATTTTCCCTGTAGGTGGACGTGTCCACAATGTGTGGCTCCCAATTAGTGAATCAGCCGTGAGTGAGATGGATTTAAGAGTCTGTACAGGATAAACAAGTTGGGTCAGAACAGAAATTTCATCAGAGAAATCTCTGATGCCATCACTACAGATCCATTTCCGCAGATACATATGTGCAATTTGATCACTTGCTCGCTGAAATTGCATCTTCCCAGACTCTCTCATCCTCTCCTGCCGCTGATCTCGGCGACTGGTGTCCCTGGATTACAAACCGGAACACTGGAGGTCACTGGGGAAGAGAAAAAAAAACATCACTATAGAGTGAGGCAAACCCAGCAGGCCTGGAACACCCCCAACAAAATCCATCAGATCCAGCTGACACCCCACAAATACCAGCAGCAAAATCCATCAGACCCCAGATACCTAATAATGCAGAAACCTGGAAGAGTACAGAGTGTGTGGGAGTGAGATTAAAAGGGAAAGTAGGAAAGTAAAGAGGGAAAGAAAAAAATGCTAGCAAGTAAAATCAAGGAGCCTCCCGGGATGTTGAATAAGTAAATAAAGACAAAAGGAAAAGAAAGGAGTAGGGCCTATTGGAGACCAATAAGATAGTCTGTGTGAGAGGGCGGATAATGTGGTTAGGTTGTTAAATACATTGCATTTATGAAATGTAATACTTTATTTTCTTTGGAAAACATGGAACACTGATGACAGCACAGTTAAGGAAGAAGAATGTGAAATACTGGATCAGATAAACATTGTAAGAAACAATCATATTAAAGGAATTGACAACTTTAAAATTGATAAATCAGCAGGTTAAAAGCAATAAGGAGTGGTAATTTCAAGAGGCTTTGACCATCAGAATCATTCTGCGTTGGTTACACTGAGGGTTCGTTAGCTCAGTTGGCTGGCTGGCTGGCTTGTGATGCGGACTGACACCCACAGCGTGGGTTCAATTCCCGTACCGGCGGAGGTTATTCATGCCTTCTCAACCTGAAGTGTGGTGATCCTCAGGTTAAATCTCCACCAGTCAGCTCTCTCTCTCTCTCGTTCAAAGAGAAGACCAGCCACGGTCCTCTGGGACGATGGCGACTTTCACAGGAGTGGTGGAAGAGGATCGAAGGGCTGCCAAAGTTATAAGAGGATTGAAAAGGGACAAAGAGATAGTCTGAGATAGGTGGAGTTTAACCTCAGTGGTGGAATTATTATTGGAATTAATTTTCAGTTAGAATCAAGGCAAGTTAGCATGGATTTGTTCCGGATCAAACTATTTTTTGAAGAGGATTAATGAGGGCTGTGTGGTGGACATGGTCAATGTAAATTTCAACATTTTAGAGAAGATAGATTCAGAGAAGGTCCCACCTTGCAGGCTGCTCAGAAATGTAAAACCACTTGGGACCATCCAAGTGTCAAATCGGATCGAAAATTGCCTCAGGCAGCAAAGGGTTAAAAGGGTTTGTGACTGGAAGCCTGTTACCAGTCAGGGTTCCACAGAGCTCGGCCCTCACTCCCTTGCATTTTGTGATGATTTAGATTCAAATGCAGGGGGAAATGATAAGTTTGAAGATGTACAAATATTATCTCAGTGGTTGACAGCGAGGATGAAACCTTCAGACTGCAGGAAGATAGAACATAGAACAGTGCAGCACAGAACAGGCCCTTCGGCTCTCGATGTTGTGCCGAGCATTGCATCGAGGGCCGAAGGGCCTGTTCTGTGCTGTGCTGTGGTGGTCAGTTGGGAAGGAAAGTGGAAGTCAACCTGGAGAAACGCAAGATCATGGATTCTGGGCGGTGCAACAAAACAAAGGAAATCGCCAGTAAATGGGAGGATCGGGAGTAATGTGGAGGAAGAGAGAAACCTCAGAGTGTGTGTCCAAGAATGGGGAAAGCTGTGAGGACAGGGCCATAATGTGGTTAAGAAGGTGAATAACATTATTATCTGAGGATTAGAGCAGTGGCTTTGCTGGAACTGTGAACAACACCAGATAGACTACAGCTGGAACACTGCAAACAGTCTGTCAGCACGTTACAGAAAAGATGTGATTGTACTGGAGAGAATGCAGAGGAGATTGTTTAATGTGGACAGGACTGGAGAATGTTCACTGGGAGGAAAGACCGGAGAGGCTGGAATAGGATTCTTTAGAATAGGGGAGGGTGAAGGGAGCTATAATTGGGGTTTATATAACAAAGAACAAAGAACAAAGAAATGTACAGCACAGGACAGGCCCTTCGGCCCTCCAAGCCCGTGCCGACCATACTGCCCGACTAAGCTACAATCTTCTACACTTCCTGGGTCCGTATCCTTCTATTCCCATCCTATTCATATATTTGTCAAGATGCCCCTTAAATGTCCCTATCGTACCTGCCTCCACTACCTCCTCCGGTAGTGAGTTCCAGGCACCCACTACCCTCTGCGTAAAAAAATTGCCTCGTACATCTACTCTAAACTTTGCCCCTCTCACCTTAAACCTATGCCCCCTAGTAATTGACCCCTCTACCCTGGGGAAAAGCCTCTGACTATCCACTGTCTATGCCCCTCATAATTTTGTATACCTCTATCAGGTCGCCCCTCAACCTCCTTCGTTCCAGTGAGAACAAACCGAGTTTATTCAATCGCTCCTCATAGCTTATGCCCTCCATACCAGGCAACATTCTGGTAAATCTCTTCTGCACCCTCTCTAAAGCCTCCACATCCTTCTGGTAGTGTGGCGACCAGAATTGAACACTATACTCCAAGTGTGGCCTAACTAAGGTTCTATACAGCTGCAACATGACTTGCCAATTCTTATACTCAATGCCCCGGCCAATGAAGGCAAGCATGCCGTATGCCTTCTTGACTACCTTCTCCACCTGTGTAGCCCCTTTCAGTGATCTGTGGACCTGTACTCCTAGATCTCTTTGACTTTCAATACTCTTGAGGGTTCTACCATTCACTGTATATTCCCTACCTGCATTAGCCCTTCCAAAATGCATTACCTCACATTTGTCCAGGTTAAACTCCATCTGCCATCTCTCCGCCCAAGTCTCCAGACAATCTAAATCCTGCTGTATCCTCAGACAGTCCTCATCGCTATCCGCAATTCCACCAACCTTTGTGTCGTCTGCAAACTTACTAATCAGACCAGTTACATTTTCCTCCAAATCATTTATATATACTACAAAGAGCAAAGGTCCCAGCACTGATCCCTGTGGAACACCACTGGTCACAGCCCTCCAATTAGAAAAGCATCCCTCCATTGCTACCCTCTGCCTTCTATGGCCTAGCCAGTTCTGTATCCACCTTGCCAGTTCACCCCTGATCCCGTGTGACTTCACCTTTTGTACTAGTCTACCATGAGGGACCTTGTCAAAGGCCTTACTGAAGTCCATATAGACAACATCTACTGCCCTACCTGCATCAATCATCTTAGTGACCTCCTCGAAAAACTCTATCAAGTTAGTGAGACACGACCTCCCCTTCACAAAACCGTGCTGCCTCTCACTAATACGTCCATTTGCTTCCAAATGGGAGTAGATCCTGTCTCGAAGAATTCTCTCCAGTAATTTCCCTACCACTGAAGTAAGGCTCACCGGCCTGTAGTTCCCGGGATTATCCCTGCCACCCTTCTTAAACAGAGGAACAACATTGGCTATTCTCCAGTCCTCCGGGACATCCCCTGAAGACAGCGAGGATCCAAAGATTTCTGTCAAGGCCTCAGCAATTTCCTCTCCAGCCTCCTTCAGTATTCTGGGGTAGATCCCATCCGGCCCTGGGGACTTATCTACCTTAATATTTTTTAAGACACCCAACACCTCGTCTTTTTGGATCACAATGTGACCCAGGCTATCTACACCCCCTTCTCCAGACTCAACATCTACCAATTCCTTCTCTTTGGTGAATACTGATTCAAAGTATTCATTTAGTACCTCGCCCATTTCCTCTGGCTCCACACATAGATTCCCTTGCCTATCCTTCAGTGGGCCAACCCTTTCCCTGGCTACCCTCTTGCTTTTTATGTAAGTGTAAAAAGCCTTGGGATTTTCATTAACCCTATTTGCCAATGACTTTTCATGACCCCTTCTAGCCCTCCTGACTCCCTGCTTAAGTTCCTTCCTACTTTCCTTATATGCCACACAGGCTTCGTCTGTTCCCAGCCTTTTAGCCCTGACAAATGCCTCCTTTTTCTTTTTGACGAGGCCTACAATATCACTCGTCATCCAAGGTTCCCGAAAATTGCCGTATTTATCTTTCTTCCTCACAGGAACATGCCTGTCCTGTATTCCTATCAACTGACACTTGAAAGCCTCCCACATGTCAGATGTTGATTTGCCCTCAAACATCCGCCCCCAATCTATGTTCTTCAGTTCCCGCCTAATATTGTTATAATTAGCCTTCCCCCAATTTAGCACATTCATCCTCGGACCACTCTTATCCTTGTCCACCAGTACTTTAAAACTTACTGAATTGTGGTCACTGTTACCGAAATGCTCCCCTACTGAAACATCTACCACCTGGCCGGGCTCATTCCCCAATACCAGGTCCAGTACCGCCTCTTCCCTAGTTGGACTGTTTACATATTGTTTTAAGAAGCCCTCCTGGATGCTCCTTACAAACTCTGCCCCGTCTAAGCCCCTGGCACTAAGTGAGTCCCAGTCAATATTGGGGAAGTTGAAGTCTCCCATCACCACAACCCTGTTGTTTTTACTCTTTTCCAAAATCTGTCTACCTATCTGCTCCTCTATCTCCCGCTGGCTGTTGGGAGGCCTGTAGTATACCCCCAACATTGTGACTGCACCCTTCTTATTCCTGATCTCTACCCATATAGCCTCACTGCCCTCTGAGGTGTCCTCTCGCTGTATAGCTGTGATACTCTCCTGAACAAGTAGCGCAACTCCGCCTCCCCTTTTACATCCCCCTCTATCCCGCCTGAAACATCTAAATCCTGGAACGTTTAGCTGCCAATCCTGCCCTTCCCTCAACCAGGTCTCTGTAATGGCAACAACATCATAGTTCCAAGTAGTAATCCAAGCTCTAAGTTCATCTGCCTTACCCGTAATGCTCCTTGCATTAAAACATATGCACTTCAGGCCACCAGACCCGCTGTGTTCAGCAACTCCTCCCCGTCTGCTCTGCCTCAGAGCCACACTGTCCCTATTCCCTAGTTCTCCCTCAACCCTCTCACCTTCTGACCTAATGCTCCCGTGCCCACCCCCCTGCCATACTAGTTTAAACCCTCCCGTGTGACACTAGCAAATCTCGCGGCCAGGATATTTATGCCTCTCCGGTTTAGATGCAACCCGTCCATCTTATACAGGTCACACCTGCCCCGGAAGAGCTCCCAGTGGTCCAGATAACAGAAACCCTCCCTCCTACACCAGCTGTTTAGCCACGTGTTTGTCTGCTCTATCTTCCTATTTCTAGCCTCACTGGCACGTGGCACAGGGAGTAATCCCGAGATTACAACCCTCGAGGTCCTGTCTTTTAACTTTCTGCCTAGCTCCCTGAACTCCTGCTGCAGGACCTCATGCCCCTTCCTGCCTATGTCGTTAGTACCAATATGTACAACGACCTCTACCTGTTTGCCCTCCCCCTTCAGGATTCCCTCTACCCGTTCGGAGACATCCTGGACCCTGGCACCAGGGAGGCAACATACCATCCTGGAGTCTCTTTCACGTCCACAGAAGCGCCTATCTGTTCCCCTGACTATAGAGTCCCCTATAACTATTACTCTTCTGCGCTTTGACCCTCCCTTCTGAACATCAGAGCCAGCTGTGGTGCCACTGCTCTGGCTGCTGCTGTTTTCCCCTGATAGGCTATCCCCCCCGACAGTATCCAAAGGGGTATATCTGTTCAAGAGGGGGACAACCACAGGGGATTCCTGCACTGACTGCCTGCCCTTTCTGGTGGTCACCCATTTCTCTGCCTGCACCTTGGGTGTGACCACACTTACATAACTGCGATCTATGACGCTTTCCGCCACCTGCATGCTCCTAAGTGCATCCAATTGCTGCTCCAACCGAACCATGCGGTCTGTGAGGAGCTGCAGTTGGGTGCACTTTCTGCAGATGAAGCCATCCGGGACGCTGGAAGCCTCCCGGACCTGCCACATCTCACAGTCAGAGCACAGCACCCCTCTAACTGACATTGCGTCAATTAATTAAAATTAAAATTTGTCTTTTTTTTTTATATAAATACTTTTTTTTTTTTAAATTACAAAGTTACTGTCAACTATCTGTTTCCTAGCACTAGATTTCTAATAGAAATGCGATAGCTAACTATAATATTCTCCGATCTCTGGCTTAGATATCCTCTAAATTATAATTAAGTTATTATGTTTAATTAGTTCCCAAATACTCAAAAAAATTTAGGTTAGAATCCCAACTAGCCACTCAGGTCACAGCTTTTCTGTGATGTCACTTCAGTTTCCCCCCCGACACACACAATTTGAAAAAAAGGTATAAAAGTAAAAATCACTTGCTTACATTCTGAGATGTTCTCAGGTTCTCTCGCTGACAGAGACTGCTCCTCCACCTCCAATCCTTGACCTGCACAATGCTAATAATATAATAATATAATATGGCACTTACCTTACACCAATGGGTCTTATTATTAGGTTAGAGGAGGAGGGTGGGTGGGAGACACTACACGTGTAGTGTCTCGGGTTTCCTCTCCACCAGAATTTATTGGGGGGGGGGGGGAGACTTGCCAGAGGTCGAACTTCCGGTTCCCGCCGAAATCCAAAGGGCTGCTCCTGTAAAGGTAAGGTTTTTAAACTCACTACTCACCTCCAAGAAGGCCCCTGCGCACCGCTGCCGCCGAAATCCAAAGGGCTGCTCCTGTAAAGGTAAGGTTTTTAAACTCACTACTCACCTCCAAGAAGGTCCCTGCGCACCGCTGCCGCCGAAATCCAAAGGGCTGCTCCTGTAAAGGTAAGAGCTTTTAATTTATATAATTATGAGAAGCCACGGTAAATAAGGATGACGGGTGGGATTCTCTGCCACCTGATGCGTTTTCCTGCAGGGTGTGCCCTCGCTGGCAGCGAGATCCTCCATTCCGGCCGCTGACCAGCCAATGGCCATGTTGGCCAACGCCGTCAGGAAACCCCGTGGCCAGGGGTGCGCTGCCGGAGAATTCCACTGGACCCATTTACCTTGGTAGAGGGGTCCAAAAACCAGGAGACACAGATTTAAAGTAACCGATAGAAGCAACAGAGGAGAGATTAGGAAACTTTTTTCACTCAGGGGGTGGGAGGGACCTGGAACTCTCTGCCTGAAGGTTGGGAGAGGCAGAAACTCCCGCCACATTTAATAAATTCTTGGATGTCGACTTGAGGAGCTGTGATCTGCAGGGCTGCAGACCGAGGACATGAAGGTGAGATTGGGCTGGGAGCTCTTCATTAATCTGCATGGACATGATGGGCTGAATGGCCTCATTCTGTGTTGTAAATTTCTAACATTCAATTTCCAATCCTCAAATCAGCTGTCAAACTCCAGCAGACCCCCAAACCCCAGCAGACCCCCAAACACCAGCAAATCCCAGCAGACCCCCAAACACCAGCAAAACCCCATCAGATCCACCTTGCACCTGAGGATCACCACAATTCAGGTTGAGAAACAAGAGCAAAAATCAGACCCATGACACAATGTGACTATTGCTAAATCCTGGAGGACTGACACTGACCAACTGAGGGGAAACTCTGGAAATTCAGACTTCCTAAAGGAATCCGAACAGCTTTGAGGAGGTGAGATGTTTCTGGATGTCTCAACATCCACAAAATCTCCATCCTCAGACCGTAGAGGACCAACCATTTCCAGAAGACCAGTCACAAAGCTCAGTGCTGAATTGGATGGGTTTGTCTTTAATGACTATACACAGGGAGACAGACACGGAGCTCACATTCCACCCACCAGATTATACAGTTAACACCAGCGGGAATATCCCCGTTAGAATGATCCAATCCCAATTGTGTTCAACGCTGCTCATACCTTAGTGATTTGCGGAGGAGCTGGATGAAGAATCCCCTTTATCAGAAGCTGTTAAAGGAAGGAGAGGCATTAAAAAAAACTGTTCATTATTAGAGGCAGAGATAGTGCATCAGATAGAAGAGCAGAGAGAAAGAGACAGAGAATGAGAGAGACAAAGATAGACAGAGACACAACAGGGCAATAGAAACCACACATATTCAGATGGTGACACACACAGCAATTATTAGAGAGTATCAGACACAGAATGAAGAATAATTCACACAGGTCCAGAGGGTGTTTAAATGATCAGCTTACTGTTTGTAGGATTGTAGGCGCTCTTCCCCCTCCCTGTAAAACAGGAATGTTCAGTGAGTGACGAGAGATTGAAAGAAAATCAGAGTGGCTGGAACTCTGAATGTAATGGACCAATGGACTCTCCCTCACCTCAGCCCCTCTCACAGAATGTTGAGACGCTCATGCCGTGCCCCCACCCCCTCCTTGTCCCAAGCCCCATCCTTCCCCCATGAACCCAGCCCCTTCCCTCCACCGATACCAAAGCTTCACACTACACCCCTCTGAAACTCTTGCCCCACACTCTCACATCCTGCTCCCCCTCCCTGGGACCCAGCTTCCTGTCCCCCATCTGGGCCCCAGTCCTGCACTCCCCACACACCCTTGACCCCAGGGGTCACACTCTCCCCCACCTCGTGACCCCAACCTGGCACTCCCCCATGCCCGTCCCAGCCCCACACTCCTCGCTCCCCCCAGTCCACACTTCCCATCATCCCCCGGTCCCACATTACCCGTCAACCCCCCAATCCCATACTCCCCCTCCCGACCTTTATCTCACCCCCGCCTTGACTTCCCCCACCTCCCTGACCCCAGCCCCACACTGCAGCCTGACCAGACACCGTCACTCCCATACTGACCAGAGACCCTCGCTCCCGTACTGACCAGAGACCCTCGCTCCCGTACTGACCAGAGACCCTCGCTCCCGTACTGACCAGAGACCCTCGCTCCCGTACTGACCAGAGACCCTCGCTCCCGTACTGACCAGAGACCCTCGCTCCCGTACTGACCAGAGACCCTCGCTCCCGTACTGACCAGAGACGCTCGCTCCCCTACTGACCAGAGACCCTCACTCCCGTACTGACCAGAGACCCTCACTCCCGTACTGACCAGAGACCCTCACTCCCGTACTGACCAGAGACCCTCACTCCCGTACTGACCAGAGACCCTCACTCCCGTACTGACCAGAGACCCTCACTCCCGTACTGACCAGAGACCCTCACTCCCGTACTGACCAGAGACCCTCACTCCCGTACTGACCAGAGACCCTCACTCCTGTACTGACCAGAGACCCTCACTCCCGTACTGACCAGAGACCCTCACTCCCGTACTGACCAGAGACCCTCACTCCCGTACTGACCAGAGACCCTCACTCCCGTACTGACCAGAGACCCTCACTCCCGTACTGACCAGAGACCCTCACTCCCGTACTGACCAGAGACCCTCACTCCCGTACTGACCAGAGACCCTCACTCCCGTACTGACCCAAGATCCTCACTCCCATACTGACCAGAGACCCTCACTCCCGACTTGACCAGAGACCCTCGCTCCCGTACTGATCAGGGATCCTCACTGATAACCTGAACTCCTCGTCCAATCTGAGACTGACTTTTCCGACTCTCTCCCTTTACCATGAACCCCTTTCTCTCCCTGTCCCAACCCTGGGGCTCTTTCACCCACTGTGTGCTCCCCCACACCAACCAGAGACCCACAAACTAAGCCAGCCTCACACTGGAATATTCCATCAGGATCCCTCCAACACCCAGTGCGGAGCTGCTGTTTTCCCTCCAATTCCTACCTTTCTTGTTGTAGATGACGACAGCCACAATGAGAGTGATGAGCAGCAGCAGGATCCCGAGCACAATCCCGATGGTAACAGGAACCTGGGAGTGAGGCTTTGGCCCTGTTAGGGAAAGAAAATCAGAGAGACAGAGTGAATCAGGGAGAGAGAAAATGTGAGCATCTGGATTTTAAAGTCCTCAATCTGACCAACCCCAGCCTCTGTTTTCCTGAGAACAGAGACCCAGCCTGTCAACCCTTCCCTGATACGTACACACACTCATTTCTGGTATCATCGCTGGAAAACTTTTCTACAGTCTCTCCTTGTAAAAATGGTGACTGGAACTGCACACGGTATTCAAATGTGGTTTAACCAAGGTTTGATAAAGGTTTAGCCTAACCTACCTGTGGTAGTATGCATTCGGGGTCATGTGGGACTGTGAAGCCGTGATGTCATTGGCTGACAGATCCCGGGTCCTGGTTGGCTGTTGACCTCTAGCTCCGCCCTGAAGGCGGAGTATAATAACCAGGAGTTCTCCCCCGCAGGCCAGTCTGCTATTGAACTGCGGGGAACAAGTCACGCTTAATAAAGCCTCATCAACTTTAGTCTCTGGTCAGAAACTACAGGTCCTGCACTCGAGGGTAAGCCCGGAAATCTTCCCTCTCATCGAAGACGCAGAGGATTTCCAGACGGCGTTCGCAGCACTAAAGAGCATCTATGTTCGCCCAGTGAACCAGATCTACGCACGCTACCAACTCGCAACGAGACGGCAAAGTCCCGGAGAATCGATAGATGATTTCTACGCCGCGCTACTAATTTTGGGACGGGCCTGCAGCTACCCGCCGGTAAACGCGATGGAACACACGGACATGTTAATGCGTGATGCTTTTGTGGCTGGTATGAACTCTTCCCAAATCCGCCAAAGACTTTTAGAAAAAGAGTCGCTAGGACTCTCAGAGGCACGGGCCCTTGCAGCCTCACTAGATGTGGCCGCGCGAAACGCCCGCGCCGACGGCCCCGACCGCGCGGCAGCCCCTTGGGCTCCGTGGACCCCCGTCGCGACAAACCCCACCCCCCCCCCCCCCACCCCACAGGCTTGCACGGTTCAGACGCCAAGTCGTCCCGGGGGAGCCCGCTGCTATTTCTGCGGCCAGGCGAAACACCCCCGGCAGCGCTGCCCGGCCCGCGCAGCGATTTGTAAGAGCTGCGGGAAAAAGGGCCATTTCGCGGCTGCGTGCCGGTCCCGGGAGGTCGCCGCTGTCCCCGGCGAACAAGGAGTCCTGCGCGCTTCTAACGCTCCCCAACCCCCCCAGCGCCCCATGTACGACCCACAGGCGCAACCAGTTTGGGTCCCGGCCACCGCTGTCCAGCGCCCCATGTACGACCCGCAGGCGCAACCAGTTTGGGTCCCGGCCACCGCTGTCCCCAGAGAACAAGGTGACCTGCGCGTTTCTGACGCTCCCCAACCCCCCCAGCGCCCCACGTGCGACCCGCAGGCGCCGCCATTTTGGGTCCAGGCCACCACGAGGGGAGGAGGGGCGCCGCCATCTTGGGACCCCCCAGACCTGTACAACGCATGGGGACGGCCATTTTGTCCACCCCCGCCACCATCTTGTGACCCCCCAGCCATGTGCGATGCATGGGGCGGCCATTTTGTCCACCCCCACCGCCATCTTGGACGGCAACAACGGACCCCAGTGTCGACGGCTCCACTGGGTTCGAGGAAGACGCTCAAGCACTACGATCACGTCTGGCCTCAATGACGCTGGACCAAGCACGGCCCCGGACGCTCCAGACGACGACAACAACGGTGCTGATAAACGGGCACGAGACACCATGCCTGGTCGACTCCGGGAGCACGGAAAGCTTCATCCACCCCGACACGGTAAGACGCTGTTTTTTGACCATCCGTCCCAGTGCGCAAAAGATTCCCCTAGCTGCAGGATCCCACTCCGTACAGATTAAAGGCTTCTGCATAGTGACCCTAACGGTGCAAGGGAGGGAGTTTAAAAACTACAGGCTCTACGTCCTTCCCCAACTCTGCGCGCCAACATTACTGGGATTAGATTTCCAGTGCAACCTGCAGAGCCTAACGTTTCAATTCGGCGGCCCAATACCCCCACTCACTATCTGCGGCCTCGCAACCCTCAAGGTTGAGCCCCCATCCTTGTTTGCAAACCTCACCCCGGATTGCAAACCCGTCGCCACTGGGAGCAGACGGTACAGCGCCCAGGACCGGACATTCATTCGGTCCGAAGTCCAGCGGCTAATGAAGGAAGGCATAATCCAGGCCAGCAACAGTCCCTGGAGAGCACAGGTGGTAGTAGTAAAGACAGGGGAGAAGCAAAGGATGGTCATAGACTATAGCCAGACCATCAACAGGTACACACAACTAGATGCGTACCCTCTCCCCCGCATATCCGACATGGTCAATCGGATTGCCCAATATAAGGTCTTCTCCACCGTGGACCTCAAGTCCGCCTACCATCAGCTCCCCATCCGCCCAAGTGACCGCAAGTACACAGCCTTCGAGGCAGACGGGCGATTATACCACTTCCTAAGGGTCCCATTTGGTGTCACAAACGGGGTCTCGGTCTTCCAACGAGAGATGGACCGAATGGTTGATCAACACGGGTTACGGGCCACGTTCCCGTACCTCGACAACGTAACCATCTGCGGCCACGATCAGCAGGACCACAACGCCAACCTCCAAAAATTCCTCCAGACCGCTAAAGCCTTGAACGTCACATACAACGAGGACAAGTGCGTTTTTAGCACAAACCGGCTAGCCATCTTGGGATATGTAGTGCGCAATGGGATAATAGGCCCCGACCCCGAACGCATGCGCCCCCTCATGGAATTTCCCCTCCCGCACTGCTCAAAAGCCCTAAAACGCTGCCTGGGGTTCTTTTCATATTACGCCCAGTGGGTCCCCCAGTACGCAGACAAGGCCCGCCCCCTAATACAGACCACGACCTTCCCTCTGTCGACAGAGGCGTGCCAGGCCTTCAGCCGCATCAAAGCGGATATCGCAAAGGCCACGATGCGCGCCATCGACGAGTCCCTCCCCTTCTAGGTCGAGAGCGACGCCTCCGATGTAGCTCTAGCGGCCACCCTTAACCAAGCGGGCAGGCCCGTGGCCTTTTTCACCCGAACCCTCCACGCTTCAGAAATCCGCCACTCCTCAGTGGAAAAGGAAGCCCAAGCCATAGTGGAAGCTGTGCGACATTGGAGGCATTACCTGGCCGGCAGGAGATTCACTCTCCTCACGGACCAACGCTCGGTAGCCTTCATGTTCGATAATGCACAGCGGGGCAAAATTAAAAACGACAAGATCTTAAGGTGGAGGATCGAGCTCTCCACCTTCAACTATGAGATCCTGTACCGTCCCGGAAAGCTGAACGAGCCGTCCGATGCCCTATCCCGCGGCACATGTGCCAACGCACAAATTAACCGCCTCCAAACCCTCCACGAGGACCTCTGCCACCCGGGGGTCACTCGGTTCTACCACTTTATAAAGTCCCGCAACCTCCCCTACTCTGTGGAGGAAGTCCGTACAGTCACAAGGAACTGCCACATCTGCGCAGAGTGCAAACCGCATTTTTTCAGGCCGGATGGTGCGCACCTGATCAAGGCTTCCCGTCCCTTTGAACGCCTTAGTATGGATTTCAAAGGGCCCCTCTCCTCCACCGACCGCAACACATACTTCCTGAACGTGGTGGACGAATACTCCAGTTTCCCCTTCGCCATCCCCTGCCCTGGCCACAGTCATCAAAGCCCTTAACACCATATTCACACTATTCGGTTGCATCGCATACGTCCACAGCGACAGGGGGTCCTCCTTCATGAGTGACGAGCTGCGCCAGTTCCTGCTCAGCAACGGTATAGCCTCGAGCAGGACGACCAGCTACAACCCCCGGGGCAACGGGCAAGTAGAGGGGGAGAACGGCACGGTCTGGAAGACCGTCCTACTGGCCCTACGGTCCAGGGACCTCCCAGTTTCACGGTGGTAGGAGGTCCTCCCGGACGCTCTCCACTCCATCCGGTCGCTACTGTGTACTAGCACTAACCAAACGCCTCATGAGCGCCTCCTCGTCTTCCCCAGGAAGAGCCCATCTTGCTCCGAAAACATGTGCGGGCGCACAAGTCGGACCCGTTGGTCGAGAGGGTTCGCCTCCTCCACGCGAACCCGCAGTACGCTTACGTGGAGTACCCCGACGGCCGACAGGACACGCTCTCCCTGCGAGATCTGGCACCCGCCGGCAACACGCACACCCCCCCCGACACCAATCACCCCCACCCTGCCACCGGCGCACCCCGCGAGCGCCCCCTTCCCGGGAGGATCGGTCCTCCTCCCAGGTCCGACCAGAAGTGAAGCTGATGCAGAAACCGTAAGGCTCCCGGAGACGACAACACTGGAACAAGCACCACCACCGGGGCCGAGGCGATCGACGAGGACGACCAGACCGCCCGACCGACTCGTGGCATCGATGTAACACTACAATGTTGTGGACTTTAACGAGAACTCTTTCTTTTCCCCCTTTTACTGTAAATAGTTCAAAACAAAAAAACCTCTGTACATACTGTGATGACATGCAAAGGTTTTCCTCCCAGGACCAGCCTTGTAAACCCTTACCACCATACGAAGCACCACCCCGCCGGGTTCATTTTTAACAAAGGGTGAATGTGGTAGTATGCATTAGGGGTCATGTGGGACTGTGAAGCCGTGATGTCATTGGCTGACAGATCCCGGGTCCTGGTTGGCTGTTGACCTCTAGCTCCGCCCTGAAGTATAAGAACCAGGAGTTCTCCCCCGCAGGCCAGTCTTCTACTGAACTGCGGGGAACAAGTCACGCTTAATAAAGCCTCATCGACTTCATCTCTATTCGTCTCTCGTGAGTCTTTGTGCGCTACACTACCTAATTTACAATTCTATTTTTTGATAAATGAAGCCTGGTTTTCTCTTTGCTTTATTATGGCCTTCTCGAAGCTGTTGCTCTATGTTTACTGACTGGTGTACTTGTACACCGAGATCTCTTTGTCCCCGATCCCATCCGGACTTACTCCTTCCAAGTAAGATGTGATCTCCCTGTTCATCCTTAATGAAAACTCTCCCACGTTTATCTGTGCTGAACTTCATTCACCAATTATTTGCCCATTCTACAAGATTATAATGTTTATTCATTTGCTGCAATCGTGCTCAGTATCGACTATTCCCACCCAATTTGTTGTCCTCTGCAAATTGAGAAATAGTGTATCGGATTCTCATGTCCACATCATTGAATGGAAATTGTGAACAGTGGTGATCCCAGCACTGATCCTTGTGGATCACCACTTCCCACCTTCTGTCACTCTGAATAATGATCCTTCACTCTCACTCTCTGCTTTTTGTCTTCAAATCATTCTGCCATTTGTCCCCTCACTCCACATTATCTTGACAACCATTAATCTATCATGAGTCACCTTATCTATTACATTTGAAAAATCATAGAACATATAGTGCAGAAGGAGGCCATTCGGCCCATCGAGTCTGCACCGACCCGCTTCAGCCCTCACTTCCACCCTGTCCCAGGAGCCCAATAACCCCTCCTTACCTTTTTGGTCACTAAGGCCAATTTAGCATGGCCAATCCACCGAACCTGCACGTCTTTGGACTGTGGGAGGAAACCGGAGTACCCGGAGGAAACCCACGCAGACACGGTGAGAACGTGTAGACTCTGCACAGACAGTGGTCCAGCGGGGAATCGAACCTGGGACCCTGCCGCTGTGAAGCCACAGTGCTAGCCACTTGTGGTACCGTGCTGCCCAACCATATTAAATTACATCTACTATATCACCATTGTCCACTCCCTCTGTTACATCCTCAAAAAAATCCACTTATTGAGGTAAAGCAACATTTAATATTTCAGAATCCAAGCTGACTATTCATGATTATATTAATCGATTTCTAGATTTTCAAGAATTCCCTGAATAATAATCATCACTTCATGTCACAAGTAGGCTTCAATGAAGCTACTGTGAAAAGCCCCAGTCACCACATTCCGGAGCCTGTTCGGGGAGGCCGGTACAGGAATTGAACCCGCGCTGCTGTTTGTTGTGCATTACAAGCCAGCTGTTTAGCCCTATGTGTTAAACCTGCCCCTGGTAGAAGAGATTCCATTATTTTTCTGACAGCTGATTTTAAGCTGTTTGAAGTCAACTTCCGAAATATACAGGACCGTGTTCCTCCTATAATATCCCAGGATACACCGGGTCTTGTTCCTCCTACAATATCCCAGGATACACCAGGCCTGTCCCTCCTGTAATATCCCAGGACACACTGCGCCCTCTCATACTGTAATATCCCAGGATACACCAGGACACAATGGGGAATGTTGCACGGTAAATCCCAGGACACAAAATTACTGTCTTCCAATGGTGGTGTTTTGGATATTATGCATTGGAGTTTAAAATTTATTTGCACTCAGTATCCTGGGCAACAGCTGTCCTGGTGAACAGCTTGTCGTGTTAATCACCCTGGGGTAACACGGACTGCAACTGGATGCAGTTGTACTTGAAAGTAGACTCCAAACTGTGATGTTGGTTCAATACGCTTTATTGAACTTGTTAAGCAGTGTACACAGTCCGCTGTGGGTTTGAAACTCTACTAATCTAAGCGTGCTTACTATAACTAACTAGACCAGACTAGCTCTGAGCCATGTGTAGAAGGTGCTAACTGATATATACACCCTTATTGTCACTACAGTTGTCACCAGTGGAAAGAGGCAGAGTGTTGATGCCTCCTGTGTGTTATCATGCAAGACCACCTTCTAGTGTTCTGCCTGATGATTGGTTGTGTTCTGTCCTGTGCGATGATTGGCTGTACTGGGTCTCTGTCACTGTCTGTCTGAATCTCATCACAGCTCAGCACTGACCTTCCCTCTGACGAATGTGATATAAAATAGTTACTTTAGAGATATTAGTTAATGTAATGTAGAAGATAGGCCAGTTTAATTCTGGTTAGTTCACAGACAAACGATTTCAGACCGCATGGAAAAGCAGGAAGAGGTGTGTCCACCAGAGTGATGCTGAGTAATAGGGGCCAGAGGAAGGGATTGGAAGTGAGCCAAGCAGAATAGATCAAACAGGTCAGGAGGGACATAGGATGACCTATGGGCGTCGAGTATGTGAAACTTGATGCCATTTGAATGTATCAGTACAGAGTTCTTTGTCTGATAGCCTCACTTGATTCCGGAGGTACAGAGAGCAGAGAGGTGATCTTTACTGCTGTGAACTGAGAAAGACTTGCAAGTCTAATAAAATAACTAATGCTGTACCTGCAAATACATCTCGACTTTTATTGAGGCCAGACTGACGGGTAAAGAAACTGAGGATTTAACACCTCGTGTCATCCTGATCTGAGGCCGTGTCTCTCTAACAGTGAGAAATGGTCTTACCATAAATCACCATCAGTGCCTCATTCAGTCCGCTGTGTTCCACCCGACAGGAATACTCGGCCTGGTCCTCCGGATCAAACTCCACCCATTTCCGGATCTGGTAGGTCCTGTCGTGATTGGGTAAGATCCCACTGGACAGGATCTCATTAATCACCACTCCGTCTCTGCACAGATTCACCTCGATGGCTTGAGGGTAAAAGCCGGTGACGACACAGGACAGCCGGTTAGAATCACCCAGACGGGTAAAGGACATGATGGGGGCAACTGAGAGAAAAAGGAAGAGGAATCAGTACAGGAAACCGGAGATAGAGAATCCCAGGCATCACCCCCTTCACCGACTCTAAGTCCCCCCCCCTCACTCACCGACTCTCAGTCCCCCCCCCCTCACTCACCGACTCTCAGTCCCTCCCATCCCGACTCTCAGTCCCCCCTCACTCACCGACTCTCAGTCCCCCCCTCTCACTCACCGACTCTCAGTGGCTCAATCACCGACTCTCAGTCCGTCCTGACTCACCAAATCTCAGTCCCCCCCCTCACTCACCGACTCTCAGTCGCTCACTCACCGACTCTCAGTCCCTCCCCTCACTCACCGACTCAGTCCCTCCCTCCCCGACTCTCAGTCCCCCTTCACTCACCGACTCTCAGTCCCCCCCCCTCACTCACCGACTCTGAGACCCTCCTCACTCACCGACACTCAGTCCCCCTCACTCACCGACACTCAGTCCCCCCCTCACTCACCGACACTCAGTCCCCCCCCTCACTCACCGACACTCAGTCCCCCCCCTCACTCACCGACACTCAGTCCACCACTCACTCACCGACACTCAGTCCCTCCCCTCACTCACCGACTCTCAGTCCCCCCTCACTCACCGACTCTCAGTCCCCCCTCACTCACCGACTCAGTCCCTCCCATCACTCACCGACTCAGACCCTCCCTCCCCGACTCTGTCCCCCCTCACTCACCGACTCTCAGTCCCCCCTCACTCACCGACGCTCCGTCCCCCCTCACTCACCGACTCTCAGTCCCCCCTCACTCACCGACTCTCAGTCCCCCCCCTCACTCACCGACTCTCAGTCCCCCCCCTCACTCACCGACTCGCAGTCCCCCCTCACTTACTGACTCTCAGTCCCCCCTCACTCACCGATTCACAGTCCCTCCCCTCACTCACCGACACTCAGTCCACCCACTCACTCACCGACTCAGTCCCCTCCTCACTCACAGACTCTCAATCACCTCCTCACTCACCGACTCTCAGTCCCTCCCTCCCCGACTCTCAGTCCCCCGTCCCTCAGTCCCCCCCTCACTCACCGACTCTCAACCCCTCCCTCACTCACCGACTCTCAGTCCCCCCTCACTCACCGACTCTCAGTCCCCCCCTCACTCACCGACTCAGTCCCCCCCTCACTCACCGACTCTCAGTCCCCCCCCTCACTCACCGACTCTCAGTCCCCCCCCTCACTCACCGACTCTCAGTCCCCCCCCTCACTCACCGACACTCAGTCCCCCCTCACTCACCGACTCAGTCCCCCCCTCACTCACCGACTCAGTCCCCCCCTCACTCACCGACTCTCAGTCCCCCCCTCACTCACCGACTCTCAGTCCCCCCCTCACTCACCGACTCTGACCCCCCTCACTCAGCGACTCTCAGTCCCCCCTCACTCACCGACTCTCAGTCCCCCCTCAGTCACCGACTCTCAGTCCCCCCTCAGTCACCGACTCTCAGTCCCCCCTCACTCCCCGACTCTCAGTCCCCCCTCACTCCCCGACTCTGTCTCCCCTCACTCCCCGACTCTGTCTCCCCTCACTCCCCGACTCTCAGTCCCCCCTCACTCACCGATTCTCAGTCCCCACTCACTCACCGACGCTCAATCCCCTCTCACTCACCGACTCCCAGTCCCCCCTCACTCATCGACTCTCAATCCCCCCCCTCACTCACCGACACTCAGTCCCCCCCCCTCACTCACCGACACTCAGTCCCCCCCTCACTCACCGACTCTCAGTCCCCCCCCTCACTCACCGACTCACAGTCCCTCCCGTCACTCAGCGACACTCAGTCCCCCCACTCACTCAGCGACTCTCAGTACCTCCCTCCCCGACTGTGTGTCCCCCTCACTCACCGACCCAGTGTCCCCCTCACTCACCGACTCTCAGTCGCTCACTCACAGACTCTCAGTCCCTCCCCTCACTCACAGACTCTCAGTCCCCCCCCCTCACTCACCGACTCAGTCCCTCCCTCCCCGACTCTCAGTCCCCCCTCACTCCCCGACTCTCAGTCCCCCCTCACTCCCCGACTCTCAGTCCCCCCTCACTCCCCGACTCTCAGTCCCCCCTCACTCCCCGACTCTCAGTCCCCCCTCACTCCCCGACTCTCAGTCCCCCCTCACTCCCCGACTCTCAGTCCCCCCTCACTCCCCGACGCTCAGTCCCCTCTCACTCACCGACTCTCAATCCCTCTCCTCACTCACCGACTCTCAGTCCCCCCCTCACTCACCGACTCTCAGTCCCCCCTCACTCCCCGACTCTCAGTCCCCCCTCACTCCCCGACGCTCAGTCCCCCCTCACTCACCGACTCTCAATCCCTCTCCTCACTCACCGACTCTCAGTCCCCCCCTCACTCACCGACTCTCAGTCCCCCCCTCACTCACCGACACTCAGTCCCACCCTCACTCACCGACACTCAGTCCCCCCCCTCACTCACCGACACTCAGTCCCCCCCCTCACTCACCGACACTCAGTCCCCCCCTCACTCACCGACACTCAGTCCCCCCCCTCACTCACCGACACTCAGTCCCCCCCCTCACTCACCGACACTCAGTCCCCCCCCTCACTCACCGACACTCAGTCCCCCCCTCACTCACCGACTCTCAGTCCCCCCCTCACTCACCGACACCCAGTCCCCCCTCACTCACCGACACCCAGTCCCCCCTCACTCACCGACTCTCAGTCCCCCCTCACTCACCGACACTCAGTCGTCCCCCTCACTCACCGACACTCAGTCCCCCCCCTCACTCACCAAGACTCAGCCCCCCCCTCACTCACCGAATCAGTCCCCCCCCTCACTCACCGAATCTCAGTCCCCCCCTCACTCAGCGACTCTCAGTCCCCCCCCTCACTCACCGACTCTCAGTCCCCCCTCACTCACCGACTCTCAGTCCCCCCTCACTCACCGACTCTCAGTCCCCCCTCACTCACCGACTCTCAGTCCCCCCTCACTCAACGACTCTCAGTCCCCCCTCACTCAACGACTCTCAGTCCCCCCTCACTCACCGACACTCAGTCCACACCCGCACTCACCGACACTCAGTCCCCCCCTCACTCACAGACTCTCAGTCCCTCCCCTCACTCACCGACTCAGTCCCTCCCTCCCCGACTCTCAGTCCCCCCTCACTCCCCGACTCTCAGTCCCCCCTCACTCACCGACTCTCAGTCCCCCCTCACTCACCGACACTCAGTCCCCCCCTCACTCACCGACACTCAGTCCCCCCTCACTCACCGACACTCAGTCCCCCCTCACTCACCGACTCTCAGTCCCCCCTCACTCAGTCGTCCCCCTCACTCACCGACACTCAGTCGTCCCCCTCACTCACCGAATCTCAGCCCCCCCCCTCACTCACCGAATCTCAGTCCCCCCTCACTCACCGACTCTCAGTCCCCCCTCACTCACCGACTCTCAGTCCCCCCTCACTCACCGACTCTCAGTCCCCCCTCACTCACCGACTCTCAGTCCCCCCTCACTCACCGACTCTCAGTCCCCCCTCACTCACCGACTCTCAGTCCCCCCTCACTCACCGACTCACAGTCCCCCCTCACTCACCGACTCGCAGTCCCCCCTCACTCACCGACTCGCAGTCCCCCCTCACTCACCGACTCGCAGTCCCCCCTCACTCACCGACTCGCAGTCCCCCCTCACTCACCGACTCGCAGTCCCCCCTCACTCACCGACTCGCAGTCCCCCCTCACTCACCGACTCGCAGTCCCCCCTCACTCACCGACTCTCAGTCCCCCCTCACTCACCGACTCTCAATCCCCCCTCACTCACCGACTCTCAGTCCCCCCCCTCACTCACCGACTCTCAGTCCCTCCCCTCACTCACCGACTCAGTCCCGCCCTCTCCGACTCTCAGTCCCCCCTCACTCCCCGACTCTCAGTCCCCCCTCACTCCCCGACTCTCAGTCCCCCCTCACTCCCCGACTCTCAGTCCCCCCTCACTCCCCGACTCTCAGTCCCCCCTCACTCACCGACGCTCAGTTCTCCCCTCACTCACCGACTCTCAAGCCCCCCCTCACTCACTGACACTCAGTCCCCCCCTCACTCACCGACACTCAGTCCCCCCTCACTCACCAACTCCCAGTCCCCCCCTCACTCACCGACTATCAATCCCCCCCTCACTCACCGACACTCAGTCCCCCCCCTCACTCAGCGACTCTCAGTACCTCCCTCACTCACCGACTCAGTCCCTCCCTCCGCGACTCTCAGTCCCCCCTCAATCACCGACCCTCAGTCCCCCCTCACTAACCGCCTCTCAGTCCCCCCTCACTCACCGCCTCTGTCCCCCCTCACTCACCGATTCTCAGTCCCTCCCCTTACTCACTGACTCTCAGTCCCCCCTCACTCACCGTCTCTCAAACCCCCCCCTCACTCACCGATTCTCAGTCCCTCCCCTTACTCACTGACTCTCAGTCCCCCCTCACTCACCGTCTCTCAGTCCCCCCTCACTCACCGACTCTCAGTCCCCCCTCACTCACCGACTCTCAGTCCCCCTTCACTCACCGCCTCTCAGTCCCCCCTCACTCAGCGACTCTCAGTACCTCCCTCACTCACCGACTCAGTCCCTCCCTCCGCGACTCTCAGTTCCCCCTCAATCACCGACCCTCAGTCCCCCCTCACTAACCGCCTCTCAGTCCCCCCTCACTCACCGACTCTCAAACCCCCCCCTCACTCACCGATTCTCAGTCCCTCCCCTTACTCACTGACTCTCAGTCCCCCCCTCACTCACCGACTCTCAGTCCCCCCTCACTCACCGACTCTCAGTCCCCCCTCCCTCACCGACTCTCAGTCCCCCCTCACTCACCGACTCTCAGTCCGCCCTCACTCACCGACTCTCAGTCCCCCCTCACTCACTGACTCTCAGTCCCCCCTCACTCACTGACTCTCAGTCCCCCCTCACTCACCGACTCTCAGTTCCCCCTCACTCACCGACTCTCAGTTCCCCCTCACTCACCGACTCAGTCCCCCCTCACTCACCGACTCAGTCCCCCCTCACTCACCGACTCAGTCCCCCCTCACTCACCGACTCAGTCCCCCCTCACTCACCGACTCTCAGTCCCCCCCTCACTCACCGACTCTCAGTCCCCCCCTCACTCACCGACTCTCAGTCCCCCCCTCACTCACCGACTCTCAGTCCCCCCCTCACTCACCGACTCTCAGTCCCCCCTCACTCACCGACTCTCAGTCCCCCCTCACTCACCGACTCAGTCCCCCCTCACTCACCGACACACAGTCCCCCCCCTCACACACCGAGACTCAGTCCCCTCCCTCACTCAGCGACTCAGTCCCTCCCATCCCGACTCTCAGTCCCCCCTCACTCACCGACTCTCAGTCCCCCCCTCTCACTCACCGACTCTCAGTGGCTCAATCACCGACTCTCAGTCCGTCCTGACTCACCAAATCTCAGTCCCCCCCCTCACTCACCGACTCTCAGTCGCTCACTCACCGACTCTCAGTCCCTCCCCTCACTCACCGACTCAGTCCCTCCCTCCCCGACTCTCAGTCCCCCTTCACTCACCGACTCTCAGTCCCCCCCCCTCACTCACCGACTCTGAGACCCTCCTCACTCACCGACACTCAGTCCCCCTCACTCACCGACACTCAGTCCCCCCCTCACTCACCGACACTCAGTCCCCCCCCTCACTCACCGACACTCAGTCCCCCCCCTCACTCACCGACACTCAGTCCCCCCCCTCACTCACCGACACTCAGTCCCCCCCCTCACTCACCGACTCTCAGTCCCCCCTCACTCACCGACTCTCAGTCCCCCCTCACTCACCGACTCAGTCCCTCCCCTCACTCACCGACTCAGACCCTCCCTCCCCGACTCTGTCCCCCCTCACTCACCGACTCTCAGTCCCCCCTCACTCACCGACGCTCCGTCCCCCCTCACTCACCGACTCTCAGTCCCCCCTCACTCACCGACTCTCAGTCCCCCCCCTCACTCACCGACTCGCAGTCCCCCCTCACTTACTGACTCTCAGTCCCCCCTCACTCACCGATTCACAGTCCCTCCCCTCACTCACCGACACTCAGTCCACCCACTCACTCACCGACTCAGTCCCCTCCTCACTCACAGACTCTCAATCACCTCCTCACTCACCGACTCTCAGTCCCTCCCTCCCCGACTCTCAGTCCCCCGTCCCTCAGTCCCCCCCCTCACTCACCGACTCTCAACCCCTCCCTCACTCACCGACTCTCAGTCCCCCCTCACTCACCGACTCTCAGTCCCCCCCTCACTCACCGACTCAGTCCCCCCCTCACTCACCGACTCTCAGTCCCCCTCACTCACCGACTCTGACCCCCCTCACTCACCGACTCTCAGTCCCCCCCTCACTCACCGACTCTCAGTCCCCCCCTCACTCACCGACTCTCAGTCCCCCCCTCACTCACCGACTCTCAGTCCCCCCCCTCACTCACCGACACTCAGTCCCCCCTTACTCACCGACTCAGTCCCCCCCTCACTCACCGACTCAGTCCCCCCCTCACTCACCGACTCAGTCCCCCCCTCACTCACCGACTCTCAGTCCCCCCCTCACTCACCGACTCTCAGTCCCCCCCTCACTCACCGACTCTCAGTCCCCCCCCTCACTCACCGACTCTGACCCCCCTCACTCAGCGACTCTCAGTCCCCCCTCACTCACCGACTCTCAGTCCCCCCTCACTCACCGACTCTCAGTCCCCCCTCACTCACCGACTCTCAGTCCCCCCTCAGTCACCGACACTCAGTCCCCCCTCAGTCACCGACTCTCAGTCCCCCCTCACTCCCCGACTCTCAGTCCCCCCTCACTCCCCGACTCTGTCTCCCCTCACTCCCCGACTCTGTCTCCCCTCACTCCCCGACTCTCAGTCCCCCCTCACTCACCGATTCTCAGTCCCCACTCACTCACCGACGCTCAATACCCTCTCACTCACCGACTCCCAGTCCCCCCTCACTCACCGACTCTCAATCCCCCCCCTCACTCACCGACACTCAGTCCCCCCCCCTCACTCACCGACACTCAGTCCCCCCCTCACTCACCGACTCTCAGTCCCCCCCCTCACTCACCGACTCACAGTCCCTCCCGTCACTCAGCGACACTCAGTCCCCCCACTCACTCAGCGACTCTCAGTACCTCCCTCCCCGACTGTGTGTCCCCCTCACTCACCGACCCAGTGTCCCCCTCACTCACCGACTCTCAGTCGCTCACTCACAGACTCTCAGTCCCTCCCCTCACTCACAGACTCTCAGTCCCCCCCCTCACTCACCGACTCAGTCTCTCCCTCCCCGACTCTCAGTCCCCCCTCACTCCCCGACTCTCAGTCCCCCCTCACTCCCCGACTCTCAGTCCCCCCTCACTCCCCGACTCTCAGTCCCCCCTCACTCCCCGACTCTCAGTCCCCCCTCACTCCCCGACTCTCAGTCCCCCCTCACTCCCCGACGCTCAGTCCCCTCTCACTCACCGACTCTCAATCCCTCTCCTCACTCACCGACTCTCAGTCCCCCCCTCACTCACCGACTCTCAGTCCCCCCTCACTCCCCGACTCTCAGTCCCCCCTCACTCCCCGACGCTCAGTCCCCTCTCACTCACCGACTCTCAATCCCTCTCCTCACTCACCGACTCTCAGTCCCCCCCTCACTCACCGACTCTCAGTCCCACCCTCACTCACCGACACTCAGTCCCCCCCCTCACTCACCGACACTCAGTCCCCCCCCTCACTCACCGACACTCAGTCCCCCCCTCACTCACCGACACTCAGTCCCCCCCCTCACTCACCGACACTCAGTCCCCCCCCTCACTCACCGACACTCAGTCCCCCCCCCTCACTCACCGACACTCAGTCCCCCCCTCACTCACCGACTCTCAGTCCCCCCCTCACTCACCGACACCCAGTCCCCCCTCACTCACCGACACCCAGTCCCCCCTCACTCACCGACTCTCAGTCCCCCCTCACTCACCGACACTCAGTCGTCCCCCTCACTCACCGACACTCAGTCCCCCCCCTCACTCACCAAGACTCAGCCCCCCCCTCACTCACCGAATCAGTCCCCCCCCCTCACTCACCGAATCTCAGTCCCCCCCCTCACTCAGCGACTCTCAGTCCCCCCCCTCACTCACCGACTCTCAGTCCCCCCTCACTCACCGACTCTCAGTCCCCCCTCACTCACCGACACTCAGTCCACACCCACACTCACCGACACTCAGTCCCCCCCTCACTCAGCGACTCTCAGTCCCTCCCTCACTCACCGACTCTCAGTCGCTCACTCACAGACTCTCAGTCCCTCCCCTCACTCACCGACTCAGTCCCTCCCTCCCCGACTCTCAGTCCCCCCTCACTCCCCGACTCTCAGTCCCCCCTCACTCCCCGACTCTCAGTCCCCCCTCACTCACCGACTCTCAGTCCCCCCTCACTCACCGACACTCAGTCCCCCCCTCACTCACCGACACTCAGTCCCCCCTCACTCACCGACACTCAGTCCCCCCTCACTCACCGACTCTCAGTCCCCCCTCACTCAGTCGTCCCCCTCACTCACCGACACTCAGTCGTCCCCCTCACTCACAAAGACTCAGCCCCCCCTCACTCACCGAATCTCAGTCCCCCCCCTCACTCACCGAATCTCAGTCCCCCCTCACTCAGCGACTCTCAGTCCCCACTCACTCACCGACTCTCAGTCCCCCCTCACTCACCGACTCTCAGTCCCCCCTCACTCACCGACTCTCAGTCCCCCCTCACTCACCGACTCTCAGTCCCCCCTCACTCACCGACTCTCAGTCCCCCCTCACTCACCGACTCGCAGTCCCCCCTCACTCACCGACTCGCAGTCCCCCCTCACTCACCGACTCGCAGTCCCCCCTCACTCACCGACTCGCAGTCCCCCCTCACTCACCGACTCGCAGTCCCCCCTCACTCACCGACTCGCAGTCCCCCCTCACTCACCGACTCGCAGTCCCCCCTCACTCAGTCGTCCCCCTCACTCACCGACACTCAGTCGTCCCCCTCACTCACAAAGACTCAGCCCCCCCCTCACTCACCGAATCTCAGTCCCCCCCCTCACTCACCGAATCTCAGTCCCCCCTCACTCAGCGACTCTCAGTCCCCCCTCACTCACCGACTCTCAGTCCCCCCTCACTCACCGACTCTCAGTCCCCCCTCACTCACCGACTCTCAGTCCCCCCTCACTCACCGACTCTCAGTCCCCCCTCACTCACCGACTCGCAGTCCCCCCTCACTCACCGACTCGCAGTCCCCCCTCACTCACCGACTCGCAGTCCCCCCTCACTCACCGACTCGCAGTCCCCCCTCACTCACCGACTCGCAGTCCCCCCTCACTCACCGACTCGCAGTCCCCCCTCACTCACCGACTCGCAGTCCCCCCTCACTCACCGACTCGCAGTCCCCCCTCACTCACCGACTCGCAGTCCCCCCTCACTCACCGACTCGCAGTCCCCCCTCACTCACCGACTCTCAATCCCCCCTCACTCACCGACTCTCAGTCCCCCCCCTCACTCACCGACTCTCAGTCGCTCACTCACAGACTCTCAGTCCCTCCCCTCACTCACCGACTCAGTCCCTCCCTCTCCGACTCTCAGTCCCCCCTCACTCCCGACTCTCAGTCCCCCTCACTCCCCGACTCTCAGTCCCCCCTCACTCCCCGACTCTCAGTCCCCCCTCACTCCCCGACTCTCAGTCCCCCCTCACTCACCGACGCTCAGTTCTCCCCTCACTCACCGACTCTCAAGCCCCCCCTCACTCACTGACACTCAGTCCCCCCCCTCACTCACCGACACTCAGTCCCCCCTCACTCACCGACTCCCAGTCCCCCCCTCACTCACCGACTATCAATCCCCCCCTCACTCACCGACACTAAGTCCCCCCCCTCAGCGACTCTCAGTACCTCCCTCACTCACCGACTCAGTCCCTCCCTCCGCGACTCTCAGTCCCCCCTCAATCACCGACCCTCAGTCCCCCCTCACTAACCGCCTCTCAGTCCCCCCTCACTCACCGCCTCTGTCCCCCCTCACTCACCGATTCTCAGTCCCTCCCCTTACTCACTGACTCTCAGTCCCCCCTCACTCACCGTCTCTCAAACCCCCCCCTCACTCACCGATTCTCAGTCCCTCCCCTTACTCACTGACTCTCAGTCCCCCCTCACTCACCGTCTCTCAAACCCCCCCCTCACTCACCGATTCTCAGTCCCTCCCCTTACTCACTGACTCTCAGTCCCCCCTCACTCACCGTCTCTCAGTCCCCCCTCACTCACCGACTCTCAGTCCCCCCTCACTCACCGACTCTCAGTCCCCCTTCACTCACCGCCTCACTGTCCCCCCTCACTCAGCGACTCTCAGTACCTCCCTCACTCACCGACTCAGTCCCTCCCTCTGCGACTCTCAGTCCCCCCTCAATCACCGACCCTCAGTCCCCCCTCACGAACCGCCTCTCAGTCCGCCCTCACTCACCGACTCTCAAACCCCCCCTCACTCACCGATTCTCAGTCCCTCCCCTTACTCACTGACTCTGTCCCCCCTCACTCACCGTCTCTCAGTCCCCCCTCACTCACCGTCTCTCAGTCCCCCCTCACTCACCGACTCTCAGTCCCCCCTCCCTCACCGACTCTCAGTCCCCCCTCACTCACCGACTCTCAGTCCCCCCTCACTCACCGACTCTCAGTCCCCCCTCACTCACCGACTCTCAGTCCCCCCTCACTCACCGACTCTCAGTCCCCCCTCACTCACCGACTCTCAGTCCCCCCTCACTCACCAACTCTCAGTCCCCCCTCACTCACTGACTCTCAGTCCCCCCTCACTCACCGACTCTCAGTTCCCCCTCACTCACCGACTCTCAGTTCCGCCTCACTCACCGACTCAGTCCCCCCTCACTCACCGACTCAGTCCCCCCTCACTCACCGACTCAGTCCCCCCTCACTCACCGACTCAGTCCCCCCTCACTCACCGACTCAGTCCCCCCTCACTCACCGACTCTCAGTCCCCCCCTCACTCACCGACTCTCAGTCCCCCCTCACTCACCGACTCTCAGTCCCCCCTCACTCACCGACTCTCAGTCCCCCCTCACTCACCGACTCTCAGTCCCCCCTCACTCACCGACTCAGTCCCCCCTCACTCACCGACTCAGTCCCCCCTCACTCACCGACTCAGTCCCCCCTCACTCACCGACTCTCAGTCCCCCCCTCACTCACCGACTCTCAGTCCCCCCTCACTCACCGACTCTCAGTCCCCCCTCACTCACCGACTCTCAGTCCCCCCTCACTCACCGACTCTCAGTCCCCCCTCACTCACCGACTCAGTCCCCCCTCACTCACCGACACACAGTCCCCCCCCTCACACACCGAGACTCAGTCCCCTCCCTCACTCAGCGACTCAGTCCCTCCCTCCCCGACACTCACTCCCCCCTCACTCACCGACACTCAGTCCCCCCCTCACTCACCGACACTCAGAACCCCCCCATCACTCACCGACGCTCAGTCACCCCTCACTCACCGACTCTCAGTCCCCCCCATCACTCACTGACTCAGTCCCTCCTTCACCGACCCTCAGTCCCCCACCTCACTGACTCTCAGTCGTCCCCCTCAGTCACCGACTCTCAGCCCCTCCCTCACTCAGACTGTCAGTCCCCCACCCCACTCACCGACTCTGTCCCCCCCCCACTCACCGACTCTCAGTCCCCCCTCACTCACCGACTCTCAGTCCCCCCTCACTCACCGACTCTCAGTCCCCACCTCACTCACCGACTCTCAGTCCCCACCTCACTCACCGACTCGCAGTCCCCCCCTCACTCACCGACTCTCAGTCCCCCCTCACTCACCGACTCTCAGTCCCCCCTCACTCACCGACTCAGTCCCCACCTCACTCACCGACTCTCAGTCCCCACCTCACTCACCGACTCTCAGTCCCCACCTCACTCACCGACTCTCAGTCCCCACCTCACTCACCGACTCGCAGTCCCCCCCTCACTCACCGACTCTCAGTCCCCCTCACTCACCGACTCTCAGTCCCCCTCACTCTCCGACTCTCAGTCCCCCCTCACTCTCCGACTCGCAGTCCTCCCTCACTCACCGACTCGCAGTCCCCCCTCACTCACCGACTCGCAGTCCCCCCTCACTCACCGACTCGCAGTCCCCCCTCACTCACCGACTCGCAGTCCCCCCTCACTCACCTACTCGCAGTCCCCCCTCACTCACCAACTCGCAGTCCCCCCTCACTCACCGACTCGCAGTCCCCCCTCACTCACCGACTCGCAGTCCCCCCTCACTCACCGACTCGCAGTCCCCCCTCACTCACCGACTCGCAGTGCCCCTCACTCACCGACTCTCAGTCCCTCCCTCCGACTCAGTCCCGCCTCACTCACCGACTCTCAGTCCCCCCCCTCAGTCACCGACTCTCAGCCCCCCCCTCAGTCACCGACTCTGTCCCCCCCCTCACTCACCGACTCTGTCCCCCCCCTCAATCACCGACTTTCTGTTCCCCCCTTCACTCACCGACTCTCAGTCCCCCCCTCCCACCCCGACTCTCAGTCCCTCCCTCCCCGACTCGCAGTCCCCCTCACTCCCCGACTCAGTCCCTCCCTCCCCGACTCTCAGTCCCCCTTCACTCACCGACTCTCAGTCCCCCCTCACTCACCGACTCTCAGTCCCTCCCCTCACTCACCGACTCAGCCCCTCCCTCCCCGACACTCAGTCCCCCCTCACTCACCGACTCAGTCCCCCCCCTCACTCACCGACACTCAGTCCCCCCTCACTCACCGACACTCAGTCCCCCCCCCTCACTCACCGACACTCAGTCCCCCCTCACTCACCGACACTCAGTCCCCCCCCCTCACTCACCGACTCTCAGTCCCCCCCCTCACTGACCGACTCTCAGTCCCTCCCTCCCCGACACTCTGTCCCCCCCGTCACTCGCCGAATCTCAGTCCCTACCCTCACTCACCGACACTCAGTCCCCCCTCACTCACCGACACTCAGTCCCCCCCCCTCACTCACCGACTCTCAGTCCCTCCCTCCCCGACACTCAGTCCCCCCTCACTCGCCGAATCTCAGTCCCTCCCTCACTCGCCGACTCTCAGTCCGCCCCTCACTCACCGACACTGTCCCCCCCCTCACTCACCGACACTATCCCCCCCCCTCACTCACCGACTCAGTCCCCCCCCCTCACTCACCGACTCTCAGTCCCCCCCCCCCCCCTCACCGACTCTCAGTCCCCCCCCTCACTCACCGACTCTCAGACCCGCCCCTCACTCACCGACTCTCAGTCCCCCCCCTCACTCACCGACTCTCAGTCCCCCCTCACTCACCGACTCTCAGTCCCCCCTCACTCACCGACTCTCAGACCCCCCTCACTCACCGACTCTCAGTCCCCCCTCACTCACCGACTCTCAGTCCCCCCCTCACTCACCGACTCTCAGTCCCCCCTCACTCACCGACTCTCAGTCCCCCCTCACTCACCGACTCTCAGTCCCCCCTCACTCACCGACTCTCAGTCCCCCCTCACTCACCGACTCTCAGTCCCCCTCACTCACCAACACTCAGTCCCACCTCACTCACCGACTCTCAGTCCCCCCTCACGCACAGACTCTCAGTCCCCCCTCACTCACCGACTCTCAGTCCCCCTCACTCACCGACACTCAGTCCCCCCCCCCCCTCACTCACCGACACTCAGTACCCCCCCAATCACTCACCGACACTCAGTCCCCCCCCATCACTCACCGACGCTCAGTCCCCCCTCCCTCCCCGACTCTCAGTCCCTCCTTCCCCGACTCTCAGTCCCTCCTTCCCCGACTCTCTGCCCCCCCTCACTCACCGACTCTGTCCCCCCTCACTCACCGACTGTCCCCCCTCACTCACCGACTCTGTCCCCCCTCACTCACCGATAATCGGTCCCTCCCCTCACTCACCGACTCAGTCCCTCCCCTCACTCACCGACTCTCAGTCCCCCCTCACTCACCGACTCTGACCACCCCCTCACTCACCGACTCTCAGTCGCCTCCTCACTGACCGACTCTCAGTCCCTCCCTCCCCGACACTCAGTCCCCCCTCACTCACCGACTCTCAGTCCCACCTCACTCACCGAATCTCAGTCCCCCCCCTCACTCACCGACTCTCAGTCGCTCACTCACCGACTCTCAGTCCGTCCTCACTCACCGAATCTCAGTCCGCCCCTCACTCACCGACTCTCAGTCCGCCCCTCACTCACCGACTCTGTCCGCCCCTCACTCACCGACTCTGTCCGCCCCTCACTCACCGACTCTGTCCCTCCCTCCGCGACACTCAGTCCCCCCTCACTCACCGAATCTCAGTCCCCCCCCTCACTCAGCGACTCTCAGTCCTCCCCCCCCCCACACTCACCGACTCTCAGTCCCGCCCTCACTCACCGATTTTCAGTCCCCCACCTCACTCACCGACTCTCAGTCCCCCCCCCCAGTCACCGACTCTCAGTCCCGCCTCACTCACCGACTCTCAGTCCCGCCTCACTCACCGACTCTCAGTCCCCCCCCCAGTCACCGACTCTCAGCCCCTCCCTCACTCACCGACTCTGTCCCCCCCCTCACTCACCGATTTTCTGTTTCCCCCCTTCACTCACCGACTCTCAGTCCCCCCCCTCCCACCCCGACTCTCAGTCCCTCCCTCCCCGACTCTCAGCCCCCCCTCACTCACCGACTCAGTCCCCCCCTCCCTCCCCGACACTCAGTCCCCCCTCACTCGCCGACACTCAGTCCCACCCCCTCACTCACCGACTCTCAGTCCCTCCCTCCCCGACACTCAGTCCCCCCTCACTCGCCGAATCTCAGTCCCTCCCTCACTCACCGACTCGGTCCGCCCCTCACTCAGCGACTCAGTCCCTCCCTCCCCGACTCTGTCCCCCCTCACTCACCGACGCAGTCCCCCCTCACTCACCGACGCAGTCACCCCCCTCACTCACCGACACTCAGTCCCCCCCTCTCTCACCGACGCTCAGTCCCCCCCCCTCACTCACCGACTCTCAGTCCCCCCCCCTCACTCACCGACTATCAGTCACCCCCTCACTCACCGACTCTCAGTCCGCCCCTCACTCACCGACTCTGTCGCTCACTCACAGACTCGCAGTCCCTCCCCTCACTCACCAACTCAGTCCCTCCCTCCCCTGTCCCTCAGTCCCCCCTCACTCACCGACTCAGTCCCCCCTCACTCACCGACTCTCAGTCCCCCCCCTCACTCCCCGACACTCAGTCCCCCCCCTCACTCACCGACACTCAGTCCCCCCTCACTCACCGACTCTCAGTTCCCCCTCACTCACCGACTCAGTCCCTCCCTCCCCGACTCTCAGTCCCCCCTCACTCACCGACTCTCAGTCCCCCCCTCACTGACCGACTCAGTCCCCCCCATCACTCACCGACTCTCAGACCCGCCCCTGACTCACCGACTCTCAGTCCCCCCTCACTCACCGACTCTCAGTCCCCCCTCACTCACCGACTCTCAGTCCCCCCTCACTCACCGACTCTCAGTCCCCCCTCACTCACCGACTCTCAGTCCCCCCCTCACTCACCGACTCTCAGTCCCCCCTCACTCACCGCCCCTCACTCACCGACTCTCAGTCCCCCCCTCACTCACCGACTCTCAGACCCGCCCCTCACTCACCGACTCTCAGTCCCCCCTCATTCACCGACTCTCAGTCCCCTCCTCACTCACCGACTCTCAGTTCCCCCTCACTCACCGACTCAGTCCCCCCTCACTCACCGACTCAGTCCCCCCTCACTCACCGACTCAGTCCCCCCTCACTCACCGACTCTCAGTCCCCCCTCACTCACCGACTCAGTCCCCCCTCACTCACCGACACACAGTCCCCCCCCCTCACACACCGAGACTCAGTCCCCTCCCTCACTCAGCGACTCAGTCCCTCCCTCCCCGACACTCACTCCCCCCTCACTCACCGACACTCAGTCCCCCCCTCACTCACCGACTCGCAGTCCCCCCTCACTCACCGACTCGCAGTCCCCCCTCACTCACCGACTCGCAGTGCCCCTCACTCACCGACTCTCAGTCCCTCCCTCCGACTCAGTCCCGCCTCACTCACCGACTCTCAGTCCCCCCCCTCAGTCACCGACTCTCAGCCCCCCCCTCACTCACCGACTCTGTCCCCCCCTCACTCACCGACTCTGTCCCCCCCCTCACTCACCGACTTTCTGTTCCCCCCTTCACTCACTGACTCTCAGTCCCCCCCTCCCACCCCGACTCTCAGTCCCTCCCTCCCCGACTCGCAGTCCCCCTCACTCCCCGACTCAGTCCCTCCCTCCCCGACTCTCAGTCCCCCTTCACTCACCGACTCTCAGTCCCCCCTCACTCACCGACTCTCAGTACCTCCCCTCACTCACCGACTCAGCCCCTCCCTCCCCGACACTCAGTCCCCCCTCACTCACCGACTCAGTCCCCCCCCTCACTCACCGACACTCAGTCCCCCCCTCACTCGCCGAATCTCAGTCCCTACCCTCACTCACCGACACTCAGTCCCCCCTCACTCACCAACACTCAGTCCCCCCTCACTCACCAACACTCAGTCCCCCCCCCTCACTCACCGACTCTCAGTCCCCACCCTCACTCACCGACTCTCAGTCCCTCCCTCCCCGACACTCAGTCCCCCCTCACTCACCGACTCAGTCCCCCCTCACTCACCGACACTGTCCCCCCCCTCACTCACCGACACTATCCCCCCCCCCACTCACCGACACTCAGTCCCCCCCCCCCCTCACTCACCGACTCAGTCCCCCCCCCCCCTCACTCACCGACTCTCAGTCCCCCCCCCCCTCACTCACCGACTCAGTCCCCCCCCCCCCTCATTCACCGACTCAGTCCCCCCCCCCTCACTCACCGACTATCAGTCACCCCCTCACTCACCGACTCTCAGTCCCCCCCCTCACTCACCGACACTCAGTCCCCCCCCTCACTCACCGACACTCAGTCCCCCCCCTCACTCACCGACACTCAGTTCCCCCCCCCCCTCACTCACCGACTCAGTCCCCCCCCCCCTCACTCACCGACTCAGTCCCCCCCCCCTCACTCACCGACTATCAGTCACCCCCTCACTCACCGACTCTCAGTCCCCCCCCTCACTCACCGACACTCAGTCCCCCCCCTCACTCACCGACACTCAGTCCCCCCCCTCACTCACCGACACTCAGTCCCCCCCCTCACTCAGACTGTCAGTCCCCCCCCCCCCTCACCGACTCTCAGTCCCCCCCCTCACTCACCGACTCTCAGACCCGCCCCTCACTCACCGACTCTCAGTCCCCCCTCACTCACCGACTCTCAGTCCCCCCTCACTCACCGACTCTCAGTCCCCCCTCACTCACCGACTCTCAGTCCCCCCTCACTCACCGACTCTCAGTCCCCCCTCACTCACCGACTCTCAGTCCCCCCTCACTCACCGACTCTCAGTCCCCCCTCACTCACCGACTCTCAGTCCCCCCTCACTCACCGACTCCCAGTCCCCCCTCACTCACCGACTCTCAGTCCCCCCTCACTCACCGACTCTCAGACCCCCCTCACTCACCGACTCTCAGTCCCCCCTCACTCACCGACTCTCAGTCCCCCCTCACTCACCGACTCTCAGTCCCCCCTCACTCACCGACTCTCAGTCCCCCTCACTCACCAACACTCAGTCCCACCTCACTCACCGACTCTCAGTCCCCCCTCACGCACCGACTCTCAGTCCCCCCTCACTCACCGACTCTCAGTCCCCCTCACTCACCGACACTCAGTCCCCCCCCCCCTCACTCACCGACACTCAGTACCCCCCCAATCACTCACCGACACTCAGTCCCCCCCATCACTCACCGACACTCAGTCCCCCCTCCCTCCCCGACTCTCAGTCCCTCTTTCCCCGACTCTCAGTCCCTCCTTCCCCGACTCTCTGCCCCCCCTCACTCACCGACTCAGTCCCCCCTCACTCACCGACTCTCAGACCCCCCTCACTCACCGACTCTGACCACCCCCTCACTCACCGACTCTCAGTCGCCTCCTCACTGACCGACTCTCAGTCCCTCCCTCCCCGACACTCAGTCCCCCCTCACTCACCGACTCTCAGTCCCCCCTCACTCACCGAATCTCAGTCCCCCCCTCACTCACCGACTCTCAGTCGCTCACTCACCGACTCTCAGTCCGTCCTCACTCACCGAATCTCAGTACCTCCCTCACTCACCGACTCTCAGTCCGCCCCTCACTCACCGACTCTCAGTCCGCCCCTCACTCACCGACTCTCAGTCCGCCCCTCACTCACCGACTCTGTCCGCCCCTCACTCACCGACTCTGTCCGCCCCTCACTCACCGACTCAGTCCCTCCCTCCGCGACACTCAGTCCCCCCTCACTCACCGAATCTCAGTCCCCCCCCTCACTCAGCGACTCTCAGTCCTCCCCCCCCCCCACACTCACCGACTCTCAGTCCCGCCCTCACTCACCGATTTTCAGTCCCCCACCTCACTCACCGACTCTCAGTCCCCTCCCCAGTCACCGACTCTCAGTCCCGCCTCACTCACCGACTCTCAGTCCCGCCTCACTCACCGACTCTCAGTCCCCCCCCCAGTCACCGACACTCAGCCCCTCCCTCACTCACCGACTCTGTCCCCCCCCTCACTCACCGATTTTCTGTTTCCCCCCTTCACTCACCGACTCTCAGTCCCCCCCCTCCCACCCCGACACTCAGTCCCTCCCTCCCCGCCTCTCAGTCCCCCCTCACTCCCCGACTCAGTCCCTCCCTCCCCGACTCTCAGCCCCCCCTCACTCACAGACTCTCAGACCCCCCTCACTCACCGACTCAGTCCCTCCCTCCCCGACACTCAGTCCCCCCTCACTCACCGACTCAGTTCCCCCCTCCCTCCCCGACACTCAGTCCCCCCTCACTCGCCGAATCTCAGTCCCCCCCCTCACTCACCGACACTCAGTCCCCCCCCCTCACTCACCGACTCTCAGTCCCTCCCTCACTCACCGAATCTCAGTCCCTCCCTCACTCACCGACTCGGTCCCCCCCTCACTCACCGACACTCAGTCCCCCCTCACTCACCGACTCTCAGTCCCCCCCCTCACTCACCGACTCTCAGTCCCTTCCCTCACTCACCGACTCTCAGTCCCCCCCCCTCACTCACCGACTCTCAGTCCCCCCCCCTCACTCACCGACTATCAGTCACCCCCTCACTCACCGACTCTGTCGCTCACTCACAGACTCGCAGTCCCTCCCCTCACTCACCGACACTCAGTCCCCCCTCACTCACCGACTCGGTCCCCCCCTCACTCACCGACTCTCAGTCCCCCCCCTCACTCACCGACTCGGTCCCCCCCTCACTCACCGACACTCAGTCCCCCCTCACTCACAGACTCGCAGTCCCTCCCCTCACTCACCGACTCGGTCCCCCCCCTCACTCACCGACACTCAGTCCCCCCTCACTCACCGACACCCAGTCCCCCCTCACTCACCGACTCTCAGTCCCCCCTCACTCACCGACTCTCAGCCCCCCCTCACTCACCGACTCTCAGTCCCCCCCTCACTCACCGACTCTCAGTCCCCCCCTCACTCACCGACTCTCAGTCCCCCCCTCACTCACCGACTCTCAGTCCCCCCCTCACTCACCGACTCTCAGTCCCCCCCTCACTCACCGACTCTCAGTCCCCCCCTCACTCACCGACTCTCAGTCCCCCCCCTCACTCACCGACTCTCAGTCCCCCCCTCACTCACCGACACTCAGTTCCCCCTCACTCACCGACTCAGTCCCTCTCTCCCCGACTCTCAGTCCCCCCTCACTCACCGACTCTCAGACCCCCCTCACTCACCGACTCTCAGTCCCCCCCTCACTCACCGACACTCAGTTCCCCCTCACTCACCGACTCAGTCCCTCCCTCCCCGACTCTCAGTCCCCCCTCACTGACCGACTCAGTCCCCCCCCTCACTCACCGACTCTCAGTCCCCCCCTCACTCACCGACTCTCAGTCCCCCCCTCACTCACCGACACTCAGTTCCCCCTCACTCACCGACTCAGTCCCTCCCTCCCCGACTCTCAGTCCCCCCTCACTCACCGACTCGGTCCCCCCCCTCACTCACAGACTCGCAGTCCCTCCCCTCACTCACCGACTCGGTCCCCCCCTCACTCACCGACTCTCAGTCCCCCCTCACTCACCGACTCTCAGTCCCCCCTCACTCACCGACTCTCAGTCCCCCTCACTCACCGACTCTCAGTCCCCCCTCACTCACCGACTCTCAGTCCCCCCCCTCACTCACCGACTCAGTCCCTCCCTCCCCGACTCTCAGTCCCCCCTCACTGACCGACTCAGTCCCCCCCATCACTCACCGACTCGCAATCCCCCCCCTCCCTCCCCGACTCTCAGTCCCGCCTCACTCACCGTCTCTCAGCCCCTCCTTCACTCACCGACTCTCAGACCCGCCCCTCACTCACCGACTCTCAGTCCCCCCTCACTCACCGACTCTCAGTCCCCCCTCACTCACCGACTCTCAGTCCCCCCTCACTCACCGACTCTCAGTCCCCCCTCACTCACCGACTCTCAGTCCCCCCTCACTCACCGACTCTCAGTCCCCCCTCACTCACCGACTCTCAGTCCCCCCTCACTCACCGACACTCAGTCCCCCCCTCACTCACCGACTCTCAGTCCCCCCTCACTCACCGACTCTCAGTCCCCCCTCATTCACCGACTCTCAGTCCCCTCCTCACTCACCGACTCTCAGTCCCCCCCCTCACTCACCGACACTCAGTCCCCCCCTCACTCACCGACTCTCAGTCCCCCCTCACTCACCGACACTCAGTCCCACCTCACTCACCGACACTCTGTCCCCCCCCCCCTCACTCACCGACACTCAGTACGCCCCAATCACTCACCGACACTCAGTCCCCCCTCCCTCCCCGACTCTCAGTCCCTCCTTCCCCGACTCTCATTCCCTCCTTCCCCGACTCTCAGACCCCCCTCACTCACCGACTCTGTCCCCCCTCACTCACCGACTCTGTCCCCCCTCACTCACCGATTCACTGTCCCCTGTACCTCAGTCCCCCCTTACTCACCGACTCTCAGTCCCCCGTCACTCACCGATAATCGGTCCCTCCCTCACTCACCGACTCTGACCAACGCCTCACTCACCGACTCTCAGTCCCCTCCTCACTGACCGACTCTCAGTCCCTCCATCCGACTCTTAGTCCCCCCTCACTCACCGACTCTCAGTCCCCCCTCACTCACCGACTCGGTCCCCCCCTCACTCACCGACTCTCAGTCCCCCCTCACTCACCGACTCTCAGTCCCCCCTCACTCACCGACTCTCAGTCCCCCTCACTCACCGACTCTCAGTCCCCCCTCACTCACCGACTCTCAGTCCCCCCCCTCACTCACCGACTCTCAGTCCCCCCTCACTCACCGACTCAGTCCCTCCCTCCCCGACTCTCAGTCCCCCCTCACTGACCGACTCAGTCCCCCCCATCACTCACCGACTCGCAATCCCCCCCCTCCCTCCCCGACTCTCAGTCCCGCCTCACTCACCGTCTCTCAGCCCCTCCTTCACTCACCGACTCTCAGACCCGCCCCTCACTCACCGACTCTCAGTCCCCCCTCACTCACCGACTCTCAGTCCCCCCTCACTCACCGACTCTCAGTCCCCCCTCACTCACCGACTCTCAGTCCCCCCTCACTCACCGACTCTCAGTCCCCCCTCACTCACCGACTCTCAGTCCCCCCTCACTCACCGACTCTCAGTCCCCCCTCACTCACCGACACTCAGTCCCCCCCTCACTCACCGACTCTCAGTCCCCCCTCACTCACCGACTCTCAGTCCCCCCCTCATTCACCGACTCTCAGTCCCCTCCTCACTCACCGACTCTCAGTCCCCCCCCTCACTCACCGACACTCAGTCCCCCCCTCACTCACCGACTCTCAGTCCCCCCTCACTCACCGACACTCAGTCCCACCTCACTCACCGACACTCTGTCCCCCCCCCCCCTCACTCACCGACACTCAGTACGCCCCAATCACTCACCGACACTCAGTCCCCCCTCCCTCCCCGACTCTCAGTCCCTCCTTCCCCGACTCTCATTCCCTCCTTCCCCGACTCTCAGACCCCCCTCACTCACCGACTCTGTCCCCCCTCACTCACCGACTCTGTCCCCCCTCACTCACCGATTCACTGTCCCCTGTACCTCAGTCCCCCCTTACTCACCGACTCTCAGTCCCCCGTCACTCACCGATAATCGGTCCCTCCCTCACTCACCGACTCTGACCAACGCCTCACTCACCGACTCTCAGTCCCCTCCTCACTGACCGACTCTCAGTCCCTCCATCCGACTCTTAGTCCCCCCTCACTCACCGACTCTCAGTCCCCCCTCACTCACCGACTCTCAGTCCCCCCTCACTCACCAACTCTCAGACCCCCCTCACTCACCAACTCTCAGACCCCCCTCACTCACCGACTCTGACCACCCCCTCCCTCCCCGACTCTCAGTCCCCTCCTCACTGACCGACTCTCAGTCCCCCCTCACTCACCGAATCTCAGTCCCCTCCCTCACTCACCGACTCTCAGTCGCTCACTCACCGACTCTCAGTACGTCCTCACTCACCGAATCTCAGTACCTCCCTCACTCACCGACTCAGTCCCTCCCTCACTCACCGACTCTCAGTCCCTCCCTCACTCACCGACTCTCAGTCCGCCCCTCGCTCACCGACTCTCAGTCCGCCCCTCACTCACCGACTCTCAGTCCGCCCCTCACTCACCGACTCTCAGTCCGCCCCTCACTCACCGACTCTCAGTCCGCCCCTCACTCACCGACTCTCAGTCCGCCCCTCACTCCCCGACTCTCAGTCCGCCCCTCACTCCCCGACTCTCAGTCCGCCCCTCACTCACCGACTCAGTCCCTCCCTCCCCGACTCTCAGTCCCCCCTCCCTCACCGACTCTCAGTCCC
This sequence comes from Scyliorhinus torazame, assembly GCF_047496885.1. Lineage (NCBI taxonomy): Eukaryota > Metazoa > Chordata > Chondrichthyes > Carcharhiniformes > Scyliorhinidae > Scyliorhinus > Scyliorhinus torazame. The sequence continues at coordinate 183,105,521 of NC_092720.1, read as the reverse complement.
CCCTCACTCACCGACTCTCAGTTTCCCCCCTCACTCAGCGACTCTCAGTCCCCCCTCACTCACCGACTCTCAGTCCCCCCTCACTCACCGACTCTCAGTCCCTCCCTCACTCACCGACTCTCAGTCCCTCCCTCACTCACCGACTCTCAGTCCCCCCTCACTCACCGACTCTCAGTCCCCCCTCACTCACCGACACTCAGTCCCACCTCACTCACCGACTCTCAGTCCCTCCTCACTCACCGACACTCAGTCCCCCCCCAATCACTCACCGACACTCAGTCCCCCCATCACTCATCGACACTCAGTCCCCCCTCCCTCCCCGACTCTCAGTCCCTCCTTCCCCGACTCTCAGTCCCTCCTTCCCCGACTCTCAGTCCCCCCTCACTCACCGACTCTGTCCCCCCTCACTCACCGACTCTGTCCCCCCTCACTCACCGACTCTCTGTCCCCTGTCCATCAGTCACCCCCTCACTCACCGACTCTCAGTCCCCCCTCACTCACCGACTCTCAGTCCCCCCTCACTCACCGACTCTCAGTCCCCCCTCACTCACCGACTCAGTCCCCCCTCACTCACCGACACACAGTCCCCCCCCTCACACACCGAGACTCAGTCCCCTCCCTCACTCAGCGACTCAGTCCCTCCCTCCCCGACACTCACTCCCCCCTCACTCACCGACACTCAGTCCCCCCCTCACTCACCGACACTCAGAACCCCCCCATCACTCACCGACGCTCAGTCACCCCTCACTCACCGACTCTCAGTCCCCCCCATCACTCACTGACTCAGTCCCTCCTTCACCGACCCTCAGTCCCCCACCTCACTGACTCTCAGTCGTCCCCCTCAGTCACCGACTCTCAGCCCCTCCCTCACTCAGACTGTCAGTCCCCCACCCCACTCACCGACTCTGTCCCCCCCCCACTCACCGACTCTCAGTCCCCCCTCACTCACCGACTCTCAGTCCCCCCTCACTCACCGACTCTCAGTCCCCACCTCACTCACCGACTCTCAGTCCCCACCTCACTCACCGACTCGCAGTCCCCCCCTCACTCACCGACTCTCAGTCCCCCCTCACTCACCGACTCTCAGTCCCCCCTCACTCACCGACTCTCAGTCCCCCCTCACTCACCGACTCGCAGTCCCCCCTCACTCACCGACTCGCAGTCCCCCCTCACTCACCGACTCGCAGTCCCCCCTCACTCACCGACTCGCAGTCCCCCCTCACTCACCGACTCGCAGTCCCCCCTCACTCACCAACTCGCAGTCCCCCCTCACTCACCAACTCGCAGTCCCCCCTCACTCACCAACTCGCAGTCCCCCCTCACTCACCGACTCGCAGTCCCCCCTCACTCACCGACTCGCAGTCCCCCCTCACTCACCGACTCGCAGTCCCCCCTCACTCACCGACTCGCAGTGCCCCTCACTCACCGACTCTGTCCCCCCCCCTCACTCACCGACTCTGTCCCCCCCCTCACTCACCGACTCTGTCCCCCCCCTCAATCACCGACTTTCTGTTCCCCCCTTCACTCACCGACTCGCAGTCCCCCTTCACTCACCGACTCTCAGTCCCCCCTCACTCACCGACTCTCAGTCCCTCCCCTCACTCACCGACTCAGCCCCTCCCTCCCCGACACTCAGTCCCCCCTCACTCACCGACTCAGTCCCCCCCCTCACTCACCGACACTCAGTCCCCCCCCCTCACTCACCGACTCTCAGTCCCCCCCTCACTCACCGACTCAGTCCCCCCCTCACTCACCGACACTCAGTCCCCCCTCACTCACCGACACTCAGTCCCCCCCGCTCACTCACCGACTCTCAGTCCCCCCCTCACTCACCGACTCTCAGTCCCTCCCTCCCCGACACTCAGTCCCCCCTCACTCGCCGAATCTCAGTCCCCCCTCACTCACCGACTCAGTCCCCCCTCACTCACCGACACTGTCCCCCCCCTCACTCACCGACACTATCCCCCCCCCCCTCACTCACCGACTCAGTCCCCCCCCTCACTCACCGACTCAGTCCCCCCCTCACTCACCGACTCTCAGTCCCCCCCCCCCCCTCACCGACTCTCAGTCCCCCCCCTCACTCACCGACTCTCAGACCCGCCTCACTCACAGACTCTCAGTCCCCCCTCACTCACCGACTCTCAGTCCCCCCCTCACTCACCGACACTCAGTCCCCCCTCACTCACCGACTCTCAGTCCCCCCTCACTCACCGACTCTCAGTCCCCCCTCACTCACCGACTCTCAGTCCCCCCCTCACTCACCGACACTCAGTCCCCCCCTCACTCACCGACTCTCAGTCCCCCCTCACTCACCGACTCTCAGTCCCCCCTCACTCACCGACTCTCAGTCCCCCCTCACTCACCGACTCTCAGTCCCCCCTCACTCACCGACTCTCAGACCCCCCTCACTCACCGACTCTCAGTCCCCCCTCACTCACCGACTCTCAGTCCCCCCTCACTCACCGACTCTCAGTCCCCCCTCACTCACCGACTCTCAGTCCCCCCTCACTCACCGACTCTCAGTCCCCCTCACTCACCAACACTCAGTCCCACCTCACTCACCGACTCTCAGTCCCCCCTCACGCACAGACTCTCAGTCCCCCCTCACTCACCGACTCTCAGTCCCCCTCACTCACCGACACTCAGTCCCCCCCCCCCTCACTCACCGACACTCAGTACCCCCCCAATCACTCACCGACACTCAGTCCCCCCCCATCACTCACCGACACTCAGTCCCCCCTCCCTCCCCGACTCTCAGTCCCTCCTTCCCCGACTCTCAGTCCCTCCTTCCCCGACTCTCTGCCCCCCCTCACTCACCGACTCTGTCCCCCCTCACTCACCGACTGTCCCCCCTCACTCACCGACTCTGTCCCCCCTCACTCACCGATAATCGGTCCCTCCCCTCACTCACCGACTCAGTCCCTCCCCTCACTCACCGACTCTCAGTCCCCCCTCACTCACCGACTCTCAGACCCCCCCCACTCACCGACTCTGACCACCCCCTCACTCACCGACTCTCAGTCGCCTCCTCACTGACCGACTCTCAGTCCCTCCCTCCCCGACACTCAGTCCCCCCTCACTCACCGACTCTCAGTCCCCCCTCACTCACCGAATCTCAGTCCCCCCCCTCACTCACCGACTCTCAGTCGCTCACTCACCGACTCTCAGTCCGTCCTCACTCACCGAATCTCAGTACCTCCCTCACTCACCGACTCTCAGTCCGCCCCTCACTCACCGACTCTCAGTCCGCCCCTCACTCACCGACTCTCAGTCCGCCCCTCACTCACCGACTCTGTCCGCCCCTCACTCACCGACTCTGTCCGCCCCTCACTCACCGACTCAGTCCCCCCCCCCCTCACTCACCGACTCAGTCCCCCCCCCCTCACTCACCGACTATCAGTCACCCCCTCACTCACCGACTCTCAGTCCCCCCCCTCACTCACCGACACTCAGTCCCCCCCCTCACTCACCGACACTCAGTCCCCCCCCTCACTCACCGACACTCAGTCCCCCCCCTCACTCACCGACACTCAGTCCCCCCCCCCTCACTCACCGACTCAGTCCCCCCCCACTCACTCACCGACTCAGTCCCCCCCCCCTCACTCACCGACTATCAGTCACCCCCTCACTCACCGACTCTCAGTCCCCCCCCTCACTCACCGACACTCAGTCCCCCCCCTCACTCACCGACACTCAGTCCCCCCCCTCACTCACCGACACTCAGTCCCCCCTCACTCACCGACTCTCAGTTCCCCCTCACTCACCGACTCTCAGTTCCCCCTCACTCACCGACTCTCAGTTCCCCCTCACTCACCGACTCTCAGTCCCCCCTCACTCACCGACTCTCAGTCCCCCCCTCACTCACCGACTCTCAGTCCCTCCCTCCCCGACTCTCAGTCCCGCCTCACTCACCGACTCTCAGCCCCTCCTTCACTCAGACTGTCAGTCCCCCCCCCCCCTCACCGACTCTCAGTCCCCCCCCTCACTCACCGACTCTCAGACCCGCCCCTCACTCACCGACTCTCAGTCCCCCCTCACTCACCGACTCTCAGTCCCCCCTCACTCACCGACTCTCAGTCCCCCCTCACTCACCGACTCTCAGTCCCCCCTCACTCACCGACTCTCAGTCCCCCCTCACTCACCGACTCTCAGTCCCCCCTCACTCACCGACTCTCAGTCCCCCCTCACTCACCGACTCTCAGTCCCCCCTCACTCACCGACTCTCAGTCCCCCCTCACTCACCGACTCTCAGTCCCCCCTCACTCACCGACTCTCAGACCCCCCTCACTCACCGACTCTCAGTCCCCCCTCACTCACCGACTCTCAGTCCCCCCTCACTCACCGACTCTCAGTCCCCCTCACTCACCAACACTCAGTCCCCCCTCACGCACCGACTCTCAGTCCCCCCTCACGCACCGACTCTCAGTCCCCCCTCACTCACCGACTCTCAGTCCCCCTCACTCACCGACACTCAGTCCCCCCCCCCCTCACTCACCGACACTCAGTACCCCCCCAATCACTCACCGACACTCAGTCCCCCCCATCACTCACCGACACTCAGTCCCCCCTCCCTCCCCGACTCTCAGTCCCTCTTTCCCCGACTCTCTGCCCCCCCTCACTCACCGACTCTGTCCCCCCTCACTCACCGACTGTCCCCCCTCACTCACCGACTCTGTCCCCCCTCACTCACCGATAATCGGTCCCTCCCCTCACTCACCGACTCAGTCCCTCCCCTCACTCACCGACTCAGTCCCCCCTCACTCACCGACTCTCAGACCCCCCTCACTCACCGACTCTGACCACCCCCTCACTCACCGACTCTCAGTCGCCTCCTCACTGACCGACTCTCAGTCCCTCCCTCCCCGACACTCAGTCCCCCCTCACTCACCGAATCTCAGTCCCCCCCCTCACTCACCGACTCTCAGTCGCTCACTCACCGACTCTCAGTCCGTCCTCACTCACCGAATCTCAGTACCTCCCTCACTCACCGACTCTCAGTCCGCCCCTCACTCACCGACTCTCAGTCCGCCCCTCACTCACCGACTCTCAGTCCGCCCCTCACTCACCGACTCTGTCCGCCCCTCACTCACCGACTCTGTCCGCCCCTCACTCACCGACTCAGTCCCCCCTCACTCACCGAATCTCAGTCCCCCCCCTCACTCAGCGACTCTCAGTCCTCCCCCCCCCCACACTCACCGACTCTAAGTCCCGCCCTCACTCACCGATTTTCAGTCCCCCACCTCACTCACCGACTCTCAGTCCCCTCCCCAGTCACCGACTCTCAGTCCCGCCTCACTCACCGACTCTCAGTCCCGCCTCACTCACCGACTCTCAGTCCCCCCCCCAGTCACCGACTCTCAGCCCCTCCCTCACTCACCGACTCTGTCCCCCCCCTCACTCACCGATTTTCTGTTTCCCCCCTTCACTCACCGACTCTCAGTCCCCCCCCTCCCACCCCGACTCTCAGTCCCTCCCTCCCCGACTCTCAGTCCCCCCTCACTCCCCGACTCAGTCCCTCCCTCCCCGACTCTCAGCCCCCCCTCACTCACAGACTCTCAGACCCCCCTCACTCACCGACTCAGTCCCTCCCTCCCCGACACTCAGTCCCCCCTCACTCACAGACTCAGTTCCCCCCTCCCTCCCCGACACTCAGTCCCCCCTCACTCGCCGAATCTCAGTCCCCCCCCTCACTCACCGACACTCAGTCCCCCCTCACTCACCGACACTCAGTCCCCCCCCCTCACTCACCGACTCTCAGTCCCCCCTTCACTCACCGACTCTCAGTCCCTCCCTCCCCGACACTCAGTCCCCCCTCACTCGCCGAATCTCAGTCCCTCCCTCACTCACCGACTCGGTCCGCCCCTCACTCAGCGACTCAGTCCCTCCCTCCCCGACTCTGTCCCCCCTCACTCACCGACTCAGTCCCCCCTCACTCACCGACACTGTCCCCCCCCTCACTCACCGACACTCAGTCCCCCCCTCACTCACCGACTCTCAGTCCCCCCCCCTCACTCACCGACTCTCAGTCCCCCCCCCTCACTCACCGACTATCAGTCACCCCCTCACTCACCGACTCTCAGTCCGCCCCTCACTCACCGACTCAGTCCCTCCCTCCCCTGTCCCTCAGTCCCCCCTCACTCACCGACTCAGTCCCCCCTCACTCACCGACTCTCAGTCCCCCCCCTCACTCACCGACACTCAGTCCCCCCCCTCACTCACCGACACTCAGTCCCCCCTCACTCACCGACTCTCAGTTCCCCCTCACTCACCGACTCAGTCCCTCCCTCCCCGACTCTCAGTCCCCCCTCACTGACCGACTCAGTCCCCCCCATCACTCACCGACTCGCAATCCCCCCCCTCCCTCCCCGACTCTCAGTCCCGCCTCACTCACCGTCTCTCAGCCCCTCCTTCACTCACCGACTCTCAGACCCGCCCCTCACTCACCGACTCTCAGTCCCCCCCTCACTCACCGACTCTCAGACCCGCCCCTCACTCACCGACTCTCAGTCCCCCCTCACTCACCGACTCTCAGTCCCCCCTCACTCACCGACTCTCAGTCCCCCCTCACTCACCGACTCTCAGTCCCCCCTCACTCACCGACTCTCAGTCCCCCCTCACTCACCGACTCTCAGTCCCCCCTCACTCACCGACTCTCAGTCCCCCCTCACTCACCGACTCTCAGTCCCCCCTCACTCACCGACTCTCAGTCCCCCCTCACTCACCGACTCTCAGTCCCCCCTCACTCACCGACTCTCAGTCCCCCCTCACTCACCGACACTCAGTCCCCCCCTCACTCACCGACTCTCAGTCCCCCCTCACTCACCGACTCTCAGTCCCCCCTCATTCACCGACTCTCAGTCCCCTCCTCACTCACCGACTCTCAGTCCCCCCCCTCACTCACCGACACTCAGTCCCCCCCTCACTCACCGACTCTCAGTCCCCCCTCACTCACCGACACTCAGTCCCACCTCACTCACCGACACTCTGTCCCCCCCCCCCTCACTCACCGACACTCAGTACGCCCCAATCACTCACCGACACTCAGTCCCCCCTCCCTCCCCGACTCTCAGTCCCTCCTTCCCCGACTCTCAGTCCCTCCTTCCCCGACTCTCAGTCCCCCCTCACTCACCGACTCTGTCCCCCCTCACTCACCGACTCTGTCCCCCCTCACTCACCGATTCACTGTCCCCTGTACCTCAGTCCACCCTTACTCACCGACTCTCAGTCCCCCCTCACTCACCGATAATCGGTCCCTCCCTCACTCACCGACTCTGACCAACGCCTCACTCACCGACTCTCAGTCCCCTCCTCACTGACCGACTCTCAGTCCCTCCATCCGACTCTTAGTCCCCCCTCACTCACCGACTCTCAGTCCCCCCTCACTCACCGACTCTCAGTCCCCCCTCACTCACCAACTCTCAGACCCCCCTCACTCACCGACTCTGACCACCCCCTCCCTCCCCGACTCTCAGTCCCCTCCTCACTGACCGACTCTCAGTCCCCCCTCACTCACCGAATCTCAGTCCCCTCCCTCACTCACCGACTCTCAGTCGCTCACTCACCGACTCTCAGTACGTCCTCACTCACCGAATCTCAGTACCTCCCTCACTCACCGACTCAGTCCCTCCCTCACTCACCGACTCTCAGTCCCTCCCTCACTCACCGACTCTCAGTCCGCCCCTCACTCACCGACTCTCAGTCCGCCCCTCACTCACCGACTCTCAGTCCGCCCCTCACTCACCGACTCTCAGTCCGCCCCTCACTCACCGACTCTCAGTCCGCCCCTCACTCACCGACTCTCAGTCCGCCCCTCACTCCCCGACTCTCAGTCCGCCCCTCACTCCCCGACTCTCAGTCCGCCCCTCACTCCCCGACTCAGTCCCTCCCTCCCCGACTCTCAGTCCCCCCTCCCTCACCGACTCTCAGTCCCCCCTCACTCACCGACTCTCAGTTTCCCCCCTCACTCACCGACTCTCAGTCCCCCCTCACTCACCGACTCTCAGTCCCCCCTCACTCACCGACTCTCAGTCCCTCCCTCACTCACCGACTCTCAGTCCCTCCCTCACTCACCGACTCTCAGTCCCCCCTCACTCACCGACTCTCAGTCCCCCCTCACTCACCGACACTCAGTCCCACCTCACTCACCGACTCTCAGTCCCTCCTCACTCACCGACACTCAGTCCCCCCTCACTCACCGACTCAGTTCCCCCCTCCCTCCCCGACACTCAGTCCCCCCTCACTCGCCGAATCTCAGTCCCCCCCCTCACTCACCGACACTCAGTCCCCCCTCACTCACCGACACTCAGTCCCCCCCCCTCACTCACCGACTCTCAGTCCCCCCCTCACTCACCGACTCTCAGTCCCTCCCTCCCCGACACTCAGTCCCCCCTCACTCGCCGAATCTCAGTCCCTCCCTCACTCACCGACTCGGTCCACCCCTCACTCAGCGACTCAGTCCCTCCCTCCCCGACTCTGTCCCCCCTCACTCACCGACTCAGTCCCCCCTCACTCACCGACACTGTCCCCCCCCTCACTCACCGACACTCAGTCCCCCCCTCACTCACCGACTCTCAGTCCCCCCCCCTCACTCACCGACTCTCAGTCCCCCCCCTCACTCACCGACTATCAGTCACCCCCTCACTCACCGACTCTCAGTCCGCCCCTCACTCACCGACTCTGTCGCTCACTCACAGACTCGCAGTCCCTCCCCTCACTCACCGACTCAGTCCCTCCCTCCCCTGTCCCTCAGTCCCCCCTCACTCACCGACTCAGTCCCCCCTCACTCACCGACTCTCAGTCCCCCCCCTCACTCACCGACACTCAGTCCCCCCCCTCACTCACCGACACTCAGTCCCCCCTCACTCACCGACTCTCAGTTCCCCCTCACTCACCGACTCAGTCCCTCCCTCCCCGACTCTCAGTCCCCCCTCACTGACCGACTCAGTCCCCCCCATCACTCACCGACTCGCAATCCCCCCCCTCCCTCCCCGACTCTCAGTCCCCCCTCACTCACCGTCTCTCAGCCCCTCCTTCACTCACCGACTCTCAGACCCGCCCCTCACTCACCGACTCTCAGTCCCCCCTCACTCACCGACTCTCAGACCCGCCCCTCACTCACCGACTCTCAGTCCGCCCCTCACTCACCGACTCTCAGTCCGCCCCTCACTCACCGACTCTGTCCGCCCCTCACTCACCGACTCTGTCCGCCCCTCACTCACCGACTCAGTCCCCCCTCACTCACCGAATCTCAGTCCCCCCCCTCACTCAGCGACTCTCAGTCCTCCCCCCCCCCACACTCACCGACTCTAAGTCCCGCCCTCACTCACCGATTTTCAGTCCCCCACCTCACTCACCGACTCTCAGTCCCCTCCCCAGTCACCGACTCTCAGTCCCGCCTCACTCACCGACTCTCAGTCCCGCCTCACTCACCGACTCTCAGTCCCCCCCCCAGTCACCGACTCTCAGCCCCTCCCTCACTCACCGACTCTGTCCCCCCCCTCACTCACCGATTTTCTGTTTCCCCCCTTCACTCACCGACTCTCAGTCCCCCCCCTCCCACCCCGACTCTCAGTCCCTCCCTCCCCGACTCTCAGTCCCCCCTCACTCCCCGACTCAGTCCCTCCCTCCCCGACTCTCAGCCCCCCCTCACTCACAGACTCTCAGACCCCCCTCACTCACCGACTCAGTCCCTCCCTCCCCGACACTCAGTCCCCCCTCACTCACAGACTCAGTTCCCCCCTCCCTCCCCGACACTCAGTCCCCCCTCACTCGCCGAATCTCAGTCCCCCCCCTCACTCACCGACACTCAGTCCCCCCTCACTCACCGACACTCAGTCCCCCCCCCTCACTCACCGACTCTCAGTCCCCCCTTCACTCACCGACTCTCAGTCCCTCCCTCCCCGACACTCAGTCCCCCCTCACTCGCCGAATCTCAGTCCCTCCCTCACTCACCGACTCGGTCCGCCCCTCACTCAGCGACTCAGTCCCTCCCTCCCCGACTCTGTCCCCCCTCACTCACCGACTCAGTCCCCCCTCACTCACCGACACTGTCCCCCCCCTCACTCACCGACACTCAGTCCCCCCCTCACTCACCGACTCTCAGTCCCCCCCCCTCACTCACCGACTCTCAGTCCCCCCCCCTCACTCACCGACTATCAGTCACCCCCTCACTCACCGACTCTCAGTCCGCCCCTCACTCACCGACTCAGTCCCTCCCTCCCCTGTCCCTCAGTCCCCCCTCACTCACCGACTCAGTCCCCCCTCACTCACCGACTCTCAGTCCCCCCCCTCACTCACCGACACTCAGTCCCCCCCCTCACTCACCGACACTCAGTCCCCCCTCACTCACCGACTCTCAGTTCCCCCTCACTCACCGACTCAGTCCCTCCCTCCCCGACTCTCAGTCCCCCCTCACTGACCGACTCAGTCCCCCCCATCACTCACCGACTCGCAATCCCCCCCCTCCCTCCCCGACTCTCAGTCCCGCCTCACTCACCGTCTCTCAGCCCCTCCTTCACTCACCGACTCTCAGACCCGCCCCTCACTCACCGACTCTCAGTCCCCCCCTCACTCACCGACTCTCAGACCCGCCCCTCACTCACCGACTCTCAGTCCCCCCTCACTCACCGACTCTCAGTCCCCCCTCACTCACCGACTCTCAGTCCCCCCTCACTCACCGACTCTCAGTCCCCCCTCACTCACCGACTCTCAGTCCCCCCTCACTCACCGACTCTCAGTCCCCCCTCACTCACCGACTCTCAGTCCCCCCTCACTCACCGACTCTCAGTCCCCCCTCACTCACCGACTCTCAGTCCCCCCTCACTCACCGACTCTCAGTCCCCCCTCACTCACCGACTCTCAGTCCCCCCTCACTCACCGACACTCAGTCCCCCCCTCACTCACCGACTCTCAGTCCCCCCTCACTCACCGACTCTCAGTCCCCCCTCATTCACCGACTCTCAGTCCCCTCCTCACTCACCGACTCTCAGTCCCCCCCCTCACTCACCGACACTCAGTCCCCCCCTCACTCACCGACTCTCAGTCCCCCCTCACTCACCGACACTCAGTCCCACCTCACTCACCGACACTCTGTCCCCCCCCCCCTCACTCACCGACACTCAGTACGCCCCAATCACTCACCGACACTCAGTCCCCCCTCCCTCCCCGACTCTCAGTCCCTCCTTCCCCGACTCTCAGTCCCTCCTTCCCCGACTCTCAGTCCCCCCTCACTCACCGACTCTGTCCCCCCTCACTCACCGACTCTGTCCCCCCTCACTCACCGATTCACTGTCCCCTGTACCTCAGTCCACCCTTACTCACCGACTCTCAGTCCCCCCTCACTCACCGATAATCGGTCCCTCCCTCACTCACCGACTCTGACCAACGCCTCACTCACCGACTCTCAGTCCCCTCCTCACTGACCGACTCTCAGTCCCTCCATCCGACTCTTAGTCCCCCCTCACTCACCGACTCTCAGTCCCCCCTCACTCACCGACTCTCAGTCCCCCCTCACTCACCAACTCTCAGACCCCCCTCACTCACCGACTCTGACCACCCCCTCCCTCCCCGACTCTCAGTCCCCTCCTCACTGACCGACTCTCAGTCCCCCCTCACTCACCGAATCTCAGTCCCCTCCCTCACTCACCGACTCTCAGTCGCTCACTCACCGACTCTCAGTACGTCCTCACTCACCGAATCTCAGTACCTCCCTCACTCACCGACTCAGTCCCTCCCTCACTCACCGACTCTCAGTCCCTCCCTCACTCACCGACTCTCAGTCCGCCCCTCACTCACCGACTCTCAGTCCGCCCCTCACTCACCGACTCTCAGTCCGCCCCTCACTCACCGACTCTCAGTCCGCCCCTCACTCACCGACTCTCAGTCCGCCCCTCACTCACCGACTCTCAGTCCGCCCCTCACTCCCCGACTCTCAGTCCGCCCCTCACTCCCCGACTCTCAGTCCGCCCCTCACTCCCCGACTCAGTCCCTCCCTCCCCGACTCTCAGTCCCCCCTCCCTCACCGACTCTCAGTCCCCCCTCACTCACCGACTCTCAGTTTCCCCCCTCACTCACCGACTCTCAGTCCCCCCTCACTCACCGACTCTCAGTCCCCCCTCACTCACCGACTCTCAGTCCCTCCCTCACTCACCGACTCTCAGTCCCTCCCTCACTCACCGACTCTCAGTCCCCCCTCACTCACCGACTCTCAGTCCCCCCTCACTCACCGACACTCAGTCCCACCTCACTCACCGACTCTCAGTCCCTCCTCACTCACCGACACTCAGTCCCCCCTCACTCACCGACTCAGTTCCCCCCTCCCTCCCCGACACTCAGTCCCCCCTCACTCGCCGAATCTCAGTCCCCCCCCTCACTCACCGACACTCAGTCCCCCCTCACTCACCGACACTCAGTCCCCCCCCCTCACTCACCGACTCTCAGTCCCCCCCTCACTCACCGACTCTCAGTCCCTCCCTCCCCGACACTCAGTCCCCCCTCACTCGCCGAATCTCAGTCCCTCCCTCACTCACCGACTCGGTCCGCCCCTCACTCAGCGACTCAGTCCCTCCCTCCCCGACTCTGTCCCCCCTCACTCACCGACTCAGTCCCCCCTCACTCACCGACACTGTCCCCCCCCTCACTCACCGACACTCAGTCCCCCCCTCACTCACCGACTCTCAGTCCCCCCCCCTCACTCACCGACTCTCAGTCCCCCCCCTCACTCACCGACTATCAGTCACCCCCTCACTCACCGACTCTCAGTCCGCCCCTCACTCACCGACTCTGTCGCTCACTCACAGACTCGCAGTCCCTCCCCTCACTCACCGACTCAGTCCCTCCCTCCCCTGTCCCTCAGTCCCCCCTCACTCACCGACTCAGTCCCCCCTCACTCACCGACTCTCAGTCCCCCCCCTCACTCACCGACACTCAGTCCCCCCCCTCACTCACCGACACTCAGTCCCCCCTCACTCACCGACTCTCAGTTCCCCCTCACTCACCGACTCAGTCCCTCCCTCCCCGACTCTCAGTCCCCCCTCACTGACCGACTCAGTCCCCCCCATCACTCACCGACTCGCAATCCCCCCCCTCCCTCCCCGACTCTCAGTCCCCCCTCACTCACCGTCTCTCAGCCCCTCCTTCACTCACCGACTCTCAGACCCGCCCCTCACTCACCGACTCTCAGTCCCCCCCTCACTCACCGACTCTCAGACCCGCCCCTCACTCACCGACTCTCAGTCCCCCCTCACTCACCGACTCTCAGTCCCCCCTCACTCACCGACTCTCAGTCCCCCCTCACTCACCGACTCTCAGTCCCCCCTCACTCACCGACTCTCAGTCCCCCCTCACTCACCGACTCTCAGTCCCCCCTCACTCACCGACTCTCAGTCCCCCCTCACTCACCGACTCTCAGTCCCCCCTCACTCACCGACTCTCAGTCCCCCCTCACTCACCGACTCTCAGTCCCCCCTCACTCACCGACTCTCAGTCCCCCCTCACTCACCGACTCTCAGTCCCCCCTCACTCACCGACTCTCAGTCCCCCCTCACTCACCGACACTCAGTCCCCCCCTCACTCACCGACTCTCAGTCCCCCCTCACTCACCGACTCTCAGTCCCCCCTCATTCACCGACTCTCAGTCCCCTCCTCACTCACCGACTCTCAGTCCCCCCCCTCACTCACCGACACTCAGTCCCCCCCTCACTCACCGACTCTCAGTCCCCCCTCACTCACCGACACTCAGTCCCACCTCACTCACCGACACTCTGTCCCCCCCCCCCTCACTCACCGACACTCAGTACGCCCCAATCACTCACCGACACTCAGTCCCCCCTCCCTCCCCGACTCTCAGTCCCTCCTTCCCCGACTCTCACTCCCTCCTTCCCCGACTCTCAGTCCCCCCTCACTCACCGACTCTGTCCCCCCTCACTCACCGATTCACTGTCCCCTGTACCTCAGTCCCCCCTTACTCACCGACTCTCAGTCCCCCCTCACTCACCGATAATCGGTCCCTCCCTCACTCACCGACTCTGACCAACGCCTCACTCACCGACTCTCAGTCCCCTCCTCACTGACCGACTCTCAGTCCCTCCATCCGACTCTTAGTCCCCCCTCACTCACCGACTCTCAGTCCCCCCTCACTCACCGACTCTCAGTCCCCCCTCACTCACCAACTCTCAGACCCCCCTCACTCACCGAATCTCAGTCCCCTCCCTCACTCACCGACTCTCAGTCGCTCACTCACCGACTCTCAGTACGTCCTCACTCACCGAATCTCAGTACCTCCCTCACTCACCGACTCAGTCCCTCCCTCACTCACCGACTCTCAGTCCCTCCCTCACTCACCGACTCTCAGTCCGCCCCTCACTCACCGACTCTCAGTCCGCCCCTCACTCACCGACTCTCAGTCCGCCCCTCACTCACCGACTCTCAGTCCGCCCCTCACTCACCGACTCTCAGTCCGCCCCTCACTCCCCGACTCTCAGTCCGCCCCTCACTCCCCGACTCTCAGTCCGCCCCTCACTCCCCGACTCTCAGTCCGCCCCTCACTCACCGACTCAGTCCCTCCCTCCCCGACTCTCAGTCCCCCCTCCCTCACCGACTCTCAGTCCCCCCTCACTCACCGACTCTCAGTTTCTCCCCTCACTCAGCGACTCTCAGTCCCCCCTCACTCACCGACTCTCAGTCCCCCCTCACTCACCGACTCTCAGTCCCTCCCTCACTCACCGACTCTCAGTCCCTCCCTCACTCACCGACTCTCAGTCCCCCCTCACTCACCGACTCTCAGTCCCCCCTCACTCACCGACACTCAGTCCCACCTCACTCACCGACTCTCAGTCCCCCCTCACTCACCGACTCTCAGTCCCCCCTCACTCACCGACACTCAGTCCCACCTCACTCACCGACTCTCAGTTCCCCCTCACTCACCGACTCTCAGTTCCCCCTCACTCACCGACTCTCAGTTCCCCCTCACTCACCGACTCTCAGTCCCCCCTCACTCACCGACTCTCAGTCCCCCCCTCACTCACCGACTCTCAGTCCCTCCCTCCCCGACTCTCAGTCCCGCCTCACTCACCGACTCTCAGCCCCTCCTTCACTCAGACTGTCAGTCCCCCCCCCCCTCACCGACTCTCAGTCCCCCCCCTCACTCACCGACTCTCAGACCCGCCCCTCACTCACCGACTCTCAGTCCCCCCTCACTCACCGACTCTCAGTCCCCCCTCACTCACCGACTCTCAGTCCCCCCTCACTCACCGACTCTCAGTCCCCCCTCACTCACCGACTCTCAGTCCCCCCTCACTCACCGACTCTCAGTCCCCCCTCACTCACCGACTCTCAGTCCCCCCTCACTCACCGACTCTCAGTCCCCCCTCACTCACCGACTCTCAGTCCCCCCTCACTCACCGACTCTCAGACCCCCCTCACTCACCGACTCTCAGTCCCCCCTCACTCACCGACTCTCAGTCCCCCCTCACTCACCGACTCTCAGTCCCCCTCACTCACCAACACTCAGTCCCCCCTCACGCACCGACTCTCAGTCCCCCCTCACGCACCGACTCTCAGTCCCCCCTCACTCACCGACTCTCAGTCCCCCTCACTCACCGACACTCAGTCCCCCCCCCCTCACTCACCGACACTCAGTACCCCCCCAATCACTCACCGACACTCAGTCCCCCCCATCACTCACCGACACTCAGTCCCCCCTCCCTCCCCGACTCTCAGTCCCTCTTTCCCCGACTCTCAGTCCCTCCTTCCCCGACTCTCTGCCCCCCCTCACTCACCGACTCTGTCCCCCCTCACTCACCGACTGTCCCCCCTCACTCACCGACTCTGTCCCCCCTCACTCACCGATAATCGGTCCCTCCCCTCACTCACCGACTCAGTCCCTCCCCTCACTCACCGACTCAGTCCCCCCTCACTCACCGACTCTCAGACCCCCCTCACTCACCGACTCTGACCACCCCCTCACTCACCGACTCTCAGTCGCCTCCTCACTGACCGACTCTCAGTCCCTCCCTCCCCGACACTCAGTCCCCCCTCACTCACCGACTCTCAGTCCCCCCTCACTCACCGACTCTCAGTCCCTCCTCACTGACCGACTCTCAGTCCCTCCCTCCCCGACACTCAGTCCCCCCTCACTCACCGAATCTCAGTCCCCCCCCTCACTCACCGACTCTCAGTCGCTCACTCACCGACTCTCAGTCCGTCCTCACTCACCGAATCTCAGTACCTCCCTCACTCACCGACTCTCAGTCCGCCCCTCACTCACCGACTCTCAGTCCGCCCCTCACTCACCGACTCTCAGTCCGCCCCTCACTCACCGACTCTGTCCGCCCCTCACTCACCGACTCTGTCCGCCCCTCACTCACCGACTCAGTCCCCCCTCACTCACCGAATCTCAGTCCCCCCCCTCACTCAGCGACTCTCAGTCCTCCCCCCCCCCACACTCACCGACTCTAAGTCCCGCCCTCACTCACCGATTTTCAGTCCCCCACCTCACTCACCGACTCTCAGTCCCCTCCCCAGTCACCGACTCTCAGTCCCGCCTCACTCACCGACTCTCAGTCCCGCCTCACTCACCGACTCTCAGTCCCCCCCCCAGTCACCGACTCTCAGCCCCTCCCTCACTCACCGACTCTGTCCCCCCCCTCACTCACCGATTTTCTGTTTCCCCCCTTCACTCACCGACTCTCAGTCCCCCCCCTCCCACCCCGACTCTCAGTCCCTCCCTCCCCGACTCTCAGTCCCCCCTCACTCCCCGACTCAGTCCCTCCCTCCCCGACTCTCAGCCCCCCCTCACTCACAGACTCTCAGTCCCCCCTCACTCACCGACTCAGTCCCTCCCTCCCCGACACTCAGTCCCCCCTCACTCACAGACTCAGTTCCCCCCTCCCTCCCCGACACTCAGTCCCCCCTCACTCGCCGAATCTCAGTCCCCCCCCTCACTCACCGACACTCAGTCCCCCCTCACTCACCGACACTCAGTCCCCCCCCCTCACTCACCGACTCTCAGTCCCCCCTTCACTCACCGACTCTCAGTCCCTCCCTCCCCGACACTCAGTCCCCCCTCACTCGCCGAATCTCAGTCCCTCCCTCACTCACCGACTCGGTCCGCCCCTCACTCAGCGACTCAGTCCCTCCCTCCCCGACTCTGTCCCCCCTCACTCACCGACTCAGTCCCCCCTCACTCACCGACACTGTCCCCCCCCTCACTCACCGACACTCAGTCCCCCCCTCACTCACCGACTCTCAGTCCCCCCCCCTCACTCACCGACTCTCAGTCCCCCCCCCTCACTCACCGACTATCAGTCACCCCCTCACTCACCGACTCTCAGTCCGCCCCTCACTCACCGACTCAGTCCCTCCCTCCCCTGTCCCTCAGTCCCCCCTCACTCACCGACTCAGTCCCCCCTCACTCACCGACTCTCAGTCCCCCCCCTCACTCACCGACACTCAGTCCCCCCCCTCACTCACCGACACTCAGTCCCCCCTCACTCACCGACTCTCAGTTCCCCCTCACTCACCGACTCAGTCCCTCCCTCCCCGACTCTCAGTCCCCCCTCACTGACCGACTCAGTCCCCCCCATCACTCACCGACTCGCAATCCCCCCCCTCCCTCCCCGACTCTCAGTCCCGCCTCACTCACCGTCTCTCAGCCCCTCCTTCACTCACCGACTCTCAGACCCGCCCCTCACTCACCGACTCTCAGTCCCCCCCTCACTCACCGACTCTCAGACCCGCCCCTCACTCACCGACTCTCAGTCCCCCCTCACTCACCGACTCTCAGTCCCCCCTCACTCACCGACTCTCAGTCCCCCCTCACTCACCGACTCTCAGTCCCCCCTCACTCACCGACTCTCAGTCCCCCCTCACTCACCGACTCTCAGTCCCCCCTCACTCACCGACTCTCAGTCCCCCCTCACTCACCGACTCTCAGTCCCCCCTCACTCACCGACTCTCAGTCCCCCCTCACTCACCGACTCTCAGTCCCCCCTCACTCACCGACTCTCAGTCCCCCCTCACTCACCGACACTCAGTCCCCCCCTCACTCACCGACTCTCAGTCCCCCCTCACTCACCGACTCTCAGTCCCCCCTCATTCACCGACTCTCAGTCCCCTCCTCACTCACCGACTCTCAGTCCCCCCCCTCACTCACCGACACTCAGTCCCCCCCTCACTCACCGACTCTCAGTCCCCCCTCACTCACCGACACTCAGTCCCACCTCACTCACCGACACTCTGTCCCCCCCCCCCTCACTCACCGACACTCAGTACGCCCCAATCACTCACCGACACTCAGTCCCCCCTCCCTCCCCGACTCTCAGTCCCTCCTTCCCCGACTCTCAGTCCCTCCTTCCCCGACTCTCAGTCCCCCCTCACTCACCGACTCTGTCCCCCCTCACTCACCGACTCTGTCCCCCCTCACTCACCGATTCACTGTCCCCTGTACCTCAGTCCACCCTTACTCACCGACTCTCAGTCCCCCCTCACTCACCGATAATCGGTCCCTCCCTCACTCACCGACTCTGACCAACGCCTCACTCACCGACTCTCAGTCCCCTCCTCACTGACCGACTCTCAGTCCCTCCATCCGACTCTTAGTCCCCCCTCACTCACCGACTCTCAGTCCCCCCTCACTCACCGACTCTCAGTCCCCCCTCACTCACCAACTCTCAGACCCCCCTCACTCACCGACTCTGACCACCCCCTCCCTCCCCGACTCTCAGTCCCCTCCTCACTGACCGACTCTCAGTCCCCCCTCACTCACCGAATCTCAGTCCCCTCCCTCACTCACCGACTCTCAGTCGCTCACTCACCGACTCTCAGTACGTCCTCACTCACCGAATCTCAGTACCTCCCTCACTCACCGACTCAGTCCCTCCCTCACTCACCGACTCTCAGTCCCTCCCTCACTCACCGACTCTCAGTCCGCCCCTCACTCACCGACTCTCAGTCCGCCCCTCACTCACCGACTCTCAGTCCGCCCCTCACTCACCGACTCTCAGTCCGCCCCTCACTCACCGACTCTCAGTCCGCCCCTCACTCACCGACTCTCAGTCCGCCCCTCACTCCCCGACTCTCAGTCCGCCCCTCACTCCCCGACTCTCAGTCCGCCCCTCACTCCCCGACTCAGTCCCTCCCTCCCCGACTCTCAGTCCCCCCTCCCTCACCGACTCTCAGTCCCCCCTCACTCACCGACTCTCAGTTTCCCCCCTCACTCAGCGACTCTCAGTCCCCCCTCACTCACCGACTCTCAGTCCCCCCTCACTCACCGACTCTCAGTCCCTCCCTCACTCACCGACTCTCAGTCCCTCCCTCACTCACCGACTCTCAGTCCCCCCTCACTCACCGACTCTCAGTCCCCCCTCACTCACCGACACTCAGTCCCACCTCACTCACCGACTCTCAGTCCCTCCTCACTCACCGACACTCAGTCCCCCCTCACTCACCGACTCAGTTCCCCCCTCCCTCCCCGACACTCAGTCCCCCCTCACTCGCCGAATCTCAGTCCCCCCCCTCACTCACCGACACTCAGTCCCCCCTCACTCACCGACACTCAGTCCCCCCCCCTCACTCACCGACTCTCAGTCCCCCCCTCACTCACCGACTCTCAGTCCCTCCCTCCCCGACACTCAGTCCCCCCTCACTCGCCGAATCTCAGTCCCTCCCTCACTCACCGACTCGGTCCGCCCCTCACTCAGCGACTCAGTCCCTCCCTCCCCGACTCTGTCCCCCCTCACTCACCGACTCAGTCCCCCCTCACTCACCGACACTGTCCCCCCCCTCACTCACCGACACTCAGTCCCCCCCTCACTCACCGACTCTCAGTCCCCCCCCCTCACTCACCGACTCTCAGTCCCCCCCCTCACTCACCGACTATCAGTCACCCCCTCACTCACCGACTCTCAGTCCGCCCCTCACTCACCGACTCTGTCGCTCACTCACAGACTCGCAGTCCCTCCCCTCACTCACCGACTCAGTCCCTCCCTCCCCTGTCCCTCAGTCCCCCCTCACTCACCGACTCAGTCCCCCCTCACTCACCGACTCTCAGTCCCCCCCCTCACTCACCGACACTCAGTCCCCCCCCTCACTCACCGACACTCAGTCCCCCCTCACTCACCGACTCTCAGTTCCCCCTCACTCACCGACTCAGTCCCTCCCTCCCCGACTCTCAGTCCCCCCTCACTGACCGACTCAGTCCCCCCCATCACTCACCGACTCGCAATCCCCCCCCTCCCTCCCCGACTCTCAGTCCCCCCTCACTCACCGTCTCTCAGCCCCTCCTTCACTCACCGACTCTCAGACCCGCCCCTCACTCACCGACTCTCAGTCCCCCCCTCACTCACCGACTCTCAGACCCGCCCCTCACTCACCGACTCTCAGTCCCCCCTCACTCACCGACTCTCAGTCCCCCCTCACTCACCGACTCTCAGTCCCCCCTCACTCACCGACTCTCAGTCCCCCCTCACTCACCGACTCTCAGTCCCCCCTCACTCACCGACTCTCAGTCCCCCCTCACTCACCGACTCTCAGTCCCCCCTCACTCACCGACTCTCAGTCCCCCCTCACTCACCGACTCTCAGTCCCCCCTCACTCACCGACTCTCAGTCCCCCCTCACTCACCGACTCTCAGTCCCCCCTCACTCACCGACTCTCAGTCCCCCCTCACTCACCGACTCTCAGTCCCCCCTCACTCACCGACTCTCAGTCCCCCCTCACTCACCGACACTCAGTCCCCCCCTCACTCACCGACTCTCAGTCCCCCCTCACTCACCGACTCTCAGTCCCACCTCACTCACCGACACTCTGTCCCCCCCCCCCTCACTCACCGACACTCAGTACGCCCCAATCACTCACCGACACTCAGTCCCCCCTCCCTCCCCGACTCTCAGTCCCTCCTTCCCCGACTCTCAGTCCCTCCTTCCCCGACTCTCAGTCCCCCCTCACTCACCGACTCTGTCCCCCCTCACTCACCGATTCACTGTCCCCTGTACCTCAGTCCCCCCTTACTCACCGACTCTCAGTCCCCCCTCACTCACCGATAATCGGTCCCTCCCTCACTCACCGACTCTGACCAACGCCTCACTCACCGACTCTCAGTCCCCTCCTCACTGACCGACTCTCAGTCCCTCCATCCGACTCTTAGTCCCCCCTCACTCACCGACTCTCAGTCCCCCCTCACTCACCGACTCTCAGTCCCCCCTCACTCACCAACTCTCAGACCCCCCTCACTCACCGAATCTCAGTCCCCTCCCTCACTCACCGACTCTCAGTCGCTCACTCACCGACTCTCAGTACGTCCTCACTCACCGAATCTCAGTACCTCCCTCACTCACCGACTCAGTCCCTCCCTCACTCACCGACTCTCAGTCCCTCCCTCACTCACCGACTCTCAGTCCGCCCCTCACTCACCGACTCTCAGTCCGCCCCTCACTCACCGACTCTCAGTCCGCCCCTCACTCACCGACTCTCAGTCCGCCCCTCACTCACCGACTCTCAGTCCGCCCCTCACTCCCCGACTCTCAGTCCGCCCCTCACTCCCCGACTCTCAGTCCGCCCCTCACTCCCCGACTCTCAGTCCGCCCCTCACTCCCCGACTCTCAGTCCGCCCCTCACTCACCGACTCAGTCCCTCCCTCCCCGACTCTCAGTCCCCCCTCCCTCACCGACTCTCAGTCCCCCCTCACTCACCGACTCTCAGTTTCCCCCCTCACTCAGCGACTCTCAGTCCCCCCTCACTCACCGACTCTCAGTCCCCCCTCACTCACCGACTCTCAGTCCCTCCCTCACTCACCGACTCTCAGTCCCTCCCTCACTCACCGACTCTCAGTCCCCCCTCACTCACCGACTCTCAGTCCCCCCTCACTCACCGACACTCAGTCCCACCTCACTCACCGACTCTCAGTCCCTCCTCACTCACCGACACTCAGTCCCCCCCCAATCACTCACCGACACTCAGTCCCCCCATCACTCATCGACACTCAGTCCCCCCTCCCTCCCCGACTCTCAGTCCCTCCTTCCCCGACTCTCAGTCCCCCCTCACTCACCGACTCTGTCCCCCCTCACTCACCGACTCTGTCTCCCCTCACTCACCGACTCTCTGTCCCCTGTCCATCAGTCACCCCCTCACTCACCGACTCTCAGTGCCCCCTCACTCACCGACTCTCAGTCACTCCCTCACTCACCGACTCTCAGTCACTCCCTCACTCACCGACACTCAGTCCCCCCTCACTCACCGACACTCAGTCCCCCCTCACTCACCGACACTCAGTCCCCCCTCACTCACCGACTCTGTCCCCCCTCACTCACCGACTGTCCCCCCTCACTCACCGACTGTCCCCCCTCACTCACCGACTCTGTCCCCCCTCACTCACCGACTCTCTGTCCCCTGTCCATCAGTTCCCCCTCACTCACCGATACTCAGTCCCTCCCCTCACTCACCGACACTGTCCCCCCCTCACTCACCGACTCAGTCACCCCCTCACTCACCAACTCTCAGTCCCCCCTCACTCACCGACTCTCAGTCCCCACTCACTCACCGAC
Source organism: Scyliorhinus torazame (assembly GCF_047496885.1). Lineage (NCBI taxonomy): Eukaryota > Metazoa > Chordata > Chondrichthyes > Carcharhiniformes > Scyliorhinidae > Scyliorhinus > Scyliorhinus torazame. The sequence continues at coordinate 183,082,983 of NC_092720.1, read as the reverse complement.
ACTCAGTCGTCCCCCTCACTCACCAAGACTCAGTCCCCCCCCATCACTCACCGACTCTCAGTCCCCCGCATCACTCACTGACTCTCAGTCCCTCCCTCCGACTCTCAGTCCCGCCTCACTCACCGACTCTCAGCCCCTCCCTCACTCACCGACTCTGTCCCCCCCTCACTCACCGACACTGTCCCCCCCCCTCACTCACCGACACTCAGTCCCCCCCCTCACTCACCGACTCTCAGTCCCTCCCCTCACTCACCGACTCAGTCCCTCCCTCCCCGACACTCAGTCCCCCCTCACTCACCGACTCAGTCCCCCCCCTCACTCACCGACTCTCAGTCCCTCCCTCCCCGACACTCAGTTCCCCCTCACTCGCCGAATCTCAGTCCCTCCCTCAGTCACCGACTCTCAGTCCCTCCCTCACTCACCGACTCTCAGTCCCTCCCTCACTCACCGACACTGTCCCCCCCCCCTCACTCACCGACACTCAGTCCCCCCCCTCACTCACCGACTCTCAGTCCCCCCCCCTCACTCACCGACTCACAGTCCCCCCCCCCTCACTCACCGACTATCAGTCACCCCCTCACTCACCGACTCTCAGTCCCCCGTCCCTCAGTCCCCCCCCTCACTCACCGACTCTCAGCCCATCCCTCACTCAGACTGTCAGTCCCCCCCCCCAAACTCACCGACTCTCAGTCCGCCCCTCACTCACCGACTCTGTCGCTCACTCACAGACTCCCAGTCCCTCCCCTCACTCACCGACTCAGTCCGTCCCTCCCCGACTCTCAGTCCCCCCTCACTCACCGACTCTGTCCCCCCTCACTCACCGACTCCCTGTCCCCCCTCACTCACCGACTCCCCGTCCCCCCTCACTCACCGACTCCGTCCCCCCTCACTCACCGACTCCCTGTCCCCCCTCACTCACCGACTCTGTCCCCCCTCACTCACCGACTCCCTGTCCCCCCTCACTCACCGACTCCCTGTCCCCCCTCACTCACTGATTCCCTGTCCCCCCTCACTCACCGACTCAGTCCCCCACCTCACTCACCGACACTCAGTCCCCCCACTCACTCACCGACACTCAGTCCCCCCCTCACTCACCGACTCAGTCCCCCCATCACTCACCGACTCAGTCCCCCCTCACTCACCGACTCTCAGTCCCCCCTCACTCACCGACTCTCAGTCCCCCCTCACTCACCGACTCTCAGTCCCCCCTCACTCACCGACACTCAGTCCCCCCCTCACTCACCGACTCTCAGTCCCCCCTCACTCACCGACTCTCAGTCCCCCCTCATTCACCGACTCTCAGTCCCCTCCTCACTCACCGACTCTCAGTCCCCCCCTCACTCACCGACTCTCAGTCCCTCCCTCCCCGACACTCAGTCCCCCCTCTCTCACCGACTCGGTCCGCCCCTCACTCAGCGACTCAGTCCCTCCCTCCCCGACTCTGTCCCCCCTCACTCACCGACCCAGTCCCCCCTCACTCACCGACACTGTCCCCCCCCTCACTCACCGACACTCAGTCCCCCCCTCTCTCACCGACTCTCAGTCCCCCCCCCTCACTCACCGACTCTCAGTCCCCCCCCCTCACTCACCGACTATCAGTCACCCCCTCACTCACCGACTCTCAGTCCGCCCCTCACTCACCGACTCTGTCGCTCACTCACAGACTCGCAGTCCCTCCCCTCACTCACCAACTCAGTCCCTCCCTCCCCTGTCCCTCAGTCCCCCCTCACTCACCGACTCAGTCCCCCCTCACTCACCGACTCTCAGTCCCCCCCCTCACTCACCGACACTCAGTCCCCCCCCTCACTCACCGACACTCAGTCCCCCCTCACTCACCGACTCTCAGTTCCCCCTCACTCACCGACTCAGTCCCTCCCTCCCCGACTCTCAGTCCCCCCTCACTCACCGACTCTCAGTCCCCCCCTCACTGACCGACTCAGTCCCCCCCATCACTCACCGACACTCAGTCCCCCCCCTCACTCACCGACACTCAGTCCCCCCTCACTCACCGACTCTCAGTTCCCCCTCACTCACCGACTCAGTCCCTCCCTCCCCGACTCTCAGTCCCCCCTCACTCACCGACTCTCAGTCCCCCCCTCACTGACCGACTCAGTCCCCCCCATCACTCACCGACTCTCAGACCCGCCCCTCACTCACCGACTCTCAGTCCCCCCTCACTCACCGACTCTCAGTCCCCCCTCACTCACCGACTCTCAGTCCCCCCTCACTCACCGACTCTCAGTCCCCCCTCACTCACCGACTCTCAGTCCCCCCTCACTCACCGACTCTCAGTCCCCCCTCACTCACCGACACTCAGTCCCACCTCACTCACCGACACTCAGTCCCACCTCACTCACCGACACTCAGTCCCACCTCACTCACCGACACTCAGTCCCACCTCACTCACCGACACTCAGTCCCACCTCACTCACCGACACTCAGTCCCACCTCACTCACCGACACTCAGTCCCACCTCACTCACCGACACTCAGTCCCACCTCACTCACCGACACTCAGTCCCACCTCACTCACCGACACTCAGTCCCACCTCACTCACCGACACTCAGTCACACCTCACTCACCGACACTCAGTCCCACCTCACTCACCGACACTCAGTCCCACCTCACTCACCGACACTCAGTGCCCCCTCCCTCCCCGACTCTCAGTCCCTCCCTCCCCGACTCTCAGTCCCTCCCTCCCCGACTCTCAGTCCCTCCCTCCCCGACTCTCAGTCCCTCCTTCCCCGACTCTCAGTCCCTCCTTCCCCGACTCTCAGTCCCTCCTTCCCCGACTCTCAGTCCCTCCTTCCCCGACTCTCAGTCCCTCCTTCCCCGACTCTCAGTCCCTCCTTCCCCGACTCTCAGTCCCTCCCTCCCCGACTCTCAGTCCCTCCCTCCCCGACTCTCAGTCCCTCCCTCCCCGACTCTCAGTCCCTCCCTCCCCGACTCTCAGTCCCTCCCTCCCCGACTCTCAGTCCCTCCCTCCCCGACTCTCAGTCCCTCCTTCCCCGACTCTCAGTCCCTCCTTCCCCGACTCTCAGTCCCTCCTTCCCCGACTCTCAGTCCCTCCTTCCCCGACTCTCAGTCCCTCCTTCCCCGACTCTCAGTCCCTCCTTCCCCGACTCTCAGTCCCTCCTTCCCCGACTCTCAGTCCCTCCTTCCCCGACTCTCAGTCCCTCCTTCCCCGACTCTCAGTCCCTCCTTCCCCGACTCTCAGTCCCTCCTTCCCCGACTCTCAGTCCCTCCTTCCCCGACTCTCAGTCCCTCCTTCCCCGACTCTCAGTCCCTCCTTCCCCGACTCTCAGTCCCTCCTTCCCCGACTCTCAGTCCCTCCTTCCCCGACTCTCAGTCCCTCCTTCCCCGACTCTCAGTCCCTCCTTCCCCGACTCTCAGTCCCTCCTTCCCCGACTCTCAGTCCCTCCTTCCCCGACTCTCAGTCCCTCCTTCCCCGACTCTCAGTCCCTCCTTCCCCGACTCTCAGTCCCTCCTTCCCCGACTCTCAGTCCCTCCTTCCCCGACTCTCAGTCCCTCCTTCCCCGACTCTCAGTCCCTCCTTCCCCGACTCTCAGTCCCTCCTTCCCCGACTCTCAGTCCCTCCTTCCCCGACTCTCAGTCCCTCCTTCCCCGACTCTCAGTCCCTCCTTCCCCGACTCTCAGTCCCTCCTTCCCCGACTCTCAGTCCCTCCTTCCCCGACTCTCAGTCCCTCCTTCCCCGACTCTCAGTCCCTCCTTCCCCGACTCTCAGTCCCTCCTTCCCCGACTCTCAGTCCCTCCTTCCCCGACTCTCAGTCCCTCCTTCCCCGACTCTCAGTCCCTCCTTCCCCGACTCTCAGTCCCTCCTTCCCCGACTCTCAGTCCCTCCTTCCCCGACTCTCAGTCCCTCCTTCCCCGACTCTCAGTCCCTCCTGTACCTCAGTCCCCCCTTACTCACCGACTCTCAGTCCCCCCTTACTCACCGATAAACGGTCCCTCCCCTCACTCACCGACTCTCAGTCCCCCCCCTCACTCACCGACTCAGTCCCCCCCTCACTCACCGACTCTCAGTCCCTCCCTCACTCACCGACTCAGTCCCTCCCTCACTCACCGACTCTCAGTCCCTCCCTCACTCACCGACTCTCAGTCCCTCCATCCGACTCTTAGTCCCCCCTCACTCACCGACTCTCAGTCCCCCCTCACTCACCGACTCTCAGTCCCCCCTCACTCACCAACTCTCAGACCCCCCTCACTCACCAACTCTCAGACCCCCCTCACTCACCGACTCTGACCACCCCCTCACTCACCGACTCTCAGTCCCCTCCTCACTGACCGACTCTCAGTCCCTCCCTCCCCGACACTCAGTCCCCCCTCACTCACCGACTCTCAGTCCCCCCTCACTTACCAAATCTCAGTCCCCTCCCTCACTCACCGACTCTCAGTCGCTCACTCACCGACACTCAGTCCGTCCTCACTCACCGAATCTCAGTACCTCCCTCACTCACCGACTCAGTCCCTCCCTCACTCACCGACTCTCAGTCCCTCCCTCACTCACCGACTCTCAGTCCGCCCCTCACTCACCGACTCTCAGTCCGCCCCTCACTCACCGACTCAGTCCCTCCCTCCCCGACTCTCAGTCCCCCCTCAATCACCGACTCTCAGTCCCCCCCCTCACTCACCGACTCTCAGTCCGCCCCTCACTCACCGACTCTCAGTCCGCCCCTCACTCACCGACTCAGTCCCTCCCTCCCCGACTCTCAGTCCCCCCTCCATCACCGACTCTCAGTCCCCCCTCACTCACCGACTCTCAGTTTCCCCCCTCACTCACCGACTCTCAGTCGCCCCTCACTCACCGACTCTCAGTCCCCCCTCACTCACCGACTCTCAGTCCCCCCTCACTCACCGACTCTCAGTCCCCCCTCACTCACCGACTCTCAGTCCCCCCTCACTCACCGACTCTCAGTCCCTCCCTCACTCACCGACTCTCAGTCCCCCCTCACTCACCGACTCTCAGTCCCCCCTCACTCACCGACACTCAGTCCCTCCTCACTCACCGACACTCAGTCCCACCTCACTCACCGACTCTCAGTCCCCCCTCACTCACCGACACTCAGTCCCCCCCCACTTACTCACTGACACTCAGTCCCCCCCCAATCACTCACCGACACTCAGTCCCCCCCATCACTCATCGACACTCAGTCCCCCCTCCCTCCCCGACTCTGTCCCCCCTCACTCACCGACTCTGTCCCCCCTCACTCACCGACTCTGTCCCCCCTCACTCACCGACTCTGTCCCCCCTCACTCACCGACTCTGTCCCCCCTCACTCACCGACTCTGTCCCCCCTCACTCACCGACTCTGTCCCCCCTCACTCACCGACTCTGTCCCCCCTCACTCACCGACTCTGTCCCCCCTCACTCACCGACTCTGTCCCCCCTCACTCACCGACTCTGTCCCCCCTCACTCACCGACTCTGTCCCCCCTCACTCACCGACTCTCTGTCCCCTGTCCATCAGTCACCCCCTCACTCACCGACTCTCAGTTCCCCCTCACTCACCGACTCTCAGTCACTCCCTCACTCACCGACTCTCAGTCCCCCCTCACTTACCGACTCTCAGTCCCTCCCTCCGCGACACTCAGTCCCCCCTCACTCATCGACACTCAGTCCCCCCTCACTCACCGACACTCAGTCCCCCCTCACTCAGCGACTCTCGGTCCCCCCTCACTCAGCGACTCTCGGTCCCCCCTCACTCACCGACTCTCAGTCCCCCCTCACTCACCGACTCTCAGTCCCCCCTCACTCACCGACTCACAGTCCCCCCTCACTCACCGACTCTGTCCCCCCTCACTCACCGACTCTCTGTCCCCTGTCCATCAGTCTCCCCTCACTCACCGATACTCAGTCCCTCCCCTCACTCACCGACACTGTCCCCCCCTCACTCACCGACACTGTCCCCCCCTCACTCACCGACTCTCAGTCCCCCCTCACTCACCGACTCTCAGTCCCCCCTCACTCACCGACTCTCAGTCCCCCCTCACTCACCGACTCTCAGTCCCCCCCCTCACTCACCGACTCTCAGTCCCCCCTCACTCACCGACTCTCAGTCCCCCCCTCACTCACCGACTCTCAGTCCCCCCTCACTCACCGACTCTCAGTCCCCCCTCACTCACCGACTCTCAGTTTCCCCCCTCACTCACCGACTCTCAGTCGCCCCTCACTCACCGACTCTCAGTCCCCCCTCACTCACCGACTCTCAGTCCCCCCTCACTCACCGACTCTCAGTCCCCCCTCACTCACCGACTCTCAGTCCCCCCTCACTCACCGACTCTCAGTCCCTCCCTCACTCACCGACTCTCAGTCCCCCCTCACTCACCGACTCTCAGTCCCCCCTCACTCACCGACACTCAGTCCCTCCTCACTCACCGACACTCAGTCCCACCTCACTCACCGACTCTCAGTCCCCCCTCACTCACCGACACTCAGTCCCCCCCCACTTACTCACTGACACTCAGTCCCCCCCCAATCACTCACCGACACTCAGTCCCCCCTCCCTCCCCGACTCTGTCCCCCCTCACTCACCGACTCTGTCCCCCCTCACTCACCGACTCTGTCCCCCCTCACTCACCGACTCTGTCCCCCCTCACTCACCGACTCTGTCCCCCCTCACTCACCGACTCTGTCCCCCCTCACTCACCGACTCTGTCCCCCCTCACTCACCGACTCTGTCCCCCCTCACTCACCGACTCTGTCCCCCCTCACTCACCGACTCTGTCCCCCCTCACTCACCGACTCTGTCCCCCCTCACTCACCGACTCTCTGTCCCCTGTCCATCAGTCACCCCCTCACTCACCGACTCTCAGTTCCCCCTCACTCACCGACTCTCAGTCACTCCCTCACTCACCGACTCTCAGTCCCCCCTCACTTACCGACTCTCAGTCCCTCCCTCCGCGACACTCAGTCCCCCCTCACTCATCGACACTCAGTCCCCCCTCACTCACCGACACTCAGTCCCCCCTCACTCAGCGACTCTCGGTCCCCCCTCACTCAGCGACTCTCGGTCCCCCCTCACTCACCGACTCTCAGTCCCCCCTCACTCACCGACTCTCAGTCCCCCCTCACTCACCGACTCACAGTCCCCCCTCACTCACCGACTCTGTCCCCCCTCACTCACCGACTCTCTGTCCCCTGTCCATCAGTCTCCCCTCACTCACCGATACTCAGTCCCTCCCCTCACTCACCGACACTGTCCCCCCCTCACTCACCGACACTGTCCCCCCCTCACTCACCGACTCTCAGTCCCCCCTCACTCACCGACTCTCAGTCCCCCCTCACTCACCGACTCTCAGTCCCCCCTCACTCACCGACTCTCAGTCCCCCCCCTCACTCACCGACTCTCAGTCCCCCCTCACTCACCGACTCTCAGTCCCCCCCTCACTCACCGACTCTCAGTCCCCCCTCACTCACCGACTCTCAGTCCCCCCTCACTCACCGACTCTCAGTCCCCCTCTCAATCACCGACTCTCAGTCCCCCCCTCACTCACCGACTCTCAGTCCCTCCCTCCCCGACTCTCTGTCCCCCCTCACTCACCGACTCTCTGTCCCCCCTCACTCACCGACTCTCTGTCCCCCCTCACTCACCGACTCTCAGTCCCCCCTCACTCACCGACTCTCAGTCCCCCCTCACTCACCGACTCTCAGTCCCCCCTCACTCACCGACTCTCAGTCCGCCCCTCACTCACCGACTCAGTCCCTCCCCTCACTCACCGACTCTCAGTCCCTCCCTCCCCGACTCTCAGTCCCCCCTCACTCACCGACTCTCAGTCCCCCGTCCCTCAGTCCCCCCCCCTCACTCACCGACTCTCAGTCCCCCCTCACTCACCGATACTCAGTCCCTCCCCTCACTCACCGATACTCAGTCCCCCCCTCACTCACCGACTCAGTCCCCCCCCTCACTCACCGACTCTCAGTCCCCCCCTCACTCACCGACTCTCAGTCCCCCCCCTCACTCACCGACTCTCAGTCCACCCCCTCGTCACCGACGCTCCGTCCCTCCCTCCCCGACTCTCAGTCCCCCCTCACTCACTGACTCTCAGTCCCCCGTCCCTCAGTCCCCCCCACTCACCGACTCTCAGTCCCTCCCTCACTCACCGACTCTCAGTCGCTCCCTCACTCACCGACTCTCAGTCCCCCCCTCACTCACCGACTCCCAGTCCCATCGTCACTCACCGACTCTCAGTCCCTCCCTCCCCGACACTCAGTCCCATCGTCACTCACCGACTCTCTGTCCCCCGTCCCTCAGTCCCACCCCCTCACTGACTCTCAGTCCCCCCTCACTCACCGACTCAGTCCCCCCCTCACTCACTGACTCTCAGTCCCTCCCGCCCCGACACTCAGTCCCCCCTCACTCACGGTCACTCAGACACCTCTCACTCACCGACTCTCAGTCCGCTCCTCACTCACCGATTCAGTCCCTCCCTCCCCGACTCTCAGTCCACCCCCTCACTCACCGACTCTCAGTCCCGCCTCACTCACCGACTCTCAGTCCCCCGTCCCTCAGTCCCCCCCCTCACTCACCGACTCTCAGCCCCTCCCTCACTCAGACTGTCAGTCCCCCCCCCACTCACCGACTCTGTCCCCCCTCACTCACCGATACTCAGTCCCTCCCCTCACTCACCGACTCTCAGTCCCTCCTCACTCACCGATACTCAGTCCCTCCCCTCACTCACCGATACTCAGTCCCTCCCCTCACTCACCGATACTCAGACCCCCCCTCACTCACCGACTCAGACCCCCCCTCACTCACCGACTCTGTCCCCCCCTCACTCATCGACTCTCAGTCCCCCCCTCACTCACCGACTCTCAGTCACCACCTCACTCACCGACTCTGTCCCCCCTCACTCACCGACACTGTCCCCCCTCACTCACCGACTCTCAGTCCCCCCTCACTCACCGACTCTCAGTCCCCCCTCACTCACCGACTCTCAGTCCCCCCTCACTCACCGACTCTGTCCCCCCTCACTCACCGACTCTGTCCCCCCTCACTCACCGACTCAGTCCCTCCCTCCCCGACTCTCAGTCCACCCCCTCACTCACCGACTCTCAGTCCCCCGTCCCTCAGTCCCCCCCCTCACTCACCGACTCTCAGTCCCCCCTCACTCACCGATACTCAGTCCCTCCCCTCACTCACCGACACTCAGTCCCACCTCACTCACCGACACTCAGTCCCACCTCACTCACCGACACTCAGTCCCACCTCACTCACCGACACTCAGTCCCACCTCACTCACCGACACTCAGTCCCACCTCACTCACCGACACTCAGTCCCACCTCACTCACCGACACTCAGTCCCACCTCACTCACCGACACTCAGTCCCACCTCACTCACCGACACTCAGTCCCACCTCACTCACCGACACTCAGTCCCACCTCACTCACCGACACTCAGTCCCACCTCACTCACCGACACTCAGTCCCACCTCACTCACCGACACTCAGTCCCACCTCACTCACCGACACTCAGTCCCACCTCACTCACCGACACTCAGTCCCACCTCACTCACCGACACTCAGTCCCACCTCACTCACCGACACTCAGTCCCACCTCACTCACCGACACTCAGTCCCACCTCACTCACCGACACTCAGTCCCACCTCACTCACCGACACTCAGTCCCACCTCACTCACCGACACTCAGTCCCACCTCACTCACCGACACTCAGTCCCACCTCACTCACCGACACTCAGTCCCACCTCACTCACCGACACTCAGTCCCACCTCACTCACCGACACTCAGTCCCACCTCACTCACCGACACTCAGTCCCACCTCACTCACCGACACTCAGTCCCACCTCACTCACCGACACTCAGTCCCACCTCACTCACCGACACTCAGTCCCACCTCACTCACCGACTCTCAGTCCCTCCCTCCCCGACTCTCAGTCCCTCCCTCCCCGACTCTCAGTCCCTCCTTCCCCGACTCTCAGTCCCTCCTTCCCCGACTCTCAGTCCCTCCTTCCCCGACTCTCAGTCCCTCCTTCCCCGACTCTCAGTCCCTCCTTCCCCGACTCTCAGTCCCTCCTTCCCCGACTCTCAGTCCCTCCTTCCCCGACTCTCAGTCCCTCCTTCCCCGACTCTCAGTCCCTCCTTCCCCGACTCTCAGTCCCTCCTTCCCCGACTCTCAGTCCCTCCTTCCCCGACTCTCAGTCCCTCCTTCCCCGACTCTCAGTCCCTCCTTCCCCGACTCTCAGTCCCTCCTTCCCCGACTCTCAGTCCCTCCTTCCCCGACTCTCAGTCCCTCCTTCCCCGACTCTCAGTCCCTCCTTCCCCGACTCTCAGTCCCTCCTTCCCCGACTCTCAGTCCCTCCTTCCCCGACTCTCAGTCCCTCCTGTACCTCAGTCCCCCCTTACTCACCGACTCTCAGTCCCCCCTCACTCACCGATAAACGGTCCCTCCCCTCACTCACCGACTCAGTCCCCCCCTCACTCACCGACTCTCAGTCCCTCCCTCACTCACCGACTCTCAGTCACTCCCTCACTCACCGACTCTCAGTCCCTCCATCCGACTCTTAGTCCCCCCTCACTCACCGACTCTCAGTCCCCCCTCACTCACCGACTCTCAGTCCCCCCTCACTCACCAACTCTCAGACCCCCCTCACTCACCAACTCTCAGACCCCCCTCACTCACCAACTCTGACCACCCCCTCACTCACCGACTCTCAGTCCCCTCCTCACTGACCGACTCTCAGTCCCTCCCTCCCCGACACTCAGTCCCCCCTCACTCACCGACTCTCAGTCCCCCCTCACTCACCGAATCTCAGTCCCCTCCCTCACTCACCGACTCTCAGTCGCTCACTCACCGACACTCAGTCCGTCCTCACTCACCGAATCTCAGTACCTCCCTCACTCACCGACTCAGTCCCTCCCTCACTCACCGACTCTCTGTCCCCCCTCACTCACCGACTCTCAGTCCCCCCTCACTCACCGACTCTCAGTCCCCCCTCACTCACCGACTCTCAGTCCCCCCTCACTCACCGACTCTCAGTCCCCCCTCACTCACCGACTCTCAGTCGGCCCCTCACTCACCGACTCAGTCCCTCCCTCCCCGACTCTCAGTCCACCCCCTCACTCACCGACTCTCAGTCCCCCGTCCCTCAGTCCCCCCCCCTCACTCACCGACTCTCAGTCCCCCCTCACTCACCGATACTCAGTCCCTCCCCTCACTCACCGACACTCAGTCCCACCTCACTCACCGACACTCAGTCCCACCTCACTCACCGACACTCAGTCCCACCTCACTCACCGACACTCAGTCCCACCTCACTCACCGACACTCAGTCCCACCTCACTCACCGACTCTCAGTCCCCCCCCTCAGTCACCGACTCTCGTCCCCCCCCTCACTCACCGACTCTGTCCCCCCCCTCACTCACCGACTCTGTCCCCCCCCTCAATCACCGACTTTCTGTTCCCCCCTTCACTCACCGACTCTCAGTCCCCCCCTCCCACCCCGACTCTCAGTCCCTCCCTCCCCGACTCGCAGTCCCCCTCACTCCCCGACTCAGTCCCTCCCTCCCCGACTCTCAGTCCCCCTTCACTCACCGACTCTCAGTCCCCCCTCACTCACCGACTCTCAGTCCCTCCCCTCACTCACCGACTCAGCCCCTCCCTCCCCGACACTCAGTCCCCCCTCACTCACCGACTCAGTCCCCCCCCCTCACTCACCGACACTCAGTCCCCCCTCACTCACCGACACTCAGTCCCCCCCCCCTCACTCACCGACTCTCAGTCCCCCCCTCACTCACCGACTCAGTCCCCCCCTCACTCACCGACACTCAGTCCCCCCTCACTCACCGACACTCAGTCCCCCCACCTCACTCACCGACTCTCAGTCCCCCCCCTCACTCACCGACTCTCAGTCCCTCCCTCCCCGACACTCAGTCCCCCCCCTCACTCGCCGAATCTCAGTCCCTACCCTCACTCACCGACACTCAGTCCCCCCTCACTCACCGACACTCAGTCCCCCCCCTCACTCACCGACTCTCAGTCCCTCCCTCCCCGACACTCAGTCCCCCCTCACTCGCCGAATCTCAGTCCCTCCCTCACTCGCCGACTCTCAGTCCGCCCCTCACTCACCGACACTGTCCCCCCCCTCACTCACCGACACTATCCCCCCCCCTCACTCACCGACTCAGTCCCCCCCCCTCACTCACCGACTCTCAGTCCCCCCCCCCCCCCCTCACCGACTCTCAGTCCCCCCCCTCACTCACCGACTCTCAGACCCGCCCCTCACTCACCGACTCTCAGTCCCCCCCCTCACTCACCGACTCTCAGTCCCCCCTCACTCACCGACTCTCAGTCCCCCCTCACTCACCGACTCTCAGACCCCCCTCACTCACCGACTCTCAGTCCCCCCTCACTCACCGACTCTCAGTCCCCCCTCACTCACCGACTCTCAGTCCCCCCTCACTCACCGACTCTCAGTCCCCCTCACTCACCAACACTCAGTCCCACCTCACTCACCGACTCTCAGTCCCCCCTCACGCACAGACTCTCAGTCCCCCCCTCACTCACCGACTCTCAGTCCCCCTCACTCACCGACACTCAGTCCCCCCCCCCCTCACTCACCGACACTCAGTACCCCCCCAATCACTCACCGACACTCAGTCCCCCCCCATCACTCACCGACACTCAGTCCCCCCTCCCTCCCCGACTCTCAGTCCCTCCTTCCCCGACTCTCAGTCCCTCCTTCCCCGACTCTCTGCCCCCCCTCACTCACCGACTCTGTCCCCCCTCACTCACCGACTGTCCCCCCTCACTCACCGACTCTGTCCCCCCTCACTCACCGATAATCGGTCCCTCCCCTCACTCACCGACTCAGTCCCTCCCCTCACTCACCGACTCTCAGTCCCCCCTCACTCACCGACTCTCAGACCCCCCTCACTCACCGACTCTGACCACCCCCTCACTCACCGACTCTCAGTCGCCTCCTCACTGACCGACTCTCAGTCCCTCCCTCCCCGACACTCAGTCCCCCCTCACTCACCGACTCTCAGTCCCACCTCACTCACCGAATCTCAGTCCCCCCCCTCACTCACCGACTCTCAGTCGCTCACTCACCGACTCTCAGTCCGTCCTCACTCACCGAATCTCAGTCCGCCCCTCACTCACCGACTCTCAGTCCGCCCCTCACTCACCGACTCTGTCCGCCCCTCACTCACCGACTCTGTCCGCCCCTCACTCACCGACTCTGTCCCTCCCTCCGCGACACTCAGTCCCCCCTCACTCACCGAATCTCAGTCCCCCCCCTCACTCAGCGACTCTCAGTCCTCCCCCCCCCCACACTCACCGACTCTCAGTCCCGCCCTCACTCACCGATTTTCAGTCCCCCACCTCACTCACCGACTCTCAGTCCCCCCCCCCAGTCACCGACTCTCAGTCCCGCCTCACTCACCGACTCTCAGTCCCGCCTCACTCACCGACTCTCAGTCCCCCCCCCAGTCACCGACTCTCAGCCCCTCCCTCACTCACCGACTCTGTCCCCCCCCTCACTCACCGATTTTCTGTTTCCCCCCTTCACTCACCGACTCTCAGTCCCCCCCCTCCCACCCCGACTCTCAGTCCCTCCCTCCCCGACTCTCAGCCCCCCCTCACTCACCGACTCAGTCCCCCCCTCCCTCCCCGACACTCAGTCCCCCCTCACTCGCCGACACTCAGTCCCCCCCCCTCACTCACCGACTCTCAGTCCCTCCCTCCCCGACACTCAGTCCCCCCTCACTCGCCGAATCTCAGTCCCTCCCTCACTCACCGACTCGGTCCGCCCCTCACTCAGCGACTCAGTCCCTCCCTCCCCGACTCTGTCCCCCCTCACTCACCGACGCAGTCCCCCCTCACTCACCGACGCAGTCCCCCCCCTCACTCACCGACACTCAGTCCCCCCCTCTCTCACCGACGCTCAGTCCCCCCCCCTCACTCACCGACTCTCAGTCCCCCCCCCTCACTCACCGACTATCAGTCACCCCCTCACTCACCGACTCTCAGTCCGCCCCTCACTCACCGACTCTGTCGCTCACTCACAGACTCGCAGTCCCTCCCCTCACTCACCAACTCAGTCCCTCCCTCCCCTGTCCCTCAGTCCCCCCTCACTCACCGACTCAGTCCCCCCTCACTCACCGACTCTCAGTCCCCCCCCTCACTCCCCGACACTCAGTCCCCCCCCTCACTCACCGACACTCAGTCCCCCCTCACTCACCGACTCTCAGTTCCCCCTCACTCACCGACTCAGTCCCTCCCTCCCCGACTCTCAGTCCCCCCTCACTGACCGACTCAGTCCCCCCCATCACTCACCGACTCTCAGACCCGCCCCTGACTCACCGACTCTCAGTCCCCCCTCACTCACCGACTCTCAGTCCCCCCTCACTCACCGACTCTCAGTCCCCCCTCACTCACCGACTCTCAGTCCCCCCTCACTCACCGACTCTCAGTCCCCCCACACTCACCGACTCTCAGTCCCCCCACACTCACCGACTCTCAGTCCCCCCTCACTCACCGACTCTCAGTCCCCCCTCACTCACCGACACTCAGTCCCCCCCTCACTCACCGACTCTCAGTCCCCCCTCACTCACCGCCCCTCACTCACCGACTCTCAGTCCCCCCCTCACTCACCGACTCTCAGACCCGCCCCTCACTCACCGACTCTCAGTCCCCCCTCATTCACCGACTCTCAGTCCCCTCCTCACTCACCGACTCTCAGTTCCCCCTCACTCACCGACTCAGTCCCCCCTCACTCACCGACTCAGTCCCCCCTCACTCACCGACTCAGTCCCCCCTCACTCACCGACTCTCAGTCCCCCCTCACTCACCGACTCAGTCCCCCCTCACTCACCGACACACAGTCCCCCCCCTCACACACCGAGACTCAGTCCCCTCCCTCACTCAGCGACTCAGTCCCTCCCTCCCCGACACTCACTCCCCCCTCACTCACCGACACTCAGTCCCCCCCTCACTCACCGACTCGCAGTCCCCCCTCACTCACCGACTCGCAGTCCCCCCTCACTCACCGACTCGCAGTGCCCCTCACTCACCGACTCTCAGTCCCCCCCCTCAGTCACCGACTCTCAGCCCCCCCCTCACTCACCGACTCTGTCCCCCCCTCACTCACCGACTCTGTCCCCCCCCTCACTCACCGACTTTCTGTTCCCCCCTTCACTCACTGACTCTCAGTCCCCCCCTCCCACCCCGACTCTCAGTCCCTCCCTCCCCGACTCGCAGTCCCCCTCACTCCCCGACTCAGTCCCTCCCTCCCCGACTCTCAGTCCCCCTTCACTCACCGACTCTCAGTCCCCCCTCACTCACCGACTCTCAGCCCCTCCCCTCACTCACCGACTCAGCCCCTCCCTCCCCGACACTCAGTCCCCCCTCACTCACCGACTCAGTCCCCCCCCTCACTCACCGACACTCAGTCCCCCCTCACTCACCGACACTCAGTCCCCCCCCTCACTCACCGACTCTCAGTCCCCCCCTCACTCACCGACTCAGTCCCCCCCTCACTCACCGACACTCAGTCCCCCCTCACTCACCGACACTCAGTCCCCCCACCTCACTCACCGACTCTCAGTCCCCCCCCTCACTCACCGACTCTCAGTCCCTCCCTCCCCGACACTCAGTCCCCCCCTCACTCGCCGCATCTCAGTCCCTACCCTCACTCACCGACACTCAGTCCCCCCTCACTCACCAACACTCAGTCCCCCCCCCTCACTCACCGACTCTCAGTCCCCCCCCTCACTCACCGACTCTCAGTCCCTCCCTCCCCGACACTCAGTCCCCCCTCACTCGCCGAATCTCAGTCCCTCCCTCACTCGCCGACTCTCAGTCCGCCCCTCACTCACCGACTCAGTCCCCCCTCACTCACCGACACTGTCCCCCCCCTCACTCACCGACACTGTCCCCCCCCTCACTCACCGACACTATCCCCCCCCCCTCACTCACCGACACTCAGTCCCCCCCCCTCACTCACCGACTCTCAGTCCCCCCCCCTCACTCACCGACTCTCAGTCCCCCCCCCCTCACTCACCGACTCAGTCCCCCCCCCCCCTCACTCACCGACTCAGTCCCCCCCCCCTCACTCACCGACTATCAGTCACCCCCTCACTCACCGACTCTCAGTCCCCCCCCTCACTCACCGACACTCAGTCCCCCCCCTCACTCACCGACACTCAGTCCCCCCCCTCACTCACCGACACTCAGTTCCCCCCCCCCCTCACTCACCGACTCAGTCCCCCCCCCCCCTCACTCACCGACTCAGTCCCCCCCCCCTCACTCACCGACTATCAGTCACCCCCTCACTCACCGACTCTCAGTCCCCCCCCTCACTCACTGACACTCAGTCCCCCCCCTCACTCACCGACACTCAGTCCCCCCCCTCACTCACCGACACTCAGTCCCCCCTCACTCAGACTGTCAGTCCACCCACCCCTCACCGACTCTCAGTCCCCCCCCTCACTCACCGACTCTCAGACCCGCCCCTCACTCACCGACTCTCAGTCCCCCCTCACTCACCGACTCTCAGTCCCCCCTCACTCACCGACTCTCAGTCCCCCCTCACTCACCGACTCTCAGTCCCCCCTCACTCACCGACTCTCAGTCCCCCCTCACTCACCGACTCTCAGTCCCCCCTCACTCACCGACTCTCAGTCCCCCCTCACTCACCGACTCTCAGTCCCCCCTCACTCACCGACTCTCAGTCCCCCCTCACTCACCGACTCTCAGTCCCCCCTCACTCACCGACTCTCAGTCCCCCCTCACTCACCGACTCTCAGTCCCCCCTCACTCACCGACTCTCAGTCCCCCTCACTCACCAACACTCAGTCCCACCTCACTCACCGACTCTCAGTCCCCCCTCACGCACCGACTCTCAGTCCCCCCTCACTCACCGACTCTCAGTCCCCCTCACTCACCGACACTCAGTCCCCCCCCCCCCTCACTCACCGACACTCAGTACCCCCCCAATCACTCACCGACACTCAGTCCCCCCCATCACTCACCGACACTCAGTCCCCCCTCCCTCCCCGACTCTCAGTCCCTCTTTCCCCGACTCTCAGTCCCTCCTTCCCCGACTCTCTGCCCCCCCTCACTCACCGACTCTGTCCCCCCTCACTCACCGACTGTCCCCCCTCACTCACCGACTCTGTCCCCCCTCACTCACCGATAATCGGTCCCTCCCCTCACTCACCGACTCAGTCCCTCCCCTCACTCACCGACTCAGTCCCCCCTCACTCACCGACTCTCAGACCCCCCTCACTCACCGACTCTGACCACCCCCTCACTCACCGACTCTCAGTCGCCTCCTCACTGACCGACTCTCAGTCCCTCCCTCCCCGACACTCAGTCCCCCCTCACTCACCGACTCTCAGTCCCCCCTCACTCACCGAATCTCAGTCCCCCCCCTCACTCACCGACTCTCAGTCGCTCACTCACCGACTCTCAGTCCGTCCTCACTCACCGAATCTCAGTACCTCCCTCACTCACCGACTCTCAGTCCGCCCCTCACTCACCGACTCTCAGTCCGCCCCTCACTCACCGACTCTGTCCGCCCCTCACTCACCGACTCTGTCCGCCCCTCACTCACCGACTCAGTCCCTCCCTCCGCGACACTCAGTCCCCCCTCACTCACCGAATCTCAGTCCCCCCCCTCACTCAGCGACTCTCAGTCCTCCCCCCCCCCACACTCACCGACTCTCAGTCCCGCCCTCACTCACCGATTTTCAGTCCCCCACCTCACTCACCGACTCTCAGTCCCCTCCCCAGTCACCGACTCTCAGTCCCGCCTCACTCACCGACTCTCAGTCCCGCCTCACTCACCGACTCTGTCCCCCCCCCTCACTCACCGATTTTCTGTTTCCCCCCTTCACTCACCGACTCTCAGTCCCCCCCCTCCCACCCCGACTCTCAGTCCCTCCCTCCCCGACTCTCAGTCCCCCCTCACTCCCCGACTCAGTCCCTCCCTCCCCGACTCTCAGCCCCCCCTCACTCACAGACTCTCAGACCCCCCTCACTCACCGACTCAGTCCCTCCCTCCCCGACACTCAGTCCCCCCTCACTCACCGACTCAGTTCCCCCCTCCCTCCCCGACACTCAGTCCCCCCTCACTCGCCGAATCTCAGTCCCCCCCCTCACTCACCGACACTCAGTCCCCCCTCACTCACCGACACTCAGTCCCCCCCCCTCACTCACCGACTCTCAGTCCCTCCCTCACTCACCGAATCTCAGTCCCTCCCTCACTCACCGACTCGGTCCCCCCCCTCACTCACCGACACTCAGTCCCCCCTCACTCACCGACTCTCAGTCCCCCCCCTCACTCACCGACTCTCAGTCCCTTCCCTCACTCACCGACTCTCAGTCCCCCCCCCTCACTCACCGACTCTCAGTCCCCCCCCCTCACTCACCGACTATCAGTCACCCCCTCACTCACCGACTCTGTCGCTCACTCACAGACTCGCAGTCCCTCCCCTCACTCACCGACACTCAGTCCCCCCTCACTCACCGACTCGCAGTCCCTCCCCTCACTCACCGACTCGGTCCCCCCCTCACTCACCGACACTCAGTCCCCCCTCACTCACCGACACCCAGTCCCCCCTCACTCACCGACTCTCAGTCCCCCCTAACTCACCGACTCTCAGTCCCCCCTCACTCACCGACTCTCAGTCCCCCCCTCACTCACCGACTCTCAGTCCCCCCCTCACTCACCGACTCTCAGTCCCCCCCCTCACTCACCGACTCTCAGTCCCCCCCTCACTCACCGACTCTCAGTCCCCCCCTCACTCACCGACTCTCAGTCCCCCCCTCACTCACCGACTCTCAGTCCCCCCCTCACTCACCGACTCTCAGTCCCCCCCCTCACTCACCGACTCTCAGTCCCCCCCTCACTCACCGACACTCAGTTCCCCCTCACTCACCGACTCAGTCCCTCCCTCCCCGACTCTCAGTCCCCCCTCACTCACCGACTCTCAGACCCCCCTCACTCACCGACTCTCAGTCCCCCCCTCACTCACCGACACTCAGTTCCCCCTCACTCACCGACTCAGTCCCTCCCTCCCCGACTCTCAGTCCCCCCTCACTGACCGACTCAGTCCCCCCCCTCACTCACCGACTCTCAGTCCCCCCCTCACTCACCGACTCTCAGTCCCCCCCTCACTCACCGACACTCAGTTCCCCCTCACTCACCGACTCAGTCCCTCCCTCCCCGACTCTCAGTCCCCCCTCACTCACCGACTCGGTCCCCCCTCACTCACAGACTCGCAGTCCCTCCCCTCACTCACCGACTCGGTCCCCCCCTCACTCACCGACTCTCAGTCCCCCCTCACTCACCGACTCTCAGTCCCCCCTCACTCACCGACTCTCAGTCCCCCTCACTCACCGACTCTCAGTCCCCCCTCACTCACCGACTCTCAGTCCCCCCCCTCACTCACCGACTCTCAGTCCCCCCTCACTCACCGACTCAGTCCCTCCCTCCCCGACTCTCAGTCCCCCCTCACTGACCGACTCAGTCCCCCCCATCACTCACCGACTCGCAATCCCCCCCCTCCCTCCCCGACTCTCAGTCCCGCCTCACTCACCGTCTCTCAGCCCCTCCTTCACTCACCGACTCTCAGACCCGCCCCTCACTCACCGACTCTCAGTCCCCCCTCACTCACCGACTCTCAGTCCCCCCTCACTCACCGACTCTCAGTCCCCCCTCACTCACCGACTCTCAGTTCCCCCTCACTCACCGACTCTCAGTCCCCCCTCACTCACCGACTCTCAGTCCCCCCTCACTCACCGACTCTCAGTCCCCCCTCACTCACCGACACTCAGTCCCCCCCTCACTCACCGACTCTCAGTCCCCCCTCACTCACCGACTCTCAGTCCCCCCTCATTCACCGACTCTCAGTCCCCTCCTCACTCACCGACTCTCAGTCCCCCCCCTCACTCACCGACACTCAGTCCCCCCCTCACTCACCGACTCTCAGTCCCCCCTCACTCACCGACACTCAGTCCCACCTCACTCACCGACACTCTGTCCCCCCCCCCCCTCACTCACCGACACTCAGTACGCCCCAATCACTCACCGACACTCAGTCCCCCCTCCCTCCCCGACTCTCAGTCCCTCCTTCCCCGACTCTCATTCCCTCCTTCCCCGACTCTCAGACCCCCCTCACTCACCGACTCTGTCCCCCCTCACTCACCGACTCTGTCCCCCCTCACTCACCGATTCACTGTCCCCTGTACCTCAGTCCCCCCTTACTCACCGACTCTCAGTCCCCCGTCACTCACCGATAATCGGTCCCTCCCTCACTCACCGACTCTGACCAACGCCTCACTCACCGACTCTCAGTCCCCTCCTCACTGACCGACTCTCAGTCCCTCCATCCGACTCTTAGTCCCCCCTCACTCACCGACTCTCAGTCCCCCCTCACTCACCGACTCTCAGTCCCCCCTCACTCACCAACTCTCAGACCCCCCTCACTCACCAACTCTCAGACCCCCCTCACTCACCGACTCTGACCACCCCCTCCCTCCCCGACTCTCAGTCCCCTCCTCACTGACCGACTCTCAGTCCCCCCTCACTCACCGAATCTCAGTCCCCTCCCTCACTCACCGACTCTCAGTCGCTCACTCACCGACTCTCAGTACGTCCTCACTCACCGAATCTCAGTACCTCCCTCACTCACCGACTCAGTCCCTCCCTCACTCACCGACTCTCAGTCCCTCCCTCACTCACCGACTCTCAGTCCGCCCCTCGCTCACCGACTCTCAGTCCGCCCCTCACTCACCGACTCTCAGTCCGCCCCTCACTCACCGACTCTCAGTCCGCCCCTCACTCACCGACTCTCAGTCCGCCCCTCACTCACCGACTCTCAGTCCGCCCCTCACTCCCCGACTCTCAGTCCGCCCCTCACTCCCCGACTCTCAGTCCGCCCCTCACTCCCCGACTCTCAGTCCGCCCCTCACTCACCGACTCAGTCCCTCCCTCCCCGACTCTCAGTCCCCCCTCCCTCACCGACTCTCAGTCCCCCCTCACTCACCGACTCTCAGTTTCCCCCCTCACTCAGCGACTCTCAGTCCCCCCTCACTCACCGACTCTCAGTCCCCCCTCACTCACCGACTCTCAGTCCCTCCCTCACTCACCGACTCTCAGTCCCTCCCTCACTCACCGACTCTCAGTCCCCCCTCACTCACCGACTCTCAGTCCCCCCTCACTCACCGACACTCAGTCCCACCTCACTCACCGACTCTCAGTCCCTCCTCACTCACCGACACTCAGTCCCCCCCCAATCACTCACCGACACTCAGTCCCCCCCATCACTCATCGACACTCAGTCCCCCCTCCCTCCCCGACTCTCAGTCCCTCCTTCCCCGACTCTCAGTCCCCCCTCACTCACCGACTCTGTCCCCCCTCACTCACCGACTCTGTCCCCCCTCACTCACCGACTCTCTGTCCCCTGTCCATCAGTCACCCCCTCACTCACCGACTCTCAGTCCCCCCTCACTCACCGACTCTCAGTCCCCCCTCACTCACCGACTCTCAGTCCCCCCTCACTCACCGACTCTCAGTCCCCCCTCACTCAGCGACTCAGTCCCTCCCTCCCCGACACTCACTCCCCCCTCACTCACCGACACTCAGTCCCCCCCTCACTCACCGACACTCAGAACCCCCCCATCACTCACCGACGCTCAGTCACCCCTCACTCACCGACTCTCAGTCCCCCCCATCACTCACTGACTCAGTCCCTCCTTCACCGACCCTCAGTCCCCCACCTCACTGGCTCTCAGTCGTCCCCCTCAGTCACCGACTCTCAGCCCCTCCCTCACTCAGACTGTCAGTCCCCCACCCCACTCACCGACTCTGTCCCCCCCCCACTCACCGACTCTCAGTCCCCCCTCACTCACCGACTCTCAGTCCCCCTTCACTCACCGACTCTCAGTCCCCACCTCACTCACCGACTCTCAGTCCCCACCTCACTCACCGACTCGCAGTCCCCCCCTCACTCACCGACTCTCAGTCCCCCCTCACTCACCGACTCTCAGTCCCCCCTCACTCACCGACTCTCAGTCCCCCCTCACTCACCGACTCTCAGTCCCCCCTCACTCACCGACTCTCAGTCCCCCCTCACTCACCGACTCGCAGTCCCCCCTCACTCACCGACTCGCAGTCCCCCCTCACTCACCGACTCGCAGTCCCCCCTCACTCACCGACTCGCAGTCCCCCCTCACTCACCAACTCGCAGTCCCCCCTCACTCACCAACTCGCAGTCCCCCCTCACTCACCGACTCGCAGTCCCCCCTCACTCACCGACTCGCAGTCCCCCCTCACTCACCGACTCGCAGTGCCCCTCACTCACCGACTCTGTCCCCCCCCTCACTCACCGACTCTGTCCCCCCCCTCACTCACCGACTCTGTCCCCCCCCTCAATCACCGACTTTCTGTTCCCCCCTTCACTCACCGACTCGCAGTCCCCCTTCACTCACCGACTCTCAGTCCCCCCTCACTCACCGACTCTCAGTCCCTCCCCTCACTCACCGACTCAGCCCCTCCCTCCCCGACACTCAGTCCCCCCTCACTCACCGACTCAGTCCCCCCCCTCACTCACCGACACTCAGTCCCCCCCCCTCACTCACCGACTCTCAGTCCCCCCCTCACTCACCGACTCAGTCCCCCCCTCACTCACCGACACTCAGTCCCCCCTCACTCACCGACACTCAGTCCCCCCCGCTCACTCACCGACTCTCAGTCCCCCCCTCACTCACCGACTCTCAGTCCCTCCCTCCCCGACACTCAGTCCCCCCTCACTCGCCGAATCTCAGTCCCCCCTCACTCACCGACTCAGTCCCCCCTCACTCACCGACACTGTCCCCCCCCTCACTCACCGACACTATCCCCCCCCCTCACTCACCGACTCAGTCCCCCCCCTCACTCACCGACTCAGTCCCCCCCTCACTCACCGACTCTCAGTCCCCCCCCCCCCCCTCACCGACTCTCAGTCCCCCCCCTCACTCACCGACTCTCAGACCCGCCTCACTCACAGACTCTCAGTCCCCCCTCACTCACCGACTCTCAGTCCCCCCCTCACTCACCGACACTCAGTCCCCCCCTCACTCACCGACTCTCAGTCCCCCCTCACTCACCGACTCTCAGTCCCCCCTCACTCACCGACTCTCAGTCCCCCCCTCACTCACCGACACTCAGTCCCCCCCTCACTCACCGACTCTCAGTCCCCCCTCACTCACCGACTCTCAGTCCCCCCTCACTCACCGACTCTCAGTCCCCCCTCACTCACCGACTCTCAGTCCCCCCTCACTCACCGACTCTCAGACCCCCCTCACTCACCGACTCTCAGTCCCCCCTCACTCACCGACTCTCAGTCCCCCCTCACTCACCGACTCTCAGTCCCCCCTCACTCACCGACTCTCAGTCCCCCTCACTCACCAACACTCAGTCCCACCTCACTCACCGACTCTCAGTCCCCCCTCACGCACAGACTCTCAGTCCCCCCTCACTCACCGACTCTCAGTCCCCCTCACTCACCGACACTCAGTCCCCCCCCCCCTCACTCACCGACACTCAGTACCCCCCCAATCACTCACCGACACTCAGTCCCCCCCCATCACTCACCGACACTCAGTCCCCCCTCCCTCCCCGACTCTCAGTCCCTCCTTCCCCGACTCTCAGTCCCTCCTTCCCCGACTCTCTGCCCCCCCTCACTCACCGACTCTGTCCCCCCTCACTCACCGACTGTCCCCCCTCACTCACCGACTCTGTCCCCCCTCACTCACCGATAATCGGTCCCTCCCCTCACTCACCGACTCAGTCCCTCCCCTCACTCACCGACTCTCAGTCCCCCCTCACTCACCGACTCTCAGACCCCCCCCACTCACCGACTCTGACCACCCCCTCACTCACCGACTCTCAGTCGCCTCCTCACTGACCGACTCTCAGTCCCTCCCTCCCCGACACTCAGTCCCCCCTCACTCACCGACTCTCAGTCCCCCCTCACTCACCGAATCTCAGTCCCCCCCCTCACTCACCGACTCTCAGTCGCTCACTCACCGACTCTCAGTCCGTCCTCACTCACCGAATCTCAGTACCTCCCTCACTCACCGACTCTCAGTCCGCCCCTCACTCACCGACTCTCAGTCCGCCCCTCACTCACCGACTCTCAGTCCGCCCCTCACTCACCGACTCTGTCCGCCCCTCACTCACCGACTCTGTCCGCCCCTCCGCGACACTCAGTCCCCCCTCACTCACCGAATCTCAGTCCCCCCCCTCACTCAGCGACTCTCAGTCCTCCCCCCCCCCACACTCACCGACTCTCAGTCCCGCCCTCACTCACCGATTTTCAGTCCCCCACCTCACTCACCGACTCTCAGTCCCCCCCCCCAGTCACCGACTCTCAGTCCCGCCTCACTCACCGACTCTCAGCCCCTCCCTCACTCACCGACTCTGTCCCCGCCCTCACTCACCGATTTTCTGTTTCCCCCCTTCACTCACCGACTCTCAGTCCCCCCCCTCCCACCCCGACTCTCAGTCCCTCCCTCCCCGACTCTCAGTCCCCCCTCACTCCCCGACTCAGTCCCTCCCTCCCCGACTCTCAGCCCCCCCTCACTCACCGACTCAGTCCCCCCCTCCCTCCCCGACACTCAGTCCCCCCTCACTCGCCGACACTCAGTCCCCCCCCCTCACTCACCGACTCTCAGTCCCCCCCTCACTCACCGACTCTCAGTCCCCCCCTCACTCACCGACACTCAGTCCCCCCTCACTCGCCGAATCTCAGTCCCTCCCTCACTCACCGACTCGGTCCGCCCCTCACTCAGCGACTCAGTCCCTCCCTCCCCGACTCTGTCCCCCCTCACTCACCGACCCAGTCCCCCCTCACTCACCGACACTGTCCCCCCCCTCACTCACCGACACTCAGTCCCCCCCTCTCTCACCGACTCTCAGTCCCCCCCCCTCACTCACCGACTCTCAGTCCCCCCCCCCTCACTCACCGACTATCAGTCACCCCCTCACTCACCGACTCTCAGTCCGCCCCTCACTCACCAACTCAGTCCCTCCCTCCCCTGTCCCTCAGTCCCCCCTCACTCACCGACTCAGTCCCCCCTCACTCACCGACTCTCAGTCCCCCCCCTCACTCACCGACACTCAGTCCCCCCCCTCACTCACCGACACTCAGTCCCCCCTCACTCACCGACACTCAGTTCCCCCTCACTCACCGACTCAGTCCCTCCCTCCCCGACTCTCAGTCCCCCCTCACTCACCGACTCTCAGTCCCCCCCTCACTGACCGACTCAGTCCCCCCCATCACTCACCGACTCTCAGACCCGCCCCTCACTCACCGACTCTCAGTCCCCCCTCACTCACCGACTCTCAGTCCCCCCTCACTCACCGACTCTCAGTCCCCCCTCACTCACCGACTCTCAGTCCCCCCTCACTCACCGACTCTCAGTCCCCCCACACTCACCGACTCTCAGTCCCCCCTCACTCACCGACTCTCAGTCCCCCCTCACTCACCGACTCTCAGTCCCCCCTCACTCACCGACACTCAGTCCCCCCCTCACTCACCGACTCTCAGTCCCCCCTCACTCACCGCCCCTCACTCACCGACTCTCAGTCCCCCCCTCACTCACCGACTCTCAGACCCGCCCCTCACTCACCGACTCTCAGTCCCCCCTCATTCACCGACTCTCAGTCCCCTCCTCACTCACCGACTCTCAGTTCCCCCTCACTCACCGACTCAGTCCCCCCTCACTCACCGACTCAGTCCCCCCTCACTCACCGACTCAGTCCCCCCTCACTCACCGACTCTCAGTCCCCCCTCACTCACCGACTCTCAGTCCCCCCTCACTCACCGACTCAGTCCCCCCTCACTCACCGACACACAGTCCCCCCCCTCACACACCGAGACTCAGTCCCCTCCCTCACTCAGCGACTCAGTCCCTCCCTCCCCGACACTCACTCCCCCCTCACTCACCGACACTCAGTCCCCCCCTCACTCACCGACTCGCAGTCCCCCCTCACTCACCGACTCGCAGTCCCCCCTCACTCACCGACTAGCAGTGCCCCTCACTCACCGACTCTCAGTCCCCCCCCTCAGTCACCGACTCTCAGCCCCCCCCTCACTCACCGACTCTGTCCCCCCCCTCACTCACCGACTCTGTCCCCCCCCTCACTCACCGACTTTCTGTTCCCCCCTTCACTCACTGACTCTCAGTCCCCCCCTCCCACCCCGACTCTCAGTCCCTCCCTCCCCGACTCGCAGTCCCCCTCACTCCCCGACTCAGTCCCTCCCTCCCCGACTCTCAGTCCCCCCTCACTCACCGACTCTCAGTCCCTCCCCTCACTCACCGACTCAGCCCCTCCTTCCCCGACACTCAGTCCCCCCTCACTCACCGACTCAGTCCCCCCCCTCACTCACCGACACTCAGTCCCCCCTCACTCACCGACACTCAGTCCCCCCCCCTCACTCACCGACTCTCAGTCCCCCCCTCACTCACCGACTCAGTCCCCCCCTCACTCACCGACACTCAGTCCCCCCTCACTCACCGACACTCAGTCCCCCCACCTCACTCACCGACTCTCAGTCCCCCCCCTCACTCACCGACTCTCAGTCCCTCCCTCCCCGACACTCAGTCCCCCCCTCACTCGCCGAATCTCAGTCCCTACCCTCACTCACCGACACTCAGTCCCCCCTCACTCACCGACACTGTCCCCCCCCTCACTCACCGACTCTCAGTCCCCCCCCTCACTCACCGACTCTCAGTCCCTCCCTCCCCGACACTCAGTCCCCCCTCACTCACCGACTCAGTCCCCCCTCACTCACCGACACTGTCCCCCCCCTCACTCACCGACACTATCCCCCCCCCCCTCACTCACCGACACTCAGTCCCCCCCCCTCACTCACCGACTCTCAGTCCCCCCCCCCCTCACTCACCGACTCAGTCCCCCCCCCCCTCACTCACCGACTCAGTCCCCCCCCCCTCACTCACCGACTATCAGTCACCCCCTCACTCACCGACTCTCAGTCCCCCCCCCTCACTCACCGACACTCAGTCCCCCCCCTCACTCACCGACACTCAGTCCCCCCCCCCCCTCACTCACCGACTCAGTCCCCCCCCACTCACTCACCGACTCAGTCCCCCCCCCCTCACTCACCGACTATCAGTCACCCCCTCACTCACCGACTCTCAGTCCCCCCCCTCACTCACCGACACTCAGTCCCCCCCCTCACTCACCGACACTCAGTCCCACCTCACTCACCGACTCTCAGTCCCTCCTCACTCACCGACACTCAGTCCCCCCCCAATCACTCACCGACACTCAGTCCCCCCATCACTCATCGACACTCAGTCCCCCCTCCCTCCCCGACTCTCAGTCCCTCCTTCCCCGACTCTCAGTCCCTCCTTCCCCGACTCTCAGTCCCCCCTCACTCACCGACTCTGTCCCCCCTCACTCACCGACTCTGTCCCCCCTCACTCACCGACTCTCTGTCCCCTGTCCATCAGTCACCCCCTCACTCACCGACTCTCAGTCCCCCCTCACTCACCGACTCTCAGTCCCCCCTCACTCACCGACTCTCAGTCCCCCCTCACTCACCGACTCAGTCCCCCCTCACTCACCGACACACAGTCCCCCCCCTCACACACCGAGACTCAGTCCCCTCCCTCACTCAGCGACTCAGTCCCTCCCTCCCCGACACTCACTCCCCCCTCACTCACCGACACTCAGTCCCCCCCTCACTCACCGACACTCAGAACCCCCCCATCACTCACCGACGCTCAGTCACCCCTCACTCACCGACTCTCAGTCCCCCCCATCACTCACTGACTCAGTCCCTCCTTCACCGACCCTCAGTCCCCCACCTCACTGACTCTCAGTCGTCCCCCTCAGTCACCGACTCTCAGCCCCTCCCTCACTCAGACTGTCAGTCCCCCACCCCACTCACCGACTCTGTCCCCCCCCCACTCACCGACTCTCAGTCCCCCCTCACTCACCGACTCTCAGTCCCCCCTCACTCACCGACTCTCAGTCCCCACCTCACTCACCGACTCTCAGTCCCCACCTCACTCACCGACTCGCAGTCCCCCCCTCACTCACCGACTCTCAGTCCCCCCTCACTCACCGACTCTCAGTCCCCCCTCACTCACCGACTCTCAGTCCCCCCTCACTCACCGACTCGCAGTCCCCCCTCACTCACCGACTCGCAGTCCCCCCTCACTCACCGACTCGCAGTCCCCCCTCACTCACCGACTCGCAGTCCCCCCTCACTCACCAACTCGCAGTCCCCCCTCACTCACCAACTCGCAGTCCCCCCTCACTCACCGACTCGCAGTCCCCCCTCACTCACCGACTCGCAGTCCCCCCTCACTCACCGACTCGCAGTCCCCCCTCACTCACCGACTCGCAGTGCCCCTCACTCACCGACTCTGTCCCCCCCCTCACTCACCGACTCTGTCCCCCCCCTCACTCACCGACTCTGTCCCCCCCCTCAATCACCGACTTTCTGTTCCCCCCTTCACTCACCGACTCGCAGTCCCCCTTCACTCACCGACTCTCAGTCCCCCCTCACTCACCGACTCTCAGTCCCTCCCCTCACTCACCGACTCAGCCCCTCCCTCCCCGACACTCAGTCCCCCCTCACTCACCGACTCAGTCCCCCCCCTCACTCACCGACACTCAGTCCCCCCCCCTCACTCACCGACTCTCAGTCCCCCCCTCACTCACCGACTCAGTCCCCCCCTCACTCACCGACACTCAGTCCCCCCTCACTCACCGACACTCAGTCCCCCCCGCTCACTCACCGACTCTCAGTCCCCCCCTCACTCACCGACTCTCAGTCCCTCCCTCCCCGACACTCAGTCCCCCCTCACTCGCCGAATCACAGTCCCCCCTCACTCACCGACTCAGTCCCCCCTCACTCACCGACACTGTCCCCCCCCTCACTCACCGACACTATCCCCCCCCCCTCACTCACCGACTCAGTCCCCCCCCTCACTCACCGACTCAGTCCCCCCCTCACTCACCGACTCTCAGTCCCCCCCCCCCCCCCTCACCGACTCTCAGTCCCCCCCCTCACTCACCGACTCTCAGACCCGCCTCACTCACAGACTCTCAGTCCCCCCTCACTCACCGACTCTCAGTCCCCCCCTCACTCACCGAAACTCAGTCCCCCCCTCACTCACCGACTCTCAGTCCCCCCTCACTCACCGACTCTCAGTCCCCCCTCACTCACCGACTCTCAGTCCCCCCCTCACTCACCGACACTCAGTCCCCCCCTCACTCACCGACTCTCAGTCCCCCCTCACTCACCGACTCTCAGTCCCCCCTCACTCACCGACTCTCAGTCCCCCCTCACTCACCGACTCTCAGTCCCCCCTCACTCACCGACTCTCAGACCCCCCTCACTCACCGACTCTCAGTCCCCCCTCACTCACCGACTCTCAGTCCCCCTCACTCACCAACACTCAGTCCCACCTCACTCACCGACTCTCAGTCCCCCCTCACGCACAGACTCTCAGTCCCCCCTCACTCACCGACTCTCAGTCCCCCTCACTCACCGACACTCAGTCCCCCCCCCCCCTCACTCACCGACACTCAGTACCCCCCCAATCACTCACCGACACTCAGTCCCCCCCCATCACTCACCGACACTCAGTCCCCCCTCCCTCCCCGACTCTCAGTCCCTCCTTCCCCGACTCTCAGTCCCTCCTTCCCCGACTCTCTGCCCCCCCTCACTCACCGACTCTGTCCCCCCTCACTCACCGACTGTCCCCCCTCACTCACCGACTCTGTCCCCCCTCACTCACCGATAATCGGTCCCTCCCCTCACTCACCGACTCAGTCCCTCCCCTCACTCACCGACTCTCAGTCCCCCCTCACTCACCGACTCTCAGACCCCCCCCACTCACCGACTCTGACCACCCCCTCACTCACCGACTCTCAGTCGCCTCCTCACTGACCGACTCTCAGTCCCTCCCTCCCCGACACTCAGTCCCCCCTCACTCACCGACTCTCAGTCCCCCCTCACTCACCGAATCTCAGTCCCCCCCCTCACTCACCGACTCTCAGTCGCTCACTCACCGACTCTCAGTCCGTCCTCACTCACCGAATCTCAGTACCTCCCTCACTCACCGACTCTCAGTCCGCCCCTCACTCACCGACTCTCAGTCCGCCCCTCACTCACCGACTCTCAGTCCGCCCCTCACTCACCGACTCTGTCCGCCCCTCACTCACCGACTCTGTCCGCCCCTCACTCACCGACTCTGTCCCTCCCTCCGCGACACTCAGTCCCCCCTCACTCACCGAATCTCAGTCCCCCCCCTCACTCAGCGACTCTCAGTCCTCCCCCCCCCCACACTCACCGACTCTCAGTCCCGCCCTCACTCACCGATTTTCAGTCCCCCACCTCACTCACCGACTCTCAGTCCCCCCCCCCAGTCACCGACTCTCAGTCCCGCCTCACTCACCGACTCTCAGCCCCTCCCTCACTCACCGACTCTGTCCCCCCCCTCACTCACCGATTTTCTGTTTCCCCCCTTCACTCACCGACTCTCAGTCCCCCCCCTCCCACCCCGACTCTCAGTCCCTCCCTCCCCGACTCTCAGTCCCCCCTCACTCCCCGACTCAGTCCCTCCCTCCCCGACTCTCAGCCCCCCCTCACTCGCCGACACTCAGTCCCCCCCCCTCACTCACCGACTCTCAGTCCCCCCCTCACTCACCGACTCTCAGTCCCCCCCTCACTCACCGACACTCAGTCCCCCCTCACTCGCCGAATCTCAGTCCCTCCCTCACTCACCGACTCGGTCCGCCCCTCACTCAGCGACTCAGTCCCTCCCTCCCCGACTCTGTCCCCCCTCACTCACCGACCCAGTCCCCCCTCACTCACCGACACTGTCCCCCCCCTCACTCACCGACACTCAGTCCCCCCCTCTCTCACCGACTCTCAGTCCCCCCCCCTCACTCACCGACTCTCAGTCCCCCCCCCCCTCACTCACCGACTATCAGTCACCCCCTCACTCACCGACTCTCAGTCCGCCCCTCACTCACCAACTCAGTCCCTCCCTCCCCTGTCCCTCAGTCCCCCCTCACTCACCGACTCAGTCCCCCCTCACTCACCGACTCTCAGTCCCCCCCCTCACTCACCGACACTCAGTCCCCCCCCTCACTCACCGACACTCAGTCCCCCCTCACTCACCGACACTCAGTTCCCCCTCACTCACCGACTCAGTCCCTCCCTCCCCGACTCTCAGTCCCCCCTCACTCACCGACTCTCAGTCCCCCCCTCACTGACCGACTCAGTCCCCCCCATCACTCACCGACTCTCAGACCCGCCCCTCACTCACCGACTCTCAGTCCCCCCTCACTCACCGACTCTCAGTCCCCCCTCACTCACCGACTCTCAGTCCCCCCTCACTCACCGACTCTCAGTCCCCCCTCACTCACCGACTCTCAGTCCCCCCACACTCACCGACTCTCAGTCCCCCCTCACTCACCGACTCTCAGTCCCCCCTCACTCACCGACTCTCAGTCCCCCCTCACTCACCGACACTCAGTCCCCCCCTCACTCACCGACTCTCAGTCCCCCCTCACTCACCGCCCCTCACTCACCGACTCTCAGTCCCCCCCTCACTCACCGACTCTCAGACCCGCCCCTCACTCACCGACTCTCAGTCCCCCCTCATTCACCGACTCTCAGTCCCCTCCTCACTCACCGACTCTCAGTTCCCCCTCACTCACCGACTCAGTCCCCCCTCACTCACCGACTCAGTCCCCCCTCACTCACCGACTCAGTCCCCCCTCACTCACCGACTCTCAGTCCCCCCTCACTCACCGACTCTCAGTCCCCCCTCACTCACCGACTCAGTCCCCCCTCACTCACCGACACACAGTCCCCCCCCTCACACACCGAGACTCAGTCCCCTCCCTCACTCAGCGACTCAGTCCCTCCCTCCCCGACACTCACTCCCCCCTCACTCACCGACACTCAGTCCCCCCCTCACTCACCGACTCGCAGTCCCCCCTCACTCACCGACTCGCAGTCCCCCCTCACTCACCGACTAGCAGTGCCCCTCACTCACCGACTCTCAGTCCCCCCCCTCAGTCACCGACTCTCAGCCCCCCCTCACTCACCGACTCTGTCCCCCCCCTCACTCACCGACTCTGTCCCCCCCCTCACTCACCGACTTTCTGTTCCCCCCTTCACTCACTGACTCTCAGTCCCCCCCTCCCACCCCGACTCTCAGTCCCTCCCTCCCCGACTCGCAGTCCCCCTCACTCCCCGACTCAGTCCCTCCCTCCCCGACTCTCAGTCCCCCCTCACTCACCGACTCTCAGTCCCTCCCCTCACTCACCGACTCAGCCCCTCCTTCCCCGACACTCAGTCCCCCCTCACTCACCGACTCAGTCCCCCCCCTCACTCACCGACACTCAGTCCCCCCTCACTCACCGACACTCAGTCCCCCCCCCTCACTCACCGACTCTCAGTCCCCCCCTCACTCACCGACTCAGTCCCCCCCTCACTCACCGACACTCAGTCCCCCCTCACTCACCGACACTCAGTCCCCCCACCTCACTCACCGACTCTCAGTCCCCCCCCTCACTCACCGACTCTCAGTCCCTCCCTCCCCGACACTCAGTCCCCCCCCTCACTCGCCGAATCTCAGTCCCTACCCTCACTCACCGACACTCAGTCCCCCCTCACTCACCGACACTGTCCCCCCCCTCACTCACCGACTCTCAGTCCCCCCCCTCACTCACCGACTCTCAGTCCCTCCCTCCCCGACACTCAGTCCCCCCTCACTCACCGACTCAGTCCCCCCTCACTCACCGACACTGTCCCCCCCCTCACTCACCGACACTATCCCCCCCCCCTCACTCACCGACACTCAGTCCCCCCCCCTCACTCACCGACTCTCAGTCCCCCCCCCCCTCACTCACCGACTCAGTCCCCCCCCCCCCACTCACCGACTCAGTCCCCCCCCCCTCACTCACCGACTATCAGTCACCCCCTCACTCACCGACTCTCAGTCCCCCCCCTCACTCACCGACACTCAGTCCCCCCCCTCACTCACCGACACTCAGTCCCCCCCCTCACTCACCGACACTCAGTCCCCCCCCTCACTCACCGACACTCAGTCCCCCCCCCCCTCACTCACCGACTCAGTCCCCCCCCACTCACTCACCGACTCAGTCCCCCCCCCCTCACTCACCGACTATCAGTCACCCCCTCACTCACCGACTCTCAGTCCCCCCCCTCACTCACCGACACTCAGTCCCCCCCCTCACTCACCGACACTCAGTCCCCCCCCTCACTCACCGACACTCAGTCCCCCCCCTCACTCACCGACTCTCAGTTCCCCCTCACTCACCGACTCTCAGTTCCCCCTCACTCACCGACTCTCAGTTCCCCCTCACTCACCGACTCTCAGTCCCCCCTCACTCACCGACTCTCAGTCCCCCCCTCACTCACCGACTCTCAGTCCCTCCCTCCCCGACTCTCAGTCCCGCCTCACTCACCGACTCTCAGCCCCTCCTTCACTCAGACTGTCAGTCCCCCCCCCCCCTCACCGACTCTCAGTCCCCCCCCTCACTCACCGACTCTCAGACCCGCCCCTCACTCACCGACTCTCAGTCCCCCCTCACTCACCGACTCTCAGTCCCCCCTCACTCACCGACTCTCAGTCCCCCCTCACTCACCGACTCTCAGTCCCCCCTCACTCACCGACTCTCAGTCCCCCCTCACTCACCGACTCTCAGTCCCCCCTCACTCACCGACTCTCAGTCCCCCCTCACTCACCGACTCTCAGTCCCCCCTCACTCACCGACTCTCAGTCCCCCCTCACTCACCGACTCTCAGACCCCCCTCACTCACCGACTCTCAGTCCCCCCTCACTCACCGACTCTCAGTCCCCCCTCACTCACCGACTCTCAGTCCCCCTCACTCACCAACACTCAGTCCCACCTCACTCACCGACTCTCAGTCCCCCCTCACGCACCGACTCTCAGTCCCCCCTCACGCACCGACTCTCAGTCCCCCCTCACTCACCGACTCTCAGTCCCCCTCACTCACCGACACTCAGTCCCCCCCCCCCTCACTCACCGACACTCAGTACCCCCCCAATCACTCACCGACACTCAGTCCCCCCCATCACTCACCGACACTCAGTCCCCCCTCCCTCCCCGACTCTCAGTCCCTCTTTCCCCGACTCTCAGTCCCTCCTTCCCCGACTCTCTGCCCCCCCTCACTCACCGACTCTGTCCCCCCTCACTCACCGACTGTCCCCCCTCACTCACCGACTCTGTCCCCCCTCACTCACCGATAATCGGTCCCTCCCCTCACTCACCGACTCAGTCCCTCCCCTCACTCACCGACTCAGTCCCCCCTCACTCACCGACTCTCAGACCCCCCTCACTCACCGACTCTGACCACCCCCTCACTCACCGACTCTCAGTCGCCTCCTCACTGACCGACTCTCAGTCCCTCCCTCCCCGACACTCAGTCCCCCCTCACTCACCGACTCTCAGTCCCCCCTCACTCACCGACTCTCAGTCCCTCCTCACTGACCGACTCTCAGTCCCTCCTCACTGACCGACTCTCAGTCCCTCCCTCCCCGACACTCAGTCCCCCCTCACTCACCGAATCTCAGTCCCCCCCCTCACTCACCGACTCTCAGTCGCTCACTCACCGACTCTTAGTCCGTCCTCACTCACCGAATCTCAGTACCTCCCTCACTCACCGACTCTCAGTCCGCCCCTCACTCACCGACTCTCAGTCCGCCCCTCACTCACCGACTCTCAGTCCGCCCCTCACTCACCGACTCTGTCCGCCCCTCACTCACCGACTCTGTCCGCCCCTCACTCACCGACTCTGTCCGCCCCTCACTCACCGAATCTCAGTCCCCCCCCTCACTCAGCGACTCTCAGTCCTCCCCCCCCCCACACTCACCGACTCTAAGTCCCGCCCTCACTCACCGATTTTCAGTCCCCCACCTCACTCACCGACTCTCAGTCCCCTCCCCAGTCACCGACTCTCAGTCCCGCCTCACTCACCGACTCTCAGTCCCGCCTCACTCACCGACTCTCAGTCCCCCCCCCAGTCACCGACTCTCAGCCCCTCCCTCACTCACCGACTCTGTCCCCCCCCTCACTCACCGATTTTCTGTTTCCCCCCTTCACTCACCGACTCTCAGTCCCCCCCTCCCACCCCGACTCTCAGTCCCTCCCTCCCCGACTCTCAGTCCCCCCTCACTCCCCGACTCAGTCCCTCCCTCCCCGACTCTCAGCCCCCCCTCACTCACAGACTCTCAGACCCCCCTCACTCACCGACTCAGTCCCTCCCTCCCCGACACTCAGTCCCCCCTCACTCACAGACTCAGTTCCCCCCTCCCTCCCCGACACTCAGTCCCCCCTCACTCGCCGAATCTCAGTCCCCCCCCTCACTCACCGACACTCAGTCCCCCCTCACTCACCGACACTCAGTCCCCCCCCCTCACTCACCGACTCTCAGTCCCCCCCTCACTCACCGACTCTCAGTCCCTCCCTCCCCGACACTCAGTCCCCCCTCACTCGCCGAATCTCAGTCCCTCCCACACTCACCGACTCGGTCCGCCCCTCACTCAGCGACTCAGTCCCTCCCTCCCCGACTCTGTCCCCCCTCACTCACCGACTCAGTCCCCCCTCACTCACCGACACTGTCCCCCCCCTCACTCACCGACACTCAGTCCCCCCCTCACTCACCGACTCTCAGTCCCCCCCCCTCACTCACCGACTCTCAGTCCCCCCCCCCTCACTCACCGACTCTCAGTCCGCCCCTCACTCACCGACTCTGTCGCTCACTCACAGACTCGCAGTCCCTCCCCTCACTCACCGACTCAGTCCCTCCCTCCCCTGTCCCTCAGTCCCCCCTCACTCACCGACTCAGTCCCCCCTCACTCACCGACTCTCAGTCCCCCCCCTCACTCACCGACACTCAGTCCCCCCCCTCACTCACCGACACTCAGTCCCCCCTCACTCACCGACTCTCAGTTCCCCCTCACTCACCGACTCAGTCCCTCCCTCCCCGACTCTCAGTCCCCCCTCACTGACCGACTCAGTCCCCCCCATCACTCACCGACTCGCAAACCCCCCCTCCCTCCCCGACTCTCAGTCCCGCCTCACTCACCGTCTCTCAGCCCCTCCTTCACTCACCGACTCTCAGACCCGCCCCTCACTCACCGACTCTCAGTCCCCCCCTCACTCACCGACTCTCAGACCCGCCCCTCACTCACCGACTCTCAGTCCCCCCTCACTCACCGACTCTCAGTCCCCCCTCACTCACCGACTCTCAGTCCCCCCTCACTCACCGACTCTCAGTCCCCCCTCACTCACCGACTCTCAGTCCCCCCTCACTCACCGACTCTCAGTCCCCCCTCACTCACCGACTCTCAGTCCCCCCTCACTCACCGACTCTCAGTCCCCCCTCACTCACCGACTCTCAGTCCCCCCTCACTCACCGACTCTCAGTCCCCCCTCACTCACCGACACTCAGTCCCCCCCTCACTCACCGACTCTCAGTCCCCCCTCACTCACCGACTCTCAGTCCCCCCTCATTCACCGACTCTCAGTCCCCTCCTCACTCACCGACTCTCAGTCCCCCCCCTCACTCACCGACACTCAGTCCCCCCCTCACTCACCGACTCTCAGTCCCCCCTCACTCACCGACACTCAGTCCCACCTCACTCACCGACACTCTGTCCCCCCCCCCTCACTCACCGACACTCAGTACGCCCCAATCACTCACCGACACTCAGTCCCCCCTCCCTCCCCGACTCTCAGTCCCTCCTTCCCCGACTCTCAGTCCCTCCTTCCCCGACTCTCAGTCCCCCCTCACTCACCGACTCTGTCCCCCCTCACTCACCGACTCTGTCCCCCCTCACTCACCGATTCACTGTCCCCTGTACCTCAGTCCCCCCTTACTCACCGACTCTCAGTCCCCCCTCACTCACCGATAATCGGTCCCTCCCTCACTCACCGACTCTGACCAACGCCTCACTCACCGACTCTCAGTCCCCTCCTCACTGACCGACTCTCAGTCCCTCCATCCGACTCTTAGTCCCCCCTCACTCACCGACTCTCAGTCCCCCCTCACTCACCGACTCTCAGTCCCCCCTCACTCACCAACTCTCAGACCCCCCTCACTCACCGACTCTGACCACCCCCTCCCTCCCCGACTCTCAGTCCCCTCCTCACTGACCGACTCTCAGTCCCCCCTCACTCACCGAATCTCAGTCCCCTCCCTCACTCACCGACTCTCAGTCGCTCACTCACCGACTCTCAGTACGTCCTCACTCACCGAATCTCAGTACCTCCCTCACTCACCGACTCAGTCCCTCCCTCACTCACCGACTCTCAGTCCCTCCCTCACTCACCGACTCTCAGTCCGCACCTCACTCACCGACTCTCAGTCCGCCCCTCACTCACCGACTCTCAGTCCGCCCCTCACTCACCGACTCTCAGTCCGCCCCTCACTCACCGACTCTCAGTCCGCCCCTCACTCACCGACTCTCAGTCCGCCCCTCACTCCCCGACTCTCAGTCCGCCCCTCACTCCCCGACTCTCAGTCCGCCCCTCACTCCCCGACTCAGTCCCTCCCTCCCCGACTCTCAGTCCCCCCTCCCTCACCGACTCTCAGTCCCCCCTCACTCACCGACTCTCAGTTTCCCCCCTCACTCAGCGACTCTCAGTCCCCCCTCACTCACCGACTCTCAGTCCCCCCTCACTCACCGACTCTCAGTCCCTCCCTCACTCACCGACTCTCAGTCCCCCCTCACTCACCGACTCTCAGTCCCCCCTCACTCACCGACACTCAGTCCCACCTCACTCACCGACTCTCAGTCCCTCCTCACTCACCGACACTCAGTCCCCCCTCACTCACCGACTCAGTTCCCCCCTCCCTCCCCGACACTCAGTCCCCCCTCACTCGCCGAATCTCAGTCCCCCCCCTCACTCACCGACACTCAGTCCCCCCTCACTCACCGACACTCAGTCCCCCCCCCTCACTCACCGACTCTCAGTCCCCCCCTCACTCACCGACTCTCAGTCCCTCCCTCCCCGACACTCAGTCCCCCCTCACTCGCCGAATCTCAGTCCCTCCCTCACTCACCGACTCGGTCCGCCCCTCACTCAGCGACTCAGTCCCTCCCTCCCCGACTCTGTCCCCCCTCACTCACCGACACTGTCCCCCCCCTCACTCACCGACACTCAGTCCCCCCCTCACTCACCGACTCTCAGTCCCCCCCCCTCACTCACCGACTCTCAGTCCCCCCCCTCACTCACCGACTCTCAGTCCCCCCCCTCACTCACCGACTATCAGTCACCCCCTCACTCACCGACTCTCAGTCCGCCCCTCACTCACCGACTCTGTCGCTCACTCACAGACTCGCAGTCC
This sequence comes from Scyliorhinus torazame, assembly GCF_047496885.1. Lineage (NCBI taxonomy): Eukaryota > Metazoa > Chordata > Chondrichthyes > Carcharhiniformes > Scyliorhinidae > Scyliorhinus > Scyliorhinus torazame. The sequence continues at coordinate 183,044,554 of NC_092720.1, read as the reverse complement.
CTCCCCTCACTCACCGACTCAGTCCCTCCCTCCCCTGTCCCTCAGTCCCCCCTCACTCACCGACTCAGTCCCCCCTCACTCACCGACTCTCAGTCCCCCCCCTCACTCACCGACACTCAGTCCCCCCCCTCACTCACCGACACTCAGTCCCCCCTCACTCACCGACTCTCAGTTCCCCCTCACTCACCGACTCAGTCCCTCCCTCCCCGACTCTCAGTCCCCCCTCACTGACCGACTCAGTCCCCCCCATCACTCACCGACTCGCAATCCCCCCCCTCCCTCCCCGACTCTCAGTCCCCCCTCACTCACCGTCTCTCAGCCCCTCCTTCACTCACCGACTCTCAGACCCGCCCCTCACTCACCGACTCTCAGTCCCCCCCCTCACTCACCGACTCTCAGACCCGCCCCTCACTCACCGACTCTCAGTCCCCCCTCACTCACCGACTCTCAGTCCCCCCTCACTCACCGACTCTCAGTCCCCCCTCACTCACCGACTCTCAGTCCCCCCTCACTCACCGACTCTCAGTCCCCCCTCACTCACCGACTCTCAGTCCCCCCTCACTCACCGACTCTCAGTCCCCCCTCACTCACCGACTCTCAGTCCCCCCTCACTCACCGACTCTCAGTCCCCCCTCACTCACCGACTCTCAGTCCCCCCTCACTCACCGACTCTCAGTCCCCCCTCACTCACCGACTCTCAGTCCCCCCTCACTCACCGACTCTCAGTCCCCCCTCACTCACCGACTCTCAGTCCCCCCTCACTCACCGACACTCAGTCCCCCCCTCACTCACCGACTCTCAGTCCCCCCTCACTCACCGACTCTCAGTCCCCCCTCATTCACCGACTCTCAGTCCCCTCCTCACTCACCGACTCTCAGTCCCCCCCCTCACTCACCGACACTCAGTCCCCCCCTCACTCACCGACTCTCAGTCCCCCCTCACTCACCGACACTCAGTCCCACCTCACTCACCGACACTCTGTCCCCCCCCCCCTCACTCACCGACACTCAGTACGCCCCAATCACTCACCGACACTCAGTCCCCCCTCCCTCCCCGACTCTCAGTCCCTCCTTCCCCGACTCTCAGTCCCTCCTTCCCCGACTCTCAGTCCCCCCTCACTCACCGACTCTGTCCCCCCTCACTCACCGATTCACTGTCCCCTGTACCTCAGTCCCCCCTTACTCACCGACTCTCAGTCCCCCCTCACTCACCGATAATCGGTCCCTCCCTCACTCACCGACTCTGACCAACGCCTCACTCACCGACTCTCAGTCCCCTCCTCACTGACCGACTCTCAGTCCCTCCATCCGACTCTTAGTCCCCCCTCACTCACCGACTCTCAGTCCCCCCTCACTCACCGACTCTCAGTCCCCCCTCACTCACCAACTCTCAGACCCCCCTCACTCACCGACTCTGACCACCCCCTCCCTCCCCGACTCTCAGTCCCCTCCTCACTGACCGACTCTCAGTCCCCCCCCTCACTGACCGACTCTCAGTCCCCCCCCTCACTCACCGAATCTCAGTCCCCTCCCTCACTCACCGACTCTCAGTCGCTCACTCACCGACTCTCAGTACGTCCTCACTCACCGAATCTCAGTACCTCCCTCACTCACCGACTCAGTCCCTCCCTCACTCACCGACTCTCAGTCCCTCCCTCACTCACCGACTCTCAGTCCGCCCCTCACTCACCGACTCTCAGTCCGCCCCTCACTCACCGACTCTCAGTCCGCCCCTCACTCACCGACTCTCAGTCCGCCCCTCACTCACCGACTCTCAGTCCGCCCCTCACTCACCGACTCTCAGTCCGCCCCTCACTCACCGACTCTCAGTCCGCCCCTCACTCCCCGACTCTCAGTCCGCCCCTCACTCCCCGACTCTCAGTCCGCCCCTCACTCCCCGACTCTCAGTCCGCCCCTCACTCACCGACTCAGTCCCTCCCTCCCCGACTCTCAGTCCCCCCTCCCTCACCGACTCTCAGTCCCTCCTCACTCACCGACACTCAGTCCCCCCTCACTCACCGACTCAGTTCCCCCCTCCCTCCCCGACACTCAGTCCCCCCTCACTCGCCGAATCTCAGTCCCCCCCCTCACTCACCGACACTCAGTCCCCCCTCACTCACCGACACTCAGTCCCCCCCCCTCACTCACCGACTCTCAGTCCCCCCCTCACTCACCGACTCTCAGTCCCTCCCTCCCCGACACTCAGTCCCCCCTCACTCGCCGAATCTCAGTCCCTCCCTCACTCACCGACTCGGTCCGCCCCTCACTCAGCGACTCAGTCCCTCCCTCCCCGACTCTGTCCCCCCTCACTCACCGACACTGTCCCCCCCCTCACTCACCGACACTCAGTCCCCCCCTCACTCACCGACTCTCAGTCCCCCCCCCTCACTCACCGACTCTCAGTCCCCCCCCTCACTCACCGACTATCAGTCACCCCCTCACTCACCGACTCTCAGTCCGCCCCTCACTCACCGACTCTGTCGCTCACTCACAGACTCGCAGTCCCTCCCCTCACTCACCGACTCAGTCCCTCCCTCCCCTGTCCCTCAGTCCCCCCTCACTCACCGACTCAGTCCCCCCTCACTCACCGACTCTCAGTCCCCCCCCTCACTCACCGACACTCAGTCCCCCCCCTCACTCACCGACACTCAGTCCCCCCTCACTCACCGACTCTCAGTTCCCCCTCACTCACCGACTCAGTCCCTCCCTCCCCGACTCTCAGTCCCCCCTCACTGACCGACTCAGTCCCCCCCATCACTCACCGACTCGCAATCCCCCCCCTCCCTCCCCGACTCTCAGTCCCCCCTCACTCACCGTCTCTCAGCCCCTCCTTCACTCACCGACTCTCAGACCCGCCCCTCACTCACCGACTCTCAGTCCCCCCCTCACTCACCGACTCTCAGACCCGCCCCTCACTCACCGACTCTCAGTCCCCCCTCACTCACCGACTCTCAGTCCCCCCTCACTCACCGACTCTCAGTCCCCCCTCACTCACCGACTCTCAGTCCCCCCTCACTCACCGACTCTCAGTCCCCCCTCACTCACCGACTCTCAGTCCCCCCTCACTCACCGACTCTCAGTCCCCCCTCACTCACCGACTCTCAGTCCCCCCTCACTCACCGACTCTCAGTCCCCCCTCACTCACCGACTCTCAGTCCCCCCTCACTCACCGACTCTCAGTCCCCCCTCACTCACCGACTCTCAGTCCCCCCTCACTCACCGACTCTCAGTCCCCCCTCACTCACCGACTCTCAGTCCCCCCTCACTCACCGACACTCAGTCCCCCCCTCACTCACCGACTCTCAGTCCCCCCACACTCACCGACTCTCAGTCCCCCCTCATTCACCGACTCTCAGTCCCCTCCTCACTCACCGACTCTCAGTCCCCCCCCTCACTCACCGACACTCAGTCCCCCCCTCACTCACCGACTCTCAGTCCCCCCTCACTCACCGACACTCAGTCCCACCTCACTCACCGACACTCTGTCCCCCCCCCCCTCACTCACCGACACTCAGTACGCCCCAATCACTCACCGACACTCAGTCCCCCCTCCCTCCCCGACTCTCAGTCCCTCCTTCCCCGACTCTCAGTCCCTCCTTCCCCGACTCTCAGTCCCCCCTCACTCACCGACTCTGTCCCCCCTCACTCACCGATTCACTGTCCCCTGTACCTCAGTCCCCCCTTACTCACCGACTCTCAGTCCCCCCTCACTCACCGATAATCGGTCCCTCCCTCACTCACCGACTCTGACCAACGCCTCACTCACCGACTCTCAGTCCCCTCCTCACTGACCGACTCTCAGTCCCTCCATCCGACTCTTAGTCCCCCCTCACTCACCGACTCTCAGTCCCCCCTCACTCACCGACTCTCAGTCCCCCCTCACTCACCAACTCTCAGACCCCCCTCACTCACCGACTCTGACCACCCCCTCCCTCCCCGACTCTCAGTCCCCTCCTCACTGACCGACTCTCAGTCCCCCCCCTCACTGACCGACTCTCAGTCCCCCCCCTCACTCACCGAATCTCAGTCCCCTCCCTCACTCACCGACTCTCAGTCGCTCACTCACCGACTCTCAGTACGTCCTCACTCACCGAATCTCAGTACCTCCCTCACTCACCGACTCAGTCCCTCCCTCACTCACCGACTCTCAGTCCCTCCCTCACTCACCGACTCTCAGTCCGCCCCTCACTCACCGACTCTCAGTCCGCCCCTCACTCACCGACTCTCAGTCCGCCCCTCACTCACCGACTCTCAGTCCGCCCCTCACTCACCGACTCTCAGTCCGCCCCTCACTCACCGACTCTCAGTCCGCCCCTCACTCACCGACTCTCAGTCCGCCCCTCACTCCCCGACTCTCAGTCCGCCCCTCACTCCCCGACTCTCAGTCCGCCCCTCACTCCCCGACTCTCAGTCCGCCCCTCACTCACCGACTCAGTCCCTCCCTCCCCGACTCTCAGTCCCCCCTCCCTCACCGACTCTCAGTCCCTCCTCACTCACCGACACTCAGTCCCCCCTCACTCACCGACTCAGTTCCCCCCTCCCTCCCCGACACTCAGTCCCTCCTCACTCACCGACTCTCAGTCCCCCCCTCACTCACCGACTCTCAGTCCCTCCCTCCCGGACACTCAGTCCCCCCTCACTCGCCGAATCTCAGTCCCTCCCTCACTCACCGACTCGGTCCGCCCCTCACTCAGCGACTCAGTCCCTCCCTCCCCGACTCTGTCCCCCCTCACTCACCGACACTGTCCCCCCCCTCACTCACCGACACTCAGTCCCCCCCTCACTCACCGACTCTCAGTCCCCCCCCCTCACTCACCGACTCTCAGTCCCCCCCCTCACTCACCGACTATCAGTCACCCCCTCACTCACCGACTCTCAGTCCGCCCCTCACTCACCGACTCTGTCGCTCACTCACAGACTCGCAGTCCCTCCCCTCACTCACCGACTCAGTCCCTCCCTCCCCTGTCCCTCAGTCCCCCCTCACTCACCGACTCAGTCCCCCCTCACTCACCGACTCTCAGTCCCCCCCCTCACTCACCGACACTCAGTCCCCCCCCTCACTCACCGACACTCAGTCCCCCCTCACTCACCGACTCTCAGTTCCCCCTCACTCACCGACTCAGTCCCTCCCTCCCCGACTCTCAGTCCCCCCTCACTGACCGACTCAGTCCCCCCCATCACTCACCGACTCGCAATCCCCCCCCTCCCTCCCCGACTCTCAGTCCCCCCTCACTCACCGTCTCTCAGCCCCTCCTTCACTCACCGACTCTCAGACCCGCCCCTCACTCACCGACTCTCAGTCCCCCCCTCACTCACCGACTCTCAGACCCGCCCCTCACTCACCGACTCTCAGTCCCCCCTCACTCACCGACTCTCAGTCCCCCCTCACTCACCGACTCTCAGTCCCCCCTCACTCACCGACTCTCAGTCCCCCCTCACTCACCGACTCTCAGTCCCCCCTCACTCACCGACTCTCAGTCCCCCCTCACTCACCGACTCTCAGTCCCCCCTCACTCACCGACTCTCAGTCCCCCCTCACTCACCGACTCTCAGTCCCCCCTCACTCACCGACTCTCAGTCCCCCCTCATTCACCGACTCTCAGTCCCCTCCTCACTCACCGACTCTCAGTCCCCCCCCTCACTCACCGACACTCAGTCCCCCCCTCACTCACCGACTCTCAGTCCCCCCTCACTCACCGACACTCAGTCCCACCTCACTCACCGACACTCTGTCCCCCCCCCCCTCACTCACCGACACTCAGTACGCCCCAATCACTCACCGACACTCAGTCCCCCCTCCCTCCCCGACTCTCAGTCCCTCCTTCCCCGACTCTCAGTCCCTCCTTCCCCGACTCTCAGTCCCCCCTCACTCACCGACTCTGTCCCCCCTCACTCACCGATTCACTGTCCCCTGTACCTCAGTCCCCCCTTACTCACCGACTCTCAGTCCCCCCTCACTCACCGATAATCGGTCCCTCCCTCACTCACCGACTCTGACCAACGCCTCACTCACCGACTCTCAGTCCCCTCCTCACTGACCGACTCTCAGTCCCTCCATCCGACTCTTAGTCCCCCCTCACTCACCGACTCTCAGTCCCCCCTCACTCACCGACTCTCAGTCCCCCCTCACTCACCAACTCTCAGACCCCCCTCACTCACCGACTCTGACCACCCCCTCCCTCCCCGACTCTCAGTCCCCTCCTCACTGACCGACTCTCAGTCCCCCCCCTCACTGACCGACTCTCAGTCCCCCCCCTCACTCACCGAATCTCAGTCCCCTCCCTCACTCACCGACTCTCAGTCGCTCACTCACCGACTCTCAGTACGTCCTCACTCACCGAATCTCAGTACCTCCCTCACTCACCGACTCAGTCCCTCCCTCACTCACCGACTCTCAGTCCCTCCCTCACTCACCGACTCTCAGTCCGCCCCTCACTCACCGACTCTCAGTCCGCCCCTCACTCACCGACTCTCAGTCCGCCCCTCACTCACCGACTCTCAGTCCGCCCCTCACTCACCGACTCTCAGTCCGCCCCTCACTCACCGACTCTCAGTCCGCCCCTCACTCACCGACTCTCAGTCCGCCCCTCACTCCCCGACTCTCAGTCCGCCCCTCACTCCCCGACTCTCAGTCCGCCCCTCACTCCCCGACTCTCAGTCCGCCCCTCACTCACCGACTCAGTCCCTCCCTCCCCGACTCTCAGTCCCCCCTCCCTCACCGACTCTCAGTCCCCCCTCACTCACCGACTCTCAGTTTCCCCCCTCACTCAGCGACTCTCAGTCCCCCCTCACTCACCGACTCTCAGTCCCCCCTCACTCACCGACTCTCAGTCCCTCCCTCACTCACCGACTCTCAGTCCCTCCCTCACTCACCGACTCTCAGTCCCCCCTCACTCACCGACTCTCAGTCCCCCCTCACTCACCGACACTCAGTCCCACCTCACTCACCGACTCTCAGTCCCTCCTCACTCACCGACACTCAGTCCCCCCCCAATCACTCACCGACACTCAGTCCCCCCATCACTCATCGACTCTCAGTCCCCCCTCACTCACCGACTCTGTCCCCCCTCACTCACCGACTCTGTCTCCCCTCACTCACCGACTCTCTGTCCCCTGTCCATCAGTCACCCCCTCACTCACCGACTCTCAGTGCCCCCTCACTCACCGACTCTCAGTCACTCCCTCACTCACCGACTCTCAGTCACTCCCTCACTCACCGACACTCAGTCCCCCCTCACTCACCGACACTCAGTCCCCCCTCACTCACCGACACTCAGTCCCCCCTCACTCACCGACTCTGTCCCCCCTCACTCACCGACTGTCCCCCCTCACTCACCGACTCTGTCCCCCCTCACTCACCGACTCTCTGTCCCCTGTCCATCAGTTCCCCCTCACTCACCGATACTCAGTCCCTCCCCTCACTCACCGACACTGTCCCCCCCCTCACTCACCGACTCAGTCACCCCCTCACTCACCAACTCTCAGTCCCCCCTCACTCACCGACTCTCAGTCCCCACTCACTCACCGACACTCAGTCGTCCCCCTCACTCACCAAGACTCAGTCCCCCCCCATCACTCACCGACTCTCAGTCCCCCGCATCACTCACTGACTCTCAGTCCCTCCCTCCGACTCTCAGTCCCGCCTCACTCACCGACTCTCAGCCCCTCCCTCACTCACCGACTCTGTCCCCCCCTCACTCACCGACACTGTCCCCCCCCCTCACTCACCGACACTCAGTCCCCCCCCTCACTCACCGACTCTCAGTCCCTCCCCTCACTCACCGACTCAGTCCCTCCCTCCCCGACACTCAGTCCCCCCTCACTCACCGACTCAGTCCCCCCCCTCACTCACCGACTCACAGTCCCCCCCCCCCTCACTCACCGACTCTCAGTCCCTCCCTCACTCACCGACACTGTCCCCCCCCCTCACTCACCGACACTCAGTCCCCCCCCTCACTCACCGACTCTCAGTCCCCCCCCCTCACTCACCGACTCACAGTCCCCCCCCCCTCACTCACCGACTATCAGTCACCCCCTCACTCACCGACTCTCAGTCCCCCGTCCCTCAGTCCCCCCCCTCACTCACCGACTCTCAGCCCATCCCTCACTCAGACTGTCAGTCCCCCCCCCCAAACTCACCGACTCTCAGTCCGCCCCTCACTCACCGACTCTGTCGCTCACTCACAGACTCCCAGTCCCTCCCCTCACTCACCGACTCAGTCCGTCCCTCCCCGACTCTCAGTCCCCCCTCACTCACCGACTCTGTCCCCCCTCACTCACCGACTCCCTGTCCCCCCTCACTCACCGACTCCCCGTCCCCCCTCACTCACCGACTCCGTCCCCCCTCACTCACCGACTCCCTGTCCCCCCTCACTCACCGACTCTGTCCCCCCTCACTCACCGACTCCCTGTCCCCCCTCACTCACCGACTCCCTGTCCCCCCTCACTCACCGATTCCCTGTCCCCCCTCACTCACCGACTCAGTCCCCCACCTCACTCACCGACACTCAGTCCCCCCACTCACTCACCGACACTCAGTCCCCCCCTCACTCACCGACTCAGTCCCCCCATCACTCACCGACTCAGTCCCCCCTCACTCACCGACTCTCAGTCCCCCCTCACTCACCGACACTCAGTCCCCCCACTCACTCACCGACACTCAGTCCCCCCCTCACTCACCGACTCAGTCCCCCCTCACTCACCGACTCTCAGTCCCCCCTCACTCACCGACACTCAGTCCCCCCTCACTCACCGACACTCAGTCCCCCCCTCACTCACCGAATCTCAGTCCCCCCTCACTCACCGACTCTCAGTCCCCCCTCATTCACCGACTCTCAGTCCCCTCCTCACTCACCGACTCTCAGTCCCCCCCTCACTCACCGACTCTCAGTCCCTCCCTCCCCGACACTCAGTCCCCCCTCTCTCACCGACTCGGTCCGCCCCTCACTCAGCGACTCAGTCCCTCCCTCCCCGACTCTGTCCCCCCTCACTCACCGACCCAGTCCCCCCTCACTCACCGACACTGTCCCCCCCCTCACTCACCGACACTCAGTCCCCCCCTCTCTCACCGACTCTCAGTCCCCCCCCCTCACTCACCGACTCTCAGTCCCCCCCCCTCACTCACCGACTATCAGTCAGTCCGCCCCTCACTCACCGACTCTGTCGCTCACTCACAGACTCGCAGTCCCTCCCCTCACTCACCAACTCAGTCCCTCCCTCCCCTGTCCCTCAGTCCCCCCTCACTCACCGACTCAGTCCCCCCTCACTCACCGACTCTCAGTCCCCCCCCTCACTCACCGACACTCAGTCCCCCCCCTCACTCACCGACACTCAGTCCCCCCTCACTCACCGACTCTCAGTTCCCCCTCACTCACCGACTCAGTCCCTCCCTCCCCGACTCTCAGTCCCCCCTCACTCACCGAATCTCAGTCCCCCCCTCACTGACCGACTCAGTCCCCCCCATCACTCACCGACTCTCAGACCCGCCCCTCACTCACCGACTCTCAGTCCCCCCTCACTCACCGACTCTCAGTCCCCCCTCACTCACCGACTCTCAGTCCCCCCTCACTCACCGACTCTCAGTCCCCCCTCACTCACCGACTCTCAGTCCCCCCTCACTCACCGACTCTCAGTCCCCCCTCACTCACCGACTCTCAGTCCCCCCTCACTCACCGACTCTCAGTCCCCCCTCACTCACCGACTCTCAGTCCCCCCTCACTCACCGACTCTCAGTCCCCCCTCACTCACCGACACTCAGTCCCCCCCTCACTCACCGACTCTCAGTCCCCCCTCACTCACCGCCCCTCACTCACCGACTCTCAGTCCCCCCTCACTCACCGACTCTCAGTCCCCCCTCACTCACCGACTCTCAGTCCCACCTCACTCACCGACACTCAGTCCCACCTCACTCACCGACACTCAGTCCCACCTCACTCACCGACACTCAGTCCCACCTCACTCACCGACACTCAGTCCCACCTCACTCACCGACACTCAGTCCCACCTCACTCACCGACACTCAGTCCCACCTCACTCACCGACACTCAGTCCCACCTCACTCACCGACACTCAGTCCCACCTCACTCACCGACACTCAGTCCCACCTCACTCACCGACACTCAGTCCCACCTCACTCACCGACACTCAGTCCCACCTCACTCACCGACACTCAGTCCCACCTCACTCACCGACACTCAGTCCCACCTCACTCACCGACACTCAGTCCCACCTCACTCACCGACACTCAGTCCCACCTCACTCACCGACACTCAGTCCCACCTCACTCACCGACACTCAGTCCCACCTCACTCACCGACACTCAGTCCCACCTCACTCACCGACACTCAGTCCCACCTCACTCACCGACACTCAGTGCCCCCTCCCTCCCCGACTCAGTCCCTCCCTCCCCGACTCTCAGTCCCTCCTTCCCCGACTCTCAGTCCCTCCTTCCCCGACTCTCAGTCCCTCCTTCCCCGACTCTCAGTCCCTCCTTCCCCGACTCTCAGTCCCTCCTTCCCCGACTCTCAGTCCCTCCTTCCCCGACTCTCAGTCCCTCCTTCCCCGACTCTCAGTCCCTCCCTCCCCGACTCTCAGTCCCTCCCTCCCCGACTCTCAGTCCCTCCCTCCCCGACTCTCAGTCCCTCCCTCCCCGACTCTCAGTCCCTCCCTCCCCGACTCTCAGTCCCTCCCTCCCCGACTCTCAGTCCCTCCCTCCCCGACTCTCAGTCCCTCCTTCCCCGACTCTCAGTCCCTCCTTCCCCGACTCTCAGTCCCTCCTTCCCCGACTCTCAGTCCCTCCTTCCCCGACTCTCAGTCCCTCCTTCCCCGACTCTCAGTCCCTCCTTCCCCGACTCTCAGTCCCTCCTTCCCCGACTCTCAGTCCCTCCTTCCCCGACTCTCAGTCCCTCCTTCCCCGACTCTCAGTCCCTCCTTCCCCGACTCTCAGTCCCTCCTTCCCCGACTCTCAGTCCCTCCTTCCCCGACTCTCAGTCCCTCCTTCCCCGACTCTCAGTCCCTCCTTCCCCGACTCTCAGTCCCTCCTTCCCCGACTCTCAGTCCCTCCTTCCCCGACTCTCAGTCCCTCCTTCCCCGACTCTCAGTCCCTCCTTCCCCGACTCTCAGTCCCTCCTTCCCCGACTCTCAGTCCCTCCTTCCCCGACTCTCAGTCCCTCCTTCCCCGACTCTCAGTCCCTCCTTCCCCGACTCTCAGTCCCTCCTTCCCCGACTCTCAGTCCCTCCTTCCCCGACTCTCAGTCCCTCCTTCCCCGACTCTCAGTCCCTCCTTCCCCGACTCTCAGTCCCTCCTTCCCCGACTCTCAGTCCCTCCTTCCCCGACTCTCAGTCCCTCCTTCCCCGACTCTCAGTCCCTCCTTCCCCGACTCTCAGTCCCTCCTTCCCCGACTCTCAGTCCCTCCTTCCCCGACTCTCAGTCCCTCCTTCCCCGACTCTCAGTCCCTCCTTCCCCGACTCTCAGTCCCTCCTTCCCCGACTCTCAGTCCCTCCTTCCCCGACTCTCAGTCCCTCCTTCCCCGACTCTCAGTCCCTCCTTCCCCGACTCTCAGTCCCTCCTTCCCCGACTCTCAGTCCCTCCTTCCCCGACTCTCAGTCCCTCCTTCCCCGACTCTCAGTCCCTCCTTCCCCGACTCTCAGTCCCTCCTTCCCCGACTCTCAGTCCCTCCTTCCCCGACTCTCAGTCCCTCCTTCCCCGACTCTCAGTCCCTCCTTCCCCGACTCTCAGTCCCTCCTTCCCCGACTCTCAGTCCCTCCTTCCCCGACTCTCAGTCCCTCCTTCCCCGACTCTCAGTCCCTCCTTCCCCGACTCTCAGTCCCTCCTGTACCTCAGTCCCCCCTTACTCACCGACTCTCAGTCCCCCCTCACTCACCGATAAACGGTCCCTCCCCTCACTCACCGACTCTCAGTCCCCCCCCTCACTCACCGACTCAGTCCCCCCCTCACTCACCGACTCTGTCCCTCCCTCACTCACCGACTCAGTCCCTCCCTCACTCACCGACTCTCAGTCCCTCCATCCGACTCTTAGTCCCCCCTCACTCACCGACTCTCAGTCCCCCCTCACTCACCGACTCTCAGTCCCCCCTCACTCACCGACTCTCAGACCCCCCTCACTCACCAACTCTCAGACCCCCCTCACTCACCGACTCTGACCACCCCCTCACTCACCGACTCTCAGTCCCCTCCTCACTGACCGACTCTCAGTCCCTCCCTCCCCGACACTCAGTCCCCCCTCACTCACCGACTCTCAGTCCCCCCTCACTTACCAAATCTCAGTCCCCTCCCTCACTCACCGACTCTCAGTCGCTCACTCACCGACACTCAGTCCGTCCTCACTCACCGAATCTCAGTACCTCCCTCACTCACCGACTCAGTCCCTCCCTCACTCACCGACTCTCAGTCCCTCCCTCACTCACCGACTCTCAGTCCGCCCCTCACTCACCGACTCTCAGTCCGCCCCTCACTCACCGACTCAGTCCCTCCCTCCCCGACTCTCAGTCCCCCCTCAATCACCGACTCTCAGTCCCCCCCCTCACTCACCGACTCTCAGTCAGCCCCTCACTCACCGACTCTCAGTCCGCCCCTCACTCACCGACTCTCAGTCCGCCCCTCACTCACCGACTCAGTCCCTCCCTCCCCGACTCTCAGTCCCCCCTCCATCACCGACTCTCAGTCCCCCCTCACTCACCGACTCTCAGTTTCCCCCCTCACTCACCGACTCTCAGTCGCCCCTCACTCACCGACTCTCAGTCCCCCCTCACTCACCGACTCTCAGTCCCCCCTCACTCACCGACTCTCAGTCCCCCCTCACTCACCGACTCTCAGTCCCCCCTCACTCACCGACTCTCAGTCCCTCCCTCACTCACCGACTCTCAGTCCCCCCTCACTCACCGACTCTCAGTCCCCCCTCACTCACCGACACTCAGTCCCTCCTCACTCACCGACACTCAGTCCCACCTCACTCACCGACTCTCAGTCCCCCCTCACTCACCGACACTCAGTCCCCCCCCACTTACTCACTGACACTCAGTCCCCCCCCAATCACTCACCGACACTCAGTCCCCCCCATCACTCATCGACACTCAGTCCCCCCTCCCTCCCCGACTCTGTCCCCCCTCCCTCACCGACTCTGTCCCCCCTCACTCACCGACTCTGTCCCCCCTCACTCACCGACTCTGTCCCCCCTCACTCACCGACTCTGTCCCCCCTCACTCACCGACTCTGTCCCCCCTCACTCACCGACTCTGTCCCCCCTCACTCACCGACTCTCTGTCCCCTGTCCATCAGTCACCCCCTCACTCACCGACTCTCAGTTCCCCCTCACTCACCGACTCTCAGTCACTCCCTCACTCACCGACTCTCAGTCCCCCCTCACTTACCGACTCTCAGTCCCTCCCTCCGCGACACTCAGTCCCCCCTCACTCATCGACACTCAGTCCCCCCTCACTCACCGACACTCAGTCCCCCCTCACTCAGCGACTCTCGGTCCCCCCTCACTCAGCGACTCTCGGTCCCCCCTCACTCACCGACTCTCAGTCCCCCCTCACTCACCGACTCTCAGTCCCCCCTCACTCACCGACTCTCAGTCCCCCCTCACTCACCGACTCTGTCCCCCCTCACTCACCGACTCTCTGTCCCCTGTCCATCAGTCTCCCCTCACTCACCGATACTCAGTCCCTCCCCTCACTCACCGACACTGTCCCCCCCTCACTCACCGACACTGTCCCCCCCTCACTCACCGACTCTCAGTCCCCCCTCACTCACCGACTCTCAGTCCCCCCTCACTCACCGACTCTCAGTCCCCCCTCACTCACCGACTCTCAGTCCCCCCCCTCACTCACCGACTCTCAGTCCCCCCTCACTCACCGACTCTCAGTCCCCCCCTCACTCACCGACTCTCAGTCCCCCCTCACTCACCGACTCTCAGTCCCCCCTCACTCACCGACTCTCAGTCCCCCTCTCAATCACCGACTCTCAGTCCCCCCCTCACTCACCGACTCTCAGTCCCTCCCTCCCCGACTCTCTGTCCCCCCTCACTCACCGACTCTCTGTCCCCCCTCACTCACCGACTCTCTGTCCCCCCTCACTCACCGACTCTCAGTCCCCCCTCACTCACCGACTCTCAGTCCCCCCTCACTCACCGACTCTCAGTCCCCCCTCACTCACCGACTCTCAGTCCGCCCCTCACTCACCGACTCAGTCCCTCCCCTCACTCACCGACTCTCAGTCCCTCCCTCCCCGACTCTCAGTCCCCCCTCACTCACCGACTCTCAGTCCCCCGTCCCTCAGTCCCCCCCCCTCACTCACCGACTCTCAGTCCCCCCTCACTCACCGATACTCAGTCCCTCCCCTCACTCACCGATACTCAGTCCCCCCCTCACTCACCGACTCAGTCCCCCCCCTCACTCACCGACTCTCAGTCCCCCCCTCACTCACCGACTCTCAGTCCCCCCCCTCACTCACCGACTCTCAGTCCACCCCCTCACTCACCGACGCTCCGTCCCTCCCTCCCCGACTCTCAGTCCCCCCTCACTCACTGACTCTCAGTCCCCCGTCCCTCAGTCCCCCCCACTCACCGACTCTCAGTCCCTCCCTCACTCACCGACTCTCAGTCGCTCCCTCACTCACCGACTCTCAGTCCCCCCCTCACTCACCGACTCCCAGTCCCATCGTCACTCACCGACTCTCAGTCCCTCCCTCCCCGACACTCAGTCCCATCGTCACTCACCGACTCTCTGTCCCCCGTCCCTCAGTCCCACCCCCTCACTGACTCTCAGTCCCCCCCTCACTCACCGACTCAGTCCCCCCCTCACTCACTGACTCTCAGTCCCTCCCACCCCGACACTCAGTCCCCCCTCACTCACGGTCACTCAGACACCTCTCACTCACCGACTCTCAGTCCGCTCCTCACTCACCGATTCAGTCCCTCCCTCCCCGACTCTCAGTCCACCCCCTCACTCACCGACTCTCAGTCCCGCCTCACTCACCGACTCTCAGTCCCCCGTCCCTCAGTCCCCCCCCTCACTCACCGACTCTCAGCCCCTCCCTCACTCA
Source organism: Scyliorhinus torazame (assembly GCF_047496885.1). Taxonomy (NCBI): domain Eukaryota; kingdom Metazoa; phylum Chordata; class Chondrichthyes; order Carcharhiniformes; family Scyliorhinidae; genus Scyliorhinus; species Scyliorhinus torazame. The sequence continues at coordinate 183,029,491 of NC_092720.1, read as the reverse complement.
GACTGTCAGTCCCCCCCCCACTCACCGACTCTGTCCCCCCTCACTCACCGATACTCAGTCCCTCCCCTCACTCACCGACTCTCAGTCCCTCCTCACTCACCGATACTCAGTCCCTCCCCTCACTCACCGATACTCAGTCCCTCCCCTCACTCACCGATACTCAGTCCCTCCCCTCACTCACCGATACTCAGACCCCCCCTCACTCACCGACTCAGACCCCCCCTCACTCACCGACTCTCAGTCCCCCCCTCACTCATCGACTCTCAGTCCCCCCCTCACTCACCGACTCTCAGTCACCCCCTCACTCACCGACTCTCAGTCCCCCCTCACTCACCGACTCTCAGTCCCCCCTCACTCACCGACTCTCAGTCGGCCCCTCACTCACCGACTCAGTCCCTCCCTCCCCGACTCTCAGTCCACCCCCTCACTCACCGACTCTCAGTCACCCCCTCACTCACCGACACTCAGTCCCACCTCACTCACCGACACTCAGTCCCACCTCACTCACCGACACTCAGTCCCACCTCACTCACCGACACTCAGTCCCACCTCACTCACCGACACTCAGTCCCACCTCACTCACCGACACTCAGTCCCACCTCACTCACCGACACTCAGTCCCACCTCACTCACCGACACTCAGTCCCACCTCACTCACCGACACTCAGTCCCACCTCACTCACCGACACTCAGTCCCACCTCACTCACCGACACTCAGTCCCACCTCACTCACCGACACTCAGTCCCACCTCACTCACCGACACTCAGTCCCACCTCACTCACCGACACTCAGTCCCACCTCACTCACCGACACTCAGTCCCACCTCACTCACCGACACTCAGTCCCACCTCACTCACCGACACTCAGTCCCACCTCACTCACCGACACTCAGTCCCACCTCACTCACCGACACTCAGTGCCCCCTCCCTCCCCGACTCTCAGTCCCTCCTTCCCCGACTCTCAGTCCCTCCTTCCCCGACTCTCAGTCCCTCCTTCCCCGACTCTCAGTCCCTCCTTCCCCGACTCTCAGTCCCTCCTTCCCCGACTCTCAGTCCCTCCTTCCCCGACTCTCAGTCCCTCCTTCCCCGACTCTCAGTCCCTCCTTCCCCGACTCTCAGTCCCTCCTTCCCCGACTCTCAGTCCCTCCTTCCCCGACTCTCAGTCCCTCCTTCCCCGACTCTCAGTCCCTCCTTCCCCGACTCTCAGTCCCTCCTTCCCCGACTCTCAGTCCCTCCTTCCCCGACTCTCAGTCCCTCCTTCCCCGACTCTCAGTCCCTCCTTCCCCGACTCTCAGTCCCTCCTTCCCCGACTCTCAGTCCCTCCTTCCCCGACTCTCAGTCCCTCCTTCCCCGACTCTCAGTCCCTCCTGTACCTCAGTCCCCCCTTACTCACCGACTCTCAGTCCCCCCTCACTCACCGATAAACGGTCCCTCCCCTCACTCACCGACTCAGTCCCCCCCTCACTCACCGACTCTCAGTCCCTCCCTCACTCACCGACTCTCAGTCACTCCCTCACTCACCGACTCTCAGTCCCTCCATCCGACTCTTAGTCCCCCCTCACTCACCGACTCTCAGTCCCCCCTCACTCACCGACTCTCAGTCCCCCCTCACTCACCAACTCTCAGACCCCCCTCACTCACCAACTCTCAGACCCCCCTCACTCACCAACTCTGACCACCCCCCTCACTCACCGACTCTCAGTCCCCTCCTCACTGACCGACTCTCAGTCCCTCCCTCCCCGACACTCAGTCCCCCCTCACTCACCGACTCTCAGTCCCCCCTCACTCACCGAATCTCAGTCCCCTCCCTCACTCACCGACTCTCAGTCGCTCACTCACCGACACTCAGTCCATCCTCACTCACCGAATCTCAGTACCTCCCTCACTCACCGACTCAGTCCCTCCCTCACTCACCGACTCTCTGTCCCCCCTCACTCACCGACTCTCAGTCCCCCCTCACTCACCGACTCTCAGTCCCCCCTCACTCACCGACTCTCAGTCCCCCCTCACTCACCGACTCTCAGTCCCCCCTCACTCACCGACTCTCAGTCGGCCCCTCACTCACCGACTCAGTCCCTCCCTCCCCGACTCTCAGTCCACCCCCTCACTCACCGACTCTCAGTCCCCCGTCCCTCAGTCCCCCCCCTCACTCACCGACTCTCAGTCCCCCCTCACTCACCGATACTCAGTCCCTCCCCTCACTCACCGACACTCAGTCCCACCTCACTCACCGACACTCAGTCCCACCTCACTCACCGACACTCAGTCCCACCTCACTCACCGACACTCAGTCCCACCTCACTCACCGACACTCAGTCCCACCTCACTCACCGACACTCAGTCCCACCTCACTCACCGACACTCAGTCCCACCTCACTCACCGACACTCAGTCCCACCTCACTCACCGACACTCAGTCCCACCTCACTCACCGACACTCAGTCCCACCTCACTCACCGACACTCAGTCCCACCCTCACTCACCGACTCTCAGTCACTCCCTCACTCACCGACTCTCAGTCCCTCCATCCGACTCTTAGTCCCCCCTCACTCACCGACTCTCAGTCCCCCCTCACTCACCAACTCTCAGACCCCCCTCACTCACCAACTCTGACCACCCCCTCACTCACCGACTCTCAGTCCCCTCCTCACTGACCGACTCTCAGTCCCTCCCTCCCCGACACTCAGTCCCCCCTCACTCACCGACTCTCAGTCCCCCCTCACTCACCGAATCTCAGTCCCCTCCCTCACTCACCGACTCTCAGTCGCTCACTCACCGACACTCAGTCCGTCCTCACTCACCGAATCTCAGTACCTCCCTCACTCACCGACTCAGTCCCTCCCTCACTCACCGACTCTCTGTCCCCCCTCACTCACCGACTCTCAGTCCCCCCTCACTCACCGACTCTCAGTCCCCCCTCACTCACCGACTCTCAGTCCCCCCTCACTCACCGACTCTCAGTCCCCCCTCACTCACCGACTCTCAGTCGGCCCCTCACTCACCGACTCAGTCCCTCCCTCCCCGACTCTCAGTCCACCCCCTCACTCACCGACTCTCAGTCCCCCGTCCCTCAGTCCCCCCCCTCACTCACCGACTCTCAGTCCCCCCTCACTCACCGACACTCAGTCCCACCTCACTCACCGACACTCAGTCCCACCTCACTCACCGACACTCAGTCCCACCTCACTCACCGACACTCAGTCCCACCTCACTCACCGACACTCAGTCCCACCTCACTCACCGACACTCAGTCCCACCTCACTCACCGACACTCAGTCCCACCTCACTCACCGACACTCAGTCCCACCTCACTCACCGACACTCAGTCCCACCTCACTCACCGACACTCAGTCCCACCTCACTCACCGACACTCAGTCCCACCTCACTCACCGACACTCAGTCCCACCTCACTCACCGACACTCAGTCCCACCTCACTCACCGACACTCAGTCCCACCTCACTCACCGACACTCAGTCCCACCTCACTCACCGACACTCAGTCCCACCTCACTCACCGACACTCAGTCCCACCTCACTCACCGACACTCAGTCCCACCTCACTCACCGACACTCAGTCCCACCTCACTCACCGACACTCAGTCCCACCTCACTCACCGACACTCAGTCCCACCTCACTCACCGACACTCAGTGCCCCCTCCCTCCCCGACTCTCAGTCCCTCCCTCCCCGACTCTCAGTCCCTCCTTCCCCGACTCTCAGTTCCTCCTTCCCCGACTCTAGTCCCTCCTCCCCCGACTCTCAGTCCCTCCTTCCCCGACTCTCAGTCCCTCCTTCCCCGACTCTCAGTCCCTCCTTCCCCGACTCTCAGTCCCTCCTTCCCCGACTCTCAGTCCCTCCTTCCCCGACTCTCAGTCCCTCCTTCCCCGACTCTCAGTCCCTCCTTCCCCGACTCTCAGTCCCTCCTTCCCCGACTCTCAGTCCCTCCTTCCCCGACTCTCAGTCCCTCCTTCCCCGACTCTCAGTCCCTCCTTCCCCGACTCTCAGTCCCTCCTTCCCCGACTCTCAGTCCCTCCTTCCCCGACTCTCAGTCCCTCCTTCCCCGACTCTCAGTCCCTCCTTCCCCGACTCTCAGTCCCTCCTGTACCTCAGTCCCCCCTTACTCACCGACTCTCAGTCCCCCCTCACTCACCGATAAACGGTCCCTCCCCTCACTCACCGACTCAGTCCCCCCCTCACTCACCGACTCTCAGTCCCTCCCTCACTCACCGACTCTCAGTCCCTCCCTCACTCACCGACTCTCAGTCCCTCCATCCGACTCTCAGTCCCCCCTCACTCACCGACTCTCAGTCCCCCCTCACTCACCGACTCTCAGTCCCCCCTCACTCACCAACTCTCAGACCCCCCTCACTCACCAACTCTCAGACCCCCCTCACTCACCGACTCTGACCACCCCCTCACTCACCGACTCTCAGTCCCCTCCTCACTGACCGACTCTCAGTCCCTCCCTCCCAGACACTCAGTCCCCCCTCACTCACCGACTCTCAGTCCCCCCTCACTCACCGAATCTCAGTCCCCTCCCTCACTCACCGACTCTCAGTCGCTCACTCACCGACACTCAGTCCGTCCTCACTCACCGAATCTCAGTACCTCCCTCACTCACCGACTAAGTCCCTCCCTCACTCACCGACTCTCAGTCCCTCCCTCACTCACCGACTCTCAGTCCGCCCCTCACTCACCGGCTCTCAGTCCGCCCCTCACTCACCGACTCAGTCCCTCCCTCCCCGACTCTCAGTCCCCCCTCAATCACCGACTCTCAGTCCCCCCCCTCACTCACCGACTCTCAGTCCGCCCCTCACTCACCGACTCTCAGTCCGCCCCGCACTCACCGACTCTCAGTCCGCCCCTCACTCACCGACTCAGTCCCTCCCTCCCCGACTCTCAGTCCCCCCTCCATCACCGACTCTCAGTCCCCCCTCACTCACCGACTCTCAGTCCCACCTCACTCACCGACTCTCAGTCCCCCCTCACTCACCGACTCTCAGTCCCCCCCCACTTACTCACTGACACTCAGTCCCCCCCCAATCACTCACCGACACTCAGTCCCCCCCATCACTCACCGACACTCAGTCCCCCCCATCACTCATCGACACTCAGTCCCCCCTCCCTCCCCGACTCTGTCCCCCCTCCCTCCCCGACTCTGTCCCCCCTCCCTCCCCGACTCTGTCCCCCCTCCCTCCCCGACTCTGTCCCCCCTCACTCACCGACTCTGTCCCCCCTCACTCACCGACTCTGTCCCCCCTCACTCACCGACTCTGTCCCCCCTCACTCACCGACTCTGTCCCCCCTCACTCACCGACTCTGTCCCCCCTCACTCACCGACTCTGTCCCCCCTCACTCACCGACTCTGTCCCCCCTCACTCACCGACTCTGTCCCCCCTCACTCACCGACTCTGTCCCCCCTCACTCACCGACTCTGTCCCCCCTCACTCACCGACTCTGTCCCCCCTCACTCACCGACTCTGTCCCCCCTCACTCACCGACTCTGTCCCCCCTCACTCACCGACTCTGTCCCCCCTCACTCACCGACTCTGTCCCCCCTCACTCACCGACTCTGTCCCCCCTCACTCACCGACTCTCTGTCCCCTGTCCATCAGTCACCCCCTCACTCACCGACTCTCAGTTCCCCCTCACTCACCGACTCTCAGTCACTCCCTCACTCACCGACTCTCAGTCCCCCCTCACTTACCGACTCTCAGTCCCTCCCTCCGCGACACTCAGTCCCCCCTCACTCAGCGACTCTCGGTTCCCCCTCACTCACCGACTCTCGGTCCCCCCTCACTCACCGACTCTCGGTCCCCCCTCACACACCGACTCTCAGTCCCCCCTCACTCACCGACTCTCAGTCCCCCCTCACTCACCGACTCTCAGTCCCCCCTCACTCACCGACTCTCAGTCCCCCCTCACTCACCGACTCTGTCCCCCCTCACTCACCGACTCTCTGTCCCCTGTCCATCAGTCTCCCCTCACTCACCGATACTCAGTCCCTCCCCTCACTCACCGACACTGTCCCCCCCTCACTCACCGACACTGTCCCCCCCTCACTCACCGACTCTCAGTCCCCCCTCACTCACCGACTCTCAGTCCCCCCTCACTCACCGACTCTCAGTCCCCCCTCACTCACCGACTCTCAGTCCCCCCTCACTCACCGACTCTCAGTCCCCCCCCTCACTCACCGACTCTCAGTCCCCCCTCACTCACCGACTCTCAGTCCCCCCCTCACTCACCGACTCTCAGTCCCCCCTCACTCACCGACTCTCAGTCCCCCCTCACTCACCGACTCTCAGTCCCCCTCTCAATCACCGACTCTCAGTCCCCCCCTCACTCACCGACTCTCAGTCCCTCCCTCCCCGACTCTCTGTCCCCCCCTCACTCACCGACTCTCTGTCCCCCCTCACTCACCGACTCTCAGTCCCCCCTCACTCACCGACTCTCAGTCCCCCCTCACTCACCGACTCTCAGTCCCCCCTCACTCACCGACTCTCAGTCCGCCCCTCACTCACCGACTCAGTCCCTCCCCTCACTCACCGACTCTCAGTCCCTCCCTCCCCGACTCTCAGTCCCCCCTCACTCACCGACTCTCAGTCCCCCGTCCCTCAGTCCCCCCCCTCACTCACCGACTCTCAGTCCCCCCTCACTCACCGATACTCAGTCCCTCCCCTCACTCACCGATACTCAGTCCCCCCCTCACTCACCGACTCAGTCCCCCCCCTCACTCACCGACTCTCAGTCCCCCCCTCACTCACCGACTCTCAGTCCCCACCCTCACTCACCGACTCTCAGTCCACCCCCTCACTCACCGACGCTCCGTCCCTCCCTCCCCGACTCTCAGTCCCCCCTCACTCACTGACTCTCAGTCCCCCGTCCCTCAGTCCCCCCCACTCACCGACTCTCAGTCCCTCCCTCACTCACCGACTCTCAGTCGCTCCCTCACTCACCGACTCTCAGTCCCCCCCTCACTCACCGACTCCCAGTCCCATCGTCACTCACCGACTCTCAGTCCCTCCCTCCCCGACACTCAGTCCCATCGTCACTCACCGACTCTCTGTCCCCCGTCCCTCAGTCCCACCCCCTCACTGACTCTCAGTCCCCCCCTCACTCACCGACTCTCAGTCCCTCCCTCCCCGACACTCAGTCCCCCCTCACTCACGGTCACTCAGACACCTCTCACTCACCGACTCTCAGTCCGCTCCTCACTCACCGACTCAGTCCCTCCCTCCCCGACTCTCAGTCCACCCCCTCACTCACCGGCTCTCAGTCCCGCCTCACTCACCGACTCTCAGTCCCCCGTCCCTCAGTCCCCCCCCTCACTCACCGACTCTCAGCCCCTCCCTCACTCAGACTGTCAGTCCCCCCCCACTCACCGACTCTGTCCCCCCTCACTCACCGATACTCAGTCCCTCCCCTCACTCACCGACTCTCAGTCCCTCCTCACTCACCGATACTCAGTCCCTCCCCTCACTCACCGATACTCAGTCCCTCCCCTCACTCACCGATACTCAGTCCCTCCCCTCACTCACCGATACTCAGACCCCCCCTCACTCACCGACTCCCAGTCCCCCCCTCACTCATCGACTCTCAGTCCCCCCCTCACTCACCGACTCTCAGTCCCCCCCTCACTCACCGACTCTCAGTCACCCCCTCACTCACCGACTCTCAGTCCCCCCCCTCACTCACCGACTCTCAGTCCCCCCTCACTCACCGACTCTCAGTCCCCCCTCACTCACCGACTCTCAGTCCCCCCTCACTCACCGACTCTCAGTCCCCCCTCACTCACCGACTCTCAGTCCCCCCTCACTCACCGACTCTCAGTCCCCCCTCACTCACCGACTCTCAGTCCCCCCTCACTCACCGACTCTCAGTCCCCCCTCACTCACCGACTCTCAGTCCCCCCTCACTCACCGACTCTCAGTCCCCCCTCACTCACCGACTCTCAGTCCCCTCCTCACTGACCGACTCTCAGTCCCTCCCTCCCCGACACTCAGTCCCCCCTCACTCACCGACTCTCAGTCCCCCCTCACTCACCGAATCTCAGTCCCCTCCCTCACTCACCGACTCTCAGTCGCTCACTCACCGACACTCAGTCCGTCCTCACTCACCGAATCTCAGTACCTCCCTCACTCACCGACTCAGTCCCTCCCTCACTCACCGACTCTCAGTCCCTCCCTCACTCACCGACTCTCAGTCCGCCCCTCACTCACCGGCTCTCAGTCCGCCCCTCACTCACCGACTCAGTCCCTCCCTCCCCGACTCTCAGTCCCCCCTCAATCACCGACTCTCAGTCCCCCCCCTCACTCACCGACTCTCAGTCCGCCCCTCACTCACCGACTCTCAGTCCGCCCCTCACTCACCGACTCTCAGTCCGCCCCTCACTCACCGACTCAGTCCCTCCCTCCCCGACTCTCAGTCCCCCCTCCATCACCGACTCTCAGTCCCCCCTCACTCACCGACTCTCAGTTTCCCCCCACACTCACCGACTCTCAGTCGCCCCTCACTCACCGACTCTCAGTCCCCCCTCACTCACCGACTCTCAGTCCCCCCTCACTCACCGACTCTCAGTCCCCCCTCACTCACCGACTCTCAGTCCCCCCTCACTCACCGACTCTCAGTCCCCCCTCACTCACCGACTCTCAGTCCCTCCCTCACTCACCGACTCTCAGTCCCCCCTCACTCACCGACTCTCAGTCCCCCCTCACTCACCGACACTCAGTCCCTCCTCACTCACCGACACTCAGTCCCACCTCACTCACCGACTCTCAGTCCCCCCTCACTCACCGACTCTCAGTCCCCCCCCACTTACTCACTGACACTCAGTCCCCCCCCAATCACTCACCGACACTCAGTCCCCCCCATCACTCATCGACACTCAGTCCCCCCTCCCTCCCCGACTCTGTCCCCCCTCACTCACCGACTCTGTCCCCCCTCACTCACCGACTCTGTCCCCCCTCACTCACCGACTCTGTCCCCCCTCACTCACCGACTCTGTCCCCCCTCACTCACCGACTCTGTCCCCCCTCACTCACCGACTCTGTCCCCCCTCACTCACCGACTCTGTCCCCCCTCACTCACCGACTCTGTCCCCCCTCACTCACCGACTCTGTCCCCCCTCACTCACCGACTCTGTCCCCCCTCACTCACCGACTCTGTCCCCCCTCACTCACCGACTCTGTCCCCCCTCACTCACCGACTCTGTCCCCCCTCACTCACCGACTCTCTGTCCCCTGTCCATCAGTCACCCCCTCACTCACCGACTCTCAGTTCCCCCTCACTCACCGACTCTCAGTCACTCCCTCACTCACCGACTCTCAGTCCCCCCTCACTTACCGACTCTCAGTCCCTCCCTCCGCGACACTCAGTCCCCCCTCACTCAGCGACTCTCGGTCCCCCCTCACTCACCGACTCTCGGTCCCCCCTCACTCACCGACTCTCGGTCCCCCCTCACACACCGACTCTCGGTCCCCCCTCACTCACCGACTCTCAGTCCCCCCTCACTCACCGACTCTCAGTCCCCCCTCACTCACCGACTCTCAGTCCCCCCTCACTCACCGACTCTGTCCCCCCTCACTCACCGACTCTCTGTCCCCTGTCCATCAGTCTCCCCTCACTCACCGATACTCAGTCCCTCCCCTCACTCACCGACACTGTCCCCCCCTCACTCACCGACACTGTCCTCCCCTCACTCACCGACTCTCAGTCCCCCCTCACTCACCGACTCTCAGTCCCCCCTCACTCACCGACTCTCAGTCCCCCCTCACTCACCGACTCTCAGTCCCCCCTCACTCACCGACTCTCAGTCCCCCCCCTCACTCACCGACTCTCAGTCCCCCCTCACTCACCGACTCTCAGTCCCCCCCTCACTCACCGACTCTCAGTCCCCCCTCACTCACCGACTCTCAGTCCCCCCTCACTCACCGACTCTCAGTCCCCCTCTCAATCACCGACTCTCAGTCCCCCCCTCACTCACCGACTCTCAGTCCCTCCCTCCCCGACTCTCTGTCCCCCCCTCACTCACCGACTCTCTGTCCCCCCTCACTCACCGACTCTCAGTCCCCCCTCACTCACCGACTCTCAGTCCCCCCTCACTCACCGACTCTCAGTCCCCCCTCACTCACCGACTCTCAGTCCGCCCCTCACTCACCGACTCAGTCCCTCCCCTCACTCACCGACTCTCAGTCCCTCCCTCCCCGACTCTCAGTCCCCCCTCACTCACCGACTCTCAGTCCCCCGTCCCTCAGTCCCCCCCCTCACTCACCGACTCTCAGTCCCCCCTCACTCACCGATACTCAGTCCCTCCCCTCACTCACCGATACTCAGTCCCCCCCTCACTCACCGACTCAGTCCCCCCCCTCACTCACCGACTCTCAGTCCCCCCCTCACTCACCGACTCTCAGTCCCCACCCTCACTCACCGACTCTCAGTCCACCCCCTCACTCACCGACGCTCCGTCCCTCCCTCCCCGACTCTCAGTCCCCCCTCACTCACTGACTCTCAGTCCCCCGTCCCTCAGTCCCCCCCACTCACCGACTCTCAGTCCCTCCCTCACTCACCGACTCTCAGTCGCTCCCTCACTCACCGACTCTCAGTCCCCCCCTCACTCACCGACTCCCAGTCCCATCGTCACTCACCGACTCTCAGTCCCTCCCTCCCCGACACTCAGTCCCATCGTCACTCACCGACTCTCTGTCCCCCGTCCCTCAGTCCCACCCCCTCACTGACTCTCAGTCCCCCCCTCACTCACCGACTCTCAGTCCCTCCCTCCCCGACACTCAGTCCCCCCTCACTCACGGTCACTCAGACACCTCTCACTCACCGACTCTCAGTCCGCTCCTCACTCACCGACTCAGTCCCTCCCTCCCCGACTCTCAGTCCACCCCCTCACTCACCGACTCTCAGTCCCGCCTCACTCACCGACTCTCAGTCCCCCGTCCCTCAGTCCCCCCCTCACTCACCGACTCTCAGCCCCTCCCTCACTCAGACTGTCAGTCCCCCCCCACTCACCGACTCTGTCCCCCCTCACTCACCGATACTCAGTCCCTCCCCTCACTCACCGACTCTCAGTCCCTCCTCACTCACCGATACTCAGTCCCTCCCCTCACTCACCGATACTCAGTCCCTCCCCTCACTCACCGATACTCAGTCCCTCCCCTCACTCACCGATACTCAGACCCCCCCTCACTCACCGATACTCAGACCCCCCCTCACTCACCGACTCTCAGTCCCCCCCTCACTCATCGACTCTCAGTCCCCCCCTCACTCACCGACTCTCAGTCACCCCCTCACTCACCGACTCTCAGTCACCCCCTCACTCACCGACTCTCAGTCACCCCCTCACTCACCGACTCTCAGTCCCCCCCCTCACTCACCGACTCTCAGTCCCCCCTCACTCACCGACTCTCAGTCCCCCCTCACTCACCGACTCTCAGTCCCCCCTCACTCACCGAATCTCAGTCCCCCCTCACTCACCGACTCTCAGTCCCCCCTCACTCACCGACTCTCAGTCCCCCCTCACTCACCGACTCTCAGTCCCCCCTCACTCACCGACTCTCAGTCCCCCCTCACTCACCGACTCTCAGTCCCCCCTCACTCACCGACTCTCAGTCCCCCCTCACTCACCGACTCTCAGTCCCTCCCTCACTCACCGACTCTCAGTCCCCCCCTCACTCACCGACTCTCAGTCCCCCCTCACTCACCGACTCTCAGTCCCCCCTCACTCACCGACTCTCAGTCCCCCTCTCAATCACCGACTCTCAGTCCCCCCCTCACTCACCGACTCTCAGTCCCTCCCTCCCCGACTCTCTGTCCCCCCTCACTCACCGACTCTGTCCCCCCTCACTCACCGACACTGTCCCCCCTCACTCACCGACTCTCTGTCCCCCCTCACTCACCGACTCTCAGTCCCCCCTCACTCACCGACTCTCAGCACCCCCTCACTCACCGACTCTCAGTCCCCCCTCACTCACCGACTCTCAGTCGGCCCCTCACTCACCGACTCAGTCCCTCCCTCCCCGTCCCTCAGTCCCCCCCCTCACTCACCGACTCTCAGTCCCCCCTCACTCACCGATACTCAGTCCCTCCCCTCACTCACCGATACTCAGTCCCCCCCTCACTCACCGACTCAGTCCCCCCCCTCACTCACCGACTCGCAGTCCCCCCTCACTCCCGACTCTCAGTCGCTCCCTCACTCACCGACTCGCAGTCCCTCCCTCACTCACCGTCTCTCAGTCCCTCCCTCACTCACCGACTCTCAGTCCCTCCCTCACTCACCGACTCTCAGTCCCTCCCTCACTCACCGACTCTCTGTCCCACCCCTCACTCACCGACTCTCTGTCCCACCCCTCACTCACCTACTCAGTCCCCCCTCACTCACCGGCTCTCAGTCCCTCCCTCACTCACCGACTCTCAGTCCCCCCTCACTCACCGACGCTCAGTCCCCCCTCCCTGACACTAAGTCCCCCCTCACTCACCGACTCTCTGTCCCCCGTCCCTCAGTTACCCTCACTCACCGACTCTCAGTCCCCCCTCACTCACCGATACTCAGTCCCTCCCTCACTCACTGACTCTCAGTCCCTCCCTCACTCACCGACTCGCAGTCCCTCCCTCACTCACCGACTCTCAGTCACTCCCTCACTCACCGACTCAGTCCCCCCCTCACTCACCGACTCTCTGTCCCACCCCTCACTCACCGACTCTCTGTCCCACCCCTCACTCACCGACTCTCTGTCCCACCCCTCACTCACCGACTCTCTGTCCCACCCCTCACTCACCTACTCAGTCCCCCCTCACTCACCGACTCTCAGTCCCCCCTCACTCACCATCTCAGTCCCCCCCTCACTCACCGACGCTCAGTCCACCCCCTCACTCACCGACGCTCAGTCCCCCCCTCCCTGACACTAAGTCCCCCCTCACTCACCGACTCTCTGTCCCCCGTCCCTCAGTTACCCTCACTCACCGACTCTCAGTCCCCCCTCACTCACCGATACTCAGTCCCACCCCTCACTCACCGACACTCAGTCCCCCCCCTCACTCACCGACACTCAGTCCCCCCCCTCACTCACCGACACTCAGTCCCCCCCCTCACTCACCGACACTCATTCCCCCCCTCACTCACCGACTCTCAGTCCCCCCTCACTCACCGACACTCAGTCCCCCCCCTCACTCACCGACACTCAGTCCCCCCCCTCACTCACCGACACTCAGTCCCCCCCCTCACTCTCCGACACTCAGTCCCCCCCTCACTCACCGACTCTCAGTCCCCCCCTCACTCACCGACACTCAGTCCCCCCCCTCACTCACCGACTCTCAGTCCCCCACACTCACCGACTCTCAGTCCCCCCTCACTCATCGACTCGCAGTCCCCCCTCACGCACCGACTCTGTCCCCCCTCACTCACCGACTCTCAGTCCCCCCCTCACTCACCGACTCTCAGTCCCTCCCTCCCCGACTCTCAGTCCCCCCTCACTCACTGACTCTCAGCCCCCCGTCCCTCAGTCCCCCCCCCACTCACCGACTCACAGTCCCCCGTCCCTCAGACGCCCCCCCCTCACTCACCGACTCTCAGTCGCTCCCTCACTCACCGACTCTCAGTCCCCCCCCTCACTCACTGACTCTCAGTCCCCCCCTCACTCACCGACTCTCAGTCCCCCCTCACTCACCGACTCAGTCCCCCCTCACTCACCGACGCTCAGTCCACCCCCTCACTCACCGACACTCAGTCCCCCCCCCCCTCACTCACCGACACTCAGTCCCCTCGTCACTCACCGACTCTCAGTCCCTCCCTCCCCGACACTCAGTCCCCCCTCACTCACCGACTCTCTGTCCCCCGTCCCTCAGTCCCCCCCCCCACTCACCGACTCTCAGTCCCCCCCTCACTCACCGACTCTGTCCCCCCTCACTCACCGACTCTCAGTCCCCCCTCACTCACCGACTCTCAGTCCCCCCTCAATCACCGACTCTCAGTCCCCCCTCACTCACCGACTCTCAGTCCCCCCTCACTCACCGACTCTCAGTCCCCCCCCTCACTCACCGACTCCCAGTCCCATCGTCACTCACCGACTCTCAGTCCCCCGCTCACTCACCGACACTGAGTCCCATCGTCACTCACCGACTCTCAGTCCCTCCCTCCCCGACACTCAGTCCTACTCACTCACCGACTCTCTGTCCCCCGTCCCTCAGTCCCACCCCCTCACTGACTCTCAGTCCCCCCCTCACTCACCGACTCAGTCCCCCCCTCACTCACCGACTCTCAGTCCCTCCCTCCCCGACACTCAGTCCCCCCTCACTCACGGTCACTCAGACACCCCTCACTCACCGACTCTCAGTCCGCCCCTCACTCACCGACTCTCAGTCCCGCCTCACTCACCGACTCTCAGTCCCCCGTCCCTCAGTCCCCCCCCTCACTCACCGACTCTCAGTCCCTCCTCACTCACCGATACTCAGTCCCTCCCCTCACTCACCGATACTCAGTCCCCCCTCACTCACCGACTCAGTCCCCCCCCTCACTCACCGACTCTCAGTCCCCCCCTCACTCACCGACTCTCAGTCCACCCCCTCACTCACCGACTCTCAGTCCCGCCTCACTCACCGACTCTCAGTCCCCCGTCCCTCAGTCCCCCCCCTCACTCACCGACTCTCAGTCCCTCCTCACTCACCGATACTCAGTCCCTCCCCTCACTCACCGATACTCAGTCCCCCCCTCACTCACCGATACTCAGTCCCCCCCTCACTCACCGAATGTCAGTCCCCCCCCTCACTCACCGACTCTCAGTCGCTCACTCACCGACTCTCAGTCCCCCCTCACTCACCGACTCTCAGTCCCCCCTCACTCACCGACTCTCAGTCCCCCCTCACTCACTGACTCTCAGTCCCCCCTCTCTCACCGATTCTCAGTCCCCCCTCTCTCACCGACTCTCAGTCCCCCCTCACTCACCGACTCTCAGTCCCTCCATCACTCACCGACTCTCAGTCCCCCCTCAATCACCGACTCTCAGTCCCTCCCTCACTCACCGACTCGCAGTCCCCCCTCACTCACCGACTCAGTCCCTCCCTCCGCGACACTCAGTCCCCCCTCACTCACCGACTCTCAGTCCCCCCTCACTCACCGACACTCAGTCCCACCTCACTCACCGACACTCAGTCCCACCTCACTCACCGACACTCAGTCCCACCTCACTCACCGACACTCAGTCCCACCTCACTCACCGACACTCAGTCCCACCTCACTCACCGACACTCAGTCCCACCTCACTCACCGACACTCAGTCCCACCTCACTCACCGACACTCAGTCCCCCCCCCTACTCACCGACACTCAGTCCCCCCCCAATCACTCACCGACACTCAGTCCCCTGTCCCTCAGTCCCCCCTCACTCACCGACACACAGTCCCCCCCGAATCATTCACCGACACTCAGTCCCCCCTCCCTCCCCGACTCTCAGTCCCTCCTTCCCCGACTCTCAGTCCCTCCTTCCCCGACTCTCAGTCGCTCCTTCCCCGACTCTCAGTCCCTCCTTCCCCGACTCTCAGTCCCTCCTTCCCCGACTCTCAGTCCCTCCTTCCCCGACTCTCAGTCCCTCCTTCCCCGACTCTCAGTCCCTCCTTCCCCGACTCTCAGTCACTCCTTCCCCGACTCTCAGTCCCTCCTTCCCCGACTCTCAGTCCCTCCTTCCCCGACTCTCAGTCCCTCCTTCCCCGACTCTCAGTCCCCCCTCACTCACCGACACTCAGTCCCACCTCACTCACCGACTCTCAGTCCCCCCTCACTCACCGACTCTCAGTCCCCCCTCACTCACCGACTCTCAGTCCCCCCTCACTCACCGACTCTCAGTCCCCCCTCACTCACCGACTCAGTCCCCCCCTCACTCACCGACTCTCAGTCGCTCACTCAACGACTCTCAGTCCTCTCTCACTCACCGACTCTCAGTCCCCCCTCACTCACCGACTCTCAGTCCCCCCCTCACTCACCGACTCTCAGTCCCCCCTCACTCACCGACTCTCAGTCCCCCCTCACTCACCGACTCTCAGTCCCCCCTCACTCACCGACTCTCAGTCCCCCCTCACTCACCGACTCTCAGTCCCCGCCCTCACTCACCGACTCTCAGTCCCCCCCCTCACTCACCGACTCTCAGTCCGACTTCACTCACCGACTCTCAGTCCCTCCCTCACTCACCGACTCTCAGTCCCCCCCCCTCACTCACCAACTCTCAGTCCCTCCCTCACTCACCGACTCTCAGTCCCCCCCCCTCCCTCCCCGACTCTCAGTCCCTCCCTCCCCGACTCTCAGTCCCCCCTCACTCACCGACTCTGTCCCCCCTCACTCACCGACTCTCAGTCCCCCCTCACTCACCGACTCTCAGTCCCCCCTCACTCACCGACTCTCAGTCCCCCCTCACTCACCGACTCTCAGTCCCCCCTCACTCACCGACTCTCAGTCCCCCCTCACTCACCGACTCTCAGTCCCACCTCACTCAGTCGTCTCCCTCACTCACCGACACTCAGTCCCACCTCACTCACCGACACTCAGTCGTCTCCCTCACTCACCGACACTCAGTCGTCTCCCTCACTCACCGACACTCAGTCCCCTGTCCCTCAGTCCCCCCTCACTCACCGACACTCAGTCCCCCCCCCCTACTCACCGACACTCAGTCCCCCCCAGTCACTCACCGACACTCAGTCCCCCCTCCCTCCTAGACTCTCAGTCCCTCCTTCCCCGACTCTCAGTCCCCCCTCACTCACCGACTCTCAGTCCCCCCTCACTCACCGACTCTCAGTCCCCCCTCACTCACCGACTCTCAGTCCCCCCTCACTCACCGACTCTCAGTCCCCCCTCACTCACCGACTCTCAGTCCCCCCCTCACTCACCGACTCTCAGTCCCCCCTCACTCACCGACTCTCAGTCCCCCCTCACTCACCGACTCTCAGTCCCCCCTCACTCACCGACTCTCAGTCCCCCCTCACTCACCGACTCTCAGTCCCCGCCCTCACTCACCGACTCTCAGTCCCCCCCCTCACTCACCGACTCTCAGTCCGACTTCACTCACCGACTCTCAGTCCCTCCCTCACTCACCGACTCTCAGTCCCCCCCCCTCACTCACCAACTCTCAGTCCCTCCCTCACTCACCGACTCTCAGTCCCCCCCCCTCCCTCCCCGACTCTCAGTCCCTCCCTCCCCGACTCTCAGTCCCCCCTCACTCACCGACTCTGTCCCCCCTCACTCACCGACTCTCAGTCCCCCCTCACTCACCGACTCTCAGTCCCCCCTCACTCACCGACTCTCAGTCCCCCCTCACTCACCGACTCTCAGTCCCCCCTCACTCACCGACTCTCAGTCCCCCCTCACTCACCGACTCTCAGTCCCCCCTCACTCACCGACTCTCAGTCCCCCCTCACTCACCGACTCTCAGTCCCCCCTCACTCACCGACTCTCAGTCCCACCTCACTCAGTCGTCTCCCTCACTCACCGACACTCAGTCCCACCTCACTCACCGACACTCAGTCGTCTCCCTCACTCACCGACACTCAGTCGTCTCACTCACTCACCGACACTCAGTCCCCTGTCCCTCAGTCCCCCCTCACTCACCGACACTCAGTCCCCCCCCCCTACTCACCGACACTCAGTCCCCCCCAGTCACTCACCGACACTCAGTCCCCCCTCCCTCCTAGACTCTCAGTCCCTCCTTCCCCGACTCTCAGTCCCCCCTCACTCACCGACTCTCAGTCCCCCCTCACTCACCGACTCTCAGTCCCCCCTCACTCACCGACTCTCAGTCCCCCCTCACTCACCGACTCTCAGTCCCCCCTCACTCACCGACTCTCAGTCCCCCCTCACTCACCGACTCTCAGTCCCCCCTCACTCACCGACTCTCAGTCCCCCCTCACTCACCGACTCTCAGTCCCCCCTCACTCACCGACTCTCAGTCCCCCCTCACTCACCGACTCTCAGTCCCCCCTCACTCACCGACTCTCAGTCCCCCCTCACTCACCGACTCTCAGTCCCCCCTCACTCACCGACTCTCAGTCCCCCCTCACTCACCGACTCTCAGTCGCCCCTCACTCACCGACTCAGTCCCCCCTCACTCACCGACACTCAGACCCACCTCACTCACCGACTCTCAGTCCCCCCTCACTCACCGACACTCAGTGCCCCCCCCCTACTCACCGACACTCAGTCCCCCCCAATCACTCACCGACACTCAGTCCCCCCTCCCTCCCCGACTCTCAGTCCCTCCTTCCCCGACTCTCAGTCCCTCCTTCCCCGACTCTCAGTCCCTCCTTCCCCGACTCTCAGTCCCTCCTTCCCCGACTCTCAGTCCCTCCTTCCCCGACTCTCAGTCCCTCCTTCCCCGACTCTCAGTCCCTCCTTCCCCGACTCTCAGTCCCTCCTTCCCCGACTCTCAGTCCCTCCTTCCCCGACTCTCAGTCCCTCCTTCCCCGACTCTCAGTCCCTCCTTCCCCGACTCTCAGTCCCTCCTTCCCCGACTCTCAGTCCCTCCTTCCCCGACTCTCAGTCCCTCCTTCCCCGACTCTCAGTCCCTCCTTCCCCGACTCTCAGTCCCTCCTTCCCCGACTCTCAGTCCCTCCTTCCCCGACTCTCAGTCCCTCCTTCCCCGACTCTCAGTCCCTCCTTCCCCGACTCTCAGTCCCTCCTTCCCCGACTCTCAGTTCCTCCTTCCCCGACTCTCAGTTCCTCCTTCCCCGACTCTCAGTCCCCCCTCACTCACCGACTCAGTCCCCCCTCACTCACCGATACTCAGTCGTCTCCCTCACTCACCGACACTCAGTCCCCTGTCCCTCAGTCCCCCCTCACTCACCGACTCTCAGTCCCCCCTCACTCACCGACACTGTCCCCCCCCTCACTCACTGACTCAGTCCCCCCCCTCACCTCACCGACTCTCAGTCCCCCCCCTCACTCACCGACTCTCAGTCCCCCCCTCACTCACCGACTCTCAGTCCCCCCCTCACTCACCGACTCTCAGTCCCCCCCTCACTCACCGACTCTCAGTCCCCCCTCACTCACCGACTCTCAGTCCCCCCCTCACTCACCGACTCTCAGTCCCCCCCTCACTCACCGACTCAGTCCCCCCCTCACTCACCGACTCTCAGTCCCCCCCTCACTCACCGACTCTCAGTCCGTCCTCACTCACCGACTCTCAGTCCGTCCTCACTCACCGACTCTCAGACCCCCCTCACTCACCGACTCTCAGTCCCCCCTCACTCACCGACTCTCAGTCCCCCCTCACTCACCGACTCTCAGTCCCCCCTCACTCACCGACTCTCAGTCCCCCCTCACTCACCGACTCTCAGTCCCCCCTCACTCACCGACTCTCAGTCCCCCCTCACTCACCGACTCTCAGTCCCCCCTCACTCACCGACTCTCAGTCCCCCCTCACTCACCGACTCTCAGTCCCCCCTCACTCACCGACTCTCAGTCCCCCCTCACTCACCGACTCTCAGTCCCCCCTCACTCACCGACTCTCAGTCCCCCCTCACTCACCGACTCTCAGTCCCCCCTCACTCACCGACTCTCAGTCCCCCCTCACTCACCGACTCTCAGTCCCCCCTCACTCACCGACTCTCAGTCCCCCCTCACTCACCGACTCTCAGTCCCCCCTCACTCACCGACTCTCAGTCCCCCCTCACTCACCGACTCTCAGTCCCCCCTCACTCACTGACACTCAGTCCCCCCTCACTCACCGACTCTCAGTCCCCCCTCACTCACCGACTCTCAGTCCCCCCTCACTCACCGACTCTCAGTCCCCCCCTCACTCACCGACTCTCAGTCCCCCCCTCACTCACCGACTCTCAGTCCCTCCCTCCCCGACTCTCTGTCCCCCCTCACTCACCGACTCTGTCCCCCCTCACTCACCGACTCTCTGTCCCCCCTCACTCACCGACTCTGTCCCCCCTCACTCACCGACTCTCTGTCCCCCCTCACTCACCGACTCTCAGTCCCCCCTCACTCACCGACTCTCAGTCCCCCCTCACTCACCGACTCTCAGTCCCCCCTCACTCACCGACTCTCAGTCCCCCCTCACTCACCGACTCTCAGTCCCCCCTCACTCACCGACTCTCAGTCCGCCCCTCACTCACCGACTCAGTCCCTCCCTCCCCGACTCTCAGTCCACCCCCTCACTCACCGACTCTCAGTCCCCCGTCCCTCAGTCCCCCCCCTCACTCACCGACTCTCAGCCCCTCCCTCACTCAGACTGTCAGTCCCCCCCCCACTCACTGACTCTGTCCCCCCTCACTCACCGATACTCAGTCCCTCCCCTCACTCACCGATACTCAGTCCCCCCCTCACTCACCGACTCAGTCCCCCCCCTCACTCACCGACTCTCAGTCCCCCCCTCACTCACCGACTCTCAGTCCCCCTCCTCACTCAACGACTCTCAGTCCCCCCTCACTCACCGACTCTCAGACCCCCCCTCACTCAGAGACTGTCCCCCCCCCTCACTCACCGAATCTCAGTCCCCCCCCCTCAATCACCGACTCTCAGTCCCTCCCTCACTCACCGACACTCAGTCCCCTCCTCCCTCCGCGACACTCAGTCCCCCCTCACTCACCGACTCTCAGTCCCACCCCTCACTCACCGCTTCTCAGTCCCCACTCACTCACCGAGACTCAGTCCCCCCCCTCACTCACCGAATCTCAGTCCCCCCCTCACTCACCGACTCTCAGTCCCCCCCTCACTCACCGACTCTCAGTCCCCCCCTCACTCACCGACTCTCAGTCCCCCCTCACTCACCGACTCTCAGTCCCCCCTCACTCACCGACTCTCAGTCCCTCCTCACTCACCGACTCTCAGTCCCTCTCTCAATCACCGACTCAGTCCCCCCCTCACTCACCGACTCTCAGTCC
Organism: Scyliorhinus torazame; assembly: GCF_047496885.1. NCBI lineage: Eukaryota > Metazoa > Chordata > Chondrichthyes > Carcharhiniformes > Scyliorhinidae > Scyliorhinus > Scyliorhinus torazame. Next base: position 183,008,622 of record NC_092720.1, on the reverse strand, counting down.
CCTCCTCACTCACCGACTCTCAGTCCCCCGTCCCTCAGTCCCCCCCCCCACTCACCGACTCGCAGTCCCCCCTCACTCCCGACTCTCAGTCCCTCCCTCACTCACCGACTCTCAGTCCCTCCCTCACTCACCGTCTCTCAGTCCCTCGCTCACTCACCGACTCTCAGTCCCTCCCTCACTCACCGACTCTCAGTCACTCCCTCACTCACCGACTCTCAGTCACTCCGTCACTCACCGACTCAGTCCCCCCCTCACTCACCGACTCTCTGTCCCACCCCTCACTCACCGACTCTCTGTCCCACCCCTCACTCACCGACTCTCTGTCCCACCCCTCACTCACCGACTCTCTGTCCCACCCCTCACTCACCTACTCAGTCCCCCCTCACTCACCGACTCTCAGTCCCCCCTCACTCACCATCTCAGTCCCCCCCTCATCACCGACGCTCAGTCCACCCCCTCACTCACCGACGCTCAGTCCCCCCTCCCTGACACTAAGTCCCCCCTCACTCACCGACTCTCTGTCCCCCGTCCCTCAGTTACCCTCACTCACCGACTCTGTCCCCCCTCACTCACCGATACTCAGTCCCACCCCTCACTCACCGACACTCAGTCCCCCCCCTCACTCAGTCCCCCCCCTCACTCAGTCCCCCCCCTCACTCACCATCTCAGTCCCCCCCTCACTCACCGACGCTCAGTCCACCCCCTCACTCACCGACGCTCAGTCCCCCCCTCCCTGACAGTAAGTCCCCCCTCACTCACCGACTCTGTCCCCCGTCCCTCAGTTACCCTCACTCACCGACTCTCAGTCCCCCCTCACTCACCGATACTCAGTCCCACCCCTCACTCACCGACACTCAGTCCCCCCCCCTCACTCACCGACACTCAGTCCCCCCCCCTCACTCACCGACACTCAGTCCCCCCGCTCACTCACCGACACTCAGTCCCCCCCCTCACTCACCGACTCTCAGTCCCCGCTCACTCACCGACACTCAGTCCCCCCCCTCACTCACCGACACTCAGTCCCCCCTCACTCACCGACACTCAGTCCCCCCCCTCACTCACCGACACTCAGTCCCCCCCCTCACTCACCGACTCTCAGTCCCCCACACTCACCGACTCTCAGTCCCCCCTCACTCATCGACTCGCAGTCCCCCCTCACTCACCGACTCTGTCCCCCCTCACTCACCGACTCTCAGTCCCCCCCTCACTCACCGACTCTCAGTCCCCCCCTCACTCACCGACTCTCAGTCCCCCCTCACTCACCGACTCAGTCCCCCCTCACTCACCGACGCTCAGTCCACCCCCTCACTCACCGACGCTCAGTCCACCCCCTCACTCACCGACTCTCAATCCCCCCCCTCACTCACCGACACTCAGTCCCCTCGTCACTCACCGACTCTCAGTCCCTCCCTCCCCGACACTCAGTCCCCCCTCACTCACCGACTCTCAGCCCCCCGTCCCTCAGTCCCCCCCCCACTCACCGACTCACAGTCCCCCGTCCCTCAGACGCCCCCCCTCACTCACCGACTCTCAGTCGCTCCCTCACTCACCGACTCTCAGTCCCCCCCTCACTCACCGACTCTCAGTCCCCCCCTCACTCACCGACTCTCAGTCCCCCCCTCACTCACCGACTCTCAGTCCCCCCCTCACTCACCGACTCTCAGTCCCCCCTCACTCACCGACTCAGTCCCCCCTCACTCACCGACGCTCAGTCCACCCCCTCACTCACCGACGCTCAGTCCACCCCCTCACTCACCGACTCTCAATCCCCCCCCCCCCTCACTCACCGACACTCAGTCCCCTCGTCACTCACCGACTCTCAGTCCCTCCCTCCCCGACACTCAGTCCCCCCTCACTCACCGACTCTCTGTCCCCCGTCCCTCAGTCCCTCCCCTCAATCACCGACACTCAGTCCCCCCCCCTCACTCACCGACTCAGTCCCCCCCCTCACTCACCGACTCTCAGTCCACCCCCTCACTCACCGACGCTCCGTCCCTCCCTCCCCGACTCTCAGTCCCCCCTCACTCACTGACTCTCAGTCCCCCGTCCCTCAGTCCCCCCCACTCACCGACTCTCAGTCCCCCGTCCCTCAGTCCCCCCCCCCACTCACCGACTCTCAGTCCCTCCCTCACTCACCGACTCTCAGTCGCTCCCTCACTCACCGACTCTCAGTCCCCCCCCTCACTCACCGACTCTGTCCCCCCCTCACTCACCGACTCTCAGTCCCCCCTCACTCACCGACTCTCAGTCCCCCCCTCACTCACCGACTCCCAGTCCCATCGTCACTCACCGACTCTCAGTCCCTCCCTCCCCGACACTCAGTCCTACTCACTCACCGACTCTCTGTCCCCCGTCCCTCAGTCCCACCCCCTCACTGACTCTCAGTCCCCCCCTCACTCACCGACTCAGTCCCCCCCTCACTCACTGACTCTAAGTCCCTCCCTCCCCGACACTCAGTCCCCCCTCACTCACGGTCACTCAGACACCCCTCACTCACCGACTCTCAGTCCGCCCCTCACTCACCGACTCAGTCCCTCCCTCCCCGACTCTCAGTCCACCCCCTCACTCACCGACTCTCAGTCCCGCCTCACTCACCGACTCTCAGTCCCCCCTCACTCAGACTGTCAGTCCCCCCCCCACTCACCGACTCTCAGTCCCTCCTCACTCACCGATACTCAGTCCCTCCCCTCACTCACCGATACTCAGTCCCCCCTCACTCACCGACTCTCAGTCCCACCCTCACTCACCGACTCAGTCCCCCCCCTCACTCACCGACTCTCAGTCCCCCCCCTCACTCACCGACTCTCAGTCCCCCCCCTCACTCACCGACTCTCAGTCACCCCCTCACTCACCGACTCTGTCACCCCCTCACTCACCGACTCTCAGTCCCCCCCCCCTCACTCACCGACTCTCAGCCCCTCCCTCACTCAGACTGTCAGTCCCCCCCCCACTCACCGACTCTCAGTCCCTCCTCACTCACCGATACTCAGTCCCTCCCCTCACTCACCGATACTCAGTCCCCCCTCACTCACCGACTCTCAGTCCCCCCCTCACTCACCGACTCTCAGTCCCCCCTCACTCACCGACTCTCAGTCCCCCCTCACTCACCGACTCTCAGTCACCCCCTCACTCACCGACTCTCAGTCCCCCCTCACTCACCGACTCTCAGTCCCCCCTCACTCACCGACTCTCAGTCACCCCCTCACTCACCGACTCTCAGTCACCCCCTCACTCACCGACTCTCAGTCCCCCCCCTCACTCACCGACTCTCAGTCCCCCCCTCACTCACCGACTCTCAGTCCCCCCTCACTCACCGACTCTCAGTCCCCCCTCACTCACCGACTCTCAGTCCCCCCTCACTCACCGACTCTCAGTCCCCCCTCACTCACCGACTCTCAGTCCCCCCTCACTCACCGACTCTCAGTCCCCCCCCGCACTCATCGACTGTCAGTCCCCCCCCTCACTCAGACTGTCAGTCCCCCCCCTCACTCACCGACTCTCAGTCCCCTCCTCACTCACCGACTCTCAGTCCCCCCCTCACTCACCGACTCTCAGTCCCCCCTCACTCACCGACTCTCAGTCCCCCCTCAATCACCGACTCTCAGCCCCCCCTCACTCACTGACTCTCAGTCCCCCCTCAATCACCGACTCTCAGCCCCCCCTCACTCACCGACTCTCAGTCCCCCCCTCACTCACCGACTCTCAGTCCCCCCTCACTCACCGACTCTCAGTCCCCCCTCACTCACCGACTCTCAGTCCCCCCTCAATCACCGACTCTCAGTCCCCCCTCAATCACCGACTCTCAGTCCCCCCTCAATCACCGACTCTCAGTCCCCCCTCAATCACCGAATCTCAGTCCCCCCTCACTCACCGACTCTCAGTCCCCCCTCAATCACCGACTCTCAGCCCCCCCTCACTCACCGACTCTCAGTCCCCCCCTCACTCACCGACTCTCAGTCCGTCCTCACTCACCGACTCTCAGTCCCCCACACTCACCGACTCTCAGACCCCCCTTCACTCACCGACTCTCAGTCCCCCCCCTCACTCACCGACTCTCAGTCCGCACCTCACTCACCGACTCTCAGTCCCCCCCTCACTCACCGACTCTCAGTCCCCCCCCTCACTCACCGACTCTCAGTCCGCACCTCACTCACCGACTCTCAGTCCCCCCCCTCACTCATCGACTCTCAGTCCCCCCCTCACTCACCGACTCTCAGTCCCCCCCCTCACTCACCGACTCTCAGTCCGCACCTCACTCACCGACTCTCAGTCCCTCCCTCACTCACCGACTCTCAGTCCCTCCCTCAAACACCGACTCTCAGTCCCTCCCTCACTCACCGACTCTCAGTCCCCCCCCTCACTCACCGACTCTCAGTCCGCACCTCACTCACCGACTCTCAGTCCCCCCCTCACTCACCGACTCTCAGTCCCCCCCCTCACTCACCGACTCTCAGTCCGCACCTCACTCACCGACTCTCAGTCCCTCCCTCACTCACCGACTCTCAGTCCCCCCCGCACTCATCGACTGTCAGTCCCCCCCCTCACTCAGACTGTCAGTCCCCCCCCTCACTCACCGACTCTCAGTCCCCCCTCACTCACCGACTCTCAGTCCCCCCTCAATCACCGACTTTCAGCCCCCCCTCACTCACTGACTCTCAGTCCCCCCTCAATCACCGACTCTCAGCCCCCCCTCACTCACCGACTCTCAGTCCCCCCCTCACTCACCGACTCTCAGTCCCCCCTCACTCACCGACTCTCAGTCCCCCCTCACTCACCGACTCTCAGTCCCCCCTCACTCACCGACTCTCAGTCCCCCCTCAATCACCGACTCTCAGTCCGCCCTCAATCACCGACTCTCAGTCCCCCCTCAATCACCGACTCTCAGTCCCCCCTCAATCACCGACTCTCAGCCCCCCCTCACTCACCGACTCTCAGTCCCCCCCTCACTCACCGACTCTCAGTCCGTCCTCACTCACCGACTCTCAGTCCCCCACACTCACCGACTCTCAGACCCCCCTTCACTCACCGACTCTCAGTCCCCCCCCTCACTCACCGACTCTCAGTCCGCACCTCACTCACCGACTCTCAGTCCCCCCTCACTCACCGACTCTCAGTCCCCCCCCTCACTCACCGACTCTCAGTCCGCACCTCACTCACCGACTCTCAGTCCCCCCCCTCACTCATCGACTCTCAGTCCCCCCCTCACTCACCGACTCTCAGTCCCCCCCCTCACTCACCGACTCTCAGTCCGCACCTCACTCACCGACTCTCAGTCCCTCCCTCACTCACCGACTCTCAGTCCCTCCCTCAATCACCGACTCTCAGTCCCTCCCTCACTCACCGACTCTCAGTCCCCCCCCTCACTCACCGACTCTCAGTCCGCACCTCACTCACCGACTCTCAGTCCCCCCCTCACTCATCGACTCTCAGTCCCCCCCTCACTCACCGACTCTCAGTCCCCCCCCTCACTCACCGACTCTCAGTCCGCACCTCACTCACCGACTCTCAGTCCCTCCCTCACTCACCGACTCTCAGTCCCTCCCTCACTCACCGACTCTCAGTCCCCCCCCTCACTCACCGACTCTCAGTCCCTCCCTCACTCACCGACTCTCAGTCCCTCCCTCACTCACCGACTCTCAGTCCCCCCCCTCACTCACCGACTCTCAGTCCCTCCCTCACTCACCGACTCTCAGTCCCCCCTCAATCACCGACTCTCAGTCCCTCCCTCACTCACCGACTCTCAGTCGCCTCCTCACTCACCGACTCGCAGTCCGCCCCTCACTCACCGACTCGCAGTCCGCCCCTCACTCACCGACTCTCAGTCCCCCCTCACTCACCGACTCTCAGTCCCCCCTCAATCACCGACTCTCAGTCCCCCCTCAATCACCGACTCTCAGTCCCCCCTCAATCACCGACTCTCAGTCCCTCCCTCACTCACCGACTCTCAGTCCCCCCCTCACTCACCGACTCGCAGTCCGCCCCTCACTCACCGACTCGCAGTCCCCCCTCACTCACCGACTCTCAGTCCCCCCTCACTCACCGACTCTCAGTCCCCCCTCAATCACCGACTCTCAGTCCCCCCTCAATCACCGACTCTCAGTCCCCCCTCAATCACCGACTCTCAGTCCCTCCCTCACTCACCGACTCTCAGTCCCCCCCTCACTCACCGACTCGCAGTCCGCCCCTCACTCACCGACTCGCAGTCCGCCCCTCACTCACCGACTCTCAGTCCCCCCTCACTCACCGACTCTCAGTCCCACCTCACTCAGTCCCACCTCACTCACCGACACTCAGTCCCCCCCCCTACTCACCGACACTCAGTCCCCTGTCCCTCAGTCCCCCCTCACTCACCGACTCTCAGTCCCCCCTCACTCACCGACTCTCAGTCCCACCTCACTCAGTCCCACCTCACTCACCGACACTCAGTCCCCCCCCCTACTCACCGACACTCAGTCCCCTGTCCCTCAGTCCCACCTCACTCACCGACACTCAGTCCCCCATCCCTCCCCGACTCTCAGTCCCCCCCCCTCACTCACCAACTCTCAGTCCGACTTCACTCACCGACTCTCAGTCCCTCCCTCACTCACCGACTCTCAGTCCCCCCCCCTCACTCACCAACTCTCAGTCCCTCCCTCACTCACCGACTCTCAGGCCCCCCCTCCCTCCCCGACTCTCAGTCCCTCCCTCCCCGACTCTCAGTCCCCCCTCACTCACCGACTCTGTCCCCCCTCACTCACCGACTCTCAGTCCCCCCTCACTCACCGACTCTCAGTCCCCCCTCACTCACCGACTCTCAGTCCCCCCTCACTCACCGACTCTCAGTCCCCCCTCACTCACCGACTCTCAGTCCCACCTCACTCACCGACACTCAGTCGTCTCCCTCACTCACCGACACTCAGTCCCCTGTCCCTCAGTCCCCCCTCACTCACCGACACTCAGTCCCCTCCCCCTACTCACCGACACTCAGTCCCCCCCAGTCACTCACCGACACTCAGTCCCCCCTCCCTCCCCGACTCTCAGTCCCTCCTTTCCCGACTCTCAGTCCCCCCTCACTCACTGACTCTCAGTCCCCCCTCACTCACCGACTCTCAGTCCCCCCTCACTCACCGACTCTCAGTCCCCCCTCACTCACCGACTCTCAGTCCCCCCTCACTCACCGACTCTCAGTCCCCCCTCACTCACCGACTCTCAGTCCCCCCTCACTCACCGACTCAGTCCCCCCTCACTCACCGACTCTCAGTCCCCGCCCTCACTCACCGACTCTCAGTCCCCCCCCCTCACTCACCAACTCTCAGTCCGACTTCACTCACCGACTCAGTCCCTCCCTCACTCACCGACTCTCAGTCCCCCCCCCTCCCTCCCCGACTCTCAGTCCCTCCCTCCCCGACTCTCAGTCCCCCCTCACTCACCGACTCTCTTTCCCCCCTCACTCACCGACTCTCTGTCCCCCCTCACTCACCGACTCTCAGTCCCCCCTCACTCACCGACTCTCAGTCCCACCTCACTCACCGACTCTCAGTCCCACCTCACTCACCGACACTCAGTCCCACCTCACTCACCGACACTCAGTCCCACCTCACTCACCGACACTCAGTCCCACCTCACTCACCGACACTCAGTCCCACCTCACTCACCGACACTCAGTCCCACCTCACTCACCGACTCTCAGTCCCCCCTCACTCACCGACTCTCAGTCCCCCCCTCACTCACCGACTCTCAGTCCCCCCCTCACTCACCGACTCTCAGTCCCTCCCTCCCCGACTCTCTGTCCCCCCTCACTCACCGACTCTGTCCCCCCTCACTCACCGACTCTCTGTCCCCCCTCACTCACCGACTCTCTGTCCCCCCTCACTCACCGACTCTCAGTCCCCCCTCACTCACCGACTCTCAGTCCCCCCTCACTCACCGACTCTCAGTCCCCCCTCACTCACCGACTCTCAGTCCCCCCTCACTCACCGACTCTCAGTCCGCCCCTCACTCACCGACTCAGTCCCTCCCTCCCCGACTCTCAGTCCACCCCCTCACTCACCGACTCTCAGTCCCCCGTCCCTCAGTCCCCCCCCTCACTCACCGACTCTCAGCCCCTCCCTCACTCAGACTGTCAGTCCCCCCCCCACTCACCGACTCTGTCCCCCCTCACTCACCGATACTCAGTCCCTCCCCTCACTCACCGATACTCAGTCCCCCCCTCACTCACCGACTCAGTCCCCCCCCTCACTCACCGACTCTCAGTCCCCCCCTCACTCACCGACTCTCAGTCCCCCCCCTCACTCAACGACTCTCAGTCCCCCCTCACTCACCGACTCTCAGACCCCCCCTCACTCAGAGACTGTCCCACCCCCTCACTCACCGAATCTCAGTCCCCCCCCCTCAATCACCGACTCTCAGTCCCTCCCTCACTCACCGACACTCAGTCCCCTCCTCCCTCCGCGACACAAAGTCCCCCCTCACTCACCGACTCTCAGTCCCACCCCTCACTCACCGCTTCTCAGTCCCCACTCACTCACCGAGACTCAGTCCCCCCCCTCACTCACCGAATCTCAGTCCCCCCCTCACTCACCGACTCTCAGTCCCCCCCTCACTCACCGACTCTCAGTCCCCCCCTCACTCACCGACTCTCAGTCCCCCCTCACTCACCGACTCTCAGTCCCCCCTCACTCACCGACTCTCAGTCCCTCCTCACTCACCGACTCTCAGACCTCCCCTCACTCACCGGCTCTCAGTCCCTCTCTCAATCACCGACTCAGTCCCCCCCTCACTCACCGACTCTCAGTCCCCTCCTCACTCACCGACTCTCAGTCCCCCGTCCCTCAGTCCCCCCCCCCACTCACCGACTCGCAGTCCCCCCTCACTCCCGACTCTCAGTCCCTCCCTCACTCACCGACTCTCAGTCCCTCCCTCACTCACCGTCTCTCAGTCCCTCGCTCACTCACCGACTCTCAGTCCCTCCCTCACTCACCGACTCTCAGTCACTCCCTCACTCACCGACTCTCAGTCACTCCGTCACTCACCGACTCAGTCCCCCCCTCACTCACCGACTCTCTGTCCCACCCCTCACTCACCGACTCTCTGTCCCACCCCTCACTCACCGACTCTCTGTCCCACCCCTCACTCACCGACTCTCTGTCCCACCCCTCACTCACCTACTCAGTCCCCCCTCACTCACCGACTCTCAGTCCCCCCTCACTCACCATCTCAGTCCCCCCCTCATCACCGACGCTCAGTCCACCCCCTCACTCACCGACGCTCAGTCCCCCCTCCCTGACACTAAGTCCCCCCTCACTCACCGACTCTCTGTCCCCCGTCCCTCAGTTACCCTCACTCACCGACTCTCAGTCCCCCCTCACTCACCGATACTCAGTCCCACCCCTCACTCACCGACACTCAGTCCCCCCCCTCACTCAGTCCCCCCCCTCACTCAGTCCCCCCCTCACTCACCATCTCAGTCCCCCCCTCACTCACCGACGCTCAGTCCACCCCCTCACTCACCGACGCTCAGTCCCCCCCTCCCTGACAGTAAGTCCCCCCTCACTCACCGACTCTCTGTCCCCCGTCCCTCAGTTACCCTCACTCACCGACTCTCAGTCCCCCCTCACTCACCGATACTCAGTCCCACCCCTCACTCACCGACACTCAGTCCCCCCCCCTCACTCACCGACACTCAGTCCCCCCCCTCACTCACCGACACTCAGTCCCCCCGCTCACTCACCGACACTCAGTCCCCCCCCTCACTCACCGACTCTCAGTCCCCGCTCACTCACCGACACTCAGTCCCCCCCCTCACTCACCGACACTCAGTCCCCCCTCACTCACCGACACTCAGTCCCCCCCTCACTCACCGACACTCAGTCCCCCCCCTCACTCACCGACTCTCAGTCCCCCACACTCACCGACTCTCAGTCCCCCCTCACTCATCGACTCGCAGTCCCCCCTCACTCACCGACTCTGTCCCCCCTCACTCACCGACTCTCAGTCCCCCCCTCACTCACCGACTCTCAGCCCCCCGTCCCTCAGTCCCCCCCCCACTCACCGACTCACAGTCCCCCGTCCCTCAGACGCCCCCCCTCACTCACCGACTCTCAGTCGCTCCCTCACTCACCGACTCTCAGTCCCCCCCTCACTCACCGACTCTCAGTCCCCCCCTCACTCACCGACTCTCAGTCCCCCCCTCACTCACCGACTCTCAGTCCCCCCTCACTCACCGACTCAGTCCCCCCTCACTCACCGACGCTCAGTCCACCCCCTCACTCACCGACGCTCAGTCCACCCCCTCACTCACCGACTCTCAATCCCCCCCCTCACTCACCGACACTCAGTCCCCTCGTCACTCACCGACTCTCAGTCCCTCCCTCCCCGACACTCAGTCCCCCCTCACTCACCGACTCTCAGCCCCCCGTCCCTCAGTCCCCCCCCCACTCACCGACTCACAGTCCCCCGTCCCTCAGACGCCCCCCCTCACTCACCGACTCTCAGTCGCTCCCTCACTCACCGACTCTCAGTCCCCCCCTCACTCACCGACTCTCAGTCCCCCCCTCACTCACCGACTCTCAGTCCCCCCCTCACTCACCGACTCTCAGTCCCCCCCTCACTCACCGACTCTCAGTCCCCCCCTCACTCACCGACTCAGTCCCCCCTCACTCACCGACGCTCAGTCCACCCCCTCACTCACCGACGCTCAGTCCACCCCCTCACTCACCGACTCTCAATCCCCCCCCCCTCACTCACCGACACTCAGTCCCCTCGTCACTCACCGACTCTCAGTCCCTCCCTCCCCGACACTCAGTCCCCCCTCACTCACCGACTCTCTGTCCCCCGTCCCTCAGTCCCTCCCCTCAATCACCGACACTCAGTCCCCCCCCCTCACTCACCGACTCAGTCCCCCCCCTCACTCACCGACTCAGTCCCCCCCTTCACTCACCGACTCTCAGTCCCCCCCTCACTCACCGACTCTCAGTCCCCCCCTCACTCACCGACTCTCAGTCCACCCCCTCACTCACCGACGCTCCGTCCCTCCCTCCCCGACTCTCAGTCCCCCCTCACTCACTGACTCTCAGTCCCCCGTCCCTCAGTCCCCCCCACTCACCGACTCTCAGTCCCCCGTCCCTCAGTCCCCCCCCCCACTCACCGACTCTCAGTCCCTCCCTCACTCACCGACTCTCAGTCGCTCCCTCACTCACCGACTCTCAGTCCCCCCCCTCACTCACCGACTCTGTCCCCCCCCCTCACTCACCGACTCTCAGTCCCCCCTCACTCACCGACTCTCAGTCCCCCCCTCACTCACCGACTCCCAGTCCCATCGTCACTCACCGACTCTCAGTCCCTCCCTCCCCGACACTCAGTCCTACTCACTCACCGACTCTCTGTCCCCCGTCCCTCAGTCCCACCCCCTCACTGACTCTCAGTCCCCCCCTCACTCACCGACTCAGTCCCCCCCTCACTCACTGACTCTCAGTCCCTCCCTCCCCGACACTCAGTCCCCCCTCACTCACGGTCACTCAGACACCCCTCACTCACCGACTCTCAGTCCGCCCCTCACTCACCGACTCAGTCCCTCCCTCCCCGACTCTCAGTCCACCCCCTCACTCACCGACTCTCAGTCCCGCCTCACTCACCGACTCTCAGTCCCCCCTCACTCAGACTGTCAGTCCCCCCCCCACTCACCGACTCTCAGTCCCTCCTCACTCACCGATACTCAGTCCCTCCCCTCACTCACCGATACTCAGTCCCCCCTCACTCACCGACTCTCAGTCCCACCCTCACTCACCGACTCAGTCCCCCCCCTCACTCACCGACTCTCAGTCCCCCCCCTCACTCACCGACTCTCAGTCCCCCCCCTCACTCACCGACTCTCAGTCACCCCCTCACTCACCGACTCTGTCACCCCCTCACTCACCGACTCTCAGTCCCCCCCCCCTCACTCACCGACTCTCAGCCCCTCCCTCACTCAGACTGTCAGTCCCACCCCCACTCACCGACTCTCAGTCCCTCCTCACTCACCGATACTCAGTCCCTCCCCTCACTCACCGATACTCAGTCCCCCCTCACTCACCGACTCTCAGTCCCCCCCTCACTCACCGACTCTCAGTCCCCCCTCACTCACCGACTCTCAGTCCCCCCTCACTCACCGACTCTCAGTCACCCCCTCACTCACCGACTCTCAGTCCCCCCTCACTCACCGACTCTCAGTCCCCCCTCACTCACCGACTCTCAGTCACCCCCTCACTCACCGACTCTCAGTCACCCCCTCACTCACCGACTCTCAGTCCCCCCCCTCACTCACCGACTCTCAGTCCCCCCCTCACTCACCGACTCTCAGTCCCCCCTCACTCACCGACTCTCAGTCCCCCCTCACTCACCGACTCTCAGTCCCCCCTCACTCACCGACTCTCAGTCCCCCCTCACTCACCGACTCTCAGTCCCCCCTCACTCACCGACTCTCAGTCCCCCCCCGCACTCATCGACTGTCAGTCCCCCCCCTCACTCAGACTGTCAGTCCCCCCCCTCACTCACCGACTCTCAGTCCCCTCCTCACTCACCGACTCTCAGTCCCCCCCTCACTCACCGACTCTCAGTCCCCCCTCACTCACCGACTCTCAGTCCCCCCTCAATCACCGACTCTCAGCCCCCCCTCACTCACTGACTCTCAGTCCCCCCTCAATCACCGACTCTCAGCCCCCCCTCACTCACCGACTCTCAGTCCCCCCCTCACTCACCGACTCTCAGTCCCCCCTCACTCACCGACTCTCAGTCCCCCCTCACTCACCGACTCTCAGTCCCCCCTCACTCACCGACTCTCAGTCCCCCCTCAATCACCGACTCTCAGTCCCCCCTCAATCACCGACTCTCAGTCCCCCCTCAATCACCGACTCTCAGTCCCCCCTCACTCACCGACTCTCAGTCCCCCCTCAATCACCGACTCTCAGCCCCCCCTCACTCACCGACTCTCAGTCCCCCCCTCACTCACCGACTCTCAGTCCGTCCTCACTCACCGACTCTCAGTCCCCCACACTCACCGACTCTCAGACCCCCCTTCACTCACCGACTCTCAGTCCCCCCCCTCACTCACCGACTCTCAGTCCGCACCTCACTCACCGACTCTCAGTCCCCCCCTCACTCACCGACTCTCAGTCCCCCCCCTCACTCACCGACTCTCAGTCCGCACCTCACTCACCGACTCTCAGTCCCCCCCCTCACTCATCGACTCTCAGTCCCCCCCTCACTCACCGACTCTCAGTCCCCCCCCTCACTCACCGACTCTCAGTCCGCACCTCACTCACCGACTCTCAGTCCCTCCCTCACTCACCGACTCTCAGTCCCTCCCTCAAACACCGACTCTCAGTCCCTCCCTCACTCACCGACTCTCAGTCCCCCCCCTCACTCACCGACTCTCAGTCCGCACCTCACTCACCGACTCTCAGTCCCCCCCTCACTCATCGACTCTCAGTCCCCCCCTCACTCACCGACTCTCAGTCCCCCCCCTCACTCACCGACTCTCAGTCCGCACCTCACTCACCGACTCTCAGTCCCTCCCTCACTCACCGACTCTCAGTCCCCCCCGCACTCATCGACTGTCAGTCCCCCCCCTCACTCAGACTGTCAGTCCCCCCCCTCACTCACCGACTCTCAGTCCCCCCCTCACTCACCGACTCTCAGTCCCCCCTCACTCACCGACTCTCAGTCCCCCCTCACTCACCGACTCTCAGTCCCCCCTCAATCACCGACTCTCAGCCCCCCCTCACTCACTGACTCTCAGTCCCCCCTCAATCACCGACTCTCAGCCCCCCCTCACTCACCGACTCTCAGTCCCCCCCTCACTCACCGACTCTCAGTCCCCCCTCACTCACCGACTCTCAGTCCCCCCTCACTCACCGACTCTCAGTCCCCCCTCACTCACCGACTCTCAGTCCCCCCTCAATCACCGACTCTCAGTCCCCCCTCAATCACCGACTCTCAGTCCCCCCTCAATCACCGACTCTCAGTCCCCCCTCAATCACCGACTCTCAGCCCCCCCTCACTCACCGACTCTCAGTCCCCCCCTCACTCACCGACTCTCAGTCCGTCCTCACTCACCGACTCTCAGTCCCCCACACTCACCGACTCTCAGACCCCCCTTCACTCACCGACTCTCAGTCCCCCCCCTCACTCACCGACTCTCAGTCCGCACCTCACTCACCGACTCTCAGTCCCCCCCTCACTCACCGACTCTCAGTCCCCCCCCTCACTCACCGACTCTCAGTCCGCACCTCACTCACCGACTCTCAGTCCCCCCCCTCACTCACCGACTCTCAGTCCCTCCCTCACTCACCGACTCTCAGTCCCTCCCTCAATCACCGACTCTCAGTCCCTCCCTCACTCACCGACTCTCAGTCCCCCCCCTCACTCACCGACTCTCAGTCCGCACCTCACTCACCGACTCTCAGTCCCCCCCTCACTCATCGACTCTCAGTCCCCCCCTCACTCACCGACTCTCAGTCCCCCCCCTCACTCACCGACTCTCAGTCCGCACCTCACTCACCGACTCTCAGTCCCTCCCTCACTCACCGACTCTCAGTCCCTCCCTCACTCACCGACTCTCAGTCCCCCCCCTCACTCACCGACTCTCAGTCCCTCCCTCACTCACCGACTCTCAGTCCCTCCCTCACTCACCGACTCTCAGTCCCCCCCCTCACTCACCGACTCTCAGTCCCTCCCTCACTCACCGACTCTCAGTCCCCCCTCAATCACCGACTCTCAGTCCCTCCCTCACTCACCGACTCTCAGTCGCCTCCTCACTCACCGACTCGCAGTCCGCCCCTCACTCACCGACTCGCAGTCCGCCCCTCACTCACCGACTCTCAGTCCCCCCTCACTCACCGACTCTCAGTCCCCCCTCACTCACCGACTCTCAGTCCCCCCTCAATCACCGACTCTCAGTCCCTCCCTCACTCACCGACTCTCAGTCCCCCCCTCACTCACCGACTCGCAGTCCGCCCCTCACTCACCGACTCGCAGTCCCCCCTCACTCACCGACTCTCAGTCCCCCCTCACTCACCGACTCTCAGTCCCCCCTCAATCACCGACTCTCAGTCCCCCCTCAATCACCGACTCTCAGTCCCCCCTCAATCACCGACTCTCAGTCCCTCCCTCACTCACCGACTCGCAGTCCGCCCCTCACTCACCGACTCTCAGTCCCCCCTCACTCACCGACTCTCAGTCCCACCTCACTCAGTCCCACCTCACTCACCGACACTCAGTCCCCCCCCCTACTCACCGACACTCAGTCCCCTGTCCCTCAGTCCCCCCTCACTCACCGACTCTCAGTCCCCCCTCACTCACCGACTCTCAGTCCCACCTCACTCAGTCCCACCTCACTCACCGACACTCAGTCCCCCCCCCTACTCACCGACACTCAGTCCCCTGTCCCTCAGTCCCACCTCACTCACCGACACTCAGTCCCCCCTCCCTCCCCGACTCTCAGTCCCCCCCCCTCACTCACCAACTCTCAGTCCGACTTCACTCACCGACTCTCAGTCCCTCCCTCACTCACCGACTCTCAGTCCCCCCCCCTCACTCACCAACTCTCAGTCCCTCCCTCACTCACCGACTCTCAGGCCCCCCCTCCCTCCCCGACTCTCAGTCCCTCCCTCCCCGACTCTCAGTCCCCCCTCACTCACCGACTCTGTCCCCCCTCACTCACCGACTCTCAGTCCCCCCTCACTCACCGACTCTCAGTCCCCCCTCACTCACCGACTCTCAGTCCCCCCTCACTCACCGACTCTCAGTCCCACCTCACTCACCGACACTCAGTCGTCTCCCTCACTCACCGACACTCAGTCCCCTGTCCCTCAGTCCCCCCTCACTCACCGACACTCAGTCCCCTCCCCCTACTCACCGACACTCAGTCACCCCCCCCTACTCACCGACACTCAGTCCCCCCCAGTCACTCACCGACACTCAGTCCCCCCTCCCTCCCCGACTCTCAGTCCCTCCTTTCCCGACTCTCAGTCCCCCCTCACTCACCGACTCTCAGTCCCCCCTCACTCACCGACTCTCAGTCCCCCCTCACTCACCGACTCTCAGTCCCCCCTCACTCACCGACTCTCAGTCCCCCCTCACTCACCGACTCTCAGTCCCCCCTCACTCACCGACTCTCAGTCCCCCCTCACTCACCGACTCTCAGTCCCCGCCCTCACTCACCGACTCTCAGTCCCCCCCCCTCACTCACCAACTCTCAGTCCGACTTCACTCACCGACTCAGTCCCTCCCTCACTCACCGACTCTCAGTCCCCCCCCCTCCCTCCCCGACTCTCAGTCCCTCCCTCCCCGACTCTCAGTCCCCCCTCACTCACCGACTCTCTTTCCCCCCTCACTCACCGACTCTCTGTCCCCCCTCACTCACCGACTCTCAGTCCCCCCTCACTCACCGACTCTCAGTCCCACCTCACTCACCGACTCTCAGTCCCACCTCACTCACCGACACTCAGTCCCACCTCACTCACCGACACTCAGTCCCACCTCACTCACCGACACTCAGTCCCACCTCACTCACCGACACTCAGTCCCACCTCACTCACCGACACTCAGTCCCACCTCACTCACCGACACTCAGTCCCACCTCACTCACCGACACTCAGTCGTCTCCCTCACTCACCGACACTCAGTCGTCTCCCTCACTCACCGACACTCAGTCCCCTGTCACTCAGTCCCCCCCCCCTACTCACCGACACTCAGTCCCCCCCAATCACTCACCGACACTCAGTCCCCCCTCCCTCCCCGACTCTCAGTCCCTCCTTCCCCGACTCTCAGTCCCTCCTTCCCCGACTCTCAGTCCCTCCTTCCCCGACTCTCAGTCCCTCCTTCCCCGACTCTCAGTCCCTCCTTCCCCGACTCTCAGTCCCTCCTTCCCCGACTCTCAGTCCCTCCTTCCCCGACTCTCAGTCCCTCCTTCCCCGACTCTCAGTCCCTCCTTCCCCGACTCTCAGTCCCCCCTCACTCACCGACTCAGTCCCCCCTCACTCACCGATACTCAGTCGTCTCCCTCACTCACCGACACTCAGTCCCCTGTCCCTCAGTCCCCCCTCACTCACCGACTCTCAGTCCCCCCTCACTCACCGATACTCAGTCCCTCCCCTCACTCACCGATACTCAGTCCCTCCCCTCACTCACCGACACTGTCCCCCCCCTCACTCACTGACTCAGTCCCCCCCCCTCACCTCACCGACTCTCAGTCCCCCACCTCACTCACCGACTCTCAGTACCCCCCCTCACTCACCGACTCTTAGTCCCCCTCTCACTCACCGACTCTCAGTCCCCCCCTCACTCACCGACTCTCAGTCCCCCCCCTCACTCACCGACTCTCAGTCCCCCCCTCACTCACCGACTCTCAGTCCCCCCCTCACTCACCGACTCTCAGTCCCCCCCCTCACTCACCGACTCAGTCCCCCCCTCACTCACCGACTCTCAGTCCCCCCCTCACTCACCGACTCTCAGTCCCCCCCTCACCTCACCGACTCTCAGTCCCCCTCTCACTCACCGACTCTCAGTCCCCCTCTCACTCACCGACTCTCAGTCCCCCCCTCACTCACCGACTCACAGTCCGTCCTCACTCACCGACTCTCAGACCCCCCTCACTCACCGACTCTCAGTCCCCCCTCACTCACCGACTCACAGTCCGTCCTCACTCACCGACTCTCAGACCCCCCTCACTCACCGACTCTCAGACCCCCCTCACTCACCGACTCTCAGACCCCCCTCACTCACCGACTCTCAGTCCCCCCTCACTCACCGACTCTCAGTCCCCCCTCACTCACCGACTCTCAGTCCCCCCTCACTCACCGACTCTCAGTCCCCCCTCACTCACCGACTCTCAGTCCCCCCTCACTCACCGACTCTCAGTCCCCCCTCACTCACCGACTCTCAGTCCTCCCTCACTCACCGACTCTCAGTCCCCCCTCACTCACCGACTCTGTCCCCCCTCACTCACCGACTCGCAGTCCCCCCTCACTCACCGACTCGCAGTCCCCCCTCACTCACCGACTCGCAGTCCCCCCTCACTCACCGACTCGCAGTCCCCCCTCACTCACCGACTCGCAGTCCCCCCTCACTCACCGACTCGCAGTCCCCCCTCACTCACGGACTCGCAGTCCCCCCTCACTCACCGACACTCAGTCCCACCTCACTCACCGACACTCAGTCCCACCTCACTCACCGACACTCAGTCCCACCTCACTCACCGACACTCAGTCCCACCTCACTCACCGACACTCAGTCCCACCTCACTCACCGACACTCAGTCGTCTCCCTCACTCACCGACACTCAGTCCCCTGTCACTCAGTCCCCCCCCCCTACTCACCGACACTCAGTCCCCCCCAATCACTCACCGACACTCAGTCCCCCCTCCCTCCCCGACTCTCAGTCCCTCCTTCCCCGACTCTCAGTCCCTCCTTCCCCGACTCTCAGTCCTTCCTTCCCCGACTCTCAGTCCCTCCTTCCCCGACTCTCAGTCCCTCCTTCCCCGACTCTCAGTCCCTCCTTCCCCGACTCTCAGTCCCTCCTTCCCCGACTCTCAGTCCCTCCTTCCCCGACTCTCAGTCCCTCCTTCCCCGACTCTCAGTCCCTCCTTCCCCGACTCTCAGTCCCTCCTTCCCCGACTCTCAGTCCCTCCTTCCCCGACTCTCAGTCCCTCCTTCCCCGACTCTCAGTCCCTCCTTCCCCGACTCTCAGTCCCTCCTTCCCCGACTCTCAGTCCCTCCTTCCCCGACTCTCAGTCCCTCCTTCCCCGACTCTCAGTCCCCCCTCACTCACCGACTCAGTCCCCCCTCACTCACCGATACTCAGTCGTCTCCCTCACTCACCGACACTCAGTCCCCTGTCCCTCAGTCCCCCCTCACTCACCGACTCTCAGTCCCCCCTCACTCACCGATACTCAGTCCCTCCCCTCACTCACCGACACTGTCCCCCCCCTCACTCACTGACTCAGTCCCCCCCCCTCACCTCACCGACTCTCAGTCCCCCACCTCACTCACCGACTCTCAGTACCCCCCCTCACTCACCGACTCTTAGTCCCCCTCTCACTCACCGACTCTCAGTCCCCCCCTCACTCACCGACTCTCAGTCCCCCCCTCACTCACCGACTCTCAGTCCCCCCCTCACTCACCGACTCTCAGTCCCCCCCTCACTCACCGACTCTCAGTCCCCCCCCTCACTCACCGACTCAGTCCCCCCCTCACTCACCGACTCTCAGTCCCCCCCTCACTCACCGACTCTCAGTCCCCCCCTCACCTCACCGACTCTCAGTCCCCCCCTCACTCACCGACTCTCAGTCCCCCTCTCACTCACCGACTCTCAGTCCCCCCCTCACTCACCGACTCACAGTCCGTCCTCACTCACCGACTCTCAGACCCCCCTCACTCACCGACTCTCAGACCCCCCTCACTCACCGACTCTCAGACCCCCCTCACTCACCGACTCTCAGTCCCCCCTCACTCACCGACTCTCAGTCCCCCCTCACTCACCGACTCTCAGTCCCCCCTCACTCACCGACTCTCAGTCCCCCCTCACTCACCGACTCTCAGTCCCCCCTCACTCACCGACTCTCAGTCCCCCCTCACTCACCGACTCTCAGTCCCCCCTCACTCACCGACTCTCAGTCCCCCCTCACTCACCGACTCTCAGTCCCCCCTCACTCACCGACTCTCAGTCCCCCCTCACTCACCGACTCTCAGTCCTCCCTCACTCACCGACTCTCAGTCCCCCCTCACTCACCGACTCTGTCCCCCCTCACTCACCGACTCTGTCCCCCCTCACTCACCGACTCGCAGTCCCCCCTCACTCACCGACTCGCAGTCCCCCCTCACTCACCGACTCGCAGTCCCCCCTCACTCACCGACTCGCAGTCCCCCCTCACTCACCGACTCGCAGTCCCCCCTCACTCACCGACTCGCAGTCCCCCCTCACTCACCGACTCGCAGTCCCCCCTCTCTCACCGACTCGCAGTCCCCCCTCACTCACGGACTCGCAGTCCCCCCTCACTCACCGACACTCAGTCCACCCTCACTCACCGACACTCAGTCCACCCTCACTCACCGACACTCAGTCCCCCCTTCACTCACCGACACAGTCCCCCCCCGCCTCACTCACCGACACTCAGTCCCCCCTCACTCACCGACTCTGAGTGCCCCCTCAATCACCGACTCTCAGTCCCCCCTCACTCACCGACTCTCAGTCCCCCCTCACTCACCGACTCTCAGTCCCCCCTCACTCACCGACACTCAGTCCCACCTCACTCACCGACACTCAGTCCCACCTCACTCACCGACACTCAGTCCCACCTCACTCACCGACACTCAGTCCCACCTCACTCACCGACACTCAGTCGTCTCCCTCACTCACCGACACTCAGTCCCCTGTCACTCAGTCCCCCCCCCCTACTCACCGACACTCAGTCCCCCCCAATCACTCACCGACACTCAGTCCCCCCTCCCTCCCCGACTCTCAGTCCCTCCTTCCCCGACTCTCAGTCCCTCCTTCCCCGACTCTCAGTCCCTCCTTCCCCGACTCTCAGTCCCTCCTTCCCCGACTCTCAGTCCCTCCTTCCCCGACTCTCAGTCCCTCCTTCCCCGACTCTCAGTCCCTCCTTCCCCGACTCTCAGTCCCTCCTTCCCCGACTCTCAGTCCCTCCTTCCCCGACTCTCAGTCCCTCCTTCCCCGACTCTCAGTCCCCCCTCACTCACCGACTCAGTCCCCCCTCACTCACCGACACTCAGTCCCCTGTCCCTCAGTCCCCCCTCACTCACCGACTCTCAGTCCCCCCTCACTCACCGATACTCAGTCCCTCCCCTCACTCACCGACACTGTCCCCCCCCTCACTCACTGACTCAGTCCCCCCCCCTCACTCACCGACTCTCAGTCCCCCCTCACTCACCGACTCTCAGTCCCCCCTCACTCACCGACTCTCAGTCCCCCCTCACTCACCGACTCTCAGTCCCCCCTCACTCACCGACTCTCAGTCCTCCCTCACTCACCGACTCTCAGTCCCCCCTCACTCACCGACTCTGTCCCCCCTCACTCACCGACTCTGTCCCCCCTCACTCACCGACTCGCAGTCCCCCCTCACTCACCGACTCGCAGTCCCCCCTCACTCACCGACTCGCAGTCCCCCCTCACTCACCGACTCGCAGTCCCCCCTCACTCACCGACTCGCAGTCCCCCCTCACTCACCGACTCGCAGTCCCCCCTCACTCACCGACTCGCAGTCCCCCCTCACTCACCGACTCGCAGTCCCCCCTCACTCACGGACTCGCAGTCCCCCCTCACTCACCGACACTCAGTCCACCCTCACTCACCGACACTCAGTCCACCCTCACTCACCGACACTCAGTCCCCCCTTCACTCACCGACACAGTCCCCCCCCGCCTCACTCACCGACACTCAGTCCCCCCTCACTCACCGACTCTGAGTGCCCCCTCAATCACCGACTCTCAGTCCCCCCTCACTCACCGACTCTCAGTCCCCCCTCACTCACCGACTCTCAGTCCCCCCTCACTCACCGACTCTCAGTCCCCCCTCACTCACCGACTCTCAGTCCCCCCTCACTCACCGACTCTCAGTCCCCCCTCACTCACCGACTCACAGTCCCCCCTCACTCACCGACTCACAGTCCCCCCTCACTCACCGACTCACAGTCCCCCCTCACTCACCGACTCTCAGTCCCCCCTCACTCACCGACTCTCAGTCCCCCCTCACTCACCGACTCGCAGTCCCCCCTCACTCACCGACTCAGTCCCCCCTCACTCACCGACTCAGTCCCCCCTCACTCACCGACTCTCAGTCCCCGCCCTCACTCACCGACTCTCAGTCCCCCCCCCTCACTCACCAACTCTCAGTCCCTCCCTCCCCGACTCTCAGTCCCCCCTCACTCCCCGACTCTCAGTCCCCCCTCACTCACCGACTCTCAGTCCCTCCCTCACTCCCCGACTCTCAGTCGCTCCCTCACTCACCGACTCTCAGTCCCCCCTCACTCACCGACTCTCAGTCCCCCCTCACTCACCGACACTCAGTCCACCCTCACTCACCGACACTCAGTCCACCCTCACTCACCGACACTCAGTCCCCCCTTCACTCACCGACACAGTCCCCCCTCACTCATCGACTCTCAGTCCCCCCTCACTCACCGACTCACAGTCCCCCCTCACTCACCGACTCACAGTCCCCCCTCACTCACCGACTCGCAGTCCCCCCTCACTCACCGACACTCAGTCCATCCCTCCCTGACGACTCTCAGTCCCCCCCCCTCACTCACCGACTCTCGGTCCCCCCTCCTCACTCACCGACACTCAGTCCCCCCTCACTCACCGACACTCAGTCGCTCACTCACCGACTCTCAGTCCGTCCTCACTCACCGACTCTCAGTCCCTCCCTCACTCACCGACTCTCAGTCCCTCCCTCACTCACCGACTCTCAGTCCCTCCCTCACTCACCGACTCTCAGTCCCTCCCTCACTCACCGACTCTCAGTCCCTCCCTCACACACCTACTCTGTCCCTCCCTCCCCGACTCTCAGTCCCCCCTCACTCACCGACTATCGGTCCCCCCTCACTCACCGACACACATTCCCCCCCCTCACTCACCGACTCAGTCCCTCCCTCCCCGACACTCAGTCCCCCCTCACTCACGGTCACTCAGACACCCCTCACTCACCGACTCTCAGTCCACCCCTCACTCACAGACTCAGTCCCTCCCTCCCCGACTCTCAGTCCCCCTCCCTCACTCACCGACTCTGTCCCCCCCCTCACTCACCTACTCTGTCCCCCCCTCACTCACCGACTCTCAGTCACCCCCTCACTCACCGACTCTGTCCCGCCTCACTCACCGACTCTGTGTCCCCCGTCCCTCAGTCCCCCCCCTCACTCACCGACACTCAGTCCCCCCCCTCACTCACCGACACTCAGTCCCCCTCCCTCACTCACCGACACTCAGTCCCCCTCCCTCACTCACCGAGACTCAGTCCCCCCCCTCACTCACCGAATCTCAGTCCCCCCCTCACTCACCGACACAGTCCCCCCTCACTCATCGACTCTCAGTCCCCCCTCACTCACCGACTCACAGTCCCCCCTCACTCACCGACTCACAGTCCCCCCTCACTCACCGACTCGCAGTCCCCCCTCACTCACCGACACTCAGTCCATCCCTCCCTGACGACTCTCAGTCCCCCCCCCTCACTCACCGACTCTCGGTCCCCCCTCCTCACTCACCGACACTCAGTCCCCCCTCACTCACCGACACTCAGTCGCTCACTCACCGACTCTCAGTCCGTCCTCACTCACCGACTCTCAGTCCCTCCCTCACTCACCGACTCTCAGTCCCTCCCTCACTCACCGACTCTCAGTCCCTCCCTCACTCACCGACTCTCAGTCCCTCCCTCACACACCTACTCTGTCCCTCCCTCCCCGACTCTCAGTCCCCCCTCACTCACCGACTATCGGTCCCCCCTCACTCACCGACACACATTCCCCCCCCTCACTCACCGACTCAGTCCCTCCCTCCCCGACACTCAGTCCCCCCTCACTCACGGTCACTCAGACACCCCTCACTCACCGACTCTCAGTCCACCCCTCACTCACAGACTCAGTCCCTCCCTCCCCGACTCTCAGTCCCCCTCCCTCACTCACCGACTCTGTCCCCCCCCTCACTCACCTACTCTGTCCCCCCCTCACTCACCGACTCTCAGTCACCCCCTCACTCACCGACTCTGTCCCGCCTCACTCACCGACTCTGTGTCCCCCGTCCCTCAGTCCCCCCCCTCACTCACCGACACTCAGTCCCCCCCCTCACTCACCGACACTCAGTCCCCCTCCCTCACTCACCGACACTCAGTCCCCCTCCCTCACTCACCGAGACTCAGTCCCCCCCCTCACTCACCGAATCTCAGTCCCCCCCTCACTCACCGACTCTCAGTCCCCCCTCACTCACCGACTCTCAGTCCCCCCGTCACTCACCGACTCTCAGTCCCCCCTCACTCACCGACTCTCAGTCCGACTTCACTCACCGACTCTCAGTCCCCCCCCCCCGCTCCCTCCCCGACTCTCAGTCCCCCCTCACCTCACCGACTCACTGTCCCCCCCCTCACTCACCGACTCTCAGTCCCCCCCTCACTCACCGACACTCAGTCCCCCCTCACTCACCGACTCTCTGTCTCCCGTCCCTAAGTCACCCTCACTCACCGACTCTCAGTCCCCCCTCACTCACCGATACTCAGTCCCTCCCCTCACTCACCGACACTCAGTCCTTCCCCTCATTCACCGACTCTCAGTCCCCCCTCACTCACCGACTCTCTGTCTCCCGTCCCTAAGTTACCCTCACTCACCGACTCTCAGTCCCCCCTCACTCACCGATACTCAGTCCCTCCCCTCACTCACCGACACTCAGTCCCTCCCCTCATTCACCGACTCTCAGTCCGTCCTCACTCGCCGACTCTGTTCCCCCTCACTCACCGACACTCAGTCCCCCCCCTCACTCACCGACACTCAGTCCCCCCCTCTCACTCACCGACACTCAGTCCCCACTCACTCACCGACACTCAGTCCCCCCCCTCACTCACCGAATCTCAGTCCACCCCTCACTCACCGACTCTCAGTCCCCCCTCACTCACCGACTCTCAGTCCCCCCTCACTCACCGACACTCAGTCCCCCCTCACTCACCGACTCTCTGTCTCCCGTCCCTAAGTTACCCTCACTCACCGACTCTCAGTCCCCCCTCACTCACCGATACTCAGTCCCTCCCCTCACTCACCGACAATCAGTACCTCCCCTCATTCACCGACCCTCAGTCCGTCCTCACTCGCCGACTCTCAGTCCCTCACTCACCGACTCTGTCCCCCCCCTCACTCACCGACACTCAGTCCCCCCCTCTCACTCACCGACACACAGTCCCCACTCACTCACCGACACTCAGTCCCCCCTCACTCACCGACACTCAGTCCCCCCTCACTCACCGACACTCAGTCCCCCCTCACTCACCGACACTCAGTCCCCCCTCACTCACCGACACTCAGTCCCCCCTCACTCACCGACACTCAGTCCCCCCTCACTCACCGACACTCAGTCCCCCCTCACTCACCGACACTCAGTCCCCCCTCACTCACCGACACTCAGTCCCCCCTCACTCACCGACACTCAGTCCCCCCTCACTCACCGACACTCAGTCCCCCCTCACTCACCGACACTCAGTCCCCCCTCACTCACCGACACTCAGTCCCCCCTCACTCACCGACACTCAGTCCCCCCCCACTCACTCACCGACACTCAGCCCCTCCTCTCACTCACCGACTCTCAGTCCCCCCTCACTCACCGACTCTCAGTCCCCCCTCACTCACCGACTCTCAGTCCCCCCTCACTCACCGACTCTCCGTCCCCCCCTCACTCACCGACTCAGTCCCCCTCTCACTCAGCGACTCGCAGTCCCCCCTCACTCACCGACTCGCAGTCCCCCCTCACTCACCGACTCGCAGTCCCCCCTCACTCACCGACTCGCAGTCCCCCCTCACTCAGCGACTCTCAGTCACCCCCCTCACTCACCGAATCTCCGTCCCACCTCACTCACCGTCACTCAGTCCCCCCTCACTCAGTGCCCCCTCACTCACCGACTCTCAGTCCCCCCCCTCACTCACCGACTCTCAGTCCCCCCTCACTCACCGACTCTCAGTCCCCCCTCACTCACCGACTCTCAGTCCCCCCTCACTCACCGACTCTCCGTCCCCCCCTCACTCACCGACTCAGTCCCCCTCTCACTCAGCGACTCGCAGTCCCCCGTCCCTCAGTCCCCCCCCCTCACTGACTCTCAGTCCCGCCTCACTCACTGACTCTCAGTCCCCCCCTCACTCACCGACTCTGTCCCCTCTCACTCACCGACTCTCAGTCCCCCCTCACTCAGACTCTCAGTCCCTCCCTCCCTCAACGATCCGCAGTCCCCCCCTGATGCACTAAGCGTCAAGAACCACAAAGACATTTGAGACTTTAACTAAGACTTAATATACCTCATGGGAGGCTTACCCGACACAGACGACCCCAGACAGAATGGGGCCGGTCCCAGAAGAGGGTTCTTATACGTAACTCCCGGGGGAGTGGCTCAGTGCCCCCTCACTCACCGACTCTCAGTCCCCCCCCTCACTCACCGACTCTCAGTCCCCCCTCACTCACCGACTCTCAGTCCCCCCTCACTCACCGACTCTCAGTCCCCCCTCACTCACCGACTCTCAGTCCCCCCTCACTCACCGACTCTCCGTCCCCCCCTCACTCACCGACTCAGTCCCCCTCTCACTCAGCGACTCGCAGTCCCCCGTCCCTCAGTCCCCCCCCTCACTGACTCTCAGTCCCGCCTCACTCACTGACTCTCAGTCCCCCCCTCACTCACCGACTCTGTCCCCTCTCACTCACCGACTCTCAGTCCCCCCTCACTCAGACTCTCAGTCCCTCCCTCCCTCAACGATCCTCAGTCCCCCCCTGATGCACTAAGCGTCAAGAACCACAAAGACATTTGAGACTTTAACTAAGACTTAATATACTACATGGGAGGCTTACCCGACACAGACGACCCCAGACAGAATGGGGCCGGTCCCAGAAGAGGGTTCTTATACGTAACTCCCGGGGGAGTGGCTAAGGCGGAGCTCTCCGTGGCCAGGTCGGGTTACCTATCAGTGACCGAACCTCTGCAGAGCTACAGTACAATACACAGTATTACAGGGCCACCTTACACACAACTATTATACACTATGTACAACGGTAGGGAAGTACAGTGGTGTATCACCACATTCACCCCTTGTTTAGAAGGAAGTCCGGGGTGAAAATATGGAGTAGCAAACAGTGAACAGAGTCCATCAGGAGGTTCCGTGTCGTCAAAGGTCGAGACGAACGATGGGTTTGGTCGATCTCTTTGAACGTCGGAGCTGCGGCGCTGAGGTAGTGTCCGGCGGTATCCGTGCGGTCGGTGGTGCTGGTTCGCGAGGCGGCATGACTTCCCCCACTGCTTCGGCTGGCTCGAGGCGAAACTGCGGGATGACAGCGGCTGGCACGGAGTAGTAACAGGCCGAGTGATCGACGGGAGCAGAGAGGGAGTGGGGTGGAGTTTGCGGAGCGGGGGCGGCAGGGGCCCCAGAGGGGGCCAGGTCCTTGATGGAGACGGTCTCCTCACGCCCGTCGGGGTACGCTATGTACGCGTACTGTGGGTTGGCGTGGAGGAGATGGACTCTCTCCACCAGGGGCTCCGCCTTAGAGGTCCGCACGTGCTTGCGGAGCAGTACGTCTCCCGGGGACAGGAGCCAGGATGGAAGCGATGTCACGGATGCCGATCTCCTGGAGAAGAGAAACATCCGCTCATGAGGGGTAGCATTCGTTGCAGTACACAAAAGAGACAGGATGGAGTGGAGTGCGGCCGGGAGGGCCTCCTGCCAACGGAAGACTGGTAGGCCTTTGGACTTGAGGGCTAGCAGCACGGCCTTCCAAACTGTCGCGTTCTCCCTCTCCACCAGTCCATTCCCCCGGGGGTTGTAACTGGTCGTCCTGCTCGAGGCAACGCCCCTGGCAAGCAGGTACCGACGCAGCTCCTCACTCATGAAGGAGGAGCCCCGGTCACTGTGAATGTAATTGGGATAACTGAACAGCATGAAGAGGTCGTGAACGCTTTGATGATGGTGGCGGTGGTCGTGTCGGGGCAGGGAATGGCGAAGGGGAACCGCGAGTACTCATCGATGACGTTGAGGAAGTAAGTGTTGCGGTTGTGGGTGGGGAGGGGCCCTTTGAAGTCAATGCTGAGACGTTCAAAGGGGCGGGTAGCCTTGATTAGGTGCGCCTTGTCTGGCTTGTAGAATTGCGGCTTGCACTCCGCACAGACTTGGCAGTTCCTAGTCACGGCCTTGACCTCCTCGACTGAGAAGGGTAGGTTGTGGCCCTTGATGTAGTGGTAGAGCCGCCTGACGCCCGGGTGACAGAGGTCATTATCTAGTGCCCGCAGTCGGTCATCCTGTGCGTTGGCACAAGTACTACGGGACAGGGCATCAGGAGGATCATTGAGCTTACCTGGCCGGTATTAGATAGTATAATTGTAAGTGGAGAGTTCGATCCTCCACCGTAATATAACAAAGAACAAAGAAATGTACAGCACAGGAACAGGCCCTTCGGCCCTCCAAGCCCGTGCCGACCATGCTGCCCGACTGAACTACAATGTTCTACACTTCTTGGGTCCATATCCTTCTATTCCCATCCTATTCATGTATTTGTCAAGATGCCCCTTAAATGTCCCTATCATCCCTGCTTCTACCACCTCCCCCGGTAGCGAGTTCCAGGCACCCACTACCCTCTGCGTAAAAAAAACTTGCCTCGTACATCTACTCTAAACCTTGCCCCTCTCACCTTAAACCTATGCCCCCTAGTAATTGACCCCTCTACCCTGGGGAAAAGCCTCTGACTATCCACTCTGTCTATGCCCCTCATAATTTTGTATACCTCTATCAGGTCTCCTCTCAACCTCCTTCGTTCCAGTGAGAACAAGCCGAGTTTATTCAACCGCTCCTCATAGCTAATGCCCTCCATACCAGGCAACATTCTGGTAAATCTCTTCTGCACCCTCTCTAAAGCCTCCACATCCTTCTGGTAGTGTGGCGACCAGAATTGAACACTATACTCCAAGTGTGGCCTAACTAAGGTTCTATACAGCTGCAACATGACTTGCCAATTCTTATACTCAATGCCCCGGCCAATGAAGGCAAGCATGCCATATGCCTTCTTGACTACCTTCTCCACCTGTGTTGCCCCTTTCAGTGACCTGTGGACCTGTACTCCTAGATCTCTTTGACTTTCAATACTCGAGGGTTCTACCATTCACTGCATATTCCCGACCTGCATTAGACCTTCCAAAATGCATTACCTCACATTTGTCCGGATTAAACTCCATCTGCCATCTCTCCGCCCAAGTCTCCAGACAATCTAAATCCTGCTGTATCCTCCGACAGTCCTCATCGCTATCCGCAATTCCACCAACCTTTGTGTCGTCTGCAAACTTACTAATCAGACCAGTTACATTTTCCTCCAAATCATTTATATATACTACAAACAGCAAAGGTCCCAGCACTGATCCCTGCGGAACGCAACTGATCGTTGGTCAGTAACGAGGGTAAATGGTTTTCCGGCGAGGTAGTGCCTCCAGTGCCAGACGGCTTCCACTATGGCCTGTGCCTCCTTCTCAACAGAGGAGTGGCTGATCTCGGGGCCTTGGAGTGTGCGGGAAAAGAAGGCGATGGGCCTGCCCGCCTGGTTGAGGGTGGCACCCAGGGCAAAGTCGGAGGCATCGCTCTCGACTTGGAATGGTGCAGACTCGTCTACCGCATGCATGGCGGCTTTGGCGATAGTGGTTTTTAGGAGGTGGAAGGCCTGGCAGGCCTCGGGCGGGAGGGGGAATGAGGGGGAACGGAGGAGGGGTCGGGCCTTGTCAGCGTACTCGGGCACCCACTGGGCATAGTAGGCAAAGAACCCAAGGCATCGCCTCAATTCTTTGGGGCAGGTGGGAATGGGGAGTTCGAGAAGGGGGCGCAGACGGTCGGGATCGGGGCCGAGGACACCGTTCTCCACCACGTAGCCGAGTATGGCGAGGCGGGTGGTGCCGAAAACACATTTTGCCTCGTTGTACGTGAGATTGAGGCGTTTGGCAGTTTGGAGGAACTTACTGAGGTTGATGTCATGGTCCTGCTGGTTGTGGCCGCAGATGGCGACGTTGTACAGATACGGGAAGGTAGCCCGCAGTCTGTTCTGGTCCACCATTCGGTCCACCTGCCGTTGGAAGACCGAGACTCCATTGGTGACGCCAAAGGGTACCCTAAGAAAGTGGTAGAGGCGGCCGTCCGCCTCGAAGGCCGTGAAGTTACGGTCCTCCGGGCAGATAGGGAGCTGGTGGCAGGCGGATTTCAAGTCTATGGTGGAGAACACCCGGTACTGTGCAATCCGGTTGACCATGTCAGATATGCGGGGGAGGGGATACGCATCAAGCAGCGTGTACCGGTTGATGGTCTGACTGTAGTCAGTGACCATGCGGTGTTTCCCGCTAGACTTGACTACCACCACTTGAGCTCGCCAGGGGCTGGTGCTGTGAGCAATGATCTTTTCCGAGAGAAGGCGCTTAATCTCCGCTCGAATGAATTGGCGGTCCCCGAAACTGTAACACAGACTTTTAGTAGCCACGGGCTTGCAGTCGGGGGTGAGATTAGCAAACAGTGAAGGGGGGGGATCCTGAGCGTGGAGAGACTACAGGTGGGACCCGGTGGAGGGGGGGGGTCAGGGAAGAACTGGGGGTTGGAGACCGTGAGGGGGAGAGGGGGCCGTTAAAATGCAAGGTGAGGCTGTGCAGGTGGCATTGGAAGTCCAGGCCGAGGATCGCGGGGTTACAGAGGTGAGGGAGGACCATGAATTTGAAATCCTGGAACACCGCGCCGTTCGCTGAGAGGGTGACGACGCAGTAGCCCCAAACCTCGGCCGACTGGGAGTTGGAGGCCATGGAAATATGCCTGCGCGTGGGTCGTACCTTGAGGGAGCAGCGGCGCACGGTGTCTTGGTGGAGGAAGCTCTCCGTGCTGCCGCTGTCGAAGAGGCAGGTAACAGTGAAACAATTTACCTGCACCTCCATGGTGGATCTGGCGAGCTGATGCGGTCGGTCCTGGTCGAGGACGATGGATGCGATGGTGGAGCTGTTGGAGAAGGGTGCCGGATCCGGGGAGCAGCCTGCGGAAGAAGGTGGCGGCGCCCAGGCGTTGGAGGCTGCTGTTGGAGGCCAGGTTGCTGTCGTTGGCTGCATCTCAGTTGTTTGCAGCATTTCGGTCGAGTGCGCAGGACCGGAAGTGACGATCGGCGGGGGACCGTAAGGGACGTAATTCTGTGTTCCGGGCGGCGCCCATGCACACCACGTGGAGAGGGGGCCTGAGGTCGAGTGCCCAGGATCTGAAGTGACGGTCGGCGGCGGGGCGGACCCGTAAGCGACGATCGGTGGCGGATCGCAAGTCACGATCGGCGAACCGGAAGTCACGATCAGCGAACCGGAAGTGACGATCAGCGAACCGGAAGTGAAGTGAGCCGGGCCGGGGATGATCAAAGATGGCGGCGCCCTTGCGTCGCACGTGTCGAATAGCGAGCCGGGAACGGAGGATGGCGGCACCCAGGAGTAGCAGGCCGCGGCGTTGGACCCCGAGGCAGTAGTGGAGCGGCAGACGTTTGCAAAGTGGCCTTTCTTACCACAGGCTGAACAGGTAGCATCTCTAGGAGGGCAGCGTTTCCTGGGGTGTTTTGCCTGGCCACAAAAGTAACACTGGGGCCCAGGCATTATTTTTACTGCTGGTGTGGCTGGGTGAGCTGTGACTTGCAGGGGTTGTTGCTGGGCGGGCGGCAGGGAGGTAGCGGCCACGTAGGGAACGTGGGCAGGCGTATAGGAAGTTTGGGCAGGCGTGTAGGACGCATTATTGTCGTAGGCTGCCTGTTGGGCCTCTGCCATAGTGACTGCCGTGTCCAGAGTCAGGGTAGTTTGTTCCAGTAGGAGTTGGCGAATTGGGACGGAAGTGATGCCGGCTACAAAGGCATCGAGCGCCAGGGCCTCAGTGTTCCGCTCAGCGCGTTGCAGGTGAGCGCGAGGGCACGGAGGTCCCGAGCGAACACGGGTAGGGGTTCACCCGGCTGCTGGTGCCGGGAGGCAAGGCGGTGGCGAGCGTAAATAGAATTAACAGTTCGTGCATACCGGCTTTTGAGCTTCACGATGGCATCGGCGTAGGTCGTTGTGATGAGGTCGAAAAGCCCGTAGTCGAGCCGTGAGTACAGGAGGTGGAGTCGGTCGGCGTCCGTTTTGGCGAAGGCTGAGGATGCTTCCAGGTAGGCCTCGAAACACCGGAGCCAGCAGTTGAAAAGCTGATTGGAGCGTGGGGGTCGAGCGAGAGCTTGTCGGGTTTCAGAGCAGCCTCCATTATAACTGCAGTATATTAAATTGATGCACTAAGCGTCAAGAACCACAAAGACATGTGAGACTTTAACTAAGGCTTTAATATTCTACATGGGAGGCTTACCCGACACAGACGACCCCAGACAGAATGGGGCCAGTCCCAGAAGAGGGTTCTTATACTGACTCCCGGGGGAGTGGCTAAGGCGGAGCTCTCCGTGGCCAGGTCGGGTTACCTATCAGTGACCGAACCTCTGCAGAGCTACAGCACAATACACAGTATTACAGGGCCACGTTACACACAACTATTATATACTATGTACAATGGTAGGAAAGTACAGTGGTGTATCACCACACCCCCTCACACAACGACTCTCAGTCCCCCCTCACTCACCGACTCTCAGTCCCTTCCTCCCCGACTCTCAGTTCTCCCCTCCCTCACCGACTCTCAGTCCCTCCCTCCCTCCCTCACCGACTCTCAGTCCCTCCCTCCCTCCCTCACCGACTCTCAGTCCCTCCCTCACCGACTCTCCGTCCCTCCCTCCCTCCCTCACCGACTCTCAGTCCCTCCCTCCCTCACCGACTCTCAGTCCCTCCCTCCCTCACCGACTCTCAGTCCCTCCCTCCCTCACCGACTCTCAGTCCCTCCCTCCCTCACCGACTCTCAGTCCCTCCCTCCCTCACCGACTCACAGTCCCTCCCTCCCTCACCGACTCTCAGTCCCTCCCTCCCTCACCGACTCTCAGTCCCTCCCTCCCTCACCGACTCTCAGTCCCTCCCTCCCTCACCGACTCTCAGTCCCTCCCTCCCTCACCGACTCTCAGTCCCTCCCTCCCTCACCGACTCTCAGTCCCTCCCTCCCTCACCGACTCTCAGTCCCTCCCTCCCTCACCGACTCAGTCCCTCCCTCCCTCACCGACTCAGTCCCTCCCTCCCTCACCGACTCTCAGTCCCTCCCTCCCTCACCGACTCTCAGTCCCTCCCTCCCTCACCGACTCTCAGTCCCTCCCTCCCTCACCGACTCTCAGTCCCTCCCTCCCTCACCGACTCTCAGTCCCTCCCTCCCTCACCGACTCTCAGTCCCTCCCTCCCTCACCGACTCTCAGTCCCTCCCTCCCTCACCGACTCTCTGTCCCTCCCTCCCTCACCGACTCTCTGTCCCTCCCTCCCTCACCGACTCTCTGTCCCTCCCTCCCTCACCGACTCTCTGTCCCTCCCTCCCTCACCGACTCTCTGTCCCTCCCTCCCTCACCGACTCTCTGTCCCTCCCTCCCTCACCGACTCTCTGTCCCTCCCTCCCTCACCGACTCTCTGTCCCTCCCTCCCTCACCGACTCTCTGTCCCTCCCTCCCTCACCGACTCTCTGTCCCTCCCTCCCTCACCGACTCTCTGTCCCTCCCTCCCTCACCGACTCTCTGTCCCTCCCTCCCTCACCGACTCTCTGTCCCTCCCTCCCTCACCGACTCTCTGTCCCTCCCTCCCTCACCGACTCTCTGTCCCTCCCTCCCTCACCGACTCTCTGTCCCTCCCTCCCTCACCGACTCTCTGTCCCTCCCTCCCTCACCGACTCTCTGTCCCTCCCTCCCTCACCGACTCTCTGTCCCTCCCTCCCTCACCGACTCTCTGTCCCTCCCTCCCTCACCGACTCTCTGTCCCTCCCTCCCTCACCGACTCTCTGTCCCTCCCTCCCTCACCGACTCTCTGTCCCTCCCTCCCTCACCGACTCTCTGTCCCTCCCTCCCTCACCGACTCTCTGTCCCTCCCTCCCTCACCGACTCTCTGTTCCTCCCTCCCTCACCGACTCTCTGTCCCTCCCTCCCTCACCGACTCTCTGTCCCTCCCTCCCTCACCGACTCTGTCCCTCCCTCCCTCACCGACTCTCTGTCCCTCCCTCCCTCACCGACTCTCTGTCCCTCCCTCCCTCACCGACTCTCTGTCCCTCCCTCCCTCACCGACTCTGTCCCTCCCTCCCTCACCGACTCTCTGTCCCTCCCTCCCTCACCGACTCAGTCCCTCCCTCCCTCACCGACTCTCAGTCCCTCCCTCCCTCACCGACTCTCAGTCCCTCCCTCCCTCACCGACTCTCAGTCCCTCCCTCCCTCACCGACTCTCAGTCCCTCCCTCCCTCACCGACTCTCAGTCCCTCCCTCCCTCACCGACTCAGTCCCTCCCTCCCTCACCGACTCTCAGTCCCTCCCTCCCTCACCGACTCAGTCCCTCCCTCCCTCACCGACTCTCAGTCCCTCCCTCCCTCACCGACTCTCAGTCCCCCCTCACTCACCGACTCTCAGTCCCCCCTCACTCACCGACTCTCAGTCCCCCCTCACTCACCGACTCCCAGTCCCCCCTCACTCACCGACTCCCAGTCCCCCCTCACTCACCGTCTCCCAGTCCCCCTCACTCACCGACTCTCAGTCCCCCCCTCACTCACCGACTCTCATTCCCCCCTCACTCACCGACTCTCAGTCCCCTCTCACTCACCGACTCTCAGTCCCTCCCTCACTCACCGACTCTCAGTCCCCCCTCACTCACCGACTCTCAGTCCCCCCCTCACTCACCGACTCTCAGTCCCCTCTCACTCACCGACTCTCAGTCCCCCCTCACTCACCGACTCTCAGTCCCTCCCTCACTCACCGACTCCCAGTCCCCCCTCACTCACCGACTCGCAGTCCCCCCTCACTCACCGACTCTCAGTCCCCCCTCACTCACCGACTCTCAGTTCCCCCTCACTCACCGACTCTCAGTCTCCCCCCCCCCCTCACTCACCGACTCGCAGTCCCCCCTCACTCACCGACTCTCAGTCCCCCCTCACTCACCGACTCTCAGTCCCCCCTCACTCACCGACTCTCAGTCCCCCCTCACTCACCGACTCTCAGTCCCCCCTCACTCACCGACTCTCAGTCCCCCCTCACTCACCGACTCTCAGTCCCCCCTCACTCACCGACTCTCAGTCCCCCCTCACTCACCGACTCTCAGTTCCCTCTGTCCATACTCCAGATATTTCCTCAGCCACTCGATACACTCCACCTCCAGGTAATCTCTCCATGCCTGATTGCCGACCGTGTTCCGGTTCCGCCTGTTTTTGATGCTCTCTCCCCAGGGGACCGGGGTTACCCACACGTTGTTACTCTTGTCGTAGTTGAGGAAATCTTGTCCATCCCACCCCCTCTGGTTAAATCCAGTCGTTGACCCGTCATCCCTCAGGTCACAGCCAGTCATCATCTGGTAAACATGGATCCCTGTTGATCAAAAACACAATCCACCAATCAGAGCCTTTCATACCAGGAGGCCCCATTCACAATACAAACCCAGCCAATGGGATTTACTGCCCCATCCACAGCCAATCAGCCTGTTTCCTAGATCTCGATCCACTCAGGGCTTCTCCACATTGGACCCCGAGTGCTGGGAGATTGGGGACTCACCTCCTGACTGGTTGGTCCTGGACATGAGGATCGGAACATAATATTTGAAACTCTCCTCCCGTTCCCGTGCGAGATACTTCTTCCGTTCCCAGGACTCAGGCCCCTCACTGTCCACCATCCACTGCTCCCGGGGAATCATCTCCTTCCGATCGCTGTCGTACATCACAAACTGGACATCATCCACATATCCGACAATCATAAACTCCGGGAATCCAGGGATTGGAGTTATCCCCGTGAAGAAATACCGGAGAGAGTGAGAGCCTGAAAAACACACAGAGACATCAGGGTCTGAATCCCAAAACAGCAACACCCACACAGAGATACATCAGGGTCTGAACCCCAAAACACCAACACCCACACAGAGACATCAGGGTCTGAACCCCAACACCCACACAGAGACATCAGGGTCTGAACCCCAAAACACCCACACAGAGAGACATCAGGGTCTGAACCCCAAAACACCCACACAGAGAAACATCAGGGTCTGAACCCCAAAACAGCAACACCCACACAGAGAGACATCAGGGTCTGAACCCCAAAACACCCACACAGAGAAACATCAGGGTCTGAACCCCAAAACAGCAACACCCACACAGAGACACATCAGGGTCTGAACCCCAAAACAGCAACACCCACACAGAGAGACATCAGGGTCTGAACCCCAAAACCCCAACACCCACACAGAGAGACATCAGTGTCTGAACCCCAAAACAGCAACACCCACACAGAGAGACATCAGGGTCTGAACCCCAAAACACCAACACCCACACAGAGAGACATCAGGGTCTGAACCCCAAAACAGCAACACCCACACAGAGACATCAGGGTATGAACCCCAAAACACCAACACAGAGAGACATCAGGGTCTGAACCCCAAAACAGCAACACCCACACAGAGAGACATCAGTGTCTGAACCCCTAAACACCCACACAGAGAGACATCAGTGTCTGAACCCCAAAACAGCAACACCCACACAGAGAGACATCAGTGTCTGAACCCCTAAACACCAACACCCACACAGAGACATCAGGGTCTGAACCCCTAAACACCCACACAGAGAGACATCAGGGTCTGAACCCCAACACCCACACAGAGAGACATCAGGGTCTGAACCCCCAAACACCAACACCGACATTTACAATGTTCCTCAGAACGTCAGCGTGGGAATTGTAGAAATTCTGGAGTCTGCGGCTGGGTCTGATGTCTTCTCCCGCTCTCTCTCTCGCTCCCTCTCTTTCCCTTATCCTCCGTTGGAGTCTCTACCCGGGTCTTTGCGATTTCTCTGCTCTCTCTTTCACTCTCTCTTCGTCTTGGCTGCTGTCTGGTGTCTTTAACCAGGAACCTACTCACCAAAACAGTAGTAGAAATCTGAAACTCTCTTCCTCAAAATGCTGTAATGTTTGGAATCAACTGGAACTTTCATAATTGAGATGGATTCTTGTTTTGGAAGGAATATAGCGCACACGGGGGGAAATTGGAGTTTAGTTACAAATCCAGCAGGATTTAATTGCGTGACAAATCGGTCTGAATATTCCCCCTGTATTCCTCCGTCTCCTCTCTCCGTTTCCCTCTTCACTGTCCAGCCCCATGCACCTGTTCTCAGTTCCCTCACAACCCACAGTTTCCCTCCCTCCACAACCCCAATATCCAGCCTGGCTCTGCCCCTCTCACACCCCATCACTCACTGACCCAGGGTTAATGCCCCAGTACCCAGCCTGGCTCTGCCCCTCTCACACCCCATCACTCACTGACCCAGGGTTAATGCCCCAATACCCAGCCTGGCTCTGCCCCTCTCACACCCCATCACTCACTGACCCAGGGTTAATGCCCCAGTACCCAGCCTGGCTCTGCCCCTCTCACACCCCATCACTCACTGACCCAGGGTTAATGCTTTAAATTGAGGGGAGATAGATATAAGACAGATGTCAGAGGTAGATTCTTTACTCAGAGAGTAGTAAGGGCGTGGAATGCCCTGCCTGCAACAGTAGTGGACTCGCCAACACTAAGGGCGTTCAAATGGTCATTGGATAGACATATGGACGGTAAGGGAATAGTGAGTTGGGCTTTAGAGTGGTTTCACAGGTCGGCTCAACATCGAGGGCCGAAGGGCCTGTACTGCGCTGTCATGTTCTATGCTCCAATGCCCCAGTACCCAGCCTGGCTCTGCCCCTCTCACGCCCCATCACTCACTGACCCAGGGTTAATGCCCCAGTACCCAGCCTGGCTCTGCCCCTCTCACGCCCCATCACTCACTGACCCAGGGTTAATGCCCCAATACCCAGCCTGGCTCTGTCCCTCTCACACCCCATCACTCACTGACCCAGGGTTAATGCCCCAGTACCCAGCCTGGCTCTGCCCCTCTCACACCCCATCACTCACTGACCCAGGGTTAATGCCCCAATACCCAGCCTGGCTCTGCCCCTCTCACACCCCATCACTCACTGACCCAGGGTTAATGCCCCAGTACCCAGCCTGGCTCTGCCCCTCTCACACCCCATCACTCACTGACCCAGGGTTAATGCCCCAGTACCCAGCCTGGCTCTGCCCCTCTCACACCCCATCACTCACTGACCCAGGGTTAATGCCCCAATACCCAGCCTGGCTCTGCCCCTCTCACACCCCATCACTCACTGACCCAGGGTTAATGCCCCAGTACCCAGCCTGGCTCAGCCCCCCTCACACCCCATCACTCACTGACCCAGGGTTAATGCCCCAATACCCAGCCTGGCTCTGCCCCTCTCACACCCCATCACTCACTGACCCAGGGTTAATGCCCCAATACCCAGCCTGGCTCTGCCCCTCTCACACCCCATCACTCACTGACCCAGGGTTAATGCCCCAATACCCAGCCTGGCTCTGCCCCTCTCACACCCCATCACTCACTGACCCAGGGTTAATGCCCCAATACCCAGCCTGGCTCTGCCTCTCTCACACCCCATCACTCACCTGCAGCCACCTCTCCACACAGAAGGAGCAGCACCATCAGTCCACTCATTGTTGCTTCCATCAGGCTGGAGGAAACATTGAAGGGAAATCCTTCGACAAGACAAGGGAGGGAAATTTTCAGCTCGTGATTTCCGTCTTGTCTTGTTCACAGTGAGCCACAATCCGATTGGTCCCAAAATATAATTGAACCGATCAGAATAAAGAGAGTTTGTGAGTCATCAGTTTCCGGCAGAATAGACACAAAACAGGTTCAGAAACAAACATTTCCGCAATATTGTGAACCACCCAATCAGGTAAAAATAACTTGTTACATCATCAGTTGCCGGGCAGAATGGCCTGAAAGAAGTTTGAGACAGAGGGAAGGAAGGACATGAGGAACAGGAGGGGATCTGTGCTAACCATTCAATCAGATCACTGCTGGTCTGAACTCCAGTTCCTGACTTTCCTCCATATTCTAAATAATGTTACCCGATATAAATCTATCAATCTGAGATTTAATAATTCCAACTGTCTGGACATCCATAATTTTTTGAGGAGAATGGATGTGGAATCTACCACTGCGGAATCATTTTAACATTATAAACAGATCAATCCGATCACCCCTCAACAGTCTAAACTCTGGGAATAAAAGCCAGGTTTATACAAACTCCCTTGCAGCTGTGGGATCATTCTGGTGATCAGTGTCATGATATTCAAACACACATCACAACACACACATCATGATAGACAGACCAACAGACCAATTAGCACACATAACACAACAGCCAATCACAGACAAGAGCAGACACAGTATAAGACAAGGAACACAACACCTCCTGGCCAGTCCACCTGAAAACAGCACAGGGCCAGGACCTCATTATCAAGACACTCACTTTGTCACCACGTGCTGAGTATCAAGTCAGATGTGTAAATAACTAGTTGGAATAAAACAGCGTTGTACCAATCGCAACCGTGTTGGTTCGTCTGTACCTCAGAGCACCCAACACCACAATCAGCACTGCATCCCTTCCAAGACCAATCTCCCCTTCCTGAGGGGCGGTGACCAGAACTGAACAGCTACTCCAGATGGGGTCTGACCTGGACTCTGCAAAACTACAGATTCACTTTCATAATTTTGTATCCCAGCTCCCTCAAGGTAAAGATCAATGTTCCATTAGACAGACGGTGAAATGGGCAGACACACGGCAGATAAAGTGCAATTTTATATAAAGTGATGCATTTGAAAGGAAGAATGGGAAGAGGTTATATGAACTGCATGGTACAGTTGTAAATGGAGTGCAGAGTCTGAGAGACCTGAGAGAGTGTGTACGCAAATCACTGAAGGTGGCAGGGGAGTTTGATAAGACTGTTAAAGAAGCACAAATGGAACACTTGACTTCATAATAAAGATACAGAGAACAAACGCAAGGAGGTAATGTTGAACATTTATAAAATATTGCTTAGACCCCAAATGGAGCATTGTGTCCAATTCTGGTCAGACTGTTTCAGGAAGGATGCCAAGACCGAGGAGAGGGTGCAGAGGAGATTTGCTGAAATATTATTGGATGAGTGACTTATGTCTTCCAACGGA
This sequence comes from Scyliorhinus torazame, assembly GCF_047496885.1. Classification (NCBI taxonomy): domain Eukaryota; kingdom Metazoa; phylum Chordata; class Chondrichthyes; order Carcharhiniformes; family Scyliorhinidae; genus Scyliorhinus; species Scyliorhinus torazame. The sequence continues at coordinate 182,968,744 of NC_092720.1, read as the reverse complement.
ACTATTCAAAGTGTTGGGGAAATCATGGATGAAATTCTCCATTATCGGCGCAAAGTCCGCCGATCGGCGCAAAAAACGGCGCAAAGCTGACTTGCGTCACGCCGGGAAAATGGTTGCAAAGTCTCCGGCCCGAAATGGGCTAGCAGCGACGTGACGGGGTCCGCGCTTGCACACATGGTTCATGCCGTGCAGCGTCATACACGCCGCACGGCGTGACGGCTCATAAGGACGCGCTGCTCCCCCCCCCACCCGACCGGAACACCCGACCGGAACACCCGACTGGATGGCTGGCGGCCGCTCAGCCCCGAGGTTCCAGTCACGGGATGTGGAGGCGCTCCTGGACGCAGTGGAGCAGAGGGAGGCCCTGTATCCCGGGCACGGCCGCAGAGTTGCCCCACGCCACAGCCGGCGTCTGTGGAGGGAGGTGGCAGAGGCCGTCACCGCTGCGGCCCTGACACCACGGACAGGCACCCAGTGCGACAAGAAGGTGAACGACCTCGTCAGAGCAGGCAGGGTGAGCCTCCCCATATCCCCCCTCCCCCATATCCCCCCTCCCCCATATCCCCTCCCCCATATCCCCCCTCCCCCATATCCCCCCTCCCCATACCCCCCATATCCCCATATCCCCTCTCCCTCATATCCCCTCTCCCTCATATCCCCTCTCCCCCATATCCCCTCTCCCCCATATCCCCCATATCCCCCCTCCCCCATATCCCCCTCCCCCATATCCCCCCTCCCCCATATCCCCCCTCCCCCATATCCCCCCTCCCCCATATCCCCCCTCCCCCATATCCCCCCTCCCCCATATCCCCCCTCCCCCATATCTCCCCCTCCCCCATATCTCCCCCTCCCCCATATCTCCCCCCTCCCCCATATCTCCCCCTCCCCCATATGCCCCCCTCCCCATATCCCCCCCTCCCCCATATCCCCCCTCCCCATATCCCCCCTCCCCCATATCTCCCCCCTCCCCCATATCTCCCCCCTCCCCCATATCTCCCCCCTCCCCCATATCTCCCCCCTCCCCCATATCTCCCCCTCCCCCATATCTCCCCCCTCCCCAATATCTCCCCCCTCCCCCATATCTCCCCCTCCCCCATATCTCCCCCCTCCCCCATATCTCCCCCCCTCCCCCATATCTCCCCCCTCCCCCATATCTCCCCCCTCCCCCATATCTCCCCCTCCCCCATATCTCCCCCTCCCCCATATCTCCCCCTCCCGCATATCTCCCCCCTCCCCCATATCTCCCCCCTCCCCCATATCTCCCCCCTCCCCCATATCTCCCCCCCTCCACCATATCTCCCCCCTCCCCCATATCTCCCCCCTCCCCCATATCACCCCCCTCCCCCATATCTCCCCCCTCCCCCATATCTCCCCCCTCCACCATATCTCCCCCTTCACCATATCTCCCCCCTCCACCATACCTCCCCCTCCACCATATCCCCCATACCCCCTCCCCAATATCCCCAAGTGAATGCAGCCCTAACCTTAACCTTTGTAATACACGCGCAACCGATGGCGTGCATTCATATACCTGCCTAACACTGTTGCCTTTTATCCCTGCCACCCCCCCCCCCCCCGCCACAGGAGAAACGCGCACACAACACCAGGGAGCATGTGAGGACTGGAGGAGGCCCCACTGATGAGAGGCCACTGACCGAACACGAGGAAAGGACCCTGGAACTGGCTGGCGGACCTGAGGACCGTGAGGTTGCTGATGCAGAGGTCGCGGGCGTACTAGCAAGTGAGCCACTGACAGCCCGTCCCCATATCCCCCCTCCCCCATATCACCTGATCACTGCCTGCGTGTCTAACCATGCATGCTTCATTGTGTATCGCAGGAGCAAACGTCGAGGCACCCATCCCCGCAGATGCAGACCACCCGCAGGGTGCCTCTCGGAGGCCACGGGAGTCGGAGAGACCCGGACCCTCCGGCATGCGACGCCCGCAGGATGCCCCTCGGAGGCCACGGGAGACGGAGAGACCTGGACCCTCCGGCATGCGACGCCCGAAGGATGCCCCTCGCACACCACGGGAGACGGAGAGACCCGGACCCTCCGGCATGCGACGCCCGCAGGATGCCCCTCGCACACCACGGGAGATGGAGAGACCCGGACCCTCCGGCATGCGACGCCCGCAGGATGCCCCTCGCACACCACGGGAGATGGAGAGACCCGGACCCTCCAGCATGCAACGCCTGCAGGATGTCCCTTGGAGACCACGGGAGACGGAGAGACCTGGAGCAACAGGGAGACGACGCCCCCGTCACGTGCGGGTGCGACGACGCAGGCGTGTGCCACCCAGCGACGAGAGGGGCAGCCACAGGCCCCCGTCACAGCCGAGCCAGGGCACCACTACCCAGGACACCACTACCCAGGAAGACGAAATACCGGACAGTGACTCAGAGTGGATGGGTGGAGACGAACCCCCACCCCAAAGTGCCATGGACTCAGAGTGGGATGAAGAGCATGACACAACGCCACTGCTGTCACCAACACCCTCCACCATCGCAGAAACACTCACCTCGGTTGGGCACTTTAGTGATGAGGCGTCTGGTACACTCACTGGTGCGCACAACACAGCCGTCGCGGTACAGCAGGTGGAGGTAGGACCAGCAGAGGGGCCGGGCGGTCGGAGGGCAGCCCAGCCCAAGCGAACATCTGCCGCCCAGATGGATCCCGGGTTCCTGGAGTTACCACACCCACACATAGATCCGATGCAACCACCGACCCGGAGATGAGCGAAGAGGGTGACGGCCGGCTTGCGGCGGCTGCAGTCGCAGGTGGAGGAGTCCACCCGCGTCCAGGAGGTGGGAGTGGTGCCGGTCATACGTGCCACCCAGGCTGACACCGCACGGGTGGCGTCCGCGGTGGAGGCAATGGGTGCGACGGTGTCAGACATGGGGAACGGTTTGCGAGGCCTGGGGCTTTCCGTGCAGGCGGCGTCTGTGGCCCAGGACATGGCTGCCCTCTCACAGGAGGCCATGAGCCAGTGCCAGCGCCAGATGGCAGAGGCGCTAAACGCCATGGCCCAGTCTCAGCAGACCATGGCCCAGTCTCAGCAGGCCATAGCCCAGTCTCAGTAGGCCCTAGCCCAGTCTCAGCAGGCCATGGCCCAGTCTCTGCAGGCCATGGCCCAGTCTCTGCAGGCCATGGCCCAGTCTCTGCAGGCCATGGCCCAGTCTCTGCAGGCCATGGCCCAGTCTCTGCAGGCCATGGCCCAGTCTCAGCAGGCCATCACTGAGGGCATCGGCGCCAGTGGCCATGTGCGAGCCGGCGTCGCACTGTCACAGACAGGGTTTGACAACCCCCTGGGCTCCATGGCTGCAAACCTGCAGACCCCTGTCGATACCAGCACGGGCCTCCAGGACTAGCAGCGCCAGATGTCAGGGGGGCGTCGGATGGCCAGTCTGTTCGCATCCCCCACCCATGTAGAGGCCTGGGGGCCATCGGGCACCCCGAGGGAGGAGGAGGTGGTGTGGTCCGTCCCGGGTCCCCCTGTAGGGGAGGTGCCGGAACACCGCGACACCTCGGACTCCCCCCCTTCCGTCCCAGGTGCATCGGGTGGGCAACGGGCAGGACAGGCTGGCAGCTCGCCATCCCAGTTGCCCGGGCCGCAGCCTGGCCCATCTAGGCCAGGACGCCCCAGGAAACGGCCGCCAAAGGGATCCAGTGTCAGAGGGCAGGAATCACAGGAGGCCACCTCCAGTTCTGCTGTACCATCTGGGGAACCACGTAGACGTAGTCAAAGGGCCCGTAAGGCCAAACAATTAGACACTGAGTAACTTGGCACGGGTGCAGGGCACAGATGAGTTTTAGGGGCTAGGGCACGTGCATGAACTCCTTTGGTTATTAAAGTCAATGTTACACCTACAGAAGCTGCCTTTGTGCTCTGTCCAAAGCGTGCGGGGGTGTCATGTACATTGAGCGCAAGTGTGTGTGTGAGGGGTGGTCTTACCTCAGCCCCAGGTGAGTCTGCCCCCTTCCCCCTGGGCCGCCATCAACATCCCCCCGGGCAGAGGACGGGACCGTGCGCTGCAGTGTCACAGCCGCATGCAGGGATGGTCCGGGTGGATGGTGGTACTGTGGCCATGGGTCAGACATAGTCCAACGATGTGGAGCCAGGAGCTCACCGCAGGGCGGGTTGTCATCATCCTCCATGGCCTGCAATAGACACGCGTCCACCCGCAACTGTGTGAGCCCGGCCCGTTGTGCCGCAGGTGGATCGGCAATGGGGGGGGGTGGTGTGCATGCGGGTAGGGTGGGTGGCTTTGGGGAGGGGGGTGAGGGTGCTGGGTGGATGGATGGGTGGGGGTTGTGGGTGGTCGGCTGTTGCCATGGTGTGCGGTCTGTAGCCATACTACCCGATTCCCACGCCCATCTAGTCAGTGAAGCGGGCGGCTATCAGTCTGTCCCGTGCCCGCTGGGACAGCCGGTAACGGTGGACAGCCACCCGCCTGTGTCTAGCCCGTCTGCCCTGACCATTGCCCCCATTCCCCTCATCTGGGGAGGACTGCGCCACTTCCTGCTGCTCCTCCACTCCGCCCTCCTCTGGCTGCGGCATATCGCCCCTCTGCTGGGCTATGTTGTGCAGGACGCAGCACACCACAATGATGCGGCCGACTCTATCTGACAGATACTGGAGGGCGCCCCCAGAGAAGTCCAGGCACCTGAAACGCATCTTCAGCACGCCAAAGCACCTCTCTATCACTCCCCTTGTCGCTACATGGGCATCATTGTAGCGGTTCTCCGCCTCATTGCGTGGCCTCCGTATAGGCGTCATCAGCCACGATCGCAATGGGTAGCCCCTGTCGCCCAGCAACCAGCCCCTCAGCCGGGGATGGCGTCCCTCGTTCATGCCGGGGATGGATGACCGCGACAACACGTATGAGTCATGTACACTGCCTGGGTAACGGGCGCAGACGTGCAGGATCATCATGCGGCGGTCGCAGACCACCTGTATGTTCATCGAATAGGTCCCCTTCCTATTGGTATACACGGCCCTGTTATCTTCAGGTGGCCGCACGGCGACCTGCATCCCATCAATCGCCGGTAGTGCCACGCGGTGACAGGTGTGCCAGCAGGTGGCAGATGTGTGCCACGGTTTCCCGGCTCATCCAGTGTCTCCTCCTGCATTCCCAGTCTGTGAGGTCCTGGTATGACTGCCGGGGCCGGTACACACGGGGCGCCCTCGGGTGCGTCCGTTGCCGTGTGGCCGCGACGTCCTCCTCCCCCTCCTCGTCCTGTCGGTCAGGTGTCCCTCCAATCTGGGCGGCTGCCGCCTGCCCCTCTGCGGCAGCCTGCGCCGCCTCTCTGGCACGCTCCTCCTCCTCATCCAGGGCAACATAGATATTAGCGGCTGCCGCCACGGCGGCCAACATCGCTGGATGATCGGAAAACATGACGGTCTGGTGGTGGGGGGGGGGGGGGGGGCGGGGGGGGGGGGGGGGGGGGGGGAAACGACGACATGTCATCATTGCCCATATCCCCTCCTTCCCCCCCAGCCAGGTGGAATGGACCGCATGGGTCCAACTGTTGGCTCCTCCCCGGCACGGACCCCCCCATCCTCCTCCCCTGCACGGATACCCCATCCCCCTCCCCGGCACGGGCCCCCCTCATCCCCCTCCCCGGCACGGACGCCCCCATCCCCCTCCCCGGCACGGACCCCCCCCATCCCCCTCCCCGGCACGGACCTCCCATCCCCCTCCCCGGCACGGACCCCCCCATCCCCCTCCCTGGCACGGACCCCCCCATCCCCCTCCCTGGCACGGACCCCCCCATCCCCCTCCCCGGCACGGACCCCCCATCCCCCTCACCGGCACGGACCCCCCATCCCCCTCCCCGGCACGGACGCCCCATCCCCCTCCCCGGCACGGACCCCCCCATCCCCCTCCCCGGCACGGACCCCCCCATCCCCCTCCCCGGCACGGACCCCCCCATCCTCCTCCCCGGCACGGACCCCCCCATCCCCCTCCCCGGCACGGACCCCCCCATGCCCCTCCCCGGCACGGACCACCCATCCCCCTCCCCGGCACGGACCCCCCATCCCCCTCCCCGGTACGGACCCCCCCCCATCCTTCTCCCTGGCACGGGCCCCCCCATCCCCCTCCCCAGCACAGGCCCCCCCCATCCTCCTCCCTGGCACGGCCCCCCCCCATTTCCCCTCACCGCACGGACCCCCCATTCCCCTCACCGACACGGACCCCCCATCCTCCTCCCCGGCACGGACCCCCCATCCTCCTCACCGGCACGGGCCCCACCCCCCCCATCCCCCTCCCCGGCATGGGCCCCCCCCATCCCCCTCCCCGGCACGGACCCCCCATCCCCCTCCCCGGCACGGACCCCCCTCCCAGCACTCCCCCGGAGCCTAGCCTACTCTAACCACCCCCCCCCCCCCCGCCGCACACACACACACAAAACCCTACACACACCTCTCCCCACACATTCAGACTGCGGCCACGCTATCGCCTGCCCAGCGGCCAACCCCCCAGGCTGTCACCCACCTCCACGCTGGTCGGCGTGAACCTGGAGCACAGGGTCACGCCGATGAAAAGGAGGTTTGATTTACGTCGACGTGACCGGTCATCACGTCGACGGGACTTCGGCCCATCCGGAAGGGAGAATATCGGCAGGCCCAAAATCGGCTGCCTTGCGCACACCCGTGCCATTCTCCGACGTCTGCGGCGCCATTAACGCCCCGCCAACTTTTCTCCCTTCGGAGACTTCGGCAACCGGCGGGGGCGGGATTCACGGCGGCCAACGGCCATTCTCCGACCCTCTGGGGGGGTGGGAGAATGGCGCCCCACACCTTTCAGAATTATTACATCTAAAATATGGAAATATATTGCATCATCCAGATGCTGATCTGGAGATTTTTTCAATGAAGATGATGAGTTCACTTTGCACCGGGAACAAGCCTGCCTTCACCTGACCTGCCTTTACCTGACCTGACCTACTTGAGGAAGAGCTGTTTCTTTGTTTGTTTTGAACTGGAATCACTTCATTGATGATGGAAAAAACTGAAAAGCAAAGATTAGTGAGTTGCTGCAAAACAGAGCAAGGACAAACGGTACCCTACCTGATTCTCTCCCTCCCTCTGTCTCTGTCTGCTTTGCCTAACATTGGGTGTGGTTCACAACCTGCTGCCAGAGAATCCTCATCTGAGTGTAACTTGTCTGCATTTTGGACCTGCAAAGCTGAAACAAAACAAATTGATGCATCTCTATATTCTCCTCCACACCAAACATTGTTGATGTGAAACTCCTGACATCATGAGATAACACCAGCTCGACAGTATTGAACCCCGACAAACTTTATCCTTTATTTTATAATGCCTAGCCTCTGAAGCCCATATCTGCAGAGCGATCCTATCTGTTTGTTCTTTGTGTGGGTGTGTGTGAGTGGGTGTGGCATTGAGAACTGTTCAGGGAGATGGGGCGAATATTTTTCAGTCTATCCTTCAGTAACAGTATCCCACTCTCTGATACTGTACAAGGGAAATAAAGAGAGGGCAAAGTGAGAGTTAAACTCATTGTAAGTTAAGGCTGTGAGACACAGATGGGGTAACAAAGTATTGGTTCCAGGAAACGTTGCAAAGTCTGCTTTTTACCGAGAAAATTTCTATCAAAGAGACAGAAGATGCAGTTCCGTTCCTCACTGACATTGAGAGCGATTCAGTGGCCTCGCTGTGCTCGAGCGAGACCGCAACGATGCCGGTGAATCACGGGAGAGTCCAAAAATGAGAACTTACTGTGGCCACCAAACCATTTGCGATGCAACCGGCCCGCTTCCGCAGGCGAAATGGGGATCCCGCCGTAGCGTGGCGAGAAACCAATAATCACCACTTTAGCCCATTTCCATACAATTAACGGGATCCACCCCATATCCAACGGCCTCCCGTGATCTAATCACCTTCCCAGCAAGTGATCTCACGGGCGCCGATTAGTACTTTTTAGTTTTTAAAAACATGTACCTGGCAGATGGGCATCTTCGCTCGCAGGCAGTGAGCTCGGGGGCACTGGGCTTGCTGCCCCTGTTCTCAGAAGTGGGGGGGAGGCTACCGGAGGGGTCCAGCCTTGGTTGGGGTTGTTTGCCAAGGGGGGAGGGCCACCGCGGGCGGGTCCGTCATGCCAACCCCTGGATTGTGTGCATCGTTCCCGGGGCAACCCCAGCCCTTAGCTGTCTACCCCACCAACCACCCATAACTCCCACTGACCACAGAGGCCTCTGGCCACGTGGCTGAAGTTATTGCTAATAGGGAATTGGCAAGCGGAGTTAAGTCAGCACTTCACACAACCCAAGTGGATTCCCATGGGTAGACGTGCCATGTAGCATGTGGGCCTTATTGCCAAGCATCCCAATCAGATAGTGATGCCTGGACACTGAGCCTCAACACCTCGGGAGGCAACACCGCAGATGCAGCAGCCAATATCCGAACACCCAGGGGATGGGCCGCAGCCCCGGGGACATGTCCGTGGCCGGAAGGTGGGTGAGTGCCACGGGGAGGGGACCTGCATCTGGTCCAGGTAACGTTATGTGTGGATGTCTGGGTGCAGGGTCTGGGGTCCAGTGAGCAAGGGCCGGGTGTGGCCGAATGTGCCTGAGCAGGGTGTAGCTGGGTGGGGGAGGGAGAAGGCCCCAGGATGGAGACCCTCTCCCAATTCCTTACAGATATTGAATGGTATGGAGGATATTTTGGACCCTGCTGAACTTGCCCTAGTCGTGCTGCTGGGAGGCCGGGTGGCCAGGCGCCGGAGAAGGTGGCGGCAGCAGCGTCGACAGAGCCTCGAGGCGGCGGCCCATGTTCAGGGACCCGCCACACATCCTGAGGACCTGGCCACCCATAAGGCCTGGGTGAGACCCAGAGGAGGAGGCCAGCGACAGCCCAAAGTGTACAAGTGCCACTGGTCTTTCAAGCAGATGACTGACAGCGTGTGGTAGGAGGCTCCGCCTGAACAAGCAGACGGTGCGGCTCCTGTGCCATGTCCTCGCGCACTTTGCACCACATGGAGGAGGAGGGCACCAGCTCCAGTCCTGAACGTTTGCGCCTCAGGATCATTCCAGGCTCGAGCGGGGCCCTGTGTAGTATCTCTCAAGCTGCAGCCCACAGGTTCATATGACAGGTCACGGATGCCCTATTTGCCCAGACCGCAAACTATATAAACTTTGATATGAACTGACGAATGTGATATAAAATAGTTACTTTAGAGATACTAGTTAATGTAATGTAGAAATAAGCCACTTTGATTCTGGCAGTTAGGGAGAAAGGGATTTGAGACCGCATGGAAAAAGCAGGAAGAGGTGTGTCTATGAGAGTGATGCTGCATTGATAGGGGCCAGAGAAAGGGATTGGAAGTGAGCCAATCAGAATAGATCAAACAGGTCAGGAGGGATATAGGCTGACCTATGGGCGTCGAGTATGTGAAACTTGATACCATTTGAATTGATTTGCAGAGATCCCTTTGTTTCTTTGTTCATTCGCTTTCTGGGATATAGGAAACTGGATGTCTCTTATATTTCTATGAAATGAATCAAGCTTGCAAGCTAAATAAATAACTTCTTTTTACGTGCGAATCCATCTCAACTTTTATTGAGGCCAGACTGACAGAGAAAGAAATTTGGGAATCAACATTTGGTGCCGAAAACCGGGATTTCTCAGGGCGATCCTGATCCAACTGCGAAATCAGAATTAGACTGATTATGAACAGGAGGATGGGGAACAAAGGGCCCTCAATGTAGAACTGGAAAACGACCGCGCATTGATTGTTCCCCTCTTCTTATCGTCTGATTAGTCTGGTCACTCGCGGTTGGCACAGAAAGACCGCCTCGACGAAATCACAGGTCAGTCTGGGGATTAGCAATTTAATTGATGGGATTTCATATTGTATTTTCGGCTTGGGTTAGGGTTTTGGGTTGATGGGACATCTCAAATGATGATTCAATTCCAAGTATAAGGGTTCAGAGGCTGATGTGACTTCATTAATGAAGGTTCAGTATATTATATGGGTTCAGAGGCTGATGTGACTTCATTAATGAAGGTTCAGTCCATTATATGGGTTCAGGGGCTGATGTGACTTCTTTAATGAAGGTTCAGTCCAACTGTTTTTAAATCTGAAGATGGTTCAACTCTATGTGTGAGTGTTTTAAATATATAGTTGATTAAGCTAAAATTGTCTCCTTGGACTGTATTGGCGGAAAACACAGTTCCGAGGTCTAGTTGAGATTGTGAGGAATGCTGCATATTGGTTGAAGCAGAAGTCTCTCAAAGGGTTAACAGCAGCAGGCAAAGTTAAAAACAGACAGTGCTTCTCACTCAGGCTTTGAGATAACAGCAGCAGCCGTAGTGTAATCGGATACCTTTCCTTTGAGTCAGTGAACACCAGCAAAGTTACGTTTTGAATTAATTAAAGGAAACCAGTGGGTTTCTCCACCTCTTTGATAAAAGTTATTATTTTCGAAAGCAATTGATTGAAATTGCCAGAATCTTAAGTTTTACTTACTTGAAATAAGGTTTATCTCATTTTATCTGGAGATTAATAGAAACTTAAAGAAGATCATGGACACCATTTTAAAAAGTGTCAATCTGGAGATGATAGTTGATTTTGCTAATACTTATGTGTATGTAAAAGAAAAAAAAAAACTTGTTAAAAGAAAAATTGTTAAGATAAAGAAATAATTAAGTTGTAAATGTTATACAAGTTTGTGTTAAGCAAATTGTAAATTTAGTTCTGAGTTGAGATCAGAGCTAAGCTTGCAAGTTGCAGTAATTCAATTTGAATTTTCAAACATTTTTAAGTTTAAAAAAAAAAGAGAGCAAATAGAGAAAAGAAGGACACAGATCTTGAATGCGTTGAATAGCACATTTCAAAGGCCCATAAATCTTTCTGTTATCTTAGACCTAAAACCTAGGAAGATTGAAGAGCCAGAGGAATTTCTGGAGTGTTTTAATGAAATCTACCGGGGGCAGTCAGGCGATTTGCTGTATCAAAATGGTCAGAATTCCCTTCAATACAGTGCTATTTTAATGCATTGCGTACCACCTTCTGTGGTTACTGCTGTGAAATGTAATAACATGAATTGGACAGAGAACGACCCTTCCCAGATGGCAAGGGCAGTCAGATTTTACTGGAAGGAGGGTGTAGGCCAAGAAGGAGGCTCAGTTACAAAGGTTAAGACTGAGTATGTAATGAAAAAGGATGATCTGCGACCCCAACAAGCGGCAGAAATGGTAGTTTACCAGCAGGAGCTCCAATATAGTGACTTTGGGTGGGTGGATCAGCGAAGAGGAGGATGAGACAACAGTGCTATATTTCTATCACCCCCCAGTGGTGGACGTTAGACGTTGAACAGTCACTGCATCACGTTACCCTGGCCTATGACAGAACTGGACGAAACAGGGAGTTGGAGGACAAATACCGGCCATTACTTGAGACCGAATGGCCAGTCAAGGTTACAGCCACAGTCACGGGAAAAGAAGGTACAGCCGATTTTGTTACAATATCACCACATTTATGGCCACAGTCAGCTTCGGTAAGCCCTCATATTACACGTCAGGTCCATGACCAGTACCATGCCAGGGATATGGGGCGAATGGTCAGGAGGGCAGTGGATCATTCGGATCCAACAGACTACGCACTTCAAGTCATGCCGGACGGCACTACCATAAAATATTTTGAGGTCCCTGAAACGATTAACACTCGACTGCAGCATCACAGGGGACATGATGTGTTGGAATATGTCAATCCACAGGTCTGGGCGGAATACCCATCACAAGTGGGAAAGACAAATGTTATACCTATTAAGGTGATGATTAAGGATCATGTAAAGCTACCTTCCATTCGACAATACCCCCTGAAATCTCAAGCTGCTCCATCAATAGATAAATTAATTCAAGAGCTGTTGAAACAGGGTATTTTGGTCCCTTGCCAATCAGAATGTAACACCCCCATACTTGCTGTGCCTAAACCAGCCAAACCAGACCAGTACCGATTAGTACAGGATTTACGTTCAATCAATGCCATCGCATCGCCGTTACATGCTCTCACCCTCCAACAGGATATTACGGTGTATAGCTCCCACTCGGTCATCGCACTACTGAGGCAACTGCAGACTCAGCATCTTACCGCAGCTCGTCAGAATAGGTATGAGATATACCTTTTGAACAATCCACGTCTGACATTTAAATACTGTACCACTATCAATCCAGCCTGTTTTCTTAGTGGTCCCCCTGTCCATGAAGACGCACCTCGCCACGACTGTTTAGCCTTGATTCAGGAAACTACCACAATAAGGGGCGATTTGAGTGACATTTCGTCAGAACAACCTGACATGATTATGTGTGGTCAAATATCCCACCGGGGTTTAGTTAATGACCTACTGCAGGCCCTCCTTATGCCCGCGCAGATTTCCGTTATTAAATGCGCTGCCCACACGAATGGTACAACCCCAGTTGACGTTGGTAATGAACGAGCAGATTGTGCAGCGCGGATAGCCGCGCAAATTCAGCAAGTGATGGTGCCTAAGATGTTAACTCAGACTAAACGATCTACTATAAATATGTCTGCTTCTGACAAGTCAATGCCAACCATCCAAGACGTCATAAGGTTACAGGAGGACGCTCCTGAGAGTGATAAACAAATGTGGAAACGGTTAGGTTGTACATATGATTCTGTTTCCTCTTTATGGACCACGCCTGCACATCAGACTTGTATGTCTGATGTGCTGGCTTTATGGGTCATTGAATGTGTACACTTTGCAACTCATTGTGGGGCTCGAGGGACTAGTGATTTGTTGCTGGACACTTGGTGGCACCCTAAAATGCAGGGGTTGGCCCAAAGTATCAGTAATCGGTGTTTGATTTGTCAGCAATATAACACCGGAAAAGGTATCCCTTGTGGGAAGGGGCAAACCCCTTTGCCCAGTGGTCCCTTTGAGACGCTCCAAATGGATTACATTGAGTTGGAAAGGTGTCAATGTTACAAATATGTTTTGGTCATTGTGGATGTGTTCAGCAGATGGGTCGAGGCGTATCCGACTATCGATAATAAAGCTGCTACTGTGGTTAAAGTCTTGATGAGGGAAATCATTCCCCGGTACGGTATACCAGCTCAGTTAAGTTCTGATAATGGGCCTCATTTTATTGGACAAATTAACAAGGAGTTTTGCTCCCAGTTGGGCATACGCCAGCAGTTACACTGTGCTTACAGACCGCAGGCGGCCGGGGTGGTTGAGAGACACAATCAGACCCTCAAAACTAAATTGGCTAAATTAAGAGCAGACACGGGACTGACATGGCTTAAGTTGTTCCCCGTTGCCCTCTTCCAGCTGCGGGACCGGCCCGGCTCTCTCCCGCCGAGATTCTTTATGGCAGGCCTCTTAGAACTCCCTGGAGCCTGCAGGTTCCCAGACTGGTTCAGTTTCATTAGATGACTGAAGAAATGACCGCCTATGTTCTAGCCCTTACGCAAGTGCTCAAGGAACTCCATGGCCAAGTCCGCGCTGCTCACCAGCCATTGCCCCAGTACCTAGCTCACTTTCAGTCCAGCCCGGTAGTTATGTCATGGTCAAAAATTGGACTAGGAAGGGGTCGGAGCCGCGATGGGACGGGCCCTTCCAAGTTCTCCTTACCACCCCCACAGCAGTTAAAGTGGAGGGGCGAAGTGCTTGGGTCCACCTACATCACTGTAAATTGAGTCCATCTCCACTACTGTAAGAGGTCGGATACTAACCTGCCTCCCTTCTCCAGTGCTATTTTACAGGTGTGGAGCATGATGGAGTGGCTACGCATCGTCTGTCTGATATTTGGCCTCACTTCGCTTGGCGTGTTATTGGCGATGGACATGGAAAAAGGGAATATTATGTATCTGTGTAGCCCCAACCAATCTACAAGGATACATCACCTATGCAAAGGTGATGTTCTTCGCTGCCCCCATATACGAGGACATGGTATCGACTCATGGAAGGTCATCAAAGTTAAGGAGAATGCAGGAGTCATGAAGCAGTTGCACCGGTCCCGGCGATAGGAAGGGAACATTATATGGACATTGCCTTGTTTTTGGAATACATGTAAATTTGATTTTGGATGTGTTAAGAGTGGTACAATAAAGGTAAAATCAGGCTGTCAGAAGAGTGTAGGAAGAGGCTATGAGAAAGAGAAAGGGACTAGAGAGAGGATGGGGCATATGAGAAGGGAAGTACAGCTAGAACGTAGTTTACCGGGAGATACACTTAAGTTAGTTCAAGGCCAAACTGAGGAAAACCCGGGTAGTAAACCTTGGGAGCCCTCAGGGCAATAACCAAGGAGTTGTCTCAGCTACGGTTGTTTGCAATGCAGAACCGGTATGCTCTTGACTATCTTCTGGCCCGTGAGGGTGGGGTATGCGCCATAGTACAGGGCAAGTGTATCATGGGTGTTCAGGACTTGACCGCTAACATTACTAAATTTATGGATCGCATACAGGATCACTTGGACGGGATGCAGGATCCTGGCTCTTGGGGTAACTGGGGATTTGGAGGATGGAAGGACTGGTTGATAAATATGGCCATGTATCTCGTGGTAGCTATCGGCTGCATCTTTGTGGGCCTGGCCATCCTTAAATGTGTGATGGGTAGAATGCGGGGTGCACTGGATCAGATCACCGCCCCAATCACCGAAAAAAATTTAACTGTTAAAATCCATGAGGGTGAGGCATATGAAGGGGGGCTAAGACAGGAATTGGAAATGCAGCGACGGATCTTTTAGATGAGGAACCGTAGCTATGGATTGGATAGTTCGGTTATCATGGAATGATAAAAGGAGGGAATGACGAATGTGATATAAAATAGTTACTTTAGAGATACGAGTTAATGTAATGTAGAAATAAGCCACTTTGATTCTGGCAGTTAGGGAGAAAGGGATTTGAGACCGCATGGAAAAAGCAGGAAGAGGTGTGTCTATGAGAGTGATGCTGCATTGATAGGGGCCAGAGAAAGGGATTGGAAGTGAGCCAATCAGAATAGATCAAACAGGTCAGGAGGGATATAGGCTGACCTATGGGCGTCGAGTATGTGAAACTTGATACCATTTGAATTGATTTGCAGAGATCCCTTTGTTTCTTTGTTCATTCGCTTTCTGGGATATAGGAAACTGGATGTCTCTTATATTTCTATGAAATGAATCAAGCTTGCAAGCTAAATAAATAACTTCTTTTTACGTGCGAATCCATCTCAACTTTTATTGAGGCCAGACTTTATTGAGAAAGAAATTTGGGAATCAACAGAACCAGGACCAACAAGGTGTCAGGGCAGTAGGATTCTCCACCATCACCGGGGTGCCCCAAGTCCAGGGGCTAATAGATAGCACGCATGTCACCCTGTGTTCACTGGGCCATCAGGGTGACCACCACCTGAAGATCATGCACGTGTGTGCACGTTTCCCAGGGAGTGTGCATGACAGTTACATCCTGGAGCAGTCAGACATCCCCCACCTCTTCGAGGACCATCCCAGGATGGCCGGCTGCCTCCGGGGGAAAGGGGACCCGCTGAGGACCTGGCTGATGATGCCAGTACGGAGGCCAGTGACCGATGTGGAGACCCGATCCAAAGAGGCCCTGCAGCCAGCCGGGCTTTCAGTGAAAAACACATCGGTCTGCTCAAAATGCGGTTCCGACGCCTCGACCACTCCAGTGGTGCCCCGCAGGACACCCCCGAAGAGTTGTCCGCTTTGTGGTGGCCTGCCATGTCCTCCACAACCTGGCACAGCAGCGGAGCGACGTGCTGGAGGTGGAGAAGGAGAAACATGTGGCCGCCTCCGAGGAGGAGGATGAGAATGCGTTGGGCCAGCAGGGGCTTGATGCACTTTCAATTACGACGAGACGAGAGTAGAGAGTAATCAAGGTTTTATTAAGCGGAGATGTGTTGCCTCCTGCAGCTGCTACCGGAAACGGCAGCAGCTCGGTGAGCACACACATTTATACTCCGCCTACTGGCGTAGCCAACAGGCAGGGATCTACCCCCGTACCTGTAGTACAGGAGCCTTACCGTATTACCTCTAATACACATATTATACAAACAGTGGGGACTACCACATTCGCCCCCTGTTAAAAAAAGAGTCCAGCAGGGGTGGTGGAAAACTATTTACAGGCATGTGAGAATTTTCAAAGTGTACAGTTTGGTGAAAATTCACAAATTTAGCCGGTCGGGTGCCTTGATCCTCCCCTGTGAGCGCCGCAGTCCCAGTGGTGATGCAGGCGCCGACTTGGTTGCCTGTGACTCCGGGAGCGTGTAGTCCTCATCTTCATCCCCGGGTGGAACCAATGGGAGGACGGATCGTCCTGGAGCGGGGGCTGTAGTGAGGTGCACTGGGGGGAGGATGGGTGGCGCCGGGGCAGTGGAGGGGGGGGGGGGTTGGCCCAGCTGGTGCCCGGTCCCTGAGGGAGACTGTGTCCTGGCGGCCGTCGGGGCACGCCACGTCAGTGTACTGCATGTTCGCATGCAGCAGCTTTCGACCAACGGGTCCGCCTTGGGGAGCCGCACGTGCTCGTGGGTGAGGACTCCTGGAGCTGCCAGCCACGTTGGGAGTGAAACCCCGGAAGTGGACTTCCTAGGGAAGGCAAGGAGCCGTTCATGGGGGGTTTCATTAGTCGCAGTGCAAAGTAGCGATCGGATGGAGTGGAGTGCGTCGGGGAGGACCGGCTGCCAGCGGGAGACCTTTAGACCGCAGGGCCAGCAGGACGGCCGTCCAGACCATCCCGTTCTCCCTCTCCACCTGCCTGTTTCCCCGGGGGTTGTAGCTGGTCGTCCTGCTTGAGGCAATGCCCTTGATGAGTAGGAACTGACGCAGCTCATCACTCATAAAGGAGGATCCCCGGTCACTGTGGACGTGAGCGGGGAAACCAAACAGGGTGAAGTTTCCAATGAGGGCTTTGATGATTGTGGCAGTGGTCATATCGGGGCATGGGATGGCGAAGGGGAATCTGGAGTATTATCGACCACGTTCAGGAAGTGCGTGTTTCGGTCGGAGGAGGGGAGGGGCCCTTTGAAGGCCACGCTGAGGCTTTCAATGGGACGGGAAGCCTTCACCAGGTGCGCTCGGTCTGGCCGGTAGAAGTGCGGTTTGCACTCCGTGCAGACCTGGCAGCCTTTGCTGACCGTCCTGACTTCTGCAATGGAGTAAGGTAGGTTGCGGGCATTTATGAAGTGAAAGAACCGAGTGACCCCTGGGTGACAGACCATCGTGTAGGGCCCGGAGTCGTCCACTTGTGCGCTGGCACATGTACCTCGGGATAGGGCATGGGGGAGGTTGGGGGGGGGGGGGGGGGGGTGGGGGGCACGTTGAGCTTACCGGGGTGATACAAAATGTTGTTATTGTAGGTGCAGAGCTCAATCCTCCACCTTCAGATTTTACCATTTTTGATCTTGTCCCGCAGTGTATTATTGAACATGAAGGCAACCGACCGTTGGTCAGTGAGGAGAGTGAATCTCCTGCCGGCCAGGTAATGCCTCCAATGCTGCACAGCTTCTACGATGGCCTGGGCCTCCTTTTCGACAGAGGAGTGCCGAATGTCGGAGGCATGGAGGGTGCGGGAAAAGAATGCCACAGGTCTGCCTGCCTGGTTGAGGGTGGTGGCCAGAGCGACGTCTGATACATCGCTCTCGACTTGAAAGGGGAGGGTCTCATCGACCGCGTGCATCGCGGCCTTGCCAATGTCAGTCTTGATCCAGTTGAAGGCCTGGTGGGCCTCAGCCGTCAGGGGGAAAACTGTGGATTGGATGAGTGGGCGGGCCTTGTCAGCATTTTTCGGGACCCACTGGGCATAATAGGAGAAGAACCCCTGGCATCGTTTGAGGGCCTTGGGGCTGTGGGGGAGGGGGAGTTCCATGAGGGGGCGCTTGCGGTCGGGGTCGGGCACTAGAACTCCGTTTTGCACAACATAGCTGAGGTACCCTCAATAACGACGCTTAGAGTGTAAACGGTAAAGAAGGCTTTATTAGACTAAGAACTATGCTAGAGCTGAGACATGTGCTGACTGCTGCACAGCCCATGAGGCAACCCTTTATATATGGCTCACAGATGGGCGGAGCCAGAGGCGGAGTCCCCAGGGTTCCAAGCCCGGTCTTAAAGGGGACATCACCTTACATGATGATAAGGCAGTAACCGTTCATCACAATGGCCAAGGATGGCTACGCTGTTGGTGCTGAACACGCACTTCTCCTTGTTATACGTGAGGTTCAGGAGTTTGGCGGTGTGGAGAAATTTGAAAAGGTTAGCGCCGTGGTCTTGCTGGTTGTGGCCACAGGTGGTGACGTTATCCAGGTACTGGAAGGTGGCCCGCAGTCCGTACCGGTCAACCATTCGGTCCATCTCCCGTTGGAAGACCGACACCCTGTTAGTGACGCCGAAAGGAACCTTAAGGAAGTGGTAAAGGCGGCCGTGTGCTTCGAACGCAGTGTATTGGCGGTCCGCCTTGCGGATGCGGAGCTGGTGGTAGGCAGATTTCAGGTCCATTGTAGAGAAGACCCGATACTGTGCAATCTGATTGACCATATCAGATATGCGTGGGAGGGGGTACGCGTCGAGCTGCATGTACCGATTAATGGTCTGACTGTAGTCAACAACCATCCTGTGTTTCTCCCCAGTCTTTACAACTACCACTCGGGCTCTCCAGGAGCTGTTGCTGGCCTCGATGATGCCTTCCCGCTGCAGCCGCTGGACCTCCGAACTGATGAAGGTCCTGTCCTGGGCACTGTACCGTCTGCTCCTGGTGGCGATGGGTTTGCAATCCGGGGTGAGGTTTGCAAACAGGGAAGGTGGGCCGACCTTAAGGGTGGTGAGGCCGCATACGTTGAGGGGTGGTAGGGGTCCGCCGAATTTTAGAGTTAGACTTTGGAGGTTGCACTGGAAGTCCAGGCCGAGTAGCAAGGCAACGCAGAGGTTAGGGACGATGTAGAGCCGAAATTTCTGAACTCTACGCCCTGGACGGTGAGGGTGGCGATGCAGTAACCCCGGATTTCCACGGAGTGGGATCTGGAGGCCAGGGAGATTCTTTGGTTAACGGGGTGTACCGCCAGCGCCTTACCATAGAGTGGTGAATAAAGCTCTCCCTGCTTCCGGAGTCGAGAAGGCAAGGTGTCTTGTGGCCATCGACTTTCACCGTCATTGTCGCGGTTGCGAAGTTGTGTGGCCGGGACTGGTCAAGTGTGATGCAGGCGAGCTGTGGCTGGTGTTGGTGGGCCCGGGCTGGTCGGCGGTGGGCGATGAGCGGCCAGATGAGGTGCCGGATGAGCAGGGGTCCTGAGGCGCCGTCCAAAATGGTGCCGAAGATGGCGGCGCCCACGGGCCGCACGTGTTCTGGTGGGAGGAAGATGGCAGTGCCCACGGGGCGCACGTGGGGGGGAACAGGAACAATGGGCCTGGATACAGCGGCGTTCGACCGGGACTGGCACACGGCAGCAAAATGCCCCTTCTTCCCGCAGGTCTTGCAGATTGCACTCCGTGCCGGGCAGCGCTGCCAGGGGTGCTTTGTTTGCCCGCAGAAATAGCACTTGGGGCTCCCCAGGGTTGGCTGGCTGCCACGCGGCGCAGGCTTTGGGTTGGCTGGGGGCGGCCGCTGGTGGGGCCCACGATGTCCATGAGGGGGGGGCGCCGTGTGGTCGGCGGCGTACGATTGTACATTACGCAAGACTATCGTTATTGAGGTCGCGAGTTGCTTGGTCGCTGCGAGGTCGAGCGTAACCCCTTCTGAAAGGCGCTGGCGGATGTACGCCGACCCCATGCCCGTAATGAAAGCGTCCCTGATTAAGAGTTCAGTATGGTCAACGGCTAAAACTGCCTGGCAATCACAGTCCCTCGCCAGAATGTGCAGGGCACGCCAGAAATCGTCCAATGACTCACCGGGGAATTGCTGCCGCGTGGAAAGGAGGTGCCTGGCATAGAGTTTCGGCCGGATGTAGTTCCCTTTAAGAAGCGCCCTGGCCTCAGTGTAGTTGGGCACATCCCGGGTTAGGGGAAAAATATCGGACCTCACCCGTGAGTACAGGATCTGGAGTTTCTGTGATTCTGAGGGTTGTTCTATCGCTGATCCGATGTAGCTTTCGAAGCAAGCTAGCCAATGGTCGAAGGCCGACGTGGCCTTGTCTGCTTGAGGGTGTAGCTGTAGGTGATCTGGCTTGATGCGGAGTTCCATCGCTGAAATATCTCTGCCTAATAAATTGATGCACTATCAATTACGACGAGACGAGAGTAGAGAGTAATCAAGGCTTTATTAAGCAGAGATGTGTTGCCTCCTGCAGCTGCTACCGGAAATGGCAGCAGCTCGGTGAGCACACACATTTATACTCCGCCTACTGGGCAGAGCCAGCAGGCAGGGATCTACCCCCGTACCTGTAGTACAGGAGCCTTACCGTATTACCTCTAATACACGTATTATACAAACAGTGGTGACTACCACAGGGTTGGAGGGAGATCCTGGGGAAGAACTGGATGATAGGCGGCACTGGTGATGATCTGGAAAGCCCAGAGGGCCAGTGAGGCCCTCATGGTTATCTGCTTCACATAGGACGTGACCTCGTCCATCATCGCAACCCCTACCCCTCCCTCCCCTTTCCCTCTCACTCCATCCCTCTGAGCAACTCACCATCCTCCCCTCCTCCCATCCCCTCCTCTCCCGTCCTCCCAGGGTCTGTGTTACATCAATCCAGGGTTCTGGGGCACTGTCCGCAGAACACTGCCGAGGGCAGGGGGAATGATAACCCAAGAGAACTGAGCGTTGGTGCTTCTCTTTCTCTGTCATAGTCTGACCCCTGCCCATCTCCAGGGGTCAATTCCACCCATCACCTGCAAGCGGTGTGCCAGAAGGGGGGGAGGAGGGGGGTGCAGAGGGTCCAGGGCCCCCATGTCTGGGAAGAAGGCGCATGGGTTTTGTGGTCGGCTCGCAGAGTAGAAGGAAGAGCGAGAGGCGTCATACTGGTTGTGGTAAAGGATTTTTGATGTCTCACAAAAGCGTCCTCCATTTCCCACTCTCCCCTCATCCTCTCACTCCCCCTTCAACCCCTACTTCCCCCCCCCCCCCCCCCCCCGTGCCCTCTCAGTGCTTCTCGACGTGCTTAGCCTTCCGTGCTCTACCGCTGTGTCTAGGTGTTTCCCCAGGATACACATCAGAGGTGGAGGCTGCAAATTAGCAAACATGACACCGCTGTTTAAAAAAGGAGGTAGGCAGAAAGCGGGTAATTATAGGCCAGTGAGCTTAACTTCAGGAGTAGGGAAGATGCTGGAATCTATCATCAAGGAAGAAATAGCGAGGCATCTGGATGGAAATTGTCCCATTGGGCAGACGCAGCATGGGTTCATAAAGGGCAGGTCGTGCCCAACTAATTCAGTGGAATTATTTGAGGACATTACCAGTGCGGTAGATAACGGGGATGTGGTATATCTGCATTTCTAAAAAGCCTTTGACAAGGTGCTCCTAGTTCTTATGTTCTTATCCCGTGGCCTTGGGCATCCTCTGCGGGCTCTGGGGCCGAAGTGCCCTGACGCAATTGCCGGCGGCACGTGCACAGCCATGCCGCACTGTACCGGGTGCTGACTGCACGTCGCGGGGTGGTCAAGAGTGTCGAACTGTCGCCACTCCATAGGATGGGTCAAGGTTAGCAACCAGCGCCCCTTCCCCTGGTCAGTGCCCAAAGGGCCCGAGGGTTCACCTCGGAAGGAGGAGCAGCTGGATTGAGCCCCGAATACCCCTGCGTCATCTGGCCCTGCCACCCATGTCCGCTCCCTGATGTCTGAACCATGATGTTGACACCCTTGGCGATGCTCCTCAGTGACTGGGGCATTCTGTGCAGAAACTCAGCAATGTCTACCTGAGACTGGGATAAGCTTGGCAGCACTTCGGCTATTCCCATTGAGACCGGGACTTGCCCCATAGTGCCTCACCAAGGTTCGGCTGATACTGGTTCACGTCCCCCACTGTGACAGTCTACCGAGGCCCTCAGCCATGGCCGTCACTGTCTGAGCCACACGTTGGACACCTCCAGTCATGCTGCTGACGTGCGCCAGGCACTCCACTGCGGTCACCACCCTAGTTGGCCAGTGTTGGAGTTGGTGCAGGCGCATTCGGAGTGGGTATGGGGGGGGGGGGGGGGGGCTGGAGGAACACGGGGGCACGGTCTGGTGTGAACTCACCTGTCTGGCCCGGTATTGACCTTCTTGCAGCACTGGGTGTCGCTCCTTCTGGTGACACTGCCCGAGCTGACAGCCGCTGCCACTCCCTCCCAGGTGGCACTGGCTGTCCTGTAACAACCGGAACGGGGAGGTCTCACTGTCTGGGAGACATTATCGCCTATAAGGCGCGCAGAGATAGGGAAGAGAGGGCGGCTTGGCAGCAACTGATCGACTCCATACTGGAGATCGATAGAAGGTACTCAGAGGCCCCGAACGTAGAGCTTCTGGCGGAGAGGGAAAGGTTACAAATGGACTGTACATAGAACATACAGTGGAGAAGGAGGCCATTTGGCCCATCGAGTCTGCACCGACCCACATTAAGCCCTCACTTCCACCCTATCTTCGTAACCCAATAACCCCTCCTAACCTTTTTGGACATTATGGGCAATTTAGCATGGCCAATCACCTAACCTGTACACCTTTGGACTGTGGGAGGAAACCGGAGCACCCGGAGGAAACCCACGCAGACACAGGGAGAATGTGCAGACTCCGCACAGACAGTGACCCAGCGGGGAATCGAACCTGGGACCTGGTGCTGTGAAGCCACAGTGCTATCCACTTGTGCTACCGTGCTGCCCTCGACTCGAACCTGCTATCCACCAGGAAAGCAGTGCCAGACATGGGGGAACTTCTACGAACACAGAGAAAAAGCCAGCCGCCTGCTGGTTCACCAGCTGAGAAAGCAGGCAGCCATGAGGGAAATAGCGCAGGTGAAGGAAAGTAAAGGTGGACTGGTAGCTGAACCAAAAAAGGTCAACAAAGCATTTAAGGTCTTGTTTTCACTGGAAAGACGGAGGCTGAGGGGAGACGTGATAGACATCTGCAAAATTCAGAGAGGCCTTTTCCAAATGTGGAAGTGTCAATTACAAAGGGGCACAGGTTCAGGGTGGTGTACGGGGTATGTTTTACACACAGAGAGTGGTGGGTGCCTTGTACTCTCTGACAGCGGATGTGGTGGAAGCAGGCACATCAGCAACATTTAAGAGGCATCTGGATGGGTACAGGAATAGGGAGGAAATAGAGGGATACGGACTGAGTAAGGGCAGAAGGTTTTCTTTTTAGTTGGGGCAACATGATCGGCACAGGCTTGGAGGGCCGAAGGGCCTGTTTCTGTGCTGTACTTTTCTTTGTTCTTTGTTGTTCTACCAGGGGCTGTACCCCTCAGAACCCCCGACAGAGACTCGGGGATGAAACAGTTCCTCGATGGACTGGACATGCCAGTCGTGGGGGAAGGTGGGAGGAGGGGACTGGAAATACCTCTAGAACTGGGAGACATCATGGAGAGCATCAGCTCCATGCAGGCAGGGAAGGTAACGGACCATATGTTGGAACACCATTGGTAGATATTGTATATTTCCTATCGTTCAAGCTGTATGGTAGCTCCGCCCTGCAAGGCGGGATATCAGAGCGGTGCCACCCCAGCAGCCTTCATTCTGTACCTGAGCTGCTGGGGGGAACACCTAGCTTTTTCAAGCCTTCAGTTGGACTACAGCCTCGCTTTAGTGGTCATTGATTGAGCATCAATTTAAAAAGCTGGATTTAAAAGGATGGAGCTCCGAATCAAGCTGGAGTGTCAGCAACTCAGCCCCCACGCGGCGAACTCAGCGGCAAACTTCAAGCACTGGCTGGCGTGTTTTAAAGGATATCTCGGATCGGCCGAAAACACGCCCACGGGAGAACAGAAATTGCAAGTCCTGCACTTGAGGGTGAGCCTGGAAATTTACACCCTCATCGAGGACGCGGAAGACTTCGATGCAGCAATGGAGCTGCTAAAAGGACATTCTATTCGCCCGGTAAACCAGGTCTACGCCCGATATCTGCTAGCAACGAGGCGACAAATCCCTGGGGAATCGCTGGAAGAATTCTACCGTGCGCTCCTGGTGTTGGGGAGAAACTGCAGCTGCCTGCAAGTTTTGGCGAGCGACCACACAGAACTCTTGATCCGGGACGCTTTTGTGGCAGGAATGCTGTCCTCCCAAATCCACCAGCGATTGCTGGAAAAAGACACCCTAGGCCTCAAGGAGGCACGGACTCTTGCAGGCTCCCTGGATGTGGCCTCCCGAAACGCCCGTGCTTATGTTCCGACCGCGTGGCAGCCCCCTGGGCAGCGTGGAACCCCTCCGCAGCCAACCCCGAGACATCCCCCATCCTCCTACAAGCTTGTGCTGCAAGGCGGCCTGGCAACCCCGGGGGGGCCCCGCTGCACATTTTGCGGGCAGGCCAAGCACCCTCGGCAGCGCTGCCCGGCCGCACATCCACCTGCAAGGGATGCGGTAAAAAGGGCCACTTCGTGGTGGTATGCCAGGCCCGTGCGGTCTCCGGTGGCGAATGCGGACCGCCACCACAAACCTCTCCATAGTCCCCGTGTGGCCAGCAGGTGCCGTCACGTGCGGCCCCGGGTGCTGCCATTTTGTCCCGCGGACGCCACGTTCGATGGATGGGCGCCGCCATTTTATGCACCCCTAGCCATGTGCGACCAATGTGAGCCACCATCTTGGATGGTCTCCCAGGACCCCAGCTCGGCTGACCGCACACCGCCCGAAGAGAACACTCAACTGCTGCGACTAGCCTCGGTGACCCTGGACCAGTCCCGGCCTTGAACACTCTCAACAGCTACAACAACAGTACTAATCAACGGGCACGAGACGTCCTGCTTTATCGACTCTGGGAGCACGGGGAGCTTCATACACCCAGACACGGTAAGGTGCAGTTCTCTCCTCGTCCACCCCGTTAATCAAAAAATCTCCCTGGCCTCCGGTTTCCACTCAGTAGAGATAAAGGGGTTTTGTGTAGCAAACCTCATGGTCCAGGGTAGGGATTTTATAAATTACCGGCTCTACGTCCTTCCCCACCTCTGTGCGGCCACACTCCTGGGTTTAGACTTCCAGTGTAATCTCCAAAGTCTAACTTTCAAATTCAGCGGCCCTATACCCGCCCCCCCCTCCCCCCCACCCGCCTCACTGTCTGCGCCTTGCGACCCTCAAGGTCGATCTGCCTTCCCTGTTTGCGAACCTCACCCCGGATTGCAAACCCGTCGCCACCAGGAGCAGACGGTACAGTGCCCAGGATCGGATCTTTATTAGGTCAGAGATCCAAAGGCTACTTTGGGAAGGAGTCATTGAAGCTAGCAACAGTCCCTGGAGAGCTCAAGTAGTGGTGGTAAAGACCGGGGAGAAGCATAGGATGGTCATCGACTACAGTCAGACCATCAACAGGTTTACGCAGCTGGACGCGTATCCTCTCCCCCGCATATCCGACATGGTAAACAGGATTGCACAATACAAGGTCTTCTCCACGGTGGATCTTATGTCCGCCTACCACCAGCTCCCCATCCGCACTAGTGACCGCAAATACACTGCCTTTGAGGCAGATGGGTGGCTCTACGACTTCTTAAGGGTTCCCTTCGGTGTCACTAACAGGGTCTCAGTCTTCCAGCGCGAGATGGACCGAATGGTTGACCGGTACGGTTTACGGGCAACATTCCCGTATCTCGATAATGTCACCATCTGCGGCCATGACCAGCAGGAGCATGACATCAACCTCCGAAAATTCCTCCAGACCACAAAGATCCTTAACCTTACGTATGTACGTATGACAAGGATAAATGCGTGTTTAGCACCGACCACCTAGCCATCCTCGGCTACGTAGTGCGAAATGGAGTTATGGGTCCCACCCCTGAACGCATGTGCCCCCTTCTGGGGTTCCCCCTCCCTCACTGCTCCAAGGCCCTGATGCGCTGCCTAGGGTTTTTCTCTTACTATGCCCAATGGGTTCCCAACTATGTGGACAAGGCCCGTCCCCTGATCCAATCCACAGTTTTTCCCCTGTCGATAGAGGCCCGCCAGGCCGTCAGCCGCACCAAAGCAGACATTTCAAAAGCCACGATGCACGCCATCGACGAATCCCTCCCCTTCCAGGTCGAGAGCGACCCGTCTGACGTAGCTCTGGCGGCCACCCTCAACCACGCGGGCAGACCCGTGGTCTTCTTCTCACGTACCAACCATGCTTTCAAAATCCACGACTCCTCAGTCGAAAAGGAGGCCCAGGCCATCGTAGAAGCTGTGCGACATTGGAGGCATTACCTGGCCGGCAGGAGATTCACTCTCCTCACTGACCAACGGTCGGTTGCCTTCATGTTCGATAATGCACAGCGGGGCAAGATAAAAAAGATAAGATCTTGCGGTGGAGGATAGAACTCTCCACCTACAACTACGAGATCTTGTATCGTCTCGAGAAGCTAAACGAGTCTCCTGATGCCCTGTCCTGTGGCACATGTGCCAACGCACAAGTGGACCGCCTCCGCGCCCTCCACGAGGACCTTTGCCACCCGGGGGTCACTCGCTTTTTCCACTTTATCAAGACCCGCAACCTGCCCTCCTCCATCGAGGAGGTCAGGACAGCCACCAGGGACTGCCAAATCTGTGTGGAGTGCAAACCGCACTTCTACCAGCCAGAGAAAGCACACCCGATAAAGGCTTCCCATCCCTTTGAACGCCTCAGCATGGACTTCAAAGGCCCCCTCCCCTCCACCGACCGCAACACGTACTTCCTGAACGTGATTGACAAGTACTCCAGTTTCCCATTCGCATTCCCTGCGCCGACATGACCGCAACCACCGTCAACAAGGCCCCCCATAACATCTTTGCACTGTTCGGGTTCCCCGCTTACATACATAATGATAGGGGTCCTCCTTTATGAGCGACGAACTGCGTCAATTCCTGCTCAGCAAGGGCATTGCCTCGAGCAGGACGACCAGTTACAACTCCCGGGGTAACGGACAGGTAGAGAGGGAGAACGGAATGGTCTGGAAGACCGTCCTACTGTCCCTACGGTCCAGTAATCTCCCAGTCTCCCGCTGGCAGGATGTCCTCCCGGATGCCCTCCACTCCTCCGATCACTGCTTTGTACCACGACCAACCAAACCACTCACGAACGTCTCCTTGTCTTCCCCAGGAAGTCCTCCTCTGGGACCTCACTCCCGACCTGGCTGGCAACTCCCGGACCCATCCTGCTCCGAAAACACATGCGGGCGCACAAGTCGGACCCTTTGGTCGAGAGGGTCCATCTTCTCCACGCTAACCCCCAGTGGCATACCCCGACGGCCGACAATATATGGTCTCCCTACAAGACCTGGCACCCACCGGATACCCACGCACAGCCCAGCCACCAGTCCCACCCTCCCTCCCACCGGTGCACCTTACAGGAGGATTGGTCCTTCCGCCGGCCCCATTTAGGACCCCCCCCACCCACCCACCCCGCATACGCTCCCTTCCCAGGTCAAACGTTTTCCCCACCAGCACCATCTAGGGGTGTTGAAGCTTTAGAACATATAGAACGATACAGCGCAGTACAGGCCCTTCGGCCCACAATGTTGCACCGACACAAAAGCCATCTAACCTACACTATGCCATTATCATCCATATGCTTATCCAGTAAACTTTTAAATGCCCTCAATGTTGGCGAGTTCACTACTGTTGCAGGTAGGGCATTCCACGGCCTCACCACTCTTTGCGTAAAGAACCTACCTCTGACCTCTGTCCTATATCTGTTACCCCTCAGTTTAAAGCTATGTCCCCTCGTGCTAGCCATTTCCATCCGCGGGAGAAGGCTCTCACTTTCCACCCTATCTAAACCCCTGATCATTTTGTATGCCTCTATTAAGTCTCCTCTTAACCTTCTTCTCTCTAACGAAAACAACCTCAAGTCCATCAGCCTTTCCTCATAAGATTTTCCCTCCATACTGACGAATGTGATATAAAATAGTTACTTTAGAGATATTAGTTAATGTAATGTAGAAATAAGCCACTTTGATTCTGGCAAGTAGAGACAAAGTATTTTAGACCGCATGGAAAAAAGCAGGAAGAGGTGTGTCTATGAGAGTGATGCTGCATTGATAGGGGCCGGAGAAAGGGATTGGAAGTGAGCCAATCAGAATGGATCAAACAAGTCAGGAGGGACATAGGATGACCTATGGGTGTCGAGTATGTGAAACTTGATGCCATTTGAATGTATGAGTACTGATCTCTTTGTCTGGGACATTCACTTAGTCCCGGAGCTGCAGAGAGCAACATGTTATCTGTATCACTGTGGACTAGGTAGCTTGCAAGCTGAATAAAATTACTTCTTTTTACATGCAAATCCATCTCGACTTTTATTGAGGCCAGACTGACGGAGAAAGAAATTTGGGATTCAACAATACCAGGCAACATCCTGGTAAATCTCCTCTGCACCCACTCCAAAGCTTCCACGTCCTTCCTATAATGCGGTGACCAGAACTGTACGCAATACTCCAAATGCGGCCATACCAGAGTTTTGTACAGCTGCAACATGACCTCATGACTCCGGAACTCAATCCCTCTACCAATAAAGGCCAACACTCCATAGGCCTTCTTCACGACCCTATCAACCTGGGTGGCAACTTTCAGGGATCTATGTACATGGACACCTAGATCCCTCTGCTCATCAACACTTCGAAGATCTTTACCATTAGCCAAATATTCCGCATTCCTGTTATTCCTTCCAAAGTGAATCACCTCACACTTCTCTACATTAAACTCCATTTGCCACCTCTCAGCCCAGCTCTGCAGCTTATCTATGTCCCTCTGTAACCTGCTACATCCTTCCGCACTAACGACAACACCACCGACTTTAGTGTCGTCTGCAAATTTACTCACCCACCCTTCTGCGCCCTCCTCTAGGTCATTGATAAAAATGACAAACAGCAACGGCCCCAGAACAGATCCTTGTGGTACGCCACTTGTAACTGAACTCCATTCTGAACATATCCCATCAACCACCACCCTCTGTCTTCTTTCAGCTAGCCAATTTCTGATCCACATCTCTAAATCACCCTCAATCCCCAGCCTCCGTATTTTATGCAATAGCCTACCGTGGGGAACCTTATCAAACGCTTTACTGAAATCCATATACACCACATCAACTGCTCTACCCTCGTCTACCTGTTCAGTCACCTTCTCAAAGAACTCAATAAGGTTTGTGAGGCATGACGTACCCTTCACAAAGCCATGCTGACTATCCCTGATCATATTATTCCTATCTAGGTGATTATAAATCTTGTCTCTTATAATCCCCTCCAAGACTTTACCCACAACAGACGTGAGGCTCACCGGTCTATAGTTGCCGGGGTTGTCTCTACTCCCTTTTTTGAACAAAGGGACCACATTTGCTATCCTCCAGTCCTCTGGCACTATTCCTGTAGCCAATGATGACATAAAAATCGAAGCCAAAGGCTCAGCATCTCTTCTCTGGCTTCCCAGAGAATCCTAGGATAAATCCCATCAGGCCCCGGGGACTTATCTCTTTTCAGCCTGTCCAGAATTGCCAACACCTCTTCCCTACATACCTCAATGCCATCTATTCTTGACGAATGTGATATAAAATAGTTACTTTCGAGATATTAGTTACTGTAATGTAGAGAGATAGGCCAGTCTCATTCTGGTGAGTTCACAAAGGATTTCAGACCACATGGCAAAGCAAGGAGGAGGTGTGTCCACCAAAGGAGGAGAAAAGGATGCTGGGTAATAAGGGGGCCAGAGGAAGGGATTGGAAGTGAGCCAATCAGAATGTATGACCAGGTCAGGAGGGGTATAGGATGACCTTTGGGAATCGTGTATATGAAACTTGATACCATTTGAATTTATTTGCAGAAATCCCTTTGTCTCTTTGTTCATTCGCTTTC
Source organism: Scyliorhinus torazame (assembly GCF_047496885.1). Taxonomy (NCBI): domain Eukaryota; kingdom Metazoa; phylum Chordata; class Chondrichthyes; order Carcharhiniformes; family Scyliorhinidae; genus Scyliorhinus; species Scyliorhinus torazame. The sequence goes on along the minus strand of NC_092720.1, from coordinate 182,938,854 downwards.
CGGGGTGTAGGAGACTGGATGAGTCCTATGCTTCTGTGAAATGAATCAGGCTTGCAAGCCAAATAAAATAACTAATGCTGTACCTTCAAATCCATCTCGACTTTTATTGAGGGCAGACTGTCGGGTAAAGAAATTTGTATTTTGTCAATCACAGGACGCCCAGGGCCCCCGATCGACTGATTGCTTCATTTTAAAGTATATCGTTAATTGTGAATCTGTAAATAGTTACAAAACGCTGCACGGAGGTATTACGGTATCTCCATAACTATAATTTCTACCACGTTACCATGTTGTAATATCAGGCCACCGCCCTCGCCAGACTCTTTTTTAACAGGGGGTGAATGTGGTAATCTGTGTAGAGATATTACGGGACCAGGTAATGCTGGGATACCATTGGTAGATATTGTATGTTTCCTATTGGTTAAGCTTTATGGTAGCTCTGCCCTGCAAGGTGGGGTACAACAGCCCGTGCCGCCCCAGCAGCCTTCTTTCTGTACCTGAGCTGCTGGGGGAAACATCTAGCTTATTAAAGCCTTCAGTTGGACTACAACCTCACTTTAGTGGTCATTGATCGTGCATCAATATCATGCCCGCCTCTACCACCTCCGCTGGCAAAGAGTTCCAGGCACCCACCACCCTCTGCGTAAAAAACTTTCCACGCATATCTTCCTTGAATGTTGAATGTTATACATAAAAGGAAGAGTACCCATACCTTGGAATACATCGGGGAACCTTGCTAGCATGTCCTCAATGTCTTCTTGCACAGGGGCAGGACATTTGTCGGTGCTGTGAATTCATTTCACAAGGTTTAAGTCTCGACTTGCTTGAACACCTAATAGTAATGAAAGTCTAGCATCAACAATTTCAAATCGCAAAGGCATCCCTGTGTCTTTGTTTCCTACCAAGATATTACATGAAGCCAAGGAAGTAATCATGTTGCCATTGTAGTCACACAACTGGCGGTCAGGGCGTTGAATCTTTGGAAGCCTATGTAGCTTGGATAAATCAAAGTTGTTAATTAAATTAGCATTTGCACCAGTGTCAAGTTTGAACACAATCTCGGATCCATTAACTTGTAATGGAATATTCCATTCATCTTCCGAGTTGATGGATTTTATGGGATGCGATATCTGTGGAGAAGAATTGCACATCATAATTGTCTGATTCTGTTCAACAATGCTAACAAAAAAATGTATCTTCAAGACAGTATCTGTAACTGTATCAGGTTTCACCATTTTTGATATACTTTTATTCGTATTAATATTTTTACACATATTTTTGTTGAATGAAATTGATTACTTAAATTGAGGACGTTTAGTCGCTGAATGGCACTGCAGAGCGAAATGATTCTGTTTACCGCATTTGGAATAGGTTTTTTCAAAAGCTGGGCATTTTCCCTGTAGGTGGGCGTGTCCACAATGTGTGGCTCCCAATTAGTGAATCAGCCGTGAGTGAGATGGATTTAAGAGTCTGTACAGGATAAACAAGTTGGGTCAGAACAGAAATTTAATCAGAGAAATCTCTGATGCCATCACTACAGATCCATTTCCGCAGATACATATGTGCAATTTGATCACTTGCTCGCTGTTATCTCGCTGAAATTGCATCTTCCCAGATTCTCTCATCCTCTGCTGCCGCTGATCTCGGCGACTGGTGTCCCTGGATTACCAACCGGAACACTGGAGGTCACTGGGGAAGAGAAAAAAAACATCACGACAGAGTGAGGCAAACCCAGCAGGCCTGGAACACCCCCAACAAAATCCATCAGATCCAGCTGACACCCCACAAATACCAGCAGCAAAATCCATCAGACCCCAGATACCTAATAATGCAGAAACCTGGAAGAGTACAGAGTGTGTGGGAGTGAGATTAAAAGGGAAAGTAGGAAAGTAAAGAGGGAAAGAAAAAAATGCTCGCAAGTAAAATCAAGGAGCCTCCCGGGATGTTGAATAAGTAAATAAAGACAAAAGGAAAAGAAAGGAGTAGGGCCTATTGGAGACCAATAAGATAGTCTGTGTGAGAGGGCGGATAATGTGGTTAGGTTGTTAATAAATACATTGCAATTATGAAATTTAATACTTTTATTTTCTTTGGAAAACATGGAACACTGATGACAGCACAGTTAAGGAAGAAGAATGTGAAATACTGGATCAGATAAACATTGTAAGAAACAATCATATTAAAGGAATTGACAACTTTAAAATTGATAAATCAGCAGGTTAAAAGCAATAAGGAGTGGTAATTTCAGAGGCTTTGACCATCAGAATCATTCTGCGTTGGTTACACTGAGGGTTCGTTAGCTCAGTTGGCTGGCTGGCTGGTTTGTGATGCGGACTGACACCCACAGCGTGGGTTCAATTCCCGTACCGGCGGAGGTTATTCATGCCTTCTCAACCTGAAGTGTGGTGATCCTCAGGTTAAATCTCCACCAGTCAGCTCTCTCTCTCTCTCGTTCAAAGAGAAGACCAGCCACGGTCCTCTGGGACGATGGCGACTTTCACAGGAGTGGTGGAAGAGGATCGAAGGGCTGCCAAAGTTATAAGAGGATTGAAAAGGGACAAAGAGATAGTCTGAGATAGGTGGAGTTTAACCTCAGTGGTGGAATTATTATTGGAATTAATTTTCAGTTAGAATCAAGGCAAGTTAGCATGGATTTGTTCCGGATCAAACTATTTTTTGAAGAGGATTAATGAGGGCTGTGTGGTGGACATGGTCAATGTAAATTTCAACATTTTAGAGAAGATAGATTCAGAGAAGGTCCCACCTTGCAGGCTGCTCAGAAATGTAAAAACACTTGGGACCATCCAAGTGTCAAATCGGATCGAAAATTGCCTCAGGCAGCAAAGGGTTAAAAGGGTTTGTGACTGGAAGCCTGTTACCAGTCAGGGTTCCACAGAGCTCGGCCCTCACTCCCTTGCATTTTGTGATGATTTAGATTCAAATGCAGGGGGAAATGATAAGTTTGAAGATGTACAAATATTATCTCTGTGGTTGACAGCGAGGATGAAACCTTCAGACTGCAGGAAGATAGAACATAGAACAGTGCAGCACAGAACAGGCCCTTCGGCTCTCGATGTTGTGCCAAGCATTGCATCGAGGGCCGAAGGGCCTGTTCTGTGCTGTGCTGTGGTGGTCAGTTGGGAAGGAAAGTGGAAGTCGACCTGGAGAAACGCAAGATCATGGATTCTGGGCGGTGCAACAAAACAAAGGAAATCGCCAGTAAATGGGAGGATCGGGAGTAATGTGGAGGAAGAGAGAAACCTCAGAGTGTGTATCCAAGAATGGGGAAAGCTGTGAGTACAGGGCCACAATGTGGTTAAGAAGGTGAATAACATTATTATCTGAGGAATAGAGCAGTGGTTTTGCTGGAACTGTGAACAACACCAGATAGACGACAGCTGGAACACTGCAAACAGTCTGTCAGCACGTTACAGAAAAGATGTGATTGTACTGGAGAGAATGCAGAGGAGATTGTTTAATGTGGACAGGACTGGAGAACGTTCACTGGGAGGAAAGACCGGAGAGGCTGGAATAGGATTCTTTAGAATAGGGGAGGGTGAAGGGAGCTATAATTGGGGTTTATATAATTATGAGAAGCCACGGTAAATAAGGATGACGGGTGGGATTCTCTGCCACCAGCTGCGTTTTCCTGCAGGGTGTGCCCTCGCTGGCAGCGAGATCCTCCATTCCGGCCGCTGACCAGCCAATGGCCATGTTGGCCAACGCCATCCGGAAACCCCGTGACCAGGGGTGCGCTGCCGGAGAATTCCACTGGACCCATTTACCTTGGTAGAGGGGTCCAAAAACCAGGAGACACAGATTTAAAGTAACCGATAGAAGCAACAGAGGAGAGATTAGGAAACTTTTTTCACTCGGGGGGTGGGAGGGACCTGGAACTCTCTGCCTGAAGGTTGGGAGAGGCAGAAACTCCCGCCACATTTAATAAATTCTTGGATGTCGACTTGAGGAGCTGTGATCTGCAGGGCTGCAGACCGAGGACATGAAGGTGAGATTGGGCTGGGAGCTCTTCATTAATCTGCATGGACATGATGGGCTGAATGGCCTCATTCTGTGTTGTAAATTTCTAACATTCAATTTCCAATCCTCAAATCAGCTGTCAAACTCCAGCAGACCCCCAAACCCCAGCAGACCCCCAAACACCAGCAAATCCCAGCAGACCCCCAAACACCAGCAAAACCCCATCAGATCCACCTTGCACCTGAGGATCACCACAATTCAGGTTGAGAAACAAGAGCAAAAATCAGACCCATGACACAATGTGACTATTGCTAAATCCTGGAGGACTGACACTGACCAACTGAGGGGAAACTCTGGAAATTCAGACTTCCTAAAGGAATCCGAACAGCTTTGAGGAGGTGAGATGTTTCTGGATGTCTCAACACCCACAATATCTCCATCCTCAGACTGTAGAGGACCAACCATTTCCATAAGACAAGTCACAAAGCTCAGTGCTGAATTGGATGGGTTTGTCTTTAATGACTATACACGGAGACAGACACGGAGCTCACATTCCACCCACCAGATTATACAGTTAACACCAGCGGGAATATCCCCGTTAGAATGATCCAATCCCAATTGTGTTCAACGCTGCTCATACCTTAGTGATTTGCGGAGGAGCTGGATGAAGAATCCCCTTTATCAGAAGCTGTTAAAGGAAGGAGAGGCATTAAAAAAAACTGTTCATTATTAGAGGCAGGGATAGTGCATGAGATAGAAGGGCAGAGAGAAAGAGACAGAGAATGAGAGAGACAAAGATAGACAGACACAACAGGGCAATAGAAACCACACATATTCAGATGGTGACACACAGAGCAATTATTAGAGAGTATCAGACACAGAATGAAGAATAATTCACACAGGTCCAGAGGGTGTTTGATGATCAGCTTACTGTTTGTAGGATTGTAGGCGCTCTTCCCCCTCCCTGTAAAACAGGAATGTTCAGTGAGTGACGAGAGATTGAAAGAAAATCAGAGTGGCTGGAACTCTGAATGTAATGGAACAATGGACTCTCCCTCACCTCAGCCCCTCTCACAGAATGTTGAGACGCTCATGCCGTGCCCCCACCCCCTCCTTGTCCCAAGCCCCATCCTTCCCCCATGAACCCAGCCCCTTCCCTCCACCGATACCAAAGCTTCACACTACACCCCTCTGAAACTCTTGCCCCACTCTCTCCCCTCCTGCTCCCCCTCCCTGGGACCCAGCTTCCTGTCCCCCATCTGGGCCCCAGTCCTGCATTCCCCACACACCCTTGACCCCAGGGGTCACACTCTCCCCCACCTTGTGACCCCAACCTGGCACTCCCCCATGCCGTCCCAGCCCCACACTCCTCGCTCCCCCCAGTCCACACTTCCCGTCATCCCCCGGTCCCACATTACCCGTCAACCCCCCAATCCCATACTCCCCCTCCCGACCTTTATCTCACCCCCGCCTTGACTTCCCCCACGTCCCTGACCCCAGCCCCACACTGCAGCCTGACCAGACACCGTCACTCCCATACTGTCCAGAGACCCTCACTCCCGTACTGACCAGAGACCCTCGCTCCCGTACTGACCAGAGACCCTCACTCCCGTACTGACCAGAGATCCTGACTCCCGTACTGACCAGAGACCCTCACTCCCGTACTGACCAGAGACCCTCACTCCCGTACTGACCAGAGACCCTCACTCCCGTACTGACCAGAGACCCTCACTCCCGTACTGTCCAGAGACCCTCACTCCCGTACTGTCCAGAGACCCTCACTCCCGTACTGTCCAGAGACCCTCGCTCCCGACTTGACCAGAGACCCTCACTCCCGTACTGACCAGAGACCCTCACTCCCGTACTGACCAGATCCCCTCACTCCCATACTGTCCAGAGACCCTCGCTCCCGTACTGATCAGGGATCCTCACTGATAACCTGAACTCCTCGTCCAATCTGAGACTGCCACTTTTCAGACTCTCTCCCTTTACCATGAACCCCTTTCTCTCCCTGTCCCAACCCTGGGGCTCTTTCACCCACTGTGTGCTCCCCCACACCAACCAGAGACCCACAAACTAAGCCAGCCTCACACTGGAATATTCCATCAGGATCCCTCCAACACCCAGTGCGGAGCTGCTGTTTTCCCTCCAATTCCTACCTTTCTTGTTGTAGATGACGACAGCCACAATGAGAGTGATGAGCAGCAGCAGGATCCCGAGCACAATCCCGATGGTAACAGGAACCTGGGAGTGAGGCTTTGGCCCTGTTAGGGAAAGAAAATCAGAGAGACAGAGTGAATCAGGGAGAGAGAAAATGTGAGCATCTGGATTTTAAAGTCCTCAATCTGACCAACCCCAGCCTCTGTTTTCCTGAGAACAGAGACCCAGCCTGTCAACCCTTCCCTGATACGTACACACACTCATTTCTGGTATCATCGCTGGAAAACTTTTCTACAGTCTCTCCTTGTAAAAATGGTGACTGGAACTGCACACGGTATTCAAATGTGGTTTAACCAAGGTTTGATACAGGTTTAGCCTAACCTACCTGTGGTAGTATGCATTAGGGGTCATGTGGGACTGTGAAGCCGTGATGTCATTGGCTGACAGATCCCGGGTCCTGGTTGGCTGTTGACCTCTAGCTCCGCCCTGAAGGCGGAGTATAAGAACCAGGCGTTCTCCCCCGCAGGCCAGTCTGCTACTGAACTGCGGGGAACAAGTCACGCTTCATAAAGCCTCATCGACTTCATCTCTATTCGTCTCTCGTGAGTCTTTGTGCGCTACACTACCTAATTTACAATTCTATTTTTTGATAAATGAAGCCTGGTTTTCTCTTTGCTTTATTATGGCCTTCTCTAAGCTGTTGCCCTAGGTTTACTGACTGGTGTACTTGTACACCGAGATCTCTTTGTCCCCGATCCCATCCGGACTTACTCCTTCCAAGTAAGATGTGATCTCCCTGTTCATCCTTAATGAAAACTCTCCCACGTTTATCGGTGCTGAACTTCATTCACCAATTATGTGCCCATTCTACAAGTTTATATTGTCTATTCTTTGCTGCAATCGTGCTCAGTATCGACTATTCCCACCCAATTTGGTGTCCTCTGCAAATTGAGAAATAGTGTATCGGATTCTCATGTCCACATCATTGAATGGAAATTGTGAACAGTGGTGATCCCAGCACTGATCCTTGTGGATCACCACTTCCCACCTTCTGTCACTCTGAATAATGATCCTTCACTCTCACTCTCTGCTTTTTGTCTTCAAATCATTCTGCCATTTGTCCCCTCACTCCACATTCTCTTGACAACAATTAATCTATCATGAGTCACCTTATCTATTACATTTGAAAAATCATAGAATATACAGTGCAGAAGGAGGCCATTCGGCCCATCGAGTCTGCACCGACCCGCTTCAGCCCTCACTTCCACCCTGTCCCAGGAGCCCAATAACCCCTCCTTACCTTTTTGGTCACTAAGACCAATTTAGCATGGCCAATCCACCGAACCTGCACGTCTTTGGACTGTGGGAGGAAACCGGAGTACCCGGAGGAAACCCACGCAGACACGGTGAGAACGTGTAGACTCTGCACAGACAGTGGTCCAGCAAGGAATCGAACCTGGGACCCTGCCGCTGTGAAGCCACAGTGCTAGCCACTTGTGGTACCGTGCTGCCCAACCATATTAAATTACATCTACTATATCACCATTGTCCACTCCCTCTGTTACATCCTCAAAAAAATCCACTTATTGAGGTAAAGCAACATTTAATATTTCAGAATCCAAGCTGACTATTCATGATTATATTAATCGATTTCTAGATTTTCAAGAATTCCCTGAATAATAATCATCACTTCATGTCACAAGTAGGCTTCAATGAAGCTACTGTGAAAAGCCCCAGTCACCACATTCCGGAGCCTGTTCAGGGAGGCCGGTACAGGAATTGAACCCGCGCTGCTGTTTGTTGTGCATTACAAGCCAGCTGTTTAACCCTATGTGTTAAACCTGCCCCTGGTAGAAGAGATTCCATTATTTTTGTGACAGCTGATTTTAAGCTGTTTGAAGTCAACTTCCGAAATATACAGGACTGTGTTCCTCCTATAATATCCCAGGATACACCGGGTCTTGTTCCTCCTACAATATCCCAGGATACACTGGGACCTGTCCCTCCTGTAATATCCCAGGATACACCAGGCCTGTCCCTCCTGTAATATCCCAGGACACACTGCGCCCTCTCATACTGTAATATCCCAGGATACACCAGGACACAATGGGGAATGTTGCACGGTAAATCCCAGGACACACAATTACTGTCTTCCAATGGTGGTGTTTTGGATATTATGCATTGGAGTTTAACATTTATTTGCACTCTGTATCCTGGGCAACAGCTGTCCTGGTGAACAGCTTGTCGTGTTAATCACCCTGGGGGAACACAGAATGCAACTGGATGCAGTTGTACTTGAAAGTAGACTCCAAACTGTGATGTTGGTTCAATACGCTTTATTGAACTTGTTAAGCAGTGTACACAGTCCGCTGTGGGTTTGAAACTCTACTAATCTAAGCGTGCTTACTATAACTAACTAGACCAGACTAGCTCTGAGCCATGTGTAGAAGGTGCTAACTGATATATACACCCTGACTGTCACTACAGTTGTCACCAGTGGAAAGAGGCAGAGTGTTGATGCCTCCTGTGTTTTATAATGCAAGACCACCTTCTAGTGTTCTGCCTGGTGATTGGTTGTGTTCTGTCCTGTGTGAAGATTGGCTGTACTGGGTCTCTGTCACTGCCTGTCTGAATCTCATCACAGCTCAGCACTGACCTTCCCTCTGACGAATGATATAAAATAGTTACTTTAGAGATATTAGTTAATGTAATGTAGAAGATAGGCCAGTTTAATTCTGGTTAGTTCACAGACAAAGGATTTCAGACCGCATAGAAAAGCAGGAAGAGGTGTGTCCACCAGAGTGATGCTGAGTAATAGGCGCCAGAGGAAGGGATTGGAAGTGAGCCAATCAGAATAGATCAAACAGGTCAGGAGGGACACAGGATGACCTATGGGCGTCGAGTATGTGAAACTTGATGCCATTTGAATGTATCAGTACAGAGCTTTGTCGGATAGCCTCACTTGATTCCGGAGGTACAGAGAGCAGAGAGGTGATCTGTACTGCTGTGAACTGAGAAAGACTTGCAAGTCTAATAAAATAACTAATGCTGTACCTGCAAATCCATCTCGACTTTTATTGAGGCCAGACTGACGGGTAAAGAAACTGAGGATTTAACACCTCGTGTCATCCTGATCGAAGGCCGTGTCTCTCAAACAGTGAGAAATGGTCTTACCATAAATCACCATCAGTGCCTCATTCAGTCCGCTGTGTTCCACCCGACAGGAATACTCGGCCTGGTCCTCCGGATCAAACTCCACCCATTTCCGGATCTGGTAGGTCCTGTCGTGATTGGGTAAGATCCCACTGGACAGGGTCTCATCAATCACCACTCCGTCTCTGCACAGATTCACCTCGATGGCTTGAGGGTAAAAGCCGGTGACGACACAGGACAGCCGGTTAGAATCACTCAAACGGGTAAAGGACACGATGGGGGCAACTGAGAGAAAAAGGAAGAGGAATCAGTACAGGAAACCGGAGATAGAGAATCTCAGGCATCACTCCCTTCACCGGCTCTCAGTCCCCCCCCCCTCACTCACCGGCTCTCAGTTTCCCCCCCCCCCAACGCACCGACTCTCAGTCCCCCCCCCCCCTCACTCACCGACTGTCCCACCCCCCCCACTCACCGACTGTCCCACCCCCCTCACTCACCGACACTCAGTCCCCCCCCTCACTCACCGACTCTGTCCCCCACTCACTCACCGTCTCCGTCCCCCCTCCCTCACAGACTCTCAGTCCCCCCTCACTAACCGACTCTCAGTCCCCCCCCCTCACTCACCGACTCAGTCCCCCCTCACTCACCGACTCAGTCCCCCCTCACTCACCGACTCTCAGTCCCCCCCTCCTCACCGACTCTCAGTCCCCCCCTCCTCACTCACCGACTCAGTCCCCCCCTCACTCACCGACTCAGTCCCCCCCTCACTCACCGACTCAGTCCCCCCCTCACTCAACGACTCAGTCCCCCCCCTCACTCACCGACTCAGTCCCCCCCCTCACTCACCGACTCAGTCCCCCCCCTCACTCACCGACTCAGTCCCCCCCCTCACTCACCGACTCAGTCCCCCCCCTCACTCACCGACTCAGTCCCCCCCCTCACTCACCGACTCAGTCCCCCCCCTCACTCACCGACTCAGTCCCCCCCCTCACTCACCGACTCAGTCCCCCCTCACTCACCGACTCAGTCCCCCCCTCACTCACCGACTCAGTCCCCCCCTCACTCACCGACTCAGTCCCCCCCTCACTCACCGACTCAGTCCCCCCCTCACTCAGCGACTCAGTCCCCCCCTCACTCAGCGACTCAGTCCCCCCTCACTCAGCGACTCAGTCCCCCCCTCACTCAGCGACTCAGTCCCCCCCTCACTCAGCGACTCAGTCCCCCCCTCACTCAGCGACTCAGTCCCCCCCTCACACACCGACTCAGTCCCCCCCTCACTCACCGACTCAGTCCCCCCCTCACTCACCGACTCTCAGTCCCCCCCCTCACTCACCGACTCTCAGTCCCCCCCCCCACCGACTCTCAGTCCCCCCCCTCACTCACCGACTCTCAGTCCCCCCCCTCACTCACCGTCTCTCAGTCCCCCACTCAATCACGGACTCTGTCCCCCCCCTCACTCACCGACTCAGTCACCCCCCTCACTCACCGACTCTCAATCCCCCACTCACTCACCGACTCTCAGTCCCCGCCTCACTCACCGACTCTCTGTCCCCGCCTCACTCACCGACTCTGTCCCCTCCTCACTCACCGACTCTGTCCCCTCCTCACTCATGGTCTCTCAGTCCCCCACTCACTCTCAATCAGTCCCTCACTCACCGACTCAGTCCCCCCCTGTCTCACCGACAGTCACCCCCCACCCACCTACTCTCAGTCCCCCCTCACTCACCTACTCAGTCCCCACTCACTCACCGTCTCTCAGTCCCCCACTCACTCACTGACTCTGTCCCCACCCTCACTCACCGACTCTCAGTCACCCATTGTAGCGCACAAAGACTCCATGAGACGAATAGAGTGAAGTCGATGAGGCTTTATTAAGCGTGTCTGTTCTCCCGCAGCTCGATATTTAACTGGCCTGCGGGGGAAGACTCCGGCTTCTTATACTCCGCCTTCAGGGCGGAGCTAGAGGTCAACGGCCAACCAGGACCCGGGATCTGTCAGCCAATGACATTAGGGCTTCCAGTCCCACATGACCCCCAATACATACTACCACACCGACTCCCAGTCCCCCCCTCACTCACTGACTCAGTCACTCCCTCACTCACCGACTCTCAGTCGCTCCCTCACTCACCAACTCTCTGACCCCCCTCAATCACCGACTCGCAGTCCCCCCTCAATCACCGACTCAGTCCCCCCTCAATCATCGAATCATTCCGCCCCTCAATCACCGACTCTCAGTCCCCCGCTCAATCACCGACTCAGTCCCTCCCTCCCTTACCGACTCTGTCCTTCCCTCACTCACCGACCCTCAGTCCCTCCCCAATCACCGACTCTCAGTCCCTCCCTCACTCACCGACTCTCAATCCCCCCCACCCCTCACTCACCGACTCAGTCCCCCCCCTCGCTCACTGACACTCAGTCCCTCCCTCGCTCACTGACACTCAGTCCCTCCCTCGCTCACTGACACTCTGTCCCTCCCTCGCTCACTGACACTCAGTCCCTCCCTCGCTCACTGACACTCAGTCCCTCCCTCGCTCACTGACACTCAGTCCCTCCCTCGCTCACTGACACTCAGTCCCTCCCTCGCTCACTGACACTCAGTCCCTCCCTCGCTCACTGACACTCAGTCCCTCCCTCGCTCACTGACACTCAGTCCCTCCCTCGCTCACTGACACTCAGTCCCTCCCTCGCTCACTGACACTCAGTCCCTCCCTCGCTCACTGACACTCAGTCCCTCCCTCGCTCACTGACACTCAGTCCCTCCCTCGCTCACTGACACTCAGTCCCTCCCTCGCTCACTGACACTCAGTCCCTCCCTCGCTCACTGACACTCAGTCCCTCCCTCGCTCACTGACACTCAGTCCCTCCCTCGCTCACTGACACTCAGTCCCTCCCTCGCTCACTGACACTCAGTCCCTCCCTCGCTCACTGACACTCAGTCCCTCCCTCGCTCACTGACACTCAGTCCCTCCCTCGCTCACTGACACTCAGTCCCTCCCTCGCTCACTGACACTCAGTCCCTCCCTCGCTCACTGACACTCAGTCCCTCCCTCGCTCACTGACACTCAGTCCCTCCCTCGCTCACTGACACTCAGTCCCTCCCTCGCTCACTGACACTCAGTCCCTCCCTCGCTCACTGACACTCAGTCCCTCCCTCGCTCACTGACACTCAGTCCCTCCCTCGCTCACTGACACTCAGTCCCTCCCTCGCTCACTGACACTCAGTCCCTCCCTCGCTCACTGACACAGTCCCCCCCCTCACTCACCGACTCAGTCCCCCCCCTCACTCACCGACTCAATCCCCCCCCTCACTCACAGAATCAGTCCCCCCTCACTCACCGACTCAGTCCCCCCTAACTCACCGACTCAGTCCCCCCCTCACTCACCGACTCAGTCCCCCCCTCACTCACCGACTCAGTCCCCCCCTCACTCACCGACTCAGTCCCCCCCTCACTCACCGACTCAGTCCCCCCCTCACTCACCGACTCAGTCCCCCCCTCACTCACCGACTCAGTCCCCCCCTCACTCACCGACTCAGTCCCCCCCTCACTCACCGACTCAGTCCCCCCCTCACTCACCGACTCAGTCCCCCCCTCACTCACCGACTCAGTCCCCCCCTCACTCACCGACTCAGTCCCCCCCTCACTCACCGACTCAGTCCCCCCCTCACTCACCGACTCAGTCCCCCCCTCACTCACCGACTCAGTCCCCCCCTCACTCACCGACTCAGTCCCCCCCTCACTCACCGACTCAGTCCCCCCCTCACTCACCGACTCAGTCCCCCCCTCACTCACCGACTCAGTCCCCCCCTCACTCACCGACTCAGTCCCCCCCTCACTCACCGACTCAGTCCCCCCCTCACTCACCGACTCAGTCCCCCCCTCACTCACCGACTCAGTCCCCCCCTCACTCACCGACTCAGTCCCCCCCCTCACTCACCGACTCAGTCCCCCCCTCACTCACCGACTCAGTCCCCCCCTCACTCACCGACTCAGTCCCCCCCTCACTCACCGACTCAGTCCCCCCCTCACTCACCGACTCAGTCCCCCCCTCACTCACCGACTCAGTCCCCCCCTCACTCACCGACTCAGTCCCCCCTCACTCACCGACTCAGTCCCCCCCTCACTCACCGACTCAGTCCCCCCCTCACTCACCGACTCAGTCCCCCCCTCACTCATCGACTCAGTCCCCCCCTCACTCACCGACTCAGTCCCCCCCTCACTCACCGACTCAGTCCCCCCCTCACTCACCGACTCAGTCCCCCCCTCACTCACCGACTCAGTCCCCCCTCACTCACCGACTCAGTCCCCCCCTCACTCACCGACTCAGTCCCCCCCTCACTCACCGACTCAGTCCCCCCCTCACTCACCGACTCAGTCCCCCCCCCTCACTCACCGACTCAGTCCCCCCCCCTCACTCACCGACTCTCAGTCCCCCCCTCACTCACCGACTCTCAGTCCCCCCCTCACTCACCGACTCTCAGTCCCCCGCTCAATCACCGACTCGGAGTCCCCCCCGCTCACTCGCCGACTCTCAGTCGCTCCCTCACTCACCGACTCAGTCCCCCCCCACCCCTCAGTCACCTAGTCTCAGTCCCCCCTCACTCACCTACTCAGTACCCCCTCACTCACCGACTTTCAGTCCCACCCCCTCACTCACCGACTCTCAGTCCCCCCTCAATCACCGACTCTCAATCACCCACTCACTCACCGACTCTGTCGCCCCCCCTCACTCATCGACTCAGTCCCCCCCTCACTCACCGACTCTCAATCCCCCCCCACCCCTCACTCACCTACTCAATCCCCCCTCACTCACCGACTCTCAGTGCCCCCCTCAATCACCGACTCTCAGTCCCCCCTCAATCACCGACTCTCAGTCCCCCCTCAATCACCGACTCTCAGTCCCTCCCTCCTTTACCGACTCTCAGTCCTTCCCTCACTCACCTACCCTCAGTCCTTCCCCACTCACCGACTCTCAGTCCCTACCTCACTCACCGACACAGTCCACCCCTCACTCACCGACTCAGTCCCCCCTCCCCTCACTCACTGACTCTCAGTCCCCTCCCCCCTCACTGACTCTCAGTCCACCCCCCTCACTCACCCACCGACTCAGTCCCTCCCCTCACTCACCGACTCTCAGTCCCTCCCTCGCTCACTGACACTCAGTCCCTCGCTCACTCACCGACTCTCAGTCCCTCCCTCACTCACCGAATCAGTCCCCCCCCTCACTCACCGACTCAGCCCCCCCCTCACTCACCGACTCTCAGTCCCCCCCTCACTCACCGACACTCAGTCCCCCCCTCACTCACCGACACTCAGTCCCCCCCTCACTCACCGACTCAGCCCCCCCCTCACTCACCGACTCAGCCCCCCCCTCACTCACCGACTCAGTCCCCCCCCTCACTCACCGACTCAGTCCCCCCCCTCACTCACCGACTCAGTCCCCCCCCTCACTCACCGACTCAGTCCCCCCCCTCACTCACCGACTCAGTCCCCCCCCTCACTCACCGACTCAGTCCCCCCCCTCACTCACCGACTCAGTCCCCCCCCTCACTCACCGACTCAGTCCCCCCTCACTCACCGACTCTCAGTCCCCCCTCACTCACCGACTCTCAGTCCCCCCCCTCACTCACCGTCTCTCAGTCCCCCACTCACTCAACGACTCAGTCGCTCCCTCACTCACCGACTGTCCCCCCCCTCTCTCACCGACACTCAGTCGCTCCCTCACTCACCAACTCTCTGTCCCCCCGTCACCCAATGACTCTCAGTCCCCCCTCACTCACCGACTCTCAGTCACCCACTCACTCACCGACTCTGTCCCCCCCCTCACTCACCAACTCTCATCCCCCCCCCCCTCACTCACCGACTCTCAATCCCCCCCCACCCCTCACTCAGCGACTCTCAGTCCACTCCCTCACTCACCGACTCTCAGTCCCTCCCTCACTCACCGACTCTCAGTCCCTCCCTCACTCACCGACTCTGTCCCCCCCTCACCCACTGACTCTCAGTCCCCCCTCACTCACCGACTCTCAGTCCCCCCCACTTACTCACCGACTCCCAGTCCCCCCTCACTCACCTACTCAGTACCCCCTCACTCACCGACTTTCAGTCACCCACTCACTGACCGACTCTGTCCCCCCCCCTCACTCACCTACACTCAGTCCCCCCTCACTCACCGACTCTCAGTCCACCCCCCTCACGCACCGACTCTCAATACCCCCCCACCCCTCACTCACCGACTCTCAGTCCCCCCCTCACTCACCGACTCTCAGTCCCCCCCTCACTCACCGACTCTCAGTCCCCCCCTCACTCACCGACTCTCTGTCCCCCCCCTCACTCACCGACTCTCTGTCCCCCCCCTCACTCACCGACTCAGTCCCCCCCCCACTCACCGACTCGGTCCCCCCCTCACTCACCGACTCTCAGTCCCCCCTCACTCACCGACTCTCAGTCCCCCCTCACTCACCGACTCTCAGTCCCCCCCTCACTCACCGTCTCTCAGTCCCCCCCTCACTCACCGTCTCTCAGTCCCCCACTCACTCACCGACTCAGTCGCTCCCTCACTCACCGACTGTCCCCCCCTCTCTCACCGACACTCAGTCGCTCCCTCACTCACCAACTCTCTGTCCCCCCGTCACCCAATGACTCTCAGTCCCCCCTCACTCACCGACTCTCAGTCACCCACTCACTCACCGACTCTGTCCCCCCCCCTCACTCACCGTCTCTCAGTCCCCCCCCCCACCCCACACTCACCTAAACTCAGTCCCCCCTCACTCACCGACTCTCAGTCCCCCCCCCTCACTCACCGACTCTCAATCCCCCCCCACCCCTCACTCAGCGACTCTCAGTCCCTCCCTCACTCACCGACTCTCAGTCCCCCCTCACTCACCGACTCTCAGTCCCCCCCACTTACTCACCGACTCCCAGTCCCCCCTCACTCACCGACTCTGTCCCCCCCACCCCTCACTCACCTACTCAGTACCCCCTCACTCACCGACTTTCAGTCACCCACTCACTGACCGACTCTGTCCCCCCCAATCACTTACCGACTCTCAGTCCCCCCCCACCCCTCACTCACCTACACTCAGTCCCCCCTCACTCACCGACTCTCAGTCCACCCCCCTCACGCACCGACTCTCAATACCCCCCCACCCCTCACTCACCGACTCTCAGTCCCCCCCTCACTCACCGACTCTGTCCCCCCTCACTCACCGACTCTCTGTCCCCCCCCTCACTCACCGACTCTCTGTCCCCCCCCTCACTCACCGACTCTCTGTCCCCCCCTCACTCACCGACTCTCAGTCCCCACCCTCACTCACTGACTCTCAGTCCCCTCCCCCCTCACTCACCGACTCTCATTCCCCCCTCACTCACCGACTCTCAGTCCCCCCTCACTCACCGACTCAGCCCCCCCCCCACTCACTCACCGACTCTCAGTCTCCCCCTACTCACTCACTGACTCTGTCCCCTCCTCACACACAGACTCTCAGTCCCCCCCTCACTCACCGTCTCTCAGTCCCCCCTCACTCACCGTCTCTCAGTCCCCCCTCACTCACCGTCTCTCAGTCCCCCCTCACTCACCTACTCTCAGTCCCCCCTCACTCACCTACTCTCAGTCCCCCCTCACTCACCTACTCTCAGTCCCCCCTCACTCACCGACTCTCAGTCGCTCCCTCACTCACCGACTCTCAGTCGCTCCCTCACTCACCGACTCTCAGTCGCTCCCTCACTCACCGACTCTGTCCCCCCCTCACTCACCGACTCTCTGTCCCCCCCCCCTCACTCACCGACTCTCTGTCCCCCCCCCTCACTCACCGACTCTCTGTCCCCCCCCCTCACTCACCGACTCGGTCCCCCCCTCACTCACCGACTCGGTCCCCCCCCCTCACTCACCGACTCGGTCCCCCCCCCTCACTCACCGACTCAGCCCCCCCTCACTCACCGACTCTCAGTCCCCCCTCACTCACCGACTCTCAGTCCCCCCTCACTCACCGACTCTCAGTCCCCCCCTCACTCACCGTCTCTCAGTCCCCCACTCACTCACCGACTCAGTCGCTCCCTCACTCACCGACTGTCCCCCCCTCTCTCACCGACACTCAGTCGCTCCCTCACTCACCAACTCTCTGTCCCCCCGTCACCCAATGACTCTCAGTCCCCCCTCACTCACCGACTCTCAGTCACCCACTCACTCACCGACTCTGTCCCCCCCCTCACTCACCGACTCTCAGTCCCCCCCCACCCCACACTCACCTAAACTCAGTCCCCCCTCACTCACCGACTCTCGGTCCCCCCCCTCACTCACCGACTCTCAATCCCCCCCCACCCCTCACTCCCCGACTCTCAGTCCCTCCCTCACTCACCGACTCTGTCCCCTCCTCCCTCACCGACTCTCAGTCCCCCCCTCACCCACCATCTCTCAGTCCCCCCTCAATCACCGACTCTCAGTCCCCCCCACTTACTCACCGACTCCCAGTCCCCCCTCACTCACTGACTCTGTCCCCCCCACCCCTCACTCACCTAGTCTCAGTCCCCCCTCACTCACCTACTCAGTACCCCCTCACTCACCGACTTTCAGTCACCCACTCACTGACCGACTCTGTCCCCCCCCCTCACTTACCGACTCTCAGTCCCCCCCCACCCCTCACTCAGTCCCCCCTCACTCACCGACTCTCAGTCCACCCCCCTCACGCACCGACTCTCAATACCCCCCCACCCCTCACTCACCGACTCTCAGTCCCCCCCTCACTCACCGACTCTCTGTCCCCCCCTCACTCACCGACTCTCTGTCCCCCCCTCACTCACCGACTCTCAGTCCCCACCCTCACTCACTGACTCTCAGTCCCCTCCCCCCTCACTCACCGACTCTCAGTCCCCCCCCTCACTCACCGACTCAGTCCCCCCCCTCACTCACCGACTCTCATTCCCCCCCTCACTCACCGACTCTCAGTCCCCCCCTCACTCACCGACTCTCAGTCCCTCCCCCTCACTCACCGACTCAGTCCCCCCTCTCTCACCTTCTCAGTCCCCCCTCACTCACCTACTCTCAGTCCCCCCTCACTCACCTACTCTCAGTCCCCCCTCACTCACCGACTCTCAGTCGCTCCCTCACTCACCTACTCTCAGTCCCCCCTCACTCACCGACTCTCAGTCACCCCCCTCACTCACCAACTCTCAGTCACCCCCCTCATGCACCGACTCTCAATCCCCTCACTCACCTACTCTGCCCCCTCACTCACAGACTCTCAGTCCCCCCTCAATCACCGACTCTCAGTCCCCCCCCCTGACTCACCGACTCTCAGTCCCCCCCTGACTCACCGACTCTCAGTCCCCCCCTGACTCACCGACTCTCAGTCCCCCCCTGACTCACCGACTCTCAGTCCCCCCCTGACTCACCGACTCTCAGTCCCCCCCTGACTCACCGACTCTCAGTCCCCCCCTGACTCACCGACTCTCAGTCCCCCCCTGACTCACCGACTCTCAGTCCCCCCCTGACTCACCGACTCAGTCCCCCCCTGACTCACCGACTCTCAGTCCCCACCCTCAATCACCGACTCTCAGTCGCTCCCTCACTCACCGACTCTGTCCCCCCCCTCACTCACCGATTCTCAGTCCCCCCTTCACTCACCTACTCTCAGTCCCCCCTCACTCACCGACTCTCAGTCCCCCCTCACTCACCGACTCTCAGTCCCCCCTCACTCACCGACTCTCAATCTACCCCCCACCCCTCACTCACCTACTCAATCCCCCCTCACTCACCTACTCTCAGTCCCCCCTCACTCACCGACTCTCAGTCCCCCCCTCAATCACCGACTCAGTCCCCCCCTCAATCACCGACTCTCAGTACCCCCTCAATCACCGACTCTCAGTCCCCCCTCAATCACCGACTCTCAGTCCCCCCCCTCACTCACCGACTCTCAGTCCCCCCCCTCACTCACTGACACTCAGTCACCCCCCTCACTCACTGACTCTCAATCCCCCCCCACCCTCACTCACCTACTCAATCCCCCCTCACTCACCTACTCTCAGTCCCCCATCACTCACCGACTCTCAGTCCCCCCTCAATCACCGACTCTCAGTCCCCCCTCAATCACCGACTCTCAGTCACCCCTCAATCACCGACTCTCAGTCCCCCCTCAATCACCGACTCTCAGTGCCCCCTCAATCACCGACTCTCAGTCCCTCCCTCCCTTACCGACTGTCAGTCCTTCCCTCACTCACCGACGCTCAGTCCCTCCCCACTCACCGACACTCAGTCCCTACCTCACTCACAGACACTCAGTCACCCCCCTCACTCACCGACTCTCTGTCCCCCCTGACTCACCGACACAGTCCCCACCTCACTCACCGACTCAGTCCCCCCTCCCCTCACTCACCGACTCTCAGTCCCCTCCCTCACTCACCGACTCTCAGTCCCCCCTCACTCACCAACACTCAGTCCCCCCTCACTCACCGACTCTGTCCGCTCCCTCACTCACCGACCCTCAGTCCCCTCCCTCACTCACTGACTCTCAGTCCCCCCCTCACTCACTGACTCTCAGTCCCCACCCTCACTGACTGACTCTCAGTCCCCTCCCCCTCACTGACTCTCAGTCCACCCCCCTCACTCACCCACCGACTCAGTCCCTCCCCTCACTCACCGACTCTCAGTCACTCCCTCACTCACCGACTCAGTCCCCCCCCTCACTCACCGACTCTCAGTCCCCCCCTCACTCACCGATTCTCAGTCCCTCCCTCGCTCACTGACACTCAGTCCCCCCTCACTCACCGACACTCAGTCCCCCCCCTCACTCACCGATTCTCAGTCCCTCCCTCGCTCACTGACACTCAGTCCCCCCTCACTCACCGACTCTCAGTCCCCCCCTCACTCACCGACTCTCAGTCACTCCCTCACTCACCGACTCAGTCCCCCCCCCTCACTCACCGACTCAGTCCCCCCCCTCACTCACCGACTCTCAGTCCCCCCCCTAACTCACCGACTCTCAGTCCCCCCCCTCACTCACCGCCCTCACTCTCCGACTCTCAGTCCCCCCTCACTAATCGACTCTCAGTCCCCCCTCACTAATCGACTCTCAGTCCCCCCTCACTCACCGACTCTCAGTCCCCCCTCACTCACCGACTCTCAGTCCCCCCTCACTCACCGACTCTCAGTCCCCCCTCACTCACCGACTCTCAGTCCCCCCCTCACTCACCGACTCTCAGTCCCCCCCTCACTCACCGACTCTCAGTCCCCCCCCCCTCACTCACCGACTTGCAGTCCCCCCCTCACTCACCGAGTCTCAGTCCCCCCTCACTCACCGACTCTCAGTCCCCCCCTCACTCACCGACTTGCAGTCCCCCCCCTCACTCACCGACTCTCAGTCCCCCCCCTCACTCACCGACTCTCAGTCCCTCCCTCACTCACCGACTCTCAGTCCCCCCTTCACTCACCTACTCTCAGTCTCCCCCCCCTCACTCACCGACTCTCAGTCCCCCCTTCACTCACCGACTCTCAGTCACCACCCTCACTCACCGACTCTCAGTCACCCCCCTCACTCTCCGACTCTCAGTCACCCCCCTCACTCACCGACTCTCAGTCCCCCCTTCACTCACCTACTCTCAGTCACCCCCCTCACTCTCCGACTCTCAGTCCCCCCCTCACTCACCGACTCTCAGTCCCCCCTCACTCACCGACTCTCAGTCCCCCCTCACTCACCGACTCTCAGTCCCCCCTCACTCACCGACTCTCAGTCCCCCCTCACTCACCGATTCTCAGTCCCCCCTCACTCACCGACACTCAGTCCCCCCTCACTCACCGACTCTCAGTCCCCCCTCAATCACCGACTCTCAGTCCCCCCCCCCTCACTCACCGACTCTCAGTCCCCCCTCACTCACCGACTCTCAGTCCCCCCTTCACTCACCTACTCTCAGTCACCCCCCTCACTCTCTGACTCTCAGTCACCCCCCTCACTCTCCGACTCTCAGTCCCCCCCTCACTCACCGACTCTCAGTCCCCCCCTCACTCACCGACTCTCAGTCCCCTCACTCACCTACTCAGTCCCCCCTCACTCACAGACTCTCAGTCCCCCCTCAATCACCGACTCTCAGTCCCCCCCCCTCACTCACCGACTCTCAGTCCCCCCCCTGACTCACCGACACAGTCCACCCCTCACTCACCGACTCTCAGTCCCCCCCCTAACTCACCGACTCTCAGTCGCTCCCTCACTCACCGACTCTGTCCCCCCCCTCACTCACCGACTCTCAGTCCCCCCTTCACTCACCTACTCTCAGTCCCCCCTCACTCACCGACTCTCAGTCCCCCCTCACTCACCGACTCTCAATCTACCCCCCACCCCTTACTCACCTACTCAATCCCCCCTCACTCACCTACTCTCAGTCCCCCCTCACTCACCGACTCTCAGTCCCCCCCTCAATCACCGACTCTCAGTCCCCCCCCTCAATCACCGACTCTCAGTCCCCCCCTCACTCACCGACTCTCAGTCCCTCCCTCACTCACCGACTCTCAGTCCCCCCTTCACTCACCTACTCTCAGTCCCCCCCCCCTCACTCACCGACTCTCAGTCCCCCCTTCACTCACCGACTCTCAGTCACCACCCTCACTCACCGACTCTCAGTCACCCCCCTCACTCTCCGACTCTCAGTCACCCCCCTCACTCACCGACTCTCAGTCCCCCCTTCACTCACCTACTCTCAGTCACCCCCCTCACTCTCCGACTCTCAGTCCCCCCCCTCACTCACCGCCCTCACTCTCCGACTCTCAGTCCCCCCTCACTCACAGACTCTCAGTCCCCCCCTCACTCACCGACTCTCAGTCCCCCCTCACTCACCGACTCTCAGTCCCCCCTCACTCACCAACTCTCAGTCCCCCCTCACTCACCGACTCTCAGTCCCCCCTCACTCACCGATTCTCAGTCCCCCCTCACTCACCGACTCTCAGTCCCCCCTCACTCACCGACTCTCAGTCCCTCCTCACGCACCGATTCTCAATCCCCTCACTCACCTGCTCAGTCCCCCCTCACTCACAGACTCTCAGTCCCCCCTCAATCACCGACTCTCAGTCCCCCCCCCTCACTCACCGACTCTCAGTCCCCCCTCACTCACCGACTCTCAGTCCCCCCTTCACTCACCTACTCTCAGTCACCCCCCTCACTCACCGACTCTCAGTCACCCCCCTCACTCTCCGACTCTCAGTCCCCCCCCTCACTCACCGACTCTCAGTCCCCCCCTCACTCACCGACTCTCAGTCCCTCCTCACTCACCGACTCTCAGTCCCCCCCCTCACGCACCGATTCTCAATCCCCTCACTCACCTACTCAGTCCCCCCTCACTCACAGACTCTCAGTCCCCCCTCAATCACCGACTCTCAGTCCCCCCCCCTCACTCACCGACTCTCAGTCCCCCCCTGACTCACCAACACAGTCCACCCCTCACTCACCGACTCTCAGTCCCCCCCCTCACTCACCGACTCTCAGTCGCTCCCTCACTCACCGACTCTGTCCCCCCCCCTCACTCACCGACTCTCAGTCCCCCCTTCACTCACCTACTCTCAGTCCCCCCTCACTCACCGACTCTCAGTCCCCCCCTCAATCACCGACTCTCAGTCCCCCCCTCAATCACCGACTCTCAGTCCCCCCCCTCACTCACCGACTCTCAGTCCCTACCTCACTCACCGACACTCAGTCACCCCCCTCACTCACCGACTCTCTGTCCCCCCGACTCACCGACAGTCCCCCCCTCACTCACCGACTCAGTCCCCCCTCCCCTCACTCACCGACTCTCAGTCCCCTCCCTCACTCACCGACTCTCAGTCCCCCCTCACTCACCAACACTCAGTCCCCCCTCACTCACCGACTCTCAGTCCCCTCCCTCACTCACCGACTCTCAGTCCCTCCCTCACTCACCGACTCTCAGTCCCCTCCCTCACTCACCGACTCTGTCCCCTCCCTCACTCACCGACCCTCAGTCCCCTCCCTCACTCACCGACTCTGTCCCCTCCCTCACTCACCGACTCAGTCCCCCCTCACTCACCGACTCTCAGTCCCCCCCCCTCACTCACCGACTCTCAGTCCCCCCTCACTCACAGACTCTCTGTCCCCTCCCTCACTCACCGACTCACAGTCCCCCCTCTCACCGACTCTCAGTCCCCCCCCTCACTCACCGACTCACAGTCCCCCCTCACTCACCGACTCTCAGTCCCCCCCCTCACTCACCGACTCACAGTCCCCCCTCACTCACTGACTCTCAGTCCCCCCTCACTCACTGACTCTCAGTCCCCCCTCACTCACCCACCGACTCAGTCCCTCCCCTCACTCGCCGACTCTCAGTCCCTCCCTCACTCACCGACACTCAGTCCCTCGCTCACTCACCGACACTCAGTCCCTCGCTCACTCACCGACTCAGTCCCCCCCATCACTCACCGACTCTCAGTCCCCCCCTAACTCTCCGACTCTCAGTCCCCCCCCTCACTCACCGACTCTCAGTCCCCCCCCTCACTCACCGTCTCTCAGTCCCCCCCTCACTCACCGACTCTCAGTCCCCCCTCACTCACCGACTTGCAGTCCCCCCCCTCACTCACCGACTCTCAGTCCCCCCTTACTCACCGACTCTCTGTCTCCCCCCCCCTCACTCACCGACTCTCAGTCCCCCCCACCCCTCACTCACCTACTCAGACCCCCCTCACTCACCGACTCTCAGTCCCCCCCTCACTCACCGACTCTCAGTCCCCCCCCCCTTACTCACCGACTCTCAGTCCCCCCTCACTCACCGACTCAGTCCCCCCTCACTCACCAACTCTCAGTCCCCCCTCACTCACCGACTCTCAGTCCCCCCCCCCTCACTCACCGACTCTCAGTCCCCCCCCTCACTCACCGACTCTCAGTCCCGCCTCACTCACCGACGCTCAGTCCCCCCCCCCCTCACTCACCGACTCTCAGTCCCCCCCTCACTCACCGATTCTCAGTCCCCCCCCTCACTCACCGACTCTCAGTCCCCCCCCTCACTCACCGACTCTGTCCCCCACTCACTCACCGTCTCCGTCCCCCCTCCCTCACAGACTCTCAGTCCCCCCTCACTAACCGACTCTCAGTCCCCCCCCCTCACTCACCGACTCAGTCCCCCCTCACTCACCGACTCAGTCCCCCCTCACTCACCGACTCTCAGTCCCCCTCCTCACTCACCGACTCTCAGTCCCCCCCTCCTCACTCACCGACTCAGTCCCCCCCCTCACTCACCGACTCAGTCCCCCCCTCACTCACCGACTCAGTCCCCCCCTCACTCAACGACTCAGTCCCCCCCCTCACTCACCGACTCAGTCCCCCCCCTCACTCACCGACTCAGTCCCCCCCCTCACTCACCGACTCAGTCCCCCCCCTCACTCACCGACTCAGTCCCCCCCCTCACTCACCGACTCAGTCCCCCCCTCACTCACCGACTCAGTCCCCCCCTCACTCACCGACTCAGTCCCCCCCTCACTCACCGACTCAGTCCCCCCCTCACTCACCGACTCAGTCCCCCCCTCACTCACCGACTCAGTCCCCCCCTCACTCACCGACTCAGTCCCCCCCTCACTCACCGACTCAGTCCCCCCCTCACTCACCGACTCAGTCCCCCCCTCACTCACCGACTCAGTCCCCCCCTCACTCAGCGACTCAGTCCCCCCCTCACTCAGCGACTCAGTCCCCCCCTCACTCAGCGACTCAGTCCCCCCCTCACTCAGCGACTCAGTCCACCCCCTCACTCAGAGACTCAGTCCCCCCCTCACTCAGCGACTCAGTCCCCCCCTCACTCAGCGACTCAGTCCCCCCCTCACTCAGCGACTCAGTCCCCCCCTCACACACCGACTCAGTCCCCCCCTCACTCACCGACTCAGTCCCCCCCTCACTCACCGACTCTCAGTCCCCCCCCTCACTCACCGACTCTCAGTCCCCCCCCCCACCGACTCTCAGTCCCCCCCCTCACTCACCGACTCTCAGTCCCCCCCCTCACTCACCGTCTCTCAGTCCCCCACTCAATCACGGACTCTGTCCCCCCCCTCACTCACCGACTCAGTCACCCCCCTCACTCACCGACTCTCAATCCCCCACTCACTCACCGACTCTCAGTCCCCGCCTCACTCACCGACTCTGTCCCCTCCTCACTCACCGACTCTGTCCCCTCCTCACTCATGGTCTCTCAGTCCCCCACTCACTCTCAATCAGTCCCTCACTCACCGACTCAGTCCCCCCCTGTCTCACCGACAGTCACCCCCCACCCACCTACTCTCAGTCCCCCCTCACTCACCGTCTCTCAGTCCCCCACTCACTCACTGACTCTGTCCCCACCCTCACTCACCGACTCTCAGTCACCCATTGTAGCGCACAAAGACTCCATGAGACGAATAGAGTGAAGTCGATGAGGCTTTATTAAGCGTGTCTGTTCTCCCGCAGCTCGATATTTAACTGGCCTGCGGGGGAAGACTCCGGCTTCTTATACTCCGCCTTCAGGGCGGAGCTAGAGGTCAACGGCCAACCAGGACCCGGGATCTGTCAGCCAATGACATTAGGGCTTCCAGTCCCACATGACCCCCAATACATACTACCACACCGACTCCCAGTCCCCCCCTCACTCACTGACTCAGTCACTCCCTCACTCACCGACTCTCAGTCGCTCCCTCACTCACCAACTCTCTGACCCCCCTCAATCATCGAATCATTCCGCCCCTCAATCACCGACTCTCAGTCCCCCGCTCAATCACCGACTCAGTCCCTCCCTCCCTTACCGACTCTGTCCTTCCCTCACTCACCGACCCTCAGTCCCTCCCCAATCACCGACTCTCAGTCCCTCCCTCACTCACCGACTCTCAATCCCCCCCACCCCTCACTCACCGACTCTCAGTCCCCCCCCTCGCTCACTGACACTCAGTCCCTCCCTCGCTCACTGACACTCAGTCCCTCCCTCGCTCACTGACACTCAGTCCCTCCCTCGCTCACTGACACTCAGTCCCTCCCTCGCTCACTGACACTCAGTCCCTCCCTCGCTCACTGACACTCAGTCCCTCCCTCGCTCACTGAAACTCAGTCCCTCCCTCGCTCACTGACACTCAGTCCCTCCCTCGCTCACTGACACTCAGTCCCTCCTTCGCTCACTGACACTCAGTCCCTCCCTCGCTCACTGACACTCAGTCCCTCCCTCGCTCACTGACACTCAGTCCCTCCCTCGCTCACTGACACTCAGTCCCTCCCTCGCTCACTGACACTCAGTCCCTCCCTCGCTCACTGACACTCAGTCCCTCCCTCGCTCACTGACACTCAGTCCCTCCCTCGCTCACTGACACTCAGTCCCTCCCTCGCTCACTGACACTCAGTCCCTCCCTCGCTCACTGACACTCAGTCCCTCCCTCGCTCACTGACACTCAGTCCCTCCCTCGCTCACCGACTCAGTCCCCCCCCTCACTCACCGACTCAATCCCCCCCCTCACTCACCGAATCAGTCCCCCCTCACTCACCGACTCAGTCCCCCCCCTCACTCACCGACTCAATCCCCCCCCTCACTCACCGAATCAGTCCCCCCTCACTCACCGACTCAGTCCCCCCCTCACTCACCGACTCAGTCCCCCCCTCACTCACCGACTCAGTCCCCCCCTCACTCACCGACTCAGTCCCCCCGCTCACTCACCGACTCAGTCCCCCCCTCACTCACCGACTCAGTCCCCCCCTCACTCACCGACTCATTCCGCCCCTCACTCACCGACTCAGTCCCCCCTCACTCACCGACTCAGTCCCCCCCCTCACTCACCGACTCAGTCCCCCCCTCACTCACCGACTCAGTCCCCCCCTCACTCACCGACTCAGTCCCCCCCTCACTCACCGACTCAGTCCCCCCCTCACTCACCGACTCAGTCCCCCCCTCACTCACCGACTCAGTCCCCCCCTCACTCACCGACTCAGACCCCCCCTCACTCACCGACTCAGACCCCCTCACTCACCGACTCAGTCCCCCCCCCTCACTCACCGACTCAGTCCCCCCCCTCACTCACCGACTCAGTCACCCCCTCACTCACCGACTCAGTCCCCCCCTCACTCACCGACTCAGTCCCCCCCTCACTCACCGACTCAGTCCCCCCCTCACTCACCGACTCAGTCCCCCCCTCACTCACCGACTCAGTCCCCCCCTCACTCACCGACTCAGTCCCCCCCTCACTCACCGACTCAGTACCCCCCTCACTCACCGACTCAGTCCCCCCCTCACTCACCGACTCAGTCCCCCCCTCACTCACCGACTCAGTCCCCCCCTCACTCACCAACACTCAGTCCCCCCTCACTCACCGACTCAGTCCCCCCTCCCCTCACTCACCGACTCTCAGTCCCCTCCCTCACTCACCGACTCTCAGTCCCTCCCTCACTCACCGACTCTCAGTCCCCTCCCTCACTCACCGACTCTGTCCCCTCCCTCACTCACCGACCCTCAGTCCCCTCCCTCACTCACCGACTCTGTCCCCTCCCTCACTCACCGACTCACAGTCCCCCCTCACTCACCGACTCTCAGTCCCCCCCTCACTCACCGACTCTCAGTCCCCCCTCACTCACCGACTCTGTCCCCTCCCTCACTCACCGACTCACAGTCCCCCCTCTCACCGACTCTCAGTCCCCCCCCCTCACTCACCGACTCACAGTCCCCCCTCACTCACCGACTCTCAGTCCCCCCCCTCACTCACCGACTCACAGTCCCCCCTCACTCACTGACTCTCAGTCCCTCCCCTCACTCACCCACCGACTCAGTCCCTCCCCTCACTCGCCTACTCTCAGTCCCTCCCTCACTCACCGACACTCAGTCCCTCGCTCACTCACCGACTCAGTCCCCCCCATCACTCACCGACTCTCAGTCCCCCCCCTCACTCTCCGACTCTCAGTCCCCCCCCTCACTCACCGACTCTCAGTCCCCCCCTCACTCACCGACTCTCAGTCCCCCCTCACTCACCGACTTGCAGTCCCCCCCCTCACTCACCGACTCTCATTCCCCCCTCACTCACCGACTCTCTGTCTCCCCCCCCCTCACTCACCGACTCTCAGTCCCCCCCACCCCTCACTCACCTACTCAGACCCCCCTCACTCACCGACTCTCAGTCCCCCCCTCACTCACCGACTCTCAGTCCCCCCCCCCCTTACTCACCGACTCTCAGTCACCCCTCACTCACCGACTCTCAGTCCCCCCTCACTCACCAACTCTCAGTCCCCCCTCACTCACCGACTCTCAGTCCCCCCCCCCTCACTCACCGACTCTCAGTCCCCCCCCTCACTCACCGACTCTCAGTCCCGCCTCACTCACCGACGCTCAGTCCCCCCCCCCTCACTCACCGACTCTCAGTCCCCCCCTCACTCACCGATTCTCAGTCCCCCCCCCTCACTCACCGACTCTCAGTCCCCCCCCTCACCGACTCTCAGTCCCCCCTCACTCACCGACTCTCAGTCCCTCCCCCCTCACTCACCGACTCTCAGTCCCCCCCCTCACTCACCGACTCTCAGTCCCCCCCTCACTCACCGACTCTCAGTCCCCCCCCACCCCTCACTCATCTACTCAGTACCCCCTCACTCACCGACTTTCAGTCCCCCCCCTCAATCACCGACTCTCAGTCACCCCTCACTCACCGACTCTCAGTCCCCCCCCTCACGCACTGACTCTCAATCCCCCCCCCACCCCTCACTCACCTACTCAATCCCCCCTCACTCACCGACTCTCAGTCCCCCCCTCACTCACCGACTCTCAGTCACCCCCCTCACTCACCGACTCTCAGTCCCCCCTCAATCACCGACTCAGTCCCTCCCTCCCTTACCGACTCTCAGTCCCTCCCTCACTCACCCACACTCAGTCCCTCGTTCACTCACCGACTCTGTCCCCCCCCCTCACTCACTGACTCTCACTCCCCCCCCCACCCCTCACTCACCTACCTTCAGTCCCCCCTCACTCACCTCCTCTCAGTCCCCCCTCACTCACCTCCTCTCAGTCCCCCCCCTCACTCACTGACTCTCAATCCCCCCCACCCCTCACTCACCTACTCAATCCCCCCTCACTCACCTACTCTCAGTCCCCCCTCACTCACCTACTCTGTCCCCCCTCACTCACCTACTCTGTCCCCCCTCACTCACCGACTCTCAGTCCCCCCTCACTCACCGACTCTCTGTCCCCCCTGACTCACCGACACAGTCCCCCCCTCACTCACCGACTCAGTCCCCCCTCCCCTCACTCACCGACTCTCAGTCCCCTCCCTCACTCACCGACTCTCAGTCCCGCCCCCTCACTCGCTGATTCTCAGTCCCCCCCTCACTCACCGACTCTCAGTCCCCCCCCTCACTCACCGACTCTCAGTCCCCCCCTCACTCACCGACTCTCAGTCCCCCCTCACTCACCGACTCTCAGTCCCCCCCCTCACTCACCGACTCTCAGTCCCCCCCCTCACTCACCGACTCTCAGTCCCCACCCTCACTGACTGACTCTCAGTCCCCTTCCCCCCTCACTGACTCTCAGTCCACCCCCCTCACTCACCCACCGACTCAGTCCCTCCCCTCACTCACCGATTCTCAGTCCCTCCCTCGCTCACTGACACTCAGTCCCTCCCTCACTCACCGACTCTCAGTAACTCCCTCACTCACCGACTCAGTCCCCCCCCTCACTCACCGACTCTCAGTCCCCCCCTCACTCACCGACTCTCAGTCCCCCCCCTCACTCACCGTCTCTCAGTCCCCCACTCACTCACCGACTCTCAGTCCCCCCCTCACTCACCGACTCTCAGTCCCCGCTCACTCACCGACTCTCAGTCCCCCCCCTCACTCACCGACTCTCAGTCGCTCCCTCACTCACCGACTCTCAGTCCCCCCTCACTCACCGACTCTCTGTCTCCCCCCCCTCACTCACCGACTCTCAGTCCCCCCCACCCCTCACTCACCTACTCAGACCCCCCTCACTCACCTCCTCTCAGTCCCCCCCTCACTCACCTCCTCTCAGTCCCCCCCTCACTCACCGACTCTCAGTCCCCCCCCTCACTCACCGACTCTCAGTCCCCCCCCTCACTCACCGACTCTCAGTCACCCACTCACTCACCGACTCTGTCCCCCCCCCTCACTCACCTCCTCTCAGTCCCCCCTCACTCACCTCCTCTCAGTCCCCCCCCACACTCGCTGACACTCAGTCACCCCCCTCACTCACTGACTCTCAATCCCCCCCCACCCCTCACTCACCTACTCAATCCCCCCTCACTCACCTACTCTGTCCCCCCTCACTCACCGACTCTCAGTTCCCCCCTCAATCACCGACTCTCAGTCCCCCCTCAATCACCGACTCTCAGTCCCCCCTCACTCACCTACTCAATCCCCCCTCACTCACCGACACTCAGTCCCCCCCTCACTCACCGACTCTCAGTCACCCCCCTCACTCACCGACTCTCAGTCCCCCCTCAATCACCGACTCAGTCCCTCCCTCCCTTACCGACTCTCAGTCCCTCCCTCACTCACCGACCCTCAGTCCCTCCCCACTCACCGACTCTCAGTCCCTACCTCACTCACCGACACTCAGTCCCTCGTTCACTCACCGACTCTGTCCCCCCCTCACTCACTGACTCTCACTCCCCCCCCACCCCTCACTCACCGACCTTCAGTCCCCCCTCACTCACCTCCTCTCAGTCCCCCCTCACTCACCTCCTCTCAGTCCCCCCCCCACACTCGCTGACACTCAGTCACCCCCCTCACTCACTGACTCTCAATCCGCCCCCACCCCTCACTCACCGACTCTCAGTCCCCCCTCACTCACCGACACTCAGTCCCCCCTCACTCACCGACTCTCAGTCCCCCCTCACTCACCGACTCTCAGTCCCCTCCCTCACTCACCGACCCTCAGTCCCCTCCCTCACTCACCGACTCTCAGTCCCCCCCCTCACTCACCGACTCTCAGTCCCCCCCCTCACTCACCGACTCTCAGTCCCCCCCCCTCACTCACCGACTCTCAGTCCCCCCTCACTCACCTACTCTCAGTCCTCCCTCACTCACCGACTCTCAGTCCCCCCCCTCAATCACCGACTCTCAGTCCCCCCCTCAATCACCGACTCACAGTCCCACCCCTCAATCACCGACTCAGTCCCTCCCTCCCTTAACGACCCTCAGTCCCTCCCTCACTCACCGACCCTCAGTCCCTCCCTCACTCACCGACACTCAGTCGCTCCCTCACTCACCGACACTCAGTCGCTCCCTCACTCACCGACTCTCAGTCCCCCCCCCCCCTCACCGACTCTCGGGCCCCCCCTCACCGACTCTCAGTCCCCCCCCTCACTCACCGACACTCAGTCCCCCCCTCACTCTCAGACTCTCAGTCCCCCCCCACCCCTCACTCACCTAGTCTCAGTCCCCCCTCACTCACAGACATTCAGTCCCACCCCCTCACTCACCGACACTCAGTCCCACCCCCCCACTCACCGACTCAGTCCCCCCCCCTCACTCACCGACTCTCAGTCCCCCCTCACTCACCGACTCTCAGTCAGCCCCCTCACTCACCGACATTCAGTCCCCCCCCTCACGCACCGACTCTCAGTCCCCCCCTCAATCACCGACTCAGTCCCTCCCTCCCTTACCGACTCTCAGTCCTTCCCTCACTCACCGACTCTCAGTCCCCCCTCACTCACCGACTCTCAGTCCCCCCTCACTCACCGACTCTCAGTCGTCCCCCCCTCACTCACCGACTCTCAGTCCCCCCCCTCACTCACCGACACTCAGTCCACCCTCAATCACCGACTCTCAGTCCCCCCTCACTCACCGACACTCAGTCCCCCCCCTCACTCACCGACTCAGTCTCCCCTCCCCTCCCTCACAGACTCTCAGTCCCCCCCCCTCACACCGACTCGCAGTCCCCCCTCAATCACCGACTCTCAGTCCCCCCTCAATCACCGACTCTCAGTCCCCCCTCAATCACCGACTCTCAGTCCCCCCTCAATAACCGACTCTCAGTCCCCCCTCAATCGTCGACTCTCAGTCCCCCCTCAATCGCCGACTCTCATTCCCCCCCTCAATCGCCGACTCTCATTCCCCCCTCAATCACCGACTCTCAGTCCCTCCCCACTCACCGACTCTCAGTCCCTCCCTCACTCACCGACTCTCAGTCCCCTCCCTCACTCACCGACTCTCAGTCCCCCCCCTCACTCACTGACTCTCAGTCCCCCCCCCTCACTCACCGACTCTCAGTCCACCCCCCTCACTCACCCACCGACTCAGTCCCTCCCCTCACTCACCGACTCTCAGTCCCCCCTCACTCACCAACTCTCTGTCCCCCCTCACTCACCAACTCTCTGTCCCCCCTCACTCACCGACTCGCAGTCCCCCCCTCACTCACCGACTCGCAGTCCCCCCCTCACTCACCGACTCGCAGTCCCCCCCCCCTCACTCACCGACTCTCAGCCCCCCCTCACTCACCGACTCTCAGTCCCCCCTCACTCACCGACTCTCAGTCCCCCCTCAATCACCGACTCTCAGTCCCCTCCCTCACTCACCGACTCTCTATCCTCCCCCCTCACTCACCGACTCAGTCCCCCCCCCTGTCTCACCGACTCTCAGTCGCTCCCTCACTCACAGACTCTCAGTCGCCCCTCACTCACCGACTCAGTCCCCCCCCTCACTCACCGACTCTCAGTCCCCCCCTCAATCACCGACTCTCAGTCCCCCCTCAATCACCGACTCTCAGTCCCCCCCTGACTCACCGACTCTCAGCCCCCCCCCTCACTCAACGACACTCAGTCCCACCCTCACTCACCGACTCAGTCCCCCCCTCCCCTCACTCACCGACTCAGTCCCCTCCCTCAGTCACCGACACTCAGTCGTCGTCCCCCTCTCTCACCGACTCGCAGTCACCCCTCACTCACCGACTCGCAGTCCCCCCCCCACTCACCGACTCGCAGTCCCCCCCTCCCCTCACTCACCGACTCAGTCCCCTCCCTCAGTCACCGACACTCAGACCCCCCCCTCACTCACCGACTCTCAGTCCCCCCTCACTCACCGACTCTCAGTCCCCCCTCACTCACCGACTCTCAGTCCCCCCTCACTCACCGACTCTCAGTCCCCCCTCACTCACCGACTCTCAGTCCCCCCTCACTCACCGACTCTCAGTCCCCCCTCACTCACCGACTCTCAGTCCCCCCTCACTCACCGACTCTCAGTCCCCCCTCACTCACCGACTCTCAGTCCCCCCTCACTCACCGACTCTCAGTCCCCCCTCACTCACCGACTCTCAGTCCCCCCACTCACTCACCGACTAGAACCTTAGTTAGGCCACACTTGGAGTATAGTGTTCAATTCTGGTCGCCACACTACCAGAAGGATGTGGAGGCTTTAGAGAGGGTGCAGAAGAGATTTACCAGAATGTTGCCTGGTATGGAGGGCAGAAGCTATGAGGAGCGATTGAATAAACTCGGTTTGTTCTCACTGGAACGAAGGAGGTTGAGGGGCGACCTGATAGAGGTATACAAAATTATGAGGGGCATAGACAGAGTGGATAGTCAGAGGCTTTTCCCCAGGGTAGAGGGGTCAATTACTAGGGGGCATAGGTTTAAGGTGAGAGGGGCAAAGTTTAGAGTAGATGTACGAGGCAAGTTTTTTACGCAGAGGGTAGTGGGTGCCTGGAACTCACTACCGGAGGAGGTAGTGGAGGCAGGGACGATAGGGACATTTAAGGGGCATCTTGACAAATATATGAATAGGATGGGAATAGAAGGATACGGACCCAGGAAGTGTAGAAGATTGTAGTTTAGTCGGGCAGTATGGTCGGCACGGGCTTGGAGGGCCGAAGGGCCTGTTCCTGTGCTGTACATTTCTTTGTTCTTTGTTGACACTCAGTCCCCCCTCACTCACCGACTCTCAGTCCCCTCTCACTCACCGACTCTCAGTTTCCCCCTCCCTCACCGACTCTCAGTTTCCCCCTCACTCACCGACTCTCAGACCCCCCTCACTCACCGACACAGTCCCCCCTCACTCACCGACACAGTCCCCCCTCACTCACCGACACTCAGTCCCCTTCACTCACCGACACTCAGTCCCCCCTCACTCACCGACTCTCAGTCCCCCCTCCCCTCACTCACCGACTCTCAGTCCCCGCCCTCACTCACCGACTCGCAGTCCCCCCCCCCTCACTCACCGACTCTCAGTCCCCCCCCCCCTTACTCACCGACTGTCAGTCCCCCCCCCCTCACTCACCGACTCAGTCCCTCCGCTCACTCACCGACTCAGTCCCCCCCTCGCTCTCTGACTCAGTCCCTCCCTCGCTCTCTGACTCAGTCCCTCCCTCACTCACCGACTCAGTCCCCTCCCTCACTCACCGACTCAGTCCCCCCACTCACTCACCGACTCAGTCCCCCCCCTCACTCACCGACTCTCAGTCCCTCCCTCGCTCTCTGACTCAGTCCCCCCCCTCACTCACCGACTCTCAGTCCCTCCCTCGCTCTCTGACTCAGTCCCCCCCCTCATCATCGACTCTCAGTCCCCCCTCAATCACCGACTCTCAGTCCCCCCTCAAACACCGACTCTCAGTCCCCCCTCACTCACCGACTCTCAGTCCCCCTCAAACACCGACTCTCAGTCCCCCCTCAAACACCGACTCTCAGTCCCCCCCTCAATCACCGACTCTCAGTCCCCCCTCAATCACCGACTCTCAGTCCCCCCTCAATCACCGACTCTCAGTCCCCCCTCAATCACCGACTCTCAGTCCCCCCTCAATCACCGACTCTCAGTCCCCCCTCAATCACCGACTCTCAGTCCCCCCTCAATCACCGACTCTCAGTCCCCCCTCAATCACCGACTCTCAGTCGTCCCCCCTCAATCACCGACTCTCAGTCCCCCCTCAATAACCGACTCTCAGTCCCCCCTCAATAACCGACTCTCAGTCCCCCCTCAATCACCGACTCTCAGTCCCCCCCTCACTCACCGACTCAGTCCTTCCCTCACTCACCGACTCTCAGTCCCTCCCTCACTCACCGACTCTCAGTCCCTCCCTCACTCACAGACTCTCAGTCCCTCCCTCACTCACCGACTCTCAGCCTCCCCCCCACACTCACCGACTCACAGTCCCCCCCCTCACTCACCGACTCAGTCCCCCCTCCCCTCACTCACCGACTCTCAGTCCCCCCCCTCACTCACCGACTCTCTGTCCCCCCTCCCCTCACTCACCGACTCTCAGTCCCTTCCCTCACTCACCGACTCTCAGTCCCCCCCCCTCACTCACCGACTCTCAGTCCCCCCCCCCTCACTCACCGACTCTCAGCCTCCCCCCCACACTCACCGACTCACAGTCCCCCCCCTCACTCACCGACTCTCTGTCCCCCCTCCCCTCACTCACCGACTCTCAGTCCCTTCCCTCACTCACCGACTCTCAGTCCCTCCCCCTCACTCACCGACTCTCAGTCGTCCCCCCTCACTCACCGACTCTCAGTCGTCCCCCCTCAATCACCGACTCTCAGTCCCCCCTCAATAACCGACTCTCAGTCCCCCCTCAATAACCGACTCTCAGTCCCCCCCTCACTCACCGACTCAGTCCTTCCCTCACTCACCGACTCTCAGTCCCTCCTCACTCACCGACTCTCAGTCCCTCCCCACTCACAGACTCTCAGTCCCTCCCTCACTCACCGACTCTCAGCCTCCCCCCCCACACTCACCGACTCACAGTCCCTCCCCTCACTCACCGACTCTCAGTCCCCCCTCCCCTCACTCACCGACTCTCAGTCCCCCCCCTCACTCACCGACTCTCTGTCCCCCCTCCCCTCACTCACCGACTCTCAGTCCCTTCCCTCACTCACCGACTCTCAGTCCCCCCCCCTCACTCACCGACTCTCAGTCCCCCCCCCCTCACTCACCGACTCTCAGCCTCCCCCCCACACTCACCGACTCACAGTCCCCCCCCTCACTCACCGACTCTCAGTCCCCCCTCCCCTCACTCACCGACTCTCAGTCCCTTCCCTCACTCACCGACTCTCAGTCCCCCCTCACTCACCGACTCTCAGTCCCCCCCCCTCACTCACCGACTCAGTCCCTCCGCTCACTCACCGACTCAGTCCCCCCCCTCACTCAATGACTCAGTCCCTCCCTCGCTCTCTGACTCAGTCCCCCCACTCACTCACCGACTCAGTCCCCCCCCCTCAATCACCGACTCTCAGTCCCCCCTCAATCACCGACTCTCAGTCCCCCCTCAATCACCGACTCTCAGTCCCCCCTCAATCACCGACTCTCAGTCACCCCTCAATCACCGACTCTCAGTCCCCCCCTCAATCACCGACTCTCAGTCCCCCCTCAATCACCGACTCTCAGTCCCCCCTCAATCACCGACTCTCAGTCCCCGCTCAATCACCGACTCTCAGTCCCCCCTCAATCACCGACTCTCAGTCCCCCCTCAATCACCGACTCTCAGTCCCCCCTCAATCACGGACTCTCAGTCCCCCCTCAATCACGGACTCACAGTCCTCCCTCAATCACGGACTCTCAGTCCTCCCTCAATCACCGACTCTCAGTCCCCCCCCCTGTCTCACCGACTCTCAGTCGCTCCCTCACTCACAGACTCTCAGTCGCCCCTCACTCACCGACTCAGTCCCCCCCCTCACTCACCGACTCTCAGTCCCCCCCTCAATCACCGACTCTCAGTCCCCCCCTGACTCACCGACTCTCAGTCCCCCCCCTCACTCAACGACACTCAGTCCCACCCTCACTCACCGACTCAGTCCCCCCCCTCCCCTCACTGACCGACTCTCAGTCCCCTCCCTCAATCACCGACTCTCAGTCGTCGTCCCCCTCTCTCACCGACTCGCAGTCACCCCTCACTCACCGACTCGCAGTCCCCCCCCCCACTCACCGACTCGCAGTCCCCCCCTCCCCTCACTCACCGACTCAGTCCCCTCCCTCAGTCACCGACTCTCAGTCCCCCCCCTCACTCACCGACTCTCAGTCCCCCCTCACTCACCGACTCTCAGTCCCCCCTCACTCACCGACTCTCAGTCCCCCCTCACTCACCGACTCTCAGTCCCCCCACTCACTCACCGACTCTCAGTCCCCCCACTCACTCACCGACTCTCAGTCCCCCCACTCACTCACCGACTCTCAGTCCCCCCACTCACTCACCGACTAGAACCTTAGTTAGGCCACACTTGGAGTATAGTGTTCAATTCTGGTCGCCACACTACCAGAAGGATGTGGAGGCTTTAGAGAGGGTGCAGAAGAGATTTACCAGAATGTTGCCTGGTATGGATGGCAGAAGCTATGAGGAGCGATTGAATAAACCCGGTTTGTTCTCACTGGAACGAAGGAGGTTGAGGGGCGACCTGATAGAGGTATACAAAATTATGAGGGGCATAGACAGAGTGGATAGTCAGAGGCTTTTCCCCAGGGTAGAGGGGTCAATTACTAGGGGGCATAGGTTTAAGGTGAGAGGGGCAAAGTTTAGAGTAGATGTACGAGGCAAGTTTTTTACGCAGAGGGTAGTGGGTGCCTGGAACTCACTACCGGAGGAGGTAGTGGAGGCAGGGACGATAGGGACATTTAAGGGGCATCTTGACAAATATATGAATAGGATGGGAATAGAAGGATACGGACCCAGGAAGTGTAGAAGATTGTAGTTTAGTCGGGCAGTATGGTCGGCACGGGCTTGAAGGGCCTGTTCCTGTGCTGTACATTTCTTTGTTCTTTGTTGACTCTCAGTCCCCCCTCACTCACCGACTCTCAGTCCCCCCTCACTCACCGACTCTCAGTTTCCCCCTCACTCACCGACTCTCAGTTTCCCCCTCACTCACCGACTATCAGACCCCCCTCACTCACCGACTTTGTCCCCCCTCACTCACCGACACTCAGTCCCCTTCACTCACCGACACTCAGTCCCCCCCTCACTCACCGACTCTCAGTCCCCCCCCCCTCACTCACCGACTCAGTCCCTCCGCTCACTCACCGACTCAGTCCCCTCCCTCACTCATCGACTCTCAGTCCCCCCTCAATCACCGACTCTCAGTCCCCCCTCAATCACCGACTCTCAGTCCCCCCTCAATCACCGACTCTCAGTCCCCCCCCTCAATCACCGACTCTCAGTCCCCCCTCAATCACCGACTCTCAGTCCCCCCTCAATCACCGACTCTCAGTCCCCCCTCAATCACAGACTCTCAGTCCCCCCTCAATCACCGACTCTCAGTCCCCCCTCAATCACCGACTCTCAGTCCCCCCTCAATCACCGACTCTCAGTCCCCCCTCAATCACCGACTCTCAGTCCCCCCTCAGTCCCCCCTCAATCACCGACTCAGTCCTCCTTCAATCACCGACTCTCAGTCCTCCCTCAATCACCGACTCTCAGTCCCCCCTCAATCACCGAC
Source organism: Scyliorhinus torazame (assembly GCF_047496885.1). NCBI lineage: Eukaryota > Metazoa > Chordata > Chondrichthyes > Carcharhiniformes > Scyliorhinidae > Scyliorhinus > Scyliorhinus torazame. The sequence goes on along the minus strand of NC_092720.1, from coordinate 182,900,229 downwards.
TCTCAGTCCCCCCCCTCACTCAACGACACTCAGTCCCCCCCTCCCCTCACTGACCGACTCTCAGTCCCCTCCCTCAATCACCGACTCCTAGTCGTCCCCCCCCTCACTCACCGACTCTCAGTTCCCCCTCACTCACCGTCTCTCAGTCCCCCCACTCACTCACCGACTCTCAGTTCCCCCTCACTCACCGACTCTCAGTCCCCCCCCTCACTCACCGACTCTCAGTCCCCCCCCTCACTCACCGACTCTCAGTCCCCCCTCACTCACCGACTCTCAGTCCCCCCTCACTCACCGACTCTCAGTCCCCCCTCACTCACCGACTCTCAGTCCCCCTCACTCACCGACACTCAGTCCCCCCTCACTCATCGACTCTCAGTCCCCCCACTCACTCACCGACTCAGTCCCCCCACTCACTCACCGACTCAGTCCCCCCCTCACTCACCGACTCTCAGTCCACCCTCAATCACCGACTCTCAGTCCCCCCTCAATCACCGACTCTCAGTCCCCCCTCAATCACCGACTCTCAGTCCCCCCTCAATCACCGACTCTCAGTCCCCCCTCACTCACCGACTCTCAGTCCCCCCTCAATCACCGACTCTCAGTCCCCCCTCAATCACCGACTCTCAGTCCCCCCTCAATCACCGACTCTCAGTCCCCCCTCAATCACCGACTCTCAGTCCCCCCTCAATCACCGACTCTCAGTCCCCCCTCAATCACCGACTCTCAGTCCCCCCTCAATCACCGACTCTCAGTCCCCCCTCAATCACCGACTCTCAGTCCCCCCTCAATCACCGACTCTCAGTCCCCCCTCAATCACCGACTCTCAGTCCCCCCTCAATCACCGACTCTCAGTCCCCCCTCAATCACCGACTCTCAGTCCCCCCTCAATCACCGACTCTCAGTCCCCCCTCAATCACCGACTCTCAGTCCCCCCTCAATCACCGACTCTCAGTCCCCCCTCAATCACCGACTCTCAGTCCCCCCTCAATCACCGACTCTCAGTCCCCCCTCAATCACCGACTCTCAGTCCCCCCTCAATCACCGACTCTCAGTCCCCCCTCAATCACCGACTCTCAGTCCCCCCTCACTCACCGACTCTCAGTCCCCCGCCCTCACTCACCGACTCTCAGTCCCCCGCCCTCACTCACCGACTCTCAGTCCCCCCCCCCTCACTCACCGACTCTCAGTCCCCCCCCCTCACTCACCGACTCTCAGTCTCCCCTCCCTTCCCGACTCTCAGTCCCCCCTCACTCACCGACTCTCAGTCACCCCTCACTCACCGACTCTCAGTCCCTCCCTCACTCACCGACACTCAGTGCCCTTGTCACTCACCGACTCTCAGTCCCTCCCTCCCCGACACTCCGTCCCCCCTCACTCACCGAATCTCTGTCCCCCCTCACTCACCGACTCTGTCCGCCCCTCACTCACCGACTCTCTGTCCCCCCCCTCACTCACCGACACTCTGTCCCCCCCCTCACTCACCGACTCTCTGTCCCCCCCCTCACTCACCGACTCTCTGTCCCCCCCCCCCCTCACTCACCGACACTCAGTCCCCCCTCACTCACCGAATCTCTGTCCCCCCTCACTCACCGACTCTGTCCCCCCCTCACTCACCGACTCTCTGTCCCCCCCCTCACTCACCGACTCTCAGTCCCCCTTCACTCACCGACTCTCTGTCCCCCCCCAACTCACCGACTCTGTCCCCCCCTCACTCACCGACTCTCAGTCCCCCCTCACTCACCGACTCTCAGTCTCCCCTCCCTTCCCGACTCTCAGTCCCCCCTCACTCACCGACTCTCAGTCACCCCTCACTCACCGACTCTCAGTCCCTCCCTCACTCACCGACACTCAGTGCCCTTGTCACTCACCGACTCTCAGTCCCTCCCTCCCCGACACTCAGTCCCCCTCACTCACCGAATCTCTGTCCCCCCCTCACTCACCGACTCTGTCCCCCCCTCACTCACCGACTCTGTCCCCCCCTCACTCACCGACTCTCTGTCCCCCCCCTCACTCACCGACTCTCTGTCCCCCCCCTCACTCACCGACTCTCTGTCCCCCCCCTCACTCACCGACTCTCTGTCCCCCCCCTCACTCACCGACTCTCTGTCCCCCCCCCTCACTCACCGACACTCAGTCGCCCCTCACTCACCGAATCTCTGTCCCCCCTCACTCACCGACTCTGTCCCCCCCCTCACTCACCGACTCTGTCCCCCCCTCACTCACCGACTCTCTGTCCCCCCCTCACTCACCGACTCTCTGTCCCCCCCTTCACTCACCGACTCTGTCCCCCCCCCCACTCACCGACTCTGTCCCCCCCTCACTCACCGACTCTCAGTCCCCCCTCACTCACCGACTCTCAGTCCCCCCCTCACTCACCGACTCTCAGTCCCCCCTCACTCACCGACTCTCAGTCCCCCCTCACTCACCGACTCTCAGTCCCCCCCTCACTCACCGACTCTCAGTCCCCCCTCACTCACCGACTCTCAGTCCCCCCTCACTCACCGACTCTCAGTCCCCCCTCACTCACCGACTCTCAGTCCCCCCCTCACTCACCGACTCTCAGTCCCCCCTCACTCACCGACTCTCAGTCCCCCCTCACTCACCGACTCTCAGTCCCCCCTCACTCACCGACTCTCAGTCCCCCCCCTCACTCACCGACACTCAGTCCCCCCCCCTCACTCACCGACTCTCAGTCCCCCCCCCCTCACTCACCGACTCTCAGTCCCCCCTCCCTCCCCGACTCTCAGTCCCCCCTCACTCACCGACTCTCTGTCCCCCACCTCACTCACCGACACTCAGTGCCCTCGTCACTCACCGACTCTCAGGCCCCCCTCCCCTCACTCACCGACTCTCAGTCCCCCCCTCACTCACCGACTCGCAGTCCCCCCCCTGTGTCACCGACTCTCAGTCCCCCCCTCACTCACCGACTCGCAGTCCCCCCCCTCCCCTCACTCACCGACTCTCAGTCCCTTCCCTCACTCACCAACTCAGTCCCCTCCCTCAGTCACCGACTCTCAGTCCCCCCCTCACTCACCGAATCTCAGTCCCCCCTCCCCTCACTCACCGACTCTCAGTCCCCCCTCACTCACCGACTCTCAGTCCCCCCTCACTCACCGACTCTCAGTCCCCCCTCACTCACCGACTCTCAGTCCCCCCTCACTCACCGACTCTCAGTCCCCCCTCACTCACCGACTCTCAGTCCCCCCTCACTCACCGACTCTCAGTCCCCCCTCACTCACCGACTCTCAGTCCCCCCTCACTCACCGACTCTCCGTCCCTCCCTCACTCACCGACTCTCAGTCCCCCCTCACTCACCGACTCTCAGTCCCTCCCTCACTCACCGACTCTCAGTCCCCCCTCACTCACCGACTCTCAGTCCCTCCCTCACTCACCGACTCTCAGTCCCCCCTCACTCACCGACTCTCAGACACCCCTCACTCACCGACTCTCAGTCCACCCTCACTCACCGACTCTGTCCCCCCCCTCACTCACCGACTCTCAGTCCCCCCCCTCACTCACCGTCACTCAGTCCCTCCCTCACCGACTCTCAGTCCCTCCCTCACTCCCGACTCTCAGTCCCCCCCTCACTCACCGTCTCTCAGTCCCCCCTCACTCACCGACTCTCAGTCCCACCCCTCATTCACCGACTGTCTGTCCCCCCCCCTCACTCACCGACTTTCAGTCCCCCCCTCAGTCACCGACTCAATCCCCCCCCTCACTCCCGGACTCTCAGTCCCCCCCTTCACCGACTCTCAGTCCACTCCCTCACTCACCGACTCTCAGTCCACTACCTCACTCACCGACTCTCAGTCCCCCCTCACTCACCGACTCTGTCCACCCTCCTCACTCACCGACTCTCAGTCCCCCCCCTCACTCACCGACTCTCAGTCGCTCCCTCACTCACCGACTCTCAGTCCCCCCTCACTCACCGTCTCTCAGTCCCCCACTCACTCACCGACTCTCAGTCCCCCCTCACTCACCGACTCTCAGTCCCCCCCACCTCACTCACCGTCTCTCAGTCCCCCACTCACTCACCGACTCTCAGTCCCCCCTCACTCACCGACTCTGTCCACCCTCCTCACTCACCGACTCTGTCCACCCTCCTCACTCACCGACTCTCAGTCCCCCCTCACTCACCGACTCTCAGTCGCTCCCTCACTCACCGACTCTGTCCCCCCCCCTCACTCACCGACTCTCAGTCCCCCCCCTCACTCACCGACTCTCAGTCGCTCCCTCACTCACCGACTCAGTCCCCCCCCACCCCTCACTCACCTACTCTGTCCCCCCTCCACTCACTCACCGACTCTCAGTCCCCCCTCCCCTCACTCACCGACTCTCAGTCCCCGCCCTCACTCACTGACTCTCAGTCCCCCTTCACTCACCGACTCTCAGTCCCTCCCTCACTCACCGACTCTCAGTCCCCCCTCAGTCACCGGCTCTCAGTCCCTCCCTCACTCACCGGCTCTCAGTCCCTCCCTCACTCACCGACTCTCAGTCCCCCCTCACTCACCGACTCTCAGTCCCCCTTCACTCACCGACTCTCAGTCCCTCCCTCACTCACCGACTCTGTCCCCCCCTCACTCACCGACTCAGTCCCGCTTCACTCACCGACTCTCTGTCCCCCCCTCTCACTCACCGACTCTCAGTCCCTCCCTCACTCACCGACTCTCAGTCCCTCCCTCACTCACCGACTCTCAGTCCCCCCCCTCACTCACCGACTCTCAGTCCCTCCCTCACTCACCGACTCAGTCCCTCCCTCACTCACCGACTCAGTCCCTCCCTCACTCACCGACTCTCTGTTTCCCCCCCCCTCACTCACCGACTCTCAGTCCCCCCCCTCACTCACCGACTCTCAGTCCCCCCCTCACTCACCGACTCTCTGTCCCTCCCTCACTCACCGACTCTGTCCCCCCCTCACTCACCGACTCTCAGTCCTCCCTTCACTCACCGACTCTCAGTCCCTCCATCACTCACCGACTCTCAGTCCTCCCTTCACTCACCGACTCTCAGTCCCTCCCTCACTCACCGACTCTCAGTCCCCCCCCTCACTCACCGACTCTCTGTCCCCCCCCTCACTCACCGACTCTCTGTCCCCCCCCTCACTCACCGACTCTCTGTCCCCCCCTCACTTACCGACTCTCAGTCCCCCCCTCACTCACCGACTCTCAGTCCCCCCCCTCACTCACCGTCACTCAGTCCCCCCCCTCACTCACCGACTCTCAGTCCCCCTTCACTCACCGACTCTCAGTCCCTCCCTCACTCACCGACTCTCAGTCCCCCCTCACTCACCGACTCTCAGTCCCTCCCTCACTCACCGACTCTCAGTCCCCCCTCAATCACCGTCACTCAGTCCCTCCCTCACCCACCGACTCTCAGTCCCTCCCTCACTCACCGACTCTCAGTCCCTCCCTCAATCACCGTCACTCAGTCCCCCCTCACTCACCGACTCTCTGTCCCCCACCTCGCTCACCGACTCTGTCCCCCCCTCACTCACCGACTCTCAGTCCCACCCCTCACTCACCGACTCTCAGTCCCCCCCCCCCTCACTCACCGACTTTCAGTCCCCCCCTCAGTCACCGACTCAGTCCCCCCCCTCACTCCCGGACTCTCAGTCCCCCCCTTCACCGTCTCTCAGTCCACTCCTTCACTCACCGACTCTGTCCCCTCCTCACACAGTCTCTCAGTCCCCCCCACCTCACTCACCGTCTCTCAGTCCCCCACTCACTCACCGACTCTCAGTCGCTCGCTCACTCACCGACTCTGTCCCCCCCCTCACTCACCGACTCTGTCCCCCCCCCCTCACTCACCGACTCTCAGTCCCCCCTCACTCACCGACTCTCAGTCGCTCCCTAACTGACCGACTCTCAGTCCCCCCCCTCACTCACCGACTCTCAGTCGCTCCCTCACTCACCGACTCAGTCCCCCCCCACCCCTCACTCACCGACTCTCAGTCCCCGCCCTCACTCACTGACTCTCAGTCCCCTCCCTCACTCACCGACTCAGTCCCCCCCCTCACTCACCGACTCAGTCCCCCCCCTCACTCACCGACTCTCAGTCCCCCCCTCACTCACCGACTCTCAGTCCCCCCCTCACTCACCGACTCTCAGTCCCCCCCTCACTCACCGACTCTCAGTCCCCCCCTCACTCACCGACTCTCAGTCCCCCCCTCACTCACCGACTCTCAGTCCCCCCCTCACTCACCGACTCTCAGTCCCCCCCTCACTCACCGACTCTCAGTCCCCCCTCACTCACCGACTCTCAGTCCCCTCCCTCACAGACTCTCAGTCTCCCCCTCACTCACCGACTCTCAGTCCACCCGTCACTCACCGACTCTCAGTCCACCCGTCACTCACCGACTCAGTCCCCCCCTCACTCAACGACACTCAGTCCAACCCTCACTCACCGACTCAGTCGCCCCTCCCCTCACTGACCGACTCTCAGTCCCCTCCCTCACTCACCGACTCTCAGTCCCCCCTCACTGACCGACTCTCAGTCCCCCCTCACTCACCGACTCTCAGTCCCCCCTCACTCACCGACTCTCAGTCCCCCCCCATCACTCACCGACACTCAGTCCCCCCCCTCACTCACCGACACTCAGTCCCCCCCCTCACTCAACGACACTCAGTCCCCCCCCTCACTCACCGACACTCAGTCCCCCCTCACTCACCGACTCTCAGTTCCCCCCCACTCACTGACTCTCAGTCCCCCCTCACTCTCAGACTCTCAGTCCCCCCTCACTCACCGACCCAGTCCCCCTCACTCACCGACTCTCAGTCCCCCCTCACTCACCGACTCTCAGTCCCCCCTCACTCACCGACTCTCAGTCCCCCCTCACTCACCGACTCTCAGTCCCCCCTCACTCACCGACTCTCAGTCCCCCCTCACTCACCGACTCTCAGTCCCCCCTCACTCACCGACTCTCAGTCCCCCCTCACTCACCGACTCTCAGTCCCCCCTCACTCACCGACTCTCAGTCCCCCCCTCACTCACCGACTCTCAGTCCCCCCTCACTCACCGACTCTCAGTCCCCCCCTCACTCACCGACTCTCAGTCCCCCCTCACTCACCGACTCTCAGTCCCCCCTCACTCACCGACTCTCAGTCCCCCCTCACTCACCGACTCTCAGTCCCCCCTCACTCACCGACTCTCAGTCCCCCCTCACTCACCGACTCTCAGTCCCCCCTCACTCACCAACTCTCAGTCCCCCCTCACTCACCGACTCTCAGTCCCCCCTCTCTCACCGACTCTCAGTCCCCCCTCACTCACCGACTCTCAGTCCCCCCTCACTCACCGACTCTCAGTCCCCCCTCACTCACCGACTCTCAGTCCCCCCTCACTCACCGACTCTCAGTCCCCCCCCCCTCACTCACCGACTCTCAGTCCCCCCTCACTCACCGACTCTCAGTCCCCCCTCACTCACCGACTCTCAGTCCCCTCTCAATCACCGACTCTCAGTCCCCCCCCCTCACCGACTCTCAGTCCCCCCTCACTCACCGACACTCAGTCCCCCCCTCACTCACCGACTCTCTGTCCCCCGTCCCTCAGTTACCCTCACTCACCGATACTCAGTCCCTCCCCTCACTCACCGTCACTCAGTCCCCCCTCATTCACCGACTCTGTCTCCCCTCTCAATCACCGACTCTCAGTCTCCCACCCTCACTCACCGACTCTCAGTCCCCCCCTCACTCACCGACACTCAGTGCCCTCGTCACTCACCGACTCTCAGTCCCTCCCTCCCCGACACTCAGTCCCCCCTCACTCACCCAATCTCTGTCCCCCGTCCCTCAGTTACCCTCACTCACCGACTCTCAGTCACTCCCTCACTCACCGTCACTCAGTCCCCCCTCATTCACCGACTCTCTGTCCCCCCCCCTCACTCACCGACTCTCTGTCCCCCCCCCTCACTCACCGACTCTCAGTCCCTCCCTCACTCACCGACTCTCTCCCCCCCTCACTCACCGACTCTGTCCCCCCCTCACTCACCGACTCTCAGTCCCACCCCTCACTCACCGACTCTCAGTCACTCCCTCACTCACCGTCACTCAGTCCCCCCCCTCACTCACCGACTCTCTGTCCCCCCCCCTCACTCACCGACTCTCTGTCCCCCCCCCTCACTCACCGACTCTCAGTCCCCCCCTCACTCACCGACTCTCAGTCCCTCCCTCACTCACCGACTCTCAGTCCCCCCATCACTCACCGACTCGAAGTTCCCTCTGTCCATACTCCAGGTATTTCCTCAGCCACTCGATACACTCCACCTCCAGGTACTGTTTCCATGCCTGATTGCCGACCGTGTCCCGGTTCCACCTGTTTTTGATGCTCTCTCCCCAGTTGACCGGGGTTACCCACACGTTACTCTTGTCGAAGTTAATGAAATCTTGTCCATCCCACCCCCTCTGGTTAAATCCAGCCGTTGTCCCGTCATCCCTCAGGTCACAGCCAGTCATCATCTGGTAAACATGGATCCCTGTTGATCAGAAACACAATCCACCAATCAGAGTCTTTCATACCAGGAGGCCCCATTCACAATACAAACCCAGCCAATGGGATTTACTGCCCCATCCACAGCCAATCAGCCTGTTTCCTAGATCTCGATCCACTCAGGGCTTCTCCACATTGGACCCCCGAGTGTTGGGAGATTGAGGACTCACCTCCTGACTGGTTGGTCCTGGACATGAGGATCGGAACATGATATTTGAAATTCTGCTCCCGGTCCCGTGCGAGAAGCTTCTTCCGTTCCCAGAACTCAGGCCCCTCACTGTCCACCATCCACTGCTCCCGGGGAATCATCTCCTTCCGATTGCTGTCGTACATAACAAACTGGACATCATCCACATATCCGACAATCATAAACTCCGGGAATCCAGGGATTGGAGTTATCCCAGTGAAGAAATACCGGAGAGAGTGAGAGCCTGAAAAACACACAGAGACATCAGAGTGTGAACCCCAAAACACCCACACAGAGAGACATCAGGGTGTGAACCCCAAAACAGCAACACCCACACAGAGACACATCAGGGTCTGAACCCCAAAACACCAACACCCACACAGAGAGAGACATCAGGGTCTGAACCCCAAAACACCAACACCCACACAGAGATACATCAGGGTCTGAACCCCAAAACACCAACACCGACATTTGCAATGTTCCTCAGAACGTCAGCGTGGGAATTGTAGAAATTCTGGAGTCTCCGGCTGGGTCTGATGTCTTCTCCCGCTCTCTCTCGCTTCCTCTCTTTCCCTTATCCTCCGTTGGAGTCTCTACCCGGGTCTTTGCGATTTCTCTGCTCTCTCTTTCACTCTCTCTTCGTCTTGTCTGGTGTCTTTAACCAGGAACCTACTCACCAAAACAGTAGTAGAAATCTGAAACTCTCTTCCTCAAAATGCTGTAATGTTTGGAATCAACTGGAACTTTCATAATTGAGATGGATTCTTGTTTTGGAAGGAATATAGAGCACACGGGGGGAAATTGGAGTTTAGTTACAAATCCAGCAGGATTTAATTGCGTGACAAATCGGTCTGAATATTCCCCCTGTATTCCTCCGTCTCCTCTCTCCGTTTCCCTCTTCACTGTCCAGCCCCATGCCCCTGTTCTCAGTTCCCTCACAACCCACAGTTTCCCTCCCTCCACAACCCCAATATCCAGCCTGGCTCTGCCCCTCTCACACCCCATCACTCACTGACCCAGGGTTAATGCCCCAGTCGACTGGCTCTGCCCCTCTCACACCCCATCACTCACTGACCCAGGGTTAATGCCCCAGTACCCAGCCTGGCTCTGCCCCTCTCACACCCCATCACTCACTGACCCAGGGTTAATGCCCCAATACCCAGCCTGGCTCTGCCCCTCCCACACCCCATCACTCACTGACCCAGGGTTAATGCCCCAATACCCAGCCTGGCTCTGCCCCTCTCACACCCCATCACTCACTGACCCAGGGTTAATGCCCCAATACCCAGCCTGGCTCTGCCCCTCTAACACCCCATCACTCACTGACCCAGGGTTAATGCCCCAATACCCAGCCTGGCTCTGCACCTCTCACACCCCATCACTCACTGACCCAGGGTTAATGCCCCAATACCCAGCCTGGCTCTGCCCCTCTCACGCTCCATCACTCACTGACCCAGGGTTAATGCCCCAGTACCCAGCCTGGCTCTGCCCCTCTCACACCCCATCACTCATTGACCCAGGGTTAATGCCCCAATACCCAGCCTGGCTCTGCCCCTCTCACACCCCATCACTCACTGACCCAGGGTTAATGCCCCAATACCCAGCCTGGCTCTGCCCCTCTCACACCCCATCACTCACTGACCCAGGGTTAATGCCCCAGTACCCAGCCTGGCTCTGCCCCTCTCACACCCCATCACTCACTGACCCAGGGTTAATGCTTTAAATTGAGGGGAGATAGATATAAGACAGATGTCAGAGGTAGATAGATTCTTTACTCAGAGAGTAGTAAGGGCGTGGAATGCCCTGCCTGCAACAGTAGTGGACTCGCCAACACTAAGGGCGTTCAAATGGTCATTGGATAGACATATGGACGATAAGGGAATAGTGAGTTGGGCTTTAGAGTGGTTTCATAGATCGGCGCAACATCGAGGACCGAAGGGCCTGTACTGCGCTGTAATGTTCTATGCTCCAATGCCCCAGTACCCAGCCTGGCTCTGCCCCTCTCACACCCCATCACTCACTGACCCAGGGTTAATGCCCCAGTACCCAGCCTGGCTCTGCCCCTCTCACGCCCCATCACTCACTGACCCAGGGTTAATGCCCCAGTACCCAGCCTGGCTCTGCCCCTCTCACACCCCATCACTCACTGACCCAGGGTTAATGCCCCAATACCCAGCCTGGCTCTGTCCCTCTCACACCCCATCACTCACTGACCCAGGGTTAATGCCCCAGTACCCAGCCTGGCTCTGCCCCCCTCACACCCCATCACTCACTGACCCAGGGTTAATGCCCCACTACCCAGTCTGGCTCTGCCCCTCTCACACCCCATCACTCACCTGCTGCCACCTCTCCACACAGAAGGAGCAGCACTATCAGTCCACTCATTGTTGCTTCCATCAGGCTGGAGGAAACATTGAAGGGAAATCCTTCGACAAGAAAAGGGAAATTTGCAGCTCGTGATTTCCATCTGGTCTTGTTCACAGTGAGTCACAATCCGATTGGTCCCAAAATATAATTGAACCGATCAGAATAAAGAGAGTTTGTGAGTCATCAGTTTCCGGCAGAATAGACACAAAACAGGTTCAGAAACAAACATTTCTGCAATATTGTGAACCACCCAATCAGGTAAAAATAACTTGTCACATCATCAGTTGCCGGGCAGAATGAGCTGAAAGGAGTTTGATACAGAGGGAAGGAAGGACTTAAGGAACAGGAGGGGAACTGTGCTAACCGTTCATTCAGATCACTGCTGATCTGAACTCCAGTTCCTGACTTTCCTCCATATTCTAAATAATGTTACCCGATATAAATCTATCAATCTGAGATTTAATAATTCCAACTGTCTGGACATCCATAATTTTTTGAGGAGAATGGATGTGGAATCTACCACTGCTGAATCATTTTAACATTATAAACAGATCAATCCGATCACCCCTCAACAGTCTAAACTCTGGGAATAAAAGCCAGGTTTATACAAACTCCCTTTCAGCTGTGGGATCATTCTGGTGATCAGCACTGCATCCAAGTCCAATCTCCCCTTCCTGAGGGGCGGTGACCAGAACTGAACAGCTACTCCAGATGGGGTCTGACCTGGACTCTGCAAAACTACAGATTCACTTTCATAATTTTGTATCCCAGCCCCCTCAAGGTAAAGATCAATGTTCCATTAGACAGACGGTGAAATGTGCAGACACACGGCAGATAAAGTGCAATTTTATATAAAGTGATGCATTTGAAAGGAAGAATGGGAAGAGGTTATATGAACTGCATGGTACAGTTGTAAATGGAGTGCAGAGTCTGAGAGACCTGAGAGAGTGTATACACTAATCTCTGAAGGTGGCAGGGGAGTTTGATAAGACTGTTAAAGAAGCACAAATGGAACACTTGACTTCATAATAAAGATACAGAGAACAAACGCAAGGAGGTAATGCTGAACATTTATAAAATATTGCTTAGACCCCAAATGGAGCATTGTGTCCAATTCTGGTCAGAGTGTTTCAGGAAGGATGCCAAGACCGAGGAGAGGGTGCAGAGGAGATTTGCTGAAATATTATTGGATGAGTGACTTATGTCTTCCAACGGAACTATTCAAAGTGTTGGGGAAATCATGGATGAAATTCTCCATTATCGGCGCAAAGTCCGCCGATCGGCGCAAAAAACGGCGCAAAGCTGACTTGCGTCACGCCGGGAAAATGGTTGCAAAGTCTCCGGCCCGAAATGGGCTAGCAGCGACGTGACTGGGTCCGCGCTTGCACACGTGGTTCACGCCGTGCAGCGTCATACACGCCGCACGGCGTGACGGCTCATAAGGACGCGCTGCTCCCCCCCACCCGACCGGTACACCCGACCGGAACACCCGACTGGATGGCTGGCGGCCGCTCAGCCCCGAGGTTCCAGTCACGTGATGTGGAGGCGCTCCTGGACGCAGTGGAGCAGAGGGAGGCCCTGTATCCTGGGCACGGCCGCAGAGTTGCCCCACACCACAGCCGGCGTCTGTGGAGGGAGGTGGCAGAGGCCGTCACCGCTGCGGCCCTGACACCACGGACAGGCACCCAGTGCGACAAGAAGGTGAACGCCCTCGTCAGAGCAGGCAGGGTGAGCCTCCCCCATATCCCCCCTCCCCCATATCCCCCCTCCCCCATATCCCCCCCTCCCCCATATCCCCCCTCCCCCATATCCCCCATATCCCCTCTCCCTCATATCCCCTCTCCCTCATATCCCCTCTCCCTCATATCCCCCCTCCCCCATATCCCCCCTCCCCCATATCCCCCCTCCCCCATATCTCCCCCCTCCCCCATATCTCCCCCCTCCCCCATATCTCCCCCATATCCCCCCCTCCCCCATATCTCCCCCCCACCCCCATATCTCCCCCCCATATCTCCCCCCCTCCCCATATCTCCCCCCCATATCTCCCCCTCCCCCATATCTCCCCCCTCCCCCATATCTCCCCCCTCCCCCATATCTCCCCCCTCCCCCATATCTCCCCCCTCCCCCATATCTCCCCCCTCCCCCATATCTCCCCCCTCCCCCATATCTCCCCCCTCCCCCATATCTCCCCCCTCCCCCATATCTCCCCCCTCCCCCATATCTCCCCCCTCCCCCATATCTCCCCCCTCCCCCATATCTCCCCCCTCCCCCATATCTCCCCCCTCCCCCATATCTCCCCCCTCCCCCATATCTCCCCCCTCCCCCATATCTCCCCCCTCCCCCATATCTCCCCCCTCCCCCATATCTCCCCCCTCCCCCATATCTCCCCCCTCCCCCATATCTCCCCCCCTCCCCCATATCTCCCCCCCTCCACCATATCTCCCCCCCTCCACCATATCTCCCCCCCTCCACCATATCTCCCCCCCCTCCACCATATCTCCCCCCCTCCACCATATCTCCCCCCCTCCACCATATCTCCCCCCCTCCACCATATCTCCCCCCCTCCACCATATCTCCCCCCCTCCACCATATCTCCCCCCCTCCACCATATCTCCCCCCCTCCACCATATCTCCCCCCTCCACCATATCTCCCCCCTCCACCATATCCCCAAGTGAATACAGCCCTAACCTTAACCTTTGTAATACACGCGCAACCGATGGCGTGCATTCATATATCTGCCTAACACTGTTGCCTTTTATCCCTGCCACCCCCACCCCCCCCGCCACAGGAGAAACGCGCACACAACACCAGGGAGCATGTGAGGACTGGAGGAGGCCCCACTGATGAGAGGCCACTGACCGAACACGAGGATAGGACCCTGGAACTGGCTGGCGGACCTGAGGACCGTGAGGTTGCTGATGCAGAGATCGCGGGCGTACTAGCAAGTGAGCCACTGACAGCCTGTCCCCATATCCCCCCTCCCCCATATCACCTGATCACTGCCTGCGTGTCTAACCATGCATGCTTCATTGTGTATCGCAGGAGCAAACGTCGAGGCACCCATCCCCGCAGATGCAGACCACCCGCAGGGTGCCTCTCGGAGGCCACGGGAGTTGGAGAGACCCGGACCCTCCGGCATGCGACGCCCGCAGGATGCCCCTCGGAGGCCAAGGGAGACGGAGAGACCTGGACCCTCCGGCATGCGACGCCCGCAGGATGCCCCTCGCACACCACGGGAGACGGAGAGACCCGGACCCTCCGGCATGCGACGCCCGCAGGATGCCCCTCGCACACCACGGGAGATGAAGAGACCCGGACCCTCCGGCATGCGACGCCCGCAGGATGCCCCTCGCACACCACGGGAGATGGAGAGACCCGGACCCTCCAGCATGCAACGCCCGCAGGATGTCCCTTGGAGACCACGGGAGACGGAGAGACCCGGAGCAACAGGGAGACGACGCCCCCGTCACGTGCGGGTGCGACGACGCAGGCGTGTGCCACCCAGCGACGAGAGGGGCAGCCACAGGCCCCCGTCACAGCCGAGCCAGGGCACCACTACCCAGGACACCACTACCCAGGAAGACGAAATACCGGACAGTGACTCAGAGTGGATGGGTGGAGACGAACCCCCACCCCAAAGTGCCATGGACTCAGAGTGGGACGAAGAGCATGACACAACGCCACTGCTGTCACCAACACCCTCCACCATCGCAGAAACACTCACCTCGGTTGGGCACTTTAGTGATGAGGCGTCTGGTACACTCACTGGTGCACACAACACAGGCGTCCCGGTACAGCAGGTGGAGGTAGGAGCAGCAGAGGGGCCGGGCGGTCGGAGGGCAGCCCAGCCCAAGCGAACATCTGCCGCCCAGATGGATCCCGGGTTCCTGGAGTTACCACACCCACACATAGATCCGATGCAACCACCGACCCGGAGACGAGCGAAGAGGGTGACGGCCGGCTTGCGGCGGCTGCAGTCGCAGGTGGAGGAGTCCACCCGCGTCCTGGAGGTGGGAGTGGTGCCGGTCATGCGTGCCACCCAGGCCGACACCGCACGGGTGGCGCCACGTCCGCGGTGGAGGCAATGGGTGCGACGGTGTCAGACATGGGGAACGGTTTGCGAGGCCTGGGGCTTTCCGTGCAGGCGCCGTCTGTGGCCCAGGACATGGCTGCCCTCTCACAGGAGGCCATGAGCCAGTGCCAGCGCCAGATGGCAGAGGCGCTAAACGCCATGGCCCAGTCTCAGCAGACCATGGCCCAGTCTCAGCAGGCCATAGCCCAGTCTCAGCAGGCCCTAGCCCAGTCTCAGCAGGCCCTAGCCCAGTCTCAGCAGGCCATGGCCCAGTCTCTGCAGGCCATGGCCCAGTCTCTGCAGGCCATGGCCCAGTCTCTGCAGGCCATGGCCCAGTCTCTGCAGGCCATGGCCCAGTCTCTGCAGGCCATGGCCCAGTCTCTGCAGGCCATGGCCCAGTCTCTGCAGGCCATGGCCCAGTCTCTGCAGGCCATGGCCCAGTCTCTGCAGGCCATGGCCCAGTCTCTGCAGGCCATGGCCCAGTCTCTGCAGGCCATGGCCCAGTCTCTGCAGGCCATGGCCCAGTCTCTGCAGGCCATGGCCCAGTCTCAGCAGGCCATCACTGAGGGCATCGGCGCCAGTGGCCATGTGCGAGCCGGCGTCGCACTGTCACAGACAGGGTTTGACAACCACCTGGGCTCCATGGCTGCAAACCTGCAGACCCCTGTCGATACCAGCACGGGCCTCCAGGACTAGCAGCGCCAGATGTCAGGGGGGCGTCGGATGGCCAGTCTGTTCGCATCCCCCACCCATGTAGAGGCCTGGGGGCCATCGGGCACCCCGAGGGAGGAGGAGGTGGTGTGGTCCGTCCCGGGTCCCCCTGTAGGGGAGGTGCCGGAACACCGCGACACCTCGGACTCCCCCCCCCCTTCCGTCCCAGGTGCATCGGGTGGGCAACGGGCAGGACAGGCTGGCAGCTCGCCATCCCAGTTGCCCGGGCCGCAGCCTGGCCCATCTAGGCCAGGACGCCCCAGGAAACGGCCGCCAAAGGGATCCAGTGTCAGAGGGCAGGAATCACAGGAGTCCACCTCCAGTTCTGCTGTACCATATGGGGAACCACGTAGACGTAGTCAAAGGGCCCGTAAGGCCAAACAATTAGACACTGAGTAACTTGGCACGGGTGCAGGGCACAGATGAGTTTTAGGGGCTAGGGCACGTGCATGAACTCCTTTGGTTATTAAAGTCAATGTTACACCTACAGAAGCTGCCTTTGTGCTCTGTCCAAAGCGTGCGGGGGTGTCATGTACATTGAGCGCAAGTGTGTGTGTGAGGGGTGGTCTTACCTCAGCCCCAGGTGAGTCTGCCCCCTTCCCCCTGGGCCGCCATCAACATCCCCCCGGGCAGAGGACGGGACCGTGCGCTGCAGTGTCACAGCCGCATGCAGGGATGGTCCGGGTGGATGGTGGTACTGTGGCCATGGGTCAGACATAGTCCAACGATGTGGAGCCAGGAGCTCACCGCAGGGCGGGTTGTCATCATCCTCCATGGCCTGCAATAGACACGCGTCCACCCGCAACTGTGTGAGCATGGCCGTTGTGCCGCAGGTGGATCGGCAATGGGGGGGGGGTGGTGTGCATGCGGGTAGGGTGGGTGGCGTTGGGGAGGGGGGTGAGGGTGCTGGGTGGATGGATGGGTGGGGGGTTGTGGGTGGTCGGCTGTTGCCATGGGGTGCGGTCTGTGGCCATACTACCCGATTCCCACGCCCATCTAGTCAGTGAAGCGGGCGGCTATCAGTCTGTCCCGTGCCCGCTGGGCCAGCCGGTAACGGTGGACAGCCACCCGCCTGTGTCTAGCCCGTCTGCCCTGACCATTGCCCCCATCCCCCTCATCTGGGGAGGACTGCGCCACTTCCTGCTGCTCCTCCACTCCGCCCTCCTCTGCCTGCGGCACATCGCCCCTCTGTTGGGCTATGTTGTGCAGGACGCAGCACACCACAATGATGCGGCCGACTCTATCTGACAGATACTGGAGGGCGCCCCCAGAGAGGTCCAGGCACCTGAAACGCATCTTCAGCACGCCAAAGCACCCCTCTATCACTCCCCTTGTCGCTACATGGGCATCATTGTAGCGGTTCTCCGCCTCATTGCGTGGCCTCCGTATAGGCGTCATCAGCCACGATCGCAATGGGTAGCCCCTGTCGCCCAGCAACCAGCCCCTCAGCCGGGGATGGCGTCCCTCGTTCATGCCGGGGATGGATGACCGCGACAACACGTATGAGTCATGTACACTGCCTGGGTAACGGGCGCAGATGTGCAGGATCATCATGCGGCGGTCGCAGACCACCTGTATGCTCATCGAATAGGTCCCCTTCCTATTGGTATACACGGCCCTGTTATCTTCAGGTGGCCGCACGGCGACCTGCATCCCATCAATCGCGCCCTGGACCATGGGGAACCCGGCCACGGCAGAGAAGCCCATGGCCCGGGCATCTTGGCTGGCCCGGTCCACAGAGAAGCGGATGTAGTGGTGCGCCATGGCATATTGGGCATCTGTCACTGCCCGGATGCACCGATGCACCGATGTCTGCGATATGCTGGACAGGTCCCCCACTCGGTGCCTGGAATGACCCCGTTGCATAAAAGTTCAGGGCCACCGTAACCTTGACGGACATGGGGAGAGGGTGTCCCCCGCCAGTGCCACGCGGTGACAGGTGTGCCAACAGGTGGCAGATGTGTGCCACGGTTTCCCGGCTCATCCGGAGTCTCCTCCTGCATTCCCAGTCTGTGAGGTCCTGGTATGACTGCCGGGGCCGGTACACACGGGGCGCCCTCGGGTGCGTCCGTTGCCGTGTGGCCGCGACGTCCTCCTCCCCCTCCTCGTCCTGTCGGTCAGGTGTCCCTCCAATCTGGGCGGCTGCCGCCTGCCCCTCTGTGGCAGCCTGCGCCGCCTCTCTGGCACGCTCCTCCTCCTCCTTCTCATCCAGGGCAACATAGATATTAGCGGCTGCCGCCACGGCGGCCAACATCGCTGGATGATCGGAAAACATGACGGCCTGGTGGTTGGGGGGGGGGGGGGGGAAACGACGACATGTCATCATTGCCCATATCCCCGCCTTCCCCCCCAGCCAGGTGGAATGGACCGCATGGGTCCAACTGTTGGCTCCTCCCCGGCACGGACCCCCCCATCCTCCTCCCCTGCACGGATACCCCATCCCCCTCACCGACACGGACCCCCCATCCTCCTCACCGGCACGGGCCCCCCCCCCATCCCCCTCCCCGGCACGGACCCCCCCATCCCCCTCCCCGGCACAGACCCCCCCATCCCCCTCCCCGGCACGGACCCCCCCATCCCCCTCCCCGGCACGGACCCCCCCCATCCCCCTCCCCGGCACGGACCCCCCCATCCCCCTCCCCGGCACGGACCCCCCCCATCCCCCTCCCCTGCACGGATACCCCATCCCCCTCCCCGGTACGGACCCCCCCATCCCCGGCACGGACCCCCCCATCCTCCTCCCCTGCACGGATACCCCATCCCCCTCCCCGGCACGGGCCCCCCCATCCCCCTCCCCGGCACGGACCCCCCCCATCCCCCTCCCCGGCACGGACCCCCCCCATCCCCCTCCCCGGCACGGACCCCCCCCATCCCCCTCCCCGGCACGGACCCCCCATCCCCCTCCCCGGCACGGACCCCCCCCTTCCTCCTCCCCGGCACGGGCACCCCCCATCCCCCTCCCCAGCACAGGCCCCCCCCATCCTCCTCCCTGGCACGGCCCCCCCCCCCATTTCCCCTCACCGCACAGACCCCCCATTCCCCTCACCGACACGGACCCCCCATCCTCCTCCCCGGCACGGACCCCCCATCCTCCTCACCAGCACGGGCCCCCCCCCCCCATCCCCCTCCCCGGCACGGACCCCCCCATCCCCCTCCCCGGCACAGACCCCCCCATCCCCCTCCCCGGCACGGACCCCCCCATCCCCCTCCCCGGCACGGGCCCCCCCCATCCCCCTCCCCGGCACGGACCCCCCCATCCTCCTCCCTGGCACGGCCCCCCCCCATTTCCCCCTCACCGCACGGACCCCCCATCCTCCTCCCCGGCACGGACCCCCCATCCTCCTCCCCGGCACGGACCCCCCATCCTCCTCCCCGGCACGGGCCCCCCCCATTCCCCTCCCCAGCACGGGCCCCCCCCATCCCCCTCCCCGGCACGGACCCCCCCATCCTCCTCCCTGGCACGGCCCCCCCCCCATTTCCCCTCACCGCACGGACCCCCCATCCTCCTCCCCGGCACGGACCCCCCATCCTCCTCCCCGGCACGGACCCCCCATTCCCCTCCCCGGCACGGGCCCCCCCCATTCCCCTCCCCAGCACAGGCCCCCCCCATCCTCCTCCCTGGCACGGCCCCCCCCCCATTTCCCCTCACCGCACGGACCCCCCATCCTCCTCCCCGGCACGGACCCCCCATCCTCCTCCCCGGCACGGACCCCCCATCCTCCTCACCGGCACGGGCCCCCCCCCATCCCCCTCCCCGGCACGGACCCCCCATCCCCCTCCCCGGCACGGACCCCCCTCCCGGCACTCCCCCGGAGCCTAGCCTACTCTAACCACCCCCCCCCCCCCCCCCGCCGCACACACACACACAAAACCCTAGACACACCTCTCCCCACACATTCAGACTGCGGCCACGCTATCGCCTGCCCAGCGGCCAACCCCCCAGGCCGTCACCCACCTCCACGCTGGTTGGCGTGAACCTGGAGCACAGGTTCACGCCGATGAAAAGGAGGTTTGATTTACGTCGACGTGACCGGTCATCACGTCGACGGGACTTCGGCCCATCCGGAAGGGAGAATATCGGCAGTCCCAAAATCGGCTGCCTTGCGCACACCCGTGCCATTCTCCGACGTCTGCGGCGCCATTAACGCCCCGCCAACTTTTTCCCTTCGGAGACTTCGGCAACTGGCAGGGGCGGGATTCACGGCGGCCAACGGCCATTCTCTGACCCTCTGGGGGGTCGGAGATTGGCGCCCCACACCTTTCAGAATTATTACATCTAAAATATGGAAATATATTGCATCATCCAGATGCTGATCTGGAGATTTTTTCAAAGAAGATGATGAGTTCACTTTGCACCGGGAACAAGCCTGCCTTCACCTGACCTGCCTTTACCTGACCTGCCTTTACCTGACCTGACCTGACCTACTTGAGGAAGAGCTGTTTCTTTGTTTGTTTTGAACTGGAATCACTTCATTGATGATGGAAAAAACTGAAAAGCAAAGATTAGTGAGTTGCTGCAAAACAGAGCAAGGACAAACGGTATCCTACCTGATTCTCTCCCTCCCTCTGTCTCTGTCTGCTTTGCCTAACATTGGGTGTGGTTCACAACCTGCTGCCAGAGAATCCTCATCTGAGTGTAACTTGTCTGCATTTTGGACCTGCAAAGCTGAAACAAAACAAATTGATGCATCTCTATATTCTCCTCCACACCAAACATTGTTGATGTGAAACTCCTGACATCATGAGATAACACCAGCTCGACAGCATTGAACCCCGACAAACTTTATCCTTTATTTTATAATGCCTAGCCTCTGAAGCCCATATCTGCAGAGCGATCCTATCTGTTTGTTCTTTGTGTGGGTGTGTGTGAGTGGGTGTGGCATTGAGAACTGTTCAGGGAGATGGGGCGAATATTTTTCAGTCTATCCTTCAGTAACAGTATCCCACTCTCTGATACTGTACAAGGGAAATAAAGAGAGGGCAAAGTGAGAGTTAAACTCATTGTGAGTTAAGGCTGTGAGACACAGATGGGGTAACAAAGTATTGGTTCCAGGAAACATTGCAAAGTCTGTTTTTTACCGAGAAAATTTCTATCAAAGAGACAGAAGATGCAGTTCCGTTCCTCACTGACATTGAGAGCGATTCAGTGGCCTCGCTGTGCTCGAGTGAGACCGCAACGATGCCGGTGAATCACGGGAGAGTCCAAAAATGAGAACTTACTGTGGCCACCAAACCATTTGCGATGTAACCGGCCCGCTTCCGCAGGCGAAATGGGGATCCCGCCGTAGCGTGGCGAGAAACCAATAATCACCACTTTAGCCCATTTCCATACAATTAACGGGAGCCACCCCATATCCAACGGCCTCCCGTGATCTAATCACCTTCCCAGCAAGTGATCCCACGGGCGCCGATTAGTACTTTTTAGTTTTTAAAAACATGTACCTGGCAGGTGGGCATCTTCGCTCGCAGGCAGTGAGCTCGGGGGCACTGGGCTTGCTGCACCTGTTCTCAGAAGTGGGGGAGAGGCTACTGGAGGGGTCCAGCCTTGGTTGGGGTGGTTTGCCAAGGGGGGAGGGCCACCGCGGGCGGGTCCATCATGCCAACCCCTGGATTGTGTGCATCGTTCCCGGGGCAACCCCAGCCCTTGGCTGTCTACCCCACCGACCATCCACAACTCCCACTGACCACAGAGGCCGCTGGCCACGTCGCTGAAGTTATTGCTAATAGGGAATTGGCAAGCGGAGTTAAGTCAGCACTTCACACAACCCAAGTGGATTCCCATGGGTAGGTTTGCCATGTAGCATGTGGGCCTTATTGCCAAGCATCCCAATCAGATGGTGATGCCTGGACACTGAGCCTCAACACCTAGGGAGGCAACACCGCAGATGCAGCAGCCAATATCCGAACACCCAGGGGATGGGCCGCAGCCCCGGGGACATGTCCGTGGCCGGAAGGTGGGTGAGTGCCACGGGGAGGGGACCTGCATCTGGTCCAGGTAACGTTATGTGTGGGTGTCTGGGTGCAGGGTGTGGGGTCCAGTGAGCAAGGGCCGGGTGTGGCCGAATGTGCCTGAGCAGGACGTAGCCGGGTGGGGGGAGGGGAGCGGGGGGGGGGGGGGGGGGGGGTGAGCAGGCCCCAGGATGGAGACCTTCTCCCAATTCCTTACAGATATCGAATGGTATGGAGGATATTTTGGACCCTGCTGAACTTGCCCTAGTGGTGCTGCTGGGAGGCCGGGTGGCCAGGCGCCGGAGAAGGTGGCGGCAGCAGCGTCAACAGAGCCTTGAGGCGGCGGCCCATGTTCAGGGACCCGCCACACATCCTGAGGACCCGGCCACCCATAAGGCCTGGGTGAGACCCAGAGGAGGAGGCCAGCGACAGCCCAAAGTGTACAAGTGCCACTGGTCTTTCAAACAGATGACTGACAGCGTGTGGTAGGAGGCTCCGCCTGAACAAGCAGACGGTGCGGCTCCTGTGCCATGTCCTCGCGCACTTTGCACCACATGGAGGAGGAGGGACACCAGCTCCAGTCCTGAACGTTTGCGCCTCAGGATCATTCCAGGCTCGAACGGGGCCCTGTGTATCATCTCTCAAGCTGCAGCCCACAGGTTCACATGACAGGTCACGGATGCCCTATTTGCCCAGACCGCAAACTATATAAACTTTGATATGAACCAGGACCAACAAGGTGTCCGGGCAGCAGGATTCTCCACCATCACCGGGGTGCCCCAAGTCCAGAGGCTAATAGATAGCACGCATGTCGCCCTGTGTTCACTGGGCCATCAGGGTGACCACCGCCTGAAGATCATGCACGTGTGTGCACGTTTCCCAGGGAGTGTGCATGACAGTTACATCCTGGAGCAGTCAGACATCCCCGGCCTCTTCGAGGACCATCCCAGGATGGCCGGTTGGCTCTAGGGAGAAAAGGGGACCCGCTGAGGACCTGGCTGATGATGCCAGTACGGAGGCCAGTGACCGATGTTGAGACCCGATCCAAAGAGGCCCGGCAGGCAGCCGGGCTTTCAGTGAAAAACACATCGGTCTGCTCAAAATGCGGTTCCGACGCCTCGACCACTCCAGTGGTGCCCTGCAGGACACCCCCGAAGTGTCGTCCGCTTTGTGGTGGTCTGCCATTTGCTCCACAACCTGGCACAACAGCGGAACGACGTGCTGGAGGTGGAGGAGGAGAAACATGTGGCCGCCTCCGAGGAGGAGGATGAGAATGGGCTGGACCAGCAGGGTCTTGATGCACTTTCAATTACGACGAGACGAGAGTAGAGAGTAATCAAGGTTTTATTAAGCAGAGATGTGTTGCCTCCTGCAGCTGCTACCGGAAATGGCAGCAGCTCGGTGAGCACACACATTTATACTCCGCCTACTGGGCAGAGCCAGCAGGCAGGGATCTACCACCGTACCTGTAGTACAGGAGCCTTACCGTATTACCTCTAATACACGTATTGTGCAAACAGTGGTGACTACCACAGGGTTGGAGGGAGATCCTGGGGAAGAACTGGATGATAGGCGGCACTGGTGATGATCTGGAAAGCCCAGAGGGCCAGTGAGGCCCTCATGGTTATCTGCTTCACATAGGACGTGACCTCATCCATCATCACAACCCCTACCCCTCCCTCCCCTTTCCCTCTCACTCCATCCCTCTGCGCAACTTCACCATCCTCCCCTTCTCCCACCCCCTCCTCTCCCGCCCTCCCAGGGTCTGTGTTACATCAATCCAGGGTTCTGGGGCACTGTCCGCAGAACACTGCTGAGGGCAGGAGGGGGATGATAACCCAAGAGAACTGAGCGTTGGTGCTTCTCTTTCTATGTCATAATCTGTCCCCTGCCCGTCTCCAGGGGTCGATTCCACCCATCACCTGCAAGCGGTGTGCCAGAAGGGGGGGGAGGAGGGGGGTGCAGAGGGTCCAGGGCCCCCATGTCTCGGGAGAAGGCACATGGGTTTTGTGGTCGGCTCGCAGAGTAGAAGGAAGAGCCAGAGGCGTCATACTGGTTGTGGTAAATGATTTTTGATGTCTCACAAAAGTGTCCTCCACTTCCCACTCTCCCCTCATCCTCTCACACTCCCCCTTCAACCCCTACTCCCCCCACCCCCGTGCCCTCTCAGTGATTCTCGACGTGCCTTCCGTGTTCTACCGCTGTGTCGAGGTGTTTCCCCAGAATACACATCAGAGGTGGAGGCTGCAAATTAGCAAACGTGACACCACTGTTTAAAAAAGGAGGTAGGCAGAAAGTCATTCAGCCAGTGAGCTTAACTTCAGTAGTAGGGAAGATGCTGGAATCTATCATCAAGGAAGAAATAGCGAGGCACCTGGATGGAAATTGTCCCATTGGGCAGACGCAGCATGGGTTCATAAAGGGCAGGTCGTGGCCAACTAATTTAGTGGAATGTTTTGAGGACATTACCAGTGCGGTAGATAACGGGGAGCCAATGGATGTGGTATATCTGGATTTCAGGAAAGCCTTTGACAAGGTGCCACACAAAAGGTTGCTGCATAAGATAAAGATGCATGGCATTAAAGGTAAAGTAGTCGCATGGATAGAGGATAGGTTAATTAATAGAAAGCAAAGAGTGGGGATTAATAGGTGTTTCTCTGGTTGGCAATCAGTAGCTAGTGGTGTCCCTCAGCGATCAGTGTTGGGCCCACAATTGTTCACAATTTACACAGATGATTTGGAGTTGGGGACCAACGGCAATGTGTCCAAGTTTGCAGACGACACTAAGATGAGTGGTAAAGCAAAAAGTGCAGAGGATACTGGAAGTCTGCAGAGGGATTTGGAAAGATTAAGTGAATGGGCTAGGGTCTGGCAGATGGAATACAATGTTGACAAATGTGAGGTTATCCATTTTGGTAGGAATAACAGCAAAAGGGATTATTATTTAAATGATAAAATATTAAAACATGCTGCTGTGCAGAGAGACCTGGGTGTGCTAGAGCATGAGTCACAAAAAGTTGGTTTACAGGTGCGACAGGTGATTAAGAAGGCAAATGGAATTTTGTCCTTCATTGCTAGAGGGATGGAATTTAAGACTAGTGAGGTTATGCTGCAATTGTATAAGGTGTTAGTGAGGCCACACCTGGAGTATTGTGTTCAGTTTTGGTCTCCTTACTTGAGGAAGGACACACTGGCACTGGAGGGTGTGCAGAGGAGATTCACTAGTTAATCCCAGAGCTGAAGGGGTTGGATTACGAGGAGAGGTTGAGTAGCCTGGGACTGTACTCATTGGAATTTAGAAGGATGAGAGGGGATCTTATAGAAACATATAAAATTATGAAGGGAATAGATAGAATAGATGCGGGCAGGTTGTTTCCACTGGCGGGTGAAAGCAGAACTAGGGGGGCATAGCCTCAAAATAAGGGGAAGTAGATTTAGGACTGAGTTTAGGAGGAACTTCTTCACGCAAAGGGTTGTGAATCTATGGAATTCCTTGCCCAGTGAAGCAGTAGAGGCTCCTTCATTAAATGTTTTTAAGATAAAGATAGATAGTTTTTTGAAGAATAAAGGGATTAAGGGTTATGGTGTTCTGGCAGGAAAGTGGAGCTGAGTCCACAAAAGATCAGCCATTCTCTCATTGAATGGTGGAGCAGGCTCGAGGGGCCAGCTGGCCTACTCCTGCTCCTAGTTCTTATGTTCTTATGTTTTTATCCCGTGGCCTTGGGCATCCTCTGCGGGCTCTGGGGCCGAAGTGCCCCGTCGCAATTGCCGGCGGCACGTGCACAGCCATGCCGCACTGTACCGGGTGCTGACTGCACGTCACGGGGTCGTCAAGAGTGTCGAACTGTCGCCACTCCATAGGATGGGTCCAGGTTAGCAACCAGCGCAACCTCCCCCTGGTCAGTGCCCAAAGGGCCCGAGGGTTCACCTCAGAAGGAGGAGCAGCTGGATTGAGCCCCGACTATCCCTGCGTCATCTGGCCATGCCACCCCAGAGTCAAGTGAATTTTGGTAAATTATCACTGGTGCATTTGAAATTTCCCTAGCCATCTCTTTTAGCTCTCTGGGATGCATTGCATCACGGCCAGGAGACTTGTCTACCTTTAGCCCCATTAGTTTGCCCATCACTACCTCCTTAGTGATAACAATCATCTCAAGGTCCTCACCTGTCATCGCCTCATTTCTATCAGTCACTGGCTTGTTATTTGTGTCTTCCACTGTCAAGACCGATCCAAACATCCTGTTCAGTTCCTCAGCCATTTCCTCATCTCCCATTATTAAATCTCCCTTCTAATCCTCTAAAGGACCAATATTTACCTCAGCCACTCTTTTTTGTTTTATACCTTCGTAGAAACTTTTACTACCTGTTTTCATATTCTGAGCAAGCATACTCTCATAATCTATCTTCCTCTTCTTTATAGCTTTTTTTAGTAGCTTTCTGTTGCCCCTTAAAGATTTCCCAGTCCTCGAGTCTCCCACTAAACTTTGCCACTTTGTAAGCTTTTTCCTTCAATTTGATACTCTCCCTTATTTCCTTAGATATCCACAGTCGATTTTCCTTCTTTCTACTGTCCTTCCTTTTTTTTGGTATAAACCTTTGCTGAGCACTGTGAAAATCGCTTGGAAGGTTCTCCACTGTTCCTCAACTGTTTCACCATAAAATCTTTGCTTCCAGTCTACCTTAGCTAGCTCGTCTCTCATCCCATTGTAATCTCCTTTGTTTAAGCATAAAACACTAGTGTTTGATTTTACCTTCTCTCCCTCCATCTGTATTTTAAATTCCACCTTATTGTGATCGCTCCTTCCGAGAGGATCCTTAACTTTGAGATCATTAATCAATCCTGTCTCATTACACAGGACCAGATCTAGGACCCCTTGTTCCCTCGTAGGTTCCATTGCATACTGTTCTGGGAAACTATCGTGGATACATTTATAAACTCCTCCTCAAGGCTGCCTTGACCGATTTGGTTAAACCAATCGACATGTAAATTAAAATCCCCCATGATAACTGCTGTACCATTTCTACATGCATTAGTTATTTCTTTCTTTATTGCCTGCTCTGCCATAATGTTACTATTTGGTGGCCTGTAGACTACTTCTATCAGTGATTTTTTCGTCACACCATTCCTGATTTCCACCCAAATGGATTCAACCTTATCCTCCATAGCATCGATGTCATCCCTTACTATTGCCCAGATGTCATCCTTAAATAGCAGAGCTACACCACCTCCCTTACCATCCACTCTGTCCTACCGAATAGTTTGATACCCTTGGATATTTAACTCCCAGTCGTGACCATCCTTTCACCATGTTTCAGTAATGGCCACTAAATCATAGTCATTCACGATGATTTGCGCCATCAACTCATTTACCTTATTACGAATACTATGAGCATTCAGGTAAAGTACACTTATGTTGGCTTTTGTACCTCTGTTTTGAATCTTAACACCTCGATCAGTAACCTCTCCTAAGTTATATTTCCTCTTAACTTTTCTCCTAATTTTCCTTGTCATTAAACCCATATCTTCATGTAACAACCTGCCACGTTGCTTTATGTTTTTACTTCCCGGTTTATTCCTTTTAGTATTACTGGGTCTATTCACTGAGCTCCCCTCAGTCATTGTACCTTGTACTGTCGCCCTTTTTGATTTTTGACTATGGCCCCTCTGCCTTACACTTTCCCCCTTACTGCCTTTTGTTTCTGTCGCTTTATTACCTTCCAACTACCTGCATTGGTTCCCATCCCCCTGCCACATTAGTTTAAACTCTCCCCAACAGTTCTAGCAAACCTCCCCCCCCCCCCCCTAGCTCATCGGTTCCAGTCCTGCCCAGGTGCAGACCGTCCAGTTTATACTGTTCCCACCTCCCCCAGAACCGTCTCCAATACCCCAGGAATTTGAATCTCTCGCTCTTGCACCATCTCGCGAGCCACGCATTCATCCTATCTATCCTGACATTCCTACTCTGACTAGCTGGTGGCACAGGTAGCAATCCTGAGATTACTACCTTTTGTGGTCCTACTTTTTAGTTTAACTCCTAACTCCCTGAATTCAACTTGTTGGACCTCATCCCGTTTTTTATCTATATCGTTGGTGACTATGTGCACCACGACAGCTGGCTGTTCACCCTCCCCGCAGAATGTCCTGCAGCTGCTCTGAGACGTCCTTGACGCTTGCACCAGGGAGGCAACATCCCATCCTGGAGTCTCGATTGTGTCCGCAGAAACGCCTGTCTGTTCCCCTTACGATTGAGTCCCCTATCACTACTGCCCTGCCATTCTTCTTCCTGCCCTGCTGCACAGCAGAGCCAGCCACGGTGCCATGAACCATGAAGGTCACCGCCACCTTCTTGAAGGCAATTCGGGATGAAACTGAAATTAAATGAAAAATGAAATGAAAATCGCTGATGGTCACAAGTAGGCTTCAAAGGAAGTTACTGTGAAAAGCCCATAGTCACCACATTCCGGTGCCTGTTCGGGGAGGCTGGTACGGGAATTGACCCATGCTGCTGGCCTGCCTTGGTCTGCTTTAAAAGCCAGCTATTTAGCCCTGTGCTAAATAAGTGCTGGCTTAGCCAGAGATGCCAACATACCATAAACTAATTTAATGTAAAACTATTTCTCCAGCCACTTCTTTTAGAAGCCTGTGATGTCATCCATTAGGTTGGATTGTTTTGTTGGATTTAAATCCCTTGATTCAATGCATTTTCTCCACAGATATCAATTATGTTAATTTCCTCATTCTGATTTGCCCCTTGGTTTTCCTATATTTCTAATATGTATCTTCATTAATGAAAAGCACAACTTAAATGACTGTCATGTAATAAAACGTCCCCGAGGAACTTCATAGGATCTTTGTAAAAGAAAATATGACATATGATCTCTGTTTATCCATCTTTACGCATTGTAAACAGTCTGTCCTGTGACGGATCATTCTGAGTGGCCACTACAATTGTCCCATCTCACTCGGAGATTAACCTTCCCCTCGCACAGTCATGGGGCTAAGAAGAGTCCCGCTATCGCCCAGCTTGAAGAAATTAAAGCCAGAATTTTGAAACCATGAAAATACTTTTTATCATTACAGGACAATACTTCTGCTTCTAGGCAGAATTATATTTGCTGTGTCAGTTTCATGTGATACTTGCTGTGGTAAAGTGTTATGTTTCGTTGGATAGATGGGACAGAAGCAGGCCATTTGGTCCAACCAGGCCCTGTGACAAATGTTCACCTTTCTAGCCTCTTCCTATTTTTTCGAATCTAAATTTACCATCTATTCCTTTTTGAAAGATTTGCTTCCAATGCTTGTGCAGTTCAGCTTTAAATCCATCTATAGGGTTCACTTCTGTTACTCCCTGCAGTTGCGATCTCCACATTCTCTCCCTTCCTTGGGTGAGGAAGTCCTTCTGAATGCCCTATTGCATTTTGTGGTGACTATCATACAATAATGGTTCTAAATCGGATCTTCCTCACAAAGGGAACCTACTGTAAAAAAACATTTCACACAGAGGGACAGGTAGTATTGAGGAAGCAGGAGGGCTGCAGAAGGACTTGGACAGGCTCGGAGAATGGGCAAAGAAGTGGCAGGTGGAATACAATGTGGGAAAGTGCAAGCTTCTGCATTTTGGAAGGAAAAATGGAGACATGGACTATCTTCTAAATGGGAAAAGGCTGAGGAAATCAGAAGCATAAAGGGACTTAAGAGAATCTTGAACTAGGTCTCCTAAGTTTATCGTGTATGTTCAGTCAGCAGTTAGGAAGGTAAATGCAATGTTAGCATTATGTCTAGAGGGCTAGAATACAAGGACAGGGATGTACCTCTGAAGCTGTATAAGGCTCTGGTCAGATCCCATTTGAAATATTGTGAGCAGTTTTGGGTCCCGTATCTAAGGAAGGATATGCTGGCCTTGGAAAGGGTCCAGAGGAGGTTCACAAAAATGATCCCTGGAATGAAGAGCTTGTCACATGAGCGGTTGAGGACTCTGGGTCTGTACTCTTGCAGTTTAGAAGGATGAGGTGGATCTTATTGAAACTTACAGGATACTGAGAGGCCTGGATAGAGTGGATGTGGAGAGAACATTTCAATTAGTAGGAAAAACTAGAATCCCGAGGCCACAGCGTCAGACTGAAGGGATGATCCTTTCAAACTGAGATGAGGAATTTCTTCAGGGTAGTGAATCTGTGGAACTCTTTGCCACAGAAGGCTATGGAGGCCAAATCACTGAGTATCTTTAAGACAGAGATCGATCGGTTCTTGATTTATAAAGGGATCAGGGATTACGGGGAGAAGGCGGATGAGAAACATATCAGCCATGATTGAATGGCGGAACAGACTCGATGGACCGCTTCTATGTTTTATGGGCTAATTACTGCTATGAGGTTACACTTCAACAGTGGCCTACAGTGCAGAAGGAGGCCATTCTGCCCATCGGGTCTGCACCGACCCTCTGAAAGTGCACCCTGCCCAAGCCCACTTCAGCAACTTATCCCTGTAACCCAGTAATGCCAACTTAACGGGCAATTTAGCATGACCAACCCATCTATCCTGCACATCTTCAGACCACGGGAGGAAATAGGAGCATCCAAATAAAACCCATGCAGACATGGGGAGGACATGCAAATTCCACACCAACAGTGGAATTGAACCAGGGTCCCTAGCGCTGTGAGGCAGCAGTGCTAACTACTGCGCGACCGTGCCACCTACTACTGCTCTGGTATTGTCTGGGTCGGTCCTTTGCTATAGTTATAGTAGCGCAGTGGTCAGCACTGTTGCTTGACAGCGCCAGGGACCCGGGTTTGATTCCCGGCTTGGGTCATTGTCTGTGCGGAGTCTGCATGTTCTCCCCATGTCTGCATGGGTTTCCTCTGGGGGCTCCACTTTCCTCCCACAAGACATGCTTGTTTATCATAGAATTTACAGTGCAGAAGGAGGCCATTCGGCCCATCGAGTCTGCACCGGCTCTTGGAAAGAGCACCCTACCCAAAGTCAACACCTCCACCCTATCCCCATAACCCCACCCAACACTAAGGGCAATTTTAAACACTAAGGGCAATTTATCATGGCCAATCCACCTAACCCACACATCTTTGGACTGTGGGAGGAAACCGGAGCACCCGGAGGAAACCCACGCACACACGGGGAGGACGTGCAGACTCCGCACAGACAGTGACCCAAGCCGGAATCGAACCTGGGACCCTGGAGCTGTGAAGCAATTGTGCTACCACAGCTATCCACAATGCTACCGTGCTGCCCGTTTAGACGAATTGGACATTCTGAATTCTCCCTCAGTGTACCCGAACAGGTGCCGGAATGTGGCGACTAGGGGATTTTCACGGTAACTTCATTGCAGTGTTAATGTGAGCCTACTTGTGAGACTAATAAAGATTATTATTATAATGCTTTCTACCGTTTCTCGATATCACGTGTGCAAATCAAATCGGCATCCGTGTTGCTGGGGACCTGAAAACCCCATTAAGCAAAAATGGATTATCCACTAGCGACTTGTGGCTGAAGGTGGCTGCAGAAGCTTCGGCCTTGTTTCCATACATATACTGGTCTTCCCATGATTAAGGTTGGGGAGGTTTCTGTGACCAAATCCTCCCATTTAAGAACGGATGTGATAATCCCCTCAACTTCTAACAGGGAAACATAACTGCTCTGGAATTGGAGATAGGCAGTAGCAGCAATGAGGCCAATAAAACCAAACATTTGTGGAAGCATGAATAATGAGTTGATTAAGACTCTTTTATCTCTTGTGTGCCTACCACATCAGAAAATTGAATTATCGAGCATCAGTTTTCAACTCTGAGGGCGTTTGTGAAACAATACCTCAATGGATTATGATTCTAGACTCAACAACCTTCTCTGTGGTCTCTGCACTGTGAATCGTTCTTTCATCTCTCCCTCCTCAATTGCATGAATGTACCGGAAGTGGCCTTGGGACTTTCCTCCTGCATTTTGATTGTGTAAAACTAAACTAACCCTTTGAGTTCATCCTCTCTCGAGCTTCCTGTGGGATTATTAATACAACCTTTGATCCTACCAAAGCCTGAGCATTTGTGAAATGCTTCGTCAATTATAACGGGAGAAACACATCAAAACACCTTTCTGTTTAGTGTTGAGGTTTCATGCAGAAAATTGTTGTTGCTTGAATTAAGCCCCTTCTTGTCTGTAACAACACATCAAAACCTGGAAAAGAATTACCATATCACCATTAAAGGGTGCATTGCGTCTGCGGCATTTAATCACTCCTGTCACACAGTGAAACATTTGATATGCCTTGTGTATTAGGACCAATGTGTTAAGACCATTTGATGCCTGACTATCCACTTACTGATATCTCTCCGACACTCTGGCTATCTGAACCCCACAAACCCAGACCTCTGTGTGTCCCACTAATCACCCAACGTCTGACCCCCTGGCCAGCCAACTCCCTACGTCGCACAGCTAGCCTCCACCAGCAGCACAAGGTGCCTTCTTTATTTCATTGTTTAAGTAGTGGCCACATCAAAGAATACTCCTATGGACTGATGCATCTGTGAGAGTTAGATTGAAGAGGATAAGGTCGTGTACATTGCTGCATCTTGGCTCATTCACTAACTGCATCAACTCCAGTCTGGTACGTATTTCCTTCAGCACTCGGCCAGTTTGGTCAGGGCTGGTGCTGCCAAACCATGCAGACATTGGACTCCCCCACCCAGAGCACATTTCATGCCTTTGCCATCCTTCAAGTGGTGTTCAACATGAAAGAGCACTGATTCATTAGAAGTGGGAGGGAGGTAGAGTCGATTCAACAGGTGGTTTCCTTACCGCTGCTGGTGATACTGCTCCAGTTGAGATTCCTCAACGCATATATGTTTTTCCAACAGCCAATGCAAACTTGTGCTGACACCTACAATCACAGATCCCTCTATAAGTGCCTTCATCCTAAAGTGTGACAATTTTATTTCAACAGCAAAATGTGAACAGGCTCAATCAAATATCACAAAAAAAAAAATCAAACAATAAGTATAATATGACAAATGGCATTTACACATTTAAAAAAAAAACTATTTCTCGCTCTGGCAGGCATGAGGAGCTGAGTGGAGGTGGAGGAGAGAATGGTTCATTCAAATTCACATTGACATTACGAGTGGAAAGGGCTGGAAAATCCCGTGCTGGGGCTGTCCTTCCATGTCCTGCAGGGGTATTGTTAGATCCTGATTGATTCCTCGTATCATTCAGTTCATTGAAGCCTCGGGGATACATATTCTATTCATGAAATGGAAACACCACTACCTATCTCTGGGCTGATCTCAGTTGTTCTGTTTATTAATTAGTTGAATAATTAATGTAAATGGATATTTAATTACGCTCTTGAACTGGTCCCTGAACCTGGGCTGAGTCACCCCATAAATAAATGCATTTGTACAGCAATTCAAATTCAGAAGCATAACTGCAACATCTGCCAAAATGTAAGCAAGATCATCGTAATACACAGGATTAATCCCTGTAATAATATAATAGAAGGAGTGTAGAACATACAAAAGCCATAAAAGTATGAAGCTGCCAGATATGGTGAAGAGCAAAATCATGGATTTCCTTCTGCTGTCCATCTCTGGGTCACTGCGATTCACCCGCTTGCTCTGACCCATCAGCCCCTTACGGACTCGACTGGTCACCCAAATATATCTCACTGTCAGAGCGTTGAATAACAGAACTAAAACATATGGTATGAATGGATTTAAAACCTTATCTACCCAGCCATACACCACCCATGCTGGATCAGTATAATAACTTGGATTGTCATTACAGAACCAGGGAACATTGTCGATAATCTCTGCAGGTTCAAATCTAAAGTACATGGGAACGTCTTTTAAACAGAGCAGAATGCAAGTTGTTGACAGAACCACGGCTGCAGTTTTCTCAGTGCAATATTTCATCTTCAACTTCTGACAGCAAATTACCACAAATCGGTCAAACGAGAACACAACAGTGAACCAGACGGAACATTCTGCCGCTGCATAAAGCAGGATAAAGGTAATACTGCACACTGGGGTGATTTCCAAGAAAGATGTTGCAAAATAATAAGAACCAATCCGATAGAGTATGACCGCAGTGATAATTACCAAGAGATCTGCTGTTGCCATGGCTACCAGGTAGCGAGTGGTGCAGGTGGTGAGGCCACATTTTCCCCGGTACAGGATCAGGATCGCCACTAAATTAACTGTAAGAGACAGAAGGACAAAAATACTGGATAGTACTAATCAAACAGTCTCCAAGAATGATGGTTGGAGTTACATCCGATGTCTACACATGTTACCACCATGACACTATATATAATAATCTTTAGGAAACCGGAGCACCCAGAGGAAACCCACACAGACATGGGGAGAATGTGCAGACTCCACACAGACAGTAACCCAAGTGGGAGTCGAACCTGGGGAGCAACAGTGCTAACCACTGTGCTACTCTGACCCCAATTGGGAATATTAGACTATAACACATAGGAGCTGAATTAGATCATTGGCCCGAGTCTCCTCCACTATTCAATTATGTCTGATATGTTTCTCACCCCCATTCTCCTGCCTTCTCCCCATAGCCCCCAATTCCCTTATTAATCCCGAAATGGTCTGTAGTTGATGGAGTTTAGAAGGATGAGGGGAGATCTCATTGAAAGTTACAGAATACGGAGAGGCCTAGATGGAGTGAATGTGGAGCGGATGTTTCCACCAGTAGAGAAAACTAGAATCCAACAGAACAGCCTCAGACTGAAGGGATGATCATTTAAAGCAGAGCTGAGGAATCATTACTTCAGCCACAGGGTGATGAATCTGTGAAACTCAAGTGTTGGAAAAGGCTGTGGAGGCCAAGTCGCTGAGTGTCTTTAAGACAGAGTTGGATAGGTTCTTTATTAATAAGGGGATCAGGGTTATGGAGAGAAGGCAGGATAATGGGGATGAGAAACATATCAGCCATGATTGAATGGCAGAGCAGACTCGATGGGCCGAATGGCCTAATTCTGCTGCTATGTCTTATGGTCTTAGGGTCCTAAGCCTCGGGCAATGCAATAGGCCCCGCCCCTAAATTGTGCAATCCAGCCCATTAATACCCAAGTGTTATTTTTTTAAACTTTATTCTTGGGATGAGAGTGTCGTTGACTGGGTCAGCATTTATTGCACTAATTACCCTTGAACTGAACACTTTGCTAAGCCTCTTAAAAGGACATTTTACGTGTCAACATCGTTGCTGTGGGTCTGGAGTCATATCTAGGCCTGACTACGTAAGGACAGAAGACCCCCCCCCCCCCCCCCCCCCCCCCGCCAAAGGACATGAGTGAAGCAAGACTTTTTTTCATGACACTTTTCATCGTTATCATTAGATTTTCAATTCTAGATTTTTCTTTAATTCAAATTCTATCATCTGTCCTGGGAGGATTCGAACTCGTGTCTCCTAGGTCCCTGGTTCAGTGCCAATAGCACAAAGCCATCACCTCGTCACTAAGTGAAATAAAGAGACTGAACTGGAGCTGATAAAATAAAAGAGAAATACTGAAAATACTCCTTGGACCAGGCAGCAGGCATTGATATCGAAATTTAGTTTACTTTTCCAGTCGATTGTCTTTCACATGCAATTAGTAATTACGAGTTTTCAAGCAATGATTGAGCCAGAGAAATATGGAATGGGAATGATGGAACAAAGGGGATGTTCTTTGAGTGACGAGAAGGAAGGAGTGATTCAATGATTAAGTCATGATGCTGTAAGGTGAACGCCACATGATAGAAACTGAAGTTAGGCTTAGAGAAAGTGTAAATGGTTAAAGAAAAACAACAACACAGTGATAAAGACGGCTCTGGTAGGAAGGGAACACGATGGAGAAAGGTTTGAATATTGTCCAGCCCACAGTCCATGTCCATTGAGTGAGTATCCACCCCAATCATCAGTCCACACCTCCTCCACTCTCAGCGTTTCGCTGTACCCATCGTCCATTACAGAAATATGTGAACCATAAAAGTGGCAGCAGTGTTTACAATCTGAAGTTCCTAAACTGTGTCTAGCAACTAATAACATGTCTAACCCAGTGATAGGGGAGATGGTACCAGAGTGGTAATGTGGCTGGCCTAGTAACCAGCGATCCAGGCTAATGCTCTGGGGCATGTATTCAAATCCCACCATGGTAGCTGGCAGTTCAATACAGTTAATGGATCTGGAAGACAAATGTTGATACAGGAATGGTGACCATCAAATTTCAATCGATTCTTGCAGGAACGCATGAGGTTCACTAAAGTCCTTTAGATAATGAAATCCACCATCCTTACCTGACCTGGCCTACATGTTCCTCATTTGTGGAAAAGCATAGGAGACTGACTGGGATTCAGAATTCAAATGGCAACATGATCAGAAACCCAGGGTCGCACTTGAAGATCAGATGGGAATGGCCTTCCAAACAATCTCTCAAACAACAAATTAAATTTCCAATGTGGAAGGGAATGCATCATGAGAAAAATGCAGTTGCTAGATTGGGGGAAGTACAATAAATCAATTTTTCATCTGCATGGATGTTGGCATGTAAGCAGGTGAAAGGACAGGAGCAGCATCTCATGTGTTTGGATAGGAAGGTTTTAGGGGAAGGGACGTGATGGAAGTGCGAACCAGTGCATTGCAACGGAGAGGGTGGGAGTGGACAGGATAAATACTGACCAGAAACAGTTGAACGAAATAGTCAGTTTCAGTGTGTAAATTCAACCTTGTTTTCTGTAACTCTAGTATTAATTAATAAGTGTCAGTTCTTTCATAATATTGCAGATATTTAAGTGAATTTCTTATTGAAGAAGTGCTCTATTTTAAAATATTAGTGACAGTTTAGTCATGTTAGTATTTACTGTTGGCATTTATTGTTAATATCTCTATCTGATGAAAACCTTTATCGTTGCTGGCCAATTTGCATGTCTTTCCTTGAGATGAAATGCCTCATTGAGGTGAGCATGGAGATCGGTGTTGGTTACATGTACTACATAGATTATTACTGTAATCAATTGATTACAGAAATGCAGAAGCACAGCCCAATGTAATGTTTTCAGGAAGTGACGAAGATCATTGATGAAGGATGGAGAGTGGGTGTTGTCTACATGGACTTCAGTAAAGCCTTTGACAAGGCCCCTCATAGAAGACTGGTAGAAATGTCGAAGTCACACGGGATCAGAGGTGAGCTGTCAAGATGGATACAGAACTGGCGAGGTCATAGAAGACAGTGGAACAGTGCTTTTCTGAATGGATGGCTGTTACTAGTGGTGTTTTGCAGGGATCAGTGCTGGGACCTTTGTTGTTTGTAGTATATATAAATAATTTGGTGGAAAATATAGCTGATCTAATTAATAAGCTTGTGGATGACACAAAGGTTGGTGGAGTTGCAGATAGTGATGAGGATTGTCAGAGAATACAGCAGGATATAGATCAGTTGGAGACATGGACAGAGAAATAGCAGATGGAGTTTAATCCAGAAAAATGTACGGTCATGCGTTCTGGAAGTTCTAATAAAGGACAAAAAACAAAGAAAAGTACAGCACAGAAACAGACCCTTCGGCCCTCCAAGCCTGCGCCGAACATGCTGCCCGTCTAAACTAAAATCTTCCACACATCTGCGGTCCGTAGCCCTCTAGTCCCATCCTATTCATGTATTTGTCAAGATGCCCCTTAAACGTCCAGGCACTCACTACCCTCTGTGTAAAAAACTTGCCTCGTACATCTCCTCTAAACTTTGCCCCTCACACCTTAATCCTATGCCCCCTAGTAATTGACTCCTCTACCCTGGGAAAAAGTCTCTGACTATCCAGTCTGTCTATGCCCCTCATAATTTTGTAGACCTCTATTAGGTCGCACCACAACTTGCTTCATTCCAGTGAGAACAAACCAAGTTTATTCAACCACTCCTCATAGCTAATGCCCTCCATACCAGGCAACACCTTGGTAAATCTCTTCTGCACCCTCTCTAAAGACTCCACATTCTTCTGGTAGTGTGGCGACCAAAATTGAGCACTATTCTCCAAATGTGGCCTAACTAAGGTTCTATACAGCTGCTACATGACTTGCCAATTTTTATACTCAATGCCCCGGCCAATGAAGGCAAGCATGCCATATGTCTTCTTGACTACCTTCTCCACCTGTGTTACCCCTTTCAGTGACCTGTGGACCTGTACACGATGAGCTCTCTGACTTTCAATACTCTTGAGGGTTCTACCATTCACTGCATATTCCCTACCTGTATTAGACCTTCCAAAATGCATTACCTCACATTTGTCTGAATTAAACTCCATCTGCCATCTCTCCGCCCAAGTCTCCAAACAATCTAAATCCTGCTGTATCCTCTGACAGTCCTCATCGCTATCCGCAATTCCACCAACTTTTGTGTCGTCTGCAAACTTACTAATCAGACCAGTTATATTTTCCTCCAAATCACTTATATATACTACGAACAGCAAAGATCCCAGCATGAACCATGCGGAACACCACTAGTCACAGCCCATATGTGGTTAGGATTATTGACAGGCAGAGAGATCTGGGTGTATAGATCCACAGATTACTGAAAGTGGCAACGCAGATCGAGGAGATAGTCAGGAAAGCATACAACATGCTTGCCTTCATTGGTTGGGGAATTGAGTATAGAAATTGGCAAGTTATGCTGTAACTGTACTGAACCTTAGTTAGACCATGCTTGGAATATTGCGTACAATTCTGGTTGCCACACTACCAGAAGGATGTGGAGGCTCTGGAGAGGGTACAGAAGAGGTTTACCAGGGTGTTACCTGGTCTGGAGGGCATAAGCTGTGAAGAAAGTTTGATGAACTCGGATTGTTTTCAGTGGAACGACAGAGGCTGAGAGGCGGCCTTATAGATATTTGGAAAGTTATGAGTGGCATGGACAGAGTGGATAGTCAGGTGCATTTTCCCAGGGTGGACAAGTCAATTAGTAGGAGACAAAGGTTTAAGGTGCAAGGGGGAAAGTTTAGAGATGTGCGAGACAAGTATTTTTGCACAGAGGGTGGTGAGTGCCTGGAACGCACTGGTGCGGTGGTGGAGCTGATACGTTAGCGATATTTAAGAGGCATCTTGATAAATACATGAATAGGATAGGAAGAGAGGGATACGGACCCTGGAAGTGCAGAAGGTTTTAGGTCAGTCGGGCATCGTGATCGGTGCAGGCGTGGAGGGCCGAAGGGCCTGTTCCTGTGCTGTACTCTTCTTTGTTCTGCACGCAGAATGAAAATATAACACTCGCAACCATAAAATACCTGTTGGATGGAGTTTAATCAACACTAAAATGATAAGCACACAGTGTTTGCAGCAACTATACTCATTGTAAGAGTAATTAATTATCCACGCGCTTTGAATACAGTAAACGTGTTGTCCACCTGTTTACTGCTGGAAAATAGTTAAAATGGGTTTCTGTTGATGTAGTTCGAAAGGAGACTGAATAATATTTCACTGCAAACACTGAATCATAAACGTCATCAAACAACGACAAATGTATCCTGCGTTACCATGAGTTACATTCATAATCACCGAGATAGACCCCGACTGTGAGAGATCAGTCAACTCGAACAACGATACAAAACTGAAACAGCTTGTTACCCTCAAGTTAGCGACACACACCCAGCTCAGTCCTAGTACTCCCAGAAATGCACGTCCACTGGGGTCAGGTGTTCCACTCCAGCTAGTGATCTGCACTCCGTCGAATTCAATAGTGACAGATACTCGCATTAATACATGGCCACTGGGGTCCTGGTTTCCACAGTAGTTGGAAACCCCCATCCAGTATAATTCTGCAAAGACCCACTAATACCTGCCCACTGAGAATTATCCGCATTTATGTCAGATTCAGCTGTACTTCTGATGAAATGACAACACTGGTGTTATAGGGCGGTGACCGTTCGGCCAGCATGTAACATTCTGAATCACAGAGTAAAAACACAGAACAGATCACATTCAATTCTCATAGTCACTCACCAGGGACACTAATGGTGGCAAGAATCGTGTAGTATACTTTCCCGATACTGACAAGTGTTTCCATGTTTTATTTCGGTCTGAAGTGTACTGTCCCTTTGTACCGTAGGCAATCTCTGTGAATTAAATACGGAGTGGATGCAGTAACTGAACTTTTAATTTATATCATGTGCGATTTCCACAGAGACTATGAAGTTGCAAAATCGGAGACATGGTTGCGTCTCACAAATGGAGCAAACAGATGACGACACCCGAGTTAGCTCCCTGCTGTGGGTATTTTCTACTGAGACTGAATTGGAAATTCTAAAGATTGAACTGATTTGATCGTATTAGTTAATTGATGCAAATTGAAAGCTCCAGCAATATTGTTGATTATTCATCGGCCATTAAGGTCCATCTCTAGATCTCATTCAGGGAGCATAGGAACAAGAGTAAACCAATCGGCCCATCGAGTCTAGTCCTCCAATTAACTTGATGATGGCTGATCTTCCACCTCAACATCTTCCGACCCTCTGACTGAAGAAAGTCCTCCTTATCTCGTTCTAAATGGCCAAGCCCCTGATTTGATACTGTGTTCCCATATTCTGGTAGTGTGGCAACTCCTCTCCCTCACCCCACACACACCCGTCCGTCCCCACACACCCCACCACACACACACACACACACTCGGCTCCTAAACTTCATCATTTCCCTCTGCTGCGGTTATTTAGGGCTTGACTCCATGAGTTCAGGTAGATTCAGGATGTTACCTGGTCTGGAGGGTGTTAGCTGTGAGGAATGTTTGGATAAAGTCGGATTGTTTTCAGCGGAACGACGAAGGTTGAGGGGCGATCTGATAGGCTAGCAGTACTGCTCTCTTGGGTATAGCTGCCCTCTTCAACTGTTGCAATTTGTTAAATGATTGAAGTGGGGAAGTTGATTCAATGTATTCTCAAACTAATTCAACAACTCAAAGTCATATTATCCCTCAGAATAATACAGGACCAAAAATCTGAACATCACCTCACACTATTAATGGCCTATATATATAATATTCACAAGACGTCGCTTTCAGGCAATGCTGCAGACTACGGGGCCTGGGAGCCCAAACGGACTCAGAGTGGACTATCATCTCAGGGGGAGGGGTCACGGGGCCTCGGCGACCAATCGGGACTAAGTGTGGGCGATCATCTGAGAGCGAGGACTCAGAGTGGGGTTTCACCCCGAGACAGAGGCTTTCC
The DNA here is from genome assembly GCF_047496885.1 of Scyliorhinus torazame. Taxonomy (NCBI): domain Eukaryota; kingdom Metazoa; phylum Chordata; class Chondrichthyes; order Carcharhiniformes; family Scyliorhinidae; genus Scyliorhinus; species Scyliorhinus torazame. Next base: position 182,859,267 of record NC_092720.1, on the reverse strand, counting down.
AGAACCAGCTGCAGAAATGCTCTTGTCGACACTTGTGAATAATTCCTTTGCTGTTCACTGATAGATTCTCTGAAAGTGCAACATTACAGTTAGCATTTGCTGCCCAGTCCTAATTGCCCTGGAGAAAGCGGCGTGGAGTCATTCTTTGGATCCACAGGAGTTCAACTTGTTGTGAGGCAAGAAGTATCAGAACGTTTATATATGAACGTGAAGCAACAGTGAAATCCGTAAGATGCGTGGCTTGGAGAAGTAATTGCAGGCGATTTGTTTCCATGCATAAACTGCCCTTTTCATTTCAGGTGGTTGAGGTAGCAGGTTAGGATTGAGCTGCAGGAAGAGGGATGTGAGTTACTCCAGTGAATGATGTATATAAGAACAAAGAACAAAGAAATGTACAGCACAGGAACAGGCCCTTCGGCCCTCCAAGCCCGTGCCAACCATACTGCCCGACTAAACTACAATCTTCTAAAAGAACAAGTGACATGCTCTGCAATGATTGTGTGCCGTTGAAGAAAACTGGATGTTTAATCTGGCTGAATGGGTCCCGTGATGTGTGGTGTGGAGCTTCTTGAGTATTATTGGAAACACAATTGTTCGAGAAAATGGTGAATATTCCATCACACGCCTGAAGTCTACCTTGTAGATGGTGGACAGAGTGTGGGGAACCAGGTGGTGACCTGATCACGGCAGAGGGCCCAATCCTGATCTGCATGTGTAACTATAGAACCATGATGGTTCGCGGAGGTCACGGAGTAGATGATCATTGCCTGGCATTAGTGTGGCGCACTGTATATTTCACCTATCAGATCTAGGCTGTATGTGCTTCATTCCTGCTGCATTTGGACTTATAGAACATAGAACAATACAGCGCAGTACAGGCCCTTCGGCCCACGATGTTGCACCGACATGGGAAGTCAAAAAACAAAAGCCATCTAACCTACACTATGCCATTATCACCCATATGCTTATCCAATAAACTTTTAAATGCCCTCAATGTTGGCGAGTTCACTACTGTTGCAGGTAGGGCATTCCACGGCCTCACCACTCTTTGCGTAAAGAACCTACCTCTGACCTCTGTCCTATATCTATTGCCCCTCAGTTTAAGGCTATGTCCCCTCGTGCTAGCCATTTCCATCCGCGGGAGAAGGCTCTCACTGTCCACCCAGTGATCTAACCCCCTGATCATTTTGTATGCCTCTATTAAGTCTCCTCTTAACCTTCTTCTCTCTAACGAAAACAACCTCAAGTCCATCAGCCTTTCCTCATAAGATTTTTCCCTCCATACCAGGCAACATCCTGGTAAATCTCCTCTGCACCCGCTCCAAAGCTTCCACGTCCTTCCTATAATGCGGTGACCAGAACTGTACGCAATACTCCAAATGCGGCCGTACCAGAGTTTTGTACAGCTGCAACATGACCTCATGACTCCGGAACTCAATCCCTCTACCAATAAAGGCCAACACTCCATAGGCCTTCTTCACAACCCTATCAACCTGAGTGGCAACTTTCAGGGATCTATGTACATGGACATCTAGATCCCTCTGCTCATCCACACTTCCAAGAACTTTACCATTAGCCAAATATTCCGCATTCCTGTTATTCCTTCCAAAGTGAAACACCTCACACTTCTCTACATTAAACTCCATTTGCCACCTCTCAGCCCAGCTCTGCAGCTTATCTATGTCCCTCTGTAACCTGCTACATCCTTCCGCACTGTCGACAACACCACCGACTTTAGTGTCGTCTGCAAATTTACTCACCCACCCTTCTGCACCCTCCTCTCGGTCATTGATAAAAATGACAAACAGCAACGGCCCCAGAACAGATCCTTGTTGTACGCCACTTGTAACTGACCTCCATTCTGAACATTTCCCATCAACCACCACCCTCTGTCTTCTTTCAGCTAGCCAATTTCTGATCCACATCTCTAAATCACCCTCAATCCCCAGCCTCTGTATTTTCTGCAATAGCCTACCGTGGGGAATCTTATCAAACGCTTTACTGAAATCCATATACACCACATCAACTGCTCTACCCTCGTCTACCTGTTCAGTCACCTTCTCAAAGAACTCAATAAGGTTTGTGAGGCATGACCTACCCTTCACAAAGCCATGCTGACTATCCCTGATCATATTATTCCTATCTAGATGATTATAAATCTTGTCTCTTATAATCCCCTCCAAGACTTTACCCACAACAGACGTGAGGCTCACCGGTATATAGTTGCCGGGGTTGTCTCTACTCCCCTTCTTGAACAAAGGGACCACATTTGCTCTCCTCCAGTCCTCTGGCACTATTCCTGTAGCCAATGATGACATAAAAATCAAAGCCAAAGGCCCTGCAATCTCTTCCCTGGCTTCCCAGAGAATTCTAGGATAAATCCCATCAGGCCCCGGGGACGTATCTATTTTCAGCCTGTCCAGAATTGCCAACTCCTCTTCCCTACGTACCTCAATGCCATCTATTCTAATAGCCTGGGTCTCAGCATTCTCCTCCACAACATTATCTTTTTCCTGAGTGAATACTGACGAAAAATATTCATTTAGTATCTCGCCTATCTCTTCAGACTCCACACACAACTTCCCATCCCTGTCCTTGACTGGCCCTACTCTTACACTAGTCATTTGCTTATTCCTGACATACCTATAGAAAGCTTTTGGGTTTTCCTTGATCCTCCCTGCCAAATACTTCTCATGCCCCCTCCTTGCTCGTCTTAGCTCTCTCTTTAGATCGTTCGTCGCTACCTCGTAACTATCAAGCGCCCCATCTGAAACTTCACTCCTCATCTTCACATAGGCCTCCTTCCTCCTCTTAACAAGAGATTCCACTTCTTTGGTAAACCACGGTTCCCTCGCTCGACGCCTTCCTCCCTGCCTGACCGGTACGTACTTATCAAGAACACGCAGTAGCTGTTCCTTAAACAAGCTCCACATATCCAGTGTGCCCAACACTTGCAGCCTACTTCTCCAACCTATCCCCCCCAAGTCATGTCTAATGGCATCATAATTGCCCTTCCCCCAGCTATAACTCTTGCCCTGCGGGGTATACTTATCCCTTTCCATCACTAACGTAAACGTCACCGAATTGTGGTCACTGTCCCCAAAGTGCTCACCTACCTCCAAATCTAACACCTGGCCTGGTTCATTACCCAAAACCAAATCCAATGTGGCCTCTCTTCTTGTTGGCCTGTCAACATATTGTGTCAGGAAACCCTACTGCACACATTGTATAAAGAACGACCCATCTAATGTACTCGAACTATATCTTTTCCAGTCAATATTTGGAAAGTTAAAGTCTCCCATAATAACTACCCTGTTACTTTCGCTCTTATCCAGAATCATCTTCGCCATCCTTTCCTCTACATCCCGAGAACTATTTGGAGGCCTATAGAAAACTCCCAACAGGGTGACCTCTCCTTTCCTGTTTCTAACTTCAGCCCATACTACCTCGGAAGAAGAGTCCCCATCTAGCATCCTCTCCGCCACCGTAATACTGTTTTTGACTAGCAGCGCCACATCTCCCCCTCTTTTGCCTCCTTCTCTGAGCTTACTAAAACACCTAAACCCCGGAACCTGCAACAACCGTTCCTGTCCCTGCTCTATCCATGTCTCCGAAATGGCCACAGCATCGAAGTCCCAGGTACCAACCCATGCTGCCAGTTCCCCTACCTTATTTCGTATACTCCTGGCATTGATGTAGACACCAAACCACCTACCTGAACACTGGCCCCCTCCTGCGAAGTCAATTCTGTGCTCCTGACCTCTATACTCTCAATCTCTCGTACCCTAAAACTACAATCCAGGTTCCCATGCCCCTGCTGTATTAGTTTAAACCCCCCCCAAAGAGCACTAACAAATCTCCCCCCCAGGATATTTGTGCCCCTCCGGTTCAAATGTAGACCATCCTGTCTGTAGAGGTCCCACCTTCCCCAGAAAGAGCCCCAGTTATCCAGAAATCTGAATCCCTCTTGCCTGCACCATCCCTGTAGCCACGTGTTTAATTGCTCTCTCTCCCTATTCCTCATTTCATTATCACGTGGCACGGGCAACAACCCAGAGATAACAACTCTGTTTGTTCTCGTTCTGAGCTTCCATCCAAGCTCCCTGAAAGCCTGCCTGACATCCTTGTCCCCTTTCCTACCTATGGCGTTCGTGCCAATGTGGACCACGACTTGGGGCTGCTCCCCCTCCCCCTTAAGGACCCGGAAAACATGATCCGAGACATCACATCCCCTTGCACCTGGGAGGCAACATACCAAACGTGAGTCTCTCTCGCTCCCACAAAATCTCCTATCTGTGCCCCTGACTATCGAGTCCCCAATTACTAATGCTCTGCTCCTCTCCCCCCCCTTCCCTTCTGAGCAACAGGGACAGACTCCGTGCCAGAGGCCCGTACCCCATGGCTTACCCCTGGTAAGTCGTCCCTCCCACAAGTATCCAAAGCGGTATACTTGTTACTCAGGGGAACGACCGCAGGGGATCCCTGCACTGACTGCTTCTTCCCAGTCCCTCTTACAGTTACCCATCTATCTCCAATCTTTGGTGTAACTAATTCCCTGAAGCTGCTATCTATGACCCCCTCTGCCTCCCGAATGATCCGAAGTTCATCCAACTCTAGCTCCAGTTCCCTAACTCGGTCTTGGAGGAGCAGGAGATGGCTGCACTTCCTGCAGGTAAAATCAGCAGGGACACTAACGGCATCCCTCACCTCAAACATCCTTCAGGAGGAACATTGCACTCCCTTCCCTGCCATCCCTCTAACCTCCAACCAAGATCTAGTTAATCAATTTAAAAAAAAAAAATAATAATAATATGGCACTTACCTCACACCAATGGGTCTTATTATTAGGTTAGAGGAGGAGGGTGGGTGGGAGACACTACACATGTAATGTCTCGGGTTTTCTCTCCACCAGAATTTATTGGTTGGAGGGGGGGGGGCCTTCCCAGAAGTCCGCGGGTCGAACTTCCGGTTCCCGCCTTTTCTCAAAAAAATATATAACAAAATAAAACAGAAAAAGAACAGAAACGGGACCAGGTAAGTGTTTTTAAAGTAAAAACGTACCTCCCAGAAGTCCCTTGCGCACCGCTCCCGCTGAAATCCAAAGGCCTGCTCCTGCAAAGGTAAGTGCTTTTAAAGTAAAAACTTACCTCCCAGAAGGCCCTTGCGCACCGCTCCCGCCGAAATCCAAAAGCTTGTGCGACTTCACTGTTTAACTATTAACATAGTTCCGATCATATGATGAAGGGAAAAGTAACAGATGAAGCACCTGAAGATGTTTCACCCCTTGAATTCCGACCTTTTCTATGTGTTTCAACTAAGACTGTAACAAGTTCATGAGGGGAATGGTTCTGGCAGAGCCCAACCTGAGCAGCAATGAACACGGTAATGTTGAGTAAGTTCTGCTTGATATCGCTGTCACCAACAACATCAATACTTGATGAGGGGGACTTTAACTGTGTACAGGACCCACGGACAGACAGATCAAAATCCAAATCAGGTTAAAAAAAAACATGGGGAACGAAATATGAATGTTTACGGAACAGTTGGGGCAGTGGACCATGGTGTACAAACACAGGGGAGAAAGTGTTCTCCTTGTGGAACAGAGTACTCCACGCTCGTAATCTCTGACCATGCTCCACACTACAAGGATGTGAGGTTGGAGATGGGCCCGCCCCATGCTGCCCATGGAGGCGGGACATGGCCCTCCTTGCCAATAAGGTGTGCTGCGAAAGGATTTCACAGGACATAGATGGGGACATTACCAACAACAAGAATGGGAAGGTCTCAACCTCCCCATTCTGGGAGGTGCAGAAGGTAGCGATAAGGGGAGAAATTATTGCATTTAAAGCATTCAGATACGGGAAGGAGAGGACAGTTGGGTTGCCTCCATACTGGTGATGATCCAGAGGTACTCCATGGCCCCCACCGTAGATCTACTGGCGGAGAAGAAATAACGACAAATGGAATCTGACCTGCTCTCCATGACAAAAGCAGTGCACCAGCTCCGCGAGACATGGGGGACCTTGTATAAACATCAAGACAAAGCCAGGCGCCTGATGGCTCCCCAGCTGAGGAAGCAGGCAGCCACAATTGAAATAGCGCAGGCAATGGCCACGACACAGCAAGTGAAAGAGGACTCCACAACAACCTGTGGCATGCAGTTCAGCTGTTTAGCCAGAATATTTGCAAGAATCTTTGTAACTAAATTGATAGCGAGATGGGCCTGGAGCACCCGCACTCAGTCAGATCTTTGTCCTTTTTGGGTATCAGTAATATTGAGGCTTGTGCCAGTGTTGGTGGCAGGGTGCCCCTTTCCAGTGAGTCTCTAAGCATCTCCCGCAAGTATGGGGCCAGTCACTTCCGGTGGCAGCATGTAGAAGGAGGTCGCACCTTGGATGGCTCCTGCTCGAGGCTTGGTTTTTTAGAATTTAATGCCCAGTCCAGGGGCAATTTTTCATAAACTAAGTTCAGGAAGACAGGAGAAAGAAGGATGTCCAAAACCCAAAGGAAAGCTGCCATGATGAAGGGGGCGAGTGAAGGTTCACCACCGAGTGGAAGGGTCGGCTCGGCAACTGGAAGGATGGCGCAGGCTGTTGCTGGGCGGGGTCGCACTGTTCTTGACAGAAAAGAGGACCGAAGTGATGGCTTTGGAACTTGAAAAACAGTTCTCACAGCACATGGCGATGAGGAAGGAGATGATGGCAGCATTGAAGATGCTGGTGGAGGAGGCAATTGCTCCCAGTGAAGGCAGCTGTGTCGTGGACATCGGCCGAGGTGCCGGACCAGGGTGAGACAATGAAGGAGTGGAGAAGGCATTGTCGCAACACCGTGATCAGATCACCTCGATGGATGAGGAGCTGCCGAGGGTGGTGGGGGCCAACACGAGCCTGCGAGCTAAAGTGGAGGACCTGGAAAACAGATCTAGGTGGCAAAATCTGAGGATCTCGGGCCTACCCGAAGGGGTGGAGAGCCCGAGGCTGACGGAATATTTAACCAAGATGTTGGCGGAGCTATTGGAGGAAGGGGATGATCCCTCCCGGTATGAACTGGATCGAGCTCATAGGGTGTGGCGGCCGAAACCAAAGGCGAATGAGCCGCTGAGACCAGTGATTATTTTGTTTCCGTAGGTACCGCGTGAAGGAGAAGGTCCTGATTTGGGTGAAGCAGAAACGGGAGCTGGAATGGGCTGGAGTTGGTATACGTATATACCAGGACTTTACTGTGGAGTTGGCGAGGAGGCGGGCGGCCTTCGGCCGAGTGAAGACGACATTGTAGACCAGCGGTCTGCAGTTCGGCAAAGTGTAGCCAGTTAAGTTGAGGGTGACTTTTATTTTGAGACGATGCAAGCGGTGGAGGCGTTTGTGAAGGCAGAAGGACTGGGGTAGATGTGAGAAATGGGACTGAGGGTTGATCTTGGACTGAGGGTAGGGGGTTGGAGGAGTGTATGTAGCTCTATTTTTTATCGCATGTCGTTATATGTACTAAATGAGTTGACGCCTATTTGAATGAGGTAGGAGTTGAGATTTTCTGTTGCAATGATGGCTCTTTGGGGTTTGTGGGTTTACACTGAGGTTGTGTGTTGAAGGGGATTTCTTTGTTTTCCCTGGGACCGGGTTGGGGGGGTGGAAGGAATTGGAGGGGAGTGGGGCATGGGCAACGCTTGAGCTTGAGCTTGAGCTAGCCAGTGAATGGGATTATGGTGGGGAGAGGGGCTGCAACCATCGGAGCCTGGTAGAACCAGTTTTGTTGGGCCTAGGAGGTGTGAAAAGTGGAGGAAGGGGGCCGATACTGGGTGAGGTGTTTTTGACAGGAAGTGGATGGGTGGATTCTGGGAGGGGCTCAATATTAACAAGGGCACCGGATGGGCCATGCCCGGTGGGCAGAGCCCGGAGCTATGATGATGATGGATAGGAAGGGTGGGAAGTGGTGGTGGTAAGAGACCCCTGGTTAGGATAATTATGTGGAATGTGAGGGGTTTGTTGGAGGAAGGTTTTCAGGGCCATCTTGAGGGTAGTATTCGAGAACTTGGAACCAGGGCCCCGAGAAGTCATTTTCGGGGTGTCGGACTGGCTCGGGCGGCAGGCGAGTGCGGGGCAGATGTTAGCCTTTGCCTTGCTGACTGCCCGGAGGTGGGTCGTGTTGTGGTGGAGGTCAGCTTCTCCATCCTGGGACACAACTTGGTGGAGGGACCTACTTGAATTTCTTTGACTCGGGAAGGTGAAGTCTCAGCTGAAGGGGATGAAGGAAGGCTTTCAGAATTCATGGGGACTGTTTATTGTGCACTTCCGAGAATTGGTTGCCGTTGATCATTCGGGGGAGGTGAAGGGCGGTCAGACCTAGTGTTGTTTTTGATTACACTGTTTATGGATTGATTGTAAATTTGTGTTCTTTTTTTAACCTGAAATGTATGGGTGGATGTTTTGGTCTGTACATTGAGTGGGATGCGGTAAGAAAATGTATGGGGCCAGTGCTGCTGTGAATTTTGAAAAAAAGTCAGCCGGAATATATCTGTCCATGGAGACTTCGCCACCTTCATAGAGTTGATACTCTCTACAACCTCTCCCATTTCTAAGGGGTGAAAGAGGCCTTCAAGACCTTCTAGCGGGGTCTGTACACCCGAGGGGGACTCGTAGATGAAGCAGTTCCTCAATTGGCTTAACATGCCGATTGTGGGGGATGATAGGAGACGGGCCTGGAAGTAACATTAGAAGTGGGAGCGGCCTCTTTAGTGACTGGAAGCCAATATCCAGTGGCGTACCACAGGGATCCGCACTGGGTCCCCTATTATTTCTCATTTACATAAATAACTTAGATGGCTATGTGGGGTATAGGATCAGTAAGTTTGCAGATGACAAAAAGATTGATAAGGCGGTTAACAGTGAGGCTGAGAGTCATGGATTAGAGGAAGATATAAACGGGATGGTCAAATGGGCAGAAAAGTGGCAGATGGAATTTAACCCAGAAAAGTGTGAAGTGTTACACTTTGGAAGGAGCAATTTGACAAGGAAATATTCAATGAATGGCATCACACTGGGACGTCCTGTGGAACAAAGAGACCTTGGCCTATTTGTAAATAGATCTCTGAAGGTAGGTGGGCAGATTAATAGGGTGGTGAAATTGCCATATGGTACACTTGCCTTTATCAATCGTGGCAGAGATTACAAAAGCAAGGAAGTCCTGTATGAGTTTTATGGAACATTGGTGAGGCCACATCTGGAGTACTGTGCGCAGTTCTGGTTGCCACATTATAGGAAGGAGGTGATTGCAGTGGAGGTGGTGCAGAGAGGATTCACCAGGATGTTGCCTGGGATGGAACAGTTAAGTTACGAAGAGAGGTTGGATAGGCTTGGGTGTTATTGTTGGAGCTGAGAAGACTGAGGGGCGACCTGATCGAGGTGTACAGGATAATGAAGGGCATGGACAGGGTGGATAGGAAGCAGCTGTGCCCTTTAGTTGAAGGTCAATTGTGAGGGATCACTAGTTCAAGGGAAGAGGCAGGGGTTCAGTGGGGATTTGAGGAAAACCTTTTTATCCAGAGGGTGGTGACGGTCTGGAACGCACTGCCTAGGCGAGTGCCAGACGCGGGTTGCCTCACATCCTTTAAATAGTACCTGGATGAGTACTTGGCACGTCTTAACATTCGAGGTGATGGGCTGTTGCCTTTTTACTTTTTATGTGAACTACAAGCTGTTTCTTATATTGACCAAATGACCATACGACCAGTATGTTAGCTCAAAAACACAGTTTATTAATAACACGAGACTTGTATCTCAATGCAATAATACTGGCGGCTCCGTGCTAAACTACACCTAACAACGAAGATGACCTTTACTTAACTTCGGGTGACCGGCACTGTGCGAGATAAGGCCTTTATCGGGGTCCACGTGGTCGGTTTGGAAGTTGTTGGGTTCGTCTCAGCTGGGCTTGTCCTTCAGGAATGGGCGCAGGCCCTTGAACTTGGTTGTTCTGCTGCAGTTGGTCGCACACAGGCCGATCCCAAAAGAGACCGATCTCTAGTGCGCAGGGCTTTTTATCCTTCGTCTCTTTCGCACCCTTTTAGGTGGTCCTTACTCCAGGTCCAATGGATCGATAGGGTTTCGATCACCCTCATCGAACTTAGCCAATTAGGGGGCGGATAACTCAATAGCTGGGTGGGTCCCAGCTATCATTGTCCCAGGCACGTAGGCCTTTCCAAATAAGGGGGGTGGCACTGGTTAGTCTGCTATCGATGATGGTCCTTAATTCGAATGTTATTGCCTTGGGGAAAATGGTAATTGATTCTTAATGGGTGCAAGTTTCAGTCAAGTCTGGTTTCTTTGCACAATACACAAAGGCTATGTACCTGCCTGTGTCCAAATTGACCACAATTCCCATGGTCCTTTGCAGGACGCCATTTTACATGGCTACATTCCGTCCTTTTGATTTTGAACGTGAAGCATGGTGCATCACAGTCTTGATCCCGTAGTCTACCTTATGAAGCCAGCACTGGTCAGTCAGTTCAGGTACTACTCTACCCTGTCCTAGACCTCATTGTACAATATTACCCAATACCTTATCACATACATTCATTAAAACAATTCACTACAACTGGATATTTTATATCTAAATTAAATTCATATAAATTAATTAAACTTAAATTCATACTAAACGGTAGGTTCCTAACTGAACTTTCTATGCTACACTCATGCTGTTGTTTTTACATAAAGAACTTATTGACAACACAAAATCTACAAAACTTAAAGAGCAGCACCACATTCTTCCTTCTTATCACATTTCTTCAGTACAGAGGCACAAAGTGTCCATTTACCAGCAGTTATCAGTTTTTTTAAATAAGTCGTACATTCTTAGAAGAGCTCTATTGGATTTCAAAGAGGGGGGCTCAACCTGTGCATATAGGGGGCCGGGAGGCGTTTGCCTTCCATTTACGGAGTTTGAATGCGAGGACAACATTATAGATTACTGCAATCAGGATGAGGGTCTCTCTTATGTATGAGAGTGGGTTCCATTTTGCAATGCCTTCCCACCAGGTGGGGGTTTCAGTCTCTATCTCTAACAGCTGTTGTGTGGTATCCTGACTGGATGTGGCCTGTAGAGGGTGGCACTCGGGGCTGTCTTAGGTCCTACTCTAATTATGTGTATTGCCAAATTACCATTGGTGGGTATCCCAGGGCAATTTTGTCCGATTCTTCTTGTGTTCGCTGCAATTTTAATGAAATATCTGTAAATTGTCCGTTGGTTATTTCACCCAAATATGATGCTTGTGTTCTTACGCACCCATCGGGTGCCAGTCTCACATTGCCCTGTATCTTGGGAACGGTACCACAGACCGCTGGGCTATGGAAAGTCTTTGTGTATCTTGTGCTCGGAGTCCGGTAAATGCGGCAATTATCCATACGAAGATCATGGGTGCTGTGTTCATCCTGCGGTGTCTGGTTCCATGTAATCCTAGGGAACCAAGCATAGTATTATGTCAGTATCGTTGGTTAATATCTGTGTGTGTAAGTCTCTCTCTCTTAATTCCAATTTCCCTTTATGATTGTCACCATGTGTGACTCCTCCATTTCGTTTTAAATAGATAAATTGAGAGGTACGAATCCAAGTGTCTCAATTCAAGTATTCAAGTGTCTCACAGCTAGTGTGCTCGATGCGAGGAGTGGGCGGATACTTTCTTCGACCATTCTCCATCTTTACTCGCAACCACGGGAGGTTGAGGCTTTGCTTAACCAGCCGGATTTCAGGGCGGCCAGTTTTATAGAGTTTCGTCCCAGGGGCTCACAGGTAGCAGCACTGATCAGCCATTGTGTTTTAAGTGCAAATAGCATTTGGAAGTGACCCGAAGGGGTCTGAAAGAATAGTGGAAGAAACAAGGGTTTAGATTTGGAGCGGAAAGGATGATACAAGATCTGCCCAAAGCAGCAAAGGGTTTGGTAAACCATTCCGGAGAGCATATGAGAAACATGGGGTTCATGTGGGCCGCTGTGGGAGAAGAATGGGTGGGATCCCCGGGTAGGGCAGGGATAAGTGCCGTTACTCCATTACACAAGCGTGATTGACCGGATAATGTTGGGGCCCTTAGGTAGGGCAGGAATCAGTGCCGTGACTCCCTACCTGGGTGACCGGGATGAACAGGAAGAATTTGTAGTCGTATTGTAGTGCATTCAACTGCCATTGGTCAGTAGTCCGCATCTGACGGTTCAATCGGAAGAGTCGTTATGACTGTTTAACCGAGTGTCGGGCTGACATTTATTAAAACCATGTTTTGGAGAGAAGAGGTTAAAAACAAGAAGACGGGCAGGCTCTATCAGAAATTTGGACACTTTAGTTCTTAGACAGTGCCCGTTTCTCATCATGTGGACACCTCAAATATTTGCGTACATCAGTTTCGTTAAATCATTTCCCAGAAGGGGCTTATTGCTTAAATCACCACCTTCTCCTGGATGCCAGACACGTGTCTGCAGATTTTGGGCGTTAGTTGCATAGGCCTGTGGATGGTCCGATTCGTCATGTCTTACCAACCTGTAAGAATTGTCACGGTGCCAAATGGAGTATCAGGGTTGTCATGTGACGGAGGGTAGTCGGGAACTGGCATGCTGGAAGTGGAAGGAATGTTGCTGGGAGTGTGCGTAGGGAAAGACGTTGGGCGGGGACGGTCGTACAAGGTGTCGTTCCGGGTGCTAGGGTAGCTGATGGCGGGGAGGTCGCTCGGGATGGTAGGCAAATCCGGGAGGCTCTCATCAGAGTCAAGTTCGAGGTTGAAACCTGTGATTTATGGGCCGAGTCAAGTGGAGAATGTCTTCTAGAGTGGGGGGGGGGGGGAAGAGGGTTGGAGTGGGCGTTGGGCTGAGTCGTCCGTGTGCAGAGCGTCATTCTTTCCTATTACCACGGCTAAGTGGTGGGCGTGGCTAAGTTGTGATCCGTAGAGCTTGAGTTGGTTGATGTGGAACCAACCTGACTTACCATTGGGGTACGCTATCTTGTACACAGAGGGGCTTACTTTGTCAGAGATGGAGAAGGGGCCTGCTAATTTAGGGGCGAGGAAGGAGCTGGGGTTGTACAACGAGATCATAACTTGCTGGCCGACTGTATACTCCATGGGGTGAACCTGTTTGTCAAAGCTGGCTTTACTCTGCTTTTTTCCTACCGGCGAGTCGGACAGCAGCAGCTAGTTGTGCCGCTTTAATGTTCACTGTGACCTGTTGCACTGCTTTATCGTGGGTGAGCGCGGTTACTGCGAGATTTGCCAAATCAATACCCTAATAAATATTCAAAGCCTTTCTTGAGTCTCCCTGTCATATGGTTGTGGGGGGTGAAGCCTGTAGAACAGGAAACTGCGTTCCTGATAATCATGAGAGCAAAGGGTACTACCATGTCCCAAGTGGAATTGTACCATTTTCCTAATGATCATTTTTAAAGTGCGGTTCATGCGCTCTCCTAAGCCACTGGACTGGAGGTGGTAGGCTATGTGGAATTTCTGTTTGATACCGAAAATGGTCATAACGTTTTGCATTATTCTGCCGGTGAAATGGGAACATTGATCTGACTCAATGCTACGTGGAAGACCCCAGTGCGTAAAGATCTGTTGGGTCAAAATCTTAGCGGTGGCCTTTGCTGTGTTTGAACGTGTGGGGAATGCTTCGACCCATTTTGTAAATGTATCTAATGACGACATACTTGAAGCCGTTTCTGCAGGGGAGAGGGGACCAATGTAATCAATTTGCAGATTTTTCCAGGGGCCTTCTACAGGTCGGGTATGACTTAATTGTCCCTTCTTTGCATAATGTTCTGGATTGTTCTCGGGGCAAATCAGGCAATTGTCGACATAATGTGTGACATCGCTTTTTAATTCGGGCCACCAGCGCAAGTGTCTTAAATGAGCAATGGTGGTGTCTATTCCCTGATTTCCATGTCCATCATGTAATTGGTAGATTAACTGGTTTCTGTCTTAGGTGGGGACCATAAATTCCGTCCTTTAACACTATTCCCTCCTGTATTGAGTGTGTCCTTCTATTTATCATAGGGGGCTAGGTGCGTGCCGTTCAGCACCTGTTTAAGGGAGTCGCCTGCTTTCTGTGCCTGAGACAAATCCTCAATATTGGTTTGGGAGACCTGAATCAAATGTATCTGTTCGCACTGGGGGTGGGGGGGGGGCACACACCAGAAGTGACCAGTGTATGAGCCAGCTTTACTTAAGGCGTCGGCCTTGCGATTCCCGGGGGGGGGGGGGGGGGGGGAGGGGGAGGTGGTGTGGTGATGGCTCTTTACTTTAATGATGCCGTATATGTGACCGGTGGCTTTATAAGAATATGTTTCAGGAGAGGGGCGGAAGGTAGGGGTTTTCTGGTGATGGATACAAAACCTCGAGATTCCCATAGGGGAAGGAATTCTGTTAGACTGTAGCAAACATACAAGCTGTCCGCAGGAGTTGTAAAGGTGTCTGGGTGATTTACTACAGTAGCTATGGCTGGCATTTCGGCTGCCTGCGAACCCAAGTGGCCGCGTAATTTTAAAGACACCTCTTCTAGCGGGCGTCCCTGTGGGTACTCCAGGTAAATCCCTCATCCTGTGATTCTTACCCCTTCCTCAACAGTGAAGGAGCCGTCTACATAGATCTTTACTGTGTCCCCTGTGCCTTGTGTCTCACCGTTTACACGTGATTGTATCGATTTGGGAACAAAGGGTCCTGTGGGGTGTGTGGCTGGCATTCGTGTGGGATCCCTGCGTATTGTAAATTCCACCGGGTTACCAGGCAAGGCCCTTCTAAAAACATTCAGAGATGAATTCCATCATTGTTCGAGAAAATGGGGTATAATAGCACATCACGAGGCTCCCTGTGTAATGCTCAGATGGATTTCTGTGGATTCGCCTTTCCACGAAATACACAAAGAATGGGTTCAAAGCCAGCTGAAAAGCTGTCCCGGTGTCTCTTGGTATTTGTGTTCTGTGAGAAGACGTGCTGGACGTTTGCCAGAATGCACACTCATGGTAGCACTGCAAATTACCATTTTTGCAGGTAACTCGCTCTCTCCCCCTCTGACCGTGGATGTTAGCCAAGCCAGCAAAGACCACGGGTAAAAAGAGAACTGGGACGTTTCTCCCCTCAACTATAGAACATTGGAATCACAAAACTGATTGTTTGTCTGCTGAAGTCATCTCTACCGGGAGTTTGAAAATGACTGTTCTCTGACTGTTCTCCACAGGAATCTGGAATCGCAACGGCCGAAACGATCGATTTTCTACACCCCACGAGTCAAGAACTGTTTCGTAAATCTTTTTTTTTTGCGATATCTACTCATTTTGAACCGAGTTCTGCCTTCTAATCTATATGCATGTATCGGTAGATTAAAAGCCTTTAGGCCTTTAGTAATTAACTCACTTTATCTTTCAATCAAAAATGCCTAGCTAAATTGTCTCCATATAAAACTTAACTATTGGATGTGGGCGAAAAGGTAACACAAAAGCACCCTTTTTAGGTGTCAGGAAACCCTGGGCTAGTGTGCGGTTAATTCCAGCTCCAAGTAACCCAGAGTCGCAATAAAGTTGAAATTGCCTCATAATTTTAACATCCAAAGTGTTAGGTCTTCAGCTGCGCAATAACTAGTCACTAGGTTTGTAAATTCAAACATTTAAATTTTATTGATAACAATAACTATAATTAAATAAGGAAGAACCACAACTGGTTAACTGCTTTCTAATTAATACCCCACCTTTAACTTGCCCCACCCTCTTCACACAGAAAACAGACAAACAAAGAGGGAAAAGAAGGGTGTAAAAATAATACTAACATTATAAGGATAAAAGTCTCTATTTCAGATGCACGGCTTCCACTTCGATCATTCTTAAATTCTGACCACTAGTTGGATGTCTCTCCTTTCAGTTTGTAATGATTTTCACTGTAGATTCATCAGTGTCTCGAGACTTATCTGCATTATCACAAATACCAGACAGGAAACAATGGGCGGCACGGTAACACAATGGTTAGCACAGTTGTTTCACAGCTCCAGGGTCCCATGTTCGATTACTGGCTTGGGTCACTGTCTGTGTGGAGTTTGCACGTTCTCCCCGTGTCTGCATGGGTTTCCTCCGTGTTAGATGTTTTAGTTGCTGTGATATGAAGAGTCTAAAGTTCTGTTCCTTTTTCACAAACACACATTAATTTCCTTCCAACAGCCTTTGTACAAAACTCTCACTATATATCACCTGACAGAGGCCACCTGAAGCCCCTTTACATATCAGTGTCAATTAATGGATACTTAACATAAATGAGACAACTAATTGCATTGTTTCTTAACCCATTACTTAACAGTCTCCCCTTCCTTGGAGAAAAAAAATAATTAGATGAAAACAAAATTTCAAGAAATTCAAAAACACACACATGATTTCCCCCCCTTTCTTTTGTTTGGACGAGAAAAAAAAACAGCCACAGAAACAAGCACCCTTCATCAACAATATCCAAAAGATTCTGTGAACTCGCTCCTCTTTTCGTAAAACAGTCTCACAGTTGATCGCTCCTGTCGACCCATTTAATTTTTGATATTTCCCCTCTGTCCAACATCTGCTTCAAACGTGTGATGTCTATCCGTAACCTCTTTTCATTGACACTTTTTGTAGAGTGTGCATTTTCCCACAGGGATTTATTGTCAATGCGACAGTCAATAGGTATATTGCCCAAATCCCCTAATCCCAAAATTTCTGTCAATATCCTACTTATATAAAAGGCCATATTCACCGCCTCTACAAGGCTTAACATCTCAGCAGCCAAAGTGCTTTTTACCACTCTCCTTATTTTCTTTGTTTCCCACACAAGCGGGCAACATTTACCATTGTTCCCCAAAAGGAAAATTATAAAACCTCCTGCGCTTGAAACCCCATCACATAAATTTGCGTAGGACGCATCACTATAAACTATGAGTTTCAAGTGCCTAAGGTCACCTAAAACCGGGAACTTCAAAACACACTCCTGCATTTTTAGTTTTGCCAACGCTTTATTTGCTCTTATTATGTCACTCCACTTTGGGATCATTCATTTTTGTACTCAACTCTAAGACAACAAAACTCACGTCCGGCCTAGTCTGTCTACCTAACCAGTTCAGTTGCCCAATTAAACTTTGTAGTTGCACTTTTCCTATCTTTGAAACCATTGCATCTTTTTGAGAAACTCGGCGACGACTAATTGTTGTTGGGCTGATGCTTTCTAAATAAGATTGCTGAGGTAAAGTTGCCCCTAACTTAGTCTGTCCAGTTTCCAGTCCAATTTATTTAAATGCACCGGAAGCCTGACTTCCTACCCTGAATTCTTTCCTCAAACCAGAGATTACAATAGCTTCAAAATCGCTAGTCCCACCCCATTAAAAATCATCGAAATGCATCATAAAAATGCCAGAAAGATTTCCTTTATAGTGCCAGTAAAACATTGCAGGATCTGCTTTTAACTGGCAACAGCCTAACTTTAACAAAACTGACCTTACCGAAAAATACCAGACTCTAGATGCATCATTTAATCCATTCAACTTCCAGAGTACCCCTTCTGCGTTAGCTGCTTCTTTAGGAGAACGGAGAAAAGCTGATGCCCCTGCAAAAAGGCAGCTTTTATATCTATAGATTTGCATTCCCATGCCTTTGTGGCTAATAGAGCCAAGAAGATCTTTAAAATAACCTTTCCTGCTGTAGGTGAATCTACCCTTGAATCCTGATCTAAGTTTTCTTCAAATCCCCTTGCCACAAGCCTGGCCTTTGCCTTATAAGTTCCATCCGGAAGAACCTTTTCCGTGCAAATCCATCTGTGGGATAGAGCTCTTTGTCCCCTGTCCGGTACTTCTGTGTATACCCCAAATTCACTCCACTATGCATTTCTTGCTGTTTAACTTCTTTGATAACTTTTTCATCTAATTTATTTGAAGCCACCAATATCTCACGTGCATGTGGGCTTCTACTCCTATTAGTATTCGTAGTCTTACTCCTGTTCCGAGATCTTGATAAACTACGCCCCTTCTTCCGCCTGGTATCTCGTTCTGTACTGCTACTGCTTGATCTTTCTCTTCTGCTGTGGGATGTCCTTTCAATAGTTCTCGACATTTTCCTGCGGACCTGTTCACTATCCGATGTAATATCTGAACTGGCACTGCGTTTCTGTGCCCTCCATTTTTGAACTTAGTTTTCCCAATCCATTGTCTTGATTCCTTCCCCTGAATGCTGTACATTCGACCAATGTTTATACTTTCCAGTGGCCTCCCCTGCTCTACTAATAACAGTTGCATCCATCCATTGACTAGACCCTTCAGGTAAGTATGTCACTTTTGTACCAACTTTTGGCAGTTGCCCTTTCGGAAAAATGGCCTGTTCTAATTCATCAGAAGTGTTGTGTTCCTCCACAGAAAACCTGTCTATAATCAGTTAATTGGTCCTCATAGTTCTGTAACACATGCGTATGAGATGACTCTTGTTCCTCATCATGTCTGTCTGCTCTGTCTAAGTTTGAAAATTTGTAATCTGTACCCATTATCCTTGATGAATGTACCCTAACAGTTTGATTACCATGTTGCAAAATAATTTTTTTGCCATCTATGCCTATGATCTTCCCTGGGCCTTTCCATTCATTAGAATTGTCTCTCTTATGGTATACCATGCCTCCTTGCTGAAAAACAGCATCTGATGGCCGTACGTTATGTCGTAAAGCTCTGCGAATTCTTTCAGAGACTTCTGCTTTCAAAAAAGCTTTTCTACTGTGATGTAATGCGTTTAAATGTTCAGCAAAACCAGAGCTAATTGTAGTCCCCTCCCAAGCTGGAGGCTGGTCATCCAAAATGGACGGAATTTTAGGATTTCTACCAAACACTAATTCATAAGGACTATAGCCCCAACCATTTGCAATGAATTATTTG
Organism: Scyliorhinus torazame; assembly: GCF_047496885.1. Lineage (NCBI taxonomy): Eukaryota > Metazoa > Chordata > Chondrichthyes > Carcharhiniformes > Scyliorhinidae > Scyliorhinus > Scyliorhinus torazame. Next base: position 182,840,389 of record NC_092720.1, on the reverse strand, counting down.
CATGTACTGCCCATGGTAAAGGAACATTTAGCCTGCAATTTGGTCGATCTGCCAAAATTTTCCGAAGCATGTCATCGATGACAGCATGATTTATTTCACAGATACCATTACTAAATGGGCTTTCTGCAGCCGTATTCATAACTGTGATATTCATGTTTTCACACATATCCCTAAACTCATCATTAGCAAATTCTCCCCCATTGTCCGTAAGGAATTTTGCCGGTGGACCCATTCCTGTCCCTACCCATTTTTCCACGATTTGATCCAGAATTACACTTTTTTTCTTTACTTCGTACAATCGTTGATTGACTAAATCTGGTTGCTAAATCTGCAAAATGCAAAATAAATATATTATTTGCTTTATCCCAGATCTTAAGGTCCATGGCCACAATGTTGTTAAAATCCCTGGCCAAAGGTAGGGTTACTATCGGTCGTGCTGATGTCCTTCTGTACTTCCTACAAAGTTCACAGCGGTCACTAACCTGTTCTATCAGTTTAGTGTAGTCGTCATCCCTTACCCCTGCATCCTTTAATACATTTTTCAGCCTGCGAGGAGACGGATGTGCAAATTGCCTATGCAGTTTCAATACCACAAGCTTTTTATCAGCTAAAGTCCCATTTTCAACTGCCATTAACACATCCTTAACCACTCTACTTGAAATATTATTTGTCAGTAATGGAATACAATAGTGTCCCGACTGTGTAAATTGTAAGTCCACCGTCTTTCCAAAAACTGTTGCCTTATCCTGTTCCATATCCAGTTTCATGTGTGCTTTCTTCATCGACGGTCTGCTCAGAAGCAAAGGTATCTCACTTAATACAACATCCGTGCTAATGAAATGATTCACTACGGCAATATTGCAAAGGATCACCACTCTTTTCAGCGACTTCAGAGTATTATCACCCCCAAACCTGAAACTTATGGAACTTTCAAATTCCTTAACCTTGTTACGATTTTCAGCATTCAAAGAGTCCAGGTAACATTTTAGCCAGTCAATTCCACACACCGTAGATGTGCAGCCACGGTCCAATACAGCACAGTTGAAGGATTCTGCAACCAACACCCTCACTACCGGCGTAAAACTGCTTCTCAATGGGACAATGCCTTCTTTCTGGTCACTATCTATTTCCTCTTCTGACTCTTCTGTGTCATGTGTCGTTTCAAACACTCTATCATAACGAGTTGGACAGTTGAAAGCATAATGGTATTGAGAGTCACATCGAAAACATAGATTTATCATGCCCCGTGCATTTCTGGGGTTCATCTTCCTATTGTAGGTTCTAACTGGGTTTCTTTCTTCAGAATTTCCTTGTCTCGGTCTCCTTCTATAGTCTTGAGCCCTGTTCGGAGCCATACGATTTCGCCATCCTGTTAGTAGTGTACCTTCCATATTCTGCCTTATTGGCAGGCTGACCTATTTGGGTCATCAGAGCCATCGGAATCGAATGTTTCCCCAGAAACTTTTGCAAAGCTTTTGTCATTTGTGCGAATAAGGTATACATATCAGTAAACTGAACTCCTGTCAAAACCAGGAGCCTATCCATGTTGCTCACTCTGGCACAGTCAAGTAATTTAAAGGCCAACACAGACTGTGGAAATTCCAGGTTGTGTTTATGCAGTCTTTTATATAGTCTGCCAAATTCCATTATATAGTCTTCCATGGAGATATCCTCCATTTTCCGGAACTTATAAAAATCCGACCATGCTTCATACACTTAACAAGTCATCTTTCTTATAAATCTTATCCATATAATGTAAGAAAGTCTCCAGACCTTCTTCTGAGTCTAACTCTTCCAATTCCAGCTCAGAAAGCACTTTGTTTCGGATTTTACTGCTATATGGTAGAGAAAGAGCCAATGCCATACCTTGTTTTCTCTTTCCCAAAGCAGTTACCTTATTCCACATAACTACTGCACTTCTCCATTGGTCGTACGATTCCCTTTCAGAAAATAAGGGAGGATAGTCATATCCAGCCATCTTTATCCTCGGTTCAGCCATATATCCCTTTTTTTTTTCTCACTCACTCCTTGGTTTCATCTGGAAAGTTGGTTTGATCCGGAAAGTTGTATCTTTCAACCCTTCACATTTACACAGCAACCATCCTCTGCTACCAATTGTTAGACGTTTTAGTTGCTGTGATATGAAGAGTCTAAAGTTCTGTTCCTTTTTCACAAACACACATTTATTTCCTTCCAACAGCCTTTGCACAAAACTCTCACTATACATCACCTGACAGAGGCCACCTGAAGACCCTTTACATATCAGTGTCAATTAATGGATACTTAACATAAATGAGACAACTAATTGCAATGTCTCTTAACCCATTACTTAACACGCCGGGTGCTCCGGTTTCCTCCCACAAGCCCTGAAAGATGTGCTGTTCGGTAATTTGAACATTCTGAATTCTGCCTCTGTGTGTACGAACAGGCGCTGGAATATGGCAACAAGGGCTTTTCACAGCAGCTTAATTGCAGTACTAATGTAAGCCTACATGTGACAATAATGATTGTTAAAGATTATTAATAGAAAGAGAGAGAAAAACACACAGCCTTTGCTCTCGGTGTCCAGGAGCTTTCTGCATTTTCTGAATACCATACCTAATCGGGCCCAATCGGTGTCTGTTGTTCGGCAGGAAACTGGCCTTGGCCAATTCACTAACCTACAACCAACCAATCGAACTGAATCCCTCCAATCCCTTGAAAGTCAAAGTGATTTCTTCTGTTGAAAAGCCAAATCTTCATAATACAGTATTATTTTGCAACACTTGAGTTCCTAACTTCCCCTGCTCGACTTAAAGGTATGTGTCCATTAAATATCCAAAAACAATAATGACAAAGTAAAACAAAATAGGAAATAAGGGAATCAACTGGATGGGCCCTTACACAGGTTAATCTTCGCTGCAATGAACAGAGATGGGTTGAATAAAACTGTGAGCCAGGTCATCCCCCCTCACCCAGGATTATAACAATCTGAGTGTATCCCAGTTGGACTGTGACAAATTGAGGGTTCTCACTCAGACCAACAACGCTGGGGTGGGTCTTAATTGCACCAGTCCAAATATTCTACACATGGCTCCAGATCCCCATCAATGTGAGTGACATGAATACAGAATGTACACTTTAGCGAGGGGATTTTAATGACTATCACCATGGGTGGATCAGTCATCAGCAAAGTGATGAAAGGTGTTGTTGACAGTGCTATTAAGTGGCACTTGCTCAGCAACAGCCTGATGATTATTGGCAAAGACACTGGAGAGAATGTCTCTGCTCTTCAAATAGAGACTTTGGATTCGTTCACACCCACCTCAGAGGCTTAATATGTCATTTGAAACAAAAAAACTCATGTCGTACAGCACTGAGTCCATTGCTCCTTCATTCCCAAGCTGTCTTACCATCCCTCCCTCAATATTTCCCTCCCCAATCTCTCTCCCTCGCCATTCATCATCTCTCCCTCCGTAGACTCCAGAGAACACCACTGCAGAAGGAGGCAATTCGTCCCATTGAGTCTGCACTAGCGTTCGAAAGAGCACGCTGCCTAGGCCCACTCCCATGCCCTATCCTCGTAGACCGTGCCATTGATTGTGGCCAATCATAGAACATTACAGCACAGTACAGGCCCTTCGGCCCTCGATGTTGTGCTGACCTGTGAAGCCACTCTAAAGCCCATCTACACTATTCCCTTCTTGTCCATATGTCTATCCAATGACCATTTGAATGTCCTTAGTGTTGCCGAGTCCACTACTGTTGCAGGCAGGGCATTCCACACCCTTACTACTCTCTGAGTAAAGAACCTACCTCTGACATCTGTCCTATATCTATCTCCCCTCAATTTAAAGCTATGTCCCCTCGTGCTAGACATCACCATCCGAGGAAAAAGGCTCTCACTGTCCACCCTATCCAATCCTCTGATCATCTTGTATGCCTCAATTAAGTCACCTCTTAACCTTCTTCTCTCTAACGAAAACAGCCTCAAGTCCCTCAGCCTTTCCACATAAGATCTTCCCTCCATACCAGGCAACATTCTGGTAAATCTCCTCTGCACCCTTTCCAATGCTTCCACATCCTTCCCATAATGCGGCGACCAGAATTGCACGCAATACTCCAAATGCGGCCGCACCAGAGTTTTGTACAGCTGCAACATGACCTCATGGCTCCTAAACCCAATCCCTCTACCAATAAAAGCTAACACACCGTACGCCTTCTTAACAACCCTCTCAACCTGGGTGGCAACTTTCAGGGATCTATGTACATGGACACCGAGATCTCTCAGCTCATCCACACTGCCAAGAATCTTACCATTAGCCCAGTACTCAGTCTTCCTGTTATTCCTTCCAAAATGAATCACCTCACACTTTTCTGCATTAAACTCCATTTGCCACCTCTCAGCCCAGCGCTGCAGCTTATCTATGTCCCTCTGTAACTTGTAACAGCCTTCCGCACTGTCCACAAGTCCACCGACTTTAGTGTCATCTGCAAATCAGTTAACTGCTGCATCTCCCATGGCAAAACTTCCACAAATCAGAGTCCACCTGACAACCAATCTACTTCTCTTGACAGTTTGGTATTCTTGTGAATCTGTCCCAATGAGGGCAAGAGGAAAGGTTTTGAGAGTATTTGTCTTTTTTCAACCACAATCAGTGACTCCACACTACCAATCGACTTTTGATCACCACGTTTTTTGGCTTTGGCACCATCGTCGCTTTTGTCATTTAATCTCTCCCACCTTCCATTTTGCTTTTCCCTACACTTCCTCCTTTGCATGTAGTTGTGCAAAACCTGCTGTAATCTCTCTAAACGTTTCCCCAATTCGGACGAAAGGTCATCAACCCAAAACGCTGACCCTGTCTTTCTCTCTCCGCAGAAGCAGGCAGCGTGTCCGGCATTTCCCAGGTTTATTTCAGGTTTGCGGCATCCAGCATGTCGGGAAATATGACCAAAGCGGGAAGCAGCGAGGGCTAGTCTCTTTTACCTGGATAGCTGCTGGGCGACGACAGTAGATTCACGCACCACCGTCCAAAATTGGTACTGCCGCACGTAAACTGGGACAGAGGGAGAGAAACAAACATCTAACGCACATCTTTGGACTGCGGGAGGAAACCGGATCACCCAGAGGAACCCAAGGAAAAACAGGGAGAACATGCAAACTCCAGATGGTCACTCATGGCTGATTCAAACTTGACTCCCTGTCTCTTTGAGGCAGCTGTGCTAACCAATGTTCTCCCTCTCCCTCCTGTTCACCTCTATCTCTGCCCCTCTTTCTCCTTTACTTCCTTGATGCGAACAATGGTTAAGTTGGGACCAGGGCAATGTGGATGTGGCTCGGGAGGGTGGCATATTCCATTGTGCGTTCTCTGAGGCACGGATATTTCCAAATGAATTTTCCACCTTATTATCTTTTTCATTCTGGTGGTCAGTTGATGGGAACCAGCCTTCACCTAGAATTTAGCCTGGGGGAGAATAGGCTCCATTGAGATCTTGGGAGCCCTGACCCTGTGACCCCGGAGAGAAGAATGATGGGGTTTAGTGCAGCCGTTTGCCAATCGCAGCTGCTTATGGGATCTTGCTGTGCACAAACAAACTACTGTGTCTCCTACGTGGCAACACGGATCACACTTGTGAAGTGTTTTATTGCCGGTGAAGCAGATCTTCATCCTGCTACATCATTTAATCCTGAGTTTATTTTACACAGAGGATTCGAAGCTTTAACTAGAATAAGATGGAAGAGATATTGTGGCCTGAAAATATTTCAGTCGCTCTTGTCCTACGTTAATAATGGGGGATTTCTTGTTCAGGCGAATTCCTTCCTAATCCGTATCGGGAACTCCAGTGGAATATTTCTGAATCCAAAGAATTATCATCAGAGCTGCTTGAACTGATATTTCAGATAATTACTTTTTGTAAAGTCATTGAAGAGTTTCAGAATGTCTCCAATGGGCACTTTATCGCAATTGAACATTCCGCACTTGGTTTACAGGTTGTTTAAAGTTTTATAGACAAATTTGACACATGTTTGTTGCTGATTACAAAAAATATATAATTTTTCCCTTTTGATTTGATCCATCCACATAGAGTGGGTCAGGAGCCCAGTTTTTAGGAACAGTTATTTTCCTGCTGTTTCTGACTCTTGTCCTTCCAGCTGATCGAGGTGGCGAGTTTGGGTGGCGCTTGTCAAGGGCTTGCTCGCTTTGGGTGGGATTCAGGACCCCGATGCTGGGGTGAAATAGGTATCCTGAGCCAGGACTTGTCGGCAACTGGAACAGCTCAGCAATTTCACTGAAAGCGGCCTCCTGATTGGCCCCTTTCTGGATGGCTGTCCAATTAAAGAGTCATGATGTGGAGATGCCGGTGTTGGACTGGGGTGAGCACAGTACGAAGTCTTACAACACCAGGTTAAAGTCCAACAGGTTTGTTTCGATGTCACTAGCTTTCGGAGCGCTGCTCCTTCCTCAGGTGAATGAAGAGGTCTGTTCCAGAAACACATATATAGACAAATTCAAAGATGCCAAACAATGCTAGGAATGCGAGCATTAGCAGGTGATTAAATCTTTACAGATCCAGAGATGGGGTAACCCCAGGTTAAAGAGGCATGAATTGTCTCAAGCCAGGACAGTTGGTAGGATTTCGCAGGCCAGATGGTGGGGGATGAATGTAATGTGACATGAATCCCAGGTCCCGGTTGAGGCCGCACTCATGTGTGCGGAACTTGGCTATAAGTTTCTGCTCGGCGATTCTGCGTTGTCGCGGGTCCTGAAGGCCGCCTTGGAGAACGGGTTGGCATCTTTGAATTTGTCTATATATGTGTTTCTGGAACAGACCTCTTCATTCACCTGAGGAAGGAGGAGCGCTCCGAAAGCTAGTGACAATTAAAGAGTGGGCACTGGATGCTGTGGCCCAATCAGAGGGTCAGCTACTCTGGACCCTCAGCAGCATCGCCGGGAGACGTGGGCGCTGCTGAGACGAGTCGGAGATGGAGAAAATTTAAATCAGAATCCTGAGGGGTTCGAGCAGGCCGGACCGTCTATTTGGCTCATGGGGGCTTGCGAATACTTCCCTGAGCCATGGAGCCCCCACCGCGTCAATGGGCCCCTGGACGGACGCAAAGAAACCGCCACCTTGAAGTCGACTGCCTCGCCACACTACATGGGGAGGCACTGCATTTGCTGGCAAAATGAATGATGGGGTCCAAGGCGCCGACCCTTAAATGGCTGCTTAATTGTAATAGCCTGTCTGCCGACATTGAGATGCAGAAGATGGCGTATCAATTCCCCAGTGATCAGACTGTACATTTTAAATTACATTTTACCCCTCGATCTCCAACCCACCTTACATTCATGGATCCCCACTATTTTCTGGAGAAGCTTGTTCCAAAGCCGCGGGCCCAGAATTGGGATAATCCTGCCCGACGGTGCTGGTGCTGAATGTGAGAGGGACGCAAAGCCCCAAACACAGGTCACATTTTTCAGAAACTTCAAACAACTTAACACTTTAACCTCCACTGATTCGTGGCAATGACATTAGGGCCTGTAACCATTAATAACCTGCAGGCTTTGTACACAAGCGAAGGGTTGGGTGAATATTCAAGAGATTAACTACAGCATTTAAGTTCGTTTTTGCTCATAGTCTCTCATAATGACATCGAATGTGAACCTTTCCTGTTTCGCCTTTGCCAGTTTGGACGTTGAGGATTTTAACTCGGGGCTTGCTCTCCATTCACTGGTGCAAAGGCCTCTCGCCAAGTCAGCTTTTCATCTTTAAAATTGAAGCCTTCACTGAGACTGGAGCTCAATGTCAGTGTCTTCCTGTCTCTTTACTCCCTGACTGACCAGCTTTGACAAAGGGACATCTGGATTCTTAATGTTAGCTCTTTTCTCTCCCTACAGATGCTGCGAGACCCGCAGAGATTTTCCAGCATTTTCTCTTTTGGTATCTGTAATTATGGGTGACTTTAAACTGCATACATATTGGGCAAATTAAATTAGTCACAATGCCGTAGATGAGGAATTCCTGGAATGTATACAAGATGGTGTTCTGGACCAGTACGTTGAGGAACTAACTAGAGAGCAGGCCAACCGAAACTGGGTACTGTGTAATGAAAATGAAATCATTGAGAATCTAGTTGTGCGAGGCCCCTTGGGGATGAGCGACGATGGCATGATAGAATTTTTCATCAAGATGGAGAGTGAAGTAGTTGGATAAGACCCACTTGGGACGCCACATCTAAGGAAGGATCTGCTGGCCTTGGGAAAGAGCCAGAAAATGTTCACAAGAATGATCCCTGGAATGAAAAGCTTGTCATATGAGGAGCGGTTGAGGACTCTGGGTCTGTATCCGTTGGAGTTTAGAAGGATGAGGGGGGGTGAGATCTTCTTGAAATTTACAGGATACTGAGAGGCCGAGATAGAGTGGACGTGGAGAGATTGTTTCAACTAGTCGGAAAAAGGACTTCCGGTTGCGGCTATGCCGAGGTAGGGCGCACGTTCGCCCGCTCCCGCCAGGAACCTACTTTTGGGCTCTTTAGAGGGGCCCCAATGGCAATTATTCGACGGCTCCCAGTGTGGGAAGGTGACAGCAAGGTTCCCCCGCCACTGTATGGATTGGACCAGGAGTGCAGCGGAAAGTGCGAGGGAGAAGAAGCAAGATGGCGGCGGGTGGAGACCAAGCAGCGTGGGCGCAGTGGTTGCAGGAGCAGCAGGAGTTCCTCAAACGCTGCTTTGCGGAGCTGAAGGCAGAAATGCTGGCGCCAATGAAGGCGTTGATTGAGAAGCTTGTGGAGAGCCAGAAGGCCCAAGGGGCAGCGATCCGGGAGGTGCGGCAAAAAGCCTCGGAGTACGAGGACAAGGTCTTGGGCCTGGCCGTGAAGGTGGAGGCGCACGAGGCGCTGCACAAGAGGTGGCAGGAAAAATTTGAGGACCTGGAGAATAGGTCGAGGAGGAAGAATCTTCGGATTCTGGGTCTCCCTGAAGGAGTGAAGGGGCCCGATGCCGGGGCATATATGAGCACGATGCTCAATTCGCTGATGGGAGCAGCAGGTGGGAGAACATGGAGATCCAAATCTACCAGGACTGGAGTGCGGAGGTGGCTAAGGAGAGGACTGGTTTTAACCGGGCTAAGGCGGTTCTCCATTGGAAGGGGGTGAAGTTTGGGATACTGCAGCCAGCGCGATTGTGGGTCATGTTCCAAGATCGGCACCACTATTTTGAGACGCCTGATGAGGCATGGAACTTTATACAGACTGAAAAGTTGGACTCAAACTGAGGGTTTGTCGTGGGGGGGCGGAGGGGGGGGGTTTACTGCGCTTGGGGAATGTTCTTTTTGTTTTTGTGCTGGGTGGGGATGGGTGAATGGATTTGATTTGGGGGCTGTGCGAGAGTGTGGGCATCGGTGTTGGAGGGGCAGGGCCCCACGGAGGAAGAGGGGGGTGGAGGCCCGGGGATGGGGAGTTGGGGTAAGGCCTCAAAAAAGGAGCTGCGCCAGAGGGGGCGGGGCCGGCTCAGATGGAAAGCGCGGGCTTTTTCCTGCGTTCGGGAAGGATGGGGTGGGGCCGGGGGGGGGGGGGGGGGGAAGGGCGGTGCTGGAGAGGAGCGCACACTGACTGCCAAGGGGTGAGGGGATTCTCACACTGGGGGGTCGATGGAATGGTGGGAGAGGCCGGGGTCAGCAGGAGTCAGCTGACTTACAGGAGTGTCATGGGTGGAGCAAAATGGCTAGATGAGGATCTGGCGGGGGGGGGGAGGGAGGGAGGGGGAGGAACTGGGTTCCTGCTACATTGGCCAAAGGGGAGCTGGAAGTAGGAGAGGTAGTCAGGGTGGGGGTCCGCCGCCTGGTGGACTGGAGGGTGCGGGAGGCGCGGGCATGTGGCTGGCATAGAAAAGGAGATGGCTAGTCGGCAGGGGGGGGAGTAGCCCCTTGATCTGGCTGATAACTTGGAATGTGAGGGGCCTGAACGGGCCGGTCAAGAGGGCCCGGGTGTTCGCGCACTTAAAGGGACTGAAGGTCGACGTGGTTATGCTCCAGGAGACGCATCTGAAGGTGGCAGACAGGTTAGGCTGAGAAACGGATGGGTAGGGCAGGTCTTCCATTCAGGGCTGGGTGTGAAGAACAGAGGGTTTGCAATACTGATAGGGAAGCGGGTGTCGTTCGAGGCACTGAATATTGAAGCGGATAATGGAGGTCGATATGTGATGGTGAGTGGTAGGTTGCAGGGGGTGCGGATGGCACTGGTGAACGTATACGTCCCGAATTGGGATGATGCCGGATTTATGAAACGCATGCTGGGTCGGATTCTGGATCTGGAGATAGGAAGCTTGATAATGGGGAGGGGGGGAACTTCAACACAGTGCTGGACCCTGCACTGGACCACTCTAGGTCCAGGATGGGTAAGAGGCCGGCTGGGGCCAAGGTGCTCAGGGGGTTTATGGACGAGATGGGGGGAGTGGATCCATGGAGGTTTGCCAGGCCGCTGGCCAGGGAATTTTCCTTTTTTTCCCACGTCCATAGAGCCTACACCTGGATAGATTTTTTCATCTTGAGTAGGGCGCTAATCCCGAAAGTGGGGGGGAACGCAAAATTCGGCCATAGCCATCGCGGACCACGCCCTGCACTGGGTGGAGTTGGAGTTGGGGGAGGAGAGGAACCAGAGCCCGCTGTGGTGCCACGATGTGGGATGAGGGGGTGTGCGGGCGGGTGCGGGGGTGTATTGAAAGATACTTGGAGGCCAACGACAATGTGGAGGTGCAGGTTGGGGTAGTCTGGGAGGCGTTGAATGTGGTGGTCAGGGGAGAGCTAATCTCCATTAGGGCCCACAGGGAGAAGAGAGAGAGGAGGGAGAGGGAGAGATTGGTGGGGGAAATTTTAATGGGGGAAGCAGAGGCACAGTGGAGGAAAGCGCAGGGGGCGACGTATGAGTATGGGGAGAAGGCGAGTCGGATGCTGGCACATCAGCTTCATAAGAGGGAGGCAGCGAGGGAGATAGGTGGAGTTAAGGATAGAGGGGGAAGACGGTGCGGAGTGCGGTGAGAATAAACAAGGTATTTAGGGACTTCTATGGGGATCTGTACAGGTCTGAGCCCCCAGCGGGGGAGGAGGGGATGCGACCACTCCTAGATCAGCTGAGGTTCCCGAGGGTGGAGGAGGGGCAGGTGGCTGGTTTGGGGGCGCCGATTGGGCTGGAGGAGCTCGTTAAAGGATTGGGGAGCATGCAGGCGGGGAAGGCCCCGGGGCCGGATGGGTTCCCGTTTGAATTTACAGGATATACGTGGATCTGCTGACCCCTTGCTAGTGAGGACCTTTAATAAGGTGAGGGAGGACGGGACCTTGCCCCTGTCAATGTCCAGGGCGCTGATTTCTTTGATTTTGAAGCGGGACAAGGATCCATTGCAATGTGGGTCGTATAGACCGATCTCGCTCCTCAATGTTGACGCTAAGTTGCTGGCGAAGGTGCTGGCTACGAGAATTGAGGACTGTGTCCCCGGGGGTGATTCATGAAGACCAGACGGGATTTGGGAAGGGTACGCAGCTGAATACTAATGTGCGGAGGCTCCTCAATGTGATTATGATGCCCTTGGTGGAGGGGGGAAGCGGAGGTAGTGGCAGCTATGGACGCGGAGAAGGCCTTTGATCGGGTGGAGTGGGAGTATCTTTGGGAAGTGTTGCGGAAGTTTGGGTTCGGGGAGGGGTTCATCAGTTGGGTCAGGCCCCTATATAGAGCCCCTGTGGCGAGTGTGGCTATGAACCGGCGGAGGTCGGAGTATTTTCGGCTATACCGGGGGAGGAGGCAGGGGTGTCCCTTAGCCCCCTTGTTGTTTGCACTGGCAATTGAGCCGCTGGCCATGGCACTGAGGGAGTCCAGGAAATGGAGGGAATTGGTTCGGGGGGAGAGGAACACCGGGTGCCATTGTATGCCGAAGACCTGTTGTTGTATGGTGCGGACCCAGTGGAGGGGATGGCGGAGGTCATGCGGATCCTTAGGGAGTTTGGGGACTTTTCGGGGTATAAACTCAACGTAGGGAAGAGTGAGCTCTTTGTGGTGCACCCAGGAGTCCAGGGAAGGGGGATAGACGAGCTTCTGCTGAAGAGGGCGGAAAAGAGCTTTCGTTACCTGGGGATCCAGATAGCTAGGAGTTGGGGGGCCCTGCACAAGCTCAATTTGACGCGTTTGGTGGAGCAGATGGAGGAGGATTTTAAAAGATGGGATATGCTGCCACTCTCACTAGCGGGTAGGGTGCAGTCGATCAAAATGACGGTCCTTCAGAGCCGAGGTTTCTCTTTGTGTTCCAGTGCCTTCCCATTTTGATCCCCAAGGCCTTTTTCAAACGTGTAAGCAGGAGCATCATGGGATTTGTGTGGGCGAATAAGACCCCAAGGGTGAAGAGGGTGTTTCTGGAGCGTAGCAGGGAAATCAATGTGGCTATTATTGGGCAGCTAATGTGGCGATGATCCGTAAGTGGGTAATGGAGGGAGAGGGGGCGGCGTGGAAGAGGCTAGAGATGGCGACCTGTGTGAGCACGAGCCTGAGGGCGCTGGTGACGGCACCGCTGCCGCTCTCGCCGACAAGGTACACCACGAGTCCAGTGGTGGCGGCAATGCTGAAGATCTGGGGGCAGTGGAGGTGACACAGGGGCGAGGTAGGAGCCTCGGTATTGGTCCCCGATTCGGGAGAATAATCGGTTCATCCCGGGAAGGATGGATGGGGGAGCTGGCATCGGGAAGGGATTAGAAGAATGGGGGACCTGTTCATCGATGGGACATTTGCGAGCCTAGGGGCACTGGAGGAGAAGTTTGGGCTACCCCCGGGAAACGCTTTCAGGTGCATGCAAGTGAGGGTGTTTGTGAGGCGGCAGGTGAGGGAATTCCCACTGCTTCCAGCACGTAGGTTTCAGGACAGGGTGATTTCGGGTGTATGGGTTGGAGAAGGCAAGGTTTCGGCGATTTACCAGGAGCAGCAGTAAGAGGAGGAGGCCTCTGTGGAGGAGTTAAAGGGCAAGTGGGAGGAGGAGCTTGGGGAGGAGATAGATGAGGGTCTGTGGGCTGATGCCCTGAGTAGGGTTAATTCTTCCTCCTCTTGCGCCAGGCTCAGCCTAATATAGTTCAAAGTTACTCACAGAGCGCATATGACAGAGGCGAGGTTGAGTAGGTTCTTTGGGGTGGAGGACAGATGTGGGAGGTGCTCGGGGAGCCCAGCAAACCACGTCCATATGTTCTGGTCGTGCCCGGCGCTGGATGGGTTTTGGAGGGGCTTTGCGAGGACTATGTCCAAGGTGGTGAACACCCGGGTCAAGCCGAGCTGGGGATTAGCATTATTTGGGGTATCAGACGAGCTGGGAGTGCAGGAGGCAAAAGAGGCCGGTATTCTGGCGTTTGCGTCCCTGGTAGCCCGGCGGAGTATTTAGTTTCTATGGAAAGATGTGAAACCCCCTAGTGTGGAAGCTTGGACGAATGACAGGGCAGGGTTCATCAAGCTGGAGAGGATAAAGTTTGCCTTGCGAGGGTCTGTGCAGGGGTTCCTCAGGCGGTGGCAACCGTTCCTAGACTATCTCGCGGAGCGTTAGGAGGAGGTCAGCAGCAGCAGCAGCCCAGGGGTGGTGGGGGGGGGGGGGGGGGTGGAGGGAGGGAGGGAGGGGGGGTTTCTTTTGGGGTGGCGTTTGGGTTAAGGTGGGGGGGTTTCTCTATTTGTGTTTTCTACTGTTATATGGGGGGTTATTGTATTTGGTGGAAATCCAATGTATAATTTCTGCTTGTTGTGTTTTTGTTTCTTTTTCTTGTTGTTTTTTTTTTGTTGAAAATTTGTAGAAAAATTTGAATAAATATATATTTTTTAAAAACAAAAAAACTAGTCGGAAAAACTGGAACCCCAGTCCACAGACTGAAGGGACGATCCTTTAAAACTGAGATGAGGAGGAATTTCTTCAGCCAGAGGGTGGTGAATCTGGAACTCTTTGCCGCAGAAGGCAGTGGAGGCCAAGTCACTGAGTGTCTTTAATACAGAGACAGATAGGTTCTTGATTAATAAGGGGATCAAGGGTTATAGGAAGAAGGTGGATTAGAAATATCAGCCATGATTGAATGGCGGAGCAGACTCGATGGGCTGTATGACCTAATTCTGCTTCTATGTCATATGGTTTAAGTACTGCTATGAATAAGGTGGGTGAACTTAAGGCATGGATCGGTACTTGGGACTACGATGTGGTGGCCATCACGGAAACTTGGATAGAAGAGGGGCAGAAATGGTTGTTGGAGGTCCCTGGTTATAGATGTTTCAATAAGATTAGGGAGGGTGGTAAAAGAGGTGGGGGGGTGGCATTATTAATTAGAGATAGTATAACAGCTGCAGAAAGGCAGTTCGAGGAGTATCACCCTATTGAGGTAGTATGGGTTGAAGTCAGAAATAGGAAAGGAGCAGTCACCTTGTTAGGAGTTTTCTATAGGCCCCCCAATAGTAGCAGAGATGTGGAGGAACAGATTGGGAAACAGATTTTGGAAAGGTGCAGAAGTCATAGGGTGGTAGTCATGGGCGACTTTAACTTCCCAAATATTGAGTGGAAACTCTTTAGATCAAATAGTTTGGATGGGGTGGTGTTTGTGCAGTGTGTCCAGGAAGCTTTTCTAACACAGTATGTAGATTGTCCAACCAGAGGAGGGGCAATATTGGATTTAGTACTGGGTAATGAACCAGGGCAAGTGATAGATTTGTTAGTGGGGGAGCATTTTGGAGATAGTGACCACAATTCTGTGACTTTCACTTTAGTAATGGAGAGGGATAGGTACGTGCAACAGGGCAAGGTTTACAATTGGGGGAAGGGTAAATACGATGTTGTCAGACAAGAATTGAAGTGCATAAGTTGGGAACATAGGCTGGCAGGGAAGGACACAAGTGAAATGTGGAACTTGTTCAAGGAACAGGTGCTACGTGTCCTTGATATGTATGTCCCTGTCAGGCAGGGAAGAGATGGTCGAGTGAGGGAACCATGGTTGACAAGAGAGGTTGAATGTCTTGTTAAGAGGAAAAAGGTGACTTATGTAAGGCTGAGGAAACAAGGTTCAGACAGGGCATTGGAGGGATACAAGATAGCCAGGAGGGAACTGAAGAAAGGGATTAGGAGAGCTAAGAGAGGGCATGAACAATCTTTGGCGGGTAGGATCAAGGAAAACCCCAAGGCCTTTTACACATATGTGAGAAATATGAGAATGACTAGAGCGAGGGTAGGTCCGATCAAGGACAGTAGCGGGAGATTGTGTATTGAGTCTGAAGAGATAGGCGAGGTCTTGAATGAGTACTTTTCTTCTGTATTTACAAATGAGAGGGGCGATATTGTTGGAGAGGACAGTGTGAAACAGATTGGTAAGCTCGAGGAAATACTTGTTAGGAAGGAAGATGTGTTGGGCATTTTGAAAAACTTGAGGATAGACAAGTCCCCCGGGCCTGACGGGTTATATCCAAGGATTCTATGGGAAGCAAGAGATGAAATTGCAGAGCCGTTGGCAATTATCTTTTCGTCCTCACTGTCAACAGGGGTGGTACCAGGGGATTGGAGAGTGGCGAATGTCGTGCCCCTGTTCAAAAAAGGAACGAGGGATAACCCTGGGAATTACAGGCCAGTTAGTCTTACTTCGGTGGTAGGCAAAGTAATGGAAAGGGTACTGAAGGATAGGATTTCTGAGCATCTGGAAAGACACTGCTTGATTAGGGATAGTCAGCACGGATTTGTGAGGGGTAGGTCTTGCCTTACAAATCTTATTGAATTCTTTGAGGAGGTGACCAAGCATGTGGATGAAGGTAAAGCAGTGGATGTAGTGTACATGGATTTTAGTAAGGCATTTGATAAAGTTCCCCATGGTAGGCTTCTGCACAAAGTAAGGAGGCATGGGATAGTGGGAAATTTGGCCAGTTGGATAACGAACTGGCTAACCGATAGAAGTCAGAGAGTGGTGGTGGATGGCAAATATTCAGCCTGGATCCCAGTTACCAGTGGTGTACCGCAGGGATCAGTTCTGGGTCCTCTGCTGTTTGTGATTTTCATTAATGACTTGGATGAGGGAGTTGAAGGGTGGGTCAGTAAATTTGCAGACGATACGAAGATTGGTGGAGTTGTGGATAGTAAGGAGGGCTGTTGTCGGCTGCAAAGAGACATAGATAGGATGCAGAGCTGGGCTGAGAAGTGGCAGATGGAGTTTAACCCTGAAAAGTGTGAGGTTGTCCATTTTGGAAGGACAAATATGAATGCGGAATACAGGGTTAACGGTAGAGTTCTTGGCATTGTGGAGGAGCAGAGAGACCTTGGGGTCTATGTTCATACATCTTTGAAAGTTGCCACTCAAGTGGATAGAGCTGTGAAGAAGGCCTATGGTGTGCTCGCGTTCATTAACAGAGGGATTGAATTTAAGAGCCGTGAGGTGATGATGCAGCTGTACAAAACTTTGGTAAGGCCACATTTGGAGTACTGTGTACAGTTCTGGTCGCCTCATTTTAGGAAGGATGTGGAAGCTCTGGAAAAGGTGCAAAGAAGATTTACCAGGATGTTGCCTGGAATGGAGAGTAGGTCTTACGAGGAAAGGTTGAGGGTGCTAGGCCTTTTCTCATTAGAGCGGAGAAGGATGAGGGGCGACTTGATAGAGGTTTATAAGATGATCAGGGGAATAGATAGAGTAGACAGTCAGAGACTTTTTCCCCAGGTGGAACACACCATTACAAGGGGACATAAATTTAAGGTGAAAGGTGGAAGATATAGGAGGGATATCAGAGGTAGGTTCTTTACCCAGAGAGTAGTGGGGGCATGGAATGCACTGCCTGTGGAAGTAGTTGAGTCGGAAACATTAGTGACCTTCAAGCAGCTGTTGGATAGGTACATGGATTACGGGAAAATTATATAGTGTAGATTTATTTGTTCTTAAGGGCAGCACGGTAGCATTGTGGATAGCACAATTGCTTCACAGATCCATGGTCCCAGGTTCGATTTCGGCTTGGGTCATTGTCTGTGCGGAGTCTGCACGTCCTCCCCGTGTCTGCGTGGGTTTCCTCCGGGTGCTCCGGTTTCCTCCCACAGTCCAAAGATGTGCAGGTTAGGTGAATTGGCCAATGATAAATTGCCCTTAATGTCCAAATTGCCCTTGGTGTTGGGTGGAGCTGTTGAGTTTGGGTAGGGTGCTCTTTCCAAGAGCTGGTGCAGACTCAGGGGGCCGAATGGCCTCCTTCTGCACTGTAGATTCAATGATAATCTATGATTAATCTAGGACAAAGGTTCGGCACAACATCGTGGGCCGAAGGGCCTGTTCTGTGCTGTATTTTCTATGTTCTATGTTCTATGTTAAGTTACACTTCAACAGTGATCTGCAGTGCAGAAAGGGGCCATTCTTTCCATCGGGTCTGCACCTCTGAAAGATCAACTTGCCTAGGCCCACGTCCCCTTCCTATCCCTGTAACCCAGTAACCCCAATTTAATGGGCAATTTAGCATGGCCAACCCACCTATCTTGAGACCACGGGAGTAAATAGGAGCTTCCGGAGGAAACCCACACAGACGCGGAGAGAAAGTGCAAATTCCACATCAACAGTGGAATTGAGCCAGCGTCCCTATGATACCTAGAGTCTGCACGTTCTCCCTGTACCTCCGTGGGGTTCCTCCGGGTGCTCCGGTTTCCTCACACAAATCCCCAAAAACGTGCTTGTTAGGTGAATTACACATTCTGAATTCTGCCTCAAGTGTACCCAAACAGGAGCCGGAATGTGGCAACTAAGGGAATATCACAGTAACCTCATTGCAGTGTTAATGTGAGCCTACTTGTGACACTAATAAAGATTATTATTGTAATGCTTTCTACCGTTTCTCAAAATCAAATTGGCACCTGTGGAGCTGGGGACCTGAAAACCCCATTGAGCAAAAATGGATTATACACCAGGGACTTGTGGCTGAAAGTGGTTGCAGAAGCTTCAGCCTTGTTTCCACAGACGTACTCGTCTTCCCATAATTAAGATTGGGGCGATTCCTGCGATCACATCCTCCCATTAGTTGTTTAAGCAGCCGACACCTTGATGAACGGATGTGCTAACCCCCTCAACATCCTTCAGGAAAACATAACTGCTCTGGAATTGGAGACCGGCAGGGGCAGCAATGAGGCTGTTTGAAGTATACCAATTGGCTGTTGTCCCTCAGGAGAACCTGAGCACCAAGTGTGAGATTAAAAGCTGGCCCATATTATTGGTGTTTGTGTGTCAACTAATTCCAATTATGACGTGAAGCTTAGCACATTTGTTCCATAACTGGTGTTTTTCAGAATAAGAAGGAGCCTGTGACTGAAAACCACAGTTTTGGGAGCTCAGACTGTATTCACTACTCACTGCCTCTCTCTAAAATCCTCAGATTGTTACCGAGAATTATTCAGGCCAGCAGTCCAGAAACCAAACATTTGTGGAAGCATAAACAATGAGCTGATTAAGACTCTTTTATCTCTGTGTGCCTATCACATCAGAAAATTGAATTATCGAGCATCAATTTTCAACTTGGAGGGCGTTTGTGAAACAATACCTTAATGGATTATGATTCTAGACTCAACAACCTTCTCGGTGGTCTCTGCACAGTGAATCGTTCTTTCATCTATCCCTCCTTAATTGCATGAATGTACAGGAAGCCACCCTGGGACTTTCCGCCTGCATTTTGATTGTGTAAAACTAAACTAACTCTTTGAGTTCATCCTCAAGAGTTTCCTGTGGGATTATTAATACAAACTTTGAGCCCACCAAAGCCTGAGCATTGAGGAAATGGTTCCTCAATTATCAATACTTCCTCAATTATATACACATCAAAACACCTTTATGTGTAGTGTTCAGATGACGTGCAGAAAATTGTTATTTGAATTATCCCCTTCTTGTCTGTAACAACACATCGAAATCTTGAAAAGCATTACCGTCTGTAGCTTCATATCACCATTAAAGGGTTCATTGTGTCTGCAGCATTTAATCACTCCTGTCACACAGTGAAATATTTGACATGCCTTGTGTATTAGGACCAATGTGTTTAGACCATTTGATGCCTGATTATCCACTTACTGATATCTCTCCGACACACTGGCTATCTGAACCCCACAAACCCAGACCTCTGTGTGCCCCGCTAACCACCCAACATCTGACCCCCTGGCCACCCAACTGCCTACGTCACACAGCTTGCCTCCACCAGCAGCATAATTTATGGAGGCACCTTCTTTATTTCATTGTTTAATTAGTGGCCACGTCAAAGAATACTCCTCTGGACTGATGCATCTGTGAGAGTTAGATAGAAGAGAAGGTCGAGTACATTGCTGCATCTTGACTTGTTCACTAATTTCCTCAACTCCAGTCTGGTACGTATTTCCTTCAGCACTCAGCCAGTTTGGTCAGTAATTGGGCTGCCAAACCATGCAGACATTGGACTCCCCCACCCAGAGCACATTTCAGGCCTTTGCCATTCTTCAAGTGGTGTTCAACATGAAAGATCACTGATTCATTAGAAGTCGGAGGCAGATAGGGACAATGCAACAGGGGGTTTCCTTACCCTTGCTGGTGCTACTGCTCCAGTTGAGATTCCTCAAAGCACATATGCTTTACTAAAACCCAATACCAACTTGTGCTTCCACCTACGGTCACAAATCCCTCTGTAGGTGCCTTCATCCTAAAGTGAGACAATTTTAATTATATTGTCTCAGTTGTTCTAAGTGTGCATAGTGAACTGCTACACCTTTCCTCTGTCCTTCCCCCTCTATCTATCACCTCTCTATTGCTCTCGCTCTATATTCAGCACTCTCTCCCTATTCCTCCTTTCTATCTATCTCTCTCCCTCTATCGCACTCTGTCCCTCTCTCGATCACCCTTTCCATCTATCCCAGCTTTCCATCTATCGCTTTCCCTCTGATCCACTCCTCCTATTTACTGTCTCCCTCCCTCTCTACTTTAATAGCACCTCAACGTTTGATCAATAATTATTTTCTCTGTCCCCGAAGAGGGGTGATGGCAGATGTAAAGTGGCGAGGGGGGCGGGGGGGGGGGGGGGGGGGGGGGGAGTGGTGGAGGTGGAACTTGAAGAGAGAAATCCATCAACAATAGCAAATATCGGCTGATAGGGAAACTAGGAAGTGATTCCTTCCTGTCCATAAAGCAGCTGCCAAGTTGTGACAACATGGTCACTGATACTGTGACTCCAACGCCACTCCTTTACCCAAGATCCCACTGCACTTCAGCGACCACTCGGCAGGGCTTATCCGGTTAGGAATACACCCCTCCACACTCAATGGAGCTATGGGAAGAAAGCAAGATATATAGAGAGATAGGGTGGAGGGGGGACGGATGGCGAAATGTGAACAGATTCAATCAAATATCATTAAAAAAATCAAAGAATAAGAAACATATTTTGACACATTGGTTTCGACACGTTTTTTTAAAAATCGACTATTTCTCGCTCTGAGCAGGCGTGAGGAGCTGAGTGGAGGTGGAGGAGAGAACGACTCATTCAAATTCACATTGACATTCCGAGTGGGAAGGGCTGGAAAATCCCGTGCTGTGGCTGCCCTTCCATGTCCTGCAGGGGTATTGTTAGATCCTGATTGATTCCTCGTATCATTCAGTTCATTGAAGCCTCGGGGATACATATTCTATTCATGAAATGGAAACACTACTACCTATCTCTGGGCTGATCTCAGTTGTTCTGTTTATTAATTAGTTGAATAATTAATGTAAATGGATATTTAATTGCGCTCTTGAACTGGTCCCTGAACCTGGGCTGAGTCACCCCATAAATAAATGCATTTGTACAGCAATTCAAATTCAGAAGCATAACTGCAACATCTGCCAAAATGTAAGCAAGATCATCGTAATACACAGGATTAATCCCTGTAATAATATAATAGAAGGAGTGTAGAACATACAAAAGCCATAAAAGTATGAAGCTGCCAGATATGGTGAAGAGCAAAATCATGGATTTCCTTCTGCTGTCCATCTCTGGGTCACTGCGATTCACCCGCTTGCTCTGACCCATCAGCCCCTTACGGACTCGACTGGTCACCCAAATATATCTCACTGTCAGAGCGTTGAATAACAGAACTAAAACATATGGTATGAATGGATTTAAAACCTTATCTACCCAGCCATACACCACCCATGCTGGATCAGTATAATAACTTGGATTGTCATTGCAGGCCCAGGGAACATTGTCGACAATCTCTGCAGGTTCAAATCTAAAGTACATGGGAACGTCTTTTAAACAGAGCAGAATGCAGGTTGTTGATAGGACCACGGCTGCAGTTTTCTCAGTGCAATATTTCATCTTCAACTTCTGACAGCAAATTACCACGAACCGATCAAACGAGAACATGACAGTGAACCAGACCGAACATTCTGACGCTGCATAAAGCAGGATAAAGGTAATACTACACACTGGGGTGATTTCCAAGAAAGATGTTGCAAAATAATAAGAAGCAATCCGATAGAGTATGACCGCAGTGATAATTACCAAGAGATCTGCTGTTGCCATGGCCACCAGGTAGCGAGTGGTGGAGGTGGAGAGGCCACATTTTCCCCGGTACAGGATCAAGATCGCCATTAAATTAACTGTACGAGACAGAAGGACAAAAATACTGGATATTACTTATCAACAGTCTCCAAGAATGATGGTTGGAGTTGCATCCATTGTCAAGATGCTCTACTCACGTTATCACAACACTATTCATAATAATCTTTAGGAAACCGGAGCACCCAGAGGAAACCCACGCAGACACGGGGAGAACGTGCAGACTCCACACAGACAGTAACCCAAGTGGGAATCGAACCTGGGATGCAACAATGATAACCACTGTGCTACTCTGCTGCCCAATTGGGCATATTAGACCATAACACGTAGGAGCTGAATAAGATCATTCGGCCCATCGAGTCTCCTCCACCATTCAATTATGGCTGATATGTTTCTCACCCCCATTCTCCTATCTTCTCCCCATAGTCCCCAATCCCCTTATTAATCCCAAAATGGCCTGTAGTCGATGGAGTTGGAAGGATGAGGGGAGATCTCATTGAAAGTTACAGAATACTGAGGGGCCTAGATGGAGTGAATGTGGAGCGGATGTTTCCTCCAGGAGGAGAAACTAGAAAAAACGGAACAGCCTCAGACCGAAGGAATGACCAGTTAAAGCAGAGTACGAAGTCTTACAACACCAGGTTAAAGTCCAACAGGTTTGTTTCGATGTCACTAACTTTTGGAGCGCTGTTCCTTCCTCTTCCATCAGACCTCTTCATTCACCTGAGGAAGGAACAGCGCTCCGAAAGCTAGTGACATCGAAACAAACCTGTTGGACTTTAATCTGGTGTTGTAAGACTTCTTACTGTGCTCACCCCAGTCCAACGCCGGCATCTCCACATCATTTAAAGCAGAGCTGAGGAATCATTACTTCAGCCACAGGGTGATGAATCTGTGAGACTCAGTGTCGCAAAAGGCTGTGGAGGCCAAGTCTCTGAGTTTCTTTAAGACAGAGTTGGATAGGTTCTTTATTAATAAGGGGATCAGGGTAATGGGGAGAAGGCAGAAGAATGGGGATGAGAAACAGATCAGCCTTGATTGAATGGCGGAGCAGACTCTATGGGCCGAATGGCCTAATTCTGCTGCTATGTCTTATGGTCTTCGGGTCTTAAGCCTCAGGCAATTCAATAGGCCCCGCCCCTAAATTGTGCATCCCAGCCCATTAATAGCGAAGTGTTATTTTTAAAATTTATTCTTGGGATGAGAGTGTCGTTGACTGGGTCAGCATTTATTGCACTTCCTAAATAGCCTTGAACTGAACACTTTGCTAAGCCTCTTAAAAGAACATTTCAAGTGCCAACACCATTGCTGTTGATCTGGAGTCATATTTAGGCCTGACTACATAAGGACAGAAGACCTCCCCGCAAAGGACATGAGTGAAGCAAGACTTTTCTTCATGACATTTGTGTTCATTGTTAGCATTAGATTTTTAATTCTAGATTTTTCTTTAATTCAAATTCTATCATCTGTCCTGGGAGGATTCGAACTCGTGTCTCCTAGGTCCCTGGTTCAGTGCCAATAGCACAAAGCCATCACCTCGTCACTGAGTGAAATAAAGAGACTGAACTGGAGCTGATAAAATAAAAGAGAAATACTGAAAATACTCCTTGGAGCAGGCAACAGGCATTGATATCGAAATTTAGTTTACTTTTCCAGTCGATTGTCTTTCATATGCAATTAGTAATTACGTGTTTTCAAGCAAAGATTGAGCCAGAGAAATATGGAAATAGGAATGATGGGATAAAAGGGATGTTCTCTTAGCGGCGAGAAAGAAGGAGTGATTCAATGATTAAATCATGGTGCTGTAAGCTGAACATCACATGATAGAAACTGAAGTTAGGCTTAGAGAAAGTGTAAATGCTTGAAGAAAAACAACACAGGGTGGTAAAGACGGCTCTTGTAGGAAGGGAACGCGGTGGAGAAAGGTTCGAATGTTGTCCAGCCCACAGTCCATGTCCATTGAGTGAGTATCCACCCCAATTATCAGTCCACCCCTCCTCCACTCTCAGCGTTTCTCTGTACCCATCGTACATTATAGAAATATGTGAACCATAAAAGTGGGAGCAGTGTTTACAATCTGAAGTTCCTGAGGTGTGTCTAGCAACTAATAACGCATCAAACCGAGTGATAGGGGAGATCGTACCAGAGTGGTAATGTGGCTGGCCTAGTAACCAGCGATCCAGGCTAATGCTCTGGGGCATGTATTCAAATCCCACCACGGTAGCTGGCAGTTCAATACAGTTAATGGATCTGGAAGACAAATGTTGACACAGGAATGGTGAATATCAAACTTCAATCGATTCTTGCAGGAATGCATCTGGTTCACTAATGTCCTTTAGATAATGAAATCCACCATCCTTCCCTGACTTGGACTACATGTTCCTCATTTGTGCTAAAGCGTAGGAGACTGACTGGGATTCAGAATTCAAATGGTAACATGACCAGAAACTCAGGGTCGCACTTGAGGACTGGATGGGAATGGCCTTCCAAACAATCACTCAAACAACAAATTAAATTTCCAATGTGGAATGGAATGCATCATGAGGATAATGCAGTTGCTAGATTGGGGGAAGTACAATAAATCAATTTTTCATCTACATGGATGTTGGCATATAAGCAGGTGAAAGGACAGGAGCAGCATCTCATGTGTTTGGATAGGAAGGTTTTAGGGGCGGGGGCGTGACGGAAGTGCAGACCACTGCATTGCAAGGGAAAGGGTAGGAGTGGAGGGGAAGATGGTTTAGTTGTGGAATTGCACTGGAGTTGGTAAAAATGGGCAGAGGAATATCTGTTGAATATTCAAGACGAAGAATGTTTCATTCTATGAACAAATGCACCCGAGACTGAAAAACATGGAACAAAAGGAAATGAGGTCAGGTCAGATTAAGAGGGGGCAGCGCGTTGGCGCAGTGGCTAGCACTGTTGCCTCACGGCGCCAAGGTCCCAGGTTCGATCCCGGCTCTGGGTCACTGTCCGTGTGGAGTTTGCACATCCTCACGTGTTTGCGTGGGTTTTGCCCCCACAACCCAAAGATGTGCAGGGTAAGTGGATTGGCCACGTTAAGTTGCCCCTTAATTGGAAAATGAATTGGGTACTCTAAATTAAAAAAAGAAATCAGATTAAGAGGGTTGGGCGAAGGCTCATGTGGAGCATAAATACTGACAAGAAACAGTTGGACGGGACTTCCGGTGGCGGCAATGGAGGAGTAAATCGCATATTTGGTGGCTCTCGATTCGGTCGGACTTTTGGACCTTTTTCCCCGAGTTTTTGTACTTTTGAGCACTGGATCTGAAGACTCAGGCACTGACTCCAGATATAGGTATATGGCATTAAGAAGCAGAAAGTATCGCAAACAGCTGAAGAAGTAGGCAAACAAGGGCAGTGTAGAAGCTGCTGCTGAGGAGAATATGGCCGACGTCCGGACCCCGGTGCAGACAGGATTGGACAATCCAGAAGCTGGAAAAAGTGCTGGAGGAGCAGGAGGATCACCAAACGGTGGTGGAGGCGGAGATGGAGAGGCTGAAGGATCAACAAAAAAGTCTCCTGGAAAAGGTGGAGGACCTGGAAAATAGATCTCATTGGCTGAATTTCAGAATCGTTGGTCTCCTGGAGGGGGCTGAAGGAGAGGATGCAACAGTGTATGTGGCAGATACGCTGGGGGATGATATCTTCCCTCGCCCGGTGGAGGTGGACAGGGCGCACAGAGTGCTGGCGAGGCAGCTGCGAGTGCCCCCCCCCCCTCCGAGTGATGGTGGTCAGGTTCCACAGGTACCTGTAGAAGGAGCGAGTGATACAGTGGGCCGAGTGCACGCGGAGCTGCCATTGAATTAACAGTGTCTTGCGCATCTACCAGGACCTGAGCATGGAGGTGGCTAACCGAAGGGCAGTCTACAGGCAAGTCAAAGAGATTGTTTAAGGGGCTTTTTATGTTCGGATCGGGGTGATTGGAAGTGCCTATTACTTATTTTGTTTGATTCGATTAGCACTAGCGTAAGGGTATTCTTTGTTTCTTGTTTTTTTTCTCTTTTCAGAGCAATTGTTCGAGGATGACTGGTTTGGTGAAGTGGTGTTGATGGCTGGCAAAGATGGGTGAGAGGGAACAATAGGTGTGAGACTTGTTGGCTCCGGAGTCGAGAGTCACCAGGCTAGCTGGGTGCGCTAGGAAGCCAGGTGGTGGCTGTGTCGATAACTTGTTTATGGCAGGGGTTAGGTACAGGGTGTTGTTCCTTGGGGGGGTGTGGGGGGTAGTTGATCTGCTGATGAGGGAGGGACTTGGGTTCAGGAACATGGAGGAGGTCGGAGGTGGGGGCTGCCAGGAGGCGGGCCAAGGGAAGTGTGACACATGGGCTGGGGGCGGCCCCAAGAAAGGAGATGGTTGATCGGCTGGGAGGGGTGGGGAAACGGTGCCCCTCAACCAGGCTCATCACCTGGAACGTTAGAGGGTTAAAGGGGCCGGTAAAGAGGGCATGTGTGTTCGCGCATTTGAGGGTGCTGAAGGTGGCCGTAATAATGCTTCAGGAGACCCATCTGAAAGTAGCTGACCAGGTCAGATTGAGGAAGGGCTGGATTAGCCAGGTCTTCCACTCGGGGCTGGACACTAAAACCAGGGCGGTTGTGATTTTGGCCAACAAACGGGTGCAATTCGAGGTGGGCAGCACAATCTCGGATGCGGGAGGCAGATTTGTCATGGTGAATGGCAAGCTTGAGGGGATGAGGGTAGTTCTAGTCAATGTATATGCCCCAAATCATGTGGATTTTATTAAGAGACTGCTGGGGAAGATACCTGACCTGGACTCGCACAGGCTGATTGTGGAAGGGAATTTTAACACAGTCCTTGACCCCAGCATAGACCAATCGTGTTCAAAAACAGGTAAGATGCAGGCAATGGAAAAAGAACTGAGGAGGTTTCTGGAGCAAATGGGTGGGTGGGGGGGGGGGGGGGGGGGGGGCGGGGGCTGATCCATGAGAGGGCTAGTCGGCCGACGGGGAGGGAGTTTTCGTTCTATTCACATGTTCATAAGGTATATTCCCGAATTGATTTTTTCATCGTGAGCAGGGATTTGCTGGCGGGGGTGACAGGCGTAGAATATTCGGCGATCGCTATTTCGGACCATGCCCCACACTGGGTTGATCTGCAGGTCTGCAAGGAAAGTTTTCAGCGCCCTCAATGGAGGCCAGAGGTCGGTTTGTTGGCGGACGCGGTGTTGTGTGAGAGGGTGAGGAAATGTATGCAAAACTACCTGCAGGTCAATGACACAGGGGAAGTCTCAGCTACGGTGCTTTGGGAGGCGCTGAAGGCAGTGGTGAGAGGGGAGCTGATTTTGATTAGAGCACATAGGGACAGGACGGACAGGGCAGAGTGGTAAAGGAGATCTTACAGATAGGAGATAGGCGGAGACCCCGAGGGCAGAGCTATTAAGGGAACGCCGAAGGCCACAAACTGAGTTTGGGGTGTTGTCCAAGGTAAGGCTGTGGAGCAGCTTACGAAAGCGAGGGTTGCGATTTATGAGCATGGGGAGAAAGCCAGTAGAATGCTGGCACAGTAACTGAGGAAGAGGGAGGCGGCCAGGGAAATAGGGAATGTCGTCAACGGGGGGGGGGGGGGGGGAGGGGGTGTGGGGGGGGATCTTGGTAGGGGATCCAGCAGGGCTGAAAAATGTGTTCAGGGACTTCTATAGCTTTACACCTCGGAACACGGTCTGGGGCTGGAGGGGATGAGACGCTTTCTGGTTGGACTGACCTTCCCAAAAGGGGCAGGGGATTGGTAGACGGGTTGGGGGCCCCGATCAGGACCGAAGAAATATTGGGGGGTTTGAGGACCATACAATCGGGTAAGGCCCCGGGGCCGGATGGGTATCCGGTGGAGTTTTATAAAAAGTTCTCCGAGATAGTGGGGCTGGTTAGGGTTTTCAATGAGGCAAGAGACAGAGGGGTGTTACCTCCGATGATCTCCCTGATATTGAAACGGGACAAAGACCCGGAGGCATGTGAGTCCTATAGGCCGATCTCTCTGCTCAACATAGATGCTAAAATACTGGCCAAGGTCTTGGCTGCTAGGATTGAGGACTGTGTGCCAGACATCATTATGGAAGATCAAACCGGGACCGTCAAGGGCAGGAAGTTGGTGGCCAACCTAAGAAGGCTGCTGAATGTGATCATGATACCCCCGGAGAGTAGGAAGATAGAGGTAGTTGTGACAATGCATGCTGAGAAGGCTTTCACCCGGGTTGAGTGGGACTATTTATGGGAGGTGTTGGGACGGTTTGGGTCGGGGATGGCTTTATCGACTGGGTCAGACTGTTGTACCAGGCTCTGAAGGCAAGTGTAAGGATGAATAGGATGACATCTGACTATATTAGACTGTACCAAGCGACAAGGCAGGGGTGTCCCCTCTCCCCACTGCTGTTTGTGCTAGCAATAGAGCCGCTGGCAATTGCCCTGAGAGCTTCTAGGGGTTGGAAGGGTCTGGAACGGAGGGGGCCTGCTCTGAGCATGACGGCCTGCTCTGAGCATCATGTATCCAGTGGCTGGGATGGATGAAATCATGGGAATCCTGAAGGAATTCGGCCGGTTCTCGGGGTACAAACTGAACATGGCAAAGACTGAGTTGTTTGCAGTCCAGGCGAGGGGCTAGGAGGGTTGGTTGAGGGAGCTGCCGTGCAGGATAGTAGGGGACAGTTTTAGATACTTAGGGATACAGGTGGTGCAGGACTGTGGCCGGCTGCACAAGTTGAACTTATCTCTGTTGGTGGAACAAATGAGGGCTGAGTTATGGAGGTGGGATGCGCTCCCACTGACACTAGCGGGAAGAGTGCAGACGGTTAAAATGACGATCCTCCCGAGATTCCTGTTCGTCTTCCAGTGTCTCCCCATTTTCATTCCGTGGTCTTTTTTCAAGACGGTCAATAAAATGATTATGGGATTTGTGTGGGCGGGAAAGTCCCCACGGGTGAGGAGATTGATGCTAGAGGTGGATTCGAGGAGAAGGGGGGCTTTCACTGCCAAACTTTAGTAACTACTACTGGGCGGCCAACATAGCTATGATAAGGAAGTGGATGGTGGATGCAGGGTCGGTTTGGAGGTGAATGGAGGCCGCTTCGTGCAGGGGCACCAGCATGGCAGCCCTGGTTATGGCACCCCTGCCACTCCCGCTGGCAGGGGCACAAGCCCTATAGTGGTGGCGACCTTGCGGATCTGGGGCCAATGGAGAAGGCACGTGGGGAAGTGAGAGCATTGGTTTGGTCCCCAATCTGTGACAGTCACCGGTTTGCCCCGGGGAATATGGACGGTGGGTTCCGAACATGGCGGAGGGCTGGGATTGAGGGGATGGGGGATCTGTTCTTGAAAGGGAGCTTCCCGAGCATGAGGGCATTAGAGGAGAAATTTGGACTGGCGAGAGGGAATGAGTTCAGGTACTTGCAGGTGCAGTACTTTCTACGCAGACAGATACCATCCTTCCCACGCCTGCCACTTAGGGGAATCCAGGACGGGGTCGTGTCCAGTGGATGGGTGGGGGAGGGGATGGTCTCAGATATATATAAAGAACTTATGGGAGCAGAGGAGACGCAGATCGAGGAGCTGAAGCTTAAGTGGGAAGAGGAGCTTGGGGGTGAGATGGAAGAGGGCTTATGGGCAGAGGCATTGAGTAGGGCAAACACAACCGCAACATGCGCTGGGCTCAGCCTGATTCAATTCAAAGTTGTCCACCGGGCCCACATGACAGTGGCCCGGATGAGTACATTTTTTGGATGGGGGGGGACAGGTGAGCCTGATATTCGGGAGGACCGGCGAACCATGTCCATATGTTCTGGGCATGTCCAAAACTCAGGGGTTACTGGCAGGGATTCGCGGACATTATGTCCCGGGTACTGAAAACAAGGGTGGTGATGAGTCCAGAGGTGGCTATTTTGGGGGTTTCGGAGGACCCGAGAGTCCAGGAGGAGAGAGAGGCTGACGTTTGGGCCTTCGCTTCCCTGGTAGCCCGGCGACGAATTCTGCTGGCACGGAGGGACTCAAAACCCCCAAAGTCGGAGGCCTGGCTATCGGATATGGCGAGCTTTCTCGATCTGGAGAGAATTAAATTTGTTCTGAGAGGATCACTGTCAGGGTTTGGGGGGGGGGGGGGAGGGTTAGGGTAACATAGATTAAGGGGGTAGTTAGGCTGGTCCTTGTAGGAGGGGAGCTGGTTATCTTGCACTATATTGATTGTTCTTTGCATACTGTTTTATATTGTTGTCGTTTACTATGCCAAAATGTCTTAATAAAAATGTTTATCAAAAAAAATGAAACAGTTGGACGGAATAGTTAGTTTCAGTGCTGTAAATTCAAGATTTTTCTCTGTAACTGCAGTATTAATTAAGAAGTATCAATTCTTTCATAATATTGCAGATATTGAAGTGACTTTCTTATTGAAGAAGTGTTCTATTTTGAAATAATATTAACAGTTTGTTTATGTAAGTATTGACTGTTCGCATTTATTGCTAATATTGGGGCAGCACAGTAGCATAAGTGGAAAGCACTGTGGCTTCACAGCGCCAGTGTCCCAGGTTCGATTCCCCGCTGGGTCACTGTCTGTGCGGAGTCTCCACGTTCTCCCCGTGTCTGAGTGGGTTTCCTCTGAGAGCTCCGGTTTCCTCCCACAGTCCAAAGACGTGCAGGTTAGGTGGATTGGCCATGATAAATTGCCCTTAGTGACCAAAGGTTAGGAGGAGTTATTGGCATACTGGGATCGGGTAGAAGTACGGACTGAAGTGGGTCGGTGCAGACTCGATGGGCCGAATGGCCTCCTTCTGCACTGTATGTTCTATGTCTATGTCTCTATCTTATGAAAACCTTTATCGTTGTTGGCCAATTGCATGTGTCTTTACTTGAGATGAAATGCCTCATTGAGGTGAGCATGGAGATCGGTGTTGGTTACATGTACTACATAGATAATTACTGCTCTGCCGAATGAATCAATTACAGAAATGCATAAGAACAGCCCAATGCAATGTTTTCAGAATGTGACGAAGGTCACTGATGAAGGGTGGACTGTGGATGCAGTCTACATGGACTTCAGTAAAGCCTTTGACAAGGTCCCACATAGTAGACTGGTGCAAAAGTCGAAGTCACACGGGATCAGAGGTGAGCTGTCAAGATGGATACAGAACTGGCTCGGTCATAGAAGACAGAGTGGAGCGGTGCTTTTCTGAATGGAAGGCTGTTACTAGTGGCATTCTGCAGGGATCAGTGCTGGGACTGGTGTTGTTCATAGTATATATTAATAATTTGGTGGAAAATGTAGCTGATATGATAATTTAGCTTGTGGATGACACAAAGGTTGGTGGAATTGCAGATAGTGATGAGGATTGTCAGAGAATACAGCAGGATACGGATCGGTTGGAGACATGGACGGAGAAATAGCAGATGGAGTTTAATCCAGAAAAATGTAAGGTAATACATTTTGGAAGTTCTAAAAAAGAACAAACAACAAAAAAAGTACAGCACAGGAACAAGCTCTTCGGCCCTCCAAGCATGCGCCGACCATGCTGCCCATCTAAACTAAAATCTTCTACACATCCGGGGTCCGTATCACTCTATTCCCATCCTATTCATGTATTTGTCAAGATGCCCCTTAAATGTCACTATCGTCCCTGCTTCCACCACCTCCGCCAACAGTGCATTCCAGGCACTCACTACCGTCTGTGTAAAATACTTGCCTCCTACATCTCCTCTAAACCTTGCCCCTCGCACCTTAAGCCTATGCCCCCTAGTAATTGACCCCTCTACCCTGGGAATAAGTCTCTAACTATCCACTCTGTCTATACCCCTCACAATTTTGTAGACCTCTATCAGGTCGTACCCCAATCGCCTTCATTCCAATGAGAACAAACCAAATTTATTCAACCTCTCCTCATAGATAATGCCCTCCATTCCAGGCAACATCCTGATAAATCTCTTCTTCGTCCTCTAAAGCCTCCACATCGTTCTGGTAGTGTGGCAACCAGAATTGAACGCTATACTCCAAGTGTAGCCTAACTAAGGTTCTATACAGCTGCAACATGACTTGCCAATTTTTATACTCAATGCCCCGGCTGATGAAGGCAAGCATGCCGTAATACTTCTTGACTACATTCTCCACCTGTGTTGCCCCATTCAGTGACCTGTGGACCTGTACACCTAGATCTCTCTCACTGTCAATACTCTTGAGGGTTCTACCATTCACTGTATATTCCTTACCTGTATTAGACCTTCCAAAATGAGGCGGCAGCACGGTAGCATTGTGGATAGCACAATTGCTTCACAGCGCCAGCATCCCAGGTTCCATTCCGGCTTGGGTCACCGTCTGTGCGGAGTCTGCACATCCTCCCCGTGTGTGCGTGGGATTCCACTGTGCTCCGGTGTCCTCTCACAGTCCAAAGATGTGCAGGTTAGGTGGATTGGCCATGATAAATTGCCCTTAGTGTACAAAATTGCCCTTAGTGTTGGGTGGGGTTACTGGGTTATGGGGATAGGGTGGAGGTGTTGACCTTGGGTAGGATGCTCTTTCCAAGAGCCGGTGCAGACTCGATGGGCAGAATGGCCTCCTTCTGCACTGTAAATTATATGATCTATTACCTCACATTTGTCCAGATTAAACTCCATCTGCCATCTCTCTGCCCAAGTCTCCAAACAATCTAAATCCTGCTCTATCCTCTGACAATCCTCATCATTATCCATAATTCCACCCACCTTTGTGTCGTCCGCAAACTTACTAATCAGACCAGTTACATTTTCCTCCAAATCATTTATATATACTACGAACAGCAAAGGTTGCAGCACTGAACCCTGCGTAACACCACTCGTCACAGCCCTAAAGGTGGAAATTATACAGTAAATGGCAGAACCCTTTGGATTATTGACAGGCAGAGAGATCTGGGTGTACAGATCCACAGATTACTGAAAGTGGCAACGCAGATCGAGGAGGTAGTCAAGACAGCATACAACATGCTTGCTTTCATTGGTTGGGGAATTGAGTATAGAAACTGGCAAGTTATGCTGCAACTGTACTGAACCGGAGTTAGGCCATGCTTGGAGTATTGCATAAAAGTTTGATTGCCACACTACCAGAAGGGTGTGGAGGCTTTGGAGAGGGTACAGAAGAGTTTTACCAGGGTGTTGCCTGGTCTGGAGGGTATTAGCTGTGAGGAAAGTTTGGATAAACTCGGATTGTTTTCAGTGGAACGACAGAGGCTGAGAGGCGGCCTTGTAGATTTTAACAAAATTATGAGTGGCATGGACAGAGTGGATATTCAGGTGCATTTTCCCAGGGTGGACGAGTCAATTACTAGGAGACAGAGGTTTAAGGTGAAAGGGGGAATGTTTAGAGATGTGCGAGACAAGTATTTTTGCACAGAGGGTGGTGAGTGCCTGGAACGCACTGCCGCGGTGGTGGAGCTGATACGTTAGTGATGTTTAAGAGGCATCTTGATAAATACATGAATAGGATAGGAATAGAGGGATACGGACCCTGGAAGTGCAGAAGGTCAGACGGGCATCGTGATCGGTGCAGACTTGCAGGGCCGAAGGGCCTGTTCCTGTGCTGTACTCTTCTTTGTTCTGCACGCAGAATGAAAATATAACACTCGCAACCATAAAATACCTGTTGGATGGAGTTTAATCAACACTATAATGATAAGCACACAGTGTTTGCAGCAACTATACTCATTGTAAGAGTAATTAATTATCCACGCGCTTTGAATACAGTAAACGTGTTGTCCAACTGTTTACTGCTGGAAAATAGTTAAAATGGGTTTCTGTTGATGTAGTTCGAAAGGAGACTGAATAATATTTCACTGCAAACACTGAATCATAAACGTCATCAAACAATGACAAATGTATCCTGCGTTCCCATTAGTTACATTCATAATCACCGAGATAGACCCCTACTGTGGACCTCGAACTATGATAGAAAACTGAAGTAGCTTGTTCCCCTCAAGGTAGCGACACACACTCAGCTCAGTTCTACACTGACAGATACTCCTTGCAATACAAGGCCACCGGGGTCATGTGTTCCACTCCAGCGAGTGATCTGCACTCCGTCGAATTCAATAGTGACAGATACTCGTATTAATGCATGACCACTGGGGTCTTGGTTTCCACTGGAGTTGGGAACCCCCATCCAGTGCAATTCGAGAAAGGCCCACTAAAACCTGCCCATTGTGAATTATCCGCATTTATGTCAGATTCAGTTGCAGCCGTTATCAAATGCCAACACTGGTATCCGTCGGATAGTGTCCGCTCGGTCAGAATGTAACGTTCTGAGTCACAGAGTAAAACCAGAGAACTGATCACACGCACACATTTACATCAATTCAATTCTCAAAGTCACTCACCAGGGAGACCAATGGTGGCAAGAATCGTGTAGTATACTTTCCCGATACTGACAAGTGTTTCCATGTTTTATTTCGGTCTGAAGTGTACTGTCCCTTTGTACCGTAGGCAATCTCTGTGAATTAAATACTGAGTGGATGCAGTAACTGAACTTTTAATTTATATCATGTGCGATTTCCACAGAGACTATGAAGTTGCAAAATCGGAGACATGGTTGCGTCTCACAAATGGAGCAAACAGATGACGACACCCGAGTGAGCTCCCTGCTGTGGGAGAACTTATTTTCTACTGAGACTGAATTGGAAATTCTAAAGATTGAACTGATTTGATCGTATTAATTAATTGATGCAAATTGAAAGCTCCAGCAATATTGTTGATTATTCATCGGCCATTAAGGTCCATCTCTAGATCTCATACAGGGAGCATAGGAACAGGAGTAAACCAATCGGCCCATCGAGTCTAGTCCTCCAATTAACTTGATGATGGCTGATCTTCCACCTCAACATCTTCCAGCGCTTTCCCCATATGGCTTGATGCCATTTGTGTGTATAAACCTATTAACCTCAGTTTTGAGCAAATGAGACTGAAGATCACAGAGTGGGATAGAGAATTCCATCGTGTCCCGACCCTCTGACTGAAAAAATTCCTCCTTATCTCATTCTAAATGGCCTAGCCCCTGATTTGTTCCCATATTCTGGTAGTGTGGTAACCCCCCCCATCCCGTTCTCCCACACACACACCCACTCCGCTCCTAAACTTCATCATTTCCCTCTGCTGCGGTTATTTAGGGTTTGACTCCCGGAGTTTAGGTAGATTCAGGATGTTACCTGGTCTGGAGGGTGTTAGCTGTGAGGAATGTTTGGATAAACTCGGATTGTTTTCAGTGGAACGACAAAGGTTGAGGGGCGACCTGATAGGCTAGCAGTACTGCTCTCTTGGGTATAGCTGCCCTCTTGAACTATTGCAATTTGTTAAATGATTTAAGTCGGGAAGTTGATTCAATGTATTCTCAAACTAATTCAACAACTCAAAGTCATATTATCCCTCAGAATAATACAGGACCAAAAATCTGAACATCACCTCACACTATTAATGGCCTATATATATAATATTCACAAGACGTGGCTTTCAGGCAATGCTGCAGACTACGGGGCCTGGGAGCCCAAACGGGACTCCGAGTGGACTATCATCTCAGGGGGAGGGGTCACGGGGCCTCGGCGACCAATCGGGACTAAGTGTGGGCGATCATTTCAGGGCGAGGACTCAGAGTGGGGTTTCACCCCGAGACAGAGGCTTTCCAGAACCAGCTGCAGAAATGCTCTTGTCGACACTTGTGAATAATTCCTTTGCTGTTCACTGATAGATTCTCTGAAAGTGCAACATTACAGTTAGCTTTTGCTGCCCAGTCCTAATTGCCCTGGACGAAAGGCGGCGTGGAGTCATTCTTTGCATCCACAGGAGTTCAACTTGTGAGGCAAGAAGTACCAGAATGTTTACATATGAACGTGAAGCAACAATAAAACCCGTAAGATGCGTGGCTTGGAGAAGTAATTGCAGGCGATTTGTTTCTATGCATAAATTGCCCTTTTCATTTCAGGTGGCTGAGGTAGCAGGTTTGGATTGAGCTGCAGGAAAATGTGAATTACTCCAGTGAATGATGTAAATGACACGCTCTGCAATAATTGTGCGCCGGTGAGGAAGGTTGGGTGTTTAATGTGGCTGAATGGGTCCTGTGTGGTGTGGAACTTCTTGAGTGTTATTGGAAACACAATCATTCGAGAAAATGGTGATTATTCCATCAGACGCCTGAAGTCTACCTTGTAGATGGTGGACAGAGTTTGGGAAACCAAGTGGTGACCTAATCAGGGCAGAGGGCTCAACCCTGATCGGCATGTGTATCTATAGAACTATGATGGTTCACGGAGGTTACGGAGTAGGTGATCATTGCCTGGCATTAGTGTGGCGCACTGTATATTTCACCTATCAGCTCTAGGCTGTATGTGCTTCATTCCTCCTGCATTTGGAGTTGTGTGACTTCACCTTTTAGCTATTAACCCAGTTCCGATCATATGATGAAGGGAAAAGTAACAGATGAAGCAACTGAAGGTGGTTCATCCTAAAAGGCCACCCCTTGAATTCAGATCTGTTCTGTGTGTTTCAAATAAGATTGTAATAAGTTCATGAGGAGAATGGTTCTGGCAGAGCCCAACCTGAGCAGCAATGAACACAGTAATGTTGAATAAGTCCTGCTTGATATCGCTGTCACCAACAACATCAATACTTGCCGAGGGGGACTTCAACTGCGTAGAGGACCCACGGACTCCAAATCAGGTTAAAAAAATCAAACATGGCGAATGAAATATGAATGTTCATGGGACAGTTGGGGCAGTGGACCCATGGTGTACACACACAGGGTAGAAAGAGTTCTCCTTGTGGAGCAGAGTACTCCACGCTTTCTAACCTCTGGCCATGTTCCACACTACCGATGTGAGGTTGGAGGTGGGCCCGTCCCATGCCACCCATGGAGGCTGGACACCGCCCTCATTGCCAATAAGGTGTGCTGCAAAAGGATTTCACAGGACATTGATGGGGACATTACCAACAACCAGAATGGGAAGGTCTCAACCTCCCCATTCTGGGAGGCGCTGAAGGTAGCGATAAGGGGAGAAATTATTGCTTTTAAAGGATTCAGATATGGGAAGGAGAGGACGGTTGGGTTGTCTACATACTGGTGATGCTCCAGAGGTACTCCATGGCCCCCACCGTAGATCTAATGGTGGAGAGGAAATAGCTACAAATGGACTCTGACCTGGTCTCCACGACGAAAGCAATTCACCAGCTCCGCGAAACTTGGGGGACCTTATACAAACATCAAGACAAAGCCAGGCGCCTGATGGCTCCCCAGCTGAGGAAGCAGGCAGCCACAATTGAAATAGCGTAGGCAATGGCCACGACACAGCAAGTGAAAGAGGACTCCACAACAACCTGTTCAGTTCAGCTGTTTAGCCAGAGTATCTGCAAGGATCTGTGCAACTATATTGGATAGCGAGATGAGCCTGGAGCACTCACACTCAGTCAGATCTTTGTCCTTTTTGATTATCAGTAATATTGAGGCTTGTGCCAGTGTTGCTGGCAGGGTGCCCCTTTCCAGTGAGTCTCTAAGCATCTCCCGCAAGTATGGGGCCAGTCACTTCCGGTGGCAGCATGTAGAAGGAGGTCGCACCTTGGATTGCTCCTGCTCGAGGCTTGGTTTTTTAGAATTTAATGCCCGGTCCCAGGGGAAATGTTTCATTAACAAAGTGTAGTAAGACAGGAGGAAGAAGGATGTCCAAAATCCAAAGGATAGCTGCCATGACGAAGGGAGCGAGTGAAGGTTCGCTGTCGAGTGGATGGGTCGGCTCGGCAACTGGAAGGATAGGCAGGCTGTTGCTGGGCGGGGCCGCACTGTTCACGGCAGAAAAGATGACCAAAGTGATGGCTTTGGAACTTGAAAAACAGTTCTCAAAGCACATGGCGATGAGGAAGGAGATGATGGCAGCATTGAAGATGCTGGTGGAGGAGGCAATTGCTCCCAGTGAAAGCGGCTGTGTCGAGGACATCGGCAGAGGCACCAGAGAAGGGTGGACAATGACTGGAGTGGAGGAGGCCTTGTTGCAACACAGCGATCAGATCACCTCGATGGATGAGGAGCTGCAGAGGGTGGTGGAGGCCAACACGAGCCTGCGAGCTAAAGTGGAGGACCTGGAAAACGGATCAAGGTGGCAAAATCTGAGGATCTCGGGCCTGCCCGAAGGGGTGGAGAGCCCGAGGCCGATGGAATATTTTCCCAAGATGTTGGCGGAGCTATTGGAGGAAGGGGAAGATCCCTCCCGGTACGACCTGGATCGGGCTCATAGGGTATGGCGGCCGAAACCAAAGGCGAATGAGCCGCTGAGACCAGTGATTATTTTGTTTCCGTCGCTACCACGTGAAGGAGAAGGTCCTGATTTGGGTGAAGCAGAAACGGGAGCTGGAATGGGCTGGAGTTGGTATCTGTATATACCAGGACTTTACTGTGGAGTTGACGACGAGGCGGGCGACCTTCGGCCGAGTGAAGCCGACATTGTAGACCAGCTGTCTGCAGTTCGGCAAAGAGTAGCCAGTTAAGTTGAGAGTGACCTACAACTCACAAGACTTTCATTTTGAGACGTTGGAAGCGGTGGAGGCGTTTGTGAAGGCAGAAGGATTGGGGCAGAAGTGAGAAATGGGACTGAGGGTTGATCTTGGACTGAGGGTAGTGGGTTGGAGGAGTGTATGTAGCTCTATTTTTTTCACATGTCATTATATGTACTAAATGAGTTGACACCGATTTGAACGAGGTTGGAGTTGAGATATCCTTTTGCAATAATGGCTCCTTGGGGTTTGTGGGTTTACACTGAGATTGTGTGTTGAAGGGAATTTCTTTGTTTTTCCTGGGACCGGGTTGGGGGGGGGTGAAGGGATGGGAGTGGAGTGGGGCCTGAGCAGTGCCTCCACACTGGCTAGCTCAAGCTGGCCAGTGAACGAGAGTATGGTGAGGGGAGAGGCTGCAACTATCAGAGCCTGTTAGAACCAGTTGTGTTGGGCCCAGGAGGTGTGAAAAATGGAGGGAGGGGACCGATACTGGGTGAGGTGTTTTCGACAGAAAGTGGATGGGTGGATTCTGGGAGGGGCTCAATAGTAGCAAGTGCACCGGGTGGGCCAATTCCGGTGGGCAGGGCCCGGAGTTATAATAATGGTGGATAGGAAGGTCAGAAGAGACCCCCGGCTAGGATAATGATGTGGAATGTGAGGGGTTTGTTGGAGGAAGGTTTTCAGGCCCATCTGGAGGGTAGTATTCGTGAACGTGGAACCAGGGCCCCGAGAAGCCATTTTCGGGGTGTCGGACTGGCTCGGGCGGCAGGCGAGTGCGGGGCAGATGTTAGCCTTTGCCTTGCTGACTGCCCGTAGGTGGGTCTTGTTGTGGTGAAGGTCAGCTTCTCCATCCTGGGGCACAACTTGGTGGAGGGACCGACTTAAATTTATTTGACTCAGGAAGATGAAGTCTCAGCTGAAGTGGATGAAGGAAGGGGTTCACAATTCATGGGGACTGTTTATTGTACACTTCCGAGAATTGGTTGCCATTGATCATTCGGGGGAGGTGAAGGGCGGTCAGACCTAGTGTTGTTTTTGATT
Organism: Scyliorhinus torazame; assembly: GCF_047496885.1. Lineage (NCBI taxonomy): Eukaryota > Metazoa > Chordata > Chondrichthyes > Carcharhiniformes > Scyliorhinidae > Scyliorhinus > Scyliorhinus torazame. The sequence goes on along the minus strand of NC_092720.1, from coordinate 182,801,319 downwards.
ACACTGTTTATGGATTCATTGTAAATTTGTGGGTTTTTTTAACCTGAAATGTATGGGTGGATGTTTTGGTCTGTACATTGAGTGGGATGCGGTAAGAAAATGTATGGGGCCAGTGCTGCTGTGAATTTTTTGTATAAGTCAGACGGAATATATCCTGCCATGGAGACTTCGCCACCTTCATGGAGTTGATACTCTCTACAACCTCTCCCATTTCTAAGAGGTAAAAGAGGTCTTCAAGACCTTCTACCGGGGCCTGTACACCAGAGGGCAACTCGGAGATGAAGCAGTTCCTCAATTGGCTTAACATGCCGATTGTGGGGGATGATAGGAGACGGGCCTGGAAGTAACATTAGAAGTGGGAGCGGCCTCTTTAGTGACTGGAAGCCAATATCCAGTGGCGTACCACAGGGATCCGCACTGGGTCCCCTATTATTTCTCATTTATATAAATAACTTAGATGGCTATGTGGGGGGTAGGATCAGTAAGTTTGCAGATGACAAAAAGATTGATAAGGCGGTTAACAGTGAGGCTGAGAGTCATGGATTAGAGGAAGATATAAACGGGATGGTCAAATGGGCAGAAAAGTGGCAGATGGAATTTAACCCAGAAAAGTGTGAAGTGTTACACTTTGGAAGGAGCAATTTGACAAGAAAATATTCAATGAATGGCATCACACTGGGACGTCCTGTGGAACAAAGAGACCTTGGCCTATTTGTAAATAGATCTCTGAAGGTAGGTGGGCAGATTAATAGGGTGGTGAAATTGCCATATGGTACACTTGCCTTTATCAATCGTGGCAGAGATTACAAAAGCAAGGAAGTCCTGTATGAGTTTTATGGAACATTGGTGAGGCCACATCTGGAGTACTGTGTGCAGTTCTGGTTGCCACATTATAGGAAGGAGGTAATTGCGCTGGAGGTGGTGCAGAGAGGATTCACCAGGATGTTGCCTGGGATGGAACATTTAAGTTACGAAGAGAGGTTGGATAGGCTTGGGTGTTATTGTTGGAGCTGAGAAGACTGAGGAGCGACCTGATCGAGGTGTACAGGATAATGAAGGGCATGGACAGGGTGGATAGGAAGCAGCTGTGCCCTTTAGTTGAAGGGTCAATTGTGAGGGATCACTAGTTCAAGGGAAGAGGCAGGGGTTCAGTGGGGATTTGAGGAAAACCTTTTTATCCAGAGGGTGGTGACGGTCTGGAATGCACTGCCTAGGAGAGTGGCAGACGCGGGTTGCCTCACATCCTTTAAATAGTACCTGGATGAGTACTTGGCACGTCTTAACATTTGAGGTGATGGGCTGTTGCCTTTTTACTTTTTATGTGAACCACAAGCTGTTTCTTATATTGACCAAATGACCATACGACCAGTATGTTAGCTCAAAAACACAGTTTATTAATAACACGAGACTTGTATCTCAATGCAATAATACAGGCGGCTCCGTGCTAAACTACACCTGACAACGAAGATGACCTTTACTTAACTTCGGGTGACCGGCACTGTGCGAGATAAGGCCTTTATCGGGGTCCATGTGGTCGGTTTGGAAGTTGTTGGGTTCGTCTCAGCTGGGCTTGTCCTTCAGGAATGGGCGCAGGCCCTTGAACTTGGTTGTTCTGCTGCAGTTGGTCGCACTCAGGCCGATCCCAAAAGAGACTGATCTCTAGTGCGCAGGGCTTTTTATCCTTCGTCTCTTTCGCACCCTTTTAGGTGGTCCTTACTCCAGGTTCAATGGATCGATAGGGTTTCGATCACCCTCATCGAACTTAGCCAATTAGGGGGCGGATAACTCAATAGCTGGGCGGGTCCCAGCTATCATTGTCCCAGGCACGTAGGCCTTTCCAAATAAGGGGGGTGGCACTGGTTAGTCTGCTATCGATGATGGTCCTTAATTCGAATGTTATTGCCTTGGGGAAAATGGTAATTGATTCTTAATGGGTGCAAGTTTCAGTCAAGTCTGGTTTCTTTGCACAATACACAAAGGCTATGTACCTGCCTGTGTCCAAATTGACCACAATTCCCATGGTCCTTTGCAGGACGCCATTTAACATGGCTACATTCCGTCCTTTTGATTTTGAACGCGAAGCATGGTGCATCACAGTCTTGATCCCGTAGTCTACCTTATGAAGCCAGCACTGGTCAGTCAGTTCAGGTACTACTCTACCCTGTCCTAGACCTCATTGTACAATATTACCCAATACCTTATCACATACATTCATTAAAACAATTCACTACAACTGGATATTTTATATCTAAATTAAATTCATATAAATTAATTAAACTTAAATTCATACTAAACGGTAGGTTCCTAACTGAACTTTCTATGCTACACACATGCTGTTGATTTTACATAAAGAACTTATTGACAACACAATATCTACAAAACTTAAAGAGCAGCACCACATTCTTCCTTCTTATCACATTTCTTCAGTACAGAGGCACAAAGTGTCCATTTACCAGCAGTTATCAGTTTTTTTTAAATAAGTCGTACATTCTTAGAAGAGCTCTATTGGATTTCAAAGAGTGGGGCTCGACCTGTGCATATCGGGGGCCGGGAGGCGTTTGCCTTCCATTTACGGAGTTTGAATGCGAGGACAACATTATAGATTACTGCAATCAGGATGAGGGTCTCTCTTATGTATGAGAGTGGGTTCCATTTTGCAATGCCTTCCCACCAGGTGGGGGTTTCAGTCTCTATCTCTAACAGTTGTTGTGTGGTATCCTGACTGGAGGTGGCCTGTAGGGGGTGGCACTCGGGGCTGTTTTAGGTCCTACTCTAATTATGTGTATTGCCAAATTACCATTGGTGGGTATCCCAGGGCAATTTTGTCCGATTCTTCTTGTGTTCCCTGCAATTTTAATTAAATATCTGTAAATTGTCCGTTGGTTATTTCACCCAAATATGATGCTTGTGTTCTTACGCACCCATCGGGTGCCAGTCTCACATTGCCCTGTATCTTGGGAACGGTACCACAGACCGCTGGGCTATGGAAAGTCTTTGTGTATCTTGTGCTCGGAGTCCGGTAAATGCGGCAATTATCCATACGAAGATCATGGGTGCTGTGTTCATCCTGCGGTGTCTGGTTCCATGTAATCCTAGGGAACCAAGCATAGTATTATGTCAGTATCGTTGGTTAATATCTGTGTGTGTAAGTCTCTCTCTCTTAATTCCAATTTCCCTTTATGATTGTCACCATGTGTGACTCCTCCATTTCGTTTTAAATAGATAAATTGAGAGGTACGAATCCAAGTGTCTCAATTCAAGTATTCAAGTGTCTCACAGCTAGTGTGCTCGATGCGAGGAGTGGGCGGATACTTCCTTCGACCATTCTCCATCTTTACTCGCAACCACGGCAGGTTGAGGCTTTGCTTAACCAGCCGGATTTCAGGGCGGCCAGTTTTATAGAGTTTCGTCCAAGGGGCTCACAGGTAGCAGCACTGATCAGCCATTGTGTTTTAAGTGCAAATAGCATTTGGAAGTGACCCAAAGGGGTCTGAAAGAATAGTGGAAGAAACAAGGGTTTAGATTTGGAGCAGAAAGGATGATACAAGATTTGCCCAAAGCAGCAAAGGGTATAGTAAACCATTTCGGAGAGCATATGAGAAACATGGGGTTCATGTGGGCCGCTGTGGGAGAAGAATGGGTGGGATCCCCGGGTAGGGCAGGGATAAGTACCGTTACTCCACTACCCGAGCGTGATTGACCGGATAATTTTGGGGCCCTCAAGTAGGGCAGGGATCAGTGCCGTGACTCCCTACCTGGGTGACCGTGATGAACAGGAAGAATTTGTAGCCGTATTGTAGTGCACTCAACTGCCATTGGTCAGTAGACTGCATCTGACAGTTCAATCGGACTGTTTAACCGAGTGTTGGGCTGGCATAGATTAAAACCAAGTTTTGGAGAGAAGAGGAGGTTAATAGCAAGAAGACGGGCAGGCTCCATCAGAAATTTGGACACCTTAATTCTTAGACAGTGTCCGTTTCTCATTATCTAGACATCTCAAATATTTGTGTGCATCAGTTCCGTTAAATCATTTCCCAGAAGGGGCTCATCGCTTAAATTATCACCTTCTTGTTGCCAGGTTCATGTCTTCAGATTTTGGGTGTTAGTTGCATAGGCCTGTGGATGGTCCGACTTGTCATGTCTTACCAACCTGTAAGAATTATCACAGTGCCAAAGGGGCGTATCAGGGTTGCCGTGTGATGAAGGGTAGTCGGGAACTGGCGTACTGGAAGTGAAAGCAATGTTGCTGGGAGTGGGCGTAGGAAAAATCATTGGGCGGGGACGGCCGTACAAAGGGGTCCGAAAAACCCAAGGTGGTCGTTCCGGGGATGAGTGCCGCTGATGGCGGGGGATGGTAGTCAATTCTGGGAGGGTCTCATCAGAGTCAAGTTCGAGGTTGAAACCTTTGATTATGGGAGGAATCGAGGGGAGAGTGTCTTCCGGAGGGGGGGGGGGGAGGGTTGCAGTGGACGTCGGGCTGAGTCGTCAGTGGACAGAGCGCCATTCTCTCCCATTACCACGGCTAACTGGTGGGCGTGGCTAAGTTGTGATCCATAGAGTTTGAGTTGGTTGCTGTGGAACCACCCAGTCTTACCATTGGGGTACGCAATCTTGTACACAGAGGGGCTTACTTTGTCAGAGATGGAGTAGGGCCCTGCGAATTTAGGGGCTAGGAAGGAGCTGGGTTTGTACAATGAGATCATGTCTTGCTGGCCAACTGTATACTCAATGGGGTGCACCTTTTTGTCAAAGCTGGCTTTACTCTGCTTTTTTCTTAGCACAAAGTCGGACAGCAGCAGCTAGTTGTGCCGCTTTTAATGTTCACTGTGACCTGTTGCACTGCTTTTTCGTGGGTGAGCGTGGTTACTGCAGGATTTGGCAAATCGAGCCCTAATAAATATTTAAAGCCTTTCATGGGTCTCCCTGTCATGAAGGTGTGAGGGTGAAACCTGTAGAACAGGAAACTGTGTTCCTGATAATCATGAGAGCAAAGGGTACTACCGTGTCCCAAATGGAATTGTTCTGCTGTACCATTTTCCTGATGGTCATATTTAAAGTGCGGTACATGCGCTCTGCTAACCCTACCACCCCGAGGCCAGTGGCAATGCGGAATTTCTGTTTGATCCCGAAAATGGTCAAAACGTTTTGCATTATTCTGCCGGCGAAGTGGAAACCTTGATCTGACTCAATGCTACGTGGAAGACCCCAGTGCGTAAAGATCTGTTGGGTCAAACTTTTACCAGTGGCCTTTGCTGTGTTTGAACGTGTGGGGAATGCTTCGCCCCATTTTGTTAGTGTATCTATGATGACCAGCACATACTTCAAACAGTTTCTGCAGGGGGGGGGGGAGGGGACCAATGTAATCAATTTGCATATTTGGGGCCTTCTACAGGTCGGGTATTTCATAATTGTCCCTTCTTTGCATAATGTTCTGGATTGTTCTGGGCGCAAACGAGGCAATTGTCCACAAAATGTGTGACATCGCTTTTTAATTCGGGCCACCAGCACAAGGGTCTTAAATGGGCAATGGTTGTGTCTATTCCCTGATGTCCATGTCCGGCATGGAATTGGTAGATTAACTGGTTTCTGCCTTGGGTGGGGACCACATAAATCCCATCCTTTAACACTATTCCGTCCTGTATTGTGAGTGCGTCCTTCCATTTATCATAGGTGGCTGGGTAGGTGCCGTTCTGTACCTGTTTAAGGGAGTCGCCTGCTTTCTGTGCCTGAGGCAAATCCTCAATATTGGTTTAGGAGACCTGGATTGAATGTATCTGTTCATACTCGGGAGGTTGTCGGAAGTGACCAGTGTGTGAGCCAGCTTTACCTAAGGCGGCCTTGCAATTCCCGGGGATGGGGGTGTGTGGTGTTGGCTCTTTACTTTAATGATGCCGTATGTGTGGCCGGTGGCTTTTTAAAGACTATGTTGCAGGAGAGGGGCGGAAGGTAGGGGTTTTCCGTCGACGGATACAAAACTTTGAGATTCCCTTGGGGGAAGGAATTCTGTTAGACTGTTGCAAGCATACAAGCTGTCCGCAGGCATTGGAAAGGTGTCTGGGTGATTAACTATATTAGCGATAGTTGCCAGTTCGGCTGCCTGCGAACCCAAGTGGCTGGGTAATTTTAAAGATACCTCTTCTAGTGGGTGTCCCTGTGAGTCCTCCATGTCAATCCCGCATCCTGTGATTCTTACCCCATCCTCAACAGTGGAGGAGCAATCTACATAGATCTTTACTGTGTCCCCTGTGACTTGGCAACGTTGTGACTAACCGTTTACACGTGGTTGTAGTGATTTGGGAACAAAGGGTCCTGTGGGGTGTGTGGCTGCAATTATCTGGCATTCGTGTCGGGTCCCTGTGTATTGTAAATTTTCTGCTAAGAACGTATGGGTCTTGGTTTCACAGAAATATCCCTGCCTTGTAATAAGAGTGTCCAGCGAGCTACTCTGGTGTGGCTAACTGAACCTCCTTGTTCTACGGGGTCTAAAACTCTAGAGGCATAGGCTACCGGTCCTAATCGGTCGTGGAGTTCCTGTAGGAGCACTGCTGAGAGGGTTCGGTCGGTGGTTGCTACCTCTATGGCATAGGGCAAGTCGCGGTCAGGGACTTGTAAAGCGGGAGTTGTACCTAGGACGCGTTTTAAATCGTGTATGGTGTCTGTGTGTTGGGGAAGCCAATTCCATGGGGTGTTCTTTTTCAGAAGCTCTGAGAGTGGGGCGGCCTTGGTGGCAAAACTATCTATATAATTTCTGCAGTATCCCACTAAACCCAGAAATGAGCGCAGTGCACTTACTTAACAGGGCAGGGGCAATTACACAATGGAGTCAATTCGTTTTTGTTCAATTTCACGTTTGCCGTGAGTAATAATGCTGCCTATATAAAGGACATTTTCCCTCCATATCTGTGCCTTTTTGGGGTTTACCTTACATCCGATGGACTGGAACAGGGTTAGTAATTCGGCCAATAAGGCCACGTGCTCTTGCCTGGTATCGGTTTGCGGGAGCATGTCGCTTACATACTGAATTAGGCATTCGGGGCGGGAGAATTTGGAAAGACCAGCAGCTAACTGCCTGTGCCATATAGAGGGGGAATTATGAAAGCCTTGGGGGAGACTCGTCCACGTGTACTGTTGTCCTTGAAAAATGAATGCGAATTTATACTGGCAAGCCCGATCGAGGGGAATGGATCAAAAACCATTGCTGATATCCAGCACGGTGAAATACTTTGCTTGCACTCCCTGCTTAAGCATGGTCATGGGACACGTGGCAACGGTGGGGGCTGTTAAAGGAGAAACTTTGTTTAGTTCGCGGCAGTCAATGGTGAGTCCCCATGAACCGTCTGGTTTCTTTACGAGCCAAATCGGGGCATTATTAGTGGAAGCTTACGGGTCGAATCACTCCTTGTTTTAACAGACTGTCAATTCCCTTTAAAATGTCTCCCTCAGCCTGCTGTGGAAATCCATACTGTTTCTGTGGTTTGGGGTCGGGACCTGAGATCATAATCGCACCTGGAATGTGCCCGCAGTCGTGCTTGTGTTGGGCAAACGCACCTTTGTGTGTGACTAATATCCGTCTAATGGTGTCGTCTGTGTTAATTGCCGAAGGGTTAAACCAACAGTCCCCTACTGAGCAAATCCTGTTTTTGTAATCTCCTGCTGAGAGCGCGACGGAGCTCTCGTTGTCTTGGACATTTGCCAGACACACTTATTTAAGGGGTCGAAGGAGAGGAGGTCATAAAGTTCATGCCTAGGATGTGTTCTGCAGTCGTGGGTAGGTCTACCAGAACAACGGGGTGGGTAGTGGCTAGGTTTCCTATTTGGACGGATATAAGGGCTGTGATGTATCCCTCTTGCATGTGGCCTGTGAATCCACTGAGTGTGATGGTATCTGTGGTGGGCCAGGGTGTTTTTTGGAATAGGTTTGCGGAGTTTAGTGTGGTTCGGGATCCTCCTGTGTCCCAATGAAAATCAACTGCTTGTCCCCTGACTATGCCTGTGACTACCAGTCTTCCGACATTATCCTAGCGTTTGTCAGAGACCCATGTTGGAGACTCTGGACACCGTCAATCTAGGGAGTTATAAGCGTGGTTATCTGATTGGATGTTTACTTTATGCATGGTGCGAGCGTTGACTTCTAGATGTCGTGGCTGGCGACCGTAGTCTGGTCTGTTGTTTCTGGGTTGGGGGGTTGGGCTGTTGGGGTCGTTGGTGGTGTGGGGGTTTTTGTCTGCAATCGTGGGTGAAATGTCCTACTTGTCCACAATTGTAACGTGTACCTGATTGTGCATGGGCTGGGGCTTGTGCTCTGGGGTACTGTTCTCGGGGGTAATGTTCCTCTCTTCTGCCCTCATTTATCCATGCGGTTTCCAGGCTAGTTGTGACTGGGTACATTGTGGCTTCTAATCCATTCTGGTCCATCTGATCCTGAAGTGACTGTTCCCATGCCCTGGATAGGTGTCTAAGTGCCCAAATCGCATTATGTCTGGTATCTGCCGGGTCATAATTTGCGCAAGCCCTTTTACCTGCTTCCGTGGCATGCGAAACTAAGGTACGGGACTATTTAGTGGTTTCTTTCTCATCTAGATGAACGTGGTTTAAATTTCTGTACACTGCCTTGAAATGTATCCAGAGGCGACCGGCAAAGGCAGTCGGATGTTCCACTTTCTTTTTCCTGCATTTGTTCAAACCCTCTACCGGATCCACTTTGTTGTATCCGATAGCGTCTAATGTTGCGGCCTTCGAGGGTTCCTCCTCCTACGTTTTGGCGTTCTGGCAAAGCTGTCCGTACCGATTGGCTGAGACTCATTACAATCAATTTTACTTCCTCCGTCTCATCTAATCCGTACTTGACCTCTGGCGCACCTCCTCGAAGAAGCTATGTGGGTCTGCGGTGGGCTGAAGCAGAGTACTTTTACCGCAAGCGTCCCTTAACTGGGTTACCGAAAGTGGGATGGTGTAGGTGATATCTGGATCTGCCTGATCTCTCATCCTTCTCTCTGTGGTTATCGGATTCATGGGTGTCGGGGCAGTTGTGGGGGTTGGTACGGCCTGTGCAGCCGGTGCTGCTGGTGCCTTTCTTTTTGGGATGCGTGGCGGCTGATTTTGACTCTCCGTTCCTTGAACATTTGCGTGCTTTCAGTTAACTCTTCCCAATCTGCCATCTCTTCCTCATCTGTCTCGCCTGTCCCGAAGGCACACATAAAACCATTCTGAACTGAAAGTAACAAATGGAGCTTATCTATCTTCCGCTGGCATTTAACATGGTCAGCGGTGCTCTGCCTTTGTTATTTCGTGGACTGGCGGAGCGCTCTTAAAGCTGCCTGTAAATCGGCGCATTTCTTTGTTAATTGTGTGACCTGGTGTTCAGTCTCCTCTCTTATCAAGACTGCGCGCTGTGTGTTTTGATAGACCTTGTCGTGCTGGTTTTGGAAGCTGATAAGGTGTACTATGCGAGACTGGTGGGCCCGTTTAGCATCGGCGATTTCCCTGACTTTAGCGTCTAACCTCTCCCCGAGTTCCTCAATAATTTTCTCACTTTCTTTACTGTTTCCCTCATTCTCTTGCTCCTTCTCTACTAACTGCCTGTGGAGCGTCTCAACGACCTCCTCGGTGCCTCGTAACTGTGCCAAGGAGCACACTATTTGTCATTGGCTTCCTGAACTGAACTGCATTTTTTCTTATATACCTTACATAAATCCTCCCACCAGGTTTGTCCTATCTTCCCTGGACTTAACTCGGTAATTGCACGAACATTCGACCAAAGGGGCCATCATTTCCCCTTTAAATACTTTCTCAACACATCCTCCCATACGGGGCACTGCTCTGATTTGTCAGCAACTGCGACCTCTGATTGCTGCTGTGGATTCATTATTCTCTCTGTCATCTGCGCTGCCATCTCTTCTCTATTTAAAATCTGGAACGGGGTGGGGGGGGGGGAATAAGGAGTTGATAGAACAACGGGTTCGTCTTAAGAATATATTCCGGTTCACAATCCCTCTAGATTTGAATGCTAGTCATTTTTTGTTCTTTATTAAACGCATTTTATTCAAACTTGTATCGCATTAGGTTACAGCAAATAAATACCCCAGGAAGCATTGTTGGGAAGAATCAACTATACAGCTTGTACAGATTTTTCTTCTTTTTCACACCCCACTCCCCATCACCGCCCACCACCCCCCCCGCCCCCCCCCCCCCCCCCCCCCCCGCCCCCCACACCACCACCCTGCGACTAACAGCTCCTCAAACACGGTCACAAACATCCCCTGCCTTTTCCCAAACATAGAACATTACAGCGCAGTACAGGTCCTTCGGCCCTCGATGTTGCGCCGACCTGTGAAACCACCCTAAAGCCCATCTGCACTACTCCCTTATCGTCCATATGTCTATCCAATGACCATTTGAATGCCCTTAGTGTTGGCGAGTCCGCTGCTGTTGCAGGCAGGGCATTCCACGCCCTTACTACTCTCTGAGTAAAGAACCAACCTCTGATATCTGTCTTATATCTATCTCCCCTCAATTTAAAGCTATGTCCCCTCGTGCTAGACATCACCATCCGAGGAAAAAGGCTCTCACTGTCCACTGTATCCAATCCTCTGATCATTTTGTATGCCTCAAATAAGTCACCTCTTAACCTTCTCTCTAACGAAAACAGCCTCAAGCCCCTCAGCCTTTGCTCATAAGATCTTCCCTCCATACCAGGCAACATTCTGGTAAATCTCCTCTGCACCCTTTCCAATGCTTTCACATCCTTCCTATAATGTGGCGACCAGAATTACATGCAATACTCCAAATGCGGCCGCACCAGAGTTTTGTACAGCTGCAACATGACCTCATGGCTCCGAAATTCAATCCCTCTACCAATAAAAACTAACATACCATACGCCTTCTTAACAACCCTCTCAACCTGGGTGGCAACTTTTAGGGATCTATGTACATGGACACCGAGATCTCTCTGCTCATCCACACTGCCAAGAATCTTACCATTAGCCCAGTACTCTGTCTTCCTGTTATTCCTTCCAAAATGAATCACCTTACACTTTTCTGCATAAAACTCCATTTGCCACCTCTCAGCCTAGCGCTGCAGCCTATCTATGTCCCTCTGTAACTTGTAACATCCTTCCGCACTGTCCACAACTCCACCGACTTTCGTGTCATCTGCAAATTTACTCACCCATCCTTCTACGCCCTCCTCCATAACAAACAGCAGTGGCCCCAAAACAGATTCTTGTGGTACACCACTAGTAACTGGACTCCAGTCTGAACATTTCCCATCAACCTTCCAGCTAGCCAATTTCTGATCCAAACTGCTAAATCACCCTGAATCCCATGCCTCTGTATTTTCTGCAGTAGCCTACCGTGGGGAACCTTATCAAACACTTTACTGATATCCATATACACCACATCAAATGCTTTACCCTCATCCACCTGTTTGGCCACCTTCTCAACGAACTCAATAAGGTTTGTGAGGCACGACCTACCCTTCACAAAACCGTGTTGACTATCTCTAATCAAATTATTCCTTTCCAGATGATTATACATCCTATCTCTTATAAACCTTTCCAAGATTTTGCCCACAACAGAAGTAAGGCTCACTGGTCTATAGTTATCGGGGTTGTCTCTACTCCCCTTCTTGAACAAGGGGGCAACATTTGCTACCTTCCAGTCTTCTGGCACTATTCCTGTGGACAAAGGTGACTTAAAGATCAAAGGCTCAGCAGTCTCCTCCCTAGCTTCCCAGAGAATCCTAGGATAAATCCCATCCGGCCCAGGGGACTTATCTATTTTCACACTTTCCAGAATTGCTAACACGTCCTCCTGATGACCCTCAAGCCCTTCTAGTCTAGTAGCCTGCATCTCAGTATTCTCCTTGACAACATTGTCTTTTTCCTGTGTGAATACTGACAAAAAATATTCATTTAGCACCTCTCCTATCTCCTTGGACAACAAGCACAACTTCCCACCCCTGTCCTTGACTGGCCCTACTCTTACCCTAGTCATTCGTTTATTCCTGACATATCTATAGAAAGCTTTAGGGTTATCCTTGATCCTACCTGCCAAAGACTTCTCATGTCCCCTCCTGGCTCTTCTTAGCTCTCTCTTTAGGTCCTTCCTAGCTAACTTGTAACTCTCGAGCGCCCTAACTGAACCTTCATGTCTCATCTTTACATAACCCTCCTTCTTCCTCTTGACAAGTGTTTCGATTCCTTGAGTAAACCACGGTTCCCTTGCTCGACCACTTCCTCCCTGCCATACTTATCAAGGACACGCAGTAGCTGTTCCTTGACCAAGCTCCACTTTTCCATTGTGCCCATCCCCTGCAGTTTTCCTCTCCATCCGTTGCATCCTAAGTCTTGCCTCATCGCATCATAATTGTCTTTCCCCCAGATATAACTCTTGCCCTGCGGTATATAACTATTCCTTTCCATCACTAAAGTAAACGTAATCGAATTGTGGTCACTATCACCAAAGTGCTCACCTACCTCCAAATCTAACACCTGTCCTGGTTCATTACCCAGTACCAAATCCAATATGGCCTCGCCTCTCGTTGGCCTATCTACATACTGTGTCAGGAAACCCTCCTGCACACATTGGACAGAAACGGACCCATCTAAAGTACTCTAACTATAGCGTTTACAGTCAATATTTGGGAAGTTAAATTCCCCCGTAACATCTACCCTGTTGATTTCACTCCTATCCAGAATCATCTTTGCAATCCTTTCCTCTACATCTCTGGACGTTTTCGGAGGCATATAGAAACACCTAACAGGGTGACCTCTCCTTTCCTGTTTCTAACCTTCGCCCATACTACCTCAGTAGACGAGTGGTCATCAAACGTCCTTTCTGCCACCGTAATACTGTCCTTGACTAACAATGCCACCCCTCCCCCTCTTTTACCACCTTCCCTGAGCTTCGTGAAATATCTAAATCCTGGCACCTGCAACAACCATTCCTGTCCCTGCTCTATCCATGTCTCCGAAATGGCCACAACATCGAAGTCCCAGGTACCAACCCATGCCGCAAGTTCACCCACCTTATTCTGGATGCTCCTGGTATTGAAGAAGACACACTTTAAACCACCTTCCTGCCTGTTGAGCCCCTTAACTCATACTTTATCTTCTCTAACCGCAGGAAGTCACACAGGTCACCCAACCATGCTGCTACCCCCTTTGGTTATGCCGACCGCCACTCCAGCAAAATCCGTCGCCATGTAATCAGAGAGGCGAAGGCCAAGACATCGGCCTTCCTCCTCTCCATGAGCTCCGGCTTCTCTGAAACCCCAAATATCGCCACCAAAGGGTCTGGGTCAACCTCCTCCTCCACTATCCTGGCTAAGACCGCGAACACTCCCGGCCCAGAATCTTTCCAATTTTTCACAACCCCAAAATATATGCACATGATTCGCTGGACCCCGCCCACACCTCTCACACTCATCTGCAACCCCCTGAAAGAACCCACTCATTCTCGCCTGAGTCATATGCACCTTGTGCATCACCTTAAACTGTATCAGGCTCATCCTTGCACAAGAGGAGGTCCCGTTTACCATTCGCAGTGCCTCACCTCATACTCCCCATTTGATCTCCATTTCCAACTCCGCCTCCCATTTCTCCTTGATCTTCACCACCCGCTCGCCTCCCTGCACTCCCAGCCACTTATATTATCCCCAATTCTTCCCTCCCCTTCCACATCCGGAAGCAGCAGTTGCTCCAGCAGGGTGTATCCCAGTAATCTAGGGAACCCCTTCCAGACCTTTCGTGCAAAGTCCCTAACCTGCAGATACCTGAACTCACTACCCCTCGGCACCTCTACCCTCTCCCTTAGCTCCTCCAGACTGGCGAATCCTTCCTCCAAATACAAATCCCTCACCTTGACCAGCCCCACTTCCCTCCACCTCCTGTATTCATTATCCATCCCCCCCCCGCCCCCCTGACTGAGCCCATGATTCTCACACACCGGCGTTAGCACCGACATCGCTTCCACCCTAAAATGCCTCCTCAGCTGATTCCATAGCTTCACCGTGGACTGCACCACTGGGCTCCCTGAATACCGACTCGGAACCATTGGCAATGCTGCCATCACCATAGCCCTCAAACTAGACCCCTTACAAGATTCCTCCTCCATCCTAACCCAATCTACCCCTTCTTCCCACCACCGCCGCACGTGGTCCACATTTGCCGCCCAATAATAATGAAGCAAGTTTGGCAACAGCAACCCTCCCTGCTGCCTCTGCCTCTGTAGCAGGGTGCTCCCCACCCTCGGCACTTTCCCTGCCCATACAAAGTTAGACATGATTGTGTCCACTTCCCGAAAAAAAGCCTTTGGTATAAACATCGGGAGAGCCTGAAAGATAAACAAGAACCTCGGCAGAATATTGATTTTCACCACATGGACCCTCAGCTCCAACGTTAAGTGCAGTGTATCCCACCTCTTAAGATCCTCCCTGGCCTCCTCCACCAGCTTCGTTAAGTTCCACTTATGGAGCCTCGTCCATTCCCTCGCTACCTGAATCCCCAAGTACCTAAAGCTATCCCTCGCTACAGTAAATGGCATCCCCCCTAAATTAGCCCGCTGTGCCAGCTCATTCACCGGGAATAGCTCGCTTTTCCCTACATCCAGCTTGTATCCCGAGAACCCTCCAAACTTCCCCAACAGGCCCATAATTCTTCCCATACTCTCCCACGGATCCGAAATATACAGCAAGAGGTCATCGGCATCGAGCGACACCCGATGCTCCCTCTGTCCCCTCATTATTCCCTGCCACTCTGCCGACCCCCTGAGAGCCATCTATAATGGCTCTGGCAAGCGCAAAGAGCAGCGGTGACAGCGGGCATCCCTGCCTTGTACCCCTGTGTAAGTGAAAGCTCCGTGAGCTCATATCATTCGTCCTCACCCTCGTTCTTGGCGCCACATACAGCAACTGCACCCATGCCACAAATCTCAGCCCAAACCCAAACCTTCCCAAAACCTTGAACAAGTACCGCCACTCCACCCGATCAAATGCTTTCTCCATGTCCATTGACATCACCACATCCGGTACCAGAGCTCTCGACGGATTCATCACCACATTCAACATCCATCTTATATTACTCACGAGCTGCCTGCCTTTCACGAAGCCTGTTTGATCTTCTGCAGCCAGCCCCGGGACACATTCCCCCATCCTCCCCGCCAACAACTTAGCCAATACTTTCACATCCGTGTTCAATAGTGATGTGGGTCTATACGACCCACGTTCCACTGGATCCTTTGCTTTTTTGGGGATTAGTGTGATTACTGCCTGCTTCATCGTCTCCGGCAACTCCCCCTTCTCCAGTGCTTCATTAAACGCCCCCAACAGATGTGGTGCCAGGTCCGCCGCAAATTCCTTATAAAATTTTGCCGGGTACCCATCCGGCCCAGGGGCCTTCCCCGACTTCATACCCCTGATACTATCCAGCACCTCCCTCAGCTCCAGGGGCTCCTCCAACTTTGCCTCTTTGCTTCCTCCACCTGGGGAGATTTAAGCTCGTCCAGAAACCACCCCATGTCCCCCTCCTCTCCTCCTGGGTCTGCGTCATAATGTCCTTGGTAATACTCTCTAAATGCCTCATTTATCTTACCTGGCTCTGGCACCACATCCCCAGCCCCAGTCCGGATCTTCAACATTTCCCTGGACGCAGCCTGCGTCCGCAGCTGGTGTGCCAGCATGCGGCTCGCCTTCTCCCCATACTCGTATTGCACCCCTCTTGTCCTAAGCAGTTACCCTAGCACCCTCCCCATTTTCAGCCTGTCAAATTGCACCTGCAGCTTTTTCCTCCTTGCCAATCCCTCCACGGTGGGCACCCTCGTATGTTTCCTGCCCACCTCCACTATCTCGCTCACTAGACGGTCATGTTCCGCTCTCCTTTCTTTATTCATACGAACCGTAAATGAGAGAATTTCTCCCCGGACCACTGCCTTCAGTGTTTCCCAGAAAATGCCCGCCGACACCTCCCCATTCTGATTGAACTCCACATAATCCCTAATTGCCAACCGCACCTTATCACAAAATCCTCCATCTGCGAACAACCCCGAGTCAAACCTTCACATTTACATGCTAGTCTGAAGAGTTTACCTTACCCTTCCCTGTTAGTTACGCATGTGGTTAGTGCACACTTCTGAAATTCGGTTATTTTGTCGATATCAAACTTACTCTTGTGGTTCGTTCTAGTTCCCCAATTTAATTCAACATTGTGGGATCCCTCAGAGTAACAGAGTCACTTCTAATCAAGGTCCCATCAGAGTCGCCAATAAATGTTGCATTTTTACCATTTATGTGAACCACAAGCTGTTTCTTATATTGACCAAATGACCACACAACCAGTATGTTAGTTCAAAAACACAGTTTATTAATAACACAAGACTTGTATCTCTATGCAATAGTACATGCGGCTCCTTACTAAACTACACCTAACAACTAAAATGACCTTTACTTAACTTCGAGTGACCGGCACTGTGCGAGAAAAGGCCTTTATCCGGCTCCACGTGGTTGTTTGGAAGTTGCTGGGTTTGACTCAGCTGGGCTCGTCCTTCAGGAATGGGCACGGGTCCTTGAACTTGGTTGTACTGCCACAGTTGGTCCCACACAGGCAGTCCCAAAAGAGACGGATCTCTAGTGCGCAGGGCTTTTTACCCTTCATCTTTCTCGCGCCCTTTTGGCCGGTCCTTACTTCAGGTCCAATGGCTCAATAGTGTTTCGATCACCCTCATCGATCTTAGCCAATTACGGGGCGGATACCTCGGTGGCTTGGCGGGTCCTAACTATCATTGTCCCAGGCACGTAGCCTTTCCAAATAAGGGGGGTGGCGCCGGTTAGTCTGCTATCACTGATGGTCCTTACTGCGAATGCTATTGTCATGGGGAAAATGGTAATTTATTCTTAATGGATGCAAGTTTCAGTCAAGTCTGGTTTCTTTGCACAATACACAGAGGCTGTGTACCTGTCTCTGTCCCAAATTGACCACATTTCCCATGGTCCTTTGCAGGTGGCCACTTTACGTGGCTGCAGGGCCAAGTGCTGGCAAATGGGATTAGGATTGGCAGGTCTCGTGCCTTTCATTTGACGGTGCAGGCTCAATGGGCCGAAGGGCCTTTTCTGCGCTGTATTTTTCTGTGACTCTGTGATCCTGTGATACCTCATCGAGGGACTGCAGCGTTTTGGGCAATGGCGTGGATTCATGTCATGGTGAAATTACTCAACAGCTCGCCCATGGCGAGCGTTTTGGAGGCAAAGTCTGAAGCCTTCTCGGGCTACAAATTCAAATTGGGCAAAAGTGATATCTTCCCAGGGGAATCACAAGGGAAAGGGACAGAGCTGCACTAACTAGCGTTCAAACAAGGCCAAACCACATTCCACTACCTGGAGATGCGTATAGCTCACGATTGGACATGGATCCACAAATGGAACACGACAAGTCTGGTGGAGGAAGTCAAAATGGACCTGCAGAGCTGGGGCTCACTCCCAGTATTGCTAGCCTAGAGAGTGCAGACGATAAAGACAAACATACTGCCCACGTTCCTCTCCCTGTTCAGATGCCTCCTGATCTACATCCCCAAGGCCTTCTTCAACACGGCAGGGAAAGTAATCATGGTGTTTGTGTGTGTGTATTCGAGGAAGGGAGGGGAGGGGGTGGGGAGACCATGAGGATCCAAAAAGAGTCCAACAAAGCAGAAGACGCATGGGAGGCCTGGCACTCCCAAACCTTAAGTTCTATCACCGGGTGGCCATAGCAGAAAGAGTGAGGTGATGGGTTAAGGAACCGGGAGCGGAATGGGAGAGTTCCTGCACAGAGACATCCCTCCGAGCCGTAGTCTCAACCGCACTCCCATCTCCCGGCCGAGTACTCAAGAAGGCCAGTGGTTGTAGCCACGCTCCGAACGGGGTACCAGATGAGGCAGAACTTCGCTCTAAACAGAATGTCCATTACGCTTCCCATCTGTAACAACCACACGCCCGCATCAATGGACGCCACTTCAAAAGGTGGAGACAGGTCTAAGGGACACTAACAGTTAGAGACATGTACACAGACAATATACTCGCGAACCTGGAGGAACCAAATGCCGAAAAGAAACAAAATGAGACATATACAGATCAAAAACATTCTCAATAAGGAAACGACGACGCACCCCCGGATACCAGGACATACGATAGTTGAGAAATTGTTGGACAAGGGTGACCTACGGAAGTAAAACTGTGCGGACATGGACGGGCAGCTCTTGGAGGAGGTACCCTCCCCCTGGATGGGACAAGGGTAAAATGGGAGGAAGAACTAGGCATAGAAGTAGGGGGCGGGGGGGGGGGGAGGGGTTCTGGAACAAGGACTGAACAGAGCTCACAAAAAAAGAGCTCAATGTACAATGGACATAGTCGCAGGGGACAGGCCCAAGGGCAACGAGAAGGTGAGAGGGAGAAACAACAAGTAAAATTAAATGAACACACCGGTTAATACACGCTCGGGCTACACTGGGGAGTACAACTGAGGCAGGTCGGCCAAATAGGGACCATGGTCACAGAGGAAGGAGAGACAGGTAGGTGTAAATATGTATTGTGATCTTTGTTGGTTTCTGTTTTATTTTTTGTTCTTTGGTTTATCGCTTTTGTAATTTTACTTTCTCCTTGGTCGTTTTTACTTGGTATTATGAGTGGTTTTGCAACCTGTAATTTAACCTATGAACGGAAATGTGTAAGTTAACCTGAGAGAACCAATAAAATCATTATGCTTCAAAGTAACCAAACCCCAATTCACCTCAAAACTCAAGCAAACGTTTACATTCTTAATCCTTAAGATAACCCAATAGGGCAACTAAAAAAAGTGAAAAGATGACAAGTTCAGGATAGAAAACAGTAAGAAGCCTTACAAACCAGGTTAAAGTCCAACCAGTGTGTTTGGAGTCACTAGCTTTCGGAGCGCAACTCCTTCACCAGGTGAATACCACAAACTCATATATAGACAAAGTCAGTGATGCAAGATGATACTTTGAATGCGAGTCTTTGCAGGTAATTTAGTCCTTACATGTCCAGATGAAGCTAGTGACTCTAAACAGACCTGTTGGAATTTAACCTAGTGTTGTAAGACATCTTATGAAATGAAAATCGCTTATTGTCACAAGTAGGCTTCAATGAAGTTACTGTGAAAAGTCCCTAGTCGCCACATTCCGGCACCTGATCGGGGAGGCTGGTACGGGAATTGAACCGTGCTGCTGGTCTGCCTTGGTCTGCTTTCAAAGCCAGCAATTTAGCTGTGTGCTAAACCAGCCCCATTGTGCCCACCCCAGTCCGGCATCTCCACATCACGATAGAAAACTGAATAGAATGATGTGCTGAAATGTTCAGATGGAGTTACATGGACTTGGAGGATACACATGAGGAGTATGAACGGCAATATAAACAAGCCATTGCGTCCATTTAGTCTATGTCAGGTATAGCCTATCTAATATAATCCTCGCACCAACAGTTCTGGAGTACCTGACTAGCTAATGGGGAGGATCATATTCTCGAAGATGCAGATGGATTGCTTCACGGGGGAGCTAAAATAATTCCTTCCAGAAGAACTCCGATGGAAAGCAATAATTTAGTAGGCGTGCCATGGAACAGGGAAAAATGATATTCAATCAGAAGTAGAGCCATTATTGCTCCCAATTCGGGAGGGGAATGTGTATCAAAACTAGGTGGTCTGCTAGAACAGTAGTTAGCACTGCTCCTGACAGCTTCAGGGACCTGGGTTTGATTCTCGTCGTGACTCACTGCCTGTACGGCGGAGTCTGCCCGTTCTCCCATTATCTACGTGGGTTTCGTCCAGGTGCTCCGGTTTGCTCCGACAATCCAAAGATGTGCAGTTTAGGTGCATTGGCCATGCTAAATTGCCGTTAGTGTCCAAAAAATGTTAGGTGGGGTTACAGGGATAGAGTGGAGGTGTGGGCTTGGGTAGGGTGCTCTTTGCAAGGGCCGGTGCAGACTCGATGGGCCGAATGGCCTCCTTTTGCAATGTAAATTCTATATGCCAAGCCATTCTAGTGACATTCAATTCATGGAACCTGAGAATAAATACACACAAATTAGAAGCAGTGTGACCCACCTCTGGGCTGCACTGTGTAATTTATTTCTTAATTAGCTGAATAATTGATGTAACCGGATATTTTACAATGCCCTTGAACTGCTCCCTCAATTTGGACTGAGTTACACAATAAATAATAGTATTTGCGCAGCAATTTAAATCAACCAGCATCAATCCAATTTCTGAAAAAATTGACAAAGAATCACTAACTTCAGGATCGATTCCTGTACTGAAGTTGGACAAGAAGTTTATAACATATACAAGCCACAGGAGTATGAAGCTGCCGGAGATGGTGAAGAGCAATATCACAGACCTCCTTCTGCTCTCAATCTCTGGGTCACCGTAATTCTGCCCCTTGCTCTGACCCCGCAGTCCTTTTCGGACTCGACGACTGACGAAAATATGGCTGACTGTCAGAGCGTTGATCAATGGAATTAAAACATATGGAAACAAAGGAGTTAAAATCGTACCAAACCAATTAAATCCAACCCAGGCTGGATCAGTGTATAAGCTTGGTTTATCAACACAGAACCAGGGAACATTGTCAATTATTTCTCCAGGTTCAAAACGAACGAAGAAAGGAATATTTTTAGAACAGAGCAGAATGCAGGTTGTCGAGAGAACTGAAACCGCAATTTTCTCGGTGCAATATTTTGTTCTCTGCTTTTGGCAGCAAATAGCTATAAATCTATCGAAGGAGAAAGTAACAGTGAACCGGACAGAACAATCAGTGGCTATGTAGAATAGGACATAGATAACACTACAGACAGGTGTGAGCTCCAGGACAGATTGCGGAAAATAATAACGAATGTTCTTCTGCAATATGACCCCAATGATAATGAACAGTAGATCCGACGTTGCTATAGCCACCAAGTAGCGAGTGGTGCAGGTGGAGAGGCTGCGCTTTCCTCTGATCAGTATCATGATTGTCACTGAATTAACTGTACGAGAGAGAGCGAGAAGGTGAATACAATTTGTTTTTTTACTGATCAAACTCTGTATATCTCTGTATGACAGTTTGCGGTCAGTTTTTTAAAATCGGCAAACTGAACCCAACATTAATCTGCCCACTTTTGAGGTTTAGCAGAGGAAGAGCACGGAGTGATCTGCACACCTGCATCAATATTTCAATGAGGCCAGCAGGCTCCGATTTCATCTGGGAATTCACAAGTTAACGGGTCGCAATTCTCATGTCTTCGGCATTGTGACAGCTGCAGTGAGGCCAAGTATGAGGTACGTGCCTTTACAGCACGGCGTGTGGACCACGATGAACAAGCGGTATTCACCTGCACTGGACCATCTCCCAGCCTTGGATGCCCAAAACATCCCAATAAAAGACCCTTGGGGGCAAGGACGGAACCCATCCCATTTTGATGATTAGGTGGAGCTTCCTTCTTCTGTAGACTGTTCTGAAGTTGTTCCCACATTGCCACCCCACGCCCTGCTCCACATGACTGTGAGCTGAAGAAGCACTTTGCAGCGAATAAAAGCAGGCCGCTGCCATTGTCTTGGGGACTCCGGACGTTGGGAGCCTGGAGGGGGCATTTGGGATGTTCATTCGTAATTGGATAATTGGTTAAATGTTACAAATTCATTTTGTAACCAGAAAGGATAAATAAAGGAGTGAAATTGTGTAGGACGGTTCTGAAGAAAATTTCCACATGTATTTCAATAAGCCTTGGAGATGGGACTCATCAAGCTTCTGTATGGACAGAATTCCCACATGATTGGATTGGATTGGATTTGTTTATTGTCATGTATACTGAGGGACAGTGAAAAATATTTTTCTGCGAGCAGCTCAACAGATCATTAAGTACATGGGAAGAAAAGGTTATAAAAGAAAATACATAATAGGGCAACACAAGGTATAGAATGTAACTACATAAACATCGGCTTCGGGTGAAGCATGCAGGGGTGCAGTGTTAATCAGGTCAGTCCATAAGAGGGTCATTTAGGAGTCTGGTAACAGCGGGAAAGAATCTGTTTTTGAGTCTGTTCGTGCGTGTTCTCAGACTTCTGTATCTCCGGCCCGATGGAAGAAGTTGGAAGAGTGAGTAAGCCGGGTGGGAGGCGTCTTTGTTTATGCTTCCCACTTTCCCCAGGCAGCGGGAGGTGTAGATGGAGTCGGTGGATGGGGGGCAGGTTCGTGTGATGGACTGGGCTACGTTCACGACTCTCTGACGTTTCTTGCGGTCCTGGGTCGAGCAGTTGCCATACCATGCTGCAATGCAGCCAGATAGGAAAATAACCCATTCTTTATACCAAGTCAATATGTCTGAACTGAACTTCAGGGATACAGCAGGTATAGGAAATGAGTGTGGATGTCCATTCCCTGCCCAGAGCCAGTTAAGGGAGCAGAGGTTCCAGCGGGAATTGCTGATGAATGGAAAAAAATAATGGTTCCTAATGGGACCGAGTGAGAACTGGGATGTAAACTGGTCTGGTATGGATTCCGCACCATCAGTCAAGTTAGAATCCGTCCATTGTGTTTTTAAGGGAGTATCTACCTTTATGGAATTTGGGCCTTGGAGGGAGGACAGACATGTGCAGAAATATAAATGAACATCTAGTGTGCAGCACTGATCTCAGGAAAAGAAAGTCACATTTATCGTGGGAGAACAGAGCAGCATGAAGCTATGAAGAAACGAGAGGAAGAGAGGGGGGGAAACAAAACATCAGTGAGGAACAAGATAAACTACTAAATAACAAATGGACAAATTCACAAAACAACTTCCACACATCTAAGGTAGAAGCGGGAAGATAATTGGGAAAGTAATCAAAGGAGCAAAGGGCTCCAGTGGGATAGATTCATAAGACCATAAGACATAGGAGAAGAATTAGGCCAGTCGGCCCATCGGGTCTGCTCCACCATTCAATCACGGCTGATATTTTTCTCATCCCCATTCTCCTGCCATTTCCCCATAACCCCTGATCCCCTTATTGATCAAAAACCTATCTATCTCTGTCATAAAGACACTCAGTAATTAGGCCTCCATAGCCTTCTGCGGCAAAGGGTTCCACAGATTCACTACCCTCTGGCTGATGAAATTCCTCCTCATCTCAGTTTTAAAGGATCGTTGGTTTAGTCTGAGATTTTGTTCTCTGCTTCCAGTTTTTCCTACAAGTAGAAACATCCTATCCACGTCCACTCTATCCAGGCCTTGCAGTATCTTGTAAGTTTCAAGAAGATCCCCCCTCATCCTTCTAAACTCCAATGGTTACAGAACCAGAGTCCTCAACTGTTCCTCATATAATAAGCTCTTCCTTAGGGATAATTATTATGAACCTCGTCTGAACTCTTTCCAAGTCCAGCACATCCTTCCTTAGATACGGGGCCCAAAACTGCTCACAATATTCCAAATGGGGTCTGACCAGAGCCTTATACAGCCTCAGAAGTACATCCCTGTTCATGTATTCTAGCCCTTCCGACTTGAATGCTAACATTGCATTTGCCTTCCTAACTGCGGACTGAGCCTGGACATTAACTTTAACAGAATCACGAAAAAGGACTCCCAAGTTCCTTTGTGCTTCTGATTTCCTAAGCATCTCCCCATTTAGAAAATAGCCTATGCCTCCATTTCTCCTTCCAAAGTGCATAACCTCACATTTTTCCACATTGTCTTCCAAATGCCACTTCTTTGCCCACTCCCCTAGCCTGTCCAAGTCCTTCTTCAGCCTGCTTGCTTCCTCAATACTACCTGCCCCTCTACAGATCTTTGTACCATCTGCAAACTTAGCAACAGTGCCTTCATTTACTACTTCTCAATCTTAATGTATATTGTGAAAAGTTATGGTCCCAGTGCCAAGCCCTGAGGTTCACCACTAGTCACCGGCAGCCATCCTGAAAAAGACCCCTTTATCCCTACTCTCTGCCTCCTGCCAGTCAGCCAATCCTCTATCCATGCCAGGATCTTACCCTTAACACCATGGGCTCTTAACTTATTTAACAGTTGCCTCTGCGGCACCTTGTCAAAGGCCTTCTGGAAATCTAAATAAATCATGTCCACTGGTTCTTCTTTGTCTAACTTCCTTGTTACCTCCTCAGAGAACTCTACCAGATTTGTCAGACATGACCTCCCCTTGACGAAGCCGTGCTGACTCAATCCTATTTTACCATGCACTTCCAAGTACTCTGCGATCTCATCTTTAATAACAGACTCTAAAATCTTACCAATGACCGAAGTCAGGCTAACTGGTCTATAATGTCCCTTCTTCTGCCTCCCACCCTTCTTAAACAGGGGTGTTACATTAGCCACTTTCAAGTCCTCTGGGACCGTTCCTGCCTCCAGTGATTCCTGAAAGATCATTACCAATGCCTCCTCAATCTCCTCAGCTATCTCTTTTAGAACCCTGGGGTGTATTCCATCCGGTCCAGATGATTTATCCACCTTCAGACCTTTCAGTTTCCCCAGAACCTTCTCCTTAGTAATGGTCACTGCACTCACCTTTGCCCCCTGGTTCTCCTGGAGCTCTGGCATCCCACTGGTGTCTTCCACCGTGACGACTGATGCAAAGTAACTCTTCAGATCGTCTGCCATTCTTTGTTTCCTATTATAACTTCTCCAGCCACATTTTCCAATAGTCCAATGTCTACTTTTACCTTTCTCTTACCTTTTATATATTGGAAAACTCTCTTCCTATCTTCCTTTACATTACAAGCTAGCTTGCACTCAAACTTCATCTTCTCCCCCTTATTGCTTTTTTAGTTGTCCTCTGCTCGCTTCTAAAGGCTTGTCAATCCTGTGGTTTCCCACTAATTCTCGCCACATTGTATGCTTTTTCTTTAGCTTTTATGAACATAGAAAAATACAGCACAGAGTAGGCCCTTCGGCCCACGATGTTGTGCCAAACTTTTGTCCGAGATTAAGAGCAAATTAATCTACACGCCCTCATTCTACCATAACCCATGTACCTATCCAATCGCCGCTTGAGGGTCCCTAATGTTTCCGACTCAACTACTTCCACAGGCAGTGCATTCCATGCCCCCACTACTCTCAGGGTAAAGAACCTACCCCTGACACCCCCCCTATATCTTCCACCATTCACCTAAAACGTATGTCCCTTGTAATGGTTTGTTCCACCCGGGGAAAACGTTTCTGACTGTCTACTCTATCTATTGCCCTAATCATCTTATAAATCTCTATCAAGTCGCCCCTTTATGCTGTCCTTGACTTCCCTCGTCAGTCGTGGGTGTCCCTTAGCATGTTTCCTCCTTGGGATGAATTTCTCTTGTGCCTTCCGAATAACCCCAAAACTCCTCCCATTGCTGTTCCATTGTCTTCCCTACTCGGCTCCTTTTCCAATCAACTCTGGCCAGCTCCTGCCTCATGCCTTTGTAGTTACCCTTATTTAATTGAAATAACGTTACACCTGATTGCAGCTTCTCCCTCTCAAACTGCAGGGTAAATTCTATCATATTGTGATCACTGCTCCCTAAGGGTTCCTTCACCTTAAGTTCCCTAATCAAGTCTGCCTCATTACGCACCACCAATCCCAGAATTACCTGTTCCCTAGTAAGCTCTGTCACAAACTGCCCCCCAAAAACATCTCTTTGACATTCCAAAATTCCTTTTGCTGGAATCCACTACCAATCTTATTTTCCCAGTACACCTGCATAGTGAAGTCGCCCATGATTATTATAACATTGCCTTTAGCACATGCCTTTTCTATCTCCTGATTTATTTTCTGCCCCACATCCTGACTACTGCTAGCGGGCCTGTACATAATTCCGATCAGGGTCTTTTTACCTTTGCGATTCCTCAACTCTACCCACAGAGATTCTATGCCTGCTGATCCTATATTACGCCTTGCTAGCGATTTAACATCAATCCATACTGACAATGCAACCAGCCCCTTTGCCTATCTGCCTGTCCATTCGATGGGACACATATCCTTGGATATTTAGACCCCAGCCCTAATCCTCTTGCCACCACATCTCTGTTATGCCCACAACATCGCACCAGCCAATTTTAATGTGCGTAAAAAGGTCATTTACCTTGTTCTGTACACTGCGTGCATTTAGGTAAAACACCCTTATTCCTGCATTGACCATCTCCCTTTTCACACTTGTCACCTTTTTTGCTCTGCCTGAGGGTGATGTTGTTGTTTTATTTTCGTTCTCTATTTTCCCTTCAATTATTCTACCTTCTAAGCTCACATTCTGATACCCCCCCCACTCCCCCGACATACTTACAAAATGATCAGGGGGTTGGATAGGGTGGACAGTGAGAGCCTTCTCCCGCGGATGGATATGGCTGGCACGAGGGGACATAACTTTAAACTGAGGGGTAATAGATATAGGACAGAGGTCAGAGGTAGGTTCTTTACGCAAAGAGTAGTGAGGCCGTGGAATGCCCTACCTGCTACAGTAGTGAACTCGCCAACATTGAGGGCATTTAAAAGTTTATTGGATAAACATATGGATGATAATGGCATAGTGTAGGTTAGATGGCTTTTGTTTCGGTGCAACATCGTGGGCCGAAGGGCCTGCACTGTGCTGTATTGTTCTATGTTCTATGTTCTATACTAATTGAAATCCTCCTGAGAAAATTTAACAAACCTCCCAGCCAGGATATCAGTGTCCCTCCAGTTCAAGTGTAACCCGTCCTTCTTGTACAGGTCCCACCTGCCCCGGAAAAGATTCCAATGGTCCAAAAATCTGAAGCCCTCCCGCCTGCACCACCAGTTTAGCCACGTGTTTAGCTGCACTATCCTCCTATTTCTAGCCTCACTGTCACATGGCACAGGGAGTAATCCTGAGATTACAACTCTAGAGGTCCTGCTTTTTAGCTTATTGCCGAACTCCCTGAACTCCTTCTGCAGGACCTCACCACTCTTCCTGGCTATGTCGTTCGTGCCCATGTGTATTACTACCTCTGGCTGTTCGCCCTCCCTCTTCAGGATGTCCTGTGTTCGTTCAGAGAAATCCTTGACCCTGGCACCAGGGAGGCAACATACCATCCTGGAGCCTCTTTCACATCCACAGAAGCACCTATCTATGCCCCTTACTATAAAGTCCCCTATAACTATCACTCTCGTGCACTTTGCCCTCCCCTGCTGAGCAACAGACCAGTTGTGGTGCCACTGTTCTGGTGTTGTTTTCCCTTGACAGGCTATCCCCCTCAACAGTATCCAAAATGGTATACCTGTTAGAGAGGGGGACAGCCACAGGGGATTCCTGCGCTGACTGTCTGCCCTTTCAAGCGGTCACCCATCTGTCTGCCTGCACCTTGGGTGTGACCATGCCTCTATAACTCCTTTCTATGATGCTTTCCATCACCTGCATGCTCCCACGTGCATCTAACTGCTGTTTCAACCGAACCACTTGAACTGTGAGGAGCTGCCATTACTTACACTTGCTGCAGAGGTAGTAGACCAGAATGCTGGAAGTGTCATTGATCTGCCACATCTCACAGAGGTATACACACCCCGGAAGTCTAGAAGATTTTAGTTCAGATGGGCAGCATGGTCGGCACAGGCTTGGAGGGCCGAAGGGCCTGTTCATGTGCTGTACCTTTCTTTGTTCACAGTTGGAGCACTGCACCCCACTGAGTGACATTTAAGCACTAGTTAATTAATTTAAAATAAATGTTTGAATTATTGTTAGATTGAGTTACAATTAACTATATAGCTCTGCTGCTATATATTTACTGTAAAATTAAATGGTAAATACTAATCTCTGCCCTCAGGTTTAGTTACCCCTCTGCCGAGTTAATTAGTAAGTTTTAATTAGTTTTTATTTCGATGTTTTTTTTCTCAATTTAACAGATTCCCTACCAGCCAATCAGTTCGCAACTTTACTGTGATGTCACTTCAGACCCCCCCCCCCCCCCCCCCCACACACACACAATTTGAAAAGGTCTTTGTATCACTTACCTTCCCAGGATACTCTCTGAATCTCTCCCTGCAGATTACCAGTTACAAAGCCAGAAGAAGAAACCAAAAAAAGAGGAAAAAGCACCTCTTCCCACTCTGCACCGAATTACCACACTGCTCCAAATTACCGAATCCCAATCCCACTCTGGCTGTCTCACTCACTTAGGCTGTGTTGAACTTCACCTGTGCAAATCTTACTGAGTGTGCATTTTATGCTTCTCTTATATAGAACCCAGCTAAACTAAAATTACGCACACTTCTTAAGCTTCAAATAAAATAATGCAATTTACACCTTTTGCCATGAATCAGGCATCAGGTGACTGGCAGATAACTGCCATTCAGCAATTAAGATGGGGCAGCTCCAGCTAATCCGACACTAAACTAGACACTGAAGCATATCAAGTCATAAGGCAGACCAACAGGGTCATTCAATTTCAAACAAAGGACTGGGGTTCAATAAAGACGACTAAAAATATCAGAGAACTGATTGGAAACGTACAGAGAAAATTGGTTATTGCCACAATTAATGTATTGTGCACCATTCTGTTCTCCGTCTCACATAAATGATTTTGACCAAAGGGAAAAGAGAAAATGATTGCATAAGGATGATGTGTTTTCCACATGTATTGCGAAGATGATTTCAGAATTGGGAGATTATAACTTCACAGAAAAAATAATGTACAGATGTGGGCTCTCTTCTTTCGAAAAGAGAAGGCTGAGCACAGATGTTTAAAACAATGAATGGTTCTAAATAGGGTCAGCATAAAGAATGCATTTCCACGTGTTGGGCGCTCTCTACTTTAAAAAGAATCAGTAATACAAGATGTCATGAATTGGGCAGCATAGTAGCACAGTGGTTAGCACAGTCGCTCCAGGGTCACAGGTACGTTTCCCGGCTTGGGCCACTGTCTGCGCAGAGTGTGCACATTCTCCCTGTGTGGGCGTGAGTTTCCGCCGGGTGCTCCGGTTTCCCCCCACAGTCCACAGATGTGCGGGTTAGGTGGGTTGGCCATGCTAAATTGCCCTTAGTGTCCAAAAAGGTTAAGTGGGGTTGCTGGGTTACAGGAATAGGGTGGAGCTGTGGGCTTTGGTCGGGTGCTCTTTCCAAAGGTCTGTGCAGACTCGATGGGCGAATGGCCTCCTTCACTGTAGAATCTATGAAATCTATGAATAAATCCATGATGTCATTCAGGGGAAGCTTCTTTGATCAGAAATTGTTTCGAACTTGGAGCAGTTACAGTGACCGGCAGAGATTCATTTACGGGATCAACCAGGTATGAAAATGATGTAGCAAGCAGTAGGAGGCTAGGCTGAGATGACGATGGACAGGAATGGATCCTCTGGAGCATAAACACCAAGACAAGCCAGTTGGACCGAATGATGTGTTTGTGTGCTGCAAATTAATCAAGTGCCGCCATCAGTTCTTTCTTAACAATGCTGCTATCGATTTAGTTGTTGAAGCTGTTCTCCATTTCATTATGATCAATTCAGCAATGCAACTTTTACTTGCCACGGAGCGATCTCTGTTTTCTGAAAGTTCATATCTATGTTCTGCAGTTGTGTGTCTTTTCTGGAAGTGAGACACCTCATGGAGAATTGAGCACAGATTGATGGCGATAACTTGGACTCTGGATCATTGGGAATTAGTGGTCTGTCAAACATGCATCAGTCATAGAAGTGGATGATTCAATCATCACAATCCAATGTTCAGACAATGGAATAAGCAGATCATTAAAAAGGCAACATGTGTGACCCACAGATTCTCAGAGCCATGATGGAGGTGTGGGAATGAATGATCATCAAAATGAATTAAGTGTATACAATAATTACACTCAGTATAAGGTAAGCCATTAGCCAAATGATTTAAAACAGAGCAGTGATGTCCTGCTATTCACCTCTCGGTCAACAGTGAAATTCCTATCTATTGGTGCAGTTCACGAGGAGACAGAGACTTGTTGAAGCATACCAATTTCTACATGTAATTACAAATTTCTTTCAAAAAATGGCAAGAATATTCCCCTTCGCTCTCTATTAGTTGATAAAAACAGCGAAACACCCATGGAATTGAGCGGTCAGTCGCCTCAAACAATGACAGCAAAATAGAACTACGCCAGTTCGTGGCTCGCACTCAGTAGAATTCTATAGTGACATGTGGCAGATGACGTTCAATGCACAGAAATATGAGGTGATTCAGTTTGGGAGAAGGAATATGGAGAGACAATATAAACTGAAGAAAAGATCTCTAAAAGAGGTGCAGGGATAGAGGCACCTCGGTGTTTATGGATGCAATGCCCTGTCAGATCGCAAGTACAGACACGATGGGGCAACCTATTTCCTTCTGCACTGCAATGAATATGTGATTCTGTGACAGATACGCCTCGTAAACCTTTCCCTCTGATAACCATCTGTGTCATGTCTGATTCAGCTCTACACCAAAAAAGGCAATAACGTGGTCAGTCTGGGAGCCGATGAGTTACAAATCAATTCGCTTGCAGTTGATGTACTGGAATAAAAGCAAAGAATTAATGCAGGATATTTACATAACCAATTTAAAGCACTGGCATGATGTCTGAAAGCCGTTATGTTAGACTAAGATGTAGCGTCGTCTGTCACAGAGCAAAGCAAGAGACCAGCTTACACACACAAACTTCAATGTCGCAGTCACTTACCTGGAAGTCTAACGATAGCAAGAATCGTGTAGAAGATGTTCTGAATGCTGTAAAATGTTTCCATAGTTACACCTGTCGAAGTAATCTGTGCCCATGTCCTGCGACCAATCTCTGAATTAAACTCTGAGGAGGTTTTAATTTATACCCTTTGTGATCTCCACGGAGACAATGAGATTACAACATCATTCAACAGTTTATTGTTCTTGTAAAAGAACCAAACGATTACGGAACCGGGTTAACTTCCTCTTGTAATGAATATATATAGTGCTGAGATTGAAATGTAAAATTCTAAAAACAGAACTATTTTGATCGCATTAATGAACAAATGAAAAGTGTGAGCTGTATGCTCCCAGCAATGGTGTTGTTCATTCAAACACCATCAGGTGCATCTCTAGAACTCTGACAGTTTCAGTTATCACATCGTTGTGACCATTCTGTGATGACATTCCAAATTTGATCTGCCCTCAGTTCTGTTTTACTGCACTCCAAAATGTCACAGCCCCCTTTAATCTTAGCCAGTCTGTTCAATAATTTCAGTGATTAATTTATGACTGTAGTTCCTCAAACTAATTCAAATGCTCAAGCGAGCACAGTTCGTCCCACAAATGCAGTAATTCAAACCAATATAGTCCCCAAAACTATTGCATCAAACTAATATCAAATTAAGTGCCTTTTGTTTGGTGGATGTAAGTGTCGCAGATTAGGAGGATTATGGAGGCACCGTAGAATACTGGGTAAGGTCCGCTAATGCCATGCAAATGGCGTTTACTGGGCGGGATTCTCCGACCCTCCGCGCCAGAATCGCGCTCAGCGCGGGGGCGGTCGATCCGGCGCCGTTCGGGAGCCGTTAAAACAGGCCCCCGCGGCAATTCTCCATGGTCGACCGGCCGAACCCCTGCCAGCGTGGTTTACATGTGGTACACCTTGCGGGAGTTGGGGCAAGCGGCAGAGCTGGCGCTCTTGGTGGGGGGGGGGGGGGGGTGGCAGGGGAATCTGTCTCGGGAGGGAGGGGAGTTGCCTCAGCGGTGGCCAGGTCCGCGGTCAGGAGCCACCGATCGGCGGGCAATCGCGATCTGGGAGGGACCTACCTTACCCCGCGCGGGACCCGCTATGTGGCTCCGCCATGTCGGTGGTGCCCGCGCCAAGGTGGGCTGCCTTGCGCATGCGAGGACCCGCTTGCGGCCGACGTGCGCATGGGCGGCCAGGCGGTCAGTACAGCAGGGCCCCGCCGGCAGCCAGAGCCACGGAACGAACACTGGGGCCCTGTTAGCCCCTGGAAAACGGAGAATTACCCCGGACATTTGAGGAAAACGTCTGGAATGATTCTCGCCCGTTTACCGGCGGGTGTGGGGATATAGTCCACAAAAGGGAGGATCCAGCCTACTCTACGGGCGGAGTGGAACGCATTTACAGGCACTGAGGAAATGTGATTTGGCGGGAACCGGGTTCTGGCCACGGTTTTGGCATAATTCTCCGCCCATTGCCTCTGGCAGTGTAACATGTCCTTATTGCCGCACTGTAGTGTCGGTCTTGATCTTTTGTTCTCGAGGCCTGGCATAAGACTTGAGGTCAGGTCCTGGGAGAAGCAGTGTGCTGCCAAAACAGCCCCTTTCATCAGCACCTTATGAAGGGGTAATTAACCATACACAATGCATGTTGCACTTGCCAGCGATGCCCACATCTTGAGAATAGGTTTGAGCGGAACAGAAACCCCCCAAAAATCTGAACAACAAATCTCTGAACCTGGATGTCTGTGTGTGGGCGGGGAGGAGGTATTATCCTGTGTGGGTTCTGAGCACATGAGATATATACGTGTGACTTATGAAAATGTTGATGTCCATATCAATGAATGTGAGCAAACGGATGAACAATGTGCTTCTTTTTCCTCCCCCAAACCGTCCACTCCTGAAATCTTGAACCTTGGCTGTGTTATCTCCAAACGCAGTTATTACAGCATTCACCTGACTGGACCTCCATTTCCCTACATCCTTTCCAAGACGCCCACATTGCATGAATGGATTGAACAAAAATCATCCCAGGCCCAAGAGGTTATTTGCATCAAGAATGATACACCAGGCCGGAACTTGTTTTCTGAAGGAAGGACAAAGGGTTTGCGGTGAAATAGACATAGAATTTACAGTGCAGCATCAGGCCATTCAGCCCATCATTCAGCCCGGCTCATGGAAAGAGCACCCCACTTAAGCCCACACCTCCATCCGATCCTCGAAATTCAGTTACCCCACCCAACGAAGGGCAATTTAGCATGGCCAATCCATCTAACCCAGCACACCTTTGGACTGTGGGAGGAAACCGGAGCACCCGGAGGAAACCCACGCAGACAGGGGAGAACACGCAGACTCCGCACAGACAGTGACCCAACCCGGGAATCGAACCTGGGACCTGGAGTGTGAAGCAACTGTGCTAACTACTATGCTACCGTGCTGCACGTAAATATTGGAGCCTTTACAATTCTGAAAGGAATTACCAGGTTAGAATGACACTAAGGAGATGTTGTGGCGAATCCGGTCATCACTGATGGGTGAGTATGTGAATCAAGACGATCGTCTGCAGTCAGACGATGAGAAAGTGGAACTTGCTACAACGTGGAGTTCATCGGTTTAATATCATGGAACCATCTGACCAGGAGCTGGATAAACAAAGAATGGAGAAGGTAACATTGGGACAGTCCATGGCATGGGATGTAGAGCGGTATGAGGAGGTTTGCCTTCAGTGCAAAACCCTGAATGGGTCCTTTCAGATCCACTGGCCTGCAGTCTCTGGGGAAAATGCCATATCAATGCTTTGGGTAGTGAAAGGGGCTAAATTGGGCTGGACTCTCTGCTCTCGATTCCCGTTACGCCGGCAGCACATTCATGCCAGGCGATTTCCAGATGGCGTGGGGCTGCCCACAATGGGAAACTCCATTGTCCAGCCAGCGGGATGGAGCATCCCACTGCCGACGGGGATGCTGCACCAGAAAACAGGTGTGGCGGGATGGAGAATCCCACAAAAGATTTTTCAAATGCCTCCAAAAGGGGCAGCATTGGGCCGTGCCCTCAGTCGCCTTCGCCTATTCTCTGGAATGCCCTGTTAGGCAGTCTCCACAGGGTTGATTTTAAGCGTGCATTCTCCGCCCGTGAGAAACTCGCAACTGGCTCAAAGCCCGGAGAGAATGGAAAAATCGTGAGTCACTCCAGCCTGTTTGGGTTTTGCAACCCCCGCCCACCTCCATCCCTTTGCGGTGGAATAGTGAGAATCACTCTGTGGGAATGGGAACACCAGGCAGGATTTACCGTCGGCCGATGCCGAAACCGCGAAATGCGATTGGGCGGAGAATGGACTCTGATGCCCAAATCGCGGTAGGCGCTGGTTTGATGTCAAATCAGGATTCCCGGCACCCTGAAAATGGCGTAAAGGCGTCACTTGCCACGCGGCGTTTAAACACCATTGGCATATCATTAGCTGGCCTGACACTCTATTCTCCGGTGCCTCCGCGTTTCACTGCCTCCGATAGGCCGAGTTCCCGATGGCGCAGTTAACTTGTGGTCTCAGTGGTCGGGAGCCCAGCGTGGCGGCTGCAGACTGTGTCCAGCGCCGCCACAGGCCACCAGCAGTTGTGTTGCTGGCCCGTGGGGCTGGGGTGAGGTTGGGGGGGGGGGGGGGGTGGCGGCTTTCGTGAGGGTTGAGGGGACTGGTGGGGACTGGCCAAGCGGTGGCCAGGGTGAATGGCCAGCGCCATGTTTTAGGGCTCGACAGCTGCAGGTCATTGCCACGCGCATGCGCGGCCACGGACCCGGGCATTCTCCAGCCGTTTATATCATAGCGGGGTTTCACTCGCCGCCACTGCTAGCCCCTCACCAGTCCCAGAAACGGAGAGGGTTCAGTGTTGTGTTTTGCGATGAGCTGGTATTGAACAGGGGAGATGCCAGCGGAGAATGTTGGGCGGGGTGTGTGCTCTGACAATGCCATGCTGTAGGCTGGGGGTCATTAGACTGCAGCGCTTGTTGCAGCGCACTTTGAAGATGTTGCCCCGCCTTGCTGGGAGCCTGTTCTCGGCTCCCAAGAGTTCCCACGTCAGAATGATGGTGTTCACGGCGCCCACTCATTTTTGGGGGGGGCGAGCTGCAAATTACGTGAGAAAGCGCCAACGCCATTTCCCCGCACCAAAATTGATACTTTCTCAATGTTTGGTCAGACTCTGCCCTCGTCTCTCTCTCTCTCTCTACCTTCCCCCCTCACACTCCTCCTTCTAGAACCATCTTTAAACATAATTATTTGACGAAGCTCTAGTGACGGCCCTGATATCTCCATAAGTGGCTGAGTGCGGCATATATGGTTCTGCATTTTGACCTGCTTCGCACATATTACGGCATAACAGATACTCTACAACTTTTGCAGTGCACCTGTACTTGTCCTCGAGGACGCGGTTGTGAGCTGCGTTCTTGATCCGCTACAGTCCATACGTTGCAGTAACACCCACAGTGCTGTTGAATCAGTGAAATGGTGCAATTCCAGAGATTTCATGAGTGAACAACGAAGGCTTTATTTACCAGGATGTACAAGACAAGCAGCATGTCTGCTGCACGTACTGGAATGTGCCTAAGAGAACCCCGCCCCTGGGGTGATTCACCACTCTGAGCCCTGACTAGCCAGTTGACCCTTACTCTGCTGAATTCCCTTTCAAGGGACAATCACCAGAAAAGGGAACGTAAGGGTGAGGAGCAGAAGGAGGAGGCCATTTTGCATCTCCAGAATGTGAATTCAGTTCATATCCTGCATATAGAAATCTGGGGAACGATTCGGCAGGACCTGGGTGTCGAGGCAAAATGCGGTTCAGATGAATGTTGACCGGTCAGTGATTTTTTGAACATTGGCCATGCAAATAATGGCCACTGAGTATGCCTCACTTTCCAGTCCAAGACAGCGGACAGACAGTCGAAGGAGGAGAGTCAATGGGAAGCTTTTCATTGAGCAGTGGAAGATCAGGGAGCTGAGAGACAGATCGTTACCAAACAGCATTACTGTGGGAGACCACAACCTCACCCCGGGGATCTGTGGCTGCAGCTGATGCCATGCGGAGGGGAAATTCTACTGCCTGACCCACTCCACGCAGGGCCCCCTCACCCCAGCCCACACTGGCAGCCATCAGGGAGGTGGAGAAGGTCATTGCCTGGATCTTATATGATGAAAAGTGTTGCAATGTGGATTTAAACCCCAAATTTCGCCCGGACATGGTCCTAGATTTATCTGGTCACAGCAATAAAACGAGTCTAACAAGACATAATAGGATCCGATCTGCCAGCAATAGGAAGTTGTGGCTAGCACGTTCAATGACGTAGTCACATTGCAGGTGAGGATTGAATAGGCAAAAAGGGTCAACACCAGGCAGGGTAGAGGAAGGCGGGTAGTGCAGGAGTCCCTAGTTGCCACCCCCCTTTCTCACACATGTACTGTTTTGGATGGTGATGGGGGAGATGGCTTTGTAGGAGAAAGCAGTAGCAGCCAAGTACATGGAACCATGGGTGGGTATGCTGCACAAGAGGGGAGGAACGGCAGGGCTACAGTGGTAGGGATTTCAATTATAACGGGAACAGACAGGGATTTCTGTGGCTGGAAAAGTGGCTCCAGGATGGTGTGTTGACCCCCCTGGTGTCAGGGTCAGGGATGTCATTCAACGGCTGCAGGGCATATTCAAGGGAGAGAGAAAATAGACAGATATCGTGGTACACTTTGGTGCCAACGATATTGTCAGAAAACAGAATGAGGTCCTGTAAGCAAAATTTAGGGTGCCTGGAAATAGTTCAAGAAGGAAGCAATCTCTGGACTACTTCTGTTGCAACGTGCCAGTAAGTTTCGAAATAGCAGGTTATTTCAGATGAAATCATGACTGTAGAAATGGTGCAGGAGGGGGGCTTTAGATTTCTGGAACACTGGGACCATTTTGGGGGAGGGTGAGACTTCCACAAGTCTGACCATTCGCACCAGAACCAAAATGGGACCAGTGTCCTTGCAGGGAAGTTTGCTAGTGTTAATCGGGAGGCTTGAAACTAACTTGGCAGTGGGCTGGGATCCTGAGAGAGGTTTCCGCAAAGATACATGAACTGCCAAAATTAGAAGAGATATCAAGTGAGCCAGGAAGAAATACAATGTCTAAACCAGTTAAGTCACAAGAGAGTCTGATAAGATTGGATGGTATTTATTTTAATGCAAGGAGTCTAACGTTGAATAATTGAGGGCACAATTTAAAACATGGGAGTATGATATGATTGCTGTCACTAAGCCATGGTTGAGCGAGGAGCAGGATTGGCAGCTAAATATTCCAGGGTATGGATCCTCGGGTAAGGTAGGGGAGGAGGTAAAAGAAGAGGGGGTGTCGCAATTTTGACCAGGTATTCGATTACAGCAGTAATGAAGGACAACATCTTAGAAGGCTCTTCAACTGAAGCCATATGTACATCAGTTAAACAATACTGAAAGACGTGCTGTTAGGTTAATTGGACATTCTGAATTCTCCCTCAATGTACTCGAACAGGCGTCGGAATGTCACGACTAGGGGCGTTTCTTGGTAACTTCATTGCAGTGTTAATGTAAGCCTACTTGGGACAATAAAGATTATCATAAAAACAAAATAGACCAATCACATTGCTGGGTGTGTTCTGCAGCCGCCCTAACAGTCCGAGAGAAATAGAAGAGCAGATATTTTGGCAAATTTCAGAGAAGTTCAAAAGAAACAGGGTAATGGCAGTGGGGGATTTCAACTTCCCCTATTTTAACTGGTGAAGCCACAGTGTAAAACGTTTACAGGGATTGGTATTCTTCAAATGCATTCAGGAGAATTTTTTAACCCAGTACAGAAAAGGTCTTGCAAGAGAGGGGCGATCTTAGACTTAATTTTAGTCCTTGAAACTGGGCAAGTGGTTGAAATATCAGTGGGGGAACATTTGGCAGACAGTGATAATAACTCCGTTGGATTCAATATTGTCATGGAAAAGGACAAGGATGGGCCTGTTCTCAAATTTGTAATCTGGGGGAAGGCCTATTTTAAAAAGATCAGATATGATTTGACCAGAGTGGACGGGGAGCAGGCATTTCCAAGTAAATTTGTCACAGAACAGTGAGGTGCATTCAAGAAGGAAACAAGGAGAGTACAGGGCCAACATGTTACAGTTCAAGAAGGGTGGGACCAACAAGTCCAGTGAACTCTAGATATCGAGGGCTTTACAGCTCTGGGGAAGAAGAAAAAGGGCTCATAACAGAAGAAGCCCTAGAGGCAGAAAGGATACGCAAAAGGGAATTTAAGAAGGGAATTAGGAGAGAAAAAAGGGACATGAAAGGATGCTGGCAGGTAAAAAGTAGGGAAATCCTGTTGTTTTACAAATACATTACGGGTAAAAGGATAACTAGGGAAAGAATAGGGCCCATTATGGACGAGAGTGCCAATTTGTGCGTGGAGCCTGAGAAAATAGGTAGGGTTTTAAACAAATACTTTCATTCGGTGCTCACACATGAGAGGGGCAGTACGGGTATAAAAATCAGACAGAAGGCCTTTGATAAAATTGAAGAGATTAACATAGACAGAGAGGCTGACTGATCTGGTAGGCTTAAAAGTAAA
The DNA here is from genome assembly GCF_047496885.1 of Scyliorhinus torazame. Lineage (NCBI taxonomy): Eukaryota > Metazoa > Chordata > Chondrichthyes > Carcharhiniformes > Scyliorhinidae > Scyliorhinus > Scyliorhinus torazame. The sequence continues at coordinate 182,763,100 of NC_092720.1, read as the reverse complement.
CAAATCTCGAGGGCCAGGTGAAACTTACTACAGACTGTTGAGTGAGTCAAGGGAGATAATAGCAGGAGTGCTGGCAATAATTTTCAATACCGCTCTGGCCACAGGAGAAGTCCCGGAGGATTGGAGAACCGCCAATGTGGTGCCATTATTCAAGAAGGTTTGAAGGAATAAACCAGGAAGCTAGAGACAGTCAGTCCAACCTCAGCAGTGGAGAAATTATGGGAACCAATTCTTTGAGACAGCATTAATCTGCATTTAGAGAGGCAGGAATTAATCAGGAACAGTAAGCCTTGTTTAGTTAAGGGGAGGTCATGTCTGACCAACTTGATGAAATGTTTTGAAGAGTTGACCAGGTGTGTAGATGAGGGAAATGCATTGGACGTAGTCTACCTGGACTTCAGCAAGGATTTTGATAAGATCCCACATGGGAGACTGATAGCGAATGTAAGATCCCATGGAAATTAAGGAAATTTAGCAAATTGGATCCAGAATTGGCTCAGTGGCAGGAGGCAAAGTGTGATGGTTGAAGATTGTTTTTCTGATCGGATGCCTGTGTCCACTGTTGTCCCACACTGATCAGTATTAGGATGCTTGCTGTTTGTGGTTTACATAAATTATTTAGACATTAATATAAGAGTGATAATCGGTAAGTCCATGGATGATACAAAAATTGATGGCGTGTTAAATAGTGAGGAGGAGAGCCTAAATTACCGAAGGATATTCATGGGCTTGTCAGTTGTGCGTATCAGTGGCAAATGGAATTCAATCTAGATAAATGTGAGGGGTTGAACTTGGGCAGAGCAAACAAGGCATGCGAATACTTGACAAACGGCAGGACCCTGGGAAGCACCGAGGATCAAAGGGACCTTGGTCTGCATGTACAATGGTCCCATCGGTAGCAGGGCAGGTTGATACAGCGGTAGAGACGACATATGGTATCTGAGCCTTTATTAGCCGAGATAGAAGTCTTAAAACGGCACGTTAAGGCCCAGCAGGTTTGTTTCGAATCATTTGGAGCGCAATTCCTTTCTCAGGTAAATGAAGAGGTGGGTTCTAGAAACACATATATAGACAAAGTCAATGATGCAAGACGATACTTTGAATGCGAGTCTTTGCAGGGATTAAGTCTTTACAGGTCCAGACGGAGCAACTGGAGAGAGGGATAATCACAGTTTAAAGAAGTGTGAATTACCAGTTGGTAGGATTTTGCAAACCCAGGCCAGATGGTGGTGAATATAATGCAACAAGAATCCAAGGTCCCGGTTGAGGCCGTACTCATGTGTGCGGAACTTGGCTATCAGTTTCTGCTCAGCAATTCAGCGTTGCTGCGGGTCCTGAAGGCCACCTTTGAGAACACGCTTACCCAAAGGTCAGAGGCTGAATGCCCACGACTGCTGAAGTGTTCCCAGACTAGAAGGGAAATTTCTGCCTGGTGATTGTTGCGCAATGTCCGTTCATCCATTGTCGCAGCGTCTGCATGGTCTCGCCAATGTACCACGCCTCGGGTCATCCTTTCCTGCAGTGTATGAGGTAGACAACGTTGGCCGAGTCGCACGAGTATGTACTGCATACCTGGTGGGTGGTGTTCTCATGTGTAATGGTGGTACCCATGTAGCTGATCTTACACGTCTTGCATATTGCCATGGCAGGATTGTGTGGTGTCGTGGTCACTATTTTCCTTAAGGCTGGGTAGTTTGCTGCAAACAATGGTCTGGTTGAGGTGGTGCCTATGTAGTCCTATCTGTGTGTATTTGTCTCTTCTTTGACGTTATGGGTCATCTTTGCGAGTGTTAAATGAAGACTGGGCTGTTTATCTCACTGGCATTTCAGTTGACTCACACCAATCATCCTCATGAACTTCAGTTTCAAGTTGGGATGCCCTTTCAGGAAACATCAACGTGGTTCATGACAACATATTGGATTTACAAATAAGACATGTGTTTCAGAACATGGACAGACAAGACAAAGATTGCTGATGAAGTTCCTGAGAACATCGATTCGGGAACTGTTTGGGAAGTATGGGCGGGATCCTCCGCCGCACAGGGGGCCAGCATGGCACTGGAGAGCCTCACACTGCTCCAGCTGCAGACAGGGGCGTCAGCACGGCGGTGAAAGTTCACGTATGTGCGTGAGTTGCCGTCTCCGCACCGGCCCTGACACAACATGGCAGAGACCTACAGGGGCCTGGCGTGGAAGAACATAGGCCCCTACCAGGATAAGCGTGCTCGCCGATCGGTAGGCCACGATCGTGGGCCAGGCCACCGTGGCGCCCCCCCCCCCCGGCGTCGGATCCCTCCCCTCTCCCCCCTCCTCCCCCCCCCCCACAAAGCCGCCCCCCGCAGCATGAACGCCGATCCCACCGGGCAGGACCACGTGAGAACGACGCCGGCGGGACACGATCCATCGCGCGGAGAGAATCACGGGGCGGGGGGGACATTTAGCGGCCCCCGACCATCGCCGACCATGCCAGCGCCATTGGTGACGATTCTCCACCTGACGATTCTCCAACAACAAATCAATGTCTGATCGCATCTAACTTTTTTTTTACATTTAGGATTCACTTCTCAGTTCTTTTATTTTAATTTATTTTGTTTGGTTTGCACTTTATGGTTACCTTGCAGAGAACATGAAAGCAATACCAAACTGCGTATATTTTTATATCTGGACATGTCCTGGAGGAAAGCAAATCAGTGTGTCTCAATGTACAATTACTGAGGGCCCTGGATTTGAGGAGGGCCCTGGATTTGGGGAAGGCTGTAGTTTTGAGGAGGGCCCTGTTTTTTTTTTTGTGGGGGGGGGGGGCGGTTTTGGGGAGGGCCCTGGTTTCAGGGAGGGCCCTGGTTTTGAGGAGGGCCCTAGTTTTGAGGAGGGCCCTAGTTTTGGGGCGGGCCTTGGTTTTGGGGGTGACCTGGTTTTGAGAAGGGCCCTGGTTTTGAAGAGGGCCGTAGTTTTAAGGAGGGCCCTGTTTTAGTTTTTTTTTTGGGGGGGCGGTTTTGGGGAGGGCCCTGGTTTTGGGGAGGGCCCTGGTTTTGAGGAGGGCCCTAGTTTTGGGGAGGGCCTTGGTTTTGGGGGTGACCTGGTTTTGAGAAGGGCCCTGGTTTTGAAGAGGGCCCTAGTTTTGAGGAGGTCCCTTGTTTTTGGGAGGGCCCTGGTTTTCAGATGGGCCCTGGTTTTGGGGGTGGTATCCTGGTTTTGGGGAGGGCCCTGGTTTTGGGGAGAGCCCTGATTTTGAGGATGGCCATGATTTTGAGGAGCGCCCTGGTTTTGGAGAGGGCCCTGGTTTTGGGAAGCGCCCTGGTTTTGGAGGGGGCCTGGTTTTGAGGAAGGCCCTGGGTTTTTTGGGGGCCCTGGTTTTGAGGAGGGCCCTGGTTCTGAGGCGGGCCCTTGTTTTTTTGGGGAGGCTGGTTTTGGGGAGGGCCTTGTTTTGGGAAGGGCCCTGGTTGTGGGGAAGGTCCTGGTTTTGGGGTGGCCTGGTGTTGACGAGGGCCCTGGTTTTGAGGAGGGCCCTGGTTTTGAGGAGGGCCCTGGTTTTTTTGCGGGGGCCTGGTTTTGAGGAGGGCCCTGGTTTTGAGAAGGGCCCTGGTTTTGTTGAGAGTCCTGGATTTTGTGAGGGCCCTGGTTTTTGGTTTTGGGGAGGGCCCTGGTTTCGGGGAGGACCCTGGTTTTGAGGAGGGCCCTGGTTCCAGATATTGTGGAAGCCTTCCTCCAATCATATTGTTGTGGAAATTATTTTTGCTTCCAATTCCGCATAGCCAGTCTGTGGCCTTGGGCGGCGCTTCTGATGCCCAGGAGCCTGCGGCGGTCGACCAGATAGGCGAGGATGTGCACTGTGAACAACTCTGGCTATCCCGAGATCCCAAAGCACTTCTGAGTTCTAATCTCTGTGAATGTATGTGCGTGCATTGTGAAATTATTTTTCTTCTATTTTAGTAGCTAATAAACTCACTTTTTCTTTAACTCAAGAAACTCTGTTTAAATTGGATTAGGCAACGAGGCATGAGCAATACGTGTTGGCCGGACCAGCAACTCCCACATCCTGTAAATTAATTTTTTAAAACATGGCTAGGACAGGGAAAAATATATCCTCAAGCGAAGAGGTCCTTTTTGATGTATCACTGTTGAAACCACTCCAAATGGGTTGGGGCTCGAGCCGAGAGAATTCCTCCCACAGAGGAGATGAAGGGAAACAGACTTGGGGCTCTGGCCCATGGACCGCTCACAACAGAATTACATGCTTCTGACTTCATGGTAGGTGGAAAGTTATCTGTCATGCACTGGAATATGGTCGGGCCAAGAACCCTGCCCTGAAGTACTCCGGAAACAATTTTCTGCTCTTCCGAGATTATTGGCTTTATATAACCATCACCATTTTCTGCTGTGCTACGTATGACACAAAACAGCGGCGAGTTCTGCTGCCCTGATTCTCAATGACTTCCGTTTTGTTTGGGCTCCTTGATCTTCTGAGTGCCCTTGACTGCTGAAGTGTTCCCCGGCAGGAAGGGAGCATTCCTGCCTGGCGATTGTGGCACGATGTCTGTCCATCCATTGTCACGGCGTCTTGAAATGCTGCCTCAATGTCAAGACCAACCATTCTCCCGTCTGCCCTTGAATTCAGCTATTTTGTTCATGTTTGGGCCAAAGTTGGAACGAGCCTGGTGCCCTAAGTTAGCACGAATAAGCAGGTTATGATTGTGTAAGGCTAGGTTGATGTCTAAGACACCACCGATTACTTTCTTGATGATTATAAGAACACTGAAGGGATATTTATTTGATGATTGAGATGTGTCCATTTTCGCATGGAAAGGACAGAACCTGGGAATTTGTTTTCCATGGAATCACTACAATGCAGATGAAGGCCATTCAGTCCATCAGATTTGCACTGACTCTCTAAAAGAGCAGTCCAGGAAAGATCAGTCCCCATTCCTAGCACTGTAAGTACATGCATTGATCATGGCCAATCAATCAACTTGGATTGGGTTGCAGCATGTTCTGGAGCAAAATATGACACTACTACTTGGGTGCAGTCAGAGTCTGGTCCATTGCTTAAGTCAGTGCTCTTAGCTGTTGCTCGACATCATGTGCCGTGAATCACATTGGCTGAGGTGGTGCTCAGAAGCCAAGATGGATTACCATGGAACTTGTGGCTGAAGGTGGCTGCAAAAGCTGCAGCGATATTGTTTCCACAGACGTAGCAGCTTCCCATAATTTAGGTTGGGGAAGTTCCTTGGACCACATCCTCCCATTCATCGTTCAATGGTCGAACACATTTAAGAACGTCTGTGATAATCGCCTCCACAGCTGACATCTAAACAAATCTGCTGCTAAAATGGAGACTGGCAGCAGCAATATGCCAATTGGCTGCTGTACCTGAGCAGATCCTGAGCGCCAAGTGTGAGATTAAAAACAGCCCCAAATTATTAGTGTTTGTTTGTCAACTAATTCCACTTGCCCCGTGGAGATTACAGCTTTTTTGTCTGTAACCTGGTGTGTGTTACAATAAGAAGGAATCAATGACTGAAAACTCAGCTTTGGAAGCTCAGAGCGCAATCTATACTCACTACTGCCTCTCGTGGCCACAGACTGGATATTCGACTTATCTGAATTCCTTGAATTGGGAAAGGCAAAGCCACAATGCGAGGATCAAAGGAACGCTTCCACAATACGTGGAAACAATTCGCAGCCTGCACCATGACCTGTTCAGGGAAGCTGCCCAGAACCCAACCATGATCGAGCATCAGTTTCCACCACTCATGGCGTCCGTGAAGGAATACCTCATGTTGATTCTCGGCTCTTAAACCTAACCTGTGACCTCTACATGTAAACTACCCACCCCCACACTTACTCACCTGACCAAACTACCCACCCCCGCACTTACTCACCTGTCCAAAGTACCCACCCCTACATTTTCTCATTATCCAAACTGTACCACCTTGTTCTAAAACCAAAAGATAATACACAGAAAGGAGGGCGCGATGGCAGTGGGGCACAGAAAAAGGAGAGAAAGGAGAAGAGGGGAAATAGAAGAAAAACAGCAGGCGAAGGAGTGGATGAGACTGACCCTGGGAGGGAGTCCGCCACACTAGCGAGGCATCTAGCAACAGGAGTTACGCGAGGTGGGCGGGGGTGGGGTCAGGGGGTGGTGGTCTGGTTCCGCGGCGCACTCCCATGAAGAGAGAGCACTTTGCAAAGGAAGGGAAGAAGATGGCATCACAGCAGCCACTTTGGAGGGTCCCCAAACAAAGGGAAACCCCGGAGTGCAGGGCCTTACCTACATGCCAGACACTTTGTTGGTGGTCATTTTGGGTGGCCCCTGGGCAAAGGGGAAGGTCAGAATACAAGCGCCTGGCCACATGCTGAGTATGGTGAACGTGGACATTTATGATTGCCCCCTAACAAAAGGAAACCCCGGAGTTCAGGGGTTCATCCATATGGTAAATATGGCTGATTCTCAATGGGGAGCGGGACAGTAATCCCTCATCAGAATACTTGCGTGTAACTTCAGGAACTGAACAGCCCAGTGAAAAGATCCAGAATCTTCGCCCACCTGAAAAGTATAAAAGCCAACATAGTCTTCCTCTAAGAGACACAGCTGAGGTAGAGCATTGACTGTGGCTAAGAAAGGGCTGGGTGGGACAGACGTCCCATTCTTGCTACGGGACTAATGCTCGGGAACAGTCATGCTTCTTATCAAGAGGAGGGTGTTAACGGTGCTGAAGATGGTTACAGTCCCATGGGGATGGTATATCATGGTCCCCGGTGTCCTGGAAGGGCACCAGCAATCGTTGTTAACCTGTGCGCTCCTAACTGGGATGACATAGAGTTTATAAAAAAGACCATGGTGTAAATCACCGTAAATGACACACATACACCCCAACTTATCATAGGAGGGGAATTTATCTGTGCACAGGACCCACGAACAGACATTGAATCCCAAAACAGCGAAGAGCTCTAAGAAATCAGCACATTTCTGGAACAGATGGAGGCAGTGGACCCATGGAGGTTTCTCACAGCCATCCTGGCCAACAAGGTTTTGTGTGAGAAAATAGCACAAGCCATAGCCGGGTATATTACAAATCACCAGAATGGTGGGGGTGGTCCATGCTCTTGGAGGCACTGAAGACTACGGTCAGGGGTGAGATATTGCCTAAAGCACTTAGAGACAGGGAAGAGAGGGTGACTAGGCAACTGCTAGTCGAATCCACACTGGAGATAGACTGATGATGCCCCATGGCCCCGTCTGGAAAGCTACTGGAAGAGAGGAAAAAGCTACAAATGGACTTTGATCTTCTCTCCACAGGGAACGTAGTGCCTCAACTCTGCCAGACAAGGGAACATGTCTACGAATGCAGTCACAAAACCAGCTGAACTGAGAAAGCAGACAGCTATAGAGGAAATAGCCCAGATTAGGGAGAACAAAGGCTGACTGGTATCAGAGCCAGGAAAGGTCAACGAGGTGTTTGAGGATTTCTACCGAGGACAGTACAACTCTGAATATCCCGAGGGAGACATAAGGTTGAGGTAGATTCTCGATGGACTGGACTTACCAGTCATAGAGCAGGATGGGATAGAGGGGCTGGAACATCCATTATAACTGGGAGAATTCATGGAGTGCATGCAAGCGGAGAAGGTGTGAGAGACCGTTGAGATCCTGGTGATCTTCTATAAAAGAAATCATGATGGCACTGGTCTCCAAAACTAGAATAAGCCTCAATCGCGCTGATACCCAAGAAAGACAGAACCGACAGAATCTGGGTCCAACAGACCCATCTCGCTGCTCAATGTAGATGCAAAAATACTGCCCAAAATCGGAGCCAGAGACTGGAGAACTGCCTTAGAGAGGTGGTTGCAGAGGACCAGACGGCTTTGCTAAAGTTATGCAGCTAACCTTGAACATCAGGTGTTGATCCCCAAATTTCTTTCTCTGTCAGTCTGGCCTCAATAAAAGTTGAGATGGATTTGCACGTAAAAAGAAGTTATTTATTTAGCTTGCAAGCTTAATTCACCTTACAGAAACATAAGAGACATCCAGCCTCTTAAGCTCCAGAAAAACGACTGAACAAAGAGACAAAGGGATCTCTGTAAAATCAATTCAAATGGTATCAAGTTTCACATACTCGACGGACATAGGTCAGCCTATGTCCCCCCTGACCTGTTTGATCTATTCTGATTGGCTCACTTCCAATCCCTTTCTCTGGCCCCTATCAATGCAGCATCACTCTCATAGACACACCACTTCCTGCTTTTTCCATGCGGTCTCAAACCCCTTTGTCCCTAACTGCCAGAATCAAAGTGGCTTATTTCTACATTACATTAACTAGTATCTCGAAAGTAACTATTTTATATCACATTCGTCATTCCCTCCTTTTATCATTCCATGATAACCGAACTATCCAATCCATAGCTACGGTTCCTCATCTAAAAAGATCCGTCGCTGCATTTCCAATTCCTGTCTTAGCCCCCCTTCATCTGCCTCACCCTCATGGATTTTAACAGTTAAATTTTTTTTCTCGGTGATTGGGGCGGTGATCTGATCCAGTGCACCCCGCATTCTACCCATCACACATTTAAGGATGGCCAGGCCCACAAAGATGCAGCCGATAGCTACCACTAGATACATGGCCATATTTATCAACCAGTCCTTCCATCCTCCAAATCCCCAGTTACCCCAAGAGCCAGGATCCTGCATCCCGTCCAAGTGATCCCGTATGCGATCCATAAATTTAGTGATGTTAGCGGTCAAGTCCTGAACTCCCATGATACACTTGCCCTGTACTATGGCGCATACCCCACCCTCACGGGCCAGAAGATAGTCAAGAGCATACCGGTTCTGCATTGCAAACAACCGTAGCTGAGACAACTCCTTAGTTATTGCCCCGAGGGCTCCCAAGGTTTCATTTCCCAAGATGGTAAGGCCGCAAATAAAATAATTCCGATCACTGACAGCCAAGGAACCCCCCACACCTCCCAGTGTCAATACGCTCAGAATGCCCCACCCGGCTGAGTGGACCCGGTTGGGTGCAAGAACCTGAGGTTTTTTCCAGTTCTCGCAAATTTCAACAGAGACTGCCCGGCGTGCTAACTGATTACGCAGGTTCCACGCCGAAGGGCAGGGGACTGTGGTAGGGACTAGAGTCCCTATAGCAATTCGGCGGGGAAATGGGGGTGACAAAACGTTGGTCGCTGTACCATTAAATAAAAAGTAGTATCCTTGTTCCGCGTGGAGACTAGCATCACAATCAGCATATCGGTTGCGTAAGGACCTCCCAGTAGCCCAGTTTATCCAACTTTGAAATGCCCATTCGGGCCGCCCAGCAATGCGAAAAGCCCTAGTCCCAACAGTGATATGAGAGACATTCGCCCAGCCACAGAGGAGCTGGAGGCCGGCGTTCAATGGAACGCAAGTGGTGTTGTAACAAACGCATTGGCCAGACGCCTGGGTGATATGGCACCTCCTGTCCGTACAGGTGGGAACCAGACATGTTATATTTGTGTCCACCTCTACCAGCAAACAGCCATATCCTTCACTGCTGAAGCAATTCTCGTACGACCGGGAATCCCTATTGGGAGTGAAGTGGCTAGGTATGTACGCCCTCCACCCTTGCAGCCTATCATACTGTGAGTGGGAATTATCCCGAGGCAGGGGAAGGCAAATAGCTGGTGGTGCTGAACCCGGATCGTAAGGAAGAGTGACTTGCTCGGGCAATGGCTCGGAATGCTGACAATGAACCACCGTTTGGGGAGTGCCCCAAAGCGGTGAAACAGAAAATAACCTAGAGACCGCTGCAGGGTTTGGGTAGCAGACAACCCGTCCCTGGCCATACAGACGGTGGTAAATCTGGTAGAAGAGATTCATACTACCCGGGTTTTCCTCAGTTTGGCCTTTAATTAACTTAAGTGTATCTCCCGGTAACCTACGTTTTAGCTGTACTTCCCTTCTCATACGCCCCGTCCTCTCTCTAGTCCCTTTCTCTTTCTCATAGCCTCTTCCTACACTCTTCTGACAGCCTGATTTTACCTTTATTATACCACATTTAACACATCCAAAATCAAATTTACATGTATTCCAAAAACAAGGCAATGTCCATATAATGTTCCCTTCCCATCGCCGGGACCGGTGCAGCTGCTTCATGACTCCTGCATTCTCCTTAACTTTGATGACCTTCCATGAGTCGATACCATGTCCTCGTATATGGGGGCAGCGAAGAACATCACCTTTGCATAGGTGATGTATCCCTGTAAATTGGTTGGGGCTACACAGATACATAATATTCCCCTTTTCCATGTCCATCGCCAATAACACGCCAAGCGAAGTGAGGCCAAATATCAGACAGACGATGCGTAGCCACTCCATCATGCTCCACACCTGTAAAATAGCACTGGAGAAGGGAGGCAGGTTAGTATCCGACCTTTTACAGTAGTGGAGATGGACTCAATTTACAGTGATGTAGGTGGATCCAAGCACTTCGCCCCTCCACTTTAACTGCTGTGGGGGTGGCAAGGAGAACTTGGAAGGGCCCGTCCCATCGCGGCTCCGACCCCTTCCTAGTCCAATTTTTGACCATGACATAACTACCGGGCTGGACTGAAAGTGAGCTAGGTACTGGGGGCAATGGCTGGTAAGCCGCGCGGACTTGGCCATGGAGTTCCTTGAGCACTTGCGTAAGGGCTAGAACATAGGTGGTCATTTCTTCAGTCAACTGATGAAACTGAACCCGTCTGGGAACCTGCAGGCTCCAAGGAGTTCTAAGAGGCCTGCCATAAAGAATCTCGGCGGGAGAGAGACGGGCTGGTCCCGCAGGTGTAACCCGCAGCTGGAAGAGGGCAACGAGGAGCAACTTAAGCCATGTCAGTCCCGTGTCTGCTCTTAATTTAGCCAATTTAGTTTTGAGGGTCTGATTGTGTCTCTCAACCAACCCGGCCGCCTGCGGTCTGTAAGCACAGTGTAACTGCTGGCGTATGCCCAACTGGGAGCAAAACTCCTTGTTAATTTGTACAATAAAATGAGGCCCATTATCAGAACTTAACTGAGCTGGTTAATGAATGATTTCCCTCATCAAGACTTTAACCACAGTAGCAGCTTTATTATCGATAGTCGGATACGCCTCGACCCATCTGCTGAACACATCCACAATGACCAAAACATATTTGTAACATTGACACCTTTCCAACTCAATGTAATCCATTTGGAGCGTCTCAAAGGGACCACTGGGCAACGGGGTTTGCCCCTTCCCACAAGGGGTACCTTTTCCGGTGTTATATTGCTGACAAATCAAACACCGATTACTGATACTTTGGGCCAACCCCTGCATTTTAGGGTGCCACCAAGTGTCCAGCAACAAATCACTAGTCCCTCGAGCCCCACAATGAGTTGCAAAGTGTACACATTCAATGACCCATAAAGCCAGCACATCAGACATACAAGTCTGATGTGCAGGCGTGGTCCATAAAGAGGAAACAGAATCATATGTACAACCTAACCGTTTCCACATTTGTTTATCACTCTCAGGAGCGTCCTCCTGTAACCTTATGACGTCTTGGATGGTTGGCATTGACTTGTCAGAAGCAGACATATTTATAGTAGATCGTTTAGTCTGACTTAACGTTTTAGGCACCATCACTTGCTGAATTTGTGCGGCTGTGCGCGCTGCATGATCTGCTCGTTCATTACCAACGTCAACTGGGGTTGTACCATTCGTGTGGGCAGCGCATTTAATAACGGAAATCTGCGCTGGCAGAAGGAGGGCCTGCAGTAGGTCATTAACTAAACCCCGGTTGGATATTTCTGTGCCTGCCGAGGTAAGGAATCCCCTATTCTTCCAGAGTTGTCCGAAGTCATGAACTACCCCGAAAGCATATCGGGAGTCAGTGTAGATATTTACCCGGCGATCTCCCCCAAGTATACATGCACGGGTGAGGGCAAAAAGTTCGGCTTGTTGTGCTGAGTAAGGGGTCTGGAAAGCTGCCGCTTCTAAAATCAGACCATCCTGATCTATGATTGCATAACCGGACAATCTCCGGCCAGTGGGGCTTACTAATGCACTGCCATCAACATACATAATCATGTCAGGTTGTTCTAACGGAACTATCACTCAGATCGTCCCTTATTGTTGTAGTTTCCTGAATCAAGGCTAAACAGTCGTGACCAGGCGCATCCTCATGGACAGGGGAACCGCTAAGAAAACAGGCTGGATTGATAGTGGTACAATATTTAAATGTCAGACGTGGATTGTTCAAAAGGTATATCTCATACCTATTCTGACGAGCTGCGGTAAGATGCTGAGTCTGCAGTTGCCCCAATAGTGCGATTACCGAGTGGGAGCTATACACCGTAATATCCTGTTGGAGAGTGATGTTGGCAGCAGCCTGCAAACTATTGTATATCGCTGCCAAGATCTGGGTGCAAACAGGGTGGCCCAACGCCACTGGGTCGAGTTTGGAAGAGTAATATGCTACGGGCCGGTGCTTGTCCCCATGTTGCTGGGTGAGTACCGCTGTTGAACATCCTTCCAGAACAGTACAGTATATCTGGAATGGTCGGTCGTATAGGGGCCTACCAAGGGCCGGTGCTTGTAGCAAGGCCTGCTTCAGGCAACGGAAGGCCTCGAGTGCCTCGGTGGTGAGAATAAAGTTTCCCTCTTTACTCGTTTAAGGCGTCAGCAGCTTTGTATAGACAGCGATGTTTGGTATCCACTGCCGACAATAATTCACCATACCCAGCCAATGACGAACCTCCTTGGCTATTGTAGGGGCGGGGAATTGGCAGATTGGTTCAATCCTACTGGGTTCGAGACTTCTTTCTGTGGCTGTAAGTAAAACTCCTAAGAACTTAACTTTTCTCTGAGCCACCAAGACCTTTGCTTGTGAAACAACATAACCCAACGAGGATAGGTGGTTCAATAATTGGATCACATCATCCCTATTACTGGGCTCGTCAGGACTTGCCACCAATATGTCATCTACATACTGCACTATAGTGGAACCATAGTTCCGATTTCCTCTTTTTTTTTTTTGGTCCGCAAATTTTATTTCGCGTTTCGTTAAAATTAAAAATAATCCCGAAGCTGGCGGTCCAATGTCAAGGCCTGGAGTTGGGTCTGCAGACATCTGGAGAAGAGTGTAGGTGAATTGACGAACCCCTGTGGCAGTCGGGTCCAGGTATACTGCTGCCCATTGTAAGTGAAGGCAAACAAATATTGACTTTCAGTCGCAAGTGGGAGGGCAAAGAAGGCATGCTGAAGGTCTATTACGGCGAAGACCCGGGCTTGAGCTGGAATTTGAGCCAGTATGTGGGCAGGGTTAGGGACGAGAGCATGTAACGGCTGTGCGATGGCATTAATTGAACGTAAGTCCTGTACTAATCGGTACTGGTCTGGTTTGGCTGGTTTAGGCACAGCAAGTATTGGGGTATTACATTCTGATTAGCAAGGCACCAAAATACCCTGTTTCAACAGTTCTTGAATTAATTTATCTATTGATGGAGCAGCTTGAGATTTCAGGGGGTATTGCCGAATGGAAGGTAGCTTTACATGATCCTTAATCATTACCTTGATAGGTGTAACATTTGTCTTTCCCACTTGTGATGGGTATTCCGCCCAGACCTGTGGATTGACATATTCCAACACATCATGTCCCCTGTGATGCTGCAGTCGAGTGTGAATCGTTTCAGGGACCTCAAAATATTTTATGGTAGTGCCGTCCGGCATGACTTGAAGTGCGTAGTCTGTTGGATCTGAATGATCCACTGCCCTCCTGACCATTCACCCCATATCCCTGGCATGGTACTGGTCATGGACCTGACGTGTAATATGAGGGCTTACCGAAGCTGACTGTGGCCATAAATGTGGTGATATTGTAACAAAATCGGCTGTACCTTCTTTTCCCGTGACTGTGGCTGTAACCTTGACTGGCCATTCGGTCTCAAGTAATGGCCGGTATTTGTCCTCCAACTCCCTGTTTCGTCCAGTTCTGTCATAGGCCAGGGTAACGTGATGCAGTGACTGTTCAACGTCTAACGTCCACCACTGGGGGGTGATAGAAATATAGCACTGTTGTCTCATCCTCCATGATGTAACCGTTACCCCCTCATCTCCGCATTCTAGCTGTAGCTGGAAGATACACAGTAAATCTCGGGCCAACAAGTTACAGTCCAATCCAGTAGTCACTACAAACTGATGCTCTGCAGCCGTATTCTCGTAATTGACTGTCACAGGTTCAGAATTAGGATACTCACACACCTGTCCTTGGAACCCTGACAATTGCTGCGTGTGGTCGGATATTGGTAATTTAAGTGTTGATTGCACAGAAGACATAGCTGCCCCTGTGTCGATTACAAATGAGTGATGTTGATCTCCTATCTGCAGAGAGATAATAGGTTCCCTGTCGGATTGGAGAGTCCTTATGGCTAAATTAGCTAGTCAATCCTGTGTTGGGAAAGGGTTTTCCTGGGAGAAGTCAGTGTATCTCATCTGTCCTCCCCTTGGTGGGTACCCTCTCCTTTGGGTCGAATAATCTCCTTCTCCTGTCTGTCTTTTAAAGGGGCATTCCTGTTGCCAGTGATCGACACGGCCGCAATTAAAACATGCATTTCTCCCTCTATTTCTGCCCCGTCCTCGTCTTCCAGTAGACCAATGGCCCCTCAGAGGGGGCTGCGGTTGTAGAGCTGTTGATTCGTTCGGTGGGCCATAAAAATGGGGTGAGGGTCCCTTTGGGTGGGTTTGATATCCTCCTCTTCGCTGATCCACCCACCCAAAGTCACTATATTGGGGCTCCTGCTGGTAAATTACCATTTCTGCCGCTTGTTGGGGTCGCAGATCATCCTTTTTCATTACATACTCAGTCTTAACCTTTGTAACTGAGCCTCCTTCTTGGCCTACACCCTCCTTCCAGTAAAATCTGACTGCCCTTGCCATCTGGGAAGGGTCGTTCTCTGTCCAATTCATGTTATTACATTTCACAGCAGTAACCACAGAAGGTAGTAGGCAATGCATTAACATAGCACAGTATTGAGGGGAATTCTGACCATTTTGATACAGCAAATCGCCTGACTGCCCCCGGTAGATTTCATTAAAACGCTCCAGAAATTCCTCTGGCTCTTCAGTCTTCTTAGGTTTTAGGTCTAAGATAACAGAAAGATTTATGGGCCTTTGAAATGTGCTATTCAACGCATTCAAGATCTGTGTCCTTCTATCGTCGTCTAACGCATAGGCCTGCTGGAGTGCGGCATGACTAGCATAATTCAGGTGGTTAAGATAATTGCGATACTCTGCTGGGGTTAAAATCTGCTGGACTAGGGCCCAGAGGTCCCTTGAATCAGCTTGATAAATTGAGATGGTAGTTCTCAATGAATCCACGAAGGCAGCAGGAGATTTTTTTCTATCTGGGAATGTAGCCATAATAGCCATCATCTCACTGGGTGTCCATGGGAAGTAAACGTCTATTGTGGGGTTCGCTGCCGCAGTCCCTGGGTCGGGGTTTCCCATCTTCCTAATCGGTAACTGTCTCCGAATGTCACCCCCGGGCTATTTCCCCTGGTTGTCCCAAGACTTCAACGTCTCACCCTGTCACTAGGGGGAGTTCTTTCTCTTCAGCCGAAGTTGTTTCAGCTTTCTTTGTTCCCAAATCTTGTGATTTCTCCTTAGTTTGGGGAGACTTAGGTGATATGCTTAATTGTTTCTGGTGAGCTTCAAGCCCCTCTCTCGCTGTCTGAGATCTTGTCCTAGAGCTAACTGGGCTTGTGGGACAGAGTTCCTTTTGCTCTTTCGGTTGTGAAGTTGGTAAATCAGGACCCACACTATCACCCAAAAGGGCTTGAGTTTCTGGCATATTTGAAATCTGGGGAGCAATGGCTGGGTATATATTATTGTACTCTGGTGGTTCTGGAATGAGCGCAGACCATACTATGGGTGCAGACGGAACTTTTACTGACTTTTCCGAATTATTGAATTTTTCTTCTTCTGTCAATTCAAGGCCAGCCATTGAACTACGTAGTTCACCTCCTGTGTGACCCGGGTCCTTCCTGTCTCTATTTGCTCTTTTTCTAAATGCACATTCCTTTTTCAAGATCTGTAATGTTTTTAGGTTACCCTGTTCACTAATTGAAATCCCCATTTTAAGGGCGTTATCCTGCCAGCTGGACAACATAATCTTATCTTTTTCCTCTTGACAATATTGCCTCCATAATCCAATTAATTATTTAGTTTTCATACCTTGATTTTTTTTCCATATTTGTCCCTGGATTTTTTTAACCATTTCTAGGTCTTTGGTTCTCCCTAGTGGACATTCATCTCCCATTTTAGTTCTTAACTGTGCTGACAATTTTCTAAATTCCTTCGCTTTGTCCGGATACTTATCACATAATATTTGCAGTGGCATGCCTGGATCATTTGTGCTCTCCAAGGAATTTCCCATAATCTCAACTAGTCCTTGGAACTGCGTTTTTTCACCACTACAGTCCAAAGAATTTTTTTTAGCTTAATCAACTATATTTTTAACACACAGGCATATAGAGGTGAACCATTTTACAATTTCAAATGTTACATCTACCTCTCATAACGTAACCCAACCGAATTAACTCACAAATAAAGCTGAACCATTTATATTTTAAATGTTACATCAACAGTACAGACTACCCCAGCCGAATTAACTCACAAATAAAGTTGAACCATTTATATTTTAAATGTTACATCAACAGTACAGCTTACCCCAGCCGAATTAACTCTATGAAACCCATCAATTAAAATGCTTATCCCCAGACTGACCTGTGATTTCGTCGAGGCGGTCTTTCTGTGCCAACCGCGAGTGACCAGACTAATCAGACGATAAGAAGAGGGGAACAATCAATGCGCGGTCATTTTCCAGTTCTACATTGAGGGCCCTTTGTTCCACATCCTCCTGTTCATAATCAGTCTAATTCTGATTTCGCAGTTGGATCAGGATCGCCCTGAGAAATCCCGGTTTTCGGCACCAAATGTTGATCCCCAAATTTCTTTCTCTGTCAGTCTGGCCTCAATAAAAGTTGAGATGGATTTGCACGTAAAAAGAAGTTATTTATTTAGCTTGCAAGCTTAATTCATCTTACAGAAACATAAGAGACATCCAGCCTCTTATGCTCCAGAAAAACGACTGAACAAAGAGACAAAGGGATCTCTGTAAAATCAATTCAAATGGTATCAAGTTTCACCTACTCGACGGACATAGGTCAGCCTATGTCCCTCCTGACCTGTTTGATCTATTCTGATTGGCTCACTTCCAATCCCTTTCTCTGGCCCCTATCAATGCAGCATCACTCTCATAGACATACCTCTTCCTGCTTTTTCCATGTGGTCTCAAACCCCTTTGTCCCGAACTGCCAGAATCAAAGTGGCTTATTTCTACATTACATTAACTAGTATCTCTAAAGTAACTATTTTATATCACATTCGTCACAGGCACCTGCTCAAGATGTTTGTGATCCCATCCAGATAGAGAACACCAAATGTGATCATACATTTGGGCGGCAAGGTAGCACGCGTGACTAGCACTGTGGCTTCACAGCACCAGGGTCCTCGGTTCGATTCTCGGCTTGGGTCACTGTGCGGAGTCTGCACGTTCTCCCCGTGTCTACGTAGGTTTCCTCCCACAGTCCAAAGACGTGCAGGTTAGGTGGATTGGTCATGCTAAATTGCCCTTAGTGTCCAAAAAGGTTAGGAGAGGTTACTGGGTTACGGGGATAAGGTGGATGTGAGGGCCTAAGTGGGTCGGTGCAGACTTGATGGCCCGAATGGCCTCCTTCTGCAGTGTATGTTCTATGTTCTACTCCTGGACGCAGAAAAGGCCTTTGTCAGAGTCAAGTGGAAGTATCTCATCGAGGTATTGGAGTGGTTTGCGCTTGGAGCAGGGTTCACCACATGCGTGAAACCTCTCCCCAGTTCTCCCATGGTCAGTGTGCAGACTAACACCACGCGATCCAAATACGTCCTGCTGCACAGAGGCACAAGGCAGAGATGCCCACTGTCCCGCTGCTATTCATCCTGGCAATCGAGACACCAGCAATTGCACTCAGAGTGGCAAGGGGATTCAAAAGGGAGACAGGGAGCCCAGAGTCTCACTCTATGTGAATGATCTGCTCCTCTATTTTGCGTACTGCCAAAGCAGCATGGATGGGATCATGGCACTCCTTAAAGAGTTTGGAGCCTTCTGGGGCTGCAAACGCAACCTGAGAAAAAGTGAAATATTTCCAGTGAACCCACAAGGGAGAGGGGAAGAGCTGGACGGACTGCCACTTAAACAGCACGGTTATGGGCAGCACGGTAACATTGTGGATAGCACAATTGCTTCAAAGCTCCAGGGTCCCAGGTTCGATTCCGGCTTGGGTAACTGTCTGTGTGGAGTCTGCACATCCTCCCGGTGTGTGCGTTGGTTTCCTCCGGGTGCTCCGGTTTCCTCCCACAGTCCAAAGATGTGCAGGTTAGGTGGATTGGCCATGATAATTTGCCCTTCGTGTCCAAATTGCCCTTTGTGTTGGGTGGGGTTACTGGGTTATGGGGATAGGGTGGAGGTGTTGACCTTGGGTAAGGTGCTCTTTCCAAGAGCCGGTGCAGACTCGATGGGCCAAATGGCCTCCTTCTGCACTGTAAATTCTATGATAAAACAGGCCTGAAACAAATTCTGCTACCAGTGAATCAGAATTGTCCACGACTGGATAAGTATCCACAAGTGGAACATGGCAATTCTGGTGAAGAGAGTACAAAAGGAACTGCAGAGCTGGGACACACTTCCACTCCCACTGGAGGGGAGAGTTCAGACGATCAAGATAAATGCACTTCCCAGGTTCCACTTCGTGTTCAGATCCATACCGATCTCCATTCACAAGACCTGGTTTACCTCACTGGGCTAAATCGCTGGCTTTTAAAGCAGACCAAGGCAGGTCAGCAGGACGGTTCGATTCCCCTACCAGTCTCCCGGAACAGGCGCCGGAATATGGCGACTAGGGGCTTTTCAGAGTAACTTCATTGAAGCCTCCTCGTGACAATAAGCGATTTTCATTTCATTTCTTTAACACAGTGACACAGTGATCACGGCGTTTGCGTATGTGTGTGTGTGGGGTGGGGGTTATTATGGGCCAGTGTTTAGAGAACACCAAAGTATATCATTGAGTTATCCTGACCCACAACTTTTAATAGGTTTTGGCGATGGGGAGCACAAGGGCCCACTTTACCGGTGTGATGCAACAGAGATCTAAAGTATTTTTAAACAAAAATAATATTTATTCTATGAATCCAGTTAACATTCTATAAACACACAGTAAACATATCCCCGCCAAAGACATAGTACTCTATAGGTAACCCTTTTTAACTTTCCTGGCATCATCCATCAGTCAAAGACCCTGAGTAACAAAGGCAGTAGGTTTCCATTCCTTAGAGAAGCAGGTATTACTTCGAAATCATCAAGTGATCTGGAGACATTCTTTAGTGTGCAGAGAGAGACAAAAATACACCTCCTTGCTTTGAATGCAGCTCTCCAATTGAAAACGAAACTAAAACTCAGAGCCAAAAACAGCTTCCAGCTCAAAACGAAAGTAAATGCAAAGCCAGAGCCCAGCTCCACCCACACACTGACATCACTGCAGCCACTTAAAAAGACAAACATTTCTTAAAGTGACATTCCCATGAGGGGGGGGGGGGCGGTGGTTGGTTGGTGGTGGGCAGAATCCAAGGATCCCCAAACAAAGGCCTTCGACAGGGTCAACTGGAAATACCTCATAGAGGCACTGGATCGGTTTGGGAAATCGCAAAACTGGCGATCGTCCTCAGAGTGGTGAGTGGATTAATTAGTATCGAAAGGGGCGACAGAAAGCATAGAGTCTCACTATGCAGATGTCCGGCTCCTCCACATCTCGAACGCCCAGACCAGCGTGGCAGGGATAATGAAACTCCGAAAGGCAACCGGAGGCTTCTCAGGTTACAAGCATAACCTGGGAATGAGCAAGATTTTTCCTCGAAATCCACATGGGGGAAGGGCAGAGCTGGAGGGACTGCCATTCAAACTGGCCTAATTCCTTTACCTGGGAATCAATCTAACCCATGACTGGGCATGAATCCATAAATGGGAGCTGACAATTCTGGAGGAAGTTAAAAAGGACCTGTAGAGGTGTTGCTCATTCCCAACTCCCACTCAGGGAAGATACAGACATTTAAAGTCAATGTGATGCCCAGATTCCTCTTCCTGTTTCGACCACTGCAAATCTACATCCCCAAGGCTTTTTTCAACACAGTCGTCAAGCTAATCGTGGCGCTTGTGGGGGTGACAATGGGGAACGGGTGGAGTCGCCGAGGATGCAAAAGAAGGTCCTACAAAGGGGGAGTCCGGGTCCTTCCAATCCTAGAGTTCTACCACTGGGCGGCCATTGCAAAAAGAGTATGATGATCGGTCTCGGAGCTGGGAACAGAGTGGGTAAGGATGGATGAGAGTTCATGCACAGGGACATCCCTCCGACCTTTTGTCACAACCGCACTCCCATTCCCCCAGCCAAATACTGGAGGAGCCCAGTCGTAGTATCCACATTCCGAAATGGTGCCAAGTGAGGCAACACTTCGGCCTAAACAAATTTTGCACCATGGCCCCTGCAACAACATTGGTTCACTCCCGCAATAATGGACAACACCTTCAAAAGGTGGTGACAGGATGAGGGAAATCAAACGGTTAGGGTCATGGACACGGACGATGGAATAGCCACTGTAGGGAACTGACGGAAAGGTTCCAGCTACCAAGTGGGATTGACCAGAGATGTCAAAGACTTCCTCCCCACAAAGAAACAACGACACACCCCAGATACCACGATACTCACTAGTAGGAAGACCACTGATTATGGACGACTTAGTGGAGGGGAATTGAGGGGACGTGTATGGGCGACTGGTGGAGGAGGTACACTCCCCCCTGACCAAGGCCAGCAAGAAAGAGGAGGAACTAGAGATAGTGGGAGGACTCTTGATCTTGACGAATGTGATATAAAATAGTTACTTTAGAGATACTAGTTAATGTAATGTAGAAATAAGCCACTTTGATTCTGGCAGTTAGGGACAAAGGGATTTGAGACCGCATGGAAAAAGCAGGAAGAGGTGTGTCTATGAGAGTGATGCTGCATTGATAGGGGCCAGAGAAAGGGATTGGAAGTGAGCCAATCAGAGTAGATTTTGCAGAGATACTTTTGTTTCTTTGTTCAGTTGCTTTCTGGAGTGTAAGAGGCTGGATGTCTCTTATGTTTCTGTAAGATGAATTAAGCTTGCAAGCTAAATAAATAACTTCTTTTTACGTGCGAATCCATCTCAACTTTTATTGAGGCCAGACTGACAGAGAAAGAAATTTGGGAATCTACATTTGGTGCCGAAAACCGAAATTTCTCAGGGCGATCCTGATCCAACTGCGAAATCAGAATTAGACTGATTATGAACAGGAGGATGGGGAAGAAAGGGCCCTCAATGTAGAACTGGAAAACGAACGTGCATTGATTGTTCCCCTCTCCTTATCGTCTGATTAGTCTGGTCACTCGCGGTTGGCACAGAAAGACCGCCTCGACGAAATCACAGGTCAGTCTGGGGATTAGCATTTTAATTGATGGGATTTCATGAGTTAATTCGGCTGGGGTAGGCTGTATTGTTGATGTAACATTTAAAATATAAATGGTTCAACTTTATTTGTGAGTTAATTCGGCTGGGGTAGGCTGTATTGTTGATGTAACATTTAAAATATAAATGGTTCAACTTTGTTTGTGAGTTAATTCGGTTGGGTTACGTTATGAGAGGTAGATGTAACATTTGAAATTGAAAATGGTTCACCTCTATATGTCTGTGTGTTAAAAATATAGTTGATTAAGCTAAAATTTTCTCCTTGGACTGTAGTGGCGAAAAAACGCAGTTCCAAGGACTAGTTGAGATTATGGGAAATTCCTTGGATAGCACAAATGATCCAGGCATGCCACTGCAAATATTATGTGATAAGTATCCGGACAAAGCGAAGGATTTTAGAAAATTGTCAGCACAGTTAAGAACTAAAATGGGAGATGAATGGCCACTAGGGGGAACCAAAGACCTAGAAATGGTTAAGAAAATCCAGGGACAAATATGGAGAAAAAAATCAAGGTATGAAAACTAAAGAATTAATTGGATTATGGAGGCAATATTGTCAAGAGGAAAAAGATAAGATTATGTTGTCCAGCTGGCAGGATAACGCCCTTAAAATGGGGATTTCAATTAGTGAACAGGGTAACCTAAAAACATTACAGATCTTGAAAAAGGAATGTGCATTTAAAAAAATAGCAAATAGAGACAGGAAGGACCCGGGTCACACAAGAGACGAACTACATAGTTCAATGGCTGGCCTTGAATTGACAGAAGAAGAAAAATTCAATAATTTGGAAAAGTCAGTAAAAGTTCCATCTGCACCCATAGTATGGTCTGCGCTCATTCCAGAACCACCAGAGTACAATAATATATACCCAGCCATTGCTCCCCAGATTTCAAATATGCCAGAAACTCAAGCCCTTTTGGGTGGTAGTGTGGGTCCTGATTTACCAACTTCACAACCGAAAGAGCAAAAGGAACTCTGTCCCACAAGCCCAATTAGCTCTAGGACAAGATCTCGGACAGCGAGAGAGGGGCTTGACGCTCACCAGAAACAATTAAGCATATCACCTAAGTCTCCCCAAACTAAGGAGAAATCACAAGATTTAGGAACAAAGAAAGCTGAAACAACTTTGTTTGAAGAGAAAGAACTCCCCCTAGTGACAGGGAGAGACGTTGAAGTCTTGGAACAACCAGGGGAAATAGCTAGAGTGCCCCCTGGTGACATTCGGAGACAGTTACCGATTAGGAAGATGCGAAACCCCGACCCAGGGACTGCGGCAGCGAACCCCACGATAGACGTTTACTTCCCATGGACACCCAGTGAGATGATGGCTATTATGGCTACAATCCCAGATAGAAAAAAATCTCCTGCTGCCTTCGTTGATTCCTTGAGAACTACCATCTCAATTTATCAAGCTGATTCAAGGGACCTCTGGGCCCTAGTCCAGCAGATTTTAACCCCAGCAGAGTACCGCAATTATCTTAACCACCTGAATTATGCTAGTCATGCCGCACTCCA
The DNA here is from genome assembly GCF_047496885.1 of Scyliorhinus torazame. Classification (NCBI taxonomy): domain Eukaryota; kingdom Metazoa; phylum Chordata; class Chondrichthyes; order Carcharhiniformes; family Scyliorhinidae; genus Scyliorhinus; species Scyliorhinus torazame. The sequence goes on along the minus strand of NC_092720.1, from coordinate 182,739,982 downwards.
GCAGGCCTATGCGTTAGACGACGATAGAAGGACACAGATCTTGAATGCGTTGAATAGCACATTTCAAAGCCCATAAATCTTTCTGTTATCTTAGACCTAAAACCTAAGAAGACTGAAGAGCCAGAGGAATTTCTGGAGCGTTTTAATGAAATCTACCGGGGGCAGTCAGGCGATTTGTTGTATCAAAATGGTCAGAATTTCCCTCAATACTGTGCTATGTTAATGCATTGCCTACCACCTTCTGTGGTTACTGCTGTGAAATGTAATAACATGAATTGGACAGAGAACGACCCTTCCCAGATGGCAAGGGCAGTCAGATTTTACTGGAAGGAGGGTGTAGGCCAAGAAGGAGGCTCAGTTACAAAGGTTAAGACTGAGTATGTAATGAAAAAGGATGATCTGCGACCCCAACAAGCGGCAGAAATGGTAATTTACCAGCAGGAGCCCCCATATAGTGACTTTGGGTGGGTGGATCAGCGAAGAGGAGGATACCAAACCCACCCAAAGGGACCCTCACCCCATTTGTATGGCCCACCGAACGAATCAACAGCTCTACAACCGCAGCCCCCTCTGAGGGGCCATTGGTCTACTGGAAGACGAGGACGGGGCAGAAATAGAAGGAGCAATGCATGTTTTAATTGCGGCCGTGTAGATCACTGGCAACAGGAATGCCCCTTTAAAAGACAGACAGTAGAAGGAGATTATTCGACCCAAAGGAGAGGGTACCCACCAAGGGGAGGACAGATGAGATACACTGACTTCTCCCAGGAAAACCCTTTCCCAACACAGGATTGACTAGCTAATTTAGCCATAAGGACTCTCCAATCCGACAGGGAACCTATTATCTCTCTGCAGATAGGAGATCAACATCACTCATTTGTAATCGACACAGGGGCAGCTATGTCTTCTGTGCAATCAACACTTAAATTACCAATATCCGACCACACGCAGCAATTGTCAGGGTTCCAAGGACAGGTGTGTGAGTATCCTAATTCTGAACCTGTGACAGTCAATTACGAGAATACGGCTGCAGAGCATCAGTTTGTAGTGACTACTGGATTGGACTGTAACTTGTTGGCCCGAGATTTACTGTGTATCTTCCAGCTACAGCTAGAATGCGGAGATGAGGGGGTAACGGTTACATCATGGAGGATGAGACAACAGTGCTATATTTCTATCACCCCCCAGTGGTGGGTGAAACGATTCACACTCGACTGCAGCATCACAGGGGACATGATGTGTTGGAATATGTCAATCCACAGGTCTGGGCGGAATACCCATCACAAGTGGGAAAGACAAATGTTACACCTATCAAGGTAATGATTAAGGATCCTGTAAAGCTACCTTCCATTCGGCAATACCCCTTGAAATCTCAAGCTGCTCCATCAATAGATAAATTAATTCAAGAACTGTTGAAACAGGGTATTTTGGTGCCTTGCCAATCAGAATGTAATACCCCAATACTTGCTGTGCCTAAACCAGCCAAACCAGACCAGTACCGATTAGTACAGGATTTACGTTCAATTAATGACATCGCACAGCCGTTACATGCTCTCATCCCTAACCCTGCCCACATACTGGCTCAAATTCCAGCTCAAGCCCGGGTCTTCGCCGTAATAGACCTTCAGCACGCCTTCTTTGCCCTCCCACTTGCGACTGAAAGTCAATATTTGTTTGCCTTCACTTACAATGGGCAGCAGTATACCTGGACCCGACTGCCACAGGGGTTCGTCAATTCACGTACACTCTTCTCCAGATGTCTGCAGACCCAACTCCAGGCCTTGACATTGGAGCATGGTTCCACTATAGTGCAGTATGTAGATGACATATTGGTGGCAAGTCCTGACGAGCCCAGTAATAGGGATGATGTGCTCCAATTATTGAACCACCTATCCTCGTTGGGTTATGTTGTTTCACAAGCAAAGGTCTTGGTGGCTCAGAGAAAAGTTAAGTTCTTAGGAGTTTTACTTACAGCCACAGAAAGAAGTCTCGAACCCAGTAGGATTGAACCAATCTGCCAATTCCCCGCCCCTACAATAGCCAAGGAGGTTCGTCATTGGCTGGGTATGGTGAATTATTGTCGGCAGTGGATACCAAACATCGCTGTCTATACAAAGCTGCTGACGCCTTACACGAGTAAAGAGGGAAACTTTATTCTCACCACCGAGGCACTCGAGGCCTTCCGTTGCCTGAAGCAGGCCTTGCTACAAGCACCGGCCCTTGGTAGGCCCCTATACGACCGACCATTCCAGATATACTGTACTGTTCTGGAAGGATGTTCAACAGCGGTACTCACCCAGCAACATGGGGACAAGCACCGGCCCGTAGCATATTACTCTTCCAAACTCGACCCAGTGGCGTTGGGCCACCCTGTTTGCACCCAGATCTTGGCAGCGATATACAATAGTTTGCAGGCTGCTGCCAACATCACTCTCCAACAGGATATTACGGTGTATAGCTCCCACTCGGTAATCGCGCTATTGGGGCAACTGCAGACTCAGCATCTTACCGCAGCTCGTCAGAATAGGTATGAGATATACCTTTTGAACAATCCACGTCTGACATTTAAATATTGTACCACTATCAATCCAGCCTGTTTTCTTAGCGGTTCCCCTGTCCATGAGGATGCGCCTGGTCACGACTGTTTAGCCTTGATTCAGGAAACTACAACAATAAGGGACGATCTGAGTGATATTCCGTTAGAACAACCTGACATGATTATGTATGTTGATGGCAGTGCATTAGTAAGCCCCACTGGCCGGAGACTGTCCGGTTACGCAATCATAGATCAGGATGGTCTGATTTTAGAAGCGGCAGCTTTCCAGACCCCTTACTCAGCACAACAAGCCGAACTTTTTGCCCTCACCCGTGCATGTATACTTGGGGGAGATCGCCGGGTAAATATCTACACTGACTCCCGATATGCTTTCGGGGTAGTTCATGACTTCGGACAACTCTGGAAGAATAGGGGATTCCTTACCTCGGCAGGCACAGAAATATCCAACCGGGGTTTAGTTAATGACCTACTGCAGGCCCTCCTTCTGCCAGCGCAGATTTCCGTTATTAAATGCGCTGCCCACACGAATGGTACAACCCCAGTTGACGTTGGTAATGAACGAGCAGATCGTGCAGCGCGCACAGCCGCACAAATTCAGCATGTGATGGTGCCTAAAATGTTAAGTCAGACTAAACGATCTACTATAAATATGTCTGCTTCTGACAAGTCAATGCCAACCATCCAAGACGTCATAAGGTTACAGGAGGACGCTCCTGAGAGTGATAAACAAATGTGGAAACGGTTAGGTTGTACATATGATTCTGTTTCCTCTTTATGGACCACGCCTGCACATCAGACTTGTATGTCTGATGTGCTGGCTTTATGGGTCATTGAATGTGTACACTTTGCAACTCATTGTGGGGCTCGAGGGACTAGTGATTTGTTGCTGGACACTTGGTGGCACCCTAAAATGCAGGGGTTGGCCCAAAGTATCAGTAATCGGTGTTTGATTTGTCAGCAATATAACACCGGAAAAGGTACCCCTTGTGGGAAGGGGCAAACCCCGTTGCCCAGTGGTCCCTTTGAGACGCTCCAAATGGATTACATTGAGTTGGAAAGGTGTCAATGTTACAAATATGTTTTGGTCATTGTGGATGTGTTCAGCAGATGGGTCGAGGCGTATCCGACTATCGATAATAAAGCTGCTACTGTGGTTAAAGTCTTGATGAGGGAAATCATTCCCCGGTACGGTATACCAGCTCAGTTAAGTTCTGATAATGGGCCTCATTTTATTGGACAAATTAACAAGGAGTTTTGCTCCCAGTTGGGCATACGCCAGCAGTTACACTGTGCTTACAGACCGCAGGCGGCCGGGTTGGTTGAGAGACACAATCAGACCCTCAAAACTAAATTGGCTAAATTAAGAGCAGACACGGGACTGACATGGCTTAAGTTGCTCCTCGTTGCCCTCTTCCAGCTGCGGGTTACACCTGCGGGACCAGCCCGGCTCTCTCCCGCCGAGATTCTTTATGGCAGGCCTCTTAGAACTCCTTGGAGCCTGCAGGTTCCCAGACGGGTTCAGTTTCATCAGATGACTGAAGAAATGACCACCTATGTTCTAGCCCTTACGCAAGTGCTCAAGGAACTCCATGGCCAAGTCCGCGCGGCTCACCAGCCATTGCTCCCAGTACCTAGCTCACTTTCAGTCCAGCCCGGTAGTTATGTCATGGTCAAAAATTGGACTAGGAAGGGGTCGGAGCCGCGATGGGACGGGCCCTTCCAAGTTCTCCTTACCACCCCCACAGCAGTTAAAGTGGAGGGGCGAAGTGCTTGGGTCCACCTACATCACTGCAAATTGAGTCCATCTCCACTACTGTAAAAGGTCGGATACTAACCTGCCTCCCTTCTCCAGTGCTATTTTACAGGTGTGGAGCATGATGGAGTGGCTACGCATCGTCTGTCTGATATTTGGCCTCACTTCGCTTGGCGTGTTATTGGCGATGGACATGGAAAAGGGGAATATTATGTATCTGTGTAGCCCCAACCAATCTACAAGGATACATCACCTATGCAAAGGTGATGTTCTTCGCTGCCCCCATATACGAGGACATGGTATCGACTCATGGAAGGTCATCAAAGTTAAGGAGAATGCAGGAGTCATGAAGCAGTTGCACCGGTCCCGACGATGGGAAGGGAACATTATATGGACATTGCCTTGTTTTTGGAATACATGTAAATTTGATTTTGGATGTGTTAAGAGTGGTACAATAAAGGTAAAATCAGGCTGTCAGAGGAGTGTAGGAAGAGGCTATGAGAAAGAGAAAGGAACTAGAGAGAGGACGGGGCGTATGAGAAGGGAAGTACAGCTAGAACGTAGGTTACCGGGAGATACACTTAATTCGGGCAGCACGGTAGCATAGTGGTTAGCACAATTGCTTCACAGCTCCAGGGTCTCAAGTTCGATTCCGGCTTGGGCCACTGTCTGTGTGGCGTCTGCACATCCTCCTCGTGTGTGCGTGGGTTTCCTCCGGGTGCTCCGGTTTCCTCCCACAGTCCAAAGATGTGCAGGTTAGGTGGATTGGCCATGATAAATTGCCCTTAGTGTCCAAAATTGCCCTTAGTGTTGGGTGGGGTTACTGGGTTATGGGGATCGGGTGGAGGTGTTGACCTTGGGTCGGGTGCTCTTTCCAAGAGCCGGTGCAGTCTCGATGGGCCGAATGGCCTCCTTCTGCACTGTAAATTCTATGTTTATCTATGTTAATTTAATTAAACGCCAAACTGAGGAAAACCCGGGTAGTATGAATCTCTTCTACCAGATTTACCACCGTCTGTAGGGCCAGGGACGGGTTGTCTGCTACCCAAACCCCGCAGCGGTGTCTAGGTTATTTTCTGTTTCACCGCTTTGGGGCACTCCCCAAACGGTGGTTCATTGTCAGCATTCCGAACCACTGCCCGATCAGGTCACTCTTCCTTACGATCCGGGTTCAGCACCACCGGCTATTTGCCTTCCCCTTCCTCGGGATAATTCCCATTCACAGTACGATAGGCTGCGAGGGTGGAGGGCGTACATACCTAGCCACTTCACTCCCAATAGGGATTCCCGGTCGTACGAGAATTGCTTCAGCAGTGAAGGATATGGCTGTTTGCTGGTAGAGGTGGACACAAATATAACATGTCTGGTTCCCACCTGTACGGACAGGAGGTGCCATATCACCCAGGCGTCTGGCCAATGCGTTTGTTACAACACCACTTGCGTTCCATTGAACGCCGGCCTCCAGCTCCTCTGTGGCTGGGCGAATGTCTCTCATATCACTGTTGGGACTAGGGCTTTCCGCATTGCTGGGCGGCCCGAATGGGCATTTCAAAGTTGGATAAACTGGGCTACTGGGAGGTCCTTATGCAACCGATATGCTGATTGTGATGCTAGTCTCCACACGGAACAAGGATACTACTTTTTATTTAATGGTACAGCGACCAACGTTTTGTCACCCCCATTTCCCCGCCGAATTGCTATAGGGACTCTAGTCCCTACCACAGTCCCCTGCCCTTCGGCGTGGAACCTGCGTAATCAGTTAGCACGCCGGGCAGTCTCTGCTGAATTTTGCGAGAACTGGAAAAAACCTCAGGTTCTTGCACCCAACCGGGGCCACTCAGCCGGGTGGGGCATTCTGAGCGTATTGACACTGGGAGGTGTGGGGGGTTCCTTGGCTGTCAGTGATCGGAATTATGTTATTTGCGGCCTTACCATCTTGGGAAATGAAACCTTGGGAGCCCTTGGGGCAATAACTAATGAGTTGTCTCAGCTATGGTTGTTTGCAATGCAGAACCTGTATGCTCTTGACTATCTTCTGGCCCGTGAGGGTGGGGTATGCGCCATAGTACAGGGCAAGTGTATCATGGGAGTTCAGGACTTGACCGCTAACATCACTAAATTTATGGATCGCATACGGGATCACTTGGACGGGATGCAGGATCCTGGCTCTTGGGGTAACTGGGGATTTGGAGGATGGAAGGACTGGTTGACAAATATGGCCATGTATCTAGTGGTAGCTATCGGCTGCATCTTTGTGGGCCTGGCCATCCTTAAATGTGTGATGGGTAGAATGCGGGGTGCATTGGATCAGATCACCGCCCCAATCACCGGAAAAAAAAATGTAACTGTTAAAATCCATGAGGGTGAGGCAGATGAAGGGGGGGTAAGACAGGAATTGGAAATGCAGCGACGGATCTTTTTAGATGAGGAACCGTATCTATAGATTGGATAGTTCGGTTATCATGGAATGATAAAAGGAGGGAATGACGAATGTGATATAAAATAGTTACTTTAGAGATACTAGTTAATGTAATGTAGGAATAAGCCACTTTGATTCTGGCAGTTAGGGACAAAGGGATTTGAGGCCGCATGGAAAAAGCAGGAAGAGGTGTGTCTATGAGAGTGATGCTGCATTGATAGGGGCCAGAGAAAGGGATTGGACGTGAGCCAATCAGAATAGATCAAACAGGTCAGGAGGGACATAGGCTGACCTATGGGCGTCGAGTGTGTGAAACGTGATACCATTTGAATTGATTTTGCAGAGATCCTTTTGTCTCTTTGTTCAGTCGCTTTCTGGAGTGTAAGAGGCTGGATGTCTCTTATGTTTCTGTCAGATGAATTAAGCTTGCAAGCTAAATAAATAACTTCTTTTTACGTGCGAATCCATCTCAACTTTTATTGAGGCCAGACTGACAGAGAAAGAAATTTGGGAATCTACAATCTGAGCACAGCGCAGGGCAAATTTCACTTCCACGTGAACATGGTTGTGCCTAATGCAGTTAATGGAGGTGCTCACAGTGCACCTAACCAGAGCTCGAACGAACAGGTTCTTCCTGGAGTTGGAGGACCAGTGCAAATGGTGCTCGGGAGGCTCGGCCATCACAACCCCATATTTTCGGTTTGCCCTAGGCCTGACGGATATTCAACGTCCTTCTTCGAGGCCATGTCAAGGTTTGTGGGAGTGAGAGTGGCGTCATGTCCAAAACCGACCATCGTCGGCTTATCAGTTCAGCCAGAGCTCTTCATGGGGAGGGCGGGTGTGTGGGGGTTGTGGGGACTGGCGATGGAGAATATTACACAGCTGGCGATCGGCAGCACCAACCAGACTGGTTGTTCAATTTGGCATAATTTCTCAGGCTGGAGAAAATAAAATATGCATACCTAGAAAGGAGGAAGGCTTTCATAAGACATGGAAACCGTTCCCAACTTGTTTCATTATATATTCGTAGCCAGAAACCAGCAAAGCAACGGGGTGGGGGAGGGAGTGGGTAGGCAGGGAGTGGGGTGCAGTGGTAGTTGAAGGCAAAGAAAAAGGAATGCGGGGTACGAACAGGAGGGACAAAGCCACAAGGGACCGGTCCGATGGCAAGTTACGACCTAAACCTAGTTGTACATAAATGCCTTTGAATATTTCATTCGGCCATCTTGTAAATTGTAAAAAGTGGGGTCACGGCCAAAGTTGTTTTACTGAAGATGCTCATTTGTAAATTTAGGTTTTGGTTTGGCGCTTCCCCGCCCCCCCCCCCCCCCCCCCCCCCCAAATATATACAATCACAATTTTTTGTGTGGAGTGAATGGCTCCCACATTTTGTGGAAACCCTCCTCTGGACCCTCAGATGGCGACTTACATTTTCTCCTTTTGGAGGAATTCCAATAGGTCGGAAAGCCAGTCTGCAGCTTTGGGTGGTGCTACTAATCGCCAGCTGGGCAGGATTCTCCTGTGGGCGATTAGGGAGGCATAGGCAAGGGCGTCGGCCCTCCTCCTCATGAAGAGATCTGGCTGTTCTGATACCCCAAAGACTACCACTCTTGGGCAAGGCTCCACCGTCATCCCACATCCTTCGACATTGCCCGGAAGAAGGCTGTCCAAAACCCAAAAAGTGGGGCAAGACTCGAACGTGTGGGCGTGGTTGATCGGGCCTCCTTGGCACCGTTCGCATTTTTCCTCTATCCCTGGGAAGAACCTGCTGATTTGGGATCTAGTCAAGTGGGCGTTTCGCTGCGTTAATTCTTAGCCTTGCGGACATGGAGGCGGAGTTGACCCTGTACAGCGCTTTGCTGTACAATCCCCTCACTATTTCAAATCCCAAGGCCTTCTCCCACTTCACCCTCCTCTCGGCCAGCTGGGTCTTGGCTCCCCCTTAGCAGTTCCTGATACATGTCACCACAGATCCCATTCCCTAGGATGTCTGCGTGATTATTGTGGTGTTCGTGGATACATCTTTGTTTCCCTCCGTAGGAGGTTTTTGATCTGTAAGTACCGTAGATCGTCCACGACCCCCCCCCCCCTCCCCCATCCCTCCCCCCCCCCCCCCCCCAGGAGCTCGAATTTTTCTGTCAGTCCCTCGAGCATTGTCAGTCTGTTGGTGAAAAAGTCCCCAACTGTCAATGTCTCCCTGTCCTGTTTCGAGCTTTTGAATGTGGTGTCCATAGTCGGTGGCATAAACCTGTGGTTGACGCAGATGGGGCCTTGTCGGACATTTTGGTTAGTCCGAAATGCTGTTGCATTTGGTTCCGTGATGCGGGGTTGCGACCACTACTGGGCCCGTTGAATAATTATTGGGTGGGAATGGGAGTGCCGCCGTGGCTAGCAACCGGAGAGTGGTTCCTCTGCAGCAGCCCTTCTCCATAAGCACCCACTCAGCTTCTGGCTCCAGTATCCACTCTTTACTCTCTCTGCAGTTGCTGCTCAGTAGTAATATTGACGGTTTGGGAGGGCTAGGCCCCCCATCGATCTTGTACTATCTTTGGTATTGTTGTGTTATTTCCTCCCCACACAAACACCATAATCAGTTTATTTAGTGAATTAAAAAAGGCCTTGGGGGTGTAGATCCAGAGAGGAACCTGGGCATTCCATTCATCTTGATCGTGTGCACTTTCTTTGCTAGGAAGATTGGGCGTGTATTACATCACTGCGGGTCCTATTCAACTTCCTCCGTCAAGCTGCTCAGGTTCCACTTGTGGATACCTGACAAATCATGAGCCATTTGGATCGCCAAGTAACAGCATTTGTGTCAGGCCTGTTTAAAGGGCATCCCCTCCAGCTCTATCCCTTCCCCTTGTGTGTTCACCTGGAAGTTCTCATTTTTGCTCAGGTTCAGTTTGTAGCTCGAGAAAGTTCCAAACTCTTTCAAGAGCACCATGATTCCTTCCATGCTACTTTGTGGGTCCGAGATGCAGAGGAGAAGGTCAGCTGCATGGAGGAAGACCCTCTGCTCTCTGTCTCCACTTTGGATCCCTTTCCAGTTCTTTGCCGCCCTTATCACGATCACTAGTGGTTCGGTTGCCAGGGCGAAGAGCAGTGGGGATACCGGGCATCCCTGCCTTGTGCCTCTGTGCAGCTGTGAGTATTTAGAGGTGCTGGTATTTGTTTGTACACTTGCTGTGGGGCATTGTACAGGAGTTTCACCCTGGGGGTGAACCTTGCTCTCAGCCCGAACTGTTCCACTACCTCAATGATGTACTTCCATTCGACTTTGTCGAAGGCCTTGTCTGCGTCCAGCTGGACGATCACCTCCGGTATTCTCTCCCTAGATGAGGTCATGATCACTTTCAGGACCATTTAATGGATGATGTCTCAGCTGTCCAAAGTGTCCAGACTGACTCTACATAGATGGAAATACTGCTGCTCACTTTCTTTATTCCACTCTTTCTCCATACGTCTCTCTCAAATGCCTCGAGTTTTCACTATCGCTTTCACACTGTCTACTCTTCTCTAACTCGATTCATCTCCCTCTCTCTCCATCTTCTTCTCTCTGTCCTCTTTCCATCTACCCCTCTATCTATATCCTCTCTCTATATCCCTCTTCTCTTGCTCATCCTTTCCCTCTTTCCTCCCTTTCCAACTATCCATCTCCCCTTCACTGTCGATCCCTCTCCTCTCTATTCACCGACTCTCTATCTTTTCTTTAATAACATCTCAACCGTTGGTCTAGGAATGTTTCTTTTCCATCGCGTGAAAGGGGCGGGATAGACCTTGAAGAGAGAAACCCATCTACAATATCAAATATCGGCTGACATGGAAACTAGGAAGGTATTCTTTCCGAACGATGGAGCAGCCACCAGGTTGACACACCATAGATGTCTGATACTGTGACTCCAACGCCACTCCCTTACCAAGGGTCCCATCTCCCTGCCGGACGCACGCGACAGGGCATGTGCGGACAGGAACCCACCCCCTCCACACTCAATGGCGCGATGGTACGAGAGCAAGAGATATACAGAGAGTGATGGTAGGGTGTGGGTGGGACGAAAGAGAAACAGACTCAATCAGTTGTCGACAAAAATCAAACAGTAAAAATTATATATTGCCACAAATAGATGGTTGGAATTTGAACCCTTTTCAATGAATTACTTTGGATTCTCAGCATTTGTGAGAAGCTGAGTTGGGGCGGTAGAGTGATCTCCATGGCAATTCATTCAAATTCCAACTGACATTGACGGGATGGAAGAACAAGCCAGTGGAAATTTCCATTGATATCCTGCAGGCGACAATGAAATTATCTTCCTCTCCACCAGCAGAGCCCCACCCCAAACCCCACCTCCACACCATCATCACCACCGCCAATGCAGGTAGTTTTAGATCCTCAAAGATTCCTGGTAGCATTCAGTTGATTGTAGTCGTGTAATAAACATTCTATTCAGGAAATGGAAACACAAGTACGAACCTTGACGTTTCTGTCAGTTGTTTTTATTAATGAGTTGACTGATTGATGTTACAGGATATTTAATTGCGCTCTTGAACTGGTCCCTGAACTTGGGCTGAGTCACCCCGTAAATAAATGCATTTGTGCAGCAATTCAAATTCAGAAGCATAACGGAAACCTCTGCAAAAATGTTTGCAAGATTATCGTAATAAACAGGATTAATCCCTGCACTGATATAATATAAGAAGTATATAACATACAAAAACCATAGAAGTATAAAACTGCCAGATATGGTGAAGAGCAAAATCATAGACTTCCTTCTGCTCTCCATCTCTGGGTCACTGCAATTCTCCCGCTTGCTCTGACTAGTCAGCGCCTTACGGACTCGACTGGTCACCAAAACGTATCTCACTGTCAGAGCGTTGAACACCAGAATTAAAACATATGGCAACAGTGGGTTCAAAACCTGATCTACCCAGCTATACGCCACCCATGCGGGATCAGTGTAATAACTTGGATTGTCATTACAGAACCAGGGAACATTGTCGACAATCTCTGCAGGTTCAAATCTAAAGTACATGGGAATGTCTTTTAAACAGAATAGAATGCAGGTTGTTGATAGAACCACGGATGCAGTTTTCTCTGTGCAATATTTCATTTTCAACTTCTGACAACAAATAACCACAAATCGGTCAAACGAGAACATGACAGTGAACCAGACCGAACATTCTGCCGCTGCATAAAGCAGGATAAAGGTAATACTACACACTGGGGTGATATCCAGGAACGATGTGACGAAATAATAAGAAGCAATCCGATACAGTATGACCGCAGTGATAATTACCAGTAAGTCAGCTGCTGCCATGGCCACCAGATAGCGAGTGGTGCAGTTGGAGAGGCCACATTTTCCTCTGGACAGGATCAAAATCGCCACTAAATTAACTGTAATGGAAAGGATGGCATAAAATACTGTAAATTGCTGGTTCAACAATTTCCAAGCCTGAAGTGTTGAATTCCGTGTTAAGATATTAATAATCACGATACCACAAGACACCATACATTTTGGGGTATTTTGCTGATGGGGAACGGCAGGACAGCCAAACATATTCAATATTTTAATTCGGCAGGAAGGCAATGATTTAATCTGTTCACAGGTATAATTGACCATGCTCCACAGGCCTCAGGCAATGCAAGAGAACCCACACCTCCAATGGTGCTTTCACGCCCACTCATACCGAAGTCTAATTATTTTCCATCATTCATTAGATGTGAGTGTCGTTCACTGAATCAGCATTAATTGCCCTCCTTAACGACCCTTGAACTTAACGCTTTGCTAGACTTTTAAAAGAGCACTTTAAGAGTCAGCAACATTACTATGGTTCTGAGTGACATGTCGGCCCGACCAGCTAAGGATAATATATCTCCTCCCCGCAAGTGCAATAATGAATCCGGTGTATTTATTTACAACAATGTTTTCATGGTATCATTAGATTTTTTACTACAGATTCTTCTTGAATTCAAATTCCATCATCTGTCATGGGAGGATTAGAACTCCGGTACCCTGAATCTCTGGTGGAATCGCAATAACTCAATATCATTACCTCACCATGAAAGAAATATAAAGAGACTGAACTGCACCTGTTAAAGTAAAAGATAAATATTGAATATGCCCCTTGGTCCCTGGAGCATACGTGATTATAGTTACTTCTCAAGTCGATTATCTTTCATCTGAGTTCGAAATTAGGTCTTCAAGAAATGATTGACGCAGGGAAATAGGGAATGGGGAGGATAGAAGAAAGGGGATGTTCTGTGATCGACTGGAGGGAAAGAGTGATTCAATGGCGAAGTCATGCTGAACGGTACAATGAGGGAAACTGAAGTTAGGCTCAGAGAAGGTGTAAATGGTGAAAGAAGAAGAGGACGGATTGGGGAAGTCGGCTCTTGTCGGAAGGGAACACGATGGACATCTCTGGTGATGTGTTCAAATCTCACCAGGGCAGCTGGCAGTTGAATTCAGTTAAAGGATCTGGAAGATAAACAGAGTCTCATGATTTCTGACCATGAGACCGTCATCGATTGTTACAGAAACGCATCTGATTCACTAATTTGCATCAGGCATCGCAATATTCCGTTCTTGCCTGGCCTACATATTCCTAATTTGTGGAAAACCATAGGAGACTGACTGGAATACAGAACTCAAATGGAAACGTGACCAGAAACCCAAGGTCGCACTTGATGAGAGTTGGGAGACTGTAACACAGGGGGAAACAAGGGGATTGAATTCTTCCAGGAAGCAGGACAGAAGCAAGTCAAATCAAAAGGGCTGGGGGAGTCAGTGCCTTTATCGTAGAGATTAATCATTTAAAATACAATTAGTTGCATTAATGGGAGGGCATTTGGGTCATTCTGAATGGTTCAATTAAGGTGCGTTGAATGACCTTTCTCATCTTTCAGTATCTTATCAGCTTTGACAAAGCGTCATCTGGACTAGAAACGTTAGCTCTTTTCTCTCCCTACAGATGCTGCCAGACCTGTTGAGATTTTCCAGCATTTTCTCTTTGGTTTCAGATTCCAGCATCCGCAGTAATTTATTTTTATTTAGTTCTGCCCAGGTCACTTCTCCACTCTGAGTTTCAAAGCTCATGACGTAGCTTCCACAGTCCTACGGAGTAAGAATTCCAAAGATTCACAACACGCTACGGAAAGACATTCCCTCCTCAACTCACTCCTCACTGGCATCACCCTTATTTTGGAAATTGTACCGCCTCGTTCTGGACTCCCCAAACAAGCGGAACATTTTACCTGCATCAGTTCTTTCACAATATTGCAAAAAATTAAAGTGAATTTCAGATTGATGAAATGCTCTCTTTAAATAATCCATAACAGTTTAATGACATTAGTATTTACTGTTAGTATTTAATGTTAGTATCTCTGATTACGAAAACCTTTATCGATGCCCGCCAATTTCATATGGATTTCTTTGAGGGAAAACGTCTAATTGGCGGAAGCATGGCGATCAGTTTTGGTTACCTGTGCTGCATAGATAATTACTGGTCTGTCAAGTTAATCAGTTATGGAAATGCATAAACACAGCCCAAAGAAATGGATAGAAAACGAAAATATATCACTTGTAACCACAAAAAATCTGTTGGAAGTAATGTAATTGGCACTAAAATGATTAGCACACAGTGTTTGCAGCAACTATACTCATTGTAGCAGTAATTAATAATTCATGCGGTTTGAATATATTAAGCATGATGTCCAACTGTTACTGCTGGTAAATAGTTAAAATCGGCCCCTGTTTATGCATTACGAGACTGCGAAATAGCAATGTATTTTGCTGCAAGCACAGAATCATAAACGTCATCAAACAACCACAAAAGTATCCGCCGTTACCATTAGTTACATTTATGGTCACCGAGATAGATCCCTGCTTTCCAGAGATCAGTCACTTCAAACTATGATAGAAAACTGAAGCAGCTTGTTCCCCGCAAGTTAGCGACACACATCCAGCTCAGTTCTACACTGACAGATACTCCCTGGAGTACACGGCCAACGGGCTCGTGTGTTCCACTGCAGTTAGTGCCCCACACTCAGCACTAGTCTCCAGCGACAGATACTCCAGTAATACATGGCCACTGGGTCTTGGTTTCCACTGTAGTTCTATGCAGCCACACGAGTACCTGCCCACTGCGAATTATTCGCACTTCTGTCAGATTCAGCTGTACTCCTGATCAAATGATAACACGGGTGCCCGCAGGACGGTGACCACTCGGCCAGCAGATGGACACTATAATTTACAGAGTAAAACTAGAGAACAGATCACACGCCCACATTTACATCAATTCAATTCTCATAGTCACTCACTAGGAACAGCAATGATGGCAAGGATCGTGTAGTACACTTTCCCGATAGTGTCAAATAATTCCATGTTTTCTTTCGGTCTGACGTGTACTGTCCCTTTGTACAGTAGTCAAACTCTGAGAATTAAGTTCTGCGTTGATGTCTGAGAACTTTTAATTTATATCATGTGTAATCTCCACAGAGGCTACGAAGTTGCAAAATCGGTCACATGGTCACGTCTTACAAAAGAAAAAAACAGATGACGACACCCGAGTGAGCTCCCTGCTGTGGGAGAACTTATTTTCTACTGAAACTCAATTGGAAAATCATAAAGATTGAACAGCTTTAATCGTATTAATTAACTGGTAATCTAATCACGGCAGAGTACCCATCCCCAACCCGCACCCTTATCCGGAGAACGATGACCGTTCAGAATTATTACCGGCAAGATGGTCATTCCTTGGCATTTGTGTGGCCTCTGTGACTTTGCACTTATCAGCTCGAGGCTGAATCTTGTTCATTCGAACTGCATATGGAGAAAGACTACTTCACGATCACATTTGAAACATTAGCTAACTCTCCCACTTCCAATCCTATGATGGGAGGGAAAAGCAACAGATAACGTATTTGAAGATGGTTGGGCCAAGGATATCACCACTTGAATTCTGCTCTCTTGCCCATGTTTTGAGCAAGACTGTCATCGGCTCATGAGCTGGTGGTTCGGCAGAGCCCAACCTGAGGAATAATGAGCACGTAAATGCTGAGGACGTCCTGCTTGATAGGGCTGTCAGCAACAACATCAATCATAGCTGAGGATCTCGACAATTGGGCGGATGAGATGTATTCTGTTTCTGTGCAGAGCGACAGAGGGCTGAGCAGGGGTCGATAAACATCCCTTCGAACCTGTTCCGCCATTCAATATGGTCAAAGCGTGGTCTCAAATCCACTTTGATACCTGCTCCCACACCATTATCCCCTCCCCCAACAGCACCATCACACCCAGAACCCACGGACCTCTTTTCTACCAAATAGTTTAGAAATTTGTTTTGAATAAATTCAATGACCCAGCTTTCATTGCTTTCCGATTAAGAGAATTGCACTTACTAACAGCATTTTGAGGGCAAACAATTTGCCTCACCCCTGTCTTAAATGGTGGAACTTTTATTCTGATATTGTGTCCTCCAGCTCTCGGCCCTTCCACAAGTGGAAACATCATCAGAATATGCACCCTTTCAAATCTCCTCGGGGTCTTGTGTGTGTCAATAAAAGTCATGTCTCATTCTTCACAACTCGAATGGGCATAGGTCCAATCTGTTCAACCTCTCCTCACAGGTCAAGCCCTCATCCTAAAAGGGTGTCGAGTGAAGCTTCCTTCGATTGCTTGGTACACATTTATATCCTTTTTCAAATAAGGAGACCAAAATTGTAGACATTATTCCAGATGTGGCCTTACTAATGCCCTGTGCAGCTGTAGTGAATCTTCCCTGTTGTTATAGCAGAGCACTCAGATCCCTCTCTACCACCCAGGCACGCAATCTTTCTCTATTTAAATAGTACACAGTGTTTCTGTACTTCCTGTCACATGGACAAGTTCACAGTTTCCCGCATTATACTCCAGCCATTTTCTCCGCTCGCTTAGCCTGCCTTTATCCCTTTTCATCCTACATCCTCACGGCGACTGCGTTTCCCCTTACCCCTTGGTGTCAGTGACGTGGTTTGCTCTCGTCCGTTTGGTCCATCATGCACACCTTTGATGCAGATTGTAAATAGTTGAACAGAACTGTTACGGAGGCACTCCTCGTCTGACGGATTTTAGCTGCTGTGCAAACCCATTTATTTATGGGGTAACTCAACCCACGTTCAAGGAGCAGTTCAAGAGTATGGTGAAGTGTCAATTTACATCAAGTATTCGATTGATGAATAAGCAAAACGACTGAGATGGGTTTCAGTGTTTTCAGACCATGAATCTCATATTTACCTCCAGGCTGCCATCAACTGTACAATATCAGGAACTTCTGCGGATATGGAAATGTGCCCGAATGGTGAATGGGACAAGCTTTTTTCACGGACTCTCTTACATAGCCGTGGAACTCGCATTTATTGCATTTGATCTGAGCACTTCTGTCAAGTGACAGTTTGGCTAATTAGTGGAGGAAGTCGTAAGCAAGGTACAAAGTAACAGAATTCTCAAGGGGCAAGAAAATTGAATTGACCTGTTGTTTAATGGATTATAATACAAATAATATACAGGATTGAAACAGAGCATTTGGCGCATCTGGTCATAATGGTGATTATATCCCTGACTAGCCTTAAACACCTCAACGAACTAAACGAGCAAAGAAGAGCCAGGAGGGGACATGAGAAGTCTTTGGCAGGTAGAATCAAGGATAACCCTAAAGCTTTCTATAAATATGTCAGGAATAAAAGAGTGACGGGTAAGAGTAGGGCCAGTCAAGGACAGTAGTGCGAAGTTTTTCGTGGAGTACGAGGAGATAGGGGAGGTGCTGAATGAATATATTTCGTCAGTATTCACACACGAAAAATACAATGATATCGAGGAGAATACTGAGATACAGGCTACTAGACTAGAAGGGCTTGAGGTTCATAAGGAGGAGGTGTGAGCAATTCTGGAAAGTGTGAAAATAGATGTCCCGTGGGCCGAATGGGATTTATCCTAGGATTCTCTGGGAAGTTAGGGAGGAGATTGCTGAGCATTTGGCTTTGATCTTTAAGTCATCTTTGTCCACAGAAATAGTGCTAGAAGACTGGAAGGTAGAAAATGTTGCCCCCTTGATCAAGAAGGGGAGTAGAGACAACCCCGATAACTATAGACCAGTGAGCCTTACTTCTGTTGTGGGCAAAGTCTTGGAAAGGTTTATAAGAGATAGGAGGTATTATCATCTGGAAAGGAATAATTTGATTAGAGATAGTCAACACGGTTTTGTGAAGGGTTGGTCGTGCCTCACAAACCTTATTGAGTTCTTTGAGAAGGTGACCAAGCAGGTGTATGAGGGTAAAGCAGTTGATGTGGTGTATATGGATCTCAGTAAAGCGTTTGACAAGGTTCCCCATGGTTGGCTATTGCAGAAAATACCGAGGCATGGGATTCAGGGTGATTTAGCAGTTTGGATCAGAAATTGGCTAGCTGGAAGAAGACAAAGGGTGGTGGTTGATGGGAAATGTTCAGCATGAAGTCCAGTTATTAGTGGTGTACCACAAGGATCTGTTTTGGGGCCACTGCTGTTTGTCATTTTTACAAATGACCTGGAGGAGGGCGTAGAAGGATGGGTGAGTAAATTTGCAGATGACAATAAAGTCAGTGGAGTTGTGAACAGTGCGGAAGGATGTTACAAGTTACAGGGGGACATATATAAGCTGCAGAGCTGGGCTGAGAAGTGGCAAATGGAGTTTTGTGCAGAAAAGTATGTGGTGATTCATTTTGGAAGGAGTAACAGGAAGCCAGAGTTCTGGGCTAATGGTAAGATTCTTGGTAGCGTGGATGAGCAAAGGGATCTCGGTGTCCATGTACATAGATCCCTGAAAGTTGCCACCCAGGTTGAGAGGGTTGTTAAGAAGGTGTATGGTGTGTTAGCTTTTATTGGTAGAGGGATTGAGTTTCGGAGCCATGAGGTCATGTTGCAGGTGTACAAAACTCTGGTGCGGCCGCATTTGGAGTATTGTGTGCAATTCTGGTCGCTCATTATAGGAAGGATCTGGAAGGATTGAAAAGAGTGCAGAGGAGATTTACCAGAATGTTGCCTGGTATGGAGGGAAGATCTTATGAGGGACGGCTGAGGGACTTGAGGCTGTTTTCGTTAGAGAGAAGAAGGTTAAGAGGTGACTTAATTGAGGCATACAAAATGATCAGAGGCTTAGATAGGTTGGACAGTGAGAGCCTGTTTCCTCAGGTGTGATGTCTAGCACGAGGGGCCATAGCTTTAAATTGAGGGGAGATAGATATAGGACAGATGTCAGGGGTATGTTCTTTACTCAGAGAGTAGTAAGGGTGTAGAGTGCCCTGCCTGCAACAGGAGTGGACTCGCCAACATTAAGGGCATTCAAATGGTCATTGGATAGACATACGGACGATAAGGGAATAGTGTAGATGGACTTTGGCGTGTTTTCACAGGTCGGCACAACATCGAAGGCCGAAGGGCCTGTACTGCACTGTAATGTTCTATGTTCTAAGCTTTCTATCTGATCTTTCTCTATTCTTAGCGGAATCAAAGTTTTTTCAAAAATAGGTTGATATGAGGGGACATAACATAAAATATTACACAGAGCTGGAAAGATAAAAATAGCTCAATTATATTGAAAAAAATCCCAAAGCAGGGGTCACAATAATTGCCTGTGTGGAACATCAAGGGCCAGAGGAAGATATTATTCAATACATTCTGCAAAAAAGTCGGTCAGGTGAAAAGAGGGCTTCTCCCTGAGTTTGCATGAAGCGGAATAGAAAAGCGAGAAACAGATGTCATTGTTGAACCCGCCAAAGCAGCACGCATTAAACAGCAGGTGGAAAATGATGAACAAGGTTTATTAATAATACAACTACACTGTTCACTTTCCGAGGTGTCCCTCTCCCCAATCTGCAACCACGTCAGGGGTTTTACCCTAGTGTGTGCTCCCCATTACAGCGCAGTCCAGGCCCTTCAGCCCTCGATGTCGGATCGTCCTTATCATGCATCTGGATTTTCAACAGGCATTTGGTAAGGCACCGCACAAGAGTTAATTGCACAAAATTGATTCTACAGGTCAAGATGGGTAGGCCACATTAGATTTTGTAAACAGTAATGAGCCAGTTAACAACTTATGTTGCACTTGAACATCCTCGGACACCTAAATAACAAAGGCACATCTGTCAGACTCCTATTTATTGACGACAGCTCAGGCTTCAACACCAGTATTCCTGCAAACCCCATCTCCAAACTCCATGGCCTGGGCCTCGGCCTCTCCCTCCGCGACTTAATCCTGAACTTCCTAACCCACAGACGCAATCAGTAAGGATAGGCAACAACACCTCCTCCGCGATCATCCTCAACAAGGGTGCCCCACAAGATTATGTCCTCAGCCCCCTACTATACTCCTTATACACCTGTGAATGTGTGGCTAAATTCCTCTCCAACTCGATTTTCAAATTTGCTGATGAAACCACCGTAGTGGGTCGGATTTCAAACAATGGCGAGACAGAGTACAGGAATGAGATAGAGAATCTGGTGAACTGGTGCGATGACAATAATCTCTCCCTCAATGTCAACGAAACAAAGGAGATTGTCATCGACTCCAGGAAGCGTAGTGGAGAACATGCCCCCATCTACACCAATTGGAATGGAGTAGAGAAGGTCGAGAGGTTCAAGATTTTAGGTGTCCAGATCACCAACAAACTGTCCTGGTCCCTCTCTGATGACACTGTGGTTCAGAAAGCCCATCAATGACTCTACTTTCTCAGAAGATTAAGGAAACTTGGCGGGTCAGCTACAACTCTCACCAACATTTATAGATGCACCATAGAATGCATTTTTTCTGGTTGTGTCACAGCTTGGTATGGTTCGTGCTTGCCTAAGGCCGCAGGAAATTACAAAAGGTCATGAATGTAGCCCAGTCCATCACACAAACCAGCCTCCCATCCATTGACTCTGTCTATAATTAACGCTGCCTCAGAAAGGCGACCAGTGTAATTAAGCACCCCACACACCCCAGACATCCTCTCTTCCACCTTCTTTCATCAGGAAAAAAAGACAAGAATTTGAGGTCACGTACCAACCGACTCAAGAACAGCTTCTTCCTCACTGCCATCAGACCTCTGAATAGACTTACCTCGTATCAAGTTGATCTTTTCTCTGTACCCTAGTTATGACTGTAACATTACATTCTTTAGTGCCTCCTTCCTTCCCGATGTACGGTATGCGTTATCTGTATAGCATGCAAGAAACAATACTTTTCACTGCATACTAATACATGTGACAATAATAAATGACATCAAAAAAATCAGTAACCCCACCTAACGTTTTTTGCACACTGAGGGCAATTTAGCATGGAAAATCCACCTAACCTGCATGTTTTGGACTGTGGGAGGAAACTGGAGTACCCGGAGAAACCCACGGACACACGGGGACAATGTGCAGACTCCGCACAGAAATTGGCCCAAGCTGGGATTCAAACCTGGGACGCTGGAGCTGTTAAGCAACAGTGCTAACCAATGTGCTACCGTGCCGCACATCCTCTACTCCAAGGAAAACAACCCAAGTATACCCAATCATCTTCATAGCTAAATCTGTCCACCCAGAGAACATCTTGGTAAGTCTCTCTGCACCCTTTCAAGTGCTATCACATCCCTCAAGAATGTGGTTCCTTACTGCACACAATACACCAGCTATGGCCTAAGCAACAATTTATACAGTTCCAGCATTATCTCCTTGCTCTTAAAATGTATGCCTCGGCTAATAGAATCATGTAAAGCAGATGCCATTTGAACCATTGTATCCATCTGTCCTGCTAACAAGGTGCCCGTGTACATGCACACCAAGGTCGTCGGTGCTCCACAGGGTTCTGCCATTTATCATGTATTCTTTTGCCATTCGTTGTCCCACTGACGTGCATTACCACAAACCTATCTGGATTGAATGCAATTTGCCACTGAGCAGCCCATCTGACCAGCCTGTCTACATCCTCCTATGAGCTAAGGTAATCCTCTTGATGATTTACCACCCTACCAATTTACATATCATCCGCAAATTTATTGTTCAGCCCTCTTACATTCCAGACTCAATCATTTCTATCAACCACAGTCAGAAAAACATCCTCAGCTATCACTGTCTGCTTCCTGCATCTTAGCCAATTATGGATCCAATTTGCCAAATTTCTTTGGATCTCATGGGCTCTGACCTTCGGTATCAGTCTCTCATGTGAGAGAGAGCTTGTCAAAAGCCTCGCTGAAATTGAAATAGACTTCGTCAAATGCATTTCCCTTAGCGACACACCCAGTTAACTGTTCGAAAAATTGAATCAAGTTGGCCAGGCATGACTTCCCCTTAACATAACTATGCAGACTGTTCTTGATTAATCCCTGCCTCGCCAAATGCAGATTAATTCCGTCACTCAGAATTTCTTTCAATAGTTTCCCCGCCACTGACTTTAGAGTGACTGCTCTGTCGACTACTGGTTTATCTATTTTCAGCATTCAAAGAGTCCAGGTAACATTTTAACCAGTCAATTCCATACACAGTAGATGTGCAGCCGCTATCCAATACACAATTGACGGAATCTGCCCCCAACACCCTCATTACCAGATAAATCTGCTTATTCAGAGGACAATGCGTTCCTTCTGGTCACTACCTTTTTCTTCTTCCGATTCTTCCAGGTGATGTGTAGCTTCAAACACTCTATTATAACGCGTTGGACAGTTGAAAGCATAATGGTCTTGAAAGTCACACCGAAAACATCGATTTATCATACCCCGGGCATTTCTGAGGTTCATTTTCCTATTTCCATTCTCCATGTCCCTCCTTCTATTTTAAAATATAAATGAGTTTCTGTCCTCATAATTTCCGGGTCCCAATCTCCTTCCATATTCTTGTAACATGTTCGTAGCCGTACAATCTCACCATCCTGTCAGTAGTGTGTCTTCCATAGTCTGCTTTATCGCTGACTGACCCATTTGTGACATGAGATCCATAGGAATTGAATGTTTCCCCAGGAACATCTTGAAGGCCTCTATCAACTGATCGAATAAAGTATCATCTGCAACTTAACTCCTTTCAAAACCAGGATCCTATCCATATTGGACACTCTCGCACAGTCTAGTAACTTAAATGCCAACACAGATTATGGAAGTTCCAGGCGGTGTTTATGCATCTTTCTGTATAGTCTGCTGAATTTCATTATGTAATCCTCAATAGCGATATCCTCTGTTTTCCGGAATCTATCGAATTCTGACCAGACTTCATATGCACTTAACAAGTCATCCTTTTAATAAATCTTATCCATAAAACGTAATAGAGCCTCCAGACCTTCTTCTGAGTCTAGCTCTTCCAATTCCAGTTCTGAAAACACATTGCTTTGGATTTTACTCTCATAAGGTAGAGAAAGAGCCAATGCCATACCTTGTTTCCTTTTTCCCAGGGCAGTTACCTTCGTCCACATAACAACTTCGCTTCTCCATTGGCCGTACGATCCCTTTTCAGAAAATAGAGAAAGTCATATCCAGCCATCTTTATCCTAGGTTCAGCCATATTTTCTTTTTTTTTTCCTTCTCACTCACTCCTCGATTGATGCTTTTTTTCTCCGGAAAAGTATCTTTCGACACTTTACATTTACACAGCAACCATCCTCAGCTACCACAGTTAACCTCTGGCTGCTGTTGAGTAAAGAGTCAAGAGATCTGCTCCTTTTCCCAAGCACCTTTATTTCACTTTCAACACACTCAGCACCAAACACCATCATCACATCACATACTCCAAAGGCCACCTGTAGCCTCTACACATATCAGTGCCAATTATTGGATCAATGAGACATCTAATTGGAATGTTTCTTAACCCATTCCTTAACATGAAGCAGCAGCGTATCCTGCCCCTAAGAAACAGAAGGCAGGCCATGAGGATGGAGAACCGGCTTCCCAACAGGCAGAGGAGGAGGTGCAATGAAGGCGCTGCCAGAGGCCTTGTATGCAATGGAAGAAGCTGTAATTTGAGGACCTTCTGGAAAAGGGCATGCCATTGAAGACTGCGGCTGAGCAGCAGGACAGTGCAACATAGCTGACAGATCATTGAGCACCTAGACCCGTGGGGGACTGGGGGAGGTCAACTGCTCCCAGTGCCCATCAAAGTGATGCTCGCCCTGAAGTTCTACGTCATGGGAACGTCTGGGCGCCGAGTGGAATATGACCATGAGATGCGCATCATGCACGCCGGCGCCTGATACCTGGGCAGACCCCTTCATCCTGACACACTCAACAGTTCCTGGCTTCTTCGAGGCACCTGCCAGGCTGGGGCATTGGCTCCTGGGCGAGAAACGTTATTCTCTGCGGTTGTGGCTGATGACGCCTTTCCAGAGGCCACATATCGATGCGGAGACTGGCTAAAATGATGTCCATGCTGCAACTAGGGGCATCATTCAGCGGTGCTTCGGCATCCTAAAGATCCATTTAAGGTGCCTGGACCACTCTGGAAGGGCCCTCTTTAGTGTCCCCACATCATGGTGGCCTATTGCGTTCGCCACACTATCGCGCAGCAGACGAACAACGTACTGGAGGAGGAGGATTAATGCAAGGCCTCGTCCGATGAGGAGGATGCAGGGAAAGGCGAGTGTGGGCATGGGGCGCGGCAGGCACGGAAGGCCGCACAACCTGTGTGCCATGTTCGATGCACACAAAACGTTCTGATTGCCTCCAGTTTCACCGACTAGTGGCACTGCCCTGAGGCCCGGACACCCCATTCTACCATCACACACTCCTCAATCCGGTCACTCCCTCCCTCGAACACTCTCCCTGCGCCACCACCCAAATGCAACCCCCATGTTATTCTGCCTCGCGACGGGGTGGTGGCCCTGGGTTAGCTGTGACAGCGGGTCTGGTCCACGGGATGGAGGATGGTGGCAACCTGCTCTGGCATGAGCTCTATTACTCTGTATCGTTCAACAACGTCTGACTCCAGCCTTCGATAGCACTTCCCTCGATGCACCTGGGTGATCCCTTCATGCGAACTGACTAATCCATCACCTGGTCCCATCAAATTATTGGGATGGTGGAGTTGGGAGCAGTGGGAGGAGGGGCGGGGGGGGGGGGGGTTGCGTTGGGACACTGGAGTAGCCTGCTGCGTTCCCATCCCAGTGACCTTGGTCCCCATTGGCAGCTATCTTCTCGGGCGAGAAGGCCTGATGGGCCCGGCTGCTGATTCGGTGTCCCAGGTGGCATGGTGCTGCCGTGTCCAGCCCGCTCTTCGTGTTATGCGCCAGGGACCGTAGTTGGGGCATTCAAGGCATTGCAGTGTTCCACCACCTCCCTGCGGGAGTCACCAGCAGGGGCCCCATCACATTCTCCTCCTTTGGGGTGCACAATGGCCCCGGGCAATTCGATGGGACGTAGTTGCGAGCGGTGCTAGCCCCTGAGGCTCCCCACTACCTGGCCCTGACACTCCTGGAGACCCGTTCTCATCTCGACTCGGATCTGGATGCTTGCGACCATGTAGCACATGTGCCTCTCTCTGTGACTGCGCCACATCACACTGTGACTGTGCCATCAGCATCTTGGCCTGTGCCATATGAGCCAGTGAGTGCACCATCTCCCTCCGGGTCACCTCTGTGTGTGTCTGCGCCACGTTGGCTATCACCTGGGCAATGCCACCGATGCTCACATTCATGGTCGGCTATGACTGGGCCACGCTTTGGAGCGTCGCTGCAATGTCCAGGTGGCTCTGGTACATGGCTGCCTGAATTAAGGCAGCCTTTTCTGCACAGATTTCCCCAGGCCTTGGACATCTTGATCCATATCCAAAACCTTCATACCCAAGGCCTCCACTGCATATGCAATGCATGCGGTGTTGGCCTGTGTGGCAAGTCTGGTCCACACCACCCCCTGCTCCTGCACGCAGTGGGACTCCTCAAACTGAACCAGGCTCTGCAACTGCCTCTCCACAATCGATGGGACTGTCGTCTGTTCCAGAAGTCCAAATCCCACCTGGACGACATTTACTCCCTAGGAAGGCCAACCCCTCGGCGGTTCATAACTCCACCTGTTGTACCACAGCACATGTGTGGAGCGCACAAGATAGTGCCCCGGGATCTTCACTAAAGTGCCCAACCGAGGTGATTGTCTCTGGCATGGTGGAGGGTGATGGAGACAGCTGTGATGGAAAGTCAGTGTCTTCCTGGGACTCGAGCTCCGGAGCGTCATGAGATGAGTGTCGAGGACTCCCACCGTTGCTCATCGGTACTTACAGTTCTTGTTGTGTTTGTGGTGGGGGTCAGGGGACACTTGTAAGACCCGCCTCATCACCAGCAGCTCGTGCAAGAGAGAAGGCAAGGCGCATGATTGTATCACTGGCCGAGGTGAAGGGGTGTTTAAGGTGTGTGGGAGGACTATGTGTGGGGTGAATTGGGTTGGAATTTGTTTATTGTCATGTGTACCGAGTTACAGTAAAAAGTATTTTTCTGCGATTTTTCTGACAGATCATTTAGTACATGAGAAGAAAAAAACTACACAATATGGCAACGCAAGGTACAAAATGTAAATACATAGACTTCGGCATCGGGTCAAGCATACAGGGGTGTAGTGTTAATGAGGTCAGTCCATCAGAGGGTCGTTTAGCAGTCTGGTAACAGCGGGGAAGAAGCGGTTTTTGAGTCTGTTCGTGCGTGTTCTCAGACTTTTGTTAATGTTGAGGTGACACACGTGCCGCCGGTAACCGCAACTCAACGGGGGCACACTTCCTCACCTGATGCTGACCTCCGACCCGACGACTGCCCTTTCTTCACGCCCCATAACCACATCCAGTGCTCTCTATTCTGCCGCGGTGTGGGGCCGCAGGTCGGGTGGTCCCCTCTTACCTCTCCCTCTCTCATCGATTGTGAGTGGCCTTATCCTGGGAGGTGGGAATCAGAAAGTGCACCGTGTTAGACAATCCGACTCATGCAGTCTAGGGTTGGGTAGCTGGTGGCATCAGTATGTGTTTGGCCGCCCTCTGACAATTTAGCATGGCCAATCCACCTACCCTCCACATCTTTACCCACGTAGACACGGAGAAATGTGCAAACTCGAGGTAGAGAATGACCCGGGCCGATACCTAATGTCAGTTACTCACCAAGCAATCAATTTACCACTCTCCTGTGACGTGTGACTATTGATGTTTTTCTTTAAATACAGCGCATTGCCTGAGCAGCTGCTGAGCCTCCGGCAAGCTCTTCCAGGGCACTCTCCTGCCTGAAGGTGACTGAGGGCCCCGAGCCTTGCGTTCCCTTTATCCTCCGACCCCAGCAGAGTGTCCCTTGCTTGTTTGATTTGATTGGATTTGACTTATTATTGTCACATGTATTAGTAGACAATGAAAAGTTTGTTTCTTGCATGCTATACAGAGAATGCATACCGTACATAGGGAAGTAATGAGAGACAACACAATGTAATGTTACAGTCATAACTCGGGTGGAGAGAAAAGCTCAACTTAATACGAGGTAGTTCTATTCAAAAAGCTGATGGCAGCAGGGAAGAAGTTGTTCTTGAGTCGTTTGGTACGTGATCTCAAACTTTTGTATCTTTTTCTTAGTGGAAGAAGGTGGAAGATAGTATGTCCCGGGTGCGTGGAGTCCTTAATTATACTGGTTGCCTTTTCGAGGCAGCGGGAATTGTAGACAGAGTCAATGGATTGGAGGCTGATTTGCGTGATGGACTGGGTTACATACACAACCTTTTGAAATTTCCCTGCGGCCTTGGGCAGAGCAGGATGTAATACAACCAGAAAGAATGCTTTCAATTATGCATCTGTAAACGTTGGTGAGAGTCGTAGCTGAGATGCCAAATTTCCTTCGTCTTCTGAGAAAGTATTGTCGTTGGTGGGCTTTCTTAACTATAGTGTCGGCATGGGGGGACCAGGACAGGCTGTTGGTAATCTGTACACCTAAAAGCCTGAAGCTCTCGACCCTTTCTACTTCATCCCCATTGATGTAGACAGGGGCATTTTCTACACTTCGCTTCCTGAAGTCGATGACAATCTCTTTCGTTTTGTTGACATTGAGGGAGAATTATTGTCGTCGCACCAGTTCATCATATTCTCTATCTCATTCCTATACTCTGTATTGTCATTGTTTGAAATCCGACCCACTACAGTGGTGTCATCAGCAAATTTGGAAATCGAGTTGGAGGGGAATTTGGCCTCACAGTCACAGGTGTATAAGGATTATAGTAGGGGGCTGAGGATACAGCCTTGTGGGGCACCGGTGTTGAGGATAATCGTGGAGGCGTTGTTGCCTGTCCTTACTGGTTGTGGTCTGTGGGTTAGGAAATTCAGCATCCAGTCGCAGAGGGAGGAGCCGAGGTCCAGGCCACGGAGTTTGGAGATGAGTTTCGTTGGAATAATAGTGTTGAAGGCTGAGCTGTAGTCAGTAAATAGGAGTCTGACATAGGTGTCTTTGTTATCTAGCTGTTCCAGTGCTGAGTGCAGGGCCATGGAGATGGCGTCTGCTGTGGACCTGTTGCAGCAGTAGGCGAACTGTAGTGGATTCAGGCAATCTGGGAGGCTGGAGTTGATTCGTGCCATGACTAACCTTTGGAACCACTTCATAATGATGGCTGTCAGAGCCACTGGACGATAGTCATTAAGGCACGGTCTTTGGCTTTTCTTTGGAACAGGGATGATAGTCGTCTTCTTGATGCAGATAGGGACCCCAGATTGCTGTAAAGAGAGGTTGAAGATGTCTGTGAATACCCCCGCCAGCTGACCCGCGCATGACCTAAGTGCTCATCCGGGTACCACTTCGGGCCAGTGGCATTCTGTGGGTTGACCTTCGAGAAGGCTGCTCTGACATCTGCAATGGTGACCTCAGATGCAAGTAGGCTTCCAGGGCGGAGAGCGCTCTCTCGCTGAACTCTTGCTTAAAGGGGGCAGAGAATACATTGAGCTCATCCTCGAGGGGTGTATTGGAGCCGGCGATTTTACATGCCTTCATCTTGTAGCTTAATATGTCTTGCAAACCTTTCCATAGTCAGCGGGGCTAGCCGTGTGGCTAGCCTGGGACAGAAGCTTGGTCCGGTACTGTCATTTGGCATCTTTGATGGATTTCCTTAGATCGTATCTGGTTTTCTTATATAGTAAGAAGTCTTACAACACCAGGTTAAAGTCCAACAGGTTTGTTTCAAATCACTAGCTTTCGGAGCCCTGTTATCGCCAAGTTCCGCACACATGAGCACGGCCTCACCCAGAACCTTGGATTCATGTTGCATTATATTCACCCCCACCATCTGGCCTGGGCTTGTGAAATCCTACCAACTATCCTGGTTTGAGACAATTCACACCTCTTTAACCTGAGATTACCCCTCTCTCTGGATCTGTAAAGACTTAATTACCTGAAAATGCCCATATTCAATGTATCGTCTGCATCTTTGACTTTGCGAATATATATATTTCTGGAACCTACCTCTTCATTCACCTGAGGAAGGAGAAGTACTCCGAAAGCTAGTGATTTGAAACAAAACTGTTGGACTTCAACGTGGTGTGTAAAACTTCTTACTGTGCTCACCCCAGTCCAACACCGGCATCACTTCTTATATAGGTCAGGGTCGCCTGACTTGAACGCTTCAGACTGAGACTGCAGCAAGTACTGGATATCCCTGTTCATCCAGGGTTTCCGGTTAGGAAACATGCAGATTTGCTTCTTTGGCACACAGTCTTCTACACACTTATTAATGAAGTCAGTTACTGTAGTGGCGTTCTCGTTCAGGTTGGTCGCAGACATTTTAAATACTGACCAGTCCATTGACTCTAAACAGTCCCGTAGGAGATCATCCGATTCCACAGACCAACATTGCATGACTTTCTTTGACAGATTCTCCCGCTTCAGTTTTTGCTTGTAAGCCGGGAGCAGGAGCACAGCCTTGTGAAAGTGTGGGTGGGCGATAAAGAGGTACTGGTTTATGGGGATAGGGTGGGGGTGTAGGCTGAAGGAGGGTACTCTTTCCAAGGGCCGAACGCAGGCTCGATGGGGAGAATGGTCTCCTTCTGCACTCTAACCTCTATGATAGCTATGATACGGAGTGGGGGCATGATTGACATGCAGAATATGATGAGGGGCATAGATAAGGTAGACAGGAAGAAACGTTTCTTCTTGGCGGAGGGGGTCAAGGACCAGGGAGCATAGAATAAAGATAAGGTGCAAGAGGTTTAAAGGGGATCTGAGGAAAAAAATACATTTTCACCCAAGAGTGATGGGAGCCTGGAACTCGCTGCCTGAAAGAGTGGTGGAGGCTAAGACCCTCATAACATTTAAGAAGTATTTTGATGTGCGCTTCCAATGCCATGGCATACGAGGCTATGGACGAAGTGCTGGAGAATGGGAGTAGAATTGTTCAGTGGATGTTTCTGACTGGTGCAGACAAGATGTGCCGATTACATTTTTCTGTGCAGTAGATCTCTATGTCTCTGTGACTGTTGAATGCCGTTCTATGATACTGGACTATGATATAAATTATAGGTGGCCCCGTAACTACATTTGTGCTCCTATATTACTTTTGAATAGTTCTGATGAGACTAAATGGTACTCATTGGCTTAGATGCCTGTTTAGAAGAGGCAATTTGTAGAAATAGATAGTGCATACACAATGCATGTTAATATCAGAAAGGACACAAAATGGCTGTTCACTATTTTAGCAATACTAAAGACACAAAATGGCTGAACTAGCCACATTCCTTTAACAATAAGTTACGAACTGTGTAAACTACCTGGTTTTGATGTGGGCCCTGGTTTTCGGGAGGGCCCTAGTTTTGAGAAGTGCACTGGTTTAGAGGAGGGCCCTGGGGTTGGGCTCCCCCGAGCTCCGCCAGCACCTGTGCTATTCCTGTGTTCTGCGCAGCGACCCCGGTATTAGTACATGCCAGGGGTGCATTTTGTGCCTCCAGCGTTTACTTCTGGCGAGCTCATACCTGCTAATTCGCTGGTGTTTGTTCTCTCCCATTTTCCTACCTTATTTGCATTGTGCCCTGGTTGATATTCCCTCCAACCCCTCTTTCCCCAAGCGCCTGCCACGCCCTATATATCTGCCCATATTTTTGTTGGATTGACGACACGAGCTCCAGTTTCCTCCCCCTCCCCTGCAACCTGCTGCTGGTTCCGCACAGGTCTTGGAACAGGTTGGTGAATTGCTTCCAGGTATTATGGAAGCCTTCCTCCAATCGTCGTGTTGTGGAAATTATTTTTGCTTCCAATTCCGCATAGCGAGTCTCTGGCCTTAGGCGGCGCTTCTGATGCCCAGGAGCTGCGGCAGGCGACCAGGGAGGCAAGGATGTGTACTGTGAACAACTCTGGCTATCCTGAGACCCCGAAGCACTTCTGAGGTCTAATCTCTGTGAATGTATGTGCGTGCATTGTGAAATTATTTTTCTTCTATTTTAATGGCTAATAAACTCACTTTTTCTTTAACTCAAGAAACTCTGTTTAAATTGGATTAGGCTACTAGGCATCAGCAATACGCGTTGGCCGAACGAGCAACTCCCACAACCTGTAAATGAATTTAAAAAACATGGCTAGGACAGGGAAAAATATATCCTCAAGCGAACAGGTCCTTTTTGATGTATCACTGTTGCAACCACTCCAAATGGGTTGGGGCGCGAGCCGAGAGAATTCCTCCCACAGAGGAGATGAAGGGAAACAGACTTGGGGCTCTGGCCCATGGACCACTCACAACAGAATGTTACATGCTTCTGACCTCATGGTAGGTGGAAAGTTATCTGTCATGCACTGGAATATGGTCGGGCCAAGAACCCTGCCCTGAAGTACTCCGGAAACAATTTTCTGCTCTTCCGAGATTATTGGCTTTATATAACCATCACCATTTTCTGCTGTGCTACGTATGACACAAAACAGCGGTGAGTTCTGCTGCCCTGATTCTCAATGACTTCCGTTTTGTTTGGGCTCCTTGATCTTCTGAGTGCCCTTGACTGCTGAAGTGTTCCCCGGCTGGAAGGGAGCATTCCTGCCTGGCGATTGTGGCACGATGTCTGTCCATCCATTGTCACGGCGTCTTGAAATGCTGCCTCAATGTCAAGACCAACCATTCTCCCGTCTGCCCTTGAATTCAGCTATTTTGTTCAAGTTTGGGCCAAAGTTGGAACGAGCCTGGTGCCCTAAGTTAGCACAAATAAGCAGGTTATGATTGTGTAAGGCTAGGTTGATGTCTAAGACATCTCTGAATACTTTCTTGATGATTATAAGAACACTGAAGGGACATTAATGTTATGACTGAGCTGTGTCCATTTTCCCATGGAAAGGACAGAACCTGGGAATTTGTTTTCCATGGAATCACTACAATGCAGGTGGAGGCCATTCAGTCCATCAGATTTGCACTGACTCTCCAAAAGAGCAGTCCAGAAAAGATCAGTCCCCATTCCTAGCACTGTAAGTACATGCATTGATCATGGCCAATCAATCAACTTGGATTGGGTTGCAGCATGTTCTGGAGCAAAATATGACACTACTACTTGGGTGCAGTCAGAGTCTGGTCCATTGCTTAAGTCAGTGCTCTCAGCTGTTGCTCGACATCATGTGCCGTGAATCACATTGGCTGAGGTGGTGCTCAGAAGCCAAGATGGATTACCATGGAACTTGTGGCTGAAGGTGGCTGCAAAAGCTGCAGCGATATTGTTTCCACAGACGTAGCAGCTTACCATAATTTAGGTTGGGGAAGTTCCTTGGACCACATCCTCCCATTAGTCAAAGAACAAAGAATTGTACAGCACAGGAACAGGCCCTTCGGCCCTCCAAGCCCGTGCCGACCATGCTGCCTGACTAATCTACAATCTCTTACACTTCCTGGGTCTGTATCCCTCTATTCCCATCCTATTCATGTATTTGTCAAGATGCCCCTTGAATGTCACTATCGTTCCTGCTTCCACCACCTCCTCCGGTAGCGAGTTCCAGGCACCCACTACCCTCTGCGTAAAAAACTTGCCTCGTACATCTAATATAAACCTTGCCCCTCTTACCTTAAACCTATGACCCCCAGTAATTTACCCCTCTACCGCGGGGAAAAGCCTCTGACTATCCACTCTGTCTATGCCCCTCATAATTTTGTAGACCTCTATCATGTCGCCCCTCAACCTCCTTCGTTCCAGTGAGAACAAACCGAGTTTATTCAACCGCTCGTCATAGCTAATGCCCTCCATACCAGGCAACATCCTGGTAAATCGCTTCTGCACCCCCTCTAAAGCCTCCACATCCTTCTGGTAGTGTGGCGACCAGAATTGAACACTATACTCCAAGTGTGGCCTAACTAAGGTTCTATACAGCTGCAACATGACTTGCCAATTCTTAAACTCAATGCCCCGGCCAATGAAGGCAAGCATGCCGTAAGCCTTCTTGAATACCTTCTCCACCTGTGTTGCCCCTTTCAGTGACCTGTGGACCTGGTCTCCTAGATCTCTTTGACTTTCAATACTCTTGAGGGTTCTACCATTCACTGTATATTCCCTACCTGCATTAGGCCTTCCATAATGCATTACCTCACATTTGTCTGGATTAAACTCTATCTGCCATCTCTCCGCCCAGGACTCCAAACAATCTAAATCCTGCTGTATCCTCTGACAGTCCTCATCGCTATCCGCAATTCCACCAAACTTTCTGTCGTCTGCAAACTTACTAATCAGACCAGTTACATTTTCTCCCAAATCATTTATATATACTACAAACAGCAAAGGTCCCAGCACTGATCCCTGTGGAACAGCACTGGTCACAGCCCTCCCATTAGAAAAGCATCCTTCCATTGCTACTCTCTGCCTTCTATGACCTAGCCAGTTCTGTATCCACCTTGCCAGCTCACCCCTGATCCCGTGTGACTTAACCTTTTGTACTAGTCTACTATGAGGGACCTTCTCAAAGGCCTTACTGAAGTCCATATAGACAACATCCACTACCCTACCTGCATCAATCACCGTAGTGACCTCCTCGAAAAACTTTATCAAGTTAGTGAGACACGACCTCCCCTTCACAAAACCATGCTGCTTCTCACTAATACGTCCATTTGCTTCCAAATGGGAGTAGATCCTGTCTCGAAGAATTCTCTCCAGTAATTTCCCTACCACTGAAGTAGGGCTCGCCGACCTGTAGTTCCCTGGATTATCCTTGCTACCCTTCTTAAACAGAGGAACAACATTAGCTATTCTCTAGTCCTCCGGGACATCACGTGAAGACAGTGAGGATCCAAAGATTTCTGTCAAGGCCTCAGCAATTTCCTTTCCAGTCTCCTTCAGTATTCTGGGGGTAAATCCCATCAGGCCCTGGGGACTTATCTACCTTAATATTTTTTAACACACCCAACACCTCGTCTTTTTGGATCTCAATGTGACTCAGGCTATCTACACACCCTTCTCCAGACTCAACATCTACCAATTTCTTCTCTTTGGTGAATACTGATGCAAAGTATTAATTTAGTACCTCGCCCATTTCCTCTGGCTCCACACATATATTCCCTTGCCTATCCTTCAGTGGGCCAACCCTTTCCCTGGCTACCCTCTTGCTTTTTATGTACGTGTAAAAAGCCTCAGGATTTTCCTTAACCATATTTGCCAATTACTTTTGTGACCCTTCTAGCTCTCCTGACTCCTTGCATAAGTTCTTTCCGACTTTCCTTATATTCCACACAGGCTTCTTCTGTTCCCAGCCTTTTAGCCCTGACAGATGCCTCCTTTTTCTTTTTGACGAGGCCTACAATATCTCTCGTTATCCAAGGTTGCCGTATTTATCCTTCTTCCTCACAGGAACATGCCGGTCCTGAATTCCTTTCAACTGACACTTGAAAGCCTCCCACATGTCAGATGTTGATTTGCCCTCAAACATCTGCCCCCAATCTATGTTCTTCAGTTCCCGCCTAATATTGTTATAATTAGCCTTCCCCCAATTTCGCACATTCATCCTAGGACCACTCTTATCCTTGTCCACCAGCACTTTAAAACTTACCGAATTGTGGTCACGTTCCCGAAATGCTCCCCTACTGAAACATCTACCACCTGGCCAGGGTCATTCCCCAATACCAGGTCCAGTACCGCCCCTTCCCTAGTCCACATATTGTTTAAAGAAGCCCTCCTGGATGCTCCTTACAAACTCCGCCCCGTCTAAGCCCCTGGCACTAAGTGAGTCCCAGTCAATATTGGGGAAGTTGAAGTCTCCCATCACCAAAACCCTGTTGTTTTTACTCTTTTCCAAAATCTGTCTACCTATCTGCTCCTCTATCTCCCGCTGGCTGTTGGGAGGCCTGTAGTAAACCCCCAACATTGTGACTGCACCCTTCTTATTCCTGATATCTACCCATATAGCCTCACTGACCTCTGAGGTGTCCTCCCGCAGTACAGCTGTGATATTCTCCCTAACCAGTAGCGCAACTCCGCCACCCCTTTTACATCCCCCTCTATCCCACCTGAAACATCTAAATCCTGGAACGTTTAGCTGCCAATCCTGCCCTTCCCTCAACCAGGTCTCTGTAATGGCAACAACAGCATCGTTCCAAGTACTAATCCAAGCTCTAAGTTCATCTACCTTACCCATAATACTTCTTGCATTAAAACATATGCACTTCAGGCCACCAGACCCGCTGTGTTCAGCAACTTCTCCCTGTCTTCTCTGCCTCAGAGCCCCACTGCCCCTATTCCCTAGTTCTCCCTCAATGCTCTCACCTTCTGACCTATTGCTCCCATGCCCACCACCCTGCCATACTAGTTTAAACCCTCCCGTGTGACACTAGCAAACCTCGCGGCCAGGATATTTATGCCTCTCCAGTTTAGATGCAACCCGTCCTTATATAGGTCACACCTGCCCCGGAAGAGCTCCCAGTGGTTCAGATAACGGAAACCCTCCCTCCTACACCAGCTGTTTAGCCACGCGTTTAGCTGCTCTATCTTCCTATTTCTAGCCTCACTGGCACGGGGCACAGGGAGTAATCCCGAGATTACAACCCTAGAGGTCCTGTCTTTTAACTTTCTGCCTAGCTCCCTGAACTCCTGCTGCAGGACCTCATGCCCCTTCCTGCCTATGTTGTTAGTACCAATATGTGCAACGATCTCTGCCTGTTTTCCCTCCCCCTTCAGGATGCCCTCTACCCGTTCGGAGACATCCTGGACCCTGGCACCAGGGAGGCAACATACCATCCTGGAGTCTTTCACGTTCACAGAAGCGCCCGTCTGTGCCCCTGACTTTAGAGTCCCCTATTACTATTGCTCTTCTGCGCTTTGACCCTCCCTTCTGAACATCAGAGCCAGCCGTGGTGCCACTGCTCTGGCTGCTGCTGTTTTTCGTTCAATGGTCGAACACATTTATGAACGTCTGTGATAATCGCCTCCACAGCTGACATCTAAACAAATCTGCTCCTAAAATGGAGACTGGCAGCAGCAATATGCTGGGCTGCTGTACCTGAGCGCCAAGTGTGAGATTAAAAACGGCCGCAAATTATTAGGGTTTGTTTGTCAACTAATTCCACTTGCCCCGTGGAGATGACAGCCTTTTCTCTGTAACCCGGTGTGTGTTACAATAAGAAGGAATCAATGACTGAAAACGCAGCTTTGGAAGCTCAGAGCGCAATCTGTACTCACTACTGCCTCTCGTGGCCACAGACTGGATACTCGATTTAACAAAATTCCTTGAATTGGGAAAGGCAAAGCCACAATGCGAGGATCAAAAGAAGACTTCCACAATACTTGGAAGCAATTCGGCAGCCTGCACCATGACCTGTTCAGGGAAGCTGCCCAGCACCCAACCATTTGTAAAAAGAGAAACATTGGGATGAATAATTCTTATTTATCGTCGGGCGCCTATCACATCGAGTGAAGCCAACACCATCGGGAAATTGAAGGATCGAGCATCAGATTCCACCCCTCATGGCGTCCGTGAAGGAATACCTCATGTTGATTCTAGGCTCTTAAACCTAACCTATGACCTCTACACGTAAACAGTTCTTTTCCCTATCTCCTTTTAACTGCGTGAGAAGAAATGACTAGACCTTCTGGTCTTCCTCCCGCATTTTGATTGTGTGAAAACAAACTAACCCTTCAAGTTCATCCTGTATAGTGTTTGCTGTGGTATTATTTAAAGAAAATGGGATTGCACCAAAACCGGGTTTGAGATGGGGGTGTTGGATACGTCCTCGCTTCTAAGGAGAGAGACATTGATGCTGTTTGCGTTCAGCCCTCTTTTGTCCGTAACATCACATTAAAACCGTGGCTACCAACGACACCGCAAACTGCCGGCTCAAAGTGGAGAGGATCTCCAGGAAGATCGCGCATATAGACACTGACATTAAGTTTCTACAAAGATGCAAGAAAGCAGACAAGATCCCGAAAGGGCTACAGATCACAAACCCACTCAAGTCGACCTACAACACAGACTTCGCTGAGAGACTCTGCCGTCGCACCTCTCTCACACTCCTCAACCACCTCGTACACCAGCTCTCCAGCAGACGACGCAACCTGGAAACCAAGATAGAGGCCATATTCTCAACTTGCGCTCAGGATGCAGCAGACCAGCTGCGGAACACCGCCAAACAGATGAGACAACAATACTATGCCACCTATATGCATACCAAGAACAGAAAGCTTGAGAAACTTGGCATCACCGCCGGCAGCAGCCAAGCCACCCCCGGTGCCACAGTAGAAAACAATACAGGGAAATCTATTGTCAACTTGTCAGACTACACCCTTCAACCAGATGAAATCGAAGTCCTCAGCAGAGGGCTCAATTTCTGCACCACCACCAAAATGGACCCCATCAGTCTCGCGGCAGACACGGAGGAATTCATGAGGCGAATGAGGCTCCGGGAATTCTTCCACAGACCCCAAGAGGCCAACAGCGAACCCAAGCAGACTACCAATGAACCGGAACAGCAGACCGAGAGATCTGCGGTGCGGCAACCGAAGAGGAAAGAGTCGAATTGGACCCCTCCGGAAGGCCGCTGCCTTAGACTCAACATGTATGCTCAAGCTGTCAGGAGTCGCGTCAATGCCAGATTCATCAGTCGCATTCACAAGACAGCCCCGAACGTCACCCAAGCACAACGCAATGCGATCCGCGCTCTCAAGACCAACCACAGCATCGTCATCAAACCAGCAGACAAAGGGGGGGGGGGGGCACTGTCGTACTGAACAGAACGGACTACTGCAAAGAAGTATATCGACAACTGAACAACCAAGAACACTACAGACAGTTACCGCAGATCCGACCAAGGAACACATCCGCCAACTTAACAGACTGATCAAGACCTTGGATCCAGATCTTCAGAGCACCCTACGTGCTCTCATCCCACGTACTCCCCGCATTGGAGATCTCTACTGCCTCCCGAAAATACATAAGGCCAACACACCAGGCCGCCCTATCGTTTCAGGCAATGGGACCCTGTGTGAGAACCTCTCTGGCTACATCGAGGACATCTTGAATCCCATCGTACAAGGTACACCCAGCTTCTGTCGCGACACGACGGACTTCCTACAGAAACTCAGCACCCATGGACCAGTTGAACCAGGAACATTCCTCGTCACAATGGACATGTCGGCACTCTACACCAGCATTCCCCATGACGACGGCATTGCTGCAACAGCCTCAGTACTCAACACCGACAACTGCCAATCTCCAGACGCAATTCTGCAACTCATCCGCTTCATTCTGGATCACAACGTCTTCACCTTCGACAACAAGTTCTTCATCCAGACGCACGGAACAGCCATGGGGACCAAATTCGCACCCCAATACGCCAACATCTTCATGCACAAGTTTGAACAGGACCTACTCACCGCACAGGACCTTCAACCGATGTTATACACCAGATACATCGATGACATTTTTTTCCTTTGGACCCACGGCGAAGAATCACTGAAACGACTACACGATGACATTAATAAGTTCCATCCAACCATCAGACTCACCTTGGACTACTCTCCAAAATCAGTTTCATTCTTGGGCACACTCATCTCCATCAAGGACGGTCACCTCAGCACTTCGCTTTACCGCAAACCTACGGATATCCTCATGATGCTCCACTTCTCCAGCTTCCACCCTAAACGCATTAAAGAAGCCATCCCCTATGGACAAGCGCTCCGTATACACAGGCTCTGCTCAGACGAGGAGGAGCGTAACAGACATCTACAGACGTTGAAAGATGCCCTCGTACGAACGGGATATGGCACTCGATTCATCGATCGACAGTTCCAACGCGCCACAGCGAAAAACCGGACCGACCTCCTCAGAAGACAAACATGGGAAACAACCGACAGAATACCCTTCGTCGTCCAGTACTTTCCCCGAGCGGAGAAACTACGTCATCTTCTTCACAGCCTTCAACACGTCATTGATGACGACGAACATCTTGCCAAGGTCATCCCCACACCCCCACTACTTGCCTTCAAACAACTGCGCAACCTCAAATGAACCATTGTTTGCAGCAAACTACCCAGTCTTCAGAACAGTGACCACGACACCACACAACCCTGTCATGGCAATCTCTGCAAGACGTGCCAGATCATCGACATGGATACCACTATTACACGTGAGAACACCACCCACCAGGTACGCGGTACATACTCGTGCGACTCGGCCAACGTTGTCTACCTCATACGCTGCAGGAAAGGATGTCCCGAAGCGTGGTACATTGGCGAGACCATGCAGATGCTGCGACAATGAATGAACGGACATCGCGCAACAATCACCAGGCAGGAATGTTCCCTTCCAGTCGGGGAACACTTCAGCAGTCAAGGGCATTCAGCCTCTGATCTCCGGGTAAGTGTTCTCCAAGGCGGCCTTCAGGACCCGCGACAACGCAGAATCGCCGAGCAGAAATTTCTCGCCAAGTTCCGCACACATGAGTGCGGCCTCAACCGGGACCTGGGATTCATGTCGCATTACATTCATCCCCCACCATCTGGCTTGCGAAATCCTACCAACTGTCCTGGCTTGGTACAATTCACACCTCTTTAACCTGGGGTTACCCCATCTCTGGATCTGTAAAGAATTAATCACCTGCTAATGCTTGCATTCCTAGCATTGTTTGGCATCTTTGAATTTGTCTATATATGTGTTTCTGGAACAGACCTCTTCATTCACCTGAGGAAGGAGCAGCGCTCCGAAAGCTAGTGACATCGAAACAAACCTCTTAGACTTTAACCTGGTGTTGTAAGACTTCGTACTGTGATCACATTAAAAGCTTGACAATCAGCCCCATCTGCTTCTTCATATTATCATTAAAGGGCGCATTGCGCCTGTGGCATTTAATCATCCCTGTCGGGCTTGATATGCCTGATGTAATTGGGCTGATGTGGCAAATAGATTTGATATCTGACTACCCACGTACTGGCATCTCTCAGTTAAGAGATAAGCCTGTTCCTTAATAGCACTGCGAGAAGCCACCAGCTACCTTACCCTCAGGTGCAGGGGGAGCAAGAATCGAGGAAGCAGCCACCACCTCTCTCGGGATGGATCCACCATGGATACTAACGTTTCAGCAGGGTTCTGCGCTTTCGGCACGGCTGATGGTCACACTGGCGAGGTCACATCACATGTACACGTTCAGTTGCCGGAGATGATGCCGCAGCAGGTTTTAGGCAGTCAGAGGACTTTCCGAGTTGAACTGGAGACTGATCCCAAGTTGGATGATGAACGTCTGGCTTCGTCAAGAAACTGGGTGAGTAGCGCGAGGTCCCTAAAGATTAGGCGAGGATACCACCCGAACGGAGTCGAGACGCGGAAGACAGGAAATTTTCACTTCTAATGACACTAGTTGCCATATGGTGAGTCTCAATGTTAGCGAAGGAATTAATGAGTGAGAGAGTGAGCCAGTGAGTGAGTGAGTGGATGAGTGTGCGAGTGATTGCATGAGGAAATTGTTAGGTCGGCTGATAATCTATTAAAATCTTCATTTGATTTGTGATG
Source organism: Scyliorhinus torazame (assembly GCF_047496885.1). NCBI lineage: Eukaryota > Metazoa > Chordata > Chondrichthyes > Carcharhiniformes > Scyliorhinidae > Scyliorhinus > Scyliorhinus torazame. Next base: position 182,699,367 of record NC_092720.1, on the reverse strand, counting down.
AAACAGGAAGTTCTTATTAAAACAGTTGGGTTGTGTGTTGCTGATCGGAACGGTCCCTGCTGGCTGGGCTATGGAGACACAATGATCAAAGTTGCATCGCTGAATCGCATGTTGATGTTGGAAGGGTAAGTGGGTAGGTAGGCAGTTAGGTCGTGCGGGTAGATGGGTAGAGTTGTTGGGTTGGTTGAGTAGGTGGCAGACTTGTGAGGTGGTAGGTGGTTAGTTGGACAGGTGAGTAAGTGCGGGGGTGGGTAGTTTGGACAGATGAGTAAGTCCGGGGGTGGGTAGTTTGGAATGGTGAGTAAGTGTGGGGGTGGGTATGTTTGGACAGGTGAGTAAGTGTGAGGGTGGGTAGTTTGGATAATGAGTAAATGTAGGGTGGGTACTTTGGACAGGTGAGTAAGTGCGGGGGTGGGTAGTTTGGTCAGGTGAGTAAGTGTGAGGGTGGGTAGTTTGGATAATGAGTAAATGTAGTGGTGGGTACTTTGGACAGGTGAGTAAGTGCGGGGGTGGGTAGATTGGTCAGGTGAGTAAGTGTGGGGGTGGGTAGTTTGGACAGGTGAGTAAGTGCGGGGGTGGGTAGTTTGGAATGGTGAGTAAGTGGGTAGGGTGAGTTGGTTGGGTAGGTGTGTCGGCTGCAGGTATGGGAGTTAGTAGACGGATAGGTCGGGTAGAGGTGTAAGTGTGGGACTGGGTACTTTGGTTAGCTGGGCAGGCTAAAGGTTTGTGTTTGGGAAGGGCTTCCAATAGAGGGCAGCAGTGGGAAGTGACTGTGGAGTATTCAGGCAGAACTCGGCTCGATCATCCGAACTGAGAAATTAATCGTCTTTCGGTGACGGGGATGTGCTGAGTGGACACAGGAAGCTGGCTTTCCTCCTAGGAAATCTAATTTAGCCACTTTCGTTACCTAAAAATAGGCCGTCAGATCCGAGAACAAAATCACCCCTTCTTCACCCTCTTCAACATACAAATGAATATATAAAATCTAAACCGAAATGCTGAACAGCAGCTGCACCAGAGGCCGCAGGGAAACAAGAGCGACAGGAGCCGGAGCCGGTGAGCAAGATGGTGGAGGCTGGAGGCAAGGACACCCCAGCCGCACCTGGAAGACAGGGGCCAAACAGCCGTGCAGATGACTCCTCCTCGCCCGGGGGCGGCTGGAGGAAGTTCCTTAACAGAGAGGTAAAGGAGCTGAAAGAGGACCTCAGACTTGCAATCCAGGCAGCGGTCAAATTGGCGGTCACGGAAGCACTGAGCGCCATGCACGTGGCCGGCAACAAAGCGGAGAGGCGATTAGAGACCCATGGGAGCACAATCAAGGAGTGGGAAAAGGCCTCCATGGACCAGAAGGAATGGATCGTCGCCCTAGAAACAGAAAGCACATGGGGGCAGCTCAAGAGTACCTGAAGGGGGAGGTGGAATGACAAGAGAACGAGTCGAGATGCCAGAGCCGAAGAATACTGGGACTACAAGAGGGAACCAAGGCAGGAACCCCAACCACTACATTGCACAGTAGCTGGGAGACCTGGTGGGAAGGGACATTTTCCCCAGCCTGCCGGAGATGGGCAGGGGTCGCAGGTCACTCCGGCCGAGGCCCATGGCTTGGGAACAGCCAAGGACAACAATTTCGAAGATGCACCAGTACCAAGACCGGGAAAAAAATCATGCGATAGGCCGGGAGACGAGAACCTGCCACTGGGAGGCACACCAGGTACAAAACCATCAGCACACTGGGGGAGACGTGGCTGAGTATCAGGCCAAATTCAAAGGAGCAAATCCGGCCCTGTTCAAAAGAGAGGTGAAGTTTGGGATACTCTATCCAGCCAAACTATGGATTGCATTGCAAGGGAGGAGCAGCAATTTATGGTTTCTTTGATGAAGAATAATGTGTCCAAAGACCATGCTTGGAAGACAGCAGCAGGAACTGTCACCCTGAGAGACTGGTAGAATGAAAGACAATTTGCGCAGGACTGTACCACCTTGTTCTAAAACCGAAAGATAAGGCACAGAAAGGAGGACGCTATGGCAGTGGGGCACAGAAAAAGGAGAAGAGGGGAAATAGAAGAAAAACAGCAGGCAAAGGAGTGGATGAGACTGACCCTGGGAGGGAGTCCGCCACACCAGCGAGGCATCTAGCAACAGGAGTTATGCGAGGTGGGTGGGGGTGGGGTCAGGGGGTGGTGGACTGGTTCTGCGGCGCACCCCCATGAAGAGAGAGCACTTTGCAAAGGAAGGAAAGAAGATGGCATCACAGCAGCCACTTTGGAGAGTCCCCAAACAAAGGGAAGCCCCGGAGTGCAGGGCCTTACCCATATGCCAGACACTTTGTTGGTGGTCATTTTGGGTGGCCCCTGGACAAAGGGGAAGGTCAGAATACAAGCGCCTGGCCACATGCTGAGTATGGTGACCGTGGACATTTTTTATTGCCCCCTAACAAAAGGAAACCCCGGAGTTCAGGGGTTCATCCATATGGTAAATATGGCTGATTCTCAATGGGGAGCGGGACAGTAATCCCTCATCAGAATACTTGCGTGTAACTTCAGGAACTTAACAGCCCAGTGAAAAGATCCAGAATCTTCGCCCACCTGAAAAGTATAAAAGCCAGCATAGTCTTCCTCTAAGAGACACAGCTAAGGTAGAGGATTGACTGTGGCTAAGAAAGGGCTGGGTGGGACAGACGTCCCATTCTTGCTACGGGCCTAATGCTCGGGGGCAGTCATGCTTCTTATCAAGAGAAGGGTGTTAACGGTGCTGAAGATGGTTATAGTCCCAGGGGGATGGTATATCATGGTCCCCGGTGTCCTGGAAGGGCACCAGCAATCGTTGTTAACCTGTGCGCTCCTAACTGGGATGACATAGAGTTTATAAAAAAAAACATGGTGTAAATCGCCGAAAATGACACACATACACCCCAACCTATCATAGGAGGGGAATTTATCTGTGCACAGGACCCACGAACAGACATCGAATCCCAAAACAGCAAAGAGCTCTAAGAAATCAGCACATTTATGGAACAGATGGAGGCAGTGGACCCATGGAGGTTTCTCACAGCCATCCTGGCCGACAAGGTTTTGTGTGAGAAAATAGCACAAGCCATAGCCGGGTATATTACAAATCACCAGAATGGTGGGGGTGGTCCATGCTCTTGGAGGCACTGAAGACTACGGTCAGGGGTGAGATATTGCCTAAAGCACTTAGAGACAGGGAAGAGAGGGTAACTAGGCAACTGCTAGTCGAATCCACACTGGAGATAGACTGATGATGCCCCATGGTCCCGGCTGGAAAGCTACTGGAAGAGAGGTAAAAGCTACAAATGGACTTTGATCTTCTCTCCACAGGGAACGAAGTGCCTCAACTCTGCCAGACAAGGGAACATGTCTACGAATGCAGTCACAAAACCAGCTGCCTGCTGACTCACCAAGCGAGAAGGCAGACAGCCATAGAGGAAATGGCACAGATTAGGGAGAACAAAGGCTGACTGGTATCAGAGCCAGGAAAGGACAACGAGGTGTTTGAGGATTTGTACCGAGGACAGTACAACTCTGAATATCCCGAGGGAGACTTAAGGATGAGGTAGTTCGTCGATGGACAGGACTTACCAGTCATAGAGCAGCATGGGATAGAGGAGCTGGAACATCCATTATAACTGGGAGAAATCATGGAGTGCATCAGCTCCATGCAAGCGGGGAAGGTGTGAGAGACCGTTGAGTTGCTGGTGATCTTCTATAAAAGAAATCGTGGTGGCACTGGTCTTGCACTTGCGAGAGATATTCACAGAAGTACTAGCAAAGGGCACCCTGCCTCCAAAACTAGAATAAGCCTCAATCGCGCTGATACCCAAGAAAGACAGAACCGACAGAATCTGGGCCCAACAGACCCATCTCGCTGCTCAATGTAGATGCAAAAATACTGCCCAAAATCCGAGCCAGTAGACTGGAGAACTGCCTTAGAGAGGTGGTTGCAGAGGACCAGACGGCTTTGCTAAAGTTATGCAGCTAACCTTGAACATCAGGCACCTGCTTAAGCTGTTTGTGATCCCATCCAGATGGAGAACACCAAATGTGATCATACATTTGGGCGGCACGGTAGCACACGTGACTAGCACTGTGGCTTCACAGCGCCAGGGTCCTAGGTTCGATTCCCAGCTTGGGTCACTGTGCGGAGTCTGCACGTTCTCCCCGTGTCTGCGTAGGTTTCCTCCCACAGTCCAAAGACGTGCAGGTTAGGTGGATTGGTCATGCTAAATTGCCCTTAGTGTCCAAAAAGGTTAGGAGAGGTTACTGGGTTACGGGGATACGGTGGATGTGAGGGCCTAAGTGGGTCGGTGCAGACTTGATGGGCCGATTGGCCTCCTTCTGCACTGTATGTTCTATGTTCTACTCCTGGACGCAGAAAAGGCCTTTGTCAGAGTCAAGTGAAAGTATCGCATCGAGAATCATACCGATCTCCATTCACAAAACCTGGTTTAGCTCACTGGGCTAAATCGCTGGCTTTTAAAGCAGACCTAGGCAGGCCAGCAGCACGGTTCGATTCCCCTACCAGCCTCACCGAACAGGCGCCGGAATGTGGCGACTAGAACTTTTCAGAGTAACTTCATTGAAGCCTACTCGTGACAAGCGATTTTCATTTCATTTCTTTAACACAGTGACACAGTGATCACGGCGTTTGTGTGTGTGTGTGTGTGTGTGGGGGGGGGGGGGGCGGGTTATTATGGGCCAGTGTTTAGAGAACACCAAAGTATATCATTGAGTTATCCTGACCCACAACTTTTAATAGATTTTGGCGATGGGGAGCACAACGGCACACTTTACCGGTGTGATGCAACAGAGATCTAAAGTATTTTTAAACGAAAACAATGTTTATTCTATGAATCCAGTTAACATTCTATAAACACACAGTAAACATACCCCCGCCAAAGATATAGTACTCTATAGGTAACCCTTCGTAACTTTCCTGGCAACATCCATAAGTCAAAGACACTGAGTAACAAAGGCAGTAGGTTTCCATTCCTTACAGAAGCAGGTATTACTTCGAAATCATCAAGTGATCTGGAGACATACTTTAGATTGCAGAGAGAGACAAAAATACACCTCCTTGCTTTGAATGCAGCTCTCCAATTGAAAACGAAACTAAAACACAAAGCCAAAAACAGCTTCCAGCTCAAAACGAAAGTAAAAAGCAAAGCCAGAGCCCAGCTCCACCCACACACTGACATCACTGCAGCCATTTAAAAAGACAAACATTTCTTAAAGTGACATTCCCATGACGGCGCGGGGGATGGGGGGGGGGGGGGCTGGTGGGGGGGAGGCGGGGGGGGGGGGAACGGAGGGGTGGGGTTGTTGGTGGTGGGCAGAATCCAAGGATCCCCAAACAAAGGCCTTCGACAGGGTCAAATGGAAATCCCTCATAGAGGCACTGGATCGGTTTGGGCAATCGCAAAACTGGCGATCGTCCTCAGAGTGGTGAGTGGATTAATAGGTATCGAAAGGGGCGACAGAAAGCATAGAGTCTCACTATGCAGATGCCCGGCTCCTCCACATCTCGAAACCCCGGACCAGCGTGGCAGGGATAATGAAACTCCGAATGGGTACCAGAGGCTTCTCAGGTTACAAGCATAACCTGGGCATGAGCAATATTTTTCCTCTAAATCTACATGGGGGAAGGGCAGAGCTGGAGGGACTGCCATTTAAACTGGCCCGATTCCGTTACCTGCCTGGGAATCAATCTAACCCATGACTGGGCATGAATCCATAAATGGAAGCTGACAATTCTGGAGGAAGTTAAAAAGGACCTGTAGAGGTGTTGTTCGTTCCCAACTCCCACTCGGGGAAGATATAGACATGTAAAGTCAATGTGATGCCCAGATTCCTCTTCCTGTTTAGACCCCTGCAAATCTACATCCCCAATGCTTTTTTCAACACAGTCGTCAAGCTAATCGTGGCGCTTGTGGGGGTGACAATGGGGAACGGGAGGAGTCGCCGAGGATGCAAAAGAAGGTCCTACAAAGGAGGAGCCCGGGTCCTTCCAATCCTAGAGTTCTACAACTGGGCGGCCATTGTAGAAAGAGTATGGTGATCGGTCTCGGAGCTGGGAACAGAGTGGGTCAGGATGGATGAGAGTTCATGCACAGGGACATCCCTCCGGCCTTTTGTCACAACTGCAGTCCCATCCCCCCAGCCAAATACTGGAGGTGCCCAGTCATAGTATCCACATTCCGAAATGGTGCCAAGTGAGGCAACACTTCGGCCTAAACAAATTTTGCACCATGGCCCCTGCAACAACATTGGTTCACTCCCGCAATAATGGACAACACCTTCAAAAGGTGGAGACAGGATGAGGGAAATCAAACGGTTAGGGTCATGTACACGGACGATGGAGTAGCCACTGTGGGGAACTGACGGAAAGGTTCCAGCTACCAAGTGGGATTGACCAGAGATGTCAAAGACTTCCTCCACACAAAGAAACAACGACACACCCCAGATACCACGATACTCACTAGTAGGAAGACCGCTGAGTATGGACGACTTAGTGGAGGGGAATTTAGGGGACGTGTATGGGCGACTGGTGGAGGAGGTACACTCCCCCCTAACCAAGGCCAGCAAGAAAGAGGAGAACTAGAGATAGTGAAAGGACTCTTGATCTGAGCACAGCGCAGGACAAATTACACTTCCACGTGAACATGGTTGTGCCTAATACAGTTAATGGAAGTGCTCACAGTGCACATAACCAGAGCTCGAACGAACAGGTTCTTCCTGGAGTTGGAGGACCAGCGCAAATGGTGCGAGGGAGACTCGGCTACCACAGCACCATGTTTTTGGTTTGCCCTAGGCCTGATGGGTATTCAACGTCCTTCTTCGAGGCCATGTCAAGGTTTGTGGGAGTGAGAGTGGCGTCATGTCCACAACCAACCATCGTCGGGTTATCAGTTCAGCCAGAGCTCTTCATGAGGAGGGAGGGTGGGTGGGGGTTGCGGGGTCTGGCGATGGAGAATACTACTCAGCTGGCGATCGGCAGCACCAACCAGACTCGTTGTTCGATTTGGCATAATGCCTCAGGCTGGAGAAAATAAAATATGCCATACTTAGAAAGGAGGAAGGCTTTCATAGGACATGGAAACCGTTCCCAACTTGTTTTGTTATATATTCGTAGCCAGAAACCAGCAAAGCAACGAGGTGGGGGGAGGGAGTGGGTAGGCAGGGAGAGGGGTGCAATGGTAGTTGAAGGCAAAGAAAAAGGAATGCGGGGTACGAACAGGAGGGACATAGCCACAAGGGACCGGTCCGATGGCAAGTTACGACCTAAACCTAGTTGTATATAAATGCCTTTGAATATTTCATTCGGCCATCTTGTAAATTGTAAAAAGTGGGGTCACGGCCAAAGTTGTTTTTCTGAAGATACTCATTTGTAAATTTAGGTTTTGGTTTGGCGCTTCCCCCCCCCCCCCCCCCCCCCGAAATATATACAATCACAATTTGTTGTGTCGAGTGAATGGCTCCCACATTTTGTTGAAACCCTCCTCTGGACCCTCAGGTGGCGACTTACATTTTCTCCTTTTGGAGAAATTCCAATAGGTCGGAAAGCCAGTCTGCAGCTTTGGGTGGTGCTTCTAATCGCCAGCTGGGCAGGATTCTCCAGTGGGCGATTAGGGAGGCATAGGCAAGGGCGTTGGCCCTCCTCCTCATGAAGAGATCTGGCTGTTCTGATACCCCGAAGACTACCTCTCTTGGGCAAGGCTCCACCGTCATCCCCACATCCTTAGACATTGCCCGGAAGAAGGCTGTCCAAGACCTGAACGTGTGCGCGTGGTTGATCAGGCCTCCTTGGCACCGTTCGCATTTGTCCTCTATCTCTGGGAAGAACCTGCTGATTTGGGATCTAGTCAAGTGGGCGTTTAGCTGCGTGAGGCTTAGCCTTGCGCACTTGGAGGCGGAGTTGACCCTGTACAGCGCTTTGCTGTACAGTCCCCTCCCTATTTCATATCCCAAGACCTTATCCCACTTCACCCTCCTCTCGGCCAGCTGGGTCTTGGCTTCCCCCTTAGCAGTTGCTGATACATGTCACCACAGATCCCATTCCCTCGGATGTCAACGTGATTATTGTGGTGTTCGTGGATACATCTTTGTTTCCCCGTAGGAGGTTTTTTGATCTGTAAGTACCTTAGATTGTCTCCGCCCACCCCCCTCCCCCCCCCATTTCCCTCCCCCCCCCCCCAGGAGCTCAAATGTTTCTGTCAGTCCCTCGAGCATTGTCAGTCTGTTGGTGAAAACGTCCCCAACTGTCAGTGTCTCCCTGTCCTGTTTCGAGATTTTGAAGGTGGCGTCCATAGTCGGTGGCGTAAACCTGTGGTTGACGCAGATGGGGCCTTGTCGGACATTTTGGTTAGTCCGAAATGCTGTTGCATTTGGTTCCGTGATGCGGGGTTGCGACCACTACTGGGCCCGTTGAATAATTATTGGGTGGGAATGGGAGTGCCGCCGTGCCTATCAACCGGAGGGAGGTTCCTCTGCAGCAGCCCTCCTCCATAAGCACTCTTTACTCTCTCTGCAGTTGCTGCTCAGTAGTAATATTGAAGGTTTGGGAGGGCTAAGCCCCCCATGGATCTCGTACTATCTTTGGTATTGTTGTGTTATTTCCTCCCCACACAAACACCATAATCAGTTCATTTGCTAAATTAAAAAAGGCCTTGGGAGGGGGGGTGTAGATCCGGAGAGGAATCTGGGAATTACGTTCATCTTGATCGTGTGCACTTTCTTTGCGAGGAAGATTGGGCATGTGTTACATCTCTGCAGGTCCTATTTAACTTCCTCCGTCAAGCTGCTCAGGTTCCACTTGTAGATCCCTGACAAGTCATGAGCCATTTGGATCCCCAAGTAACAGCATTTGTGTCAGGCCTGTTTAAAGGGCATCCCCTCCAGCTCTATCCCGCCCCCTTGTGTGGTCACCTGGAAGGTCTCATTTTTGCTCAGTTTCAGTTTGTAGCTCGAGAAAGTTCTAATGATTCCTTCCATGCTACTTTGTGGGTCCGAGATGCAGAGGAGAAGGTCAGCTGCATGCAGGAAGACCCTCTGCTCTCTGTCTCCACTTTGGATCCCTTTCCAGTTCTTTGCCGCCCTTATCACGATCACTAGTGGTTCGGTTGCCAGGGCAAAGAGCAGTGAACGGCATCCTTGCCTTGTGCCTCTGTGCAGCTGGGAGTATTTAGAGCTGCTGGTATTTGTTTGTATGCTCGCTGTAGGGCATTGTACAGGAGTTTCACCCTGGGGTGAACCTTGCTCTCAGCCCGAACTGTTTCACTACCTCTATGATGTACTTCCATTCGACTTTGACAAAGGCCTTGTCTGCGTCCAGCTGGACGATCACCTCCGGTATTCTCTCCGTGGATGAGGTCATGATCACTTTCAGGACCATTTAATGGATGATGTCTCAGCTGTCCAAAGTGTCCAGGCTGACTCTACATAGATGGAAATACTGCTGCTCAGTTTCTTTATTCCTCTCTTTCTCTATACATCCCTCTAAAATGCCTCGAGTTTTTACTATTGCTTTCACACTGTCTACTCTTCTCTAACTCGATTCATCTCCCTCTCTCTCCATCTTCTTCTCTCTGTCATCTCTCCATCTACCTCTCTATCTATATCCTCTCTCTATATCCCTCTTGTCTTGCTCATCCTTTCCCTCTTTCCTCCCTTTCCAACTTTCCATCTCCCCTTCACTGTCTATCCCTCTCCTCTCTATCCAGCGACTCTCTATCTTTTCTTTAATAACATCTCAACCGTTGATCTAGGAATGTTTCTTTTCCGTCGCGTGAGAGGGGCGGGATAGACCTTGAAGAGAAAGAATCATCTACAATATCAAATATCGGCTGACATGGAAACTAGGAAGGTATTCTTTCCGAATGATCGAGCAGCCACCAGGTTGTCACACCATAGATGTCTGATACTGTGACTTCAACGCCACTCCCTTACCAAGGGTCCGATCTCCCTGCCGGACCCACTCGACAGGGCATGTGCGGACAGGAACCCACCCCCTCCACACTCAATGGCGCGATGGTACGAGAGCAAGAGATATACAGAGAGTGATGGTAGGGTGTGGGTGGGACGAAAGAGAAACAGACTCAATCAGTTGTCGACAAAAATCAAACAGTAAGAATTATATATTGACACAAATAGATGGTTGGAATTTGAACCTTTTGTAATGAATTACTTTGGATTCTCAGCATTTATGAGAAGCTGAGTTGGGGCGGTAGAGTGATCACCACGGCAATTAATTCAAATTCCAAAGCAATGGAGAACACGCCAGTGGGGAGAGCCTGACATTTCCATTGGTATCCTGCAGGCGCCAATGCAATTATCATCCTCTCCACCAGCAGAGCCCCACCCCAAACCCCACCTCCATGCCATCACCATCACCACCATTGCAGGTAGTTTTAGATCCTCAAAGATTCCTGGTAGCATTCAGTTGATTGAAGTCGTGTAATAAATATTCTATTCAGGGAATGGAAGCACAGGTAGCCACCTCGAGGTTGCTGTCAGTTGTTTTTATTAATGAGTTGACTGATTGATGTTACAGGATATTTAATTGCGCTCTTGAACTGGTCCCTGAACCTGGGCTGAGTCACACCGTAAATAAATGCATTTGTGCAGCAATTCAAATTCAGAAGCATAATGGAAACCTCGGCAAAATTTTTAGCAAGATTATCGTAATAAACAGGATTAATTCCTGCACTGATATAATATAAGAAGTATATAACATACAAAAACCATAAAAGTATAAAACTGCCAGATATGGTGAAGAGCAAAATCATAGACTTCCTTCTGCTCTCCATCTCTGGGTCACTGCAATTCTCCCGCTTGCTCTGACTAGTCAGCCCCTTACGGACTCGACTGGTCACCAAGACGTATCTCACTGTCAGAGCGTTGAACACCAGAATTAAAACATATGGCAACAGTGGGTTCAAAACCTGATCTACCCAGCTATACGCCACCCATGCGGGATCAGTGTAATAACTTGGATTTTCATTACAGAACCAGGGAACATTGTCGATTATCTCTCCAGGTAGAAATCTAAAATACATGGGAATGTCTTTTAAACAGAATAGAATGCAGGTTGTTGATAGTACCACGGATGCAGTTTTCTCTGTGCAATATTTCATTTTCAACTTCTGACAACAAATAGCCACAAATCGGTCAAACGAGAACATGACAGTGAACCAGACCGAACATTCTGAAGTTGCAAAAACCAGGATAAAGTTAATACTGCACACTGGGGTGATATCCAGGAACGATGTGACGAAATAATAAGAAGCAATCCGATACAGTATGACCGCAGTGATAATTACCAGTAGGTCAGCTGCTGCCATGGCCACCAGATAGCGAGTGGTGCAGTTGGAGAGGCCACATTTTCCCCGGTACAGGATCAAAATCGCCACTAAATTAACTGTAATAGAAAGGGCGGCATAAAATACTGTAAATTTCTAGTTAAACAATTTCCAAGCCTGAAGGCTTGTATTGAATTCCGTGTTAAGATATTTAATAATCACGTTACCACAAGACACCATACATTTTGGGGTATGTTGCCGATGGGGAACGGCAGGACAGCCAAACATCTTCAATATTTTAATTCGGAAGGAAGGCAATGATTTAATCTGTTCACAGATATAATTGGCCATGCTCCACAGGCCTATAGCAATGCAATAGCACCCACACCTCCAATGGTGCTTTCACGCCCATTCATGCCCAAGTCTAATTATTTTCCATCATTCATATGATGTGAGTGTCGTTCACTGAATCAGCATTAATTGCCCTCCCTAACGACCCTTGAACCTAATGCTTTGCTTGACTTTTAAAAGGGCATTTTAAGAGTCAGCAACATTGCTATGGTTCTGGGTGACATGTCAGCCCGACCAGCTAAGGATAATAAATCTCCTCCCCGAAAGGGCATTAATGAAGCCGGTGTATTTATTTACAACAATGTTTTCATGGTATCATTAGATTTTTTACTCCAGATTCTTCTTGAATTCAAATTCCATCATGTGCCATGGGAGGATTAGAACTCAGGTACCCTGAATCTCTGGTGGAATCACAATACCTTAACATCATTACCTCATCATTCAAGAAATATCAAGAGACTGAACTGCACCTGTTAAAATAAAAGATAAATATTGAATATGCCCCTTGGTCCCTGTAGCATACGTGATTATAGTTACTTCTCAAGTCGATTATCTTTCATCAGAGTTCGAAATTAGGTCTTCAAGAAATGATTGACGCAGGGAAATAGGGAATGGGGAGGATAGAAGTAAGGGGATTTTCTATGATCGACTGGAGGGAAAGAGTGATTCAATGACAAGTCATGCTGAACGGTACAATGAGGGAAACTGAAGTAAGGCTCAGAAAAGGTGTAAATGGTGAAAGAAGAAGAGGACGGATTGGGGAAGTCGGCTCTTGTAGAAAGGGAACATGATGGAGAAATGTTTGAATGTTGCCCAGCCCACAATCTATGTCCACTGAGTGAATTCCCACCCCAAACATCAGATCACATCTCCTTCACCCTCACGTTTTAGGTGTGCACACCGTTCATTATAGAAATATGCCATTCAGAAGGTTGGAGGAGTGTTTAAAATCCGAGTTTTTTAAGCTCTGACCAGCAGCAAGCTATGTGCCTAACCCAGCCATAGGGGCGACGGTGGCAATGTGGTAATGTGGCTCGGCTGATGATCTAGTTAATTCTCTGGTGATGTGTGTTCAAATCTCACCAGGGCAGCTGGCAGTTGAATTCAGCTAATGGATATGGAAGATAAACAGAGTGTCATGATTACTGACCATGAGACCGTCATCAATTGTTACAGAAACGCATCTGATTCACTAATTTGCATCAGGCTTCGCAATATTCCGTTCTTGCCTGGCCTGGCCTACAAGTTCCTAATTTGTGGAACAGCATAGGAGACTGACTGGAATACAGAACTCAAATGGAAACTTGACCAGAAACCCAAGGTCGCACTTGAGGATAGGATGGGAGACTGTAACACAGGGGGAAACAAGGGAATTGAATCCTTCCAGGAAGCAGGACAGAAGCAAGTCAAATCAAAAGGGCTGGGGGAGTCAGTGCCTTTATCATAGAGATTAATCATTTAAAATACAATTAGTTGCATTAATGGGAGGGCATTTGAGTCATTCTGAATGATTCAATTAAGGTGCGTTAAATGACCTTTCTCATCTTTCAGTATGTTATCAGCTCTAACAAAGGGTCATCTGGACTCGAAACGTTAGCTCTCTTCTCTCCCGACAGATGCTGCCAGACCTGTTGAGATTTTCCAGCATTTTCTCTTTGGTTTCAGATTCCAGCATCTGCAGTAATTTATTTTTATTTAGTTCTGCCCACTCACTTCTCCACTCTAAGTGTCAAAGCTCATGACGTAACTTCCACAGTCCCACGGAGTAAGAATTCCAAAGATTCACAGCACGCTATGGAAAGACATTCCCTCCTCAACTCAATCCTCACTGGCATCACCCTTATTTTGGAAACTGTATCGCCTCGTTCTGGACTCCCCAAACAAGCGGAACATTTTACCTGCATCTCCCCTGTTTATTCCTTCAAGTACTTTTGCAGGTTAGTACGAGGAAGTCGTTACAACCTGCAGCAGTTTTGTCAATAGAACAGGTTAATTTAAGTTGAAGCTACGGAATACATGAGGGAGGAAGTGGGATAAGGGAATGCTGATCGGATTAGATTGACGGGCTAAGGTTCGTGTGGAGCAGAAATACTGGAAAATAACAGTGGGGGGTATCGTCAGTTTCAGTACTGTGAATTCGACCTTGTTCTCTATTACTTGAGCATCAATTAATAATTCATCAGTTCTTTCACAACATTGCAAAAAATTGAAGTGAATTTCAGATTGCTGACATGCTCTCTTTAAATAATCCATAACAGTTTAATGACATTAGTATTTACTGTTAGTATTTAATGTTAGTATCTCTGATTACGAAAACCTTTATCGATGCCCGCCAATTTCATATGGATTTCCTTGAGAGAAAACGTCTAATCGGCGGAAGCGTGGAGATCGGTTTTGGTCACCTGTGCTATATAGATCATTACTGGTCTGTCAAGTTAATCAGTTATGGAAATGCATAAACACAGCCCAAAGTAATGGATAGAAAACGAAAATATAACACTTGTAACCACATAAAACTGTTGGAAATAGTGTAATTGGCACTAGAATAATTAGCACACAGTGTTTGCAGCAACTATACTCATTGTAACAGTAATTAAACATTCATGCGGTTTGAATATATTAAACGTGTTGTCCACCTGTTTACTGCTGGTAAATAGTTAAAATCGGCCCCTGTTTATGCATTACGAAAGGAGACTGCGAAATAGCAATGTATTTTGTTGCAAGCACAGAATCATAAACGACATCAAACAACTACAAAAGTATCCTCCGTTACCATTAGTTACATTTATGATCACCATGATAGATCCCTGCTTTCCAGACATCAGTCACTTCAAACTATGATAGAAAACTGAAGCCGCTTGTTCCCACCGCAAGTTAGCGACACACACCCAGCTCAGTTCGACACTGACAGATACTCCCTGGAGTACACGGCCAACGGGCTCGTGTGTTCCACTCCAGTTAGTGCCCCAAACTCAGCACTAGTCTACAGCGGCAGATACTCCCAGTAATACATGGCCACTGGGTCTTGGTTTCCACTGTAGTTCTATGCAGCCACACGAGTACCTGCCCACTGAGAATTATTCGCACTTCTGTCAGATTCAGCTGTACTCCTGATCAAATGATAACACTGGTGTCCGCAGGACGGTGACCACTCGGCCAGCATAGACACTATAATTTACAGAGTAAAACTAGAGAACAGATCACACGCCCACATTTACATCAATTCAATTCTCATAGTCACTCACTAGGAACACCAATGATGGCAAGGATCGTGTAGTACACTTTCCCGATAGTGTCAAATAATTCCATGTTTTCTTTCGGTCTGACGTGTACTGTCCCTTTGTGCAGTAGTCAAACTCTGAGAATTAAGTTCTGCGTTGATGTCTGAGAGCTTTTAATTTATATCATGTGTAATCTCCACAGAGGCTACGAAGTTGCAAAATCGGTCACATGGTCACGTCTTACAAAAGAAAAAAACAGATGACGACACCCGAGTGAGCTCCCTGCTGTGGGAGAACTTATTTTCTACTGAAACTCAATTGGAAAATCATAAAGATTGAACAGCTTTAATCGTATTAATTAACTGGTAATCTAATCACGGCACAGTACCCATCCCCAACCCGCACCCTTATCCGTAGAACGATGACCGTTCAGAAATATTACCGACAAAATAGTTATTCCTTGGCATTTGTGTGGCCTCTGTTACTTTGCACTCATCAGCTCGAGGCTGAATCTTGTTCATTCGAACTGCATATGGAGAAAGACTACTTCACGATCACATTTGAAACATTAGCTAACTCTCCCACTTCCAATCCTATGATGGGAGGAAAAAACAACAGATAACGTCGTTGAAGATGGTTGGGCCAAGGATATCACCACTTGAATTCTGCTCTCTTGCCCATGTTTTGACCAAGACTGTCATCGGCTCATGAGCTGGTGGTTCGGGGAGAGCCCAACCTGAGGATTAACTAGCACGTAAATGCTGAGGACGTCCTGCTTGATAGGGCTGTCAGCAACAACATCAATCATAGCTGAGGATCTCGACAATTGGGCGGATGGGATGTATTCTGTTTTTTGTGCACAGGGACAGAGGACTGAGCAGGGGTCGATAAACATCCCTTCGAGCCTGTTCCGCCAATCAATATGGTCATAGCGTGGTCTCAAATCCACTTTGATATCTGCTCCCACACCTTTATCCCCTCCCCCACCAGCACCATCACACCCAGAACCCACGAACCTCTTTCCTACCAATTAGTTTCGAAATTTGTTTTGAATAAATTCAATGACCCAGCTTTCATTGCTTTCCGATTAAGAGAATTGCACTTACTAACAGCATTTTGAGGGCAAACAATTCTCCTCACCCCTGTCTTAAACGGTGGACCTCTTATTCTGATATTGTGTCCCCTAGCTCTCGTCCCTTCCACAAGTGGAAACATCATCAGAATATGCACCCTTTCCAATCTCCTCGGGGTCTTGTGTGTGTCAATAAAAGTCATGTCTCATTCTTCACAACTCGAATGGGCATAGGTCCAATCTGTTCAACCTCTCCTCACAGGTCAAGCCCTCATCCTAAAAAGGTGTCGAGTGAAGCTTCCTTCGATTGCTTGGTACACATTTATAGCCTTTTTCAAATAAGGAGACCAAAATTGTAGACATTATTCCAGATGTGGCCTTACTAATGCCCTGTGCAGCTGTAGTGAAACTTCCCTGCTGTTATAGCAGAGCACTCAGATCCCTCTCTGCCACCCAGGTACGCAATCCTTCTCTGTTTAAATAGTACACAGTGTTTCTATACTTCCTGTCACATGGACACGTTCACAGTTTCCCGCATTATACTCCAGCCATTTTCCCCGCTCGCTTAGCCTGCCGTTATCCCTTTTCATCCTACATCCTCACGGCGACTACGTTTCCCCTTACCTTGGTGTCATTGGCGTGGTTTGCTCTCGTCCGTTTGGTCCCTCATGCAAACCTTTGATGCAGATTGTAAATAGTTGAACAGAACTGTTACGGAGGCACTCCACGTCTGACGGATTTTAGCAGCTGTGCAAACCCATTTATTTATGGGGTAACTCAATCCACGTTCAAGGAGCATTTCAAGAGTATGGTGAAATGTCAATTTGCATCAATTATTCGTTTGATGAATAAGCAAAACTACTGAGATGGGTTTCAGTGATTTCAGTCCATGAATCTCATATTTACCTCGAGGCTGCCATATGGAAATGTGCTCGAATGGTGAATGGGACAAGCTTTTTTCACGGACTCTCTGACATAGCGATGGAACTCTAATTTATTGCATTTGATCGGAGAACTTCTGTCAAGTGTCAGGTTGGCTAATTAGTGGAAGAAGTCGTTAGCAAGGTACAAAGTAACAGAATTCTCAAAGGGCAAGAAAATTGAATAGACCTGTTGTTTAATGGATTATAATACAAATAATATACAGGATAGAAACAGAGCATTTGGCGCATATGGTCATAATGGTGATTATATCCCTTACTAGCCCTAAACATCTCAACGACCTAAACTAGCTAAGAAGAGCCAGAAGGGGACATGAGGAGTCTTTGGCAGGTAGAATCAAGGATAAACCGAAAGCTTTCTATAGATATGTCAGGAATAAAAGAATGACGAGAGTAAGAGTAGGGCCAATCAAGGACAGTAGTGGGAAGTAATGCGTGGAGTCCGAGGAGATAGGAGAGGTGCTGAATGAATATTTTTCGTCAGTATTCACACAGGAAAAAGACAATGATATCGAGGAGAATACCGAGATACAGGCTAGTAGACTAGGAGGGCTTGAGGTTCATAAGGAGGAAGTGTTAGCAATTCTGGAAAGTGTGAAAATAAGTCACCTTTGTCCACAGGAATAGTGCCAGAAGACTGGAAGGTAGCAAATGTTGCCCCCTTGTTCAAGAAGGGGAGTAGAGACAACCCCGATAACTATAGACCAGTGAGCCTTACTTCTGTTGTGGGCAAAGTCTTGGAAAGGTTTATAAGAGATAGGATGTATTATCATCTGGAAAGGAATAATTTGATTAGAGATAGTCAACACGGTTTTGTGAAGGGTTGGTCGTGCCTCACAAACCTTATTGAGTTCTTTGAGAAGGTGATCAAGCAGGTGGATGAGGGTAAAGCAGTTGATGTGGTGTATATGGATTTCAGTAAAGCGTTTGATAAGGTTCCCCACGGTAGGCTATTGCAGAAAATACAGAGGCATGGGATTCAGGGTGATTTAGCAGTTTGGATCAGAAATTGGCTAGCTGGAAGAAGACAAAGGGTGATGGTTGATGGGAAATGCTCAGCCTGGAGTCCAGTTATTAGTGGTGTACCACAAGGATCTGTTTTGGGACCACTGCTGTTTTTCATTTTTACAAATGACCTGGAGGAGGGCGTAGAAGGATGGGTGAGTAAATTTGCAGATGACACTAAAGTCGGTGGAGTTGTGGACAGTGCGGAAGGATGTTACAAGTTACAGAGGGACATAGATAAGCTGCAGAGCTGGGCTGAGAAGTGGCAAATGGAGTTTAATGCAGAAAAGTATGTGGTGATTCATTTTGGAAGGAGTAACAGGAAGACAGAGTACTGTGCTAATGGTAAGATTCTAGGTAGTATGGATGAGCAGAGGGATCAAGGGCCAGAGGAATATATTATTCAATTCATTCTGGCAAAAAAGTCGGTCAGGTGAAAAGAGGGCTTCTCCCTGTGTTTGCATGAAGCGGAATAGAAAAGCGAGAAACAGATGTCATCGTTGAACCCGCCAAAGCAGCGGCATTAAACAGCAGGTGGAAAATGATGAACAAAGTGAATTAATAATACAACTACACTCTTCACTTTCCGAGGTGTCCCGCTCCCCGATCTGCAACCAGGTCAGGGGTTTTACCCTCGTGTGTGCTCCCCATTACAGCGCAGTACAGGACCTTCGACCCTCGATGTCGGATCGTCCTTATTTTTGGGGTTATAACAGTCATGCATCTGGATTTTCAACAGGCATTTGGTAAGGCACCGCACAAGAGTTAATTGCACAAAATTGATTCTACAGGTCAAGATGGGTAGGCCATATTAGATTTTGTAATCAGTAATGAGCCAGTTAACAACTTATGTTGCACTTGAACGTCCTCGGAGCCCGTTTCCCCGCATGCTATTATCATATCATTCTATTCCTTTCACCCTCATCTGTATCCAGCATCCCGTTGGACTGATTGGATAGCTACTGTGCGTATCCCCGCGCCCATACTCACCTTCAGGCAGCAGAGAGCACAAGACAAACAAAAACCAAGAAATGCCTTAATGACTATCGTCCAGTGGCTCTGACATCCATCATTATGAAGTGCTTCAAAAGGTGAGTCATGGTACAAATCAAATCCAGCCTCCCGGATTGCCTTGATCCACTACAGTTGGTCTACCACTGCAACAGGTCCACAGCAGACGCCATCCCCCTGGCCCTGCACTCACACTGTAACACCTAGGTAACAAAGGCACATATGTCAGACTCCTATTTATTGACGACAGCTCAGGCTTCAACACCAGTATTCCTGCAAACCCCATCTCCAAACTCCATGGCCTGGGCCTCGGCCTCTCCCTCCGCGACTTAATCCTGAACTTCCTGGCCCACAGGCGCAATCAGTAAGGATAGGCAACAACACCTCCTCCGCAATCATCCTCAACAAGGGTGCCCCACAAGATTATGTCCTCAGCCCCCTACTATACTCCTTATACACCTGTGACTGTGTGGCTAAATTCCTCTCCAACTCGATTTTCAAATTTGCTGATGACACCACCGTAGTGGGTCGGATTTCAAACAATGACAAGCCAGAATATAGGAATGAGATAGAGAATCTGGTGAACTGGTGCGATGACAATAATCTCTCCCTCAATATCAACGAAACAAAGGAGATTGTCATCGACTTCAGGAAGCGTAGTCAAGAACATGCCCCCATCTACATCAATTGCAATAGAGTAGAGAAGGTCGAGAGCTTCACGTTTTTAGGTGTCCAGATCACCAACAAACTGTCCTGGTCTCTCTCTGACGACACTATGGTTAAGAAAGCCCATCAACGACTCTACTTTCTCAGAAGATTAAGGAAACTTGGCATGTCAGCTACGACTCTCACCAACATTTATAGATGCACCATAGAATGCATTTTTTCTGGTTGTGTCACAGCTTGGTATGGTTCCTGCTTGCCCAAGGCCGCAAGAAATTACAAAAGGTCATGAATGTAGCCCAGTCCATCACGCAAACCAGCCTCCCATCCATTGACTCTGTCTATAATTCACGCTGCTTCAGAAAGGCGACCAGTGTAATTAAGCAACCCACGCACCCCAGACATACTCTCTTCCACCTTCTTTCAACAGGAAAAAAAGCAAGAATTTGAGGTCACGTACCAACCGACTCAAGAACAGCTTCTTCCTCACTGCCATCAGACATCTGAATAGACCTACCTCGTATTAAGTTGATCTTTTCTCTGTACCCTAGTTATGACTGTAACATTACATTCTGTAGTGCTTCCTTTCTTCCCGATGTACGGTATGCGTTATCTGTACAGCATGCAAGAAACAATACTTTTCACTGCATACTAATACATGTGACAATAATAAATGATATCAAAAAAATCAGTAGCCCCACCTATCGTTTTTTGCACACTAAGGGCAATTTAGCATGGCAAATCCACCTAACCTGCATATTTTGGACTGTGGGAGGAAACTGGAGCACCCGGAGAAACCCACAGACACACGGAGACAATGTGCAGACTCCACACAGAAATTGGCCCAATCTGGGAATCAAACCTGGGACGCTGGAGCTGTTAAGCAACAGTGCTAACCAATGTGCTACCGTGCCGCCCATCCTCTACTCCAAGGAAAACAACCCAAGTATACCCAATCACTCTTCATCGCTGAAACTGCCCAACCCAGACAATATCATGGTAAGTCTCTCTGCACCCTTTCAAGTGCTATCACATCCCTCAATACTGTGGTTCCTTACTGCACACAATACACCAGCTATGGCCTAAGCAACAATTTATACAGTTCCAGCATTATCTCCTTGCTCTTAAACTGTATGCCTCGGCTAATAAAATCATGTAAAACAGATGCCATTTTAACCATTGTATCCATCTGTCCTGCTAACAAGGTGCCCGTGTACATGCACACCAAGGTCGTCGGTGCTCCACAGGGTTCTACCATTTATCATGTATTCTTTTGCCATTCGTTGTCCTACTGACGTGCATTACCACAAACCTATTTGGATTGAATTAAATTTGCCACTGAGCAGCCCATCTGACCAGCCTGTCTACATCCTCCTATGAGCTAAGATAATCCTCTTGATGATTTACCACCCTACCAATTTACATATCATCCGCAAATTTATTGTTCAGCCCTCTTACATTCAAGTCTCAATCATTTCTATCAACCACAGTTAGAAAAACATCCTCAGCTATCACTGTCTGCTTCCTGCATCTTAGCCAATGATGGATCCAATTTGCCAAATTTCCTTGGATCCCATGGGCTCTGACCTTCGGTATCAGTCTCTCATGTGAGAGCTTATCAAAAGCCTCGCTGAAGTTGAAATAGACTTCGTCAAATGCATTTCCCTTAGCTACACACCTAGTCAACTCTTCGAAAAATTGAATCAAGTTGGTCTGGCATGACTTCCCCTTAACATAACTATGCAGACTGTTCTTGATTAACCCCTGCCTCGCCAAATGCAGATTAATTCTGTCACTCAGAATTCCTTTCAATAGTTTCCCCGCCACTGACGTTAGACGGACTGCTCTGTCGACTACTGGTTTATCTATTTTCAGCATTCAAAGAGTCCAGCTAACATTTTAACCAGTCAATTCCACACACAGTAGATGTGCAGCCACGAACCAATACACAATTGAAGGATTCTGCCACCAACACCCTCATTACCAGAATAAATCTGCTTATTAAGAGGACAATGCGTTCCTTCTGGTCACTATCTTTTTCCTCTTCCGATTCTTCCAGGTGATGTGTAGCTTCAAACACTCTTTTATAACGTGTTGGACAGTTGAAAGCATAATGGTCTTGAAAGTCACACCGAAACCATCGCTTTATCGCTGACTGACCCATTTGTGACATGAGATCCATAGGAATTCAATGTTTCCCCAGGAACATCTTGAAGGCCTCTATCATCTGATCGAATAAAGTATCATCTGCAACTTAACTCCTTTCAAAACCAGGAGCCTATTCATATTGGTCACTCTCGCACAGTCTAGTAACTTAAATGCCAACACAGATTGTGGAAGTTCCAGGCGGTGTTTATGCAGCTTTCTGTATAGTCTGCTCTTACCTCTCCCTCTCTCATCGATTGTGAGTGGCCTTATCCTGGGAGGTGGGAAACAGAAAGTGCACCGTGTTAGACAGTCCGACTCATGCAGTCTAGGGTTGGGTAGCTGGTGGCATCAGTATGTGTTTGGTCGCCCTATGATAATTTAGCATGGCCAATCCACCTACCCTCCACATCTTTTCCCACGTAAACACGGAGAAATGTGCAAACTCGAGGTAGAGAATGACCCGGGCCGATACCTAATGTCAGTTACTCACCAAGCAATCAATTTAACACTCTCCTGTGACGTGTGACTATTGATGTTTTTCTTCAAATACAGAGCGTTGCCTGAGCAGCTCCTGAGCCTCCAGCAAGCTCTTCCAGGGCACTCTCCTGCCTGAAGGTGACTGAGGGCCCCGAGCTTTGCGTTCCCTTTATCCTCCGACCCCAGGAGAGTGTCCCTTGCTTGTTTGATTTGATTGGATTTGACTTATTATTGTCTCATGCATTAGTAGACAATGAATTGTATTGTTTCTTGCATGCTATACAGAGAACGCATACGTACATAGGGAAGTAATGAGAGACAACAGAATGTAATGTTACAGTCATAACGAGGGTGGAGAGAAAAGCTCAACTTAATACGAGGTAAATCTATTCAAAAATCTGATGGCAGCAGGGAAGAAGTTGTTCTTGAGTCGGTTGGTATGTGATCTCAAACTTTTGTATATTTTTCCTAGTGGAAGAAGGTGGAAGATAGTATGTCCCGGGTGCGTGGAGTCCTTAATTATACTGGTTGCCTTTTCGAGGCATCGGGAATTGTAGACAGAGTCAATGGATTGGAGGCTGGTTTGCGTGATGGACTGGGTTACATACACGACCTTTTGTAATTTCCTTGCGGCCTTGGGCAGAGCAGGATCCATACCAAGCTGTGATACAACCAGAAAGAATGCTTTCAATTATGCATCTGTAAACGTTGGTGAGAGTCGTAGCTGATATGCCAAATTTCCTTAGTCTTCTGAGATCGTATTGTCGTTGTTGGGCTTTCTTAACTATAGTGTCGGCATGGGGGGACCAGGACAGGCTGTTGGTAATCTGTACACCTAAAAGCCTGAAGCTCTCGACCCTTTCTACTTCATCCCCATTGATGTAGACAGGGGCATTTTCTACACTTCGCTTCCTGAAGTCGATGACAATCTCTTTCGTTTTGTTGACATTGAGGGAGAATTATTGTCGTCGCACCAGTTCATCATATTCTCTATCTCATTCCTATTCTCTGTATCGTCATTGTTTGAAATCCGACCCACTACAGTGGTGTCATCAGCAAATTTGGAAATCGAGTTGGAGGGGAATTTGGCCACACAGTCACAGGTGTATACGGAGTATAGTAGGGGGCTGAGGATACAGCCTTGTTGGACACCGGTGTTGAGGATGACCGTGGAGGCGTTGTTGCCTGTCCTTACTGGTTGTGGTCTGTGGGTTATGAAGTTCAGCATCCAGTCGCAGAGGGAGGAGCCGAGGTCCAGGCCACGGAGTTTGGAGATTAGTTTCGTTGGAATAATAGTGTTGAAGGCTGAGCTGTAGTCAGTAAATAGGAGTCTGACATAGGTGTCTGTTATCTAGGTGTTCCAGTGCTGAGTGCAGGGCCACGGAGATGGCGTCTGCTGTGGACCTGTTGCAGCGGTAGGCGAACTGTATGGATTAAGGCAATCCGGGAGGCTGGAGTTGATTCGTGCCATGACTAACCTTTGGAAGCACTTCATAATGATGGCTGTCAGAGCCACTTGACGATAGTCATTAAGGCACGTTCTTTGGCTTTTCTTTGGTACAGGGATGATAGTCGTCTTCTTGAAGCAGATAGGGACCTCAGATTGCTGGAAAGAGAGGTTGAAGATGTCTGTGAATACCCCCGCCAGCTGATCCGTGCATGACATAAGTGCTCTCCGGGTACCACTTCGGGCCAGTGGCATTCTGTGGGTTGACCTTCGAGAAGGCTGCTCTTCTCGAATGCCTTACTAAAATCCATGTACACTACATCCACTGCTTTACCTTCATCCACATGCTTGGTCACCGCCTCAAAGAATTCAATAAGATTTGTAAGGCAAGACCTACCCCTCACAAATCCGTGCTGACTATCCCTAATCAAGCAGTGTCTTTCCAGATGCTCAGAAATCCTATCCTTCAGTACCCTTTCCATTACTTTGCCTACCACCGAAGTAAGACTAACTGGCCTGTAATTCCCAGGGTTAACCCTAGTCCCTTTTTTGAACAGGGGCACGACATTCGCCACTCTCCAATCCCCTGGTACCACCCCTGTTGACAGTGAGGACGAAAAGATCATTGCCAACGGCTCTGCAATTTCATCTCTTGCTTCCCATAGAATCCTTGGATATATCCCGTCAGGCCCGGGGGACTTGTCTATCCTCAAGTTTTTCAAAATGCCCAACACATCTTCCTTCCTAACAAGTATTTCCTCGAGCTTACCAATCTGTTCCACACTGTCCTCTCCAACAATATCGCCCCTCTCATTTGTGAATACAGAAGAAAAGTACTCGTTCACAACCTCTCCTATCTCTTCAGACTCAATACACAATCTCCCGCTACTGTCCTTGATCGGACCTACCCTCGCTCTAGTCATTCTCATATTTCTCACATATGTGTAAAAGGCCTTGGGGTTTTCCTTGATCCTACCCGCCAAAGATTGTTCATGCCCTCTCTTAGCTCTCCTAATCCCTTTCTTCAGTTCCCTCCTGGCTATCTTGTATCCCTCCAATGCCCTGTCTGAACCTTGTTTCCTCAGCCTTACATAAGTCACCTTTTTCCTCTTAACAAGACATTCAACCTCTCTTGTCAACGATGGTTCCCTCACTCGACCAGCTCTTCCCTGCCTGACAGGGACATACATATCAAGGACACGTAGCACCTGTTCCTTGAACAAGTTCCAGGAAGTGTCCTTCCCTGCCAGCCTATGTTCCCAACTTATGCACTTCAATTCTTGTCTGACAACATCGTATTTACCCTTCCCCCAATTGTAAACCTTGCCCTGTTGCACGTACCTATCCCTCTCCATTACTAAAGTGAAAGTCACAGAATTGTGGTCACTATCTCCAAAATGCTCCCCCACTAACAAATCTATCACTTGCCCTGGCTCATTACCCAGTACTAAATCCAATATTACCCCTCCTCTGGTCGGACAATCTACATACTGTGTTAGAAAAGCTTCCTGGACACACTGCACAAACACCACCCCATCCAAACTATTTGATCTGAAGAGTTTCCACTCAATATTTGGGAAGTTAAAGTCGCCCATGACTACTACCCTATGACTTCTGCACCTTTCCAAAATCTGTTTCCCAATCTGTTCCTCCACATCTCTGCTACTATTGGGGGGCCTATAGAAAACTCCTAACAAGGTGACTGCTCCTTTCCTATTTCTGACTTCAACCCATACTACCTCAATAGGGTGATACTCCTCGAACTGCCTTTCTGCAGCTGTTATACTATCTCTAATTAATCTCTAACTGTAAAGGCAAGAAGGGCAAGATGTTAATAATCACATCACTAATCTCATCCCATGCATTTTGGGGTATATTAACGATGGGGAAGGGCTGAACAACCAAACATTTTCAACATTTTAATTGGTCTGGAAAGCAACTATTTTTAATTTTTCACAGGTACAAGTGGCCATGATCCACAGGCCTCCGGTAATGCAATAGCTTCCAAGCCCCTAATTGTGCATCTAGGCCAATTAAGATCCAAGTCCAAATATTTTTCTTCATTGATTGAATGTGACTGTCGTTTATTACCCTCCCAAATTGCTCTTGGACTCAAGTCTGTTCGGAGGGGATTTTAAAAACCAACACCATTGCTGTGGTTCTGCAGTCACGAATAGACCGGCCAGGTAAGAACAACAGATTTCCTCTCCTAAAGGACATCTGCCATGGGAGGATTCGAATTTAGGACGCCGAACTCTCTGGTCCAGTGACAATACCACAACACCATCACCTCATCACTAAAGCAAAATAAGGAGCCGGAACTGGACCTGATTAAATAAAAGAGAAATGCTGAATATAGTCCTCAGACGCGGTGGCATGTGTGAATAGAACAAAGAAACGTACAGCACAGGAACAGGCCCTTCGGCCCTCCAAGCGCGTGCCCACCATGCTGCCCGCTAAACTACAATCTTCTACACATCCTGGGTCCGTATCCCTCTAATAGCATCCTATTCATGTATTTGTCAAGATGCCTCTTAAATGTCACTATCCCCACCAACGTTAAGTGCAGTGTATCCCACCTCTTAAGATCCTCCTTGGCCTCCTCCACCAGCTTCATCAAGTTCCACTTATGAAGCCCCATCCATTCCCTCGCTACATGAATTCCCAAGTCTCGAAACCTATCCCTCGCTACCACAGATGACTTACTCCTAAATTAGCCCGCTGTGCCAGCTCATTCGCCGGGGATACCTCGCTTTTCCCTATATTCAGCTTGTATCCCGAGAACCTTCCAAACCTTCTCCAGTCCTCCCCATACTCTCCAACGGATCCGAAACATACAGCAAGAGGTCATCGACACAGAATAATGCTCCCTCTGTCCCCTCATTATCCACTGCCACTCTACCGACCCCGTGAGAGCCATCGCCAATAGCTCGATGGCCAGCGCAAACAGCAGCAGTGACAGCTGGCACCCCTGCCTCGTACCCCTGTGTAAGACAAAGCTTCGTGAGCTCATATCATTCGTCCTCACCCTCGCTTTTGGCGCCACATATAGCAACCGCACCATGCCACAAATCTCGGCCCAAACCCAAACCTTCCCAAAACTTCGAAAATGTACTGCCACTCCAACCGAGCAAATGTCCATGTCCATGGCCACCAACCTCTCTGGACCTGAGGTCTCCATGGATTCATTGCCACACTCAACAGCCGTCTTACATTACTTGTGAGCTGCCTGCCCTTCACCACCGGGACACAATCCCCCATCCTCCCCGCCAACAACTTAGCCAATACTTTCACATCCGTGTTCAATAGTGATGTGGGTCTATACAACCCACATTCCACCGGATCCTTCACTTTTTGGTGGATTAGTGTGATTACTGCCTGCTTCAACATCTCCGGCAACTCCCTCTTCTCCAGGGCTTCATTAAACGCCCCCAACAGATGTGGTGCCAGGTCCGCCGCAAATTCCTCATAGAATTCTGCCGGGTACCCATCCGGCCCAGGGGCCTTCCCCGACTTCATACCCCTGATACTATCCAGCACCTCCCTCAACCCCAGGGGCTCCTTCAACGCCTGCCTCTTTGCTTCATCCACCGGGGGAAATTCCAGCTCGTCCAGAATCTACCGCATGTCCCCCTCCTCTCCTCCTGGGTATGCCTCATAAAGTTCCTGGTAATACTCTCTAAATGCCTGATTTATCATCCCTGGCTCTGACACCACATTCCCAACCCCAGTCATGATCGTCAATATTTCCCTGGACGCAGCCTGCCTCTGCAGCTTGTACGCCTTCTCCCCATTCTCGTATTACACCCCTCTTGCCCTACGCAGTTGCACTCCCGCCCTCCCCGTTGGCATCCTGTCAAAGTGCCCCTGCACCGTTTTCCTCCTCGCTAATCCCTCCATGGTGGGCACCCTCGAATATTCCCTATCCACCTCCATTATCTCGCTCACTAGACGGTAATGTTCCACCCTCCTTTCCTTAGTCGCATGAACCGTAAATGAGATAATTTCTCCCTGGACCACTGCCTTCAGTGCTTCCCAAAAAATGCCAGCCGACACCTCCCCATTCTGATTGAACTCCATATCATGCCTAATCGGCAACCGCACCTTATCACAAAATCCTCCATCTGCCAACAACCCCGAGTCAAACCTCCACCCGGCCTCTGCTCTCGTCTCATATTGAACCGAATATCCAGCCAGTGGGGTGCATGGTCGGAGATAACTATCCCCGCATACTCTGCCCCCTCCACCCCAACCAAAATCTCCCGACTCACTACAAAGTAATCAATCCTTGAATACACCTTATAGATGTGTGAAAAGAAGGAATACTCCCTTCTCCCTTGGTTCTGAAAGCACCGTGGATCCACCATACCCATCCTCCCAATACCCCCCCCTCCCCGCGCTCCCTTGCCATTCGTACCCTACCCATCGACCTGGGGCTCGATCTATCCATCCTCGGCTCCAGGACACAATTAAAATCGCCTCCCATGAGCAAGTGGTGCGTGGCCAAATCCGGGATTGCTGCCAGCTTCCCCATCATAAAACACATATCATCCCAGTTTGGGGCATAGACATTTACCAACACTACTGGTGCCCCTTCCAATACCCCACTCACAATCACATATCTCCCACCTGGATCCCTCACCTCCTTCGCACTCACTAATCCCGTTTTTTTGCGTATTAAAATTGCCACACCCCTCGATTTCAAATCAATCCCCGCGTGAAAAACCTGTCCGACCCACCCCTTCCTTAACCTAACCTGGTACTTCACATGGAGGTGCGTCTCCTGCAAAAAGACAACCCCCTCATTCAATCTCTTGAGGTGCGCGAACACCTACGACCTTTTTACCGGCCCATTCAGTTCCACGTTACCAACCTTACTGGAGGCTTGCGCCTCCAATTCCCTCTAGTCCGTGATCTTTACCACTTAACTCCTGCCCCTTTAATTCCACTCTCCACCTAGCCCATCCCAGATGGCCCCTTTCTCCACCCTTGACCATGTCATCTCTCACCCCCTGCTGCACTGCAGAACCCCCACTCCCCGCTTTTCCCCATCCCCTTCTTCCGCCCCCCCACTTCCCCTTTCGCTCCTCCTCCCGGCCACCCCTCTTGGCCTTCTCCCCTACCACCTCACTTCCGTTCACAAGCATAACCTCAGCGCAGCTGCCCCTGCCCAAAAGCACATCCTAAAGTACTCCCCCTCCCTCTTCCCCCAAATCCGCAGCTCAAAGAGGAAAGCCTCCTGCTGGCCTGACCCTCCCCTACCCAAACATGAACTTCTCCTGAACTCCAGGTAGCCTTCTTGAACGAGTACTTTTCTTCTGTATTTACAAATGAGAGGGGCGACATTGTTGGAGAGGACAGTGTGAAACAGGTTGGTAAGCTCGAGGAAATACTTGTTTGGAAGGAAGATGTGTTGGGCATTTTGAAAAACTTGAGGATAGACAAGTCCCCCGGGCCTGACGGGATATATCCAAGGATTATATGGGAAGCAAGAGATGAAATTGCAGAGCCGTTGGCAATGATCTTTTCGTCCTCACTGTCAACAGGGGTGGTACCAGGGGATTGGAGAGTGGCGAATGTCGTGCCCCTGTTCAAAAAAGGGAATAGGGATAACCCTGGGAATTACAGGCCAGTTAGTCTTACTTCGGTGGTCGGCAAAGTAATGGAAAGGGTACTGAAGGATAGGATTTCTGAGCATCTGGAAAGACACTGCTTGATTAGGGATAGTCAGCACGGATTTGTGAGGGGTAGGTCTTGCCTTACAGGTCTTATTGAATTCTTTGAGGAGGTGACCAAGCATGTGGATGAAGGTAAAGCAGTGGATGCAGTGTACATGGATATTAGAAAGGCATTTGATAAGGTTCCCCATGGTAGGCTTATGCAGAAAGTAAGGAGGCATGGGATAGTGGGAAATTTAGCCAGTTGGATAACGAACTGGCTAACCGATAGAAGTCAGAGAGTGGTGGTGGATGGCAAATATTCAGCCTGGATCCCAGTTACCAGTGGCGTACCGCAGGGATCAGTTCTGGGTCCTCCGCTGTTTGTGATTTTCATTAATGACTTGGATGAGGGAGTTGAACGGTGGGTCAGTAAATTTGCAGACGATACGAAGATTGGTGGAGTTGTGGATAGTAAGGAGGGCTGTTGTCGGCTGCAAAGAGACATAGATAGGATGCAGAGCTGGGCTGAGAAGTGGCAGATGGAGTTTAACCCTGAAAAGTGTGAGGTTGTCCATTTTGGAAGGACAAATATGAATGCGGAATACAGGGTTAACGGTAGAGTTCTTGGCAATGTGGAGGAGCAGAGAGATATTGGGGTCTATGTTCATACATCTTTGAAAGTTGCCACTCAAGTGGATAGAGCTGTGAAGAAGGCCTATGGTGTGCTCGCGTTCATTAACAGAGGGATTGAATTTAAGAGCCGTGAGGTGATGATGCAGCTGTACAAAACTTTGGTAAGGCCACATTTGGAGTACTGTGTACAGTTCTGGTCGCCTCATTTTAGGAAGGATGTGGAAGCTTTGGAAAAGGTGCAAAGAAGATTTACCAGGATGTTGCCTGGAATGGAGAGTAGGTCTTACGAGGAAAGGTTGAGGGTGCTAGGCCTTTTCTCATTAGAACGGAGAAGGATGAGGGGCGGCTTGATAGAGGTTTATAAGATGATCAGGGGAATAGATAGAGTAGACAGTCAGAGACTTTTTCCCCGGGTGGAACAAACCATTACAAGGGGACATAAATTTAAGGTGAAAGGTGGAAGATATAGGAGGGATATCAGAGGTAGGTTCTTTACCCAGAGAGTAGTGGGGGCATGGAATGCACTGCCTGTGGAAGTAGTTGAGTCGGAAACATTAGGTACCTTCAAGCAGCTATTGGATAGGTACATGGATTACGGTAAAATGATATAGTGTAGATTTATTTGTTCTTAAGGGCAGCACGGTAGCATTGTGGATAGCACAATTGCTTCACAGCTCCAGGGTCCCAGATTCGATTCCGGCTTGGGTCACTGTCTGTGCGGAGTCTGCACGTCCTCCCCGTGTCTGCGTGGGTTTCCTCCGGGTGCTCCGGTTTCCTCCCACAGTCCAAAGATGTGCGGGTTAGGTGAATTGGCCAATGATAAATTGCCCTTGATCTCCAAAATTGCCCTTGGTGTTGGGTGGAGGTGTTGGGTTTGGGTAGGGTGCTCTTTCCAGGAGCCGGTGCAGACTCGAGGGGCTGAATGGCCTCCTTCTGCACTGTAAATTCAATGATAATCTATGATTAATCTAGGACAAAGGTTCGGCACAACATCGTGGGCCGAAGGGCCTGTTCTGTGCTGTATTTTCTATGTTCTTCAAAAGCAAACAAACAGATGTTAAACACAAACAGTCCCATAAAACAAGACGGAGGATGGTAAAATCCATCCCCACATAAACCTTTCACCCCTACAACTCCTTACAATCTCATCATTGGAGAGAACCCTCACCCAACAAAAAAAGGTGAAAATCCCTCAATCCTTACACCCACTTCAAACATGCTCCTGACCATTACCTCGTGCCAGCACCCCAGTTCCCAAGCATTGTCCATTCAGTTCTCCCCAGTTTATGCTCATTAATGAAGTCTTCGGACGCTTCTGGAGTCTCGAAATAATACTCCCGGCCTCCGAACGTCATCCATAATTTCGTCGGGTAGAGCACCCCCAGACCTGATCTGCCGCCGGTACAGCACTGCCTTGTCCTTGTTGAAACCTGCCCGCCGTTTTGCCAACTCGGCTCCGATGTCCTGATAAATCTGGACGTTATTTCCCTCCCAGTCGCAGCTAAGCTTCTCCCTGGGCCACTGTGGAATTTTCTCTTTCACCACAAATTTATGGAGTCTCACAATCACCGCCCACGATGGCTTCCCAGCTCTAGGCTTTTGCCTCAGAGACCTATGCGCTCCGTCCATTTCAGGTACCTTATCTAGCACCCCTTCTGCCACCAGTCCCGCCAGCATGCTCGAGACGTACCTCGTGGCACTCACACCTTCTACTCCTTCAGGCAGGCCCACTATTCGCAGGTTCTGTCTTCTCGAGGTATTCCCCTGCTCCTCAACCGTTGCCCTCAGCGTTTTACAAAGGTCTCCTAGGAGCCCCAGCTCCGCCTCCAGAGCCACCACACGATCGCTGTGGTCCGAGATTACTCCTTCAATCTCCCTAATCTGTGACCCCTGCACCTCCAAACAGTTCTCCATCTGCTCCAAAGTACTCTTCAGGGTAGCTTCTGCAATGGCCTTTGCATGATCCTCATGCAATTCTTTCCTCTGTTTATGGAATTCCTCCTTGATAAAAGTCATCAGTTCCTGAATCTGGGCGTTACAGCTTGCCCCACCCCCGCCTGCATGCTGGAAGAGACCGTGTGAAGCACAAGACTGTTTCAACTTTCCAGCCAAACCTCTCACTGTTTGCTGCCAGGTCCGGTGATCAGAAGACATACCATTCCAGGGGTAAACGACTCCGCTAACATGTACCTACGCTTTTTCATCAAAATTCCACCCGGATCTGGGTAAAATGAGCCCTTTTCTGTGACTTTGAACAGGAACAGCCCTTGATGTGACCAATCACTCCATGGTCACAAGCGGAAGTTGGATCATTTATATATACAGCAAACAGCAGAGGTACCAGCACTCGTCCTTGTGGAACGCCATGAGCTACAGACCTCCATTCAGAAAAACACTCTTCCACCATTACACTCTGTCTTCTATAACCAAGCCAGTTCTCTATCCATCTAGCCAGCGCACCCCGAAACCCATGTGATTTTAGTTTTTGTACTAGTCTGCCCTGTGGCATCTTGTAAAACGCCTTACTTAAGTCCATATAAACTACATCCGCAGCCCTTCCCTCATCAATATTCTTTGTCACATCTTCAAAACCTCATGAGCTTCCCCGTACAAAACAATGCTCCCTGTCACTCACTCGTCAATTTTGCTCCAAATGTCCATATATCCTGTCCCTCAGTATATTTTCCACAAGCTTCCGCACCACTGAAGTCAGGCTCACCGACTTATAATTTGCTGGATTGTCCCTGCTTTCGTTCTTAAACAAGTGAATAATATTAGCTATTCTCCAGTCCTCTGGAACCTTGGCTGTGGTCAAAGAGGATGGGAAGATGTCTGTCAAGGCCCCAGCTAATTCTCCCCTTGCCTCCCGCAGTCATCTGAGATAGATACCATTCGGCCCCGGGGACTTTTAAAATCGAACATAGAACATACAGTGCAGAAGGAAGCCATTCGGCCCATCGAGTCTGCACTGACCCACTGAAGCCCTCACTTCCACCCTATCCCTGTAACCCAATAATGCCTCCTAACCTATTTTTTTTGGACACTAGGGGCTTTTCACAATAACTTCATTGAAGCCTACTTGTGACAATAAGCGATTTTCATTTCATTTCATTTTCATTTAGCATGGCCAATCCACCTAACCTGCAAGTCTTTGGACTGTGGGAGGAAACTGGAGCACCTGGAGGAAACCCGCGCAGACACGGGGAGAACGTGTAGACTCCGCACAGACAGTGACCCAGTGGGAAATTGAACATGGGACCCTGGCAAAGTGAAGCCACAGTGCTACCCACTTGTGCTACCGTGCTGCCCATTAAGCTAGACCTGTCTAGCTTAATGCAATTTAGGATACTCAATACTTCCTCTTTTCATATATTGACCTTCTCAAGAGACTTCATACACCTATCCCTAACCCCAACATCCATCATGTCCTTCTCACTGGTGAATACCGATACAAAGTACTCATTAAGGAGTTCACCCACCTTGTGGTTCCACACATAACTTCCCGCCATTGTCCTTGAGTGGGCCTACTCTTTTTATTGCTGCACATTTGCTCCTAATATATGCATTAAAAGCCTTGGGATTCTCCATGACCATGTTTGGTAAAGAAATGTCACGGCCCCTTTTAGCCCTTCTAATTCCACAATTTAGTTCCTTCCTACTTTCACTGTACTCCACAACGGCTTTGTCAATTTTTAGATGCCTAGATCTATTGTATGCTTCCTTTTTCCTTTTGACTAAGCTTAGAATTTCCCTTGTCATCCATGGTTCCCGAATTGTGCCATTTCTATCCTTCATTTTTGCGGGGACATGCCTGTCCTGCACTTCAATTAACTGGCCTTAAAGCTTACCACATCTCATACTTAGATTTGTGCTCAAATAGCCGTTCCCAATCGACATCCCCCAGTTCTTGTCTACTTTGGATGTAATTGACCCTCACCCAATTCAGCACCCTCACCCACGGGCCACTCTTGTCCTTCGCCATGAATACTTAAATCGTCTGCAATTATGGTCGCGAAGCCCACAGTGCTCCCCTACTGAAACATGAGTCAACTGGCCTGGCTCATTCCCCAATACCAAGTTTGTATGATTGTCAACATATTGTATCAAAAAGCTCTCCTGGACACATCTAGCAAATTGCTCTCCATCAGAGTCCCTGACTGTAAGGGATTCCCAGACATGTTAAAGTCACCCATCACAATTACCCTGCTTTTTCACACCATTTCAGTATCTGACTACACTATTGCTCCTCGGTGTTCCGTGGGTTGTTGGGAGATCTATAGAACACTCCAAATATTGTGATTTCATCCTTCCTATTCATGGGCCCCACACATAATGCCAAACTACAAGATCCCTCCAATGTGTGCTCCATAAACACAGCTGTGATCTGCTCGCTAATCGGCAATGCAACACCCCTCTTTTGTTTCCCCTTCTGTTCCGTCTAAAACAATGATATCCCGGAATGTTAAGCTGCCAGTCCTGTTCCTCCTTTAACCATGTCTCTGTAATTGCAATTACATCACAGTTCCATGCAGTAATGCCACCTCTCAGTTCATCTGGTTTACCTGTTATACTTCTTGCATCGAAGCAAACACACTCCAGGTCTCCAGTCCCGATGAGCCCCCCACTACCTGCTCTTACCCTGCTCTATGTATATCTCAGTCTCACTTTTTTCCCAGTCGCTACATTTACTGGCCTGCTGTTCCGTCCCCACCCCCCACCCCCGTCACACTAGCTTAAACCCTTCAGAACAGCACTGGCAAACCTCCCGCCCAGGATACTGGTGCCCTTCCAGGGCGGGTGCAACCCCTCCTTCGTGTACAGTCCCTACCTTCCCCTGAATATATTCCAGTGATCCATATAGCTAAAGTCCTACCTCCTTCACCAGCTCTTTAGCCACGTGTTGAACTGTACTATCTCCCTGTCCCAAGCCTCACTAGCACGTGGCACCCTGACCCTGCTCTACATCAGATCAAGTTGTGGTGCCAGAGGCTTGGCTGCTGCTGGTATCTTCCCCTGAGAGGCTATCTCCCCAACAGTATACAAAACGGTATACCAGTTTGAGAGGGGAATAATCACAGGAGGCTCCTGCCTTATCTCCCTGGCTTTCCTGGCGGGCACCTAGTTATCTGTCCGAACCTGTGGTGTGATCTCCCTGTAGCTAGTGTCTATCAGGCACTCTGCCCCTGCATGCTCCACAAAGAGTCCAGCTGCTGCTCCAACTGAACTACGCGGCCTGTGAGGAGATGCAGCTGGTCGCAATTCCCACAGACCTAGTCATCAGGGACACTAGAAATCTCCCTGATCTCCCATATTTGGCAGAAGGAGCACATTACTGTCTCAAGTGTTACAGTACAGTCGAGAAGAACAACACAGGGTGTTGAGCGGCTCTAGTTGGGACGGAACATGATCGAGAAAGCTTTGGATGTTGTCCAGCCCACAAGCGATGTACATTGAGGGAATATCCACCACAAGCTTCAGGCCACACCCCTTCCACTCTCAGAGTTTGGGTGTACCCATCATCCATTATAGAAACTTGCCATTCAGAAAGTTGGAGGCAGTGTTTACAATCCAACGTTTCTGTGCGAAATCCAGCAACTAACAACGTGCCTATCCCAGCGAAAGTGGAGATGGTAGCAAAGTGACAATGTGGCTCGGCTTCTGATCCAGCGACCTCGGCTAATTTCTGGGGCGGGTGATCAAATCCCACTATTGCAGCTGACAGCTGAATTCAGTTAATGAAATTAGAAATTAAGTGGTAGAATGATGACAATAAAAGTGCCATTGATTGTTTCAGGAACACATCTGGTTCACTAATTTCCTTTAGGGAGGAAATCAGCCCTCCTTACCTGGCCTGGCCTGCATGTTCTTCATTTGTGCGGAAGTATAGGATGCAGAATTCAAATGGCAACATGACGAGAAACTCAGGGTCGCACTTGAGGACAGGATGATGTGGAGATGCCGGCGTTGGACTGGGGTGAGCACAGTAAGAAGTCTTACAACACCAGGTTAAAGTCCAACAGGTTTGTTTCGATGTCACTAGCTTTCGGAGCGCTGCTCCTTCCTCAGGTGAATGAAGAGGTATGTTCCAGAAACACATATATAGACAAATTCAAAGATGCCAAACAATGCTTGGAATGCGACCATTAGCAGGTGATTAAATCTTTACAGGACAGGATGGGAATGGCTTTCCAAACCATCACTCAAACGGCGGATTATACTTCCAATGTGGATGGGAACACATCGTGAGCAATGAATGCAGTAGCTAGATTGGAAGAAATACAAGTAAACGTGTTTTCCAGTTGCATGGATGTTGGGATGTAATCAGGTGAAAGGGCAGGAGATGCATCTTGTGTCTTTGTCTAAGAAGGTATTAGGGGAATGGGAAAGACTGAAAAACATGGGGGATCAAAGGGAATAGAGGCCTTCCAGGAAGCACGGGGGGAGGGGTGGTCTAATCAAAAGGGCTGGGGGAGTCAGTGCGCTGTACATATTGGTGAACCTCCATTCCCCTGAAATGGAGATGCACAGGTTTCCAGGTTTAGAGATTCTCAAATCATTTAAAGTTAAAATGTAAGTTATCAGGGTCATTAAAAAACTAAAAAGAAGAGGTTCATTTCCAGTGAAAGACAATTGAAAATCAGTGAGGTCCCATTAAATTGATATATAATATTGGTTTCATTACATTCAACTGTCTGTGGACAGTTCCAGTCTCCATTTTACAAGAAGGATTTGGAGGCAAGGTCGAAGGCACAACATCTTTCAGAAGGATGATATCAGGATTAAGAGAATATAACTAGCTGGAAAGGTGGAAAAGGGTAAAGTTCCTGTCTGTACAAAATGGAAGCCAGAGAGCTGCAAAATAATGAATTGGTTTCATAAGACAAACAGACAAGGGATTGATATGGCACAGGACGGCACGGTGGTTCAGGGATTAGCACTGCTGCCTCACAGCGTCATGGACCCGGGCTCAAATCTAGCCTCAGGTGACTATTACTTGGGGTTTGAATGTTCTCCCCGTGTCTGCCTGGGTCTGCTAAATTGCCACTTAGTGTCAAAAGATTAGTTGTGGTTTCGGAGTTGGAGCGAGGTTACGGGCCGAGGTAGGATGCTCTTTCGGTGCAGTCTTGATGGGCCGAAAGGCCTCCTTCTGCACTGAAGGGATTCTATGATTCTTACAGGATGAAAATGCAGCACTCACCACCAAATCATACCTGGAGGAAGGAGTTTAATCGCCAACAAAATGATTAACACGCAGTGATTGCAGCAACTATACACAAAATCATAAACGTAATCAAACAACCACCAAAGTTACAAATCCGTTACATTCATAATCACCCAGATAGATCCCTGCTGTGGACAGGCAAGTCATCTCAAACAATGATACAAAACTGAACCAGCTTGTTCCAATCAACTTAGTGACGCACATTCAGCTCAATTCTACACTGACAGGTACTCCCAGTAATACACGGCCACTGGGATCATGTGTTCCATTTCAGCTCGTGTACCTCACTCAGTCCTATGTAAAGTGGCAGATACTCGCAGTAATACAAGGCGACTGGTGCCCTGGTTTCCACTATGGTTAGTGACAAACACCCAGTACAATTCTACAAAGCCCACTAATACCTGCCCACTGACTCATTATTCACACTTGTGTCAGATTCAGCTGTACTTCTGATGAAATGACAACATGGTGTTCATCGGGCGGTGACCGCTTGACCAGCATGTAACATTCTGAGTCACAGAGCAAACACACAGAACAGATCACACGCACACATTTACATCAATTCAGTTCACATAGTCACTCGCCATGGACACCAATGGTAGCAAGAATCGTGTAGTATACTTTCACGATTCTGTCCAGTGTTTCCATTTTTATTTCGGTCTAAAGTGTTGTGGCTCGTTGTACTGTAGCAAATCTCTGTGAATCAAATCAAATCTCTGTGTGATCTCTGTGTGATCTCCACAGAGACTATGAAGTTGCAAAATGGTCACATGGTTACGTCTCAGAAAATGGAGCAGATGACGACCCCCGAGTGAGGTCCATGCTGTGGGAGAACTTATTTTCCACTGAAGCTGAATTGGAAATTCTAAAGACTGAACAGCTTTGGTCGTGTCAATTAACCTATGCAAATTAAAAGCTCTAGCAATACTGTTGATTATTCAAGGGCTTCAAGGTCCATCACTTGATCTCATACAGGGGATAATGAGAGCAGGAGCATGACAATCGGCCCATCGAGTCTGGTCCGACAATTAACTATATCATGGCTGGCCATCCGGCTCAAAGTCATCTTCCAGCGCTATTCTAGTGGCTTGATGTCATTCTTGTGGAGAAATCTATCAACATCAGCTTTGAACATCCAACAAATGAGACTCCAGAGCACAGTCTGGCGCAGAGAATTATATCGAGTCACCGCCCTTTAACTGAAGAAGTTCTTTCTCATCTCGGAACTAAATGACCGATCTCTTAATCTGACACTGGGTCCCCTGGTTGTAGGCACCCCATCCTCGATCCCCACTCCCTTCCCAACGCCTTGATCATATCACTCTGCTGCCTTCATTCAGGGATTGAAGTGGGAACATGAGGTGTCCCCTGAGGCTGACAGTACTGCGTTCTTGCATGTGCCAGCCCTCTTCAAATTTTGCAACCTGTGAAATGACTTAAGCGGGGAATTTGATTCAAAGCATTCTCAAACGTATTCAACACAAAGCCATATTGTCCCTCTGAATGCAACAGGCACAAGCTGATATTTCCTCTCACACTATTACAGACGATATAGCATTCGCTGTCCTTTGTGTTTCAGGTGGTAGAGGCCACATGTTTGGAATGAGCAATAGAAAGAGGGATGTGAATCAAGAATGTTATACGCTCTGCAGTAACTGTGCACTGGATGAGGATAAATGGAAGGTTGAAGATAGCTGAATGGGCCACGCCCTGGAGCTTCTTCAGTGTTGTTGGATACACACTCATTCGGAAAAATGGAGATTATCCATCACACACCTGACGTGTGCCTTGCAGATGGTGAACACTGTTTGCGGAGGCAGGTGGTGATATACTCACACAACGGACCCAACCTGGGGTTTCCATAGAACGATAAGGGTTTAGAGATGTTCACCAAAAGATGCGCATTACCTAGCATTTGTATGGTGCACTATTACTTTCCACTAATCAGCTCGAGGTTGAATCTTGTTTATTCCTGATGCAAATGGGCAGGGACTACTTCAGTATCACTTTCGAATTATTAGCTAACATTCCCACTTCCATCGTATGATGGTAGTGAAAAGTAACATATATAGCCTCTGAAGATGGTTGGGCCAATAATATCACCCGTTGAATTCATCTCGCTTGCCCATGTTTTGACAAAGATTGGTATGGGTTCATGAGCTGAGTGGTTCTGGTAGAGCCCAACCTGAGCACGTTAATGTTGAGCATGTCCTGCTTGATAGCACTGTCAGCAACATCTTCAATCATTACTGACGATCTCGACTAACTGGCCGGTTTTGACTTCTTTTGTTCTGTGTGGACAGTAACATGGGACTTAGTGGCGATAGACATACATTCCTTCGAGCATGTTCCGCCATCCAATATGATCATAGTGTGGTCTGAACTCCACTTTGCGATATGCTCCCACCCTACTAATCCCCCCCCCTCACCACCACCACACCATTACCTTCGAATCTCTTGTCTATCAGAAATGTGTCCAACTTCGTTTTGAGTGAATTCAGAGACCGAGCTTCCACTGCTTTCTGGTGAAGGGAATCCCATTTAATCACGCCACTTTGAGGGAACAGTTTATCTTCTTATCTCCATTTTAAATAGTAGACCTCTCATTCTAAAATGGTGCCCCCTTGCTCTAGTACCTCCAACAAGTGGAAAGGTCCTCCCAATATCAATCTTATCACATACCCTCCGGTTATGATGTGGTTAAATATGACCATGTCTCATTCTTCTCAACCTCAATGGGCATAGGCACAAACTGTTCAACCTCTGCTCACAGGATAAGCCCCCATCCTAAAAAACTTGTTGAGTGAAGCTTTCTTCGATTGCTTGGCACACATTTATATATTTTTCAAATAAGGATACCAAAATTGTAGACATTACTCCAGATGTGGCCTTACTGATGCACTGTGCAGCTATAGTGAAACGTCCCTGCTGTTATATCCCATTCACTTTGCACTGAATACCAACATTCCACGTGCCAACGTCACTTGCTGTAACTGCAAACTAAATTTTTTTCCTGATTTATGTACCAGAACAACCAGATCCCTCCGTCACCGAGTTATGCAATTTTAAATTGTACACTGTTTCCACTCTTCCTGTCACTGGAAAATTTCACACTTTCCCACATTATACTCCAGCCATTTTCCCGCTTGTTTAATATGCCTTTATCCCTTTTCAGACTTCCTACACCCTCATGACGACCAATATTCCTCCATATCTTGGTGTCATTGATAGATCTTGCTACCGTACATTGGGTCCCTACAGCCAAACCATTGCTGCGGATTGTAAATATTTGAACAGCACTGGTCCCTGAGGCACTCCAATTCTGACATTAAATTACTGCGAAAGCGTATTTATTTATGGGGGGACTCAATCCAGGTTCAGGGAGCAGTTCAAGTGCATGACGAAATATCCGTTTACATAAATTA
Source organism: Scyliorhinus torazame (assembly GCF_047496885.1). Classification (NCBI taxonomy): domain Eukaryota; kingdom Metazoa; phylum Chordata; class Chondrichthyes; order Carcharhiniformes; family Scyliorhinidae; genus Scyliorhinus; species Scyliorhinus torazame. The sequence goes on along the minus strand of NC_092720.1, from coordinate 182,658,777 downwards.
CTCGATGAATGAATAAATAAAACAATATTTATCCCCATGCGTCCATCAAGTCAACGATATCAGGACTCACCGAGGAAACTGAAATGTTCTAAATGATGAATGGGACAATTCCTGTGTTTCGGAGCGGTTTTTGATAGTCTTTTAAGTAGTGAATGAGCGGTTGTCTGGGTGGTGGTTTGCGGGTGGTGTGTGAGTGCTTGGCGGTTGTGTGCAGGTATGAGGGTGGTGACGGTGTGGTGAGAGGGTGGTTAGGGGGTGGTGTGGGGGTGGCCTGGGGAAAGGTGGTGTGGGGTGCTTTGGGGTGGTGTGTGGGAGTGATGCGGGGTGGTGTGGGGATTTAGGGGTGATGACGGGGTGGTATTGGGGTTGGTGATTGGAGTGGTGTGGGGTTGGTGACGAGGTGGTACGGGGTGGTAAAGGGGTGGTAAGGGGTGGTGAGGGGTGATGATGGGGTCGTATGGGGGTGGTGGCGTGGGGTTGGTGAAGAGGTGGTGCGGGGTGGTGAAGGGATGGTAAATGGGTGGTGAGGGAGTGATGATGGGGTCCTATGGGGGTGGTGGTGTGGGGTTAGTGAAGAGGTGGTGCGGGGTAGTGAAGGGTTGGTAAGGGGGTGGTGAGGGGGTGATGATGGGGTGGTATGCGCGTGGTTGTGTAGGGGTGGTGATGGTGTGGAGAGGGTATGGTGAGGGGTTGGTGTTGGACTGGCGCGGGGATGGTCTGGGGAATGGTGGTGTAGAGGTGGTGTGGAGATGATGACACGTGCCATGGGGAACCGCAAATAAGCAGCGGCTCACTTACACGGCCGACATTGAACTCCACCTCGGTGACTGACTTCCCTCCAGGCCCAAGAAGCAGGTCCAGCGTCCGCCGTTTCGCTGTGGCGAGGTGCCGGTGGTCCAACAGTCCCCCTCCCGTCTTCTCTCTCTAGCCGGTTGTACATCGCCTGCTACTGGCTGGGAAGGGAGGAGGGGGGAGCGGGGATTGCGGGGGAAGGTGGCGGACAGATAGGGCAAAGTATTAGGCCATCGGGCGCATGCAACAGAGGGCGTGAGCAGCTGGTGGCCTTCGTGCGCCATGGCACCCGGCCATTGCAGCTTGCATGGGTGCTGGCATGTGGAGCAGTGGTGCAGAGCACACACACTGCTGCCGGGTGGGATTCGGTCACCCTCCGGGTTGGGGGAGGGGGTTTACGGGTGTTTCGGATGGGAAAGGTGCCAGCGGAACAGGGTTGTCTATTCATCCTGGGCGTCCTGAGGAGGTCATATAGCTTTTTGCGGCACTGCTGTCCTGTCCCGGTGGTGGGGGCAGCGGCGCTCAAGAACCCTGCCAGCTGTGTCCAGGCCCATTGTACGGCGGTGGCTGGCAACTTCCTTCCCAACCCAGGGTACAGGGTGGCCTTCCTCTATTACAAGGTGGCCAAAACGGCGAGATGTCCATTGAGGTTTGCATCTGAAAAAAAACAGATTCACACCGGCGAGAATAGACACCACGGGCGAAATTCTCCATTATCGGCGGAAAGTCCGCCGATCGGCGCAAATCCCACTTGCGTCACGTCATAAAAATGGGCCGATAGTCTGCGGCCCAAAATGGGCTAGCAGCGGCGTAACGGGATCCGCGCTTGCGCAGTGGTTCACGCCGTGCAGCGTCATACGCGCTGCACGGCGTGATGGCTCATAAGGCCGCGCAGCTCCCCCCCACCCGACCGGAACAGCCGACCGTAACACCCGACTTGATGGCTGGCCGTCGCTCAGCCCCGAGGTTCGAGTCACGCGATGTGGAGGCGCTCCTGGACGCGGTGGAGCAGAGGAGGGACGCCCTGTATCCCGGGCACGGCCGCAGAGTTGCCCCACGCCACAGCCGGCGTCTGTGGAGGGAGGTGGCAGAGGCCGTCACCGCTGTGGCCCTAACACCACGGACAGGCACCCAGTGCCACAAGAAGGTGAACGACCTCGTCAGAGCAGGCAGGGTGAGCCTCCCCCATATCCCCCATATCCCCCCTCCCCCAAATCCCCCCCTCCCCCATATCCCCCCTCCCCCATATCCCCCCCTCCCCCATATCCCCCATATCCCCCCTCCCCCATATCCTCCATATCCCCCATATCCCCCCTCCCCCATATCCCCAAGTGAATCCAGCCCTAACCTTAACCTCTGCAATGCACGCGCAAGCGATGGCGTGCATTCATATACCTGCCTAACACTGTTGCCTTTTACCCCTGCCACCACCCCCCCCCCCCCACAGGAGAAGCGCGCACACAACAATAGGGAGCATGTGAGGACTGGAGGAGGGCCCGCTGATGAGAGGCCACTGACCGTACACGAGGAAAGGGCCCTGGAACTGGCTGGCGGACCTGAGGACCGGGAGGTTGCTGATGCAGAGGTCGGGGCCCCACGAGCAAGTGAGCCACCAACAGCCCGTCCCCATATCCCCCCTCCCCTATATCCCCCTCCCCCGTATCACCTGATCACTGCCTGATGTCTAACCATGCATGCTTCATTGTGTATCGCAGGACCAAATGTCCATGCACCCATCCACGCAGATGCTGACCGCCCGCAGGATGCCCCTCGGAGACCACAGGAGACGGAGAGACCCGCACCCTCCAGCATGCGACGCCCGCAGGATGCCCCTCGGAGACCACAGGAGACGGAGAGACCCGCACCCTCCAGCATGCGACGCCCGCAGGATGCCCCTCGGAGACCACAGGAGACGGAGAGACCCGCACCCTCCAGCATGCGACGCCCGCAGGATGCCCCTCGGAGACCACGGGAGACGGAGAGACCCGAACCCTCCAGCATGCGACGCCTGCAGGATGCCCCTCGGAGACCACGGGAGACGGAGAGACCTGGAGCAACAGGGAGACGACACCCCCGTCACGTGCGGGAGCGACCACCCAGCGATGAGGGGGGCAGCCACAGGCCCCCGTCACATCCGAGCCAGGACACCACTACCCAGGACACCACTATCCAGGACACCCCTACCCGGGACACCACTACCCGGGACAGCACTACCCGGGACAGCACTACCCGGGACAGCACTACCCAGGACACCCCTACCCGGGAAGACGAAATACCGGACAGTGACTCAGAGTGGATGGGTGGAGACGAACCCCCACCCCAAAGTGCCATGGACTCAGAGTGGGACGAAGAGCACGACACAACGCCACTGCTGTCACCAACACCCTCCACCATCGCAGAAACACTCACCACGGTTGGGCACTTTAGTGATGAGGCGTCTGGTACACTCACTGGTGCGCACAACACAGCCGTCCCGGTACAGCAGGTGGAGGTAGGAGCAGCAGCGGGACCGGGCGGTAGGAGGGCAGCCCAGGCCAAGCGAACATCTGCCGCCCAGATGGATCCCGGGTTCCTGCAGTTACCACGCCCACACATAGATCCGATGCAACCACTGACACGGAGACGAGCGAATTGCGGCGGCTGCGGTCGCAGGTGGAGGAGTCCACCCGCGTCCAGGAGCTGGGAGTGGTCCCGGTCATGCGTGCCACCCAGGCTGACACTGCACGGGTGGCGTCCGCGGTGGAGGCAATGGGTGCGATGGTGTCAGACATGGGGAACGGTTTGCGAGGCCTGGGGTCTTCCGTGCAGGCGGCGTCTGTGGCCCAGGAAATGGCTGCCCTCTCACAGGAGGCCATGAGCCAGTGCCAGCGCCAGATGGCAGAGGCGCTCAACGCCATAGCCCAGTCTCAGCAGGCCATGGCCCAGTCTCAGCAGGCCATGGCCCAGTCTCTGCAGGCCATGGCCCAGTCTCTGCAGGCCATGGCCCAGTCTCAGCAGGCCATCGCTGAGGGCATCGGCGCGAGTGGCCATGTGCGAGCTGGCGTCGCACTGTCGCAGACAGGGTTCGACAACCCCCTGGGCTCCATGGCTGCAAACCTGCAGACCCCTGTCGATACCAGCACGGGCCTCCAGGACTGGCAGCGCCAGATGTCGGGGGCGCGTCGGATGGCCAGTCCGTTCGCATCCCCCACCCATGTAGAGGCCTGGGGACCATCGGGCACCCCGAGGGAGGAGGAGGTGGTGTGGTCCGTCCCGGCTCCCTCTGTAGGGGAGGTCCCGGTACACTGCGACACCTCGGACTCCCCCCCTTCCGTCGGTAGGCAACGGGCAGGACAGGCTGGCAGCTCGCCATACCAGTCGCCCGGGCCGCAGCCTGGCCCATCTAGGCCAGGACGCCCCAGGAAACGGCCACCAAAGGGATCCAGTGTCAGAGGGCAGGAATCACAGGAGTCCACCTCCAGTTCTGCTGTACCATCTGGGGAACCACGTAGACGTAGTCAAAGGGCCCGTAAGGCCAAACAATTAGACACTGAGTAAGTTGGCACGGGTGCAGGGCACAGATGAGTTTTAGGGGCTAGGGTACGTGCATGAACTCCTTTGGTTATTAAAGTCAATGTTACACCTACCGAAGCTGCCTTTGTGCTCTGTCCAAAGTGTGCGGGGGTGTCATGTACGTTGAGCGCAAGTGTGTGTGTGAGGGGTGGTCTTACCTCAGCCCCAGGTGAGTCTGCCCCCTTCCCCCTGGGCCGCCATCAACATCCCCCGGGCAGAGGACGGGACCGTGCGCTGCAGTGTCACAGCCACATGCACGGATGGTCCGGGTGGATGGTGGTACTGTGGCCATGGGTCAGACATAGTCCAACGATGTAGAGCCAGGAGCTCATCGGAGGCGGGTTGTCATCATTCTCCATGGCCTGCGATAGACACGCGTCCACCCGCAACTGGGTGAGCCCGGCCCGTTGTGCCGCCGGTGGATCGGCAATTGAGGGTGGGGGGGTGGTGTGCATGCGGGTGGGGTGTGTGGGGTTGGGGAGGGGGGTGAGGGTGCTGGGTGGGTGGATGGGTGGGGGGTGTGGGTGGTCGGCTGTTGTCATGGTGTGCGGTCTGTGGCCATACTACCCGATTCCCATGCCCATCTAGTCAGTGAAGCGGGCGTCTATCAGTCTGTCCCGTGCCCGCTGGGCCAGCCGGTAACGGTGGACAGCCACCCGCCTGTGTCTACCCCGTCTGCCCTGATCATTGCCCCCATCCCCCTTATCTGGGGAGGACTGGGCCTCTTCCTGCTGCTCCTCCACTCTGCCCTCCTCTGCCTGCGGCACATCGCCCCTCTGCTGGGCTATGTTGTGCAGGACGCAGCACACCACAATGATGCGGCCGACCCTATCTGACCTATACTGGAGGGCGCCCCCAGAGAGGTCCAGGCACCTGAAACGCATCTTCAGCACGCCAAAGCACCTCTCGATCACTCCCCTTGTCGCTACATGGGCATCATTGTAGCGGTTCTCCGCCTCATTGCGTGGCCTCCGTATAGGCGTCATCAGCCACGATCGCAATGGGTAGCCCCTGTCGCCCAGCAACCAGCCCCTCAGCCGGGGATGGCGTCCCTCGTACATGCCGGGGATGGATGACCGCGACAACACGAATGAGTCATGTACACTGCCTGGGTGACGGGCGCAGACGTGCAGGATCATCATGCGGTGGTTGCAGACCACCTGTATGTTCATTGAATAGGTCCCCTTCCTATTAGTGAACACGGCCCTGTTCTCTGCAGGTGGCCGCACGGCGACGTGCATCCCATCGATCGCGCCCTGGACCATGGGGAACCCGGCAACGGCAGAGAAGCCCACGGCCCGGGCATCTTGGCTGGCCCGGTCCACGGGGAAGCGGATGTAGCGGTGCGCCATGGCATAAAGGGCATCTGTCACTGCCCGGATGCACCGATGCACCGATGTCTGCGATATGCCGGACAGGTCCCCACTCGGTGCCTGGAATGACCCCGTTGCATAAAAGTTCAGGGTCACCGTAACCTTGACGGACACGGGGAGAGGGTGTCCCCCGCCAGTGCCACACGGTGACAGGTGTGCCAGCAGGTGGCAGATGTGTGCCACGGTTTCCCGGCTCATCCGGAGTCTCCTCCTGCATTCCCGGTCCGTGAGGTCCTGGTATGACTGCCGGGGCCGGTACACACGGGGCGCCCTCGGGTGCCTCCGTTGCCGTGGAGCTGCGACGTCCTCCTCCCCCTCCTCGTCCTGTCGGTCAGGTGTCCCTCCAGCCTGGGCGGCTGCCGCCTGCCCCACTGCGGCAGCCTGCGCCACCTCTCTGGCACGCTCCTCCTCCTCCTCATCCAGGGCAACATAGACATGAGCGGCTTCCACCACGGCGGCCAACATCGCTGGATGGTCTGAAAACATGACGGCCTGGTGGGGGGGAGGGGAACGACGACATGTCATCATTGCCCATATCCCCTCCTCCCCCCAGCCAGGTGGCATGGACCGCATGGGTCCAACTGTTGGAGGCTGGCACCTGGCCAGGTGGACCAACTCATTTGCCCTCCCATCACCCACCCCGGCACGGACCCCCCCCCAACCTCCACTACGGCACGGACCCCCCCCCAACCTCCACCCCGGCACGGACCCCCCCCCAACCTCCACCCCGGCACGGACCCCCTCCCCAACCTCCACCCCAGCACGGACCCCCCCCCCAACCCCCAACCTCCACCCCGGCACGGACCCCCTCCCCAACCTCCACCCCGGCACGGACCCCCTCCCCAACCCCCAACCTCCAACCCGGCACGGACCCCCCCCAACCTCCACCCCGGCACGGACCCCCCCCCAACCTCCACCCCGGCACGGACCCCCCCCCCCCAACCTCCACCCCAGCACGGACCCCCCCCAACCCCCAACCTCCTCCCCGGCACGGACCCCCTCCCCAACCTCCACCCCGGCACGGACCCCCTCCCCAACCTCCACCCCGGCACGGACCCCCTCCCCAACCCCCAACCTCCACCCCGGCACGGACCCCCCCCAACCTCCACCCCGGCACGGACCCCCTCCCGGCACTCCCCCGGAGCCCAGCCTACTCTAACCACCCCCCCCCTCCCCCGCCGCACACACACACAAGCCGTGACACACCTCTCCTCACGCAATCAGTCTGCGGCCACGCCATTTCCTGCCCAGAGCCAACCCCCCAGGCCGTTACTCACCTCCTCGCTGGTCGGCGTGAGCCTGGAGCACCGGGTCACGCCGATGAAAAGGAGGTTTGATTGACGTTGACGTGAACGGTCATCACGTCGACGGGACTTCGGCCCATCCGGAAGGGAGAATATCGGCAGGCCGAAAATTGTCTGCCTTGCGCAGACCCGTGACATTCTCCGCGGCAGCGGCGCCATTAACGCCCCGCCGAATTTTCTCCCTTCGGAGACTTCGGCGGGGGCGGGGGCGGGATTCACGGCGGCCAACGGCCATTCTCCGACCCGGCGGGGGGTCGGAGAATGACGCCCCACATTTGGGAAATGGACTGGGGAGAGAGGGACACTAAGAATAGGGGACATATACGTGGACGACGGAGTGGCGAATCTGGGGGAACTCTCAGAGAGGCTCCAACTCCCGAAAGGAAACGAGCTCAGGTATTTGCAGTTGCGCAACTTCCTCCGCAAGGGAAAAAAAACGTTCCCCCAGAGACCCGGACACACGTTTCTGGACAAAATTGTCGGGCTGGATGGTTAGGGGATGAAAAATGTGGCGACATCTGCGCCGACTCCTTGAAAAGCTCAGGATCCCCACTGGACTAGACCAAACAGAAATGGGGGAGGAGAAGGACATGGAGATAGGGAGAGGACTCTGGATCGAGACACTCCACAGAGTCAACTCCACCACCTCCTGCGCCAGGCTAAGCGTGCAGCTCAAGGTGGTGCACAGAGCGCACCTCACCAAGACACATATGAGTCAGTTCTTTCCGAGGTGGAGAGTAAATGCAAGCGGTGTCAGGGCAGCCCGGTCAAGCACACCCACATGTTCTGGTCCTGCCCAGACTCACAGAGTTCTGGACGACCTTTTTCGAGGCGATGTCCAAGGTGTTTGGGTTTGAGATGGAGCTATGACCACCTGTGGCCGTCTTCGAGTGTCAGAGCATCCAAAGCTCTGGCCAGGAAAAGGGGCGAACGCCCTGGTCTTTACCTCACTAATCTCCAGGCGGAGATTTCTGCAGGGTTGCAAGTCAGGAGCGCCACCCAGGGCCTCGGAAAGGCTCGCTAACCTGGCCAAGCTCCGAAGACTGCAGAAAATAAAATTCGCGATAAGGAGATCCGAGGATCGATTCGCGACAGGTGGAAAAAGTTTGCAAGCCTCATAACAGACCTGTTCGCAGCCAGCAGCTAACTAGGAGGGGGTCGAGTAAACAGCAGTGGAAGGCGGGGATCGGAAGTCAGAGAGGAGAAGGGGGGGGGGGGGGGGCGAAGGGAACGCCGCCTGTGTGAAAGAGAGCTTTCAAAGAGCAGAGACTTAACGGGGAGGAGGGTAATCGTTGGAGGGGGCACAAACTCTCCTACATGGAACAAACCGGGTAATCAGATCTGGCCTGACGTCCCTCGGGAGCATAAGAGGGGAACAGGACTTTGCCCCGCCAGCAAAACAACGACAATCGGTAAACGAGGTGAAGGGTCCTGGCAGTGAATGTAAACATGTGGGAAACGCTGGGTGTGACGCTTGGCACTAAGCGGTAAGAGTCCCAGTAAGAACACTTTGTAATACACACGAACAAAAATGTAAATACTGTAGGATGGAACTGGGACCTCTGCCGCAGACACAGTGACAGCTTGGGGCTCATGTGTTGTCGCCACTATTCTGATGATTATGACTATTGATGCTCCTGCATATTTCTTCTGCTAAATTCTGTTTTGAAATGCAAAATGCCAATACAAATATGTATTAAAAACTGAATGGTGGAGCAGGCTCGAAGGACTTAATGGCCTCTTCCTGCTCCTATTTTCTGTGATTCTAGGTGTAGTTTATCACTGGATGTGTAGTTTTGCACTGCCTGTGCAGTTTATCAATGCCTGTGCAGTTTATCACTGAATGTGTAGTTTAACAGTGGATGTGTAGTGTGCCACTGCTTATGTGCTTTCTTACTTCTGTATATGGTCAATTAATGTGTCATGTATCACAGGATGTTTAATTGTTTACCAGCTATGTAGTTTATCGCTAAGTGTGTAGTTTATCGCCACAGTGTAGTTTATCACTGCCTGTTTTAGCACTGGAATATCGTTTACCACTCGGTGAAGTTTATCACTGAGTGTGTAGTTTATGACTGGAACATAGTTTATCACTGCAGTGTAAATTATCAGTGGAGTGTAGTTTATCATTTGATTTGTAATATATCACTGAGTGTGTAGTTTATCACTGGTGTTCGGTTTATCACTGGAGTGTAATTTATCACTGGAGTCTATTTTACCACTCGTTTTGTAGTTTAGCACTGGACGTGTAGTTTATCACTCGATGTGTGGTTTATCACTGCCTGGGTATATTATCTATGGCTCTCTAGTTTATCACTAGATGTGTAGCTCATGACTGAATATGTAGTTCATCACTGGTGCGTAGTTTATTACTGGATGTACAGTTTATCGCTGGACATGTCGTTTAACACTAGATGTGTAGTTTATGACTGGTGTGTAGATTATCACTGTGTGTGCAGTTTTTCACTGCATGATTAATTTATCGCTGTTCGTGATGGTTATCACTGTATCTGTAGTTTATCACTGGATGTGTGATTTATCACTGCCTGTGTTGTTCATCACTGGATGTGTAATTCGTACAGGCTGTGTAGTTTAGCTGTGCCTGTATAATTTATCACGAACTGTGTAGTGTTTCACTGCGCGTGTAGTTTATCACTCGATGTGTAGTTTATCACTGGATATGTAGTTTATCACAGGGTATTTAGTTTATCACAAAATGTGTAGTGCTTCACTGCCTTTGTACTTCATCACTGAATTTGTATTTTGTCACTGGATCACAGTTTGTCACTGGTGTGTAGTTTATCGTTGTGTGTGCAGTTTATCACTGCCTGTGTAGTTGATCACTGGATGTATAGATTATCACTACCTGTATAATTTGTCACTTTTCAATGCATATGTAGCTTATCAGTGGATGCGTACTTTATCACTGCCAGTGTAGTCTTTCCATTGCCTGTGTAGTTTTTCACTTGATGTCTAGTTTATCACTAGATGTGTAGTTTATCACTCGATGAGAGGTCATCATGGAAAATGTCCTTGATCATTGTAGCTGGACACTCCTCTGATACTGGTCGACCCCACCATTTTACTGGCGGGATGGGTGGTACCGGATGTCGATGGAGGCTAACTCCCAGCCGATTTTGGTAGCATGACATGGTAGCATCGTGGTTAGCACTGTCGCTTTAATGTCACGGATGCGGGTTAAATTCCCGGCTTTGGTAATTTGTGGAGTCTCCGCGTTTTCCCCTTGTCTGTGTGGGGTTTCCTCCGGGTGCTCCAATTTCCTCCTATAAACCCGAAAGACGTGCTTGTCAGGTGAATTGGGCATTCTGAATTCTCTCTCCGTGTACCCGAACAGGCTCCGGAGTGTGGTGACTAGGGTATTTTCACAGTAATTTCATTGCAGTGTTAATGTAAACCTACTTGTGCCATTAATAAATATTATAATTATATGGTGGAAGCTATTGGCACTGGGATTTCAGAAACAGCACTTTATCCCTTCAAAATGTCATCGTCCCAGGAGAAAATGGCACCCGCCCATCTGAAAAAGGCCAAAACTTTGGAAAATATACCAGTGCATCCATGCTCAGCATTCATTTTTCCATTATGGTATAGAGCCGCTGGATTTGGGATCCCACTTCCCCAATTCCCAAATTGTCCAACAAATGGACAGTTCCCATTTTAAAGCAAGACTCATAACCCCAAGATCCCCCCACCCCCACTTCCCCACGTCCATGAAAAGTAAAGCCATCAACTACCCCTGACAAAGAAAATAGACTCGTGCTGTGCAAGTGCAAACATTGTCCCTTCTGGAAATCAGCAAACAACTTCGCATCCTGAGAAAAGTGGACACGAGGAAATGGACTGACCATGTCCCCCCCTCCCTGTGCAACTCGGATATGGATGGATCCCGCACTCGCTGGAATATGTGCTCGTCCAATTGTACAGCCCAAATATGGACCAATCCATCTCCCCTCACTGCGGAATATTGATTCATCGGGCACTCCCAAAATATGGATGGAACTTTCATATTCCGTCTTAAAATTTGGACTGATCCCCTTCCCCACACACTGGAATGTAGCAAGAAGTCTCCCAGCACCAGGCAGTTTAACCTGGTGTTGTAAGACTTCTTACTGTGCTCACCCCAGTCCAACGCCCGCATCTCCACATCATGGTTACCATCGTCATTGGACTTTAACCTGGTGTGTAAGACGTCTCAGTGCTCACTCCAGTCCAACGCCGGCATCTCCACATCATGACTGGAATCTCGAACAATGCAGTTTACCCAACAGCGCCACTCCTCCAGAGTAATGATCCATCATTTTCTCCCCGCAGCGACTCATCCCCAACTAACACTCTCCAGTTGTCCCTCCCTCCCCATGAATTCTCCCCTAGGAACATTACACATAGGAGCAGGAGTAGGCCATTCGAATTTGTTCTATCATTCAAAGAAACAAAGTTAATCTGTGTGTTGCCTGGACTCTACTATCCCGTCTTCCCCCCTCTCCCTCCAGCTCCCTCTCCCCCGCCCGTCCACCTCATACCCTCGACTCGCTTTGTCGATCAACATATCAAAATGCTTCCGAAGTCAGCCTTGGATATATTCAAAAACCCAGCCTCCACATCTGTTTAGGCGAGGCAATTCCACATGCTAATGATCCTTTGAGAGGAAACGGCCGTAAAATTCCGATCTCCAGATAGTCAGAGACTTGGTATAATCGGGAAGGTGTGCGGTCGAACCCTCGGATACCCGAGTGCACAGACTTTAAGTTTTAACATATTTTTGGCAGTTGCGCTCCTCGGGGTCCTCCGATAAAGTCTTCAACTCGGAGTTAGATCTGGAGACTTTGGGTGGTTCCAATTTGCTTCTAGGGGTAGTTACACAGGGAAGGACAGGCAGGAAAAAAATCTATTCTAGCTCCCAGGTAACAAACAAATTAACTGCCCCCCCCCCCTCCACCCCGCATCCCAATCCTCCACCAGAATGGCCTCATTAATAACCCCCGGCCCCGGTATCGCCATCTATCCTTCCTGGCTAACACTCCCACACATGGCTGCACCCGTGACTCCTCCTAGCGAACCTGATTTCTTCCCGACCTCAACACCCATCTCCGACCCGACCTGACCTCCCAACCCGAATGTATTCCCTACAAGTCCAGTCTCTCAGCCACCCTCTGACGTGAACTGACTCAACCTTGACCTTCGCAGACTCCCAGCTGAAAGGTCCGACTGTCTCTCAAACGAAATCGTCTACCCTCAGATCCAGCTACGCACTCACGATCTCACCTAACTGCCACCATATAATTTCCAAATCAACCCCTAAGCCACCCTACCCCTTACCCACGCTATCTACAATCTTAATAACCCTTCCCAGACTGCTCCCTTCCAACCCAAGAACTTAGCTACTAGCCTTACACCCTGTCTCTGAAATACCATGCAAACGTACCTATTTACCTGACCTAGAATTACCCATTCTACCACTTAAACACTTAGTTAATCCAGCCTATCCAATTGTCCACATTGCAACTTAATCCACACTACCTTTTTAACCACACCATCCATTTGCGCAACCTATCAACTCACCCACCCTACCCCATGGACCAGCTCAGCTCCTCATCCACCCAACTCCATGCCCACCCTATCTAGTATTCCAATTCCCTTTACCATGTAGTCACCTAATGCATTCTTTCTATACACCCTACCACTTAGCCAATTAAATAAATAATCAGAATTAAACAATAATCTTTATTGTCACATGTAGGCTTACGTTAACACTGCAATGAAGTTACTGTGATAAGCCCCTAGTCGGCACATGCCGGCGCCTGTTTGGGTACACAGAGGGAGAATTCAGAATGTCCAAGTTACCTAACAGCATGCCTTTGAGGACTTGCGGGAGGAAACCGGAGCACCCGGAGGAATCCCACGCAGACACAGGGGGAACGTGCAGACTTTGCACTGTCAGTGAACAAGCCGGGAATTGAACTGGGGAGCCTGATCCTAGTGCTAACCACTGTGCTACAATGCCTTGCCCACCGGTCCGTTGATTCCAGTTACCTTACCCACACATCACCTTTACCCACCCTGCCCCCTTAAGAATAAACCTTACAAGTCAGAGGGGGCCTGGCTCGACCAAACCTACAATACTACCACTGGGCAGCAACGGCAGAAAAAGTGAGAGGATGGGTACAAGGACCCGACACAGATTGGGTACAAATGGAGGAGGCATTCTGTAAAGGAGCAATTCTCCGGGCCCTGGCCACAGCAGCATTCCCATCCTCCTCAACAAAGTACACAACGAGCCCAGTGGTAGTGGCCACGCTGAGAACGTTGACCCAGTTGAGACAGCATTTCGGGATAACCAAACTGTCCCTCATGGCCCTCATCTGTGGCAATCACAGATTCCCCCCAGCCATGCTAGATACCACCTTCAAAAGCTGGAGGCGGGCCGGGGGCACACTGACAGTCGGAGACTTCTTCGTAGGGCGCAGGCTGGTGACACTGGACGAACTGACCAGGAAGTGGAAACTATGAAGAGGACAGGAACTGAGACACCTCCAAATAAAGCACTTCCTCCGCAAAGAGACAGTAGGGTACCCCGGGGCCCCAGAAAGCACATTACTAGAGGAGCTGATAGGCACATGCAGCGTGAAGCGGGGGTGGGGCGCTATGTGGGAAAGTAGGCGGACAGCTACTGGACTGAGCCCGAACATCACTCGGCGGGACCAGACAAAAATGGGAGGACGAACTGGGGACAGAAGTAGGATGCGGACTCTGGAGCGAAGCACTGAGCCGAGTGAGCTCTACCTCCTCCTGCACAAGGCTAAGTCTAATGCATCTCAAAGTGGCGCACAGAGTGCACCTGACCAGAACCCAAATGAGCAGGTTCTTTCCGGAAGTGGAGGACAAATGTGAACGGTGCCAGAGGGGCCCAGCCAACCACACCCACATGTTTTGGGCTTGTCCCAAACTTGCTGGGTTCTGGACAGCCTTCTCCGAGACAATGTCCGAGGTTGTGGGGGTGAGGGTGAAGCCATGCCGAATAGTGGCAATGTTCGGGGTATCGGAGCAGCTGGAGTTACACATGGGGAAGGGGGCCAACGCCCTCGCTTTCGCTTCCCTAATCGCACGCCGGAGAATCCTGCTCGGCTGGCGATCGGCAGCACCACCCACAGCTGCAGACTGGCTCGCTGACCTCTCGGAATTTCTCCACCTGGAGAAGATTAAGTACGCCATCCGAGGGTAAGAGGAAGGCTTCCTGAATACTTGGGGGCAATTCGTCGGCCTGTTCCAAAAGCTGTTCGAGGCCAGCAACGAGGAGTAAGCCAGGGGGGAAAAAAAGATGAAGAACCAAGAGACTGCGCAACCCGGGAGTTACCCGTGGGGGGGTGGGGAGAAAAATGGGGAAATGACAAGAGAAGAGGAAGGGTGCTGAAACCAATGGGGAGGGGGGAGGAGGACGGGTGGATATAATAGACCGATCCAGAGCGCAGCAAAATGTACATGCAGTGAATCAAATGAAGGACAAAACAAACCTCTCTGTAAAATCAAGCAAACTCGCGCGGGCAAGAAACATGTAATGTATATAAGTAACAACTGTTTATAAATATGAGAAAAGCCAATAAAAAGATTTAAAAAAAAAAAAAATCTCACTGACCCAACCCACTTACATAGCCATAGACCTTACGCACCCTACTTATTCACCCAACCTAATCTTTCGCCCACTTTTATTCTGAACAGCTTATTTTTCCAGCTATCCCTTTGGGGCGCTTTTCATTTACCCACCCCACCCCTTGGTCACTTATATTACACCCCCAAGCCCTTTACCCAACCTGCACCCTTGCCCAGCTATCTTTCTAACCCGAGATCCTTACTTACTAGCCCATTATCGAGTCATCCTACCTACCAAAGCCCGTTACGAACCTTACAACCTGAACGACACTATGGCCTTACCCTCTCCCTTTAGTACTCCAACATTGTCCCCACTCTACCCAGTGACCCACCTACTGCTTCACCTACCTTGCACCTCAGTTCCTTACCTCACGCATTCTAACCCCTTATGCAATTACCTTACCCTACCATACGCAGATCCTACCATTCACTCACATTACCCCAAACGATACTTATCCGTTACCCGCTTACCTTACCCAGCCTATCCCATGGACCGTGTGATCTCACATCCATCCTACCAGCTTACTAAGTTTTGTCGCCAACTTTACACCCACAGTTCTATTACCCATCCTACCATCCGACGCACCCTACTCCTTACATCCCCTACCAACCCTTACTCACACCCTTCCTATCCACTTTGCCACTTGAATTATCCATCTTAATCTCTAACTGTTCCTACCCCTCAACCCACTTTCTGTAGTTCTATGGGGCATTTAAACTCCTTAATACCGAATACATCAGCTAGTGTGGTAAAATGGTGGTGCAGATTCTGCAATGTTTCTCACCATCACACCTTACAGGATTTGCGGCAATGATTCGTTTTTTGGAAGCATTCACAGAAAGGTAAGTGTGCATGTATTTCTCTCTGATCACGTGGGGCCGGAATTTCCCGGCTGCTAGGATTTTCCTTCCCCGCCCGTGTGTTTCCCAGAGGCATGGTGGCTTCGAAATTAGAGAATTCCACTACTTGTCATTGTGATTTCCCTTTGAAGCCACCCCACACCGCCGGGAATCCCACCGGCAGCGCGTGTGCTTCCTACGGAAGAAACGGATGGAGAATCCCACCCCTGATCAGAAGATCTGAGCCAATATTGCTCCTCATCTCCATCCTGTCAGTGGAACCTCTTGGGTTGGATTCTCCGGTCCGCCAACCACGTGCACCGCAGCGGCATGCTGGTCGCTGCCGGCAAGATTCTATAGTCTCTCCGCTTGTCCATGGGATTTCCCATTCAAGCCACACCACGGCACCGGGAATCACGCGGTATGTGCTGCCGACAGTAAAAGTGAATCCCCACAGCTGCCAAACTCCGGCCAAGCTATGTACCATAGTTCTAGTCCCTGCAGGAGAGGACACATTAACCTGGTAATCACGCTATCAAGCCCAGTATCTTAAATATTTCAAACAGATAGCACATGATTCTTCTAAACTTCAACCGTAGTTAGTCCAGACTGTCAACCTTTCCCTCATCTTGGGGATGAGTTGGGTGAACCTCCTCTGCTCTGCTTCAAACAAATTATATGATTCTGCAAAAATTGTATGCAGAACTCCAGATGCAGTGAAACATCCAAACCATATTTCATTCCACAGTACTGAAGGTCAACATTCCATTTGCCTTTACAGTCACTTGCTTGTCCCTGCATTCTAGCGTTTTTATTATTTGATAGCTTTCAAGATTTCAAAGAATTATGTTGCCAATTGAGAATACTGCTCAACCGGATTTTTGGTACGATCTGACAATCTAGACCAGAATCGTTTATAGAATGTGATGCACGGAAGAAGCAAGAGGAAGGAAATAATGGCAGGACTCCAATGCTTAGCTGAAAAATCAAAATAGTCTGCACTATAGAAACCTGGTAATAGACAAGCACGAGCAATAATGATGAAATAGATATACTGTGAAATAAGAATGCGATCTCCTAAATAATGCGAACTTCTAACTTAAACTCAGTCCAACAGACTCAGCCCAGTTTAAGCTTTGCACTGTGGTTTTCAACTGATAGACTTTTAAACGTACTCATACTCCAGAAGGGAACTACTTTCTTTTTCACTGGGGTCTGGCTGCACAGGTCACGGCTTATCTCTACGGCATGTACCTACCAATACAACCTCCAGGTCCAAGTACATGTGTCACTGACGGTACACAACGTGACCCATCAACCAAATATGGACATTCCATTCCAATATTTTCCATACCATGTTTCTCTTCTATTATCAGGGCTCCTTAGTCCTATCCAATTCTATAACACTCCCTCTATTCCTCTCTAACTGCACAGTGCTCTGTCCTCTGATTGAACAAACTGGACATCTGAAGCTCCTAAGTCATTTTCCCTTGCTGTTGCGTATTTTCCTTTATTAACATTTTACATTTTTCCTTTTAGAGTATAGCGTGTAGAGATTATCTTGAGCAGCCTCTGGACTTCATTGCTTCTCAAAACTTTTCAGCTGTGTCAAAAGTTAAAGAGGTTTTATGGACTCACTGGCATATGAAAGCAAACCGAAGGTAACCAAGCCCCAATTCACCTCAAACCTAAAGCAAACCTCTTCATTCCTAATCCTTTATATAACCCAGAATAGGGAGAGCTCACATAACCACAGATTCACATAATCGCAGAATAATAGTGCAAAAGAGGCCCTTCTCCCATTCGAGTCTGATTCGACGTATGGAAGACACTTGGCCGGCCTACCTTACCCCATTTGCCAATGCCAGTCCCAGAGCCTTTAATGTTATGACGTGCTCAGTGCTCATCCAGTTACTTTTTAAACGATGTGAGGCAACACGCCTCTACCAGCTTCTTGGGGTTTGCATTCTGGCCGACACAACCCTACGGGTAAAACGCTTCTCCTCAAATCCCGCCTAAAACTCCTGCCCCTCGCCTTGAACGTATGTCCCCTCGTAACTGACCCTTCAACTAAGGGAAACAACTGCTCCATATCCACCCTGTCCATGCTCCTCATAGTCTTGTACACCTCGATTAAGGTGTACCCCTAAGTCTTCTTTGCTCCAGAGAAAACAACCCAAGACTAGCCAACCTTTCTTCATAAATTTACTTTCCGTGCGATGAAATAGGAAAAAAAATGAGATACTCAATCAGAAATAGAGACATGATTGCTCCCAATCCGGATGGGTTATGTTTATATTCCAAGCCATTCTAGTGACGTTCAATTCATGGAACCTGAGAATAAATACAGACGAATTAGGAGTGTGACCTTTTTCAGGGCTGCAATCAGTTATTTTATTTATTAATTAGCTGAATAATTGACGTAACCGGATATTTCACAATACCCTTGAACTGCTCCCGGAATTCGGACTGAGTCACACAATAACTAATTGTATTTGTGCAGCAATTTAAATCAACCAGCATAAATCCAAGTTCTGTAAAAGTTGACAAATAATCACTGTGATTTTCCGGATCGATTCCTGTACTGATATTACACAAAAAGTTTATAACATATACAAGCCACAGGAGTATGAAGCTGCCGGAGATGGTGAAGAGCAATATCACAGACCTCCTTCTGCTCTCCATCTCTGGGTCACCGTAATTCTGCCCCTTGCTCTGACCCCGCAGTCTTTTTCGGACTCGACTACTCACGAAAATATACCTGACTGTCAGAGCGTTGATCAATGGAATGAAAACATATGGAAACAAAGGAGTTAAAACCATATCAAACCAATTAAATCCAATCCAGGCAGGATCAGTATAAAAGCTTGGTTTATCGATACAGAACCAGGGAACATTGCCAATTATTTCTCGAGGTTCAAATCTAACAAAGAAAGGAATATTTTGAAAACAGAGCAGAATGCAGGTTGTCGAGAGAACTGCAACCGCAATTTTCTCGGTGCAATATTTTGTTCTCTGCTTTTGGCAGCAAATAGCTATAAATCTATCGAAGGAGAAAGTAACAGTGAACCAGACAGAACAATCAGTGGCTATGTAGAATAGGACATAGATAACACTACAGACAGGTGTGAGCTCCAGGACAGATTGCGGAAAATAATAAGGAATCATCCGCCACAATATGACCCCAATAATAATGAATAGTAGATCCGATATTGCCATGGCCACCAAGTATCGAGTGGTGGAGGTGGAGAGGCTGCACTTTCCTCTGAACAGGATCACGATTGTCACTGAATTAACTGTAAGAGAGAGAAGCCGAAGAGAGCATGTTTATTACTGATCAAACAGTGTCAGTGCCTGGCAGTTTGGGGGGGTCAGTGTTTTGTAATGTCTGCAAACTGAACCCAACATTAACTTGCCCACTTTTGAGGCTTAATAAAGGAAGAGCACGGAGTGATCTGCGCACCTGCATGAGTATTTCGATGAGGCCAGCAGCCTCTGATTTCACCTGATTGATAGGTTAACGGGTCGCAATTTTCATGCCATGGGCATTGTCACAGCTGCAGTGGGGCCAAGGAAGAAGTAAGCGCCTTTACAGGATGGCATGTGTACCAGGATGAACAAGAGGAATTCACCTTCACTGGACCATTCCCCAGTCCAGGACGCACAAAACCTCCCGAAAAAGTAGCCTTTGGTGCAAGGACGAAAGCCAACACACAATGAGACAGAAGTGGAGCCTTCCTGGTCCTGAAGACTGTCCTGAAGTGTTTTCCACATCCCCACCTCACCTCCCTCTCCATGCGACTGTGAGCTAAGATGCACTCTACCGACAATAAGATCAGGCCGCTGCCATTGGATTGATGACCCCAGAAGTTGGAACGTAGGAGAGTTCCTTTGCGATGTTCATTCATAAATGGATACCAGATTAAATGTGCTTGTTGTAGGTAAACCAACATATTAATCTTGAAACCAGAAAGGGCGAATGAAGGATGACAATTGAGTAGGATAGTTATTACGAAAATTACACATGTCTTTTAGAAAGTTTTGGAGACGTGACTCATTAAGCCTCCGTAGGGACAAAATTCCCACATAGAAAAAAACCATTATTTACAACAAGATCAACATGTCTGAACTGAACTACTGGCGCACTGTACAATTAGCAGGTGTAGAAATTACTATGGATTTCCATTCCCTACCGAAAGCCATTAAAACAAGGGGAGGTTCCAGTGGAAATTTCTAATGATTGGATCAAAATTTATCGTTTCCAAATGGGACCGATCGAGAACTGGAAAGCAGAATAGTCTGGTATGGCCACGCTACTATCAGTCAGGTAAGAAACCGTCCATTGTGTATTTAAGGGAACATCTGCATTCATGGAATTCGGGCCTTGGAGTTGAGCAGAGACGGGCAGAAATATAAATGGTTATCTGGTTTGCAACACTGGTCGCAGAAAAACAAAATCACTTTTGTTGTGGGAGAGGAGGAGCAGCATGAAGTGGTGCCTGGGGAAGTAGACGATGGAGAAGCAAAAAGAAGAGATGGGGAAAACAAAACATCAGTGAGGAAGAAGAATAAAGTACCAAATAACAATTGAACAAATTCACCCTGCAACTTCCAGGCATGCAAGACAGAAACGGGAAGACAATAGGGAAAGTAATCAAAGGAGCAAAGGGCTCCAGAGGGACAGATTCATGAATCATATAAAGTCACGAGGCAGGTCAACGTGAACTAAAAATTCAAAAAAAAAGTACTGAATCATAAAATTTACATTCAGCCCAGTGAGTCTGCACCGACCCCTGGAAAGAGCACCCCATTAAGCTTACACTTCTACCCCATCTCAGTAACGCAGTAACCCCACCTGCATTTTTTGGATGCTAAGGGCAATTTAGCATGGCCGATCCAACTAATCTGCACATCTTTGGACTGTGGGGGGAAACCGGAGCACCTGGAGGAAACCCACGCAGACACGGGGAGAACGTGCAGACTCCGCACAGACACTGACCCAGGCTGGGAATCGAACCTGGGACCCTGTAACTGTGAAGCAACAGCGCTAACCACTGTGCTACCGTGCTCCCCAATAAATAATGACTCGGGTGAGATTCAAACCAACAATCTTTGAATACATCGTCAAGACAGTGAGGAGCAGTCCAATGCGCTATCGGTTGCGCCACAGAGCCACACTGAGAAGCATTGCTTAACGAAGATGACTAAAAAAAGCAGAGAGCTGATTGGAAAATCCTGCAGAATATTGGTTATATAACCACAATTAAAAAAAAATTTTTTAGAGTACCCAATTCATTTTTTCCAATTGAGGGGCAATTTAACATGGCCAATCCACCTAACTTGCATATTTTTTGGTTGTGGGGGCAAAGCCCCCGCAAACACGGGGATAATGAGCAAACTCCACACAAACAGTGACCCAGAGCCGGGATCGAACCAAGGACCGCGGCGCCGTGAGGCAGCAATGCTAACCACTGCGCCACCGTGCTGCCCATATAACCACAATTAATGCATTGTGCACCATCTGTTTGTTATCTTACACAAGTTATCTTGATTAAACACAAAGTAAAAATGATTTCATAAGGATCTGTTTTACAAATATATTACAAGTATGATTCTTTGATTCTGTGACAGACACTCCCATTAACACTTTCCCTCTGATAACTACCTGTGCCAATGGCTGATTGAGCTCTACACAAAACAGGCAATAACTTGATCAGTATGGAAGCCTGTGAGTTACAAACTTTCAACTTTCAGTCGATATCATCGAATAAAAGCAAATAAATAATGTAGGATACTGACATAACCAATTGATATCACTGACATGATGTCTGGAAACCATCACTGTTGGACTAAGGTATAACCTCGTCTGTCACAGAGCAAAACGAGATCAGCTCAAACACACACTTCAATGTCGCAGTCAATTACCTGGAAGCCCAACGACAGCAAGAATCGTGTAGTATATGTTCTCAATGCTGTAAAATGTTTCCATATTTTCTTCTGTGCAAAGTCATCTGTTCCTACGTTCTGCAACCAATCTCTGAATTGAACTCTGAGATGAGACATTCAGCTAGGTTTTATTTTATACCCGTTGGGATCTCCACGGGGATAATGAGATGACATCATTCATCATTGTTGTTCTTGTAAAAGGACCAAACGATTACGGCAACCGGGTTAACTCCCTCTTGTAGTGGAATATATTTAGTGCTGAGATTGATGTAGAAAATTATAAAGACTGACAAATTTGATTGCATTAATTAACAAATGAAAAGTAGGAGTCATATTTTCCCAGCAATGATGTAGAGATGCCGGCGTTGGACTAGGTTACTGCGCGGAAGCGGGATAAAGCTTTGATCTGTTGTCCGATCAGCTTTGATCTTATTAAATAGTAGCCATGATGTGAAGATGCCAGCGTTGGGCTGGGGTGGGCACAGTGAGAAGTCTGACAAGAGCAGGTTAAAATCCAACAGGTTTGTTTCGAATATCTAGCTTTCGGAGCACATTCACCCGAGGAAGGAGCAGCGCTCCGAAAGCTAGTGACATCGAAACAAACCTGTTGGACTTTAACCTGGTGTTGTAAGACTTCTTACTGTTTCCCAGCAATGGTTTGATCATTCAAACACCGTCAGGTGCATCTCTAGTTCTTCAACTTTTTCAATGGTCACATCGCTCTTTTGTGTCCATTCAGTGATTACATTTCAAATTTGATCTGCCCTTAGTGCTGCCGCCTTTAACCATGACCAGTCTGTTAAATCATTTCAGTGATTAATTTATGATTATAGATCACCAAACTACTGCAGTTCCTCAAACTAATACAATTGTTCAAACGAGCACAGTTCATCCAACTAATCGAGTACTTCAAACCAATATTATCCCCCAAAACTAATACATGGTCTCAAACCAATTGCCTTTAAAAAAATGTTTTTATGGGATGCAAGCATAACTGGCAAGTTTAGAATATTTGTCCATTCATAATTGCCCTTTAGACGGTTGTGTGGAGCTGCCTTTTTGAGCCGCTGCCATTCATATCTTGAAGGTATACCTGTGTGGAATGGAATTTTGTATTTTGAACCAGTGTCAGTGAAGGAACGATAATCTGGTTCGACATTTGAATGGCAGGTCCTTTCTTGGGGAACCTTTAGCTGGCCTGTTACCTTGTCCTGAGTGCCTGTGGTCGCAAATTTTGCATATGTTGTCAAAGGAGCCTTGGTGAGATACTGCAGTGCAACTTGTGGATGTTAACTTGTGCAGAGAGTGAGCCAGACTAACTATGAATCGTTGTGGTCGATTGAAATCTTCCATTCCTGTGTTTATCCTAAGGAGTTCAAGATTAAACGTTTCTTCATCATGTCTCAGTTTCAGCAATTACTTTATCGTTTTACCATCTCTATTAAACACCTCACCTAGACCACTCGGTTAACCTTTTATATCAGGGTAAATAGCGCTTTGGCGATACAATATATCCCCATATTTTATCACTCTAAACGATGGTGCAAATATTCGTAAACCAATGCAACATTTATGTAATGTGATGCACAGAACTAAATCAGTGCTCCATATACTGTCTAAACAGAGCACTGTGCAAACGAAGCATAGCTTCCGTGACAGATACGCCTCGTAAACCTTTCCCTCTGATAACCATCTGTGTCAATGTCTCATTCAGCTCTACACCAAAACTTGGTCAGTCTGGGAGCCGATGAGTTATAAATCAATTCATTTGCAGTTGATGTACTGGAATAAAAGCAAAGAATTAATGCAGGATATTTACATAACCAATTGTTATCACTGGCATGATGTCTGAAAGCCGTTATGTTAGACTAAGATGTAGCGTCATCTGTCACAGAGCAAAACAAGAGACCAGCTTACACACACAAACTTCAATGTCGCAGTTACTTACCTGGAAGTCTAACGACAGCAAGAATCGTGTAGAAGATCTTCTGAATGCTGTAAAATGTTTCCATAGTTACGCCAGTCGAAGTAAACTGTGCCCGTGTCCTGCGACCAATCTCTGAAGTAAACTCTGAGGTGACGCACTCACAGAGGTTCGTCCCACAAATGCAGTAATTCAAACCAATATAGTCCCCCAAACTAATGCATCAAACTAATATTAAATAAAGTGCCTTTTGTTTGGTGGATGTAAGTGTCGCAGATTAGGAGGATCATGGAGGCCCCGTAGAATACTGGGTATGGTCCGCTAATGGCATGCGAATGGCGTACACTGGGCGGGATGCCCCGACCCTCCACGCCAGAATCGCGCCCAGCGCGGGGGCGGAGAATAGCGCGGTCGACGCGGCGCCGGTCGGGAGCCGTTGGAACAGGCCCCGCGGCAATTCTCCATGGTCGACCGGCCGAATTCCGCCGGATGGTTTACATGTAGTACACCTTGCGGGAGCTGGGGTCCGCGAGGGGGTGGGTGGGGGGGGGGGCGGTGGGTTGCCTCAGCGGTGGTCAAGTGCGTGATCAGGGGCCACCGATCGGCGGGAAAGCGCGATCTAGGAGGGACCTACCTTACTCCGCGCGTCCCGCTATGTGGCTCCGCAATGTCGGTGGTGCCCGCGCCAAGGTGGGCTGCCGTGTGCATGCGAGGACCCGCTTGCGGCCGACGTGCACATGCGCGGGCAGGCGGTCAGTACAGCAGGGCCGGGCCGGCAGCCAGAGCCACGGGACGAACACCGGGGTCCTGTTAGCCCCCTGGAAAACTGAGAATTACCCCGGACTTTTGAGGAAAACGTCTGGAATTATTCTCGCCCGTTTACTGGCGGGCGTGGGGACTTAGTCCACAAAAGGGAGGATCCAGCCTACTGTACGGGCGGAGTGGAACGCATTTCCAGGCACTGGAGAAATGTGGTTTGGCCGGAACCGGGTGCTGGCCACGATTTTGGCACATAGACTAATTCTCCGCCCATTACCTCTGGCAGTGTAACATGTCCTCATTGCCGCACTGCAGTGTCGGTCTTGATCTTTTGTTCTCGAGGCCAGGCGTAAGACTTGAGGTCAGGTCCTGAAAATGGCGTAAACGCGTCACTTCCCACGCGGCGTTTAAACACCATTGGCATATCATTAGCTGGGCTGACACTCTATTCTCCGGTGCCTCCACGTTTCACTGCCTCCGATAGGCCGAGTTCCCGATGGCGCAGTTAACTTGTGGTCTCAGTGGTCGGGAGCCCAGCGTGGCGGCTGCAGACTGTGTCCAGCGCCGCCACAGGCAGCCAGCAGTTGTGTTGCTGGCCCGTGGGGCTGGGGTGAGGTGGGGGGGGGGGGGCTTTCGCGAGGGTTGAGGGGACTGGTGGGGGCTGGCCAAGCGGTGGCCAGGGTGAATGGCCAGCGCCATGTTTTAGGGCTCGACAGCTACAGCTCATTGCCATGCGCATGCGCGGCCACTGACCCGGGCATTCTCCAGCCTTTTATATCATGGGAGCCGGGGTTTCACTCGGCGCCGCTGCAGCGCTTGTTGGAGCGCACTTTGAAGATGTTGCCCCGCCTTGCTGGGAGCCTGTTCTCCAAGAGTTCCCACGTCAGAATGATGGTGTGAACGGCGCCCACCCATTTTGATTTGGGCGAGCTGCAAATTACGTGAGAAAGCGCCAACGCCATTTCCCCGCTCCAAAATTGATACTTTCTCAATGTTTGGTCAGACTCTGCCCTCGTCTCTCTCTCGCTCTCTCCCTTCCCCCCTCACACTCCTCCTTCGAGAACCATCGTTAAACATAATTATTTGACGAAGCTCTAGAGACTGCCCTGATATCTCCATAAGTGGCTGAGTGCGGCATATATGGTTCTGCATTTTGACCTGCTTCGCACCACATATTACGGCATAACAGATACTCTACAACTTTTGCAGTGCACCTGTACTTGTCCTCGAGGACGCGGTTGTGAGCTGCGTTCTTGATCCGCTACAGTCCATACGTTGCAGTAACACCCACAGTGCTGTTGAATCAGTGAAATGGTGCAATTCCAGAGATTTCATGAGTGAACAACGAAGGCTTTATTTACCAGGATGTACAAGACCAGCAGCATGTCTGCTGCAAGTACTGGAATGTGCCTAAGAGAACCCCGCCCCTGGGGTGATTCACCACTCTGAGCCCTGACTAGCCAGTTGACCCTTACTCTGCTGAATTTCCTTTCAAGGGACAATCACCAGAAAAGGGAACGTAAGGGTGAGGAGCAGAAGGAGGAGGCCATTTTGCATCTCCAGAATGTGAATTCAGTTCATATCCTGCATATAGAAATCTGGGGAACGATTCGGCAGGACCTGGGTGTCGAGGTAAAATGCGGTTCAGATGAATGTAGACCGGGCAGTGATTTTTTGAACATTGGCCATGCAAATAATGGCCACTGGGTATGCCTCACTTTCCAGTCCAAGACAGCGGACAGACAGTCGAAGGAGGAGAGTCAATGGGAAGCTTTTCATTCATCAGTGGAAGATCAGGGAGCTGAGAGACAGATCGTTACCAAACAGCATTGCTGTGGGAGACCACAACACTCACCTCCCCCCCCCCCCCCCGGGACCTGTGGCTGCAGCTGATGCCATGCGGAGGGGAAAATTCTACTGCCTGGCCAACTCCACGCAGGCCCCCCTCACCCCAGCCCACACTGGCAGCCGCCAGGGAGGTGGAGAAGGTCATTGCGACACTTTTCATCATATAAGATCCAGGCAATGTGGATTTAAACCCCAAATTCCGTCCGGACATGTTTCTAGATTTATCTGGTAACAGTAATAAAACGAGTCTAACAAGACATAATAGGATCCGATCAGCCCAGCAATAGGGGGTGTGATTCTCCACTCCCGCGCCGGTTGGGAGAATCGCCTGGTCCGCCATATTTCTCCACGACGTCGGTCCGACGGCCTCCCGCGATTCTCCCAAGCGGCGGGAACGGCCCTGTCGAATTCCGCACGGCGCAGGCCGAAGAATCGCCCGAGACACCCAAAATGGCGATTCTCCGGCACCCCTGCTATTCTCAGGCACGGATGGGCCGAGCGGCCAGGCCAGAACGCGGGTTCCCCCTGGCGGCATCCACACCTGGTCGCTGCCATCGGGAACAGCGCGGGAACGATGAGGGGGGTGGCCTGCGGGGGGGGGGGGGGGGGATCCTGCACCGGGGGGTACCTCAAATGGGCTCTGGCCCGCGATCGGTGCCCACCGATCATTGGGCCGTCCTCTCTGAAGGAGGACCTCCTTTCTTCCGCAGCCCCGCAAGATCCGTCTGCTAACTTCTTACGGGGCGGACTCGGAGAGGACGGCAACCACGCATGCGCGGGTTGGCGCCAGTTATGCGGCGGCGGCCACGTCATGTATGCCGCGCCGCCTTTATGCGGCGACAAGGCCTGGCGCATGTAAATGACGCGGCCCCGCTCCTAGCCCATTATCGGGGCCTGAATCAGTTGGGATAGGGGCCATTTCGCGCCGTCGTGAACCTCGGCGGTGTTCACGATGACGTGGGCACTTCGGCGCGGGAGTGGAGAATCCTGCCCAGGGAGTTCTGGAGAGCACGTTCAATGACGTAGTCACATTGCAGGTGAGGATTGAATAGGCAAAAAGGGTCAACACCAGGCAGGGTAGAGGAAGGCGGGTAGTGCATGAGTCCCTCGTTGCCACCACCCTTTCTCACACATGTACTGTTTTGGATGGTGATGGGGGAGATGGCTTTGTAGGAGAAAGCAGTAGCAGCCAAGTACATGGAACCATGCATGGGTATGCCGCACAAGAGGGGAGGAACGGCAGGGCTACAGTGGTAGGGATTTCAATTATAACGGGAACAGACAGGGATTTCTGTGGCTGGAAAAGTGGCTCCAGGATGGTGTGCTGACCCCCTGGTGTCAGGGTCAGGGATGTCACTCAACGGCTGCAGGGCATATTCAAGGGAGAGAGAAAATAGACAGATTTTGTGGTACACATTGGTGCCAACGATATTGTCAGAAAACAGAATGAGGTCCTGTAAGCAAAATTTAGGGTGCTCGGAAATAGTTCAAGAAAGAAGCAATCTCTGGATTACTTCTGTTGCAACGTGCCAGTAAGTTTCGAAATAGCAGGTTATTTCAGATGAATGCATGACTGTAGAAATGGTGCAGGAGGGGGGGCTTTAGATTTCTGGAACACTGGGACCATTTTGGGGGACGGTGAGACTTCCACAAGGCTGACCATTCGCACCAGAACCAAAATGGGACCAGTGTCCTTGCAGGGAGGTTTCCTCGTGTTAATCAGGAGGGTTGGAACTAACTTGACAGTGGGCTGGGATCCTGAGAGAGGGTTCAGCAAAGATACATGAACTGTCAAAATTAGAAGAGATATCAAGTGAGCCAGGAAGAAATACAATGTCTAAACCAGTTAAGTCACAAGAGAGTCTGATAAGATTGGATGGTATTTATTTTAATGCAAGGAGTCTAACGTAGAATAATTGAGGGCACAAATTAAAACATGGGAGTATGATATCATTGCTGTCACTAAGCCATGGTTGAGCGAGGAGCAGGATTGGCAGCTAAATATTCCAGGGTATGGATCCTCGGGTAAGGTCGGGGAGGAGGTAAAAGAGGGGGGTGTCGCAATTTTGACCAGGGATTCGCTTACAGCAGTAATGAAGGACAGCATCTTAGAAGGCTCTTCAACTGAAGCCATATGTACATCAGTTAAAAAATACTGAAAGACATGCTATGAGGTGAATTGGACATTCTGAATTCTCCCTCAATGTACTCGAACAGGCGCCGGAATGCCACGACTAGGGGCTTTTCTTGGTAACTTCATTGCAGTGTTAATGTAAGCCTACTTGTGACAATAAAGATTATCATAAAAACAAAATAGACCAATCACATTGCTGCGAGTGTTCTACAGCCCCCCTAACAGTCCGAGAGAAATAGAAGAGCAGATATTTTGGCAAATTTCAGAGAAGTTCAAAAGAAACAGGGTAATGACAGTGGGGGATTTCAACTTCCCCTATTTTAACTGGTGAAGCCACAGTGTAAAACGTTTACAGGGATTGGTATACTTCAAATGCATTCAGGAGAATTTTTTAACCCAGTACAGAAAAGGTCTTGCAAGAGAGGGGCGATCTTAGACTTAATTTTAGTTCATGAAACTGGGCAAGCGTTCTGCGAACGCTGTGGGGTGTTCAGACTTTTTCTGTCTGCATTTATTCAGACCGTCTACGGGGTCGCCCCGTTTGTACTCGATCGCATCCAGGATCGCGGTATGCATTTCTGCAAGGGTGCCTCCTCCTACATTCTGTGGGTCGGGAAGGGCTGCTGCGACCGATGGGCCCAAGCTGAGGACCGTGAGCTTTACCTGCTCTTTCTCATCCAGGCCGTACATGGTCGCCTGGTGTTTGATGGTGGCAAAGAAATGGTGTGTGCCTGAAGCAGGGGGGAACGGTGTGATTTTGGCACACGCGTCCTGTAATTGGGTCATTTTGAGGAGGCTGGAATACAAGACTTCCGCCTCGTCTGCTGTGGCGGTGCGGTGGGTTGTTACAGGGTTCATGGGAGCCTGTATTATCTGTTGTGTGGGGGGTAGGGGTGCTTTCCTCCTTTGGGGTTTTCCCTGCGCACATGCTCCCTGAACATATCACTGCGCTGTCTCTTGCAATTCTTCCCAATCAGGGCCGTCTTCCTGGTCTAAACTTTCCCCAAAGGTTTCTTGGAATCCCTTTTGGACAGAAAGCAGTGCTTTCAAGTCTGCAATCTGCTTTTGGCACTTTGCATGGTCCAAAGTACTCTGCCTTTGTTCCGTGGTTGTGGCGTGGAGCGCTCTCAAGGCTGCCTTGAGATCACTGCATTGTTTCTGGAGCGTCTCTACCTGGTTTTCTGTTTCTTTCTTTACCAGGACTGCATGCTGCAGGTCCTGATAAGCCTTTTCATATTGTGACTGGAAACTACTCAAGTGCGCCAGACAAGATTGG
This sequence comes from Scyliorhinus torazame, assembly GCF_047496885.1. Taxonomy (NCBI): domain Eukaryota; kingdom Metazoa; phylum Chordata; class Chondrichthyes; order Carcharhiniformes; family Scyliorhinidae; genus Scyliorhinus; species Scyliorhinus torazame. The sequence goes on along the minus strand of NC_092720.1, from coordinate 182,629,364 downwards.
TGACCCCGTTTGGCGTCAGCCACCTCTTCGTCCTTTGCTGCTAATTTCCCTTTTAACTCCAGGTTCTCTTTCTCAATTTCGCATACATCGATTTTACTCATCCGATATATGCCTTCTATTTCCTTGCGGAGCGTCCTGACGACCTCCTCTGTGCCTCGCAATTGTGCCAGACAGGACACAATTGCCATCGGCTTGCGCGCTTTTGCTAAACTCTTTTTGTGGATCTCACTCATGTTCTCCCACTAAGTATGCCCTATACTTCCAGGACCTGAGTCGTCGTTATTGCAAAGGGCAAAGATGGGCCTGATCTCAAATTTGTAATCTGGGGGAAGGCTGATTTTAAAAAGATCAGATATGAGTTGGCCAGAGTGGACGGGGAGCAGGCATTTCCAAGTAAATCTGTCACATAACAGTGAGATGCATTCAAGAGGGAAACAAGGAGAGTACAGGGCCAACATGTTACAGTTCAAGAAGGGTGGGACCAACAAGTCCAGTGAACTCTAGATATCAAGGGCTTTTCAGCTCTGGGGAAGAAGAAATCGGGCTCATAACAGAAGAAACCCTAGAGGCAGAAAGGATACGCAAAAGGGAATTTAAGAAGGGAATTAGGAGAGAAAAAAGGGACACAAAAGGATACTGGCAGGTAAAAAGTAGGAAAATCCTGTTCTTTTACAAATACATTACGGGTAAAAGGATAACTAGGCAAGGAATAGGGCCCATTATGGACGACATTGCCAATTTGTGCCTGGAGCCTGAGAAAATAGGTAGGGTTTTAAACAAATACTTTCATTCGGTGCTCACACATGAGAGGGGCAGTACGGGTATAAAAATCAGACAGAAGGCCTTTGATAAAATTGAAGAGATTAACATAGACAGAGAGGCTGACTGATCTGGTAGGCTTAAAAGTAAACAAATCTCGAGGGCCAGGTGAAATTTAATACAGACTGTTGAGTGAGTCAAGGGAGAAAATAGCAGGAGTGCTGGCAATAATTTTCAATACCGCTCTGGCCACAGGAGAAGTCCCGGAGGATTGGAGAACCGCCAATGTGGTGCCATTATTCAAAAAGGGTTGAAGGAATAAACCAGGAAGCTAGAGACAGTCAGTCCAACCTCAGCAGTGGAGAAATTATGGGAACCAATTCTTTGAGACAGCATTAATCTGCATTTAGAGAGGCAGGAATTAATCAGGAACAGTAAGCCTTGTTTAGTTAAGGGGAGGTCATGTCTGACCAACTTGATGAAATGTTTTGAAGAGTTGACCAGGTGTGTAGATGAGGGAAATGCGTTGGACGTAGTCTACCTGGACTTCAGCAAGGATTTTGATAAGATCCCACATGGGAGACTGATAGCGAATGTAAGATCCCATGGAAATTAAGGAAATTTAGCAAATTGGATCCAGAATTGGCTCAGTGGCAGGAGGCAAAGTGTGATGGTTGAGGATTGGTTTTCTGATCGGATGCCTGTGTCCACTGTTGTCCCACACTGATCAGTATTAGGATGCTTGCTGTTTGTGGTTTACATAAATTATTTAGACATTAATATAAGAGTGATAATCGGTAAGTCCATGGGTGATACAAAAATTGATGGAGTGTTAAATAGTGAGGAGGAGAGCCTAAATTAGCGAAGGATATTCATGGGCTTGTCAGTTGTGCATATCAGTGGCAAATGGCATTCAATCTAGATAAATGTGAGGGGTTGAACTTGGGCAGAGCAAACAAGGCATGCGAATACTTGACAAACGGCAGGACCCTGGGAAGCACCGAGGATCAAAGGGAACTTGGTCTGCGTGTACAATGGTCCCATCGGTAGCAGGGCAGGTTGATACAGTGGTAGAGACGACATATGGTATCTGAGCCTTTATTAGCCGAGATAGACATCTTAAAATGGCACGTTAAGGCCCAGCAGGTTTGTTTCGAATCATTTGGAGCGCAATTCCTTTCTCAGGTAAATGAAGAGGTGGGTTCTAGAAACACATATATAGACAAAGTCAATGATGCAAGATGATACTTTGAATGCGAGTCTTTGCAGGGATTAAGACTTTTCAGGTCCAGGCGGAGCAACTCGAGAGAGGGACAGTCACAGTTTAAAGAAGTGTGAATTGCCTCTCGCAACGACAGTTGGTAGGATTTTGCAAACCCAGGCCGGACGGTGGTGAATATAATGCAACAAGAATCCAAGGTCCCGGTTGAGGCCGTACTCGTGTGCGGAACTTGGCTATCAGTTTCTGCTCATCAATTCTGCGTTGCTGCGGGTCCTGAAGGCCACCTTTGAGAACACGCTTACCCGAAGATCAGAGGCTGAATGCCCACGACTGCTAAAGTGTTCCCAGGCTAGAAGGGAAAATTCCTGCCTGGTGATTGTCGCGCAATGTCCGTTCATCCATTGTCGCAGCGTCTGCATGGTCTCGCCAATGTACCACGCCTCGGGTCATCCTTTCCTGCAGTGTATGAGGTAGACAACGTTGGCCGAGACGCACAAGTATGTACTGCGTACCTGGTGGGTGGTGTTCTCATGTGTAATGGTGGTACCCATGTAGCTGATCTTACACGTCTTGCATATTGCCATGGCAGGATTGTGTGGTGTCGTGGTCACTATTTTCCTTAAGGCTGGGTGAGTTTGCTGCAAACAATGGTCTGGTTGAGGTGGTGCCTATGTAGTCCTATCTGTGTGTATTTGTCTCTTCTTTGACGTAATGGATCGTCTTTGCGAGTGTTAAATGAAGGCTGGGCTGTTTATCTCACTGGCATTTCACTTCACTCACACCAATCATCCTCATGAACTTGAGTTTCAAGTTGGGATGCCCTTTCAGGAAACATCAACGAGGTTCATGAGAACATATTGGATTTACAAATAAGACATGTGTTTCAGAACATGGACAGACAAGGCAAAGATAGCTGATGAAGTTCCTGAGAACATCGATTCAGGAACTGTTTGGGAAGTATTGGCGGGATCCTCCGCCGCACAGGGGGCCAGCATGGCACTGGAGAGCCTCACACTGCTCCAGCTGCAGATAGGGGCGTCAGCACGGCGGCGCAGGTTCACGTATGTGCGTGGGTTGCCGTCTACGCACTGGCCCTGACGCAACATGGCAGAGACCAACAGGGGCCTGGCGCGGAAGAACATAGGCCCCTACCAGGATAAGCATGCTCGCCGATCGGTAGGCCCCGATCGTGGGCCAGGCCTCCGTGGCGCCCCCCCCCCCCCCCCGTTGTCGGATCCCCCCTCTCCCCTTCCCCCCCCCCACAAAGCCGCCCCCCGCAGCATGAACGCCGAGGTCCCGCCGGGTAGGACCACGTGAGAACGACGCCGGCGGGACTCGATCCATCGCGCGGGGAGAATCACGGGGGGGGGGGTGGAGGGGACGTTTATCGGCCCCCGACCGATGCCGACCATGCCAGCGCCATTGGTGACGATTCTCCGGCTGTCAGAGCGAAGGGTCAGAGAATACTGCCGCCTATGTGTGAATGACACGAACCAAAGAACAATGGAATAACACAGTATTTTTGCAGACAGGGATGTATCAAAGGCATAAACTAATACCGAAACTGATTGTAATCTCCTGTGCTGTTAATGGAAGTGATTATAATTTCCACAAGAATCACATCCTGTAAATTCTGTCCCAGATTTGTTGCGAAGAAGATGTCGTAGTTTACCCACCAACAAATCAATGTCTGATCGCATCTAACTTTTTTTTTACATTTAGGATTCACTTCTCAGTTCTTTTATTTTAATTTATTTATTTGGTTTGCATTTTATGGTTACCTTGCTGAGAACATGAAAGCAATACTAAACTGCGTATATTTTTATTTCTGGACATGTCCTGGAGGGGAGCAAATCAGTGGGTCTAAATGTACAATTACTGAGGACACTGGATTTGAGGAGGGCCCTGGTTTTGGGGAAGGTCGTAGTTTTGAGGAGGGCCCTGTTTGTTTGTTTTTGTGGGGGGGGCGGTTTTGGTTTTGGGGAGGGCCCTGGTTTCGGGGAGGGCCCTGGTTTTGAGGAGGGACCTGTTTTTTTTTGGGGGGTGTTGCGGGTTTGGGGAGGGCCCTAGTTTCGGGGAGGGCCCTGGTTTCGGGGATGGCCCTGGTTTTGAGGAGGGCCCTAGTTTTGAGGAGGGCCCTAGTTTTGAGGAGGGCCCTAGTTTTGGGGAGGGCCTTGGTTTTGGGGGTGACCTGGTTTTGAGAAGGTCCCTGGCTTTGAAGAGGGCCCTGGTTTTGACGAGGTCCCTTGTTTTTGGGAGGGCCCTGGTTTTCAGATGGGCCCTGGTTTTGGGGGTGGTATCCTGGTTTTGGAGAGGGCCCTGGTTTTAGGAAGCGCCCTGGTTTTGGAGGGGGCCTGGTTTTGAGGAGAGCCCTGGTTTTTTTGGAGGGCCCTGGTTTTGAGGAGGGCCCTGGTTCTGAGGAGGGCTCTTGTTTTTTTTTTGGGGGGGGGCTGGTTTTGGGGACGGCCTTGTTTTGGGAAGGGCCCTGGGTGTGGGGAGGGTCCTGGTTTTGGGGATAGCCTGGTGTTGAGGAGGGCCCTGGTTTTGAGGAGGGCCCTGGTTTTGAGGCGGGCCCTTGATTTTGGGTGGTCCCTGGTTTTGAGGAGGGCCCTGGTTTTTTTGCGGGGGCCTGGTTTTGAGGAGGGCCCTGGTTTTGAGGAAGGCCCTGGTTTTGAGGAGGGCCCTTGTTTTTGGGAGGGCCCTGGTTTTGAGGAGGGCCCTGGTTTTTTTGCGGGGGGCTGGTTTTGAGGAGGGCCCTGGTTTTGAGAAGGGCCCTGGTTTTGTTGAGAGTCCTGGATTTTGGGAGGGCCCTGGTTTTGGGGAGAGCCCTGTTTTCGGGGAGGACCCTGGTTTTGAGGAGGACCCTGGTTTTGAGGAGTTCCCTGATTTTGGGGAGGGTCCTGGCTTGTGGGAGGGCCATGGTTTTGAGGAGGGCCTGGTTTTGATGAGGGCCCAGATATTGGGGTGGGCCCTCGTTTTCGGGAGGGCCCTGTTTTCGGGGAGGACCCTATTTTGACGAGGCCCCTGGTTTTGAGGAGGGCCCTGGTTTTGAGATGGGCCCTGGTTTTGAGGTGGGCCCTGGTTTTGGGAGGGCCCTGATTCAGAGGAGGGCCCTGGGTTTGCCCCCCCCCCCGAGTTCCACCAGCCCCTGTGCTATTCCTGTGTTCTGCGCAGCATCTCCCAGTATTAGAACATGCCAGGGGCGCATTTGGTGCCACCTGCGTTTACTTCTGGCGAGCTCATACCTGCTAATTCGCTGCTGTTTGTTCCCTCCCTTTTTCCTACCTTATTTGCATTGTGCCCTGGTTGATATTCCCTCCACCCCCTCTTTCCCCAAGCACCTCCCGCGCCCTATATATCTGCCCATATTTTTGTTGCATTGACAACACTAGCTCCAGTTTCTTCCCCCTCCCCTACAACCCTATTCGTTGCTGGTTCCGCACAGGTCTTGGAACAGGTTGGTGAATTGCTTCCAGGTACTATGGAAGCCTTCCTCCAATCATATTGTTGTGGAAATTATTTTTGCTTCCAATTCCGCATAGCCAGTCTGTGGTCTTGGGCGGCGCTTCTGATGCCCAGGAGCCTGCGGCAGGCGACCAGGGAGGCAAGGATGTGCACTGTGAACACCTCTGGCTATCCCGAGACCCCAAAGCACTTCTGAGGTCTAATCTCTGTGAATGTATGTGCGTGCATTGTGAAATTATTTTTCTTCTATTTTAGTCGCTAATAAACTTACTTTTTCTTGAACTCAAGAAACTCTGTTTAAATTGGATTAGGCAACTAGGCATGAGCAATACGTGTTGGCCGAACCAGCAACTCCCACATCCTGTAAATGAATTTTAAAAAACATGGCTAGGACAGGGAAAAATATACCCTCAAGCGAAGAGGTCCTTTTTGATGTATTACTGTTGCAACCACTCCAAATGGATTGGGGCGCGAGCCGTGAGAATTCCTCCCACAGAGGAGATGAAGGGAAACAGACTTGGGGCTCTGGTCCATGGACCACTAACAACAGAATGTTACATGCTTCTGACCTCATGGTAGGTGGAAAGTTATCTGTCATGCACTGGAATATGGTCGGGCCAAGAACCCTGCCCTGAAGTACTCCGGAAACAATTTTCTGCTCTTCCGAGATTATTGGCTTTATATAACCATCACCATTTTCTGCTGTGCTACGTATGACACAAAACAGCGGTGAGTTCTGCTGCCCTGATTCTCAATTACTTCAGTTTTGTTTGGGCTCCTTGATCTTCTGAGTGCCCTTGACTGCTGAAGTGTTCCCCGGCTGGAAGGGAGCATTCCTGCCTGGCGATTGTGCCACGATGTCTGTCCATCCGTTGTCACGGAGTCTTGAAACATTCTATAAACACACAGTAAACATACCCCCGCCAAAGACATCGTACTCAATAGGTAACCCTTCGTAACTTTCCTGGCAACATCCATAAGTCAAAGACACTGAGTAACAAAGGCAGTAGGTTTCCATTCCTTACAGAAGCAGGTAGTACTTAGAAATCATCAAGTGATCTGGAGACAATCTTTAGAATGCAGAGAGAGACAAAAATACACCTCCTTGCTTTGAATGCAGCTCTCCAATTGAAAACGAAACTAAAACACAAAGCCAAAAACAGCTTCCAGCTCAAAACAAAAGTAAAAAGCAAAGCCAGAGCCCAGCTCCACCCACACTGACATCACTGCAGCCATTTAAAAAGACAAACATTTCTTAAAGTGACATTCCCATGACGGCGGGGGGTGGGGGGTGGGGGGGGGCTGGTGGTGGTGGTGGGCAGAATCCAAGGATCCCCAAACAAAGGCCTTCGACTGGGTCAAATGGAAATACCTCATAGAGGCACTGGATCGGTTTGGGCAATTGCAAAACTGTCGATCGTCCTCTGAGTGGTGAGTGGATTAATAGGTATTGAAAGGGCGAAAGGGCGACAGAAAGCATAGAGTCTCACTATGCAGATGTCCGGCTCCTCCGCATCTCGAAACCCCGGACCAGGGTGGCAGGGATAATGCAACTCCGAATGGGTACTGGAGGATTCTCAGGTTACAAGCATAGCCTGGGAATGAGCAAGATTTTCCCTCTAAATCCACATGGGGGAAGGGCAGAGCTGGAGGGACTGCCATTCAAACTGGCCTAATTCCGTTACCTGCCTGGGAATCAATCTAACCCATGACTGGGCATGAATCCATAAATGGAAGCTGACAATTCTGGAGGAAGTTAAAAAGGACCTGTAGAGGTGTTGTTCGTTCCCAACTCCCAATCAGGGAAGATACAGACATGTAAAGTCAATGTGATGCCCAGATTCCTCTTCCTGTTTAGACCTCTGCAAATCTACATCCCCAAAGCTTTTTTCAACACAGTCGTCAAGCGAATCGTGGCGCTTGTGGGGGTGACAATGGGGAACGTGAGGAGTCGCCGTGGATGCAAAGAAGGTCCTTCAAAGTGGGAGTCTGGGTCCTTCCAATCCTAGAGTACTACCACTGCGCGGCCATTGCACAAAGAGTATGGTGATCGGTCTCGGAGCTGGGAACAGAGTGGGTAAGGATGGATGAGAGTTCATACACAGGGACATCCCTCCGGCCTTTTGTCACAACCGCACTCCCATCCCCCCAGCCAAATACTGGAGGAGCCCAGTCATAGTATCCACATTCCGAAATGGTGCCAAGTGAGGCAACACTTCGGCCTAAACAAATTTTGCACCATGGCCCCTGCAACAACATTGGTTCACTCCCGCAATAATGGACAACACCTTCAAAAGGTGGAGACAGGATGAGGGAAATCAAACGGTTAGGGTCATGTACACCGACGATGGAGTAGCCACTGTGGGGAACTGACAGAAAGGTTCCAGCTACCAAGTGGGATTGACCAGAGATGTCAAAGACTTCCTCCACACAAAGAAACAACGACACACCCCAGATACCACGATACTCACGAGTAGGAAGACCGCTGAGTATGGACGACTTAGTGGAGGGGAATTAAGGGGACGTGTATGGGTGACTGGTGGAGGAGGTACACTCCCCCCTGACCAAGGCCAGCAAGAAAGAGGAGAACTAGAGATAGTGGGAGGACAGCGCAGGACAATTTCACTTCCACGTGAACATTGTTGTGCCTAATGCAGTTAATGGAGGTGCTCACAGTGCACATAACCAGAGCTCGAACGAACAGGTTCTTCCTGGAGTTGGAGGACCAGCGCAAATGGTGCTAGGGAGACTCGGCTACCACAACCCCATGTTTTTGGTTTGCCCTAGGCCTGACGGGTATTCAACGTCCTTCATCGAGGCCATGTCAAGGTTTGTGGGAGTGAGAGTGGCGTCATGTCCACAACCGACCATCGTCGGGTTATCAGTTCAGCCAGAGCTCTTCATGGGGATGGTGGGTGGGTGGGGGTTGCGGGGGCTGGCGATGGAGAATACTACTCAGCTGGCGATCGGCAGCACCAGCCAGACTGGTTGTTCGATTTGGCATAATTTCTCAGGCTGGAGAAAATAAAATATGCCATACTTAGAAAGGAGGAAGGCTTTCATAGGACATGGAAACCGTTCCCAACTTGTTTTGTTATATATTCGTAGCCAGAAACCAGCAAAGCAACGGGGTGGGGGGAGGGAGTGGGTAGGCAGGGAGGGGGGTGCAATGGTAGTTGAAGGCAAAGAAAAAGGAATGCGGGGTACGAACAGGAGGGACAAAGCCACAAGGGACCGGTCCGATGGCAAGTCACGACCTAAACCTAGTTGTATATAAATGCCTTTGAATATTTCATTCGGCCATCTTGTAAATTGTAAAAAGTGGGGTCACGGCCAAAGTTGTTTTTCTGAAGATACTCATTTGTAAATTTAGGTTTTGGTTTGGCGCTTCCCCCCCCAAATATATACAATCACAATTTGTTGTGTCGAGTGAATGGCTCCCACATTTTGTTGAAACCCTCCTCTGGACCCTCAGATGGCGACTTACATTTTCTCCTTTTGGAGAAATTCCAATAGGTTGGAAAGCCAGTCTGCAGCTTTGGGTAGTGCTACTAATCGCCCGCTGGGCAGGATTCTCCAGTGGGCGATTAGGGAGGCATAGGCAAGGGCGTTGGCCCTCCTCCTCATGAGGAGATCTGGCTGTTCTGATACCCCGAAGACTACCTCTCTTGGGCAAGGCTCCACCGTCATCCCCACACCCTTAGACATTGCTGAAAAGAAGGCTGTCCAAGACCTTAACGTGTGGGCGTGGTTGATCAGGCCTCCTTGGCACCGTTCGCATTTGTCCTCTATCTCTGGGAAGAACCTGCTGATTTGGGATCTAGTCAATTGGGCGTTTAGCTGCGTGAGGCTTAGCCTTGCGCACTTGGAGGCGGAGTTGACCCTGTACAGCGCTTTGCTGTACAGTCCCCTCCCTATTTCATATCCCAAGGCCTTATCCCACTTCACCCTCCTCTCGGCCAGCTGGGTCTTGGCTCCCGCTTAGCAGTTGCTGATACATGTCACCACAGATCCCATTCCCTCGGATGTCAGCGTGATTATTGTGGTGGTCGTGGATACATCTTTGATTCCCTGTAGGAGGTTTTTGATCTGTAAGTACCTTAGATCGTCTCCGCCCCCCCCTCCCCCCCCCCCCATTTCCCTCCCCCCCCCCCCGCCCCCAGGAGCACAAATTTTTCTGTCAGTCCCTCGAGCATTGTCAGTCTGTTGGTGAAAACGTCCCCAACTGTAACTGTCTCCCTGTCCTGTTTCGAGATTTTGAAGGTGGCGTCCATAGTCGGTGGCGTAAACCTGTGGTTGACGCAGATGGGGCTTTGTCGGACATTTTGGTTAGTCCGAAATGCTGTTGCATTTGGTTCCGTGATGCGGGGTTGCGACCACTACTGGGCCCGTTGAATAATTATTGGGTGGGAATGGGAGTGCCGCCATGGCTATCAACCGGAGGGAGGTTCCTCTGCAGCAGCCCTCCTCCATAAGCACTCTTTACTCTCTCTGCAGTTGCTGCTCAGTAGTAATATTGAAGGTTTGGGAGGGCTGAGCCCCCCATGGATCTCGTACTATCTTTGGTGTTGTTGTGTTATTTCCTCCCCACACAAACACCATAATCAGTTTATTTAGTGAATTAAAAAAGGCCTCGGGGGTGTAGATCCGGAGAGGAATCTGGGAATTACGTTCATCTTGATCGTGTGCACTTTCTTTGCTAGGAAGATTGGGCGTGTGTTACATCTCTGCTCAGGTTCCACTTGTGGATCCCTGACAAGTCATGAGCCATTTGGATCCCCAAGTAACAGCATTTGTGTCAGGCCTGTTTAAAGGGCATCCCCTCCAGCTCTATTCCGCCCCCTTGTGTGGTCACCTGGAAGGTCTCATTTTTGCTCAGTTTCAGTTTGTAGCTCGAGAAAGTTCTAATGATTCCTTCCATGCTACTTTGTGGATCCGAGATGCAGAGGAGAAGGTCAGCTGCATGGAGGAAGACCCTCTGCTCTCTGTCTCCACTTTGGATCCCTTTCCAGTTCTTTGCCGCCCTTATCGCGATCACTAGTGGTTCGGTTGCCAGGGCAAAGAGCAGTGAACGGCATCCCTGCCTTGTGCCTCTGTGCAGCTGGGAGTATTTAGAGCTGCTGGTATTTGTTTGTACGCTCGCTGTGGGGCATTGTACAGGAGTTTCACCCTGGTGGTGAACCTTGCTCTCAGCCCGAACTGTTCCACTACCTCGATGATGTACTTCCATTCGACTTTGACGAAGGCCTTGTCTGCGTCCAGCTGGACGATCACCTCCGGTATTCTCTCCCTGGATGAGGTCATGATCACTTTCAGGATCATTTAATGGATGATGTCTCAGCTGTCCAAAGTGTCCAGGCTGACTCGACATAGGTGGAAATACTGCTGCTCAGTTTCTTTATTCCTCTCTTTCTCTATACGTCCCTCTCAAATGCCTCGAGTTTTTACTATCGCTTTCACACTGTCTACTCTTCTCTAACTCGATTCATCTCCCTCTCTCTCCATTTTCTTCTCTCTGTCATCTCTCCATCTACCCCTCTATCTATATCCTCTCTCTATATCCCTCTTGTCTTGCTCATCCTTTCCCTCTTTCCTCCCTTTCCAACTATCCATCTCCCCTTCACTGTCTATCCCTCTCCTCTCTATCCAGCGACTCTCTATCTTTTCTTTAATAACATCTCAACCGTTGGTCTAGGAATGTTTCTTTTCCGTCGCGTGAGAGGGGCGGGATAGACCTTGAAGAGAAAAAATCATCTACAATATCAAATATCGGCTGACATGGAAACTAGGAAGGTATTCTTTCCGAACGATCGAGCAGCCACCAGGTTGTCACACCATAGATGTCTGATACCGTGACTCCAACGCCACTCCCTTACCAAGGGTCCGATCTCCCTTCCGGACCCACTCGACAGGGCATGTGCGGACAGGAACCCACCCCCTCCACACTCAATGGCGCGATGGTACGAGAGCAAGAGATATACAGAGAGTGATGGTAGGGTGTGGGTGGGACGAAAGAGAAACAGACTCAATCAGTTGTCGACAAAAATCAAACAGTAAGAATTATATATTGACACAAATAGATGGTTGGAATTTGAACCTTTTGTAATGAATTACTTTGGATTCTCAGCATTTGTGAGAAGCTGAGTTGGGGCGGTAGAGTGATCACCACGGCAATTAATTCAAATTCCAAAGCAATGGAGAACACGCCAGTGGGGAGAGCCTGAAATTTCCATTGATATCCTGCAGGCGCCAATGCAATTATCATCCTCTCCACCAGCAGAGCCCCACCCCAAACCCCACCTCCATGCCATCACCATCACCACCATTGCAGGTAGTTTTAGATCCTCAAAGATTCCTGGTAGCATTCAGTTGATTGAAGTCGTGTCAAAAATATTCTATTCAGGGAATGGAAGCACAGGTAGCCACCTCGAGGTTGCTGTCAGTTGTTTTTATCAATGAGTTGACTGATTGATGTTACAGGATATTTAATTGCGCTCTTGAACTGGTCCCTGAACTTGGGCTGAGTCACCCCGTAAATAAATGCATTTGTGCAGCAATTCAAATTCAGAAGCATAATGGAAACCTCGGCAAAATTTTTAGCAAGATTATCGTGATAAACAGGATTAATTCCTGCACTGATATAATATAAGAAGTATATAACATACAAAAACCATAGAAGTATAAAACTGCCAGATATGGTGAAGAGCAAAATCATAGACTTCCTTCTGCTCTCCATCTCTGGGTCACTGCAATTCTCCCGCTTGCTCTGACTAGTCAGCCCCTTACGGACTCGACTGGTCACCAAAACGTATCTCACTGTCAGAGCGTTGAACACCAGAATTAAAACATATGGCAACAGTGGGTTCAAAACTTGATCTACCCAGCTATACGCCACCCATGCGGGATCAGTGTAATAACTTGGATTTTCGTGACAGAACCAGGGAACATTGTCGATTATCTCTCCAGGTAGAAATCTAAAATACATGGGAATGTCTTTTAAACAGAATAGAATGCAAGTTGTTGATAGTACCACGGATGCAGTTTTCTCTGTGCAATATTTCATTTTCAACTTCTGACAACAAATAGCCACAAATCGGTCAAACGAGAACAAATGACAGTGAACCAGACCGAACATTCTGCCGCTGCATAAAGCAGGATAAAGGTAATACTACACACTGGGGTGATATCCAGGAACGATGTGACGAAATAATAAGAAGCAATCCGATACAGTATGACCGCAGTGATAATTACCAGTAGGTCAGCTGCTGCCATGGCCACCAGATAGCGAGTGGTGCAGTTGGAGAGGCCACATTTTCCCCGGTACAGGATCAAAATCGCCACTAAATTAACTGTAATAGAAAGGGCGGCATAAAATACTGTAAATTTCTAGTTAAACAATTTCCAAGCCTTGAAGGCTTGTATTGAATTCCGTGTTAAGATATTAATAATCACGTTACCACAAGACACCATACATTTTGGGGTATGTTGCCGATGGGGAACGGCAGGACAGCCAAACATCTTCAATATTTTAATTCGGAAGGAAGGCAATGATTTAATCTGTTCACAGGTATAATTGGCCATGCTCCACAGGCCTATAGCAATGCAATAGCACCCGCACCTCCAAGAGTGCATTCACGCCCACTCTTTCCCAAGTCTAATTATTTTCCTTCATTCATTAGATGTGAGTGTCGTTCACTGAATCAGCATTAATTGCCCTCCCGAACGACACTTGAACTTAACGCTTTGCTAGACTTTTAAGAGGGCATTTTAAGAGTCAGCAACATTGCTACGGTTCTGGGGTGACATGTCGGCCCGACCAGCTAAAGATAATATATCTCCTCCTCGAAAGGGCATTAATGAAGCCGGTGTATTTATTTACAACAATGTTTTCATGGTATCATTAGATTTTTAACTCGAGATTCTTCTTGAATTCATATTCCAACATCTGCCATGGGATGATGAGAACTCAGGTGCTCTGAATCTCTGGTGGAATCACAATACCTCAACATCATTACCTCATCATGAAAGAAATATAAAGAGACTGAACTGCACCTGTTAAAATAAAAGATAAATATTGAATATGCCCCTTGGTCCCTGTAGCATACGTGATTATAGTTACTTCTCAAGTCGATTATCTTTCATCTGAGTTCGAAATTAGGTCTTCAAGAAATGATTGACGCAGGGAAATAGGGAATGGGGAGGATAGAAGTAAGGGGATTTTCTGTGATCGACTGGAGAGAAAGAGTGATTCAATGGCTAAGTCATGGTGAACGGTACAATGAGGGAAACTGAAGTTAGGCTCAGAAAAGGTGTAAATGGTGAAAGAAGAAGAGGACGGATTGGGGAAGTCGGCTCTTGTAGAAAGGGAACATGATGGAGAAATGTTTGGATGTTGCCCAGCCCACAATCTATGTCCACTGAGTGAATTCCCACCCCAAACATCAGATCACATCTTCTTCACCCTCACGTTTTAGGTGTGCACACCATTCATTATAGAAATATGCCATTCAGAAGGTTGGAGGAGTGTTTAAAATCCGAGTTTTTTAAGCTCTGACCAGCAGCAAGCTATGTGCCTAACCCAGCCATAGGGGCGACGGTGGCAATGTGGTAATGTAGCTGGGCTGATGATCCAGTTAATTCTCTGGTGATGTGTGTTCAAATCTCACCAGGGCAGCTGGCAGTTGAATTCAGCTCATGGATATGGAAGATAAACAGAGTGTCATGATTACTGACCATGAGACCGTCATCAATTGTTACAGAAACGCATCTGATTCACTAATTTGCATCAGGCTTCGCAATATTCCGTTCTTGCCTGGCCTGGCCTACAAGTTCCTAATTTGTGGAAAAGCATAGGAGACTGACTGGAATACAGAACTCAAATGGAAACTTTACCAGAAACCCAAGGTCGCACTTGAGGATAGGATGGGAGACTGTAACACAGGGGGAAACAAGGGAATTGAATCCTTCCAGGAAGCAGGACAGAAGCAAGTCAAATCAAAAGGGCTGGGGGAGTCAGTGCCTTTATCATAGAGATTAATCATTTAAAATACAATTAGTTGCATTAATGGGAGGGCATTTGAGTCATTCTGAATGATTCAATTAAGGTGCGTTAAATGACCTTTCTCATCTTTCAGTATGTTATCAGCTCTAACAAAGGGTCATCTGGACTCGAAACGTTAGCTCTTTTCTCTCCCGACAGATGCTGCCAGACCTGTTGAGATTTTTCAGCATTTTCTCTTTGGTTTCAGATTCCAGCATCTGCAGTAATTTATTTTTATTTAGTTCTGCCCACTCACTTCTCCACTCCAAGTGTCAAAGCTCATGACGTAACTTCCACAGTCCCACGGAGTAAGAATTCCAAAGATTCACAGCACGCGATGGAAAGACATTCCCTCCTCAACTCAATCCTCACTGGCATCACCCTTATTTTGGAAATTGTATCGCCTCGTTCTGGACTCCCCAAACAAGCGGAACATTTTACCTGCATCTCCCCTGTTTATTCCTTCAAGTATTTTTGCAGGTTAGTACGAGGAAGTCGTTACAACTTGCAGCAGTTTTGTCAATAGAACAGGTTAATTTAAGTTGAAGCTACGGAATACATGAGGGAGGAAGTGGGATAAGGGAATGCTGATCGGATTAGATTGACGGGCTGAGGTTCGTGTGGAGCAGAAATACTGGAAAATAACAGTGGGGGTATAGTCAGTTTCAGTACTGTGAATTCGACCTTGTTCTCTATTACTTGAGCATCAATTAATAATTCATCAGTGCTTTCACAACATTGCAAAAAATTAAAGTGAATTTCAGATTGCTGACATGCTCTCTTTAAATAATCCATAACAGTTTAATGACATTAGTATTTACTGTTAGTATTTAATGTTAGTATCTCTGATTACGAAAACCTTTATCGATGCCCGCCAATTTCATATGGATTTCCTTGAGGGAAAACGTCTAATCGGCGGAAGCTTGGAGATCGGTTTTGGTTACCTGTGCTATATAGATCATTACTGGTCTGTCAAGTTAATCAGTTATGGAAATGCATAAACACAGCCCAAAGTAATGGATAGAAAACGAAAATATAACACTTGTAACCACAAAAAACTGTTGGAAATAGTGTAATTGGCACTAGAATAATTAGCACACAGTGTTTGCAGCAACTATACTCATTGTAACAGTAATTAAACATTCATGCGGTTTGAATATATTAAACGTGTTGTCCACCTGTTTACTGCTGGTAAATAGTTAAAATCGGCCCCTGTTTATGCATTACGAAAGGAGACTGCGAAATATCAATGTATTTTGTTGCAAGCGCAGAATCATAAACGACATCAAACAACCACAAAAGTATCCTGCGTTACCATTAGTTACATTTATGGTCACCGAGATAGATCCCTGCTTTCCAGAGATCAGTCACTTCAAACTATGATAGAAAACTGAAGCCGCTTGTTCCCACCGCAAGTTAGCGACACACATCCAGCTCAGTACTACACTGACAGATACTCCCTGGAGTACACGGCCAACGGGCTCGTGTGTTCCACTCCAGTTAGTGCCCCAAACTCAGCACTAGTCTCCAGCGACAGATACTCCCAGTAATACATGGCCACTGGGTCTTGGTTTCCACTGTAGTTCTATGCAGCCACACGAGTACCGGCCCACTGAGAATTATTCGCACTTCTGTCAGATTCAGCTGTACTCCTGATTAAATGATAACACGGGTGTCCGCAGGACGGTGACCACTCGGCCAGCATAGACACTATAATTTACAGAGTAAAACTAGACAACAGATCACACGCCCACATTTACATCAATTCAATTCTCATAGTCACTCACTAGGAACACCAATGATGGCAAGGATCGTGTAGTACACTTTCCCGATAGTGTCAAATAATTCCATGTTTTCTTTCGGTCTGACGTGTACTGTCCCTTTGTGCAGTAGTCAAACTCTGAGAATTAAGTTCTGCGTTGATGTCTGAGAGCTTTTAATTTATATCATGTGTAATCTCCACAGAGGCTACGAAGTTGCAAAATCGGTCACATGGTCACGTCTTACAAAAGAAAAAAACAGATGACGACACCCGAGTGAGCTCCCTGCTGTGGGAGAACTTATTTTCTACTGAAACTCAATTGGAAAATCATAAAGATTGAACAGCCTTAATCGTATTAATTAACTGGTAATCTAATCACGGCAGAGTACCCATCCCCAACCCGCACACTTATCCGTAGAACGATGACCATTCAGAAATATTACCGACAAAATAGTTATTCCTTGGCATTTGTGTGGCCTCTGTTACTTTGCACTTATCAGCTCGAGGCTGAATCTTGTTCATTCGAACTGCTTATGGAGAAAGACTACTTCACGATCACATTTGAAACATTAGCTAACTCTCCCACTTCCAATCCTACGATGGGAGGAAAAAACAACAGATAACGTCGTTGAAGATGGTTGGGCCGAGGATATCACCACTTGAATTCTGCTCTCTTGCCCATGTTTTGACCAAGACTGTCATCGGCTCATGAGCTGGTGGTTCGGGGAGAGCCCAACCTGAGGATTAAGAAGCACGTGAATGCTGAGGACGTCCTGCTTGATAGGGCTGTCAGCAACAACATCAATCATAGCTGAGGATCTCGACAATTGGGCGGATGAGATGCATTCTGTTTTTTGTGCACAGGGACAGAGGACTGAGCAGGGGGCGATAAACATCCCTTCGAGCCTGGTCCGCCAATCAATATGGTCAAAGCGTGGTCTCAAATCCACTTTGATATCTGCTCCCACACCATTATCCCCTCCCCCACCAGCACCATCACACCCAGAACCCACGGACCTCTTTCCTACCAATTAGTTTAGAAATTTGTTTTGAATAAATTCAATGACCCAGCTTTCATTGCTTTCCGATTAAGAGAATTGCACTTACTAACAGCATTTTGAGGGCAGACAATTCTCCTCACCCCTGTCTTAAACGGTGGACCTCTTATTCTGATATTGTGTCCCCTAGCTCTCGTCCCTTCCACAAGTGGAAACATCATCAGAATATGCACCCTTTCCAATCTCCTCGGGGTCTTGTGTGTGTCAATAAAAGTCATGTCTCATTCTTCACAACTCGAATGGGCATAGGTCCAATCTGTGCAACCTCTCCTCACAGGTCAAGCCCTCATCCTAAAAAGGTGTCGAGTGAAGCTTCCTTCGATTGCTTGGTACGCATTTATAGCCTTTTTCAAATAAGGAGACCAAAATTGTAGACATTATTCCAGATGTGGCCTTACTAATGCCCTGTGCAGCTGTAGTGAAACTTCCCTGCTGTTATAGCAGAGCACTCAGATCCCTCTCTGCCACCCAGGCACGCAATCTTTCTCTATTTAAATAGTACACAGTGTTTCTATACTTCCTGTCACATGGACACGTTCACAGTTTCCCGCATTATACTCTAGCCATTTTCCCCGCTCGCTTAGCCTGCCGTTATCCCTTTTCATCCTACATCCTCACGGCGACTACGTTTCCCCTTACCTTGGTGTCATTGGCGTGGTTTGCTCTCGTCCGTTTGGTCCCTCATGCAAACCTTTGATGCAGATTGTAAATAGTTGAACAGAACTGTTACGGAGGCACTCCACGTCTGACGGATTTTAGCAGCTGTGCAAACCCATTTATTTGTGGGGTAACTCAATCCAGGTTCAAGGAGCATTTCAAGAGTATGGTGAAATGTCAATTTGCATCAATTATTCGTTTGATGAATAAGCAAAACTACTGAGATGGGTTTCAGTGATTTCAGTCCATGAATCTCATATTTACCTCGAGGCTGCCATATGGAAATGTGCCCGAATGGTGAATGGGACAAGCTTTTTTCACGGACTCTCTGACATAGCGATGGAACTCTAATTTATTGCATTTGATCGGAGCACTTCTGTCAAGTGTCAGGTTGGCTAATTAGTGGAAGAAGTCGTTAGCAAGGTACAAAGTAACAGAATTCTCAAAGGGCAAGAACATTGAATTGACCTGTTGTTTAATGAATTATAATACAAATAATATACAGGATAGAAACAGAGCATTTGGCGCATATGGTCATAATGGTGATTATATCCCTTACTAGCCCTAAACATCTCAACGACCTAAACTAGCTAAGAAGAGCCAGGAGGGGACATGAGGAGTCTTTGGCAGGGAGAATCAAGGATAAACCGAAAGGTTTCTATAGATATGTCAGGAATAAAAGAATGACGAGAGTAAGAGTAGGGCCAATCAAGGACAGTAGTGGGAAGTAATGCGTGGAGTCCGAGGAGATAGGAGAGGTGCTGAATGAATATTTTTCGTCAGTATTCACACAGGAAAAAGACAATGATATCGAGGAGAATACTGAGATACAGGCTAGTAGACTAGAAGGGCTTGAGGTTCATAAGGAGGAAGTGTTAGCAATTCTGGAAAGTGTGAAAATAAGTCACCTTTGTCCACAGGAATAGTGCCAGAAGACTGGAAGGTAGCAAATGTTGCCCCCTTGTTCAAGAAGGGGAGTAGAGACAACCCCGATAACTATAGACCAGTGAGCCTTACTTCTGTTGTGGGCAAAGTCTTGGAAAGGTTTATAAGAGATAGGATGTATTATCATCTGGAAAGGAATAATTTGATTAGAGATAGTCAACACGGTTTTGTGAAGGGTTGGTCGTGCCTCACAAACCTTATTGAGTTCTTTGAGAAGGTGATCAAGCAGGTGGATGAGGGTAAAGCAGTTGATGTGGTGTATATGGATTTCAGTAAAGCGTTTGATAAGGTTCCCCACGGTAGGCTATTGCAGAAAATACAGAGGCATGGGATTCAGGGTGATTTAGCAGTTTGGATCAGAAATTGGCTAGCTGGAAGAAGACAAAGGGTGATGGTTGATGGGAAATGTTCAGCCTGGAGTCCAGTTATTAGTGGTGTACCACAAGGATCTGTTTTGGGACCACTGCTGTTTTTCATTTTTACAAATGACCTGGAGGAGGGCGTAGAAGGATGGGTGAGTAAATTTGCAGATGACACTAAAGTCGGTGGAGTTGTGGACAGTGCGGAAGGATGTTACAAGTTACAGAGGGACATAGATAAGCTGCAGAGCTGGGCTGAGAAGTGGCAAATGGAGTTTAATGCAGAAAAGTATGTGGTGATTCATTTTGGAAGGAGTAACAGGAAGACAGAGTACTGTGCTAATGGTAAGATTCTAGGTAGTATGGATGAGCAGAGGGATCTCGGTGTCCATGTACATAGGTCCCTGAAAGTTGCCACCCAGGTTGAGTGGGTTATTAAGAAGGTGTATGGTGTGTTAGCTTTTATTGGTAGAGGGATTGAGTTTCGGAGCCATGAGGTCATGTTGCAGCTGTACAAAACTCTGGTGCGGCCGCATTTGGAGTATTGCGTGCAATTCTCGTCGTCGCATTATAGGAAGGATGTGGAAGGATTGGAACGAGTGTAGAGCAGATTTACCAGAATGTTGCCTGGTATGGAGGGAAGATCTTATGAGGGGAGGCTGAGGTACTTGAAGCTGTTTTCGTTAGAGAGAAGAAGGTTAAGAGGTGACTTAATTGAGGTATACAAGATGATCAGAGAATTAGATGGGGTGGACAGTGAGAGCCTTTTTCCTCGGGTGGTGATGTCTAGCACGAGGGGACATAGCTTTAAATTGAGGGGAGATAGATATAGGACAGAGAGTAGTAAGGGCGTAGAATGCCCTGCCTGCAACAGTAGTGGACTCGCCAACATTAAGGGCATTCAAATGGTCATTGGATAGACATACGGACGATAAGGGAATAGTGTAGATGGGTTTTGGAGTGTTTTCACAGGTCGGCACAACATCGAGGGCCGAAGGTTCTGTATTGCACTGTAATGTTCTATGTTCTAAGCGTTCTATCTGATCTTTCTCTATTCTTAGCGGAATCAAAGCTTTTTCAAAAATAGGCTGATATGAGGGGACACAACATAAAATATTACACAGCGCTGGAAAGATAAAAATAGGTCAATTATATTGAAAAAAAATCCCAAATCGGGGGTCACAAGAAATGCTTGTGTGGAACATCAAGGGCCAGAGGAAGATATTATTCAATTCATTCTGGCAAAAAAGTCGGTAGGTGAAAAGAGGGCTTCTCCCTGTGTTTGCATGAAGCGGAATAGAAAAGCGAGAAACAGATGTCATCGTTGAACCCGCCAAAGCAGCGGCATTAAACAGCAGGTGGAAAATGATGAACAAAGTGAATTAATAATACAACTACACTCTTCACTTTCCGAGGTGTCCCGCTCCCCGATCTGCAATCAGGTCAGGGGTTTTACCCTAGTGTGTGCTCCCCATTACAGCGCAGTACAGGACCTTCGACCCTCGATGTCGGATCGTCCTTATTTTTGGGGTTATAACAGTCATGCATCTGGATTTTCAACAGACATTTGGTAAGGCACCGCACAAGAGTTAATTGCACAAAATTGATTCTACAGGTCAAGATGGGTAGGCCATATTAGATTTTGTAATCAGTAATGAGCCAGTTAACAACTTATGTTGCAGTTGAACGTCCTCGGAGCCCGTTTCCCCGCATGCTATTATCATATCATTCTATTCCTTTCACCCTCATCTGTATCCAGCATCCCGTTGGACTGATTGGATAGCTGCTGTGCGTATCCCCGCGCCCATACTCACCTTCAGGCAGCAGAGAGCACAAGACAAACAAAAACCAAGAAATGCCTTAATGACTATCGTCCAGTGGCTCTGACATCCATCATTATGAAGTGCTTCAAAAGGTGAGTCATGGTACAAATCAAATCCAGCCTCCCGGATTGCCTTGATCCACTACAGTTGGTCTACCACTGCAACAGGTCCACAGCAGACGCCATCCCCCTGGCCCTGCACTCACACTGTAACACCTAGGGAACAAAGGCACATATGTCAGACTCCTATTTATTGACGACAGCTCAGGCTTCAACACCAGTATTCCTGCAAACCCCATCTCCAAACTCCATGGCCTATGCCTCGGCCTCTCCCTCCGCGACTTAATCCTGAAGTTCCTAGCCCACAGGTGCAATCAGTAAGGATAGGCAACAACACCTAATCCGCGATCATCCTCAACAAGGGTGCCCCACAAGGTTATGTCCTCAGCCCCCTACTATACTCCTTATACACCTGTGACTGTAAGGCTAAATTCCTCTCCAACTCGATTTTCAAATTTGCTGATGACACCACCGTAGTGGGTCGGATTTCAAACAATGACAAGCCAGAATATAGGAATGAGATAGAGAATCTGGTGAACTGGTGCGATGACAATAATCTCTCCCTCAATATCAACGAAACAAAGGAGATTGTCATCGACTTCAGGAAGCGTAGTGGAGAACATGCCCCCATCTACATCAATTGGAATAGAGTAGAGAAGGTCGAGAGCTTCACGTTTTTAGGCGTCCAGATCACCAACAAACTGTCCTGGTCTCTCTCTGACGACACTATGGTTAAGAAAGCCCATCAACGACTCTACTTTCTCAGAAGATTAAGGAAACTTGGCATGTCAGCTACGACTCTCACCAACATTTATACATGCACCATAGAATGCATTTTTTCTGGTTGTGTCACAGCTTGGTATGGTTCCTGCTTGCCCAAGGCCGCAGGAAATTACAAAAGGTCATGAATGTATCCCAGTCCATCACGCAAACCAGCCACCCATCCATTGACTCTGTCTATAATTCACGCTGCTTCAGAAAGGCGACCAGTGTAATGAAGCGACCCACGCATCCCAAACATACTCTCTTCCACCTTCTTTCATCAGGAAAAAAGCAAGAATTTGAGGTCACGTACCAACCGACTCAAGAACAGCTTCTTCCTCACTGCCATCAGACATCTGAATAGACCTACCTCGTATTAAGATGATCTTTTCTCTGTACCCTAGTTATGACTGTAACATTACATTCTGTAGTGCTTCCTTTCTTCCCTATGTACGGTATGCGTTATCTGTAAAGCAGGCAAGAAACAATACTTTTCACTGCATACTAATACATGTGACAATAATAAATGATATCAAAAAAATCAGTAGCCCCACCTATCGTTTTTTGCACACTAAGGGCAATTTAGCATGGCAAATCCACCTAACCTGCATATTTTAGACTGTGGGAGGAAACTGGAGCACCCGGAGAAACCCACGGACACACGGAGACAATGTGCAGACTCCGCACAGAAATTGGCCCAATCTGGGAATCAAACCTGGGACGCTGGAGCAGTTAAGCAACAGTGCTAACCAATGTGCTACCGTGCCGCCCATCCTCTACTCCAAGGAAAACAACCCAAGTATACCCAATCACTCTTCATCGCTGAAACTGCCCAACCCAGGCAATATCATGGTAAGTCTCTCTGCACCCTTTCAAGTGCTATCACATCCCTCAATACTGTGGTTCCTTCCTGCACACAATACACCAGCTATGGCCTAAGCAACAATTTATACAGTTCCAGCATTATCTCCTTGCTCTTAAACTGTATGCCTCGGCTAATAAAATCATGTAAAACAGATGCCATTTTAACCATTGTATCCATCTGTCCTGCTAACAAGGTGCCCGTGTACATGCACACCAACGTCGTCGGTGCTCCACAGGGTTCTACCATTTATCATGTATTCTTCTGCCATTCGTTGTCCTACTGACGTGCATTACCACAAACCTATTTGGATTGAATTAAATTTGCCACTGACCAGCCTGTCTACATCCTCCTATGAGCTAAGATAATCCTCTTGATGATTTACCACCCTACCAATTTACATATCATCCGCAAATTTATTGTTCAGCCCTCTTACATTCAAGTCTCAATAATTTCTATCAACCACAGTTAGAAAAACATCCTCAGCTATCACTGTCTGCTTCCTGCATCTTAGCCAATGATGGATCCAATTTGCCAAATTTCCTTGGATCCCATGGGCTCTGACCTTCGGTATCAGTCTCTCATGTGAGAGCTTATCAAAAGCCTCGCTGAAGTTGAAATAGACTTCGTCAAATGCATTTCCCTTAGCTACACACCTAGTCAACTCTTCGAAAAATTGAATCAAGTTGGCCTGGCATGACTTCCCCTTAACATAACTATGCAGACTGTTCTTGATTAACCCCTGCCTCGCCAAATGCAGATTAATTCTGTCACTCAGAATTCCTTTCAATAGTTTCCCCGCCACTGACGTTAGACGGACTGCTCTGTCGACTACTGGTTTATCTATTTTCAGCATTCAAAGAGTCCAGCTAACATTTTAACCAGTCAATTCCACACACAGTAGATGTGCAGCCACGAACCAATACACAATTGAAGGATTCTGCCACCAACACCCTCATTACCAGAGTAAATCTGCTTATTAAGAGGACAATGCGTTCCTTCTGGTCACTATCTTTTTCCTCTTCCGATTCTTCCAGGTGATGTGTAGCTTCAAACACTCTATTATAACGTGTTGGACAGTTGAAAGCATAATGGTCTTGAAAGTCACACCAAAACCATCGCTTTATCGCTGACTGACTCATTTGTGACATGAGATCCATAGGAATTCAATGTTTCCCCAGGAACATCTTGATGGCCTCTATCATCTGATCGAATAAAGTATCATCTGCAACTTAACTCCTTTCAAAACTAGGAGCCTATCCATATTGGTCATTCTCGCACAGTCTAGTAACTTAAATGCCAACACAGATTGTGGAAGTTCCAGGCGGTGTTTATGCAGCTTTCTGTATAGTCTGCTCTTACCTCTCCCTCTCTCATCGATTGTGAGTGGCCTTATCCTGGGAGGTGGGAAACAGAAAGTGCACCGTGTTAGACAGTCCGACTCATGCAGTCTAGGGTTGGGTAGCTGGTGGCATCAGTATGTGTTTGGTCGCCCTATGATAATTTAGCATGGCCAATCCACCTACCCTCCACATCTTTTCCCACGTAAACACGGAGAAATGTGCAAACTCGAGGTAGAGAATGACCCGGGCCGATACCTAATGTCAATTACTCACCAAGCAATCAATTTAACACTCTCCTGTGACGTGTGACTATTGATGTTTTTCTTCAAATACAGAGCGTTGCCTGAGCAGCTCCTGAGCCTCCAGCAAGCTCTTCCAGGGCACTCTCCTGCCTGAAGGTGACTGAGGGCCCCGAGCCTTGCGTTCCCTTTATCCTCCGACCCCAGCAGAGTGTCCCTTGCTTGTTTGATTTGATTGGATTTGACTTATTATTGTCTCATGCATTAGTAGACAATGAAATGTATTGTTTCTTGCATGCTATACAGAGAACGCATACGTACATAGGGAAGTAATGAGAGACAACAGAATGTAATGTTACAGTCATAACTAGGGTGGAGAGAAAAGCTCAACTTAATACGAGGTAAATCTATTCAAAAATCTGATGGCAGCAGGGAAGAAGTTGTTCTTGAGTCGGTTGGTATGTGATCTCAAACTTTTGTATATTTTTCCTAGTGGAAGAAGGTGGAAGATAGTATGTCCCGGGTGCGTGGAGTCCTTAATTATACTGGTTGCCTTTTCGAGGCATCGGGAATTATAGACAGAGTCAATGGATTGGAGGCTGGTTTGCGTGATGGACTGGGTTACATACACGACCTTTTGTAATTTCCCTGCGGCCTTGGGCAGAGCAGGATCCATACCAAGCTGTGATACAACCGGAAAGAATGCTTTCAATTATGCATCTGTAAACGTTGGTGAGAGTCGTAGCTGATATGCCAAATTTCCTTAGTCTTCTGAGATCGTACTGTCGTTGGTGGGCTTTCTTAACTATAGTGTCGGCATGGGGGGACCAGGACAGGCTGTTGGTAATCTGTACACCTAAAAGCCTGAAGCTCTCGACCCTTTCTACTTCATCCCCATTGATGTAGACAGGGGCATTTTCTACACTTCGCTTCCTGAAGTCGATGACAATCTCTTTCGTTTTGTTGACATTGAGGGAGAATTATTGTCGTCGCACCAGTTCATCATATTCTCTATCTCATTCCTATTCTCTGTATCGTCATTGTTTGAAATCCGACCCACTACAGTGGTGTCATCAGCAAATTTGGAAATCGAGTTGGAGGGGAATTTGGCCACACAGTCACAGGTGTATACGGAGTATAGTAGGGGGCTCAGGATACAGCCTTGTTGGACACCGGTGTTGAGGATGATCGTGGAGGCGTTGTTGCCTGTCCTTACTGGTTGTGGTCTGTGGGTTATGAAGTTCAGCATCCAGTCGCAGAGGGAGGAGCCGAGGTCCAGGCCACGGAGTTTGGAGATTAGTTTCGTTGGAATAATAGTGTTGAAGGCTGAGCTGTAGTCAGTAAATAGGAGTCTGACATAGGTGTCTGTTATCTAGGTGTTCCAGTGCTGAGTGCAGGGCCACGGAGATGGCGTCTGCTGTGGACCTGTTGCAGCGGTAGGCGAACTGTATGGATTAAGGCAATCCGGGAGGCTGTAGTTGATTCGTGCCATGACTAACCTTTGGAAGCACTTCATAATGATGGCTGTCAGAGCCACTTGACGATAGTCATTAAGGCACGTTCTTTGGCTTTTCTTTGGTACAGGGATGATAGTCGTCTTCTTGAAGGAGATAGGGACCTCAGATTGCTGGAAAGAGAGGTTGAAGATGTCTGTGAACACCCCCGCCAGCTGATCCGCGCATGACATAAGTGCTCTCCGGGTACCACTTCGGGCCAGTGGCATTCTGTGGGTTGACCTTCGAGAAGGCTGCTCTGACAGCTGCAATGGTGACCTCAGATGCAAGTTTATCTGAGGCTTCCAGGGCGGAGAGTGCTCTCTAGCTGAACTCTTGCTTAAAGGGGGCAGAGAATGCATTGAGCTCATCCTGGAGGTGTGTATTGGAGCCGGCGATTTTAGGTGCCTTCATCTTGTAGCTCGATATGCCTTGCAAACCTTTCCATAGTCAGCGGGGCTAGCTGTGTGGCTAGCCCCGCTGACTATGGACCTGACTATAAGAAGCTTGGTCCGATACTGTCTTTTGGCGTCTTTGATGGATTTCCTTAGATCGTATCTGGTTTTCTTATATCGTAAGACGTCTTAGAACACCAGGTTAAAGTCCAACAGGTTTGTTTCAAAGCACTAGCTTTCAGAGCCCTGTTATTGCCAAGTTCCGCACACATGAGCACGGCCTCACCCAGAACCTTGGATTCATGTTGCATTATATTCGCCCCCACCATCTGGCCTGGGCTTGTGAAATCCTATCAACTGTCCTGGTTTGAGACAATTCACCTCTTTAACCTGAGATTACCCCTCTCTCTGGATCTGTAAAGACTTAATTACCTGAAAATGCCTATATTCAATGTCTCGTCTGCATCTTTGACTTTGTCGATATATATATTTCTGGAACCTACCTCTTCATTCACCTGAGGAAGGAGAAACTGTTGGACTTCAACGTGGTGTTGTAAAACTTCTTACTGTGCCCACCCCAGTCCAACACCGGCATCACTTCTTATATAGGTCAGGGTTGCCTGACTTGAACGCCTCAGACTTAGACTGCAGCAAATACTGGATATCCCTGTTCATCCAGGGTTTCCGGTTAGGAAACATGCAGATTTGCCTCTTTGGCACACAGTCTTCTACACACTTATTAATGAAGTCACTTACTGTAGTGGCGTACTCGTTCAGGTTGGTCGCAGACATTTTAAATACTGACCAGTCCATTGACTCTAAACAGTCCCGTAGGAGATCATCCGATTCCACAGACCAACATGACTTTCTTTGACAGATTCTCCCGCTTCAGTTTTTGCTTATAAGCCGGGAGCAGGAGCACACTCTTGTCAAAGTGTGGGTGGGCGATAAAGAGGTACTGGTTTACGGGGATAGGGTGGGTGTGTAGGCTTAAGGAGGGTACTCTTTCCAAGGGCCGAATGCAGGCTCGATGGGGAGAATGGTCTCCTTCTGCACTCTAACTTCTATGATATCTATGATACGGAGTGGGGGCATGATTGACATGCAGAATATGATGAGGGGCATAGATAAGGTAGACAGGAAGAAACGTTTCTTCTTGGCGGAGGGGGTCAAGGACCAGGGAGCATAGAATAAAGATAAGGTGCAAGAGGTTTAGAGGGGATCTGAGGAAAAAAAAACATTTTCACCCAAGAGTGATGGGAGCCTGGAACTCGCTGTCTGAATGAGTGGTGGAGGCTAAGACCCTCATAACATTTAAGAAGTATTTTGATGTGCACTTCCAATGCCATGGCATACGAGGCTATGGACGAAGTGCTGGAGAATGGGAGTAGAATTGTTCAGTGGATGTTTCTGACTGGTGCAGACAAGATGTGCCGATTACATTTTTCTGTGCAGTAGACCTCTATGTCTCTGTGACTGTTGAATGGCGTTTTCTGATACTGCACTATGATATAAATTATAGGTGGCCCTGTAACTACATTTATGCTCCGATATTACTTTTGAATAGTTCTGATGAGACTAAATGGTACTCATTGGCTTAGATGCCTGTTTAGAAGAGGCAATTTGTAGAAATAGATAGTGCATACACAATGCATGTTAATATCAGAAAGGACACAAAATGGCTGTCCACTATTTTAGCAATACGAAAGACACAAAATGGCTGAACTAGCCACTTTCCTTTAACAAAAAGTTACAAACTGTGTAAACTACCTCATGAGAACCTAGGGAGTATTTCAACAGCCGCTGATAACAGCTTCCCTGA
This sequence comes from Scyliorhinus torazame, assembly GCF_047496885.1. NCBI lineage: Eukaryota > Metazoa > Chordata > Chondrichthyes > Carcharhiniformes > Scyliorhinidae > Scyliorhinus > Scyliorhinus torazame. The sequence goes on along the minus strand of NC_092720.1, from coordinate 182,601,299 downwards.
ACAATTAATGCGATGTGTCCTTGATAAGCCCAAGGACCCCAGTTGCAGACAGGACATCATTATGTTACTTTTGAATGACTTCTGTATGAAGTTAGGGGCGGATTAGGACAACACCCACTTTAACCATACATGTGATAACTGGGATGCTAAGAAATTAGATTGACTGCATGTAATGAAGTGTGATGCGAATATAGTTGATTGATTGTTTGTAAATAAGAATGCATCTAATTCCGCCCCTTGAATCTGTATATTAACCCGTGTGAACCTTTGCTCAAGTGAGAAAGGGTGCTGTCAATAGGCTGCGTAGCCTCAGGCTTTTCCTCACAGAATTCTGATATAATAAACTGTTTTGTTTACTTGTACTCAGGCCTTCGTGTGAATATGGTCACCTCTAGTATTGACCGACACCACATGGACTGTAGAAGTTTCATAAGGTAGGTCAACATCACCTTCTCAAAGGCAATTAGGGATGGGCAACAAATGCTGGCTGAGCCTGCGAAAGTCACAGCTCATAAAATACGATTTTTAAAGAAAGTATTCGGTATTGAATGGAGCGGATGTGATGCGCATTTCCCAGTAATGAGAATTGGAGACATTGAGCTGAAATCAGATGTGAATCACATATTAGTAGAACAGCTGACCTAGATGTTTGGGAGATACATGTGTTAGTTTCTCGAGTCAAGGAAGGTGAGAGGGGCAGATAGCTCAATACACAGAATGCAGATTCAAAGGGGACCAATGAGGTAATTGCCAGCACCCTCAGAAGCAAGTGAGCTAGTTTACATCTAATCGCCTGGAGGAGGCAGTCTCTAAGTCTTAGAGTCAAGGCAATGCAGAAACCTTCATAAGGACGTTTCCCAGACGTAATCATAAACCCAGTATTGTGTGGCAACTAGAAGCTTGATTTAATTTTTATACATATATAATTTGTATATTGTTAGGGGGCAGCGTTAGGAGATCAGAGATTGTTGTTGTATTTTGGACCAAGGGGTACGTTCTACCTGACCTGTGTGTTTAGTAATTCACAGATTTAATTGTCTTACCATATGTAATCTGATGTGTATGTCTTAGTCTTTTCTTTAATTTAATAAATTGTCTTCAATTAACTTTGCACGAAGGCTGGGCTTATAATTCTCACTGGCGTTAACTCGTCACACCATTCTGAAAACAAAACTATCCACCCCCACGAACTGGTGTTCCAAGTTAGGATACCCTAGCAGATAAAATCAACTTCATTCATGACAACATATTGGATTCATAAATAAGACATGTGTTTTTGAAAATGGACATAAAACACAAAGATGGCTGTGGATGTAAATTCTGAGAATGTCAATTGAGGAACTGCTTGGGAAGTATATGTGTGGATGATACGAATCCAAAGAGACAATGAAACAATGCAATGTTTATGCAGACAGGAAAAATCAAAGGCACAAATTAATGCAGAAACTGATGGTAATCTCATGTGGTGATAATGGAAGCTGATTATCATCTCAGCAAAAGTCACATCCTGTTAATTATGCCCCAGATCTGTTGTGGATTCTCCCATTTCCACGCATCCATAGAATACTGGGATGAAAAGCTAGTTGCAAACATGTTACATGTGAACCAATACTTGGTGTGTCAGAGCGTGTGACACCCAGATGGAATGAAAGACATCAGCAGTCACCACAGCAAAGGTTTTAAGTAATTGTGTCACCCTCTCTCTGATTCATGGAAGCAAGGTAAGTCGGGAAGACCACAGCTGAAAAGGAAGCTGGACAACTCACCACAGATGATGTGCAGAACCATGGAACATCAAATTCCAAATGGTTGCAACGTTTCAGCATCTGATCCTCACAACAAATCAAATTCTGATCCGGACATTGTTGTCTTACATTTAGAACTCACTTCTCATGCCTAATCTCTGTGAATGTATATGCGTGCCTTTGTGAACTTAATTTTCTCGCATTTTAATAGCGAGTAAACTCACTCTTTCTTTAAGTCAAGAAAGGCTGATACATTGGATCCTTTTATAATTAAAATACATGGGATTGGGAGAATGTACCCACATCGAAAGTGATCCTTTTTGGAGCATTCCAGTTGCAACCACTCCAAAGGGGTTGATTGAGCGCAGGGAGCCAGATCATCCCTTCTGACCCAGGGACATAATAATTCGGGGGTATCCCATCCAGAATTGAACAAATTGGGGCTCGAGCCGAGATAGGTCCCACAGAGGCGGTGAAGGGCAACAGACATGGGGAGTTGTCCCATGGACCGCTCATAACAGAGTATTACATGCACAACCCCAGACTGAATCATGTCGAGGTCTTCTTGCAGGTAAGCGCACCCTATTTCAGTGTCTGAAGAGGCGGAAATGGTATGAACATGTTGCGATAATTGGCAAACATCACCACTTCTTATCTCATGGCGAATGGAAGGTTATTGGTCAAGCAGTGGAAGATGGTCGGATCACAAACTCCCCCCTCAAGTACCCCTGCAAGTACTCTGAGTCTGAGATGACTGGCTTTATAAAACTATCATAATTTTTTCTTGTGCTGGGTATGAAGCTAAACAGCAAGTTCTGCTCGTAATTTTTCATGGCTTTAGTTTTGTTTGGCCTCCTTGATGCTGCACTCACTGTAATGCTGCCTCAATGTCAAGGCCTATCATTCTCCCGACTCATTACCGCCGGTGGCATAATGGTAAGCACCGCTGCCTGACAGTGCCAGGGACACGGGTTTCCTATCCGCCTTGGGTGACTGTGTGGAGTTTGCACGTTCTCCCCCATGTCGGTTCTGGGCATACTCTGGGTGCTCCGGTTACCTCCCACAGTCCAAAGATGTGAAGATTAGGTGGATTTGCCATGAACAATGCGCAGGGATAGGGAAAATGCTGTTTCGGAGGGTTGGTGCAGACTGGGTGTGTGGAATGGTCTCCTTCTAAATTATATGACCAAAAAAGCCCCTAACTCTCCGATTACCATCCCAAACCGTTCACCCAACAGTCCAACTCCCTCGACCACCAATCATCACCACTGTTACAGGTCGTTTTAGATCCTCACTGATTCGTGTTATCGTCCAGTTTATTGAAGTTTTGTGATAAATATTCTATTCATGAAATGGAAGCAGCGGTACCCACGTATAGTCAGCTCTCAATTGTTGCTTTTTAATAATTAGTTGAAGTATTGTTGTGACAGGAAAGTTAATTACGCCCTTGAACTGGTCCCTGAACTTAGGCTGAGTAACACCATAAATAAGGGCATTTGTAGAGCAATTTAAATTCAGAAGCATAACAGAAACATTTGCAAAACTATACAGAATATCATCGTAATACACAGGATTAATCCCTGCAATTATATAATATAAGAAGTATATAACATGCAAAAACCAGAGAAGTATGAAGCTGGTGAAGAGCAAAATCACAGATTTCCTTCTGCTCTCCATCTCTGGGTCACTGTGATTCACCCCCATGCCCCTTACGGACTCGACTGGTCACCAAAATATATCTCACTGTCAGAGTGTTGAACAGCAGAACTAAAATATATGGGATCAATGGGTTTAAAACCCTCTCTAACCAGCTGTACTCCACCCATGCGGGATCAGGATAATAACTTGGATTTTCGTTACAGAATCTGGGAACATTGTCGATTATCTCTCCAGGTACAAATCTAAAGTTCATGGCAACGTCTTTTAAACAGAGCAGAATGCAGGTTGCTGATGGAACCACAGCAGCAATTTTCTCGGTGCAATATTTTACCTTCAACTCTTGATAACAAATAACTACAAATTGATCAAACGAGGACACGACCGTGAACCAGACAGAACAGTCTGAAGATGCAAAGAGCAGGATAAAGGTGATGCTACACACCGGGGTGATTTCCAGGAAAGATGTTGCGAAATAATAAGAACCAATCCGATACAGTATGACCGCGGTAATGATGACCAAGAGATCAGTTGCTGCCATGGCCACCAGATAGCGAGTGGTGCAGTTGGAGAGGCCACAATTTCCCCAATACAGGATCAGAATCGCAACTAATTTAACTGTACATAGAACATAGAAAAATACAGCACAGAACAGGCCCTTCGGCCAACGATGTTGTGCCGAACCTTTGTCCTAGATTAATCATAGATTAACATTGAATTTACAGTGCAGAAGGAGGCCATTCGGCCCTTTGAGTCTGCACCGGCTCTTGGAAAGAGCACCCTACCCAAACTCAACACTTCCACCCAACACCAAGGGCAATTTGGACATTAAGGGCAATTTATCATTGGCCAATTCACCTAACCCGCACATCTTTGGACTGTGGGAGGAAACCGGAGCACCCGGAGGAAACCCACGCAGACACGGGGAGGACGTGCAGACTCCGCACAGACAGTGACCCAAGCCGGTATCGAACCTGGGATCCTGGAGCTGTGAAGCAATTGTGCTATCCACAATGCTACCGTGCTGCCCTTGAGAACAAATAAATCTACACTATCATTTTACTGTAATCCATATACCTATCCAATAGCTGCTTGAAGGTCCCTAATGTTTCCGACTCAACTACTTCCACAGGCAGTGCATTCCATGCCCCCACTACTCTCTGGGTAAAGAACCTACCTCTGATATCTCTCCTATATCTTCCACCTTTCACCTTAAATTTATGTCCCCTTGTAATGGTTTGTTCCACCCGGGGAAAAATTCTCTGACTGTCTACTCTATCTATTCCCCTGATCATCTTATAAACCTCTATCAAGTCGCCCCTCATCCTTCTCCGTTCTAATGAGAAAAGGCCTAGCACCCTCAACCTTTCCTCGTAAGACCTACTCTCCATTCCAGGCAACATCCTGGTAAATCTTCTTTGCACCTTTTCCAAAGCTTCCGCATCCTTCCTAAAATGAGGCGACCAGAACTGTACACAGTACTCCAAATGTGGCCTTACCAAAGTTTTGTACAGCTGCATCATCACCTCACGGCTCTTAAATTCAATCCCTCTGTTAATGAACGCGAGCACACCATAGGCCTTCTTCAC